>NC_064615.1:115795253-117045253 GCF_023898315.1 Schistocerca nitens
AGACACACACACGGGCTGCGCCCCTGGGTCTCAGTAAAACCTCTGTGTTCAGAAGGAGGTCTTTTGTAGGTCGGCGTCTGGTGAACTTATCCAATGCAGTACTAAAAACATTGCAATGAAGAATGTTGCAAATAAATAAACAAAATAAATCATGATTTGACACATCATATAAGTGTAACATTCCCTAGAAGATAGATCGGCAGAAATGGTCACGCATTTTGCCTACCAGGTTCCTCAGACGTTCCCCCAAATGTAGAAACGTTTGAAATGGGAAATATACAAAGGAAAACTTGACAAAAGACACGAATTGATTATTCATATTATGAGTAGTGCTGGTCTTAACGCTTTGTATTTTTTTTTTCTTTATTGTATTTCAATTCCCCATCGGGGCGGGCTGGCAGCAGCATATGCGCTGCTCTTCAGCCGAAGGACATAGAACAAAACAATAGAAGACATTTAAAAACAGCAAAGGAGAGAATAAGGTGAACATAGATATAAAAAAGGGGGAACATCATGGAAGGCAATAGACAAAAAACCGGGTGACTGTAAAATGGAGATAAAAAACTGTTTAAAAGTAGCACACACAAAAAGCCACACACTGCGACGATTAAAAGAACACAAGGCACAGTATGACTGGAGCATAAAGGTATCGACGGATGGCGTAGCACATAACGTAACACTGACGGCGAACCTCAAGGCAGTACACAATTAAAATCACACCTCTTGACACACAGGAGAAACAGCACTAAGCACAACACTGATGTGGCACACTGATGATGATCAATACAGAGGATCTGCCAGGCGCAAGGAGATGAGGGAGACCTGAAGAAGGGAGGGAGGGGAAGAGATGGGGGAGGTGAACGGAGGGCGTGCTGAAGAGGGCCAGGTAGGCAGGGATGTGGGAAGGAAAGAGGCAAGTATGGGGTGCAGGGTCTCAGGGGTGGGGGAGATGGAGGAAAATCCGCTCTGGGAGAAGGAGGGAAGAGGAAAAAGGGGGCCCTGGGGAGGGGGGGAACAAGGCCAGGTTACAGTTGGAAGGAAGGGTAGATGTCACGGCGAAGTTCGTCATCCGGGAGGGGGAGGCGTTGGAAATTGCCCTGATGAAGGAGATGGAGGGTGTGGAGGTGGAGAGAGGGAGGGATACAGCGATAGAGGCGCGGCAACGGGCGGGGGGTGGAGAGGAAGGAGGAAACCAGAGGGTGGGGGGGATCAAGCCCGCAAACAATCTAAAGGATGCGGAGATGTTGGAGGAACAGGAGGAGGCGGGGGAAGGGGATCAGTTCATACAGGAGCCGTGTGGGGGAAGGAAGGCGGATACGGAAGGCAAGGCGGAGCGCATGGCCTTCAAGGATTTGGAGGGCCTTGTAAAAGCGGGTGGGGGCAGAGATCCAGGCAACGCTGGCATGACAGAGGATAGGACGGATGAGTGATTTGTAGGTGTGGAGGATGGTAGAAGGATGCAATCCCCATGTCCGGCCAGACAGGAGTTTCAGAAGGCGGAGGCAGGAATGGGCTTTCTGCTGGATGGTCTGGAGATGAGGGGTCCAGGTGAGGTGTCGGTCGAGGGTGAGGCCAAGGCATTTCAGGATGGGGGTGAGCTGGATAGGACGACCATAAAGGGTGAGGTAGAAATCATGGAGGCGAAAGGAGCGAGTGGTGCGGCCTATGATGATTGCCTGGGTTTTGGAGGGGTTGAGACGGAGGAACCACTGGTTACACCAAGTGGTGAACTGGTTAAGGTGGGTTTGGAGGGTACGTTGAGACCGTTGAAGGGTAGGATAGAGAGCCAGGAAGGCGGTGTCATCAGCATACTGGAGAAGGTGGACTGGTAGGGGTGGCTTGGGCATATCAGCTGTATACAAGAGATAAAGGAGAGGGGAGAGGACAGAAACCTGGGGGACGCCAGCAGTGGGATAAAAGAAACGGGAGTTGGTGTTGTGGAGGGTGACATAGGAAGGACGGTGCGAGAGGAAGGAAGCGACCAGACGGACAAAATTGATAGGCAGGGCGTAGGTTTGGAGTTTAAAGAGGAGACCGGGATGCCATACACGGTCATAGGCATTTTGGAGGTCAAGGGAAACAAAAATGGCGGAGCGACGGGAGTTGAGCTGGAGGGACAGAAGGTGAACTAGGTTGAGGAGTTGGTCTTCAGCAGAGAAGGAGGGTCGGAAGCCACACTGGGTAAGGGGGAGGAGGTGGTGTTGAGCAAGGTGCTGATGGATACGGTGGGAGAGGATGGATTCAAAGACCTTACTGAAGATGGAGGTGAGGCAGATGGGACGATAGGAAGAGGCGGCAGAAGGGGGTTTGTTGGGTTTGAGGAATAAGAGGACGCGGGAGGTCTTCCACAGGTCAGGGTAGAAGCCAGTAGAGAGGACGACATTATAGAGATGGGCGAGGACAGTCAGGAAGGAATAGGGGCTTTCTCGAAGGTGACGGTAGGTGACACAGTCGTGACCAGGGGCCGTGTTGCGTTTGGACTGGAGGATAAGTTTAATGTCTTGTGCTGTGATGGGAGTGTTGACGTCGGAGGGGGGCAACTGCCCCAAGTACTGGAGACTAGGAGCAAGTGGAGCGACTGAGGTATCGGCACGTTCCATGACGGTGGGGAAAAGAGAATAATCAAAGTGGGGATCATCGGGGATGGAGAAGATCTCGGAAAGGTGGGAAGCGAAGTGGTTGGCCTTACTGAGGTTGTCAGGAAGGGGGAACGCTTTGTAGTTGATGAGACTCTTATATTCCACTAAAGGTAATAACCAATTTCGAGCGTTCGAATCTCTATATCTCATATCTCCGTAATGCTACAATCTAACGATAAGCATTCGGAACTTGGAGAAAAATACTATAGGACAATGCGGTGTGTATACAGGGTGGTCGATTGATAGTGACCGCGCCAAATATCTCACGAAATAAGCGTCAAACGAAAAAACTACAAAGGCGAAACTTGTATAGCTTGAAGAGGGAACCAGATGGCGCTATGGTTGGCATGGTAGATGGCGCTGCCATAGGTCAAACGGATACCAACTGCGTTTCTTAAATAGGTACCCCCATTTTTATTACATATTCGTGTAGTACATAAAGAAATACGAAAGTTTTCGTTGGACCACTGTTTTTGCTTTGTGATAGATGGCGCTGTAATAGTCACAAACATATAGCTCACAATTTTAGACGAACAGTTGGCAACAACTAGGTTTTTTACATTAAAATACAGAAAGTAGGTACGTTTCAAAATTTTATTTCGGTTGTTCCAATGTGATACATGTACCTTTGTGAACTTATCATTTCTGAGAACGCATGCTGTTACAGCGTGATTACCTGTAAATACCACATTAATGCAATAAATGCTCAAAACGATGTCCGTCAACCTCAATGCATTTGGCAGTACGTGTAACAACATTCCTCTCAACAGCGAGTACTTCGCCTTCCGTAATCAACGCACATGCATTGACAATGCGCTGACGCATGTTGTGAGGCGTTGTCGGTGGATCACGATAGCAAATATCCTTCAACTTTCCCCACAGAAAGAAATCCGGGGACGTCAGATCCAGTGAACGTACGGGCCATGGTATGGTGCTACGACGACCAATCCACCTGTCATGAAATATGCTATTCAATACCGCTTCAACCGACGCGAGCTATGTGCCGGACATCCATCATGTTGGAAGTACACCGCCAATCTGTCATGCAGTGAAACCTCTTGTAGTAACATCGGTAGAACGTTACGCAGGAAATCAGCATACATTGCACCATTTAGATTGCCATCGATAAAATGGGGGCCAATTATAAAAATGGTTCAAATGGCTCTGAGCACTATGGGACTCAACTGCTGTGGTCATAAGTCCCCTAGAACTTAGAACTACTTAAACCTTACTAACCTAAGGACAGCACACAACACCCAGGGGCCAATTATACTTCCTCCCCTAATGCCGCACCATACATTAACCCGCCAAGTTCGCTGATATTCCATTTGTCGCAGCCATCGTGGATTTTCCGTTGCCCTATAGTACATATTTTGCCGGTTTACGTTACCGCAGTTGGTGAAAGACGCTTCGTCGCTGAATAGAACGCGTGCAAAAAATCTGTCATCGTCCCGTAATTTCTCTTGCGCCCAGTGGCAGAACTGTACACGACGTTGAAAGTCGTCGCCACGCAATTCCTGGTGCATAGAAATATGGTACGGGTGCAATCGATGTTGATATAGCATTTTCAACACCGACGTTTTTGAGATTACCGATTCTCACGCAATTTGTCTGCTACTGATGTGCGGATTAGCCGCGACAGCAGCTAAAACACCTACTTGGGCATCATCATTTGTTGCAGGTCGTGGTTGACGTTTCACACGTGGCTGAACACTTCCTGTTTCCTTAAATAACGCAGCTATCCGGCGAACGATACGGACACTTGGATGATGTCGTTCAGGATACCGAGCAGCATACATAGCACACGCCCGTTGGGCATATTGATCACAACAGCCATACATCAACACGTTATCGACCTTTTGCGCAATTGGTAAACGGTCCATTTTAACACGGGTAATGTATCACGAAGCAAATACCGTCCGCACCGGCGGAATGTTGCGTGACAGCACCTACTTATACGTTTGCGACTATTACAGCGCCATCTATCAGAAAGCGAAAAAAGTGGTCCAACTAAAACATTCATATTTCTTTATGTAGTACACGAATATGAAATAAAAAATGGGGGTACCTATTTTGTAAAAAAAAAGCCATAGCGCCATCTGGTTTCCCCCTTCAAGCTAGACGAGTTTCGTTCTTTGTAATTTTTTCGTTTGATGCTTATTTCGTGAGATATTTGGCCCGGTCACAATCAATGGACCACCAAATAGGGCGACGTATGTTTTTAGCTGGTAGAGCCCTTCTGTTTCACGAAAATAGTATCAAATTACCATATACCCCGTTCTAAGAACATTCGAAGTAAATAATTCTGTTTCCTTATAAATCATACCCGTTGTTCTGATACAGAATTACATCTCTCAGTAACTCTGCTGGTTTGTAAACAATTTGTATTTAGTACGTCACGTATGCCCCAAGAAACACAGAATATAGATGTATGTGATGTGTGCAGGCTGTCTTGAATTTTTTGTCGAAAAATTGTGTGTTATTTTTAAAGCTTTTAACTGTCATGAGAATAAATATGTTTTACTACTGTTTTATCGCAGTTTTTTCCATATTTGCGACCTTGGCAGAAATTCTCTACAAACAAAAATTTAACTTTTGCAAGGCAAAACAGAATGTCATGCGCACCGCTGGGTGCTCTTCAATCTTTCTTCAACGATTTAAAAAAATATATACGACGGGGTTAAAAAAAAAGGTTCAAATTGCTCTGAGCACTATGGAACTTAACGGCTGAGGTCATCTGTCCCCTAGAATTTAGAACTACTTAAACGTAACTAACCCAAGCACATCACACACATTCATGCCCGAGGCTGGATTCGAACCTGCGACCGTAGCGGTCACGTGGTTCCAGACTGTAGCGCCTAGAACCACCTCGGCCACCCCGGCCGGCATCAGCTGTGAAACAACGGATGTGTATCACTGTAACAAAACTTCTGTTACACTACATTTGTTTCAAAATAATTGTTGTTTCTTTAACACTGACACAGATAACGACAAGTTATATGAATGAATAATTACGAGAACTTCAGCTACAAACCTCTTTTAGGTGGCGTTGGCTGATGACGACACGGGGCCGTTACCGTTGCGCCTTCAAAGTCGTTTCGGACTGCGTTTGCTTACTTACTTATTTATTTAAGAGTCCGTCACATCTTGTAGTCTCATTCATCAGCTCCATGGTGATTTGCCTATTGTTTCTTTAATAGTCATAGTTACTGTGATGCTACATAATTAAGTAACCCAGCATACAACATTTGTATGCTTTACAATGAAAAATATGAGCCACTGTGATTTTAAATTTTGTGCATTTTAGCTCATACATAGTTGCATGCAAATTGTCGTAACACAATGCATTCTCCTTTAAACGTGGGAGGAGATCTGAATCTAAATTTCGAGGAAATAGATTCTTTGTAGTGCAGACATATCCGCTCCCATTCTCAAACGATACAGCGAGAATGAAATATTCGTAACATCCCTCGTATCTCACAAATGGTTTTAGAAATGGAAACCATTATCCTATGATACACAAGTAACTACAGATACTTTCACTGGAATACTGTAGTGTTTTTGGGGTCACCAAATGGTGGTGAAACGGTAATGACTGTTGGTTTTACGACGTAAATGAAGAAATCACTCATTTTTACACCAAGAATGATGTTTTTCATGAATTATTGACCTGTAATCCCCTCAGTTGCTAGTTTATTACTTTGTTTTTTGTACTAGTAATTTTGTGTTTTATATGTGATTACAGTTTTGCTATCATCAACCAAACTAATATTTCCCTCTACCTAACAGAGTCTGGAAAGTTAAAAAATGTTCAAATGTGTGTGAATGCCTAAGGGACCAAACTGCTGAGGTCATCGGTCCCTAGACTTACACACTGCTTAAACTAACTTACACTAACGCATGATAAGAACAACACACACACCCATGCCCGAGGGAGAACTCGATCCTCCTGCGGGAGGGGCCACGCAATTCGTGACATGGCGCCTGAGACCGCGCGGCTACTCCACGCGGCTCTGGAAAGTCATTAATGTATATCAAAACCAATATAAGTGCTCACACGTTGCCCAGGGACACATTTTTTTTCATACTTGGAATCTGATAAATGTTTCACTAAAATTTTGCTTTAACTGAAGCCTTTAATATCTCTACTCTTTGTTCCCATTTTTCTGACAAGGGAACCTCCCCATCGCAGCCCCCTCAGATTTAGTTATAAATTGACACAGTGGATAGGCCTTGAAAAACTGAACACAGATCAATCGAGAAAACAGGAAGAAGTTGTGTGGAACTATGAAAAAATAAGCAAAATATACAAACTGAGTCGTCCATGTGCCAGATATGCAACATCAAGGACAATGTTAGCTAATGAGCACAGTGGTCCCGTGGTTAGAGTTGGCAACTGCAGAACGAGAGGTCGTTGGTTCGAGTCCTCCCTCAACTGAAAATTTTACTTTCTTTATTTTCGCAAAGTTACGATCTGTCCGTTCATTCATTGACGTCTCTGTTCACTGTAATAAGTTTAGTGTCTGTGCTTTGCGAACGCACCGCAAAACCGTGCGATTATTAGACGAAAGGACGTGCCTCTCCAATAGGAACGGAAAACATTTGATCGCAAGGTCACAGGTCAACCGATTCCTGCACACGAAAACACGTCTGATATATTCTTTACGACACTGGTGACGGCATGTGCGTCACATGACAGGAATATGTTGTCGACCCACCTAACTTGCACACTTGGCGAATGGGTAAAAAGATTCTTCTACCTTGCCCGATTTAGGTTTTCTTGTGGATGTGATAATCACTCCCAAAAAGGTGATGAAAATGTTGTGTCTAGACCATACAGCCTAGACACAATGCTGTAGCCGATAGGGCACGCAATGCTAACGCAGACGGGCGTGAAGTCTGGAACATGAGACTTATAAGTGAATAAGAAGAAAAGTACGTAGATGCTTGTTACTTAACTTTTAATTAGTCCTTGGAATACATCTCTCTTGAATATTAGTAAGCTATAGGCACTGATACAAATGGCGCCTTGCTAGGTGGTCGCCAGTTAACTTAGCAGAGGGCTATTCTACTGTCTATCTCTCGGCAAATGAGAGCAAGGCTTAGCACGTCCAATCGCTAGCTATGTTGTCCGTACAACTGGGGCTGAGGTCTCCTCAGTCTCTCGAGACCTGCCTTGTGGTGGCGCTAGGTTTGCGATCCCACAGTGGCGACACGCGGGTCCGACATGTACTACAGGACCGCGGCCGATTTAAGTTACCACCTAGCAAGTGTGGTGTCTAGCGGTGACACCACAGAAAACATAAGAGTTTGTCACATAAACTGCAACGAATGAATGCAACAGTTTCACAATCGCACAGTTTTCCCTGTGCTCTGTCAAAACATTTGTTTTTTACGTTTTCAAATGTTTCCATGCGTAGACCGTCAAATCCTGTATATGTCCAAGCAAATCTGAACATGTCCTGGAATTTTGGAGAGCGAAGTTGATTATGTGTGAGTGCCTGAACTTTGACAATTATCTGAAAATAAAAACTTAAACTTTTCACTCGACAAAAGATTTGAACCAAGGATCTCTTGTTCCGCAGCTGCTCACGCTAACCATGGGACCACGGCGCTCGTAAGCTGACGCTGTCCTTGATGTTGCCTACCTTGCCCACGGACTACTCAGTTTGTATATTTTGCTTATTTTTTTCATAGTTCCACACAACTTCTTCCTGTTTTCTCTATTGATCTGTGTTCAGTTTTTCAAGGCCTACCCTGTGCCAACTTATAACTAAATCTGAGGGGGGTGCGATGGGGAGGTTCCCTTGTGAGTGGCTGGAATCAGTTCCTCTAATTCCTATTATCCTTCATACTTCTAGATTTTGTTTAGTCAAATTTTATGACTATCAGAGGCCTCTGACAGGTCTAAAAGTATGCCTGTGGCACATTGATACTTGTCTAGTGCATCAAGCATCACTTTTGCAAACTCCACTATGGCTGATTCTGTACTTCCGCTACTCTTGAAACTGATCGCCGTGGAGACTATACTTATTCAAGTAGTTCACTAGTCTGTTTTTCATTAGAGGTTCTATTATTTATGAGAATAAATACAACAGAGAAATGGGACTGTAGTTTCTTATACTTTCTGCATTTTTTTTATAGTAGCGCACTACTCTTGCCTATTTCAGTTAGTCTGAAACGTTACATGAGCAGAAAACCTCATTTATTATGACAGTTAATGGGGCTCGTATAATACCTAAGCATTCTTTAGGAACACAGACTGACCCTTGATCTGCACCCGCTGACTTCTTAGTTTTTAATTTTTGTACTGTTTTACTGACTTCATGCTCTGTGCTGGATAACAAATGGTTAAATGGCTCTGAGCACTATGGGACTTAACATCTGAGGTCATCAGTCTCCTAGAACTTCGAACTACTTAAACCTAGCTAACCTAAGGACACCACACACATCCACGCCCGAGGCAGGATTCGAACCTGCGACCGTAGCGATAGCGAGGTTCCAGACTAAAGCGCCTAGAACCACTCGGCCACAATAGCCGGCGGTGGATAACAACATCACTAAACGTACCATATAATTATTACTGCAATAACGCTTGATTTTTGGGATTTTCGTTCTAGTTTGTCTGCTACACCTGAAAATTATTTTTTCACAATACTAGCTAGTTTCTACGGACTATTTATCGACGAACCCCCGTCTTTTATATGTAAATTATTGTCATCCCTTTCTGTTTTACTTTTTCTCTTTTTACAAGCTTCCAGACTGCGTTGATTTAATTGCAGAATTCTTTTCCTCATTTAATGAGGTTTTTGAGGCAAGCAACACCTTTCTGTAACTAGTTTTGAATCTTTGATGATAATTTGGGAACTCTGGCTCTCAATCGGTTTTTCTTGTGAATGTGGAATATTTATTGCTCTGGGAGAACTTTCGTGTTCTTGCTGTTATCCACATGTTTTCACTAAGCATTATTACCGATGTGAGTACTTTTGGTAATGACTGCTCGAAGTTTTGTTTGAATATTACATAGAACTTACAGAATTTTTTTTTCTGTAAGCAATTTATCTCAACAATGGAGGGAAGTGTGGGATCGGCGGAGGAGACTGGGTGAAAACTTTGGGTTCTGAAAGAGGTCTTTTGTAGGCCTGAGGTCTGGTGAGCTTATCCAATGCAGATTATTAGTTGGCAGCAAGGATCTGGGAGTCCAATCTCTGTCGTACGTAGAACCTGTAATACTTGAAACAATATAGTCGATTACTGAAGCTGAGGCTTATGTTGGCCTCTGTCGCGCTGTTGAACAACTATTACATGCCAGAACTGTTAATCATATTTATGAGACTACTGCTAGTTAAAGCCACGACATTTGTGTTTATATTTACGTGTCCAACTGACTTGAACGGAAAGAAGACTAAAATCAAATGAATCAAAGGACGTGAATCAAAATTTGAGCTGGGAATTTGATTGAGGTGTACCCTAACCCTGATGCTATTCAACCTGTACATTGAGCAAGCAATGAAGGAAACCAGAGAAAAAGTTGGAAGGGAAATTAAAGTTCAGGCAGTAGAAGTAAAAACTTTTAGGCTTGTCGAAGGAATTTGAATTCTGTCACAGAGGAACAGCAGAACGGAGAGAAAATAGGGTATATGGTGAGCATTAAAAAGAGTAAAACTGGCGTAATGGAATGTAGTCGACTTAAATCAGGCGATTCTCAGAAAATTAGATTAGGAAATGAGACACTAAACGTAGTTGAAGAATTTTGATAGCTGGACAACAAAATAATTGATGATGGGAAGATTAGAGGGTGTGTAAAATTCCGGCAAGGATTTGTTACCATATAACGTAAACAGAAACTTTAGAAAGTCTTTTCTAAACCCATTTATCTGGATTATAGCTTTGTAAAGAAGTGAAACTTGACAATAGACAGTTAAGACAAGAAGTGAATTCAGCCCTTTTGAAATCTGATACTGGAGACGAATGCTGATGGTTATGTGGATAGATCGAGTAACGAATGACGTGGTACTGAATCTATTTGGGAAAAAAAGAAATTTCTGGCACAAGTTGACTAAGAAAAGGGATCTCTTGATAGCACACACCTTGAGTCACCAAGGGATCGTCAACAGAAGGAAGTATGGGCGACGAGAGTAAGATAAAAACTGTACAGGGAGACCAAGGCAAGAAGGCGGATTGAACTGAACGTAAGTTGCACTAGGTATTCAGACAAGGAGAGGTTTTCAACGGATGCATTATCGTGGATAGCTGCAGCAAACCTGTTTTCGGACTGAAGACCATACTGGCATCAACATAATCTATTAAACACGAAAGACAGAAGATTCTTGGCATTGTATCATGCAGTCCACAGTACAGCTACTTGTCCTGAACCAAATGGTATTGTAGTGTAACGACGTAAGTTTTGTATAAATGATTTTCTTTTGACAGATGACCATGTGCAGACTTCGTCACCAACGTCAGTTACAAAACACTTCAAAATTATTTAAACTCTTTTTAAAGTTGCCGCTGAATGGTTCTTGAACGAAACTGTAATTAAAACATCAGCATTTGAGTCGTATGCGCAGAATTACGTCACTCAGTCCAGTTGGTTTGCGCAAACTTTTTTCAATTTAGATGTCGTTTGTTTCTTCTCAGAAATTATATTAATGCAAGTTATCTGCTTTAATAAATATTAAAACCACATTCAATAAACTTTCAAGACTCAAACTCGCGATGAACGTTGTCAAAAATTAATAATCTTGTCAAATAAATTAGTAATATTTCTTCCTTAACATAATTCTTCATAAATAAATTCTCGGAACACGTATTTAAACTTTTGTAGTATACACTAGTTTATTATCTTCCTATATACTACATATAGACGTGAACCTGAGCCTTGACAAGATAGGACTGAACATTTACAACATGATTAAACTTTCTATGACGTCATTGTTGTAGAAACATTACAAATTCTTACTTTTTCAGTTTTTAGAAGCACGACGCAACAACTCGGTTTCAGGATCTTCTGTTGCTCTTTGGCTGTCGACCCGCGACGTATAGTGGCCAGCAATTTTCTCTCTGGTCCCGGCAGTGAAGATGCTGTCTCCGTTCGTTGCGCCGCCCTCTCCGTACATGAAACATAAAAATAAATACAAAACTTTAGATAATTCACAACCATGACAAATATTACAAAATTCATAAACAAAACACTAAATTAAACTTATATTCACCTGTAAACTGGGCTAACACTGGTGGATGGGTGACGCTTCAATTTCGCGTCCCACTACAGTATGTCCATTTACGAGGAGGGTTCAATGCAACACATTTTTTCCTCAGACAATTTAGCTTGAAAAAATGCGGAATTTATATTGTGGAATATTCCCGCTTCATCTCCTACAGTTTCATGAAGTTCTAGTAGATGGCGGCGCTATACGTGGCCTTCAAAATGGCGACTGTAGCGGAGGTACATCCCAAGCAGAAAGTTGTCATTGAGTTTCTTATGGAGGAAAACCAGAGCATCGAAGATATTCATAGGTACTTCCAGAATGTCTAGGAGACGCATCAGTGAACAAAGGAATGTTAAGTCGTTGGGCAAGGTGTCTTTCATCATCGCAACAAGATCACGCAAACCTGTCGCATCTCCCGCGTGCCGGCCGGCCACATACAGCCCTGACTCCTGGGATGTTGGAACGTGCGGACACTCTCATTTGAGGTGATCCACGGATCACAACCAAACAACTCGCCGCTCAACTGGACGTCTCTGTTGGTAGAGCTGACACAGTCGTCCACAGTTGGGGTACTCAAAGGTGTGTGCCAGCTGAGTTAACAGGAGACATAAAGAGCAACGAAGGACAATCTGTGCGGAATTGTTTGCACCTTACGAGTCTGGTCGTGACAATTATTTGTTGAACATCGTCACAGACGATGAAGTACGGGTTTACCATTTCGAACCAGAAACAAAACAGCAATCTATGAAGTGGCGCCACACCACTCTCCTCCGAAGAAACAGTTCAAAGCCGCATCCTCAGCTGGTTAAGTCATGCTGACCATCTTCTGGGACTCTGAAGGGGTTATTCTGTTTGATGTTCAAAATGGTTCAAATGGTTCTGAGCACTATGGGACTTAACTGCTATGGTCATCAGTCCCCTAGAACTACTTAAACCTAACTAACCTAAGGACATTACACACATCCATCCCCGAGGCAGGATTCGAACCTGCGACCGTAGCGGTCGCGCGGTTCCAGACTGTAGCGCCTAGAACCGCTCGGCCTGTTTGATGTCCTCCGTCACGGTACAACGATCAACTATGAACTCTACTGCTCTACGCTCATGAAATTGAAGAAATTTCTTCAGTTTGCTGGTCGCCACAAAAATGCAAACGATCTTCTCCTGCTCGGTGACAACGCAAAGCCTCACACAAGTGTGCTCACCCGAGAGGAGCTCACAAATATTCCTTGAACTGTTCTACCTCACCACCCAAATCTCGCACCTTCCGACTTCCACATGTTTGGCCCAATGAACGATGCTCTCCGTGGGAAGCAGTATGTGGATGACAGAGAGATTATTGATGCAGCAAGATGTTGGCTCTGATGTCGTCAAGCAGAATGGTACTACGTGGGCATACGGGCCCTTCCAGTAAGGTGACGCAAGGCCGCCACACAGAACAGAAATTATGTTGAAAAGTACAAATTTGTGGCGGAAGAGTGGGGAGTAATATGGAGTACTGTGATCCTTAATAAAACCAAAATCCTTTCAGAAAAAAAGTGTTGCATTACTTATTGAACGCCCGTCGTATTACAGCTCAGATACACTACTGGCCATTGAAATTGCTACACCAAGAAGAAATGCAGATGATAAATGGGTGCCGGCCGGAGTGGCCGTGCGGTTCTAGGCGCTACAGTCTGGAGCCGAGCGACCGGTACGGTCGCAGGTTCGAATCCTGCCTCGGGCATGGTTGTTTGTGATGTCCTTAGGTTAGTTAGGTTTAATTAGTTCTACGTTCTAGGCGACTGATGACCTCAGAAGTTAAGTAGCATAGTGCTCAGAGCCATTTGAACCATTTGATAAACGGGTATTCATTGGACAAATGTATTATACTAGAAATGACATGTGATCACATTTTCACGCAATTTGGGTGCATAGATCCTGAGAAATCAGTACCCAGAACAGCCACCTCTGGGCGTAATAACGGCCTTGATACGCCTGGGCATTGAGTCAAACAGAGCTTGGATGGCGTGTACAGGTGCAGCTGCCCATGCAGCTTCAACACGATACCACAGTTCATCAAGAGTAGTGACTGGCGTACTGTGACGAGCCAGTTGCTTGGCCACCATTGACCAGACGTTTTCAATTGGTGAGACATTTGGAGAATGTGCTGGCCAAGGCAGCAGTCGAACATTTTCTGTATCCAGAAAGGCCCGTACAGGACCTGCAACATGCGGCCGTGCATTATCCTGCTGAAATGTAGGGTTTCGCAGGGATCGAGTGAAGGGTAGAGCCAGGGGTCGTAACTCATCTGAAATGTAACGTCCACTGTTCAAAGTGCCGTCAGTGCGAACAAGAAGTGACCGAGACGTGTAACCAATGGCACCCCATACCATCACGCCGGGTGATACGGCAGTATGGCGATGACGAATAGACGCTTCCAATGAGCATTCACCGCGACGTCGCCAAACAAGGATGCGACCATCATGATGCTGTAAACAGAACCTGGATTCTTCCGAAAAACTGACGTTTTGCCATTCGTGCACCCAGGTTCGTCGTTGAGTACACCATCGCAGGTGGTCCTGTCTGTGATGCAGCGTCAAGGGTAACCGCAGCCATGGCCTCCGAGCTGATGGACCCTGCTCCTGCAAACGTCGTCGAACTGCTCGTGCAGATGGTTGTTGTTTTGCAAAAGTCCCCCTCTGATGACTCAGGGATCTAGACGTGGCTGCACGATCCGTTACAGCCCTGCGGGGGAGATGCCTGTCAACTCGACTGCTAGTGATACGAGGCCAGCACGGCGTTCCGTATTACCCTGCTGAACCCACCGATTCCATATTCTACTAACAGTCATTGGATCTCGACCAACGCGAGCAGCAATTTCGCGATACGATAAACCTCAATCGCGATTGGCTACAATCCGACCTTTATCAAAGTCGGAAACGTGATGGTACGCATTTCTCCTCCTTACACGAGACATCACAACAACGTTTCACCAGGCAACGCCGGTCAACTGCTGTTTGTGTATGAGAAATCGGTTGGAAACTTTCCTCATGTCAGCACGTTGTAGGTGTCGCCACCGGCGCCAACCTTGTGTGAATGCTCTGAAAAGCTAATCATTTGCATATCAAAGCATCTTCTTCCTGTCGGTTAAATTTCGCGTCTGTAGCACGTCATCTTCGTGGTGTAGCTATTTTAATGGCCAGTAGTGTATTTCCCAAGCCACAACACAAAATTTTGTTTGGAACTGTGTGTTCATTTAGCAAAAATGCGGTATCGTTTCTACCATGTTTAAGAAACGACCTTTTTGAAGCTTCAAATGTTATTGCATGTAATACTCGGTGGAAGATAATCGTTGCCTGCATCTCGGACTGGAGTAATAAACGCTGAAGATTAGTTTCTCCACGAAAATTTGGCCTCAGAGACGGGAGTGTCATGAGTTAATTTAAGGAATGTTTGCGTGGGATGAGGCAAGAAACAAATTCTTTCTCTGCTGGGAGAGCTGTGTTCTGTTAGCGACGACACGTGTGGTTCTCTGCGCGAATGAAACCAGGACGAGTGGCAAGAGAACGAGGGAGTGTTCTGTTTTCTTCGCACTTACGCAAGAGAACGTCTGTTGCGAGTATGTTGACTTCCTGCCTATCGTCAACTGCTCAAACACCCAGAAACGCGAGTTAGTCATTTCCGAGCAAACAGTTTGTTTCCGCAGGCTGACTAAGTGGTGACGAAATGAGACAAGTAACGCCTTACGAATAAAGTAATATTCACTGTTTTACCATTCAGTTTCTACAGGGAATTTGCTAGTCCTTGGAAGATAATTTGACGAACAGAATCCATTAGTAACAAATTCTTCTTAGAGTAATAAGTTCCTGGAAACTTCAAACTTTTAATGACGACCTAATGGAAATTAGCAACCGTACCCCCACAAAGACCAAGCGTACCTACATCAATCCCCTGAAAACCACTGTGAAGTACATGAGAGAGGGAATTTCCCCTTGTAAAATGCACTGTGGTTTCTTCCCATGTCATTTGCGTACGGAGCACACATAAAATGATTACTTAAATATCACTAATGGGTTTAAACCTGTCTTTGGAGCGATGCGGAAGGGGTTTCAGTGTATTTCTTATTTCTAGATTCTTCATGTAATACTGCTTGATGAAACTCTCACAGGCTTCAAATTTGTTGATGTTGTTAACCAGGAGATATGCAATTTGTTGCAAAATTTTTATTTATGTTAGAGATTTATTTGGATAGATTATTAGTATCGGCTAACAATTCAGCCATTTCCAGATCTAAGATGTAAAACAGATCATTATCATGTTAGCAACATACAACACCATACAAAACTGCACATAATATTGTAGCAGGATTCAAGAGTACATACACGAATTAATTACAGAATACATACCATAATACCTTCTTGATTAGTGTCGATGCCGTAACGGCTTCGTTCGTCGTTAAAATCTTTCTTGAAATGACAAAATACGTACATGATAACATAGTTAAGAACAGCTTCTCGTCGTTCGTGGCCAGTGCAATCTAACGATGATCATAAAACTGAAAATATACATTACTATAAAGAAGACGCAGTGAAAATAAAAGATAAATATCTGCATAAGGAACTATCCACTGAAATGAGTAAATGTAAAACACACCGTCTTACCAAAGGCTTATGCTATTACAACTTAGTAAGAACAATCAGTATTTACATCGTCTCGTAACAGAGATCATCACATATCTGTTGCTGTATCGTGATACATGTGAATAGTATCGCAGCTGATACCCATTATGACGTTCACGAATCGCAGTAGTCGGCATATAAATAGTATGCAAATGTGTAGCTGGTACTGTAGCGAAATGGGGACTGGCGGCCACACGTTGCTTGAGTCGAAGGCCGCTAGATGGAGTTAGCAGCTGGCCACATAAATTACGTAAAATGTACGTGTTCTAATAATATTTTAAGAAATAAGATGTAAATGTATTTAAAATTAAATAGTTGACCTCAGTACAGCTAGTCTTATAGTTAAATCAACAGGACTTGAAAGACAGTAAGTAGCATGATGGAACCTGCTGACGTTATATATACCAAGCGATGTAATTTTATGTAATACTTTATTTTTCTGATATTTTACAGTGGATTACTGATCTTAGCCACTGTTACAAAATATTTCTCTTTTTAATACATGTTTACACAAGGAACATAATTATAAGGAACATCGCGACACGCAATACTATGGCCTACAACTGAGGTCGAGCAATAATTGCTAATAGGCAAGGTATCGGTATACTCACACCTAGACCTTGAATATTAAAAATATTGGATCCAATATACGTACTTCACATAAAACACAGACATACATAAATGTAGACATACATGAATATTATTATTATGCCTTGTCTTAGGAAGACAATTAAGTTACAAAGGCTTCTACCGATTTGAACTGTAGACATGTATTGAAAATTAAAAAAATATTCTGAGTTAGATTCTGCCTAAGATTCAGCAATACTGTAGGATGGGTCGCATGAGCGTTTTGTAAGTAGTCTCCTTTGCAAACTGGATACTTTTTCACAGTACCCAAACAATGAACCACGTCTGACAACTGCTTTAACTACGACTCAGAACATGCGATAATTCCATTTACATACCCAGAAATTGTTCCACACAGATATTTTCAGTAGTTTACTGTTTCTAATTGTGATCCATTGGTATTGCAGTCGTAGGATATTATGTTTTTGTGTTTTGAGAAATGCGCAGTTTCACGTTTCTATACATCTAAAGCTGGTTTCCAATCTTTGCATCACTTTTAAATTCAAATAATATCTGGCTGAATACTTCTGCAGCTTTTTCCGACAACATTTCACTATAGACAATTGCATCATCTGTAAAACGTCTGAAGTTATTGTTAATATTGCCTGCAACATCATTAACGTATAATGAAACTGTTTTTCGATCTTAAAAACAAATCAATCGTAAATATCTTTTAATACAGACTACTGATGATGCTTTACCTCAATGAAGCGAAACGTGTCACATGAAAAAAGAACCGACGTATTTCCCTTCAGCTGCAGCGACGGAAAGAAAGTACCCTCAGGAATTGTAAAGCAACTACGGATAATGTGCCGACGCAAATGAAGAAAAAAAATGGTAACAGCGTGAGAAATGCATGCGCTTGAACATAAATGACCACGATCGGCACCTGTGCGATATCCTCGATACGTTGCAAGTTCGAACGTGGTCAGAAAGTGTTCTGTGTAGTTGTGAGTGCATTACGTCGGAGCTAAGTGAGTACGAACGTGGGAAAATTGTCGGTGCTCGTATGGTGTATGCTTCCTTAGTCAAGGTAGCCGGTGTGTCTGATGTTTCGAGACGTAACACAGCTAAGATTTATACCGCATACAGAGAATGCGCAGAAACATCCACTAAGTAACAACGCGGACGAAAGTTTGTGCCGAATGATTGTGACACAGTCTGCCCCCCCGACAGCTGACTGGTCAGAACGACAGAATGTCAATCCTAAGGGCCCGGGTTCGATTCCCGGCTGGGTCTGAGATTTTCTCCGCTCAGGGACTGGGTGTTGTGTTGTCCTAATCATCATCATTTCATCCCCATCGAAGCGCAAGTCGCCGAAGTGGCGTCAAATGGAAAGACTTGCACCCAGCGAACGGTCTACCCAACGGGCGGCCCTAGTCGCACTACATTCATCGTGACAACCTGTTATTGAAGAGAACTGTGATGAAAAATGAGAGTATAGCAGCTGAAAAAGTTACTGCATAAGTGAATGTCGTACTCGGTGAACCCTGTAAGCACAAAAACAATACGAAGGAGCTGCATAAGCTGGAAATTGCAGGGAAGCTTTAATTTCAAAACCTCACTTTCAATTATCCAAATGTCTGTAACAGGGTGAACGTGGTCATTTGGTCGAATCAAGTTTCCAACTTTTTGCCGGGCTTACGCCTGGCGTACGCCGTCCCAAGCCTACGATTCACACTGCTTGCTGCCAATGAAATACGGCGGTTTTTTTTATGATTGGGTAGCCACATCGCTGTATTTCAAGCACCATGGTTACTCGGCAAAGTCGCATTACACCCAAGGTGTATGTAACCATTTTGGGTGATGAGGTCCACCCCGCGATGCAATGTTTTTTCGCCAGTTGGGATGCGGTGTTCCAAGACGGAATGGCTTCTGTCCTCACAGCACGCATTGTCCAGGTCTGGTTTCGTGAGCTCGAGAATAAACTGTCGTGTCCCCTGACCACCATAGTCACCAGATCTCAATATTATTGAAACTTTGTGGCCAATCTGCAAAAGTGGTGGGTGATCGCTAACGACCTCCATCTTCGTTACTTGAACTTTCCATTATTTTGCAGTAAAAATGGCATAAGATTCCTTTCAAAACAGTAGATGAACTGTATTTATCCATTCTGACACGACTCGAAGCCCTTATGAGTACCTAGGAGTATCCTACACCGTATCAGGAATGCTGATGTGTTTTTAGGGTTTCCATATTTATGTCGACCCACGTGTGTTTACTGGTGCCATTCACCTCACCTAATCACTGCGTTTGAGCGTCATGCAAGGGAACATCTTCAGGTGGGACAACCCTTTGTTTAACTTACCTCAGTTTATACACTAATGGCCATTAAAATCGCTACACCACGAAGATGACGTGCTACAGATGCGAAATTTGACCAACAGGAAGAAGGTGCTGTGATGTGCAAGTGATTAGCTTTTCAGGGCATTCACACAAGGTTGGCGCCGGTGGCAACACCTACAATGTGGTGACATGACGAAAGTTTCCAACCGATTTCTCATACACAAACAGCAGTTGACCGGCGTCGCCTGGTGAAACGTTGTTGTGATGCCTGGTGAAAGGAGGAGAAATGCGTACCATCACGTTTCCGACTTTGATAAAGGTCGGATTGTAGCCTATCGCGATTGCGGTTTATCGTACATTGCTGCTCGCGTTGGTCGAGATCCAATGACTGTTAGCAGAATATCGAATCGGTGGGTTCAGGAGGGTAATACGGAACGCCGTGCTGCATCCCAACGGTCTCGTATCACTAGCAGTCGAGATGACAGACATCTTATCCGCATGGCTGTAACGGATCGTGCACCCATATCTCGATCCCTGAGTCAACAGATGGGGACGTTTAAAAGACAACAACCCCCTGCACCAACAGTTCGACGACGTTTGCAGCAGCATGGACTATCAGCTGGGAGGCCTTGGCTGCGGTTACTCTTGACGCTGCATGAGAGACGGGAGCCCCTGCGCTGGTGTACCCGGTTCTGTTTACAGCATCATGATGGTCGCATCCGTGTTTGGCGACATCGCGGTGAACGCACAGTGGAAGCGTGTATTCGTCATCGCCATACTGGCGTATCACCCAGAGTGATGGTATGAGGTGCCATTGGTTACACGTCTCGGTCACCTCATGTTCGCATTGACGGCACTTTGAACAGTGCACGTTACATTTCAGATGTGTTACGACCCGTGGCTCTACCCTTCATTCGATCCCTGCGAAACCCTACATTTCAGCAGGATAATGCACGACTGCATGTAGCAGGTCCTGTACGGGCCTTTCTGGATACAGAAAATGTTCGACTACTGCCTTGGCCAGCACATTTTCCAAATCTCTCACCAATTGAAAACGTCTGGTGAATGGTGGCCGAGCAACTGGCTCGTCACAATACGCCAGTCACTACTCGTGATGAACTGTGGTATCCTGTTGAAGCTGCATGGGCAGCTGTACCTGTACACGCCATCCAAGCTCTGTTTGACTCAATGCCCAGGCGTATGAAGGCCGTTATTACGGCCAGAGGTGGTTGTTCTGGGTACTGATTTCTCAGGATCTAAGCACCCAAATTGCGTGAAAATTTAATCACATGTCAGTTCTAGTGTAGTATATTTGTCCAATGAATACCCGTTTGTCATCTGCATTTCTTGTTGGTGGAGCAATTGTAATGGCCAAGGTGTACTTAAACAGGATGTCGAAAAGACGATAGGGAAAGGAGGAAAATCCTGCACTGTACTGGTCACGCAATCTGTGGTCCTTCCCCCTAAGGAGATGTCGCCTCAGCCAATGATCTCGGCGGCAGAGTCACCCAGCCCTGTCGCGGCTGCGCACAGCGATGTTACATCACTAGCGCGCGCGGAGGAACGCAGAAATCCCGCAAATAGAGTTTTATCTGGATAAACAAGTTTCGTAATGAGCAGGCCTGCGAGCTCGCTGTTCCGCGCAGTTACAGGAATTGCGCAAAAGCCCGTGATAAGGCGGCTGCCGGCGTAAACACGCTGCCCTGCTCTGCATCGCTGAACCGGGAAGCGCGCCCTTCCTCTCTGCAATTATCGGTTGTCCATTCTTAATTCCCCATTGCTGCTTTCTCATGCTCATGTATGCGCAAGACCAGCAGCGCTCGGTTTAGAGATAAGCTCTATTCGACGAACTTTTCCTGGTCGCTGCGCTCCCTTGTTCTGAATCGCTAAAAATTGGTAGTCCTCACGTGACTTCGGGCGGCTAGTGTTTTGTGTCCTGCCACTGTGAACGTAGCTGATCTCACGCTAACAAAGCAGTGTTCTAGTAGCCATTACATCAGGCAGTGAGTGTAGTGCTGTACTGTCAGCTTTGTTTGTTTCAAGCTACACTATTGGCCATTACCACTTCTACACCAAGAAGAAATGCAGATGATAAACGGGTATTCATTCGACAAATATATTATACTAGAACTGACATGCAGTTTGGGTGCATAGATCCTGAGAAATCAGTGCCCACAAAAACCACCTCTGGCCATAATAACGGCCTAGATACGCCTTGGCATTGAGTCAAACAGAGCTTGGATGATGTGTACAGGTACAGCTGCCCATGCAGCTTCAACACGATACCACAGTTCATCAAGAGTACTGACTGGCGTATTGTGACGATCCAGTTGCTCGGCCACCATTGACAAGACCTTTTCAATTGGTGAGAGATCTGGAGAATGTGCTGGCCGGGGCAGCAGTCGAACATTTTCTGTATCCAAGAATGCCCGTACAGGACCTGCAACATGCGGTCGTGCATTATCCTGCTGAAATGTAGGGTTTCGCAGGGATCGAATGAAGGGTAAAGCCACGGGTCGTAACACATCTGAAATATAACGTCCACTGTTCAAAGTGCCGTCAATGCGAACAAGAGGTGACCGAGACGTGTAACCAATGGCACCCCATACCATCTCGCCGGGTGATACGCCAGTATCGCGATGACGAATACACGCTTCCAATGTGCGTTCACGGCGATGTAGCCAAACACGGATGCGACCATCATGATGCTGTAAACAGAACCTGCATTCATCCGCAAAAATGACGTTTTGCCATTCGTGCACCCAGGTTCGTCGTTGAGTACACCATCGCAGGCGCTCCTGCCTGTGATGCAGCGTCAAGGGTAACCGCCGCCATGGTCTCCGAGCTGATAGTCCATGCTGCTGCAAACGTCGTGGAACTGTTCGTGCAGATGGTTGTTGTCTTGCAAACGTCCCCATCTGTTGACTCAGGGATCGAGACGTGACTGCACGATCCGTTAGAGCCATGCGGATAAGATGCATGTCATCTCGACTGCTAGTGATACGAGGCCGTTGGGATCCAGCACGGCGTTCCGTATTACCCTCCTGAACCCATCGATTCCATATTCTGCTAACAGTCATTGGATCTCGACCAACGGGAGCAGCAATGTCGCGATACGATAAACCGCAATCGGTATAGCTACAATCCGACCTTTATCAAAGTCGGAAACGTGATGGTACGCATTTCTCCTCCTTTCACCAGGCATCACAACAACGTTTCACCAGGCAACGCCGGTCAACTGCTGTTTGTGTATGAGAAGTCGGTTGGAAACGTTCCTCATGTCAGCACGTTGTAGGTGTCGCCAACCTTGTGTGAATGCTCTGAAAAGCTAATCGTTTGCATATTCAAATGGCTCAAATGGCTCTGAGCACTGTGGGACTTAACAGCTATGGTCACCAGTCCCCTAGAACTTAGAACTACTTAAACCTACCTAACGTAAGGACATCACACAACACCCAGGCATCACGAGGCAGAGAAAATCCCTGCCCCGCCGGGAATCGAACCCGGGAACCCGGGCGTGGGAAGCGAGAACGCTACCGCACGACCACGAGCTGCGGACTAATCATTTGCATATCACAGCATCTTCTTCCTGACGGTTAATTTTCGCGTCTGTAGCACGTCATCTTCGTGGTGTAGCAATTTTAATGGGCAGTAGTGTACAACACGAAGGAACTGGCATCCAATCACGAGAGCTACCCATGCTTACGTCTGCAAAACCGCGAAGTGAAGAGAGGAAAATAATAAACAGCGCCACCGATAGAAATTTTTGGGCAATGATGCGGAATTTCTTGTAAATGCCAATGTCAATAAAGTTGCAGTGCGTTCCACAGCCAAAATAAGTTTTCTGAATTCCAGTAATCGTTGGCACTGGTTGCCGTTAGTGAAATTAAGATATGGTTTTGGATTCTTTATTACTAAAGAGCTTCGAAGATGTGACTAATGGTTCAAATGGTTCTAAGGTCTATGGGACTTAACATCTGAGATCATCAATCCCCTAGACCAAGAACCTGAGTAACCTAAGGACATCACACACATCCATGCCGGAGGCGGGATTCGAACCTGCGACCGTAGCAGCTTCGCGCTTCCGGACCGAAGCGCCTAGGACCGCTCGGCCACAACGGTCGATTTTTAAGTGACTAAAATGCACACCAGATGTACCATAATCTAAAAATATAAAACATCGGTATTTTGATCTCTTATTGTTTCATTTTCACACCCTAAATACGGTGGATTGCTGCTGAGTATTGCATGGGATCCTGTAGGGGAGTTGAAGGCGGCGCCACCAGAGCATTGCCAAACATGGCTGATGACTGGGCACCAGTGGCGTCATTGGCGGTGGTGCGACTATATAAGCTCGGCAGGGGCGTCCACACGACTGTCAACCACTTGACAAAGGCAGGGGAGATCCCTGCAAAAAGCTCGTGGGCAGTTAACCAGTTGACGCCCCTCAAAACAAGAGAATATTTCTGTCCCTCTTTCTGTGGCCTGTTTCTCCAATATTTTTAATTTCATGTTTTACTTTGTCTTTAAGGAAACTTTCAATTTCATTGAAATTGTGAGAACATTTTAAGTTGAAGTAATGATACGCTGCTCAAAAGCGCGCAATCGTTGACAGCATACCACAGACTATTGTATTTGAGCGTTGCGCTCTCTGGAAAGTGGAGAACTCTTATTCCTTGTAACTATAATATCAGGTGAAGAGAACTGTAGTGAATTGAGACTGCTACTGTCTGAGATTTTGTGAACATATTAAACGTAATCGCCATAACTTTCTGTTGTTGGTAATCATCTTAAGAATTTTGTAATTGAGGGAGTTATGTCTGATTGTAGACGAGTTTTGAACAGTTATTGTGACTTAAAATGTTAGGGGCGATTAACAACTGATACTCAAAATTTGCGGTACTAGCGATGCTTCGAAAATGTTAAATATATAGGGGAATTTTATACAGTGTGTAAATTTTAAGTTGAAAAAGCAGAATAACTCGAAAAATAAGCTTCACAAGAAAAAATGTGTAGAATCCAAAGTTGATTATTTTCGAGGGGGACATCTCATGGTGCTCAAATTAGCCCTCCACCCCAGCCCCCTGGAGGCAACTTTAAAATTTCAAATGGGAACCCCCATTTTTTATTTCAGAATCAGATTCTACATAAAAAACTACGTACATTTTGTCTTAAACATTTGTTTTGATTCTTGGTAGTAGGCGCTGTAATTCAAGAAAATCCATGTTCTCATTTTTTCGTGGAAAATGGTTGTGGATAAATAAAATATACTTATTTACTTCGTAAATTTCGATTCGCTCAAACTAAAACTCTCCCTCTCTCACATAGGGTGGGGTTTTAGAGAGAGGAATTAGAGTTTTACAAATGTTGACCAAACATTTTCGTGTGAAGCTTATTTTTCGAGTTACTCTAGTTTGTCAACTTAAAATATACACCCTGTATATATCTTAGTCTCCTTCTTCCCCATCTTTGTGTCTGTCTCCTCCTCCCCCTCTCTTTGCCGATCCGCTCCTATTCCTCCCCTCTCTTTGTCCAATCTCCTCTTCCCCCCCCCCCTCTCTCTCTCCATCTCTTCCTTCCCCCTCCTCACACTTTCTGTCCATCTCCTCCTCACCTCTCTCTTTATTCACCTCCTCCTTCCTACTTTCTCTGGACCTGTGAGCATATTATCAATGACCGTATACTCATAGTTTTAATCTGTGAATGGGTAGGTTTGTAAAGTTTCGGATGATTGAGATTCCATAGCAGTGTTCAGATCGTAAGTCGATACATACAACATTTCTCTTTCCTCTTAAAACTCACTGCAACGAAGAAAACAAATGCTATTTTTGTTAAAAATTATGTATAAGGAGAACATCTCGGGATGTGCAATATCGGCGCGTTTCATTTAATTCAAGCGTCAACCTCGCTTTGAAATCTCACGGGGTGTATCTGACGTATTGCGATGCAATCATAGTCGTTCTCTTTCTGATTTTTCATATTATTGATTTCTTAAGAAATAATACCGGGTGTCCATTTAAAAAAAGCATAAGCTTGTGATGGAAATATTTGATTACGTTTTAGAATGTTTCATTGTGTATTATGAGCCTCTACCTTCCATTCATACCCACGAGAGTCGTTTTTCGACATCTGTTGTATTTGCGCTTTTGCCACCATGTACATATTTGTATACTACATACATTAAAAACGTCCGGACGCTTATTAGGGTATCGTGAAAAATATTAAGGAAATCAGCCAAGTACTTTTCGAAATTTTTACTAATAACTTTAATCAGTGGCCTGTGTTTGTACATTAAGTACAGATATTTACAGATACACATATAGCTAGTGTCCATCTGAATGTTTATTAGAGCATCGTGTGAAAATGTGAAGCATTTCGTTCAAGAAATCTTCGAGATTTTTTTGTAACAATGTTTCTCCCTAACATATTGTGGTTATATTTATGTATTATACATATTAAAATATATAGCCTATGTCCGTCCTAATGTTTATTAGAGCATATCGTAAAAATCTGAAGTAAATCGGTCAACAACCTTCCGAGAAATTAGCTAGAAATCTTTGCCTTTTATATAGTATGTGTATACTTATATACTATATAAAAAAGTGTACCCTGAGTCTGTCCGAACGTTTATTAGAGAATCGCGTAAAATTTTTAAGTAGTCTGTCAATAGATTATCGATATTTTTGTTAACAACGTTAAACTGAAACTTCTGTTTATACAGGGTGTCCCGAAACGATTTTTTTTTTTTTTTTTGTTTGGGGCGCAAAACTTCTATGGTCATTAGCGCCCGGTCCGTGACTTAGGAAACAGTAAAAAACCGGAATTTAAAACCAGCAGCAATGAGAACGAAAGTCATAAAATTGGAGAAACTAAAAGCAGAAGGAAGGCTTAAAAATCCACTACAGAAAGGGGTTGGTTGTCCCCAAAAAAAGTTCCAAATGACTGACGTCATTTCACTGGCACTAATAAACTTGAGAACGCGGTCGGCGGAGCGCGTGTCATCTGCTAAAATCGACGATATATCAGGCGATAGCTGTAGACGGGAGCGTAACGGATTAAAATAGGGGCACTCAATTAAAAGGTGTCTTACCGTCCACAGCTGAGAGCAGTGGGGACAGAGTGGGGGAGGATCGCCGCCTAAGGGACAGATTCCTTACACCAAAACAAGGAAAAAATGTCTAGTAAACTGCTTTTCATGCTTTGGAAGGCAGTAGTATAAAATAAAAGTCCAGTAAATATGGCCTCTGAAAAGCATACCTTTACAGCTTTGAGCGGTTGTTGAGTAGAAGAGTTGTGTTTCACTCCCGCGAAGATGAACAAGTGATCTTATCTCTTATGGTATGCATTTTAGAGCCCATGTTTGCTAGACCTTTTTTTCTTGTTTTGGCGTAAGGAAGCTGTCCCTAAAGCTTGTCAGTGTTTTTAGGGACACACTATGTAGTAGTATAGATTAACTTCCAGGTATATGTGCAGTGCTTTTCTTACATTTTTTCTGAACTGCGGTTTTTTTGTCAAAAGGTTTATTCCTAAGCAAGTTGCGGTGATGTATGAAGGATGACGGGTGAAATAGAATCCACACCACGCTCCTTGTTTTTCTTTCTTTATTTAGGAAATCAGTTAATTATGTAATTTCATTTCATTAGTACAACTAATTGACAACCCGTAAACGTCTGAGATTGGCATACTTTACAGTGGGACAAAATTACTGACATTTCGGAAAGGAGGTTATAGCTCTTGATTTGATGATGTTCACTTATTTTGACTGCTGTCGTCTTTCACTGTTGGTGGGCGACCAGTCTACGCAGCACTACGAACCCCCTGGCCTGTACTCTGTTTCCTGTGAGAGTGCACTTCTCCCCAGCTCCTTTGCCATTGTCGCCAGACACACTTAAGCCTGCCCACCACGTTTGCTACCAGCACAGGAGGAAAATGAGCGAACGAGGAAATGGCGGTATCGCACATGGCGTCCTGTCACTGTGTCAACATTTCCTCGCGCCTTCCTCGGAAACTTCCATACCTCAAAGGCGGCTTGCAAGGTGACATCCACTATGTCGTCATGTTTGTCCTTATCGTGGAACAAAGGCTACACAGAAATTTAGGCAAACCTAGATTCAACAGTTCGCATATCTTTTTGCATATAAGACAACTTTGTAAACACATCATCATGAGGTGAAATGCTTCCATATTAAAGATGTGATATGTATCTCTTACTAGTTCTGGAATATGGAATTATAATCGATACGCATACTGCTGTTTTATAAAATAACAGGAAGTTTGGACTTCCATCACCTGCGATGCTGAAGCTCGAATGTGCTTACTAATTGCGTATGGTTAGTGCACTGCATCTAAACACTACATCCGAGAAGCGAACGCAACTCCACCCCAGTCGATAGTAAAATACCGACGAGACGCATATAAATTACTAATACAAAAAAATTTGAATATACAACGAGAAGAACCCAACGACTTGCGAAAACAGTAATTAAAGCACTATTTTTTGCGTGATAATTTGAGAATAAATATCACTGAAGCCAACCGCACTTACGAATGAATTATTTATCTGACCGTAACTACACTCATGCTCATAAATTAAGGGTAATGCTGATACATGGTGAAACAACGGCGGTTTGCGGGTTTAAATCACCTCGGGATATGACCATGCCGTGAATTTGTCCTGCGGTCGTCGCACGGTGGCGCTGGCAGAAGCCCACACAAGCAGAGGTGTGTTGGTGTATCTCAGAGTACGGTGCAGCGAGTAAGTGTGCAGACGTTTTCAGACGTGCTAATGGTGACTGTGTGTTGAAAATGGCTCAAAGAACACATACTGATGACGATATGAGGGGTAGAATACTAGGGCGACTGGAGGCTGGTCAAACACAGCAGGTCGTAGCACGGACCGTCCGTGTGCCACAAAGTGTGATCTCAAGATTATGGCAACGATTCCAGCAGACAGGAAACGTGTCCAGACGCTACAGTAGGGGACGTCCACAGTGTACAACACGACAAGAAGACCGATATCTCACCATTAGTGCCCTCAGACGGCCACGGAGTACTGCAGGTAGCCTTGCTCGGGACCTTACCGCAGCCACTGGAACAGTTGTCTCCAGACACACAGTCTACAGATGACTGAACAGACATGGTTCATTCGCCAGGAGACCTGCAAGGTGCACTCCACTGACCCCTGGTCACAGGAGAGCCCATAAAACCTGGTGTCAAGAGCACAGTACATGGTCATTGGAACAGTGGTCCCAGGTTATGTTCACAGACGAGTCCAGATATATTCTGAACAGTGATTCTCGCCGGGTTTTCATCTGGCGTGAACCAGGAACCAGATAACAACCCCTTAATGTCCTTGAAAGAGACCTGTAAGGAGGTCGTGTTTTATGGTGTGGGGTGGGATTATGATTGGTGCACGTACACCCATGCATGTCTTTGACAGATCAACTATAACAGGTCAGGTGTACCGGGACGTCATTTTGCACCAGTATGTGCGCCTTTTCAGGGGTGCAGTGTGTCCCACCTTCCTCCTGATGGATGATAACGCACGGCCCCACCGAGTTGCCATCTTGGAGGAGTACCTTGAAACAGAAGAGGCGAATGGAGTGGCCTGCATGTTCTCCAGACCTCAACCCCATCGAACACGTCTGGGATGCTCTCGGTCGACGAGTCGCTGCACGTCTTCAAACTCCTACGATACTTCAGGAGCTCCGAGACGCACTGGTGCAAGAATTGGAGGCTATACCCCGGCAGCTGCTCGACCACCTGATCCAGAGTATGCCAACCCGTTGTGCGGCCTGTGTACGCGTGCATGGTGATCATATCCCATATTGATGTCGGGGTACATGCGCAGGAAACAGTAGCGTTTTGTAGCATATGTGTTTCGGAACGGTTTTCTCAACTTGTCACTAATACCGTGGACTTACAGATCTGCGTCGTGTGTGTTCCCTATGTGCCTATGGTATTAGCGCCAGTTTTGCGTCGTGCTACGTTGTGTGGCACCACATTCTGCAATTATCCTTAATTTATCAGCATGAGTGTAGTTTCGCGCTACATTTAACCCGAAACCGTGCGAAAAGGAAAAACTAAGTGAAAATTAATAATCAGAAAATAACATTCTTATAAAATATAAAACCAGATGTTTAGAAGCATGAGATTAAGTATCGTCTAGTTTTGTAATCTTTAGTGGAGACTTCCGTTGTGTTGCATTTTATTGCAGGCATTTACTTCATTATCGCGAAAAACTCAGCTGTTTGAAGAGTAGTATTTAATTGGATCTAGACTGCAGTCAAATCGTTGCTTAAATGCATTTTTGCGATGATTTCCTTCGCTGTAGGATCTTAAAGTAGTACTGTCTTTTGATAAAGCCATGGGTATTCTGTACTACTGTACAATAACGTACTAAAAACTTCCAGGATACGAGTAAAGCATACAAAATAGTTTGTAAAATTAGTGACAAAATGTTATGAAGCAGTGAAATGGATATTACTAGAACTTTCCATTTCTGTGCTACGGAGTTCGTAAGAACTATTTTCCAATTGTCACAGTAGACGTGGATGAGACGTGAAGCGATGAGAGAGTTACCAAATGCTGCTATGAAAATAACAACAGTGCGATAATTTCTGTGGGACTCGTTTGTGAAACAGAATCCTTAATTGCTAATGGTTTACGGGTTTTAATGTACCCTTTCGATAGTTTTTGGCCGGTATTTTTCTCAGACGGTGCCTCTCTCTCGTTATATTCAGATATAACAGATACCGACGAGTACGTACTGCTGTTTAACAACTTCAGCCATTTGAACGAGGTAGCATTGTGTTCCTGCGTAACGACGGATTGCTGCGCATGCTAGGCACAATATACCGCGGGGCATCTCTGCTTTTAGTAGTGGTCTGTAGTATGTTCCCACAACCGTAGCCCAGGTTCTGAACGCCCACGCCGTGCAAAGGCAAGCCGAGATCGACGCATCGTACGAGCAGCGGCGATCGATTGAATATCTTCCAGGGAAAAAAATCCGTGCACATGTTGCAGCTGCTGTCTCGCCGAGGACCATCGGGAACCGTCTGCTTGCAGCAGAACTGAGATGGCGTGTGCCTATACCGAGGCTATCACTGACACAGTAACACCGCCCAAATACGGCTACCCTGGTTTCGTGAATGAGGCGACTGTATATTGGAATGGCGCTTGTTTGCCTCCAGTGATGAGAGTGGTTTGTATGCGAGTGATGGAAGTTTTGTATCCCACCTGGATAGGCGGCGTGTGGGTCTGCTCGAATGAACTGCTTCTGTAATATAGGCCGTGAGTGAAGGAAGCGAGTAGGAAAATGGTTCAAATGGTTCTGAGCACTATCGGACTTAACTTCTCAGGTCATCAGTCCCCTAGAACTTAGAACTACTTAAACCTAACTAACCTAAGGACATCACACACATCCATGCCCGAGGCAGGATTCGAACCTGCAACCGTAGTAGTCGCGCGGTTCCAGACTGTAGCGCCTAGAACCGGTCGGCCACTCTGGCCGGCAAATCGAGTAGGAGCAGGAGAGGTGAAGCACTTGGGTACTGTACGTAACTTTAACACTTTTAATAAAGTCAAAAACACAAGTAAATATCAAATGCATACGTAACTTTCGCTAGGATGGGCACGTAGGTGTGAAGCAGTAGTCCATGTCTAATCCTGTGAAGTTAGGATGACTGTTCTGTACAATCTCAAAGTTAACAAATACTCGTTGCTGTCCAAACTTTAACTGAACTTAACTAAGTCTCAATAGCAAACTAGCCCACTCGGTATTCGAAGCGATATTTCCAGGCCGTCTGCTCTTGATGAGATGGGCCAGAAAACAAGACGGCACTCGCTGAGCTCCACGGCGTCGGCCAGGGGGCGCTGTGGTCGGCGTAGTTAGTCTTCTCTCGTAGTGCCAACTTACGAGAGCGTGCTCCTACCTTGTGGCATCGTAACTATCTACGCCACAGGAAGTACATGAGTACGGCGCAGGCCTGCTGAGTGGTGTATTCCAGAGTGCATTTTCCCCACGACACACAGGTTCCACCCCCTTCAGATGCCACCCCCAGACCTCACGGTATGGAAGGCCGTCAGTTACAACTCGCGGTAACATTTGGTATTTCTGCAGGTTACGGTAAACAGTGTCCACTACACCGAACGGGTTGTTACCTCAGTGCTGTTGCCATTTCTTCGAAGGGAAGGTGATGTGCTTTTTTAGCGGAACAATGTACATTCACATACGGCTGTTGCGATGCGATGTGCTCTTGGTGTTGTACTAGACACGGGCAAACTCGTTCATCCTTGGGAACTATTTCACTGGTGATCGCTCTTTTTTGGGAACCGTTCAGTTTTACTCGTTCATCGTTCATTTGTGCTTGGTATACGGTTCTTACGAAAAACTGAAAATTGGTAGCATATGTGACTGAAAATGGAAGGCGCCAAGACGGGACACTTGTCTCCGCCCTGGAGTACAAAGCTTTTATTCGTAACAGAATTCTCACACACACTTGTAATTTTCGTGATTCTGCAAAACTTCTCGTTTATCCAACTGTAGCGTTATGTGGCTGATCGCAATGAAATAATAAGGTCGCGCACGAAAAACCGGCCACGAGTGCAGACTGCTGGCCAATTACACAGGATTTGTTGACCGCTACTAGCAGTATAGATAAACATGTAACAACAATTAGGCAGTGAAGAAATAACAAAAAAAGCTAATCCAAACAACAACTTTGAAACAATAGATGACGATTGGAAGGCGACAATAAGGTAGTCTAGTACTAGGGGCCGATTTTTCGTGCACCACCCTGTGCCACTGAAATATTGTAGTAGTTATGTGGTGTCACCGCCAGACACCACACTTGCTAGGTGATAGCTTAAATCGGCCGCGGTCCATTAGTACATGTCGGGCCCGCGTGTCGCCACTGTCAGGATCGCAGACCGAGCGCCACCACACGGCAGGTCTCGAGAGACGTACTAGCACTCGCCCCAGTTGTACGGACGACATTGCTAACGACTACACTGACGAAGCCTTTCTCTCATTTGCCGAGAGACAGTTAGAATAGCCTTGAGCTAAGTTAATGGCTACGACCTAGCAAGGCGCCATTAACCATTTGTAACGTTGCATGTATCTCAAGATAGTCTCACTTGTATCATCAAGAATGCTGTATACCAAAGGACGATATAAAAGTTAAGTGTTCTAGTAGCTACGTTCTTTGCTTTATCACATTCATTACGAATCCTGTTCCAGACTTCGCGCCAGTCGGCGTGTGTGTACGCGTGCCCTCTCGGCTACCCGTCACTGTGGACTGGCTGCCTTGTCAGTCCACTACAAGTTATCATATTCTCTTTACAAAAAGTGACACCAGACGCTCGATTATGGAACACGGGCTTCATTCGGTCGTTAAGTCGGTCTGCCTTCCATAACAATGAACATGCTCTTTTGCCTTGGATCAAAAAAAGACGGAAAATGGCCACTCGTGTGTGCCGTGCCGATTTCCTTTGCATGTGTAATAACAAAAAGAATCTTCCCTTTTTTACAAGAATTTCTTCTGCTGTTTATCGAAATAGTGAAGTAAGCTGATATGCCGTTTTGTTATCTGAAAAGATGTGTGTATTACATTCCACGTAATTTTGTGTAATTTACGTAATTATAAAATACATTTTAATTACCGGTCATGGACGCTGAATAGAATACGAAAAGAACCAGAAATTCAGAGTTCAAAAAAAGGTTTGAAACAGATCTAGAATGGGCGTACGCAGCGAACGAAACGAACAACTCTATACTGAACTAACTATGAGCAGTGGGCAGTGGAACTGCGACGAGTCGCCAAGCGAAGAAGGACGAGTCCGGCCGAGCGAGACCGAGACAGACGGGAACGGGACCGAGGCTCGAACGAGACCGACCGACGTGCCGCTTATAAAGGCACATTTGCATGCCGTGCGTGAGTTTCCTCGGAAACGCGAAATCCTAATTAAATAATTAATCTCTGACAAATAAATAAAGCCTATGGCACAGAACTACAGCGCTATACCGCTGATGAAACAAAATACAATTATGACACTCTTATGTTTGATTAAGAAGGAGGAGGTCTTGTAGAATAGCTGAGGCTGGAAGCACGTATATTTTATTAACTGGCGCACCGCCATATTTGATGTTATATAAGAGCACTGCGAGTTGCAATCTCACTTGGCACTCGACTCGTAAAGATTCTATATTTATGAAAGTAAGTTGAATTATTTAACTATAGGCTTATCCGTTGAATATATCTGATTTAACTAACTGTGTAAACTTTTTATATTTAGTAGACAGTCACCTCTGTACGACGTATTTACATGGCTGGCAAATTATTATAATATTGAGATTTAGATTTTGAGTCCGCACCTACCGCAGCAGTCTTTGGAAACGATTTAAATACGAAGTCCGATTATTTGAGTCTTATTTCACGGTCAACTACGAATAACATTGCATTTACGAAAAAGCCATTGTCAAGCGTCTGATATCAAATACACTCCTGGAAATGGAAAAAAGAACACATTGCCACCGGTGTGTCAGACCCACCATACTTGCTCCGGACACTGCGAGAGGGCTGTACAAGCAATGATCACACGCACGGCACAGCGGACACACCAGGAACCGCGGTGTTGGCCGTCGAAGGGCGCTAGCTGCGCAGCATTTGTGCACCGCCGCCGTCAGTGTCAGCCAGTTTGCCGTGGCATACGGAGCTCCATCGCAGTCTTTAACACTGGTAGCATGCCGCGACAGCGTGGACGTGAACCGTATGTGCAGTTGACGGACTTTGAGCGAGGGCGTATAGTGGGCATGCGGGAGGCCGGGTGGACGTACCGCCGAATTGCTCAACACGTGGGGCGTGAGGTCTCCACAGTACATCGATGTTGTCGCCAGTGGTCGGCGGAAGGTGCACGTGCCCGTCGACCTGGGACCGGACCGCAGCGACGCACGGATGCACGCCAAGACCGTAGGATCCTACGCAGTGCCGTAGGGGACCGCACCGCCACTTCCCAGCAAATTAGGCACACTGTTGCTCCTGGGGTATCGGCGAGGACCATTCGCAACCGTCTCCATGAAGCTGGGCTACGGTCCCGCACACCGTTAGGCCGTCTTCCGCTCACGCCCCAACATCGTGCAGCCCGCCTCCAGTGGTGTCACGACAGGCGTGAATGGAGGGACGAATGGAGACGTGTCGTCTTCAGCGATGAGAGTCGCTTCTGCCTTGGTGCCAATGATGGTCGTATGCGTGTTTGGCGCCGTGCAGGTGAGCGCCACAATCAGGACTGCATACGACCGAGGCACACAGGGCCAACACTCGGCATAATGGTGTGGGGAGCGATCTCCTACACTGGCCGTACACCACTGGTGATCGTCGAGGGGACACTGAATAGTGCACGGTACATCCAAACCGTCATCGAACCCATCGTTCTACCATTCCTAGACCGGCAAGGGAACTTGCTGTTCCAACAGGACAATGCACGTCCGCATGTATCCCGTGCCACCCAACGTGCTCTAGAAGGTGTAAGTCAACTACCCTGGCCAGCGCGATCTCCGGATCTGTCCCCCATTGAGCATGTTTGGGACTGGATGAAGCGTCGTCTCACGCGGTCTGCACGTCCAGCACGAACGCTGGTCCAACTGAGGCGCCAGGTGGAAATGGCATGGCAAGCCGTTCCACAGGACTACATCCAGCATCTCTACGATCGTCTCCATGGGAGAATAGCAGCCTGCATTGCTGCGAAAGGTGGATATACACTGTACTAGTGCCGACATTGTGCATGCTCTGTTGCCTGTGTCTATGTGCCTGTGGTTCTGTCAGTGTGATCATGTGATGTATCTGACCCAGGAATGTGTCAATAAAGTTTCCCCTTCCTGGGACAATGAATTCACGGTGTTCTTATTTCAATTTCCAGGAGTGTAATTAAACGTCCACGTTCCAGATAAGCAAATATTAATTACAACCAATCACTATAATACGTAATTTATAATTAATAATTAATATTTTATTTTATTTATTTATTTATTTTATACGCTGCGGGAACGAAACCGACCGTATCCCGTTCCCGGGAACAACAAGTGGAAAGCCGCGACCGAAGTGAACTGTGAAAGATCGTCCCTTAGAATTCCTTCATCGCTCGCTCCGTTCATCTTGATGAACCGTTCATTTGGACCCGTTAGTTTGCGAACTACCTATCTCTAAGTCGTACTACAACTACTCTCACCAGCAAGGTCACACGATCAGCAGCCTGTTGAATGCATATGGGACATGGTGGAGCGGCACCTGCCCGTTCTCCAGAGGCTGCACGAACCACTGCCGAACTTCAACAAAAGGTGAAAGATGCTTCAGACAATCTATCGCAGGATGCCATTCGGCACTTCTATGATCCTTTTGATGCGGGAAGTACACGCCAGCGTTGCCGTCAGATGCGACTATCTGGGCACTCTTTCTTGTGACATACGAGTTTAATTTGGTTTGAATTTGTTATCATGTACTCCTACAATGGCCACATCACTTATCAATAAAATGACATTTTCCTTGAGGGCATTCCATTTTTTTCAACAGTTTGGTGTGATTAAAAAAGAAAAGAATCATTTGCAACATAATTTTGAGGAGGATGACGTGATTTTGTTGATTGCCGTAAGGCATGAGGCAGCGAATTTATCGTGGCAATGATCTTGCTGGTGGAAGAGTTGTCTGAGGAATCCCAAATTGCTGCACTTCCTCTGGAGGTGACCTCGGAGTCGATAAGAAACCGTCGGTGGTTAAGAAGGCTCATATGTACCTGGAATTGCAGGTGAACCTGCAGGTGAAGATGGTATCCGCAACCCTGTTGAAGACGTTATAAAATTTATTACCATAGAAAGCGATTCAGCGTGGTTTATCCTTCTCCTGCGGTTTGGTGATCTTAGGCTGCTGCTTTTTTTGTGTTATGGTGGTCTATGGCATTTACTGCTCCTGTGCTATGATGGTCTTTAGCTGCTTCTCCCCACTCCTTTCACTGAATCTGCGAATTTGGTCAGCATGTCTCTTGAATCTGTAGCCTTCATAACGAAGATCGCCTAATCTTGTGGCGGCTATGAATCTGATCCATTTATCTATACGTGAACTGTTCGACGAAAAAGAGATTAACTTCTTCACTGGGTTGAAATTCTTGTTGTGAATCAGTTGTTTTTCCATCTTCGTATGTACGTCAGTAGATCGGGCTAAGTCTATTCTGGTCCTGACACTGCGGCCAAGCAACGACTGAGTTGGTCATTGCCCCGTTACAGTATTTGCGCCTTTTTTGTATTGCTGAAGAAATTTATTTGAGCTTACCTGTAACGGTCCTGGCGTTGTAGGCATGGCTTGATGCATATCAATAATTGCCTGCCTATAATGTCCCGCTAGACCATTCATCGCTGTATGATATGGAGATGGGCATTTGTGGAACTTTACTCTGCTCGATTGTAGAAATGACTTCATTTCCGAGGCTGTGACTTATGTTCTTTTATGTGTAACAGCTACGACTGGAACCGCATATGACGCGAAGATGTTTTCCAGTAGGTGGAATGCGTTGCTTTTATCTCCAGACATTTGCTATGACCACCAACAACGATGAGTGTCATCGTTTCTGCAACTGATCTTGCGTAATCTATATGACGTATCCACTACTATGGTCTTTTAGGATACTCCCAATGATGGTCTCGAAATTTTGGAGCAGACTGTGTGCGTCTGCCGCTCTCGCTGCAAGATTTAACGACTTGTTCAGGCCCGAAAATGAAGAAACGAGAAATGACTTTCATTTTAACGATTCCTACATCAACTGTATGCGGATAATCCAGAATTGATTCCTGCAGTGCAGTTGGAAAGAAACCCGCCAGGATAGCCGAGCCGGAGTCTATCTCCCCTTATGACGTATTGCGCCCCGACGTCGTATACTTTCCATCAACCAGAACGAACGCCGTTAACTGGCTAAAAGGCATGGCCGTTTACTACATATTTTGCGATGCTCCCAAAGGCACACTCGACTTTTGGTCCCTATTGATGACGACACATGCAGCTTTCAGCCGCCACCCGAAGTACAGAACTCGTTTCGCAAATTATTTAGGTTCATTATTTGCGGATCCTCCTGCTCACTGGGGCGTTCCGGGTATGAGACGCTGAAAATGAAGAAGAATCCTGGAGCATATTGATCCTCTACGGACGGAATAGGGGGGAACCCCTCCCAACAGACGAGAAGACGACACGGACGCTCGGCTACGGCAGTTGTAGGATCTTTCTTTGTAATGAAACAAAAATAAATCTATAATACAAAAAAATGTTATAAAAATTAAAGAAATAAATAAATAAAAAGAACAACATCGACAAACCCACTCCATCCTCTTCCTGATCCTTCGATCCTCGAACTCGAACACGTTGCTTCGGCGTGGCGGCGGGATGGCCAGGCTTCGGGTGTCGACCCCTGCCCTACCCGTCGTCCTGCTCCTGCAGCAGTTTAAAAAAAAAGCGCTAACGCGCTGCTTCCTGGACTCGGGTAGGCACGCCGGCCCCGGATCGAATCCGGCCGGCGGATGTGGTTTTTAGGTGGTTTCCCACATCCTACTAGGTGAATACTGGGCTGGTCCCCACGCCCTGCCTCAGTTACACGACTCGCAGACATTTGAAACACATTCCCAATATTTCACGACTTACACTAGACGCAGACAGCTGGGGTACACTAATTCCGTCGCCAGCCGGAGTGGCCGAGCGGTTCTAGGCGCTGCAGTCTGGAACCACGCGACCGCTACGGCCGCAGGTTCGAATCCTGCCAAGAGCATGGATGTGTGCGATGTCCTTAGGTTAGTTAGGTTTAAGCAGTTCTAAGTTCTAGGGGACTGATGACCTCAGAAGTTAAGTCGCATAGTGCTCAGGGCCATTTTTGAACTAATTCCGTCCTGGGGGATATGGGGTGGCGGCCGGAAGGGCATCCGGCCACCCCTTAACTTAACCATCCCAAATCCGTACTTAACCCTGCGACCCTGCGCCCAATGCGGGATAAAGGCAGTAGCGAAAGAAGAAGACGAAGAAGTGCAGTTGGAAAGACGATACGATGCTTGAACAATAAGGAGTTGCACAATCATTCTCAAATTTGGGACTTTTCACGCCTCTCGAGCCAGATACTAGGTTAGTACTGGTAGTTATCCGTATGGAACTTTACAAATTGACAAATTTTCAAAATTTGCCATAAGCTATGATTCTGTGAACAGTCTCTCTTGTTTTTGGCAGTGACACGCAAGTGCAGTAATCCGCAGTTGTTTTATATTTCATCAGTCGTCGTCAAAGTAGATGTGAGAAAGATGATCAGTGGACCTGCTGCACAATAGAGGTAATGATTTATCTGGATGTAAATATTGTGTAAAGGATGTGTGATCTACTATCGGTGTAAAATGACGTGCATCTACGTAACACAAGAATTTTTGTACAGCTCATTCAATTTACCAGTGCCTCGTTGTCAGTCTGAGGACATCGCTATTCAGTGATGGTCAGTCTATGCCGAGTGAAAACTGTCGGGCGTTCTTAACTATCCATAAGTCGATGTATAGGAACAGCTTTCAGTCCCATCTTACTTGAGTCAGATGCTAGCACTGGTCGGGGTGGAAGATCGAAAGGCATCTAAACTAATAGAGAGGCCAATGTATTGTTGATGTCATCGTATACTAGTGCGGTTACCGTCCACGTAAAATGGTATGAAAAAAGTCCACGCCTCAGAGGCGTCCCTTAACTATCTGCGGTGTAGCTTCGTCTTGCGAATTAATTAGAAATTTCAGTGATTGATTTAACCCTGCACCAATATGAACACGAAGTAATTAACTTGGAGCTCATTTCTAATTTTAGTTAGCTGTAGTACCCTGTCGATGCGTGTAAAGCAATTAAGTCATAGAGAAAGTCGGAGGGCCTGGGTTTTAGGGCCAAGAAAGACAGTTGATTTCTTGAAAAGCCGCATCAACGTGCTTGAAGTCCGCCCCCGGTAGCTGAGTGGTCAGCGTGACAGAATGTCAATCTCAGGGCCCGGGATCGATTCCCGGCTGGGTCGGAGATTTTCTCCGCTCAGGGACTGGGTGTTGCGTTGTCCTGATCATCATCATTTCATCTCCATCGACGCTCAAGTCGCTGAAGTGGCGTCAAATCGAAAGACTTGCACCCAGCCAACGGTCTACCCGACGGGAGGTCCTAGTCACACGACATTTATTTATTTAAAGTGCTTGAACGAGCTCAGGCGGTACATCCATCTCAAGCAGTAAGTGAAACTTCGACAATGCCTACAACCACGAACACTGTCGCACGTAATGTTGTGATCATTCGGATTCGTTATATAACTTCTAACACCATTTTTGTATTTCATGCTGCACTCCTACGGATAACTTGGACTCGCTACTTCAAATAATTAGAACTCATTGCATTTGGTACTCATATTTATTCTCAACCGTACTGGTCAGCACAACACTTACAGTCATATACGTGTAGGTACCTCCTTAATAACTTTCGCTTGATCTGTCAATGCTAACTAAGATATGTCAACGAAACTTAGACCATAAATAAAAGTTAGTGCTGTAAGATAGTACAGAAGACAACTGAATGAAACACAGAATGAGGCAAACAGAAATGACACTTTTGTTCAGAGACAATAATTACGCTGAAGTCACCGCGATGTATGAAGGTACCCTGGCATTACAAAAGGCGGTACGAGGTTCTTAATAGGGCCTGTAATCACCGTGAACAGCAATCCAAGATCTGTAACAGTCTCCCTTGGTAGGGAGTACAATTTATGCACCAGCATGGTTGACATGTGGTGGATGGTCGTTGGTGTACATGGTGAAAGGTCTCTAAATGGGCCATTTCATAAGCTTTCATTAAAATTTAATTTTATTTTCCATGTCTTTAGCATCTCACACTTTCGGCGTAATTTGCAGGAGAAGTCAGCAGTTTAGCTACAACTTCACACAATTTCTGAGTGCATGTTCGTTCTGTATCTGTTTCACACCCAACATGCCGATTTATTAAGCATCTGTATTTCCTCTACCTTCCCTACATTTGATTACGACGTCATAAAGCTGTACCCCTATCATTGTTTCTCATTCCTCCCTTCTTTGAATGACAGACTGAGTGAATGCGTCTGTGTGTTGTGTTTTCATAGTGTTTGGTGATGGGTAAACTTCTCGTGTGCTACTGTGGTATTTTAGCCACACTGTATAGGCCTAGAGTGAAGCAAAAAGGTTTGGTTCCTTCTGGTCGAAGCGCTATTGTGCGTAAGTTGACAGGGTGTGGAAAAGGCTTTCTCTGACAATTTCCGCTGTCTGTGTGGATCCCGATTTTGCTAGGGTGCTCGTTGATGGAATTTTGGTGAATGAAACTCGTGTGAAGCTCGTCTGCACCAGTTAAATTTGTGTAAGTTTCAGTCTAGATGAAATCTTAAACCACTTCTCTTACCAACGTCATATCTTAATAACGACGTGGAATATTTTATTCGGTATAGGAAGTGGAAGAGTTTTCGTAATTTTTCGATGTTATAGGCAGTTACTTTGGTCAACCAGAACTTAGAAATGTGGGAGCATGGTGTACGACTTACCAGCTACGTTTGATATCAGTTAGAATACGAGTTTCTCCGTGTGACTGTACGTGTGCTTCTGTTTCTTATATTCTTAATTCTTCTATCTCGTTAGTTTTATTTGTGTTCTGTAATTTCTGCCTGTTCGTACGTGTGCCTTTGTTTGTTCTATCCCAGGTGCTAGTACATGGTTTAGAAAACTTCCAGTTCTCTTGCAATTATTTCTCAGTATTTTTTTTGTTGTGGATAGTTCTTCTACCGCAATAAACGAGTTTCAGAATTTCCATATTTTCTCTTGGTCTAGCTTTATGAGGATTGGGCCACGTTGTTTCTTCTGGTCCATGTTAGGTTAATCCTTATTTCTGTGCACGATTGAGTCACTATTTCCAATCTGAATAACATTTCGTGTCGTAATTTCCATTTAGTTCAATGGTATGAATTTTCGGTGTTCATCGTTCAAGTCGTTGGCCGGTTGATCAAACCTTTGTCGCTTACATGTGTTTGGGGTACATGTTGTAATTCTTCTAGTTTCTTTTTCTTTTCTGCATGATGATAGTGTGAATGTGAAGGGCGTGTGTGCTTCTCTTAGCATAAAATTATTCCTATTTTACGAGTATCCAATGATTTATAAGCTCGTCAGGCAAGGTTTTGGGTTAATTTTTGCATTCACTTGGTCCCCTAATGCAGGCACCATCTACCATTACGTTTTTATTTAAATTTATCACGTTTTTTTCTAATCGTCTGCATAGAATAAATTCAGTTGGAATTGAATTTCACTGTTACTGCTAGAGATTTATCTCTCACGTTTTAGTATGTTTCATAGGATACATCCCACAGCGTTTTCCTTGTGCAAATGTATACAGGCCCATTTATTTATTTTCTTTTTAAGTGAAGGTTCATTGTTTAAAGTTCTCAGCCTGGAAACAGATTGATTGTCTGATTGATACTGTTTAACCCGTTCGCCTACTTCCAGCCTTCCCTACATCCGAAAGAATGTGCACTATCGTTTAATGATCGAGGCTTATCTTCTGCTTCTTAATTTTAAATTATCTATTGTCGAGCTAGGAGACTCACGTGCTGCTGGAGATACTTTTAATTAATTATTTAATTAATTCAGCCACCAATTGCACCACTGGCTTGGTTCAGTCGATTATTCTGAATTCAGTCAAGTGAACTGTCGATCATTATGCAAACTAACATTATATATCCACAGTTATCTTTTAATGGTGACTATAAATTATATGCTGTATAAGAATTAAATCTGCATGAAGTTTAATTATGTAACGTATATATTTCTATCACATAAATAACGTGCAGAGGATACATGCGAGGCGTGTTTTTTAAAGTCCTATTTACATGAAAGCCTGTACCTTAATCTACTTTTCTACATAATTTCCGTCAATATTGAGGCACTTGTCATAACGTTGTACCAGTTTTTGAATACCCTCCTCATAGAAGTCTGCCGGCCGCGGTGGTCTCGCGGTTCTAGGCGCGCAGTCCGGAACCGTGCGACTGCTACGGTCGCAGGTTCGAATCCTGCCTCGGGCATGGATGTGTGTGATGTCCTTAGGTTAGTTAGGTTTAAGTAGTTCTAAGTTCTAGGGGACTGATGACCACAGCAGTTGAGTCCCATAGTGCTCAGAGCCATTTGAACCATTTGAGCCATAGAAGTCTGCCGCCTTACTTGTTAACCACTGCATCACCACTGTTTTGACTTCGTCATCGTCTTGAAGACGCTGACCGCCCAGGTGTTTCTTCAAGTGCAGGAACAGATGGCAGTCACTGGGCGCAAGATCGGGGCTGTACGGAGAATGATTTAGAGTTTCCCATCGAAAAGATGTGATGAGATCTTTGTTCTGATTCGCCACATGCGAACGGGCATTGTCTTGCAGCAAAACGACGCCCTTGCTCAACTTCAATGGTGTGACGTATGCCACCCATGTTTCATCGCCAGTAACAATTTGGCATAAGAAATCATCACCGTCGTTGTGGTACCACTAAAGGAAAGTCAATGCACTGTCTAAACGTTTGGTTTTGTGCACATCCGTCAAAACTTTCGGTACCCAACGTGCGCACAATTTTCGATAATTCAAGTGCTCGGTCACAGTGCCATACTACACTACAAGAAACATTAGGAAAGTCATCCCTCAAGGAGGAAGTCGTAAAGCGTCTGTTTCCTCTCACGTTATTGTCCACGTTATTATCCGAGCGGTCTCAGGCGCTGCAGTCATGAACTGTGCGGCTGATCCCGGCGGAGGTTCGAGTCCTCCCTCGGGCATGGGTGGGTGTGTTTATTCTTAGGATAATTTAGGTTAAGTAGTGTGTAAGCTTAGGGAGTGATGACCTTAGCAGTTAAGTCCCAGGGGACTGATGAACTCAGATGTTAAGTCGCACAGTGCTCAGAGCCAAGTTAAGTGCCATAAGATTTCAAACACTTTATGAACACCTATATCTTTCTGTACGAGCTCTGATTTCCCTTATTTTATCGTGGTGATCGTTCCTCCCTATGTAGGTCGGTCTCAACAAAATATTCTCGTATTCGGAGGAGAAAGTTGGCGATTGGAATTTCATGAGAAGATTCCGTCGCAACGAAAAACGCCTTTCTTTTAATGATGTCCAGCCCAAATCCTGTATCATTTCTGTGAGACTCTCTCCCATATTTCGCGATAATATAAAAGGTGCTTCCTTTCTTTAAACATTTTCGATGTACTCCGTTAGTCCCATCTGGCAAGGATCCCACAACGCGCAGCAGTATTCTAAAAGAGGACGGACAAGAGTAGCGTAGGCAGTCTCCTTAGTAGGTCTGCTTCATTTTCTAAGTGTGCTGCCAATAAAACGCAGTCTTTGGTTAGCCTTCCCCACAACATTTTCTTTGTGTTCCTTCCAATTTAAGTTGTTCGTAATTGTAATACCTAGGTATTTAGCTGAATTTACGGCATTTAGATTAGACTGATTTATCGTGTAACCGAAGTTTAACGAGTTCCTTTTAGCACTCATGTGGACGACCTCACACTTTTCGTTATTTAGGGTCAACTGCCACTTTTCGCACCATTCAGATATCTTTTCCAAATCGTTTTCCAGTTTGTTTTGATCTTCTGATGACTTTATTAGTCGATAGACGACAGCGTCATCTGCAAACAACCGAAGACGGCTGCTCACATTGTCTCCCAAATCGTTTGTATAGATAAGGAACAGAAAAGGGCCTATAACACTACCTTGGGGAACGCCAGAAATCACTTCTGTTTTACCCAATGACTTTCCGTCAGTTACTACGAACTGTGACCACTCTGACAGGAAATCACAAATAGAGTCACATAACTGAGACGATATTCGATAATCACGCAGTTTCACTACGAGCCGCTTGTGTGGTACCGTCTCAAAAGCCTTCCGGAAATCCAGAAATACGGAATCGATCTGAAATCCCTTGTCAGTATCACTCAACACTTCATATGAATAAAGAGCTAGTTATGTTTCACAGGAACGATGTTTTCTAAAAAAATATATATATAATTTTATTGACTTAAAACTTTTTAAAATACGTGCCGAAAAGTCTAATTCCTGAAAAAAAAAGAAATGTTCTACGGAATTCCAAGTTCCTCCTCTAGTGCCACGAATAACCCGAAGCGTTCTGCCTGCGCCAACTCGATACGCCCTGTAGTGTCTGGGTGTAATGAGATGCATTTCACAATAATACTCTAGCCTGGGGCCAGCAAGCGTCAGCAGTATGTGTACGAATCTTCCTTTTTTATGTGCACTATTGACTTTTCGTAGTGTATCTGTGATCTTATAGTATATAGTTTTGTCTTTCAAGTAAGTACAACTCATAAGAAAGTGAACTCGGGCAGCAAAGGTACGAAAACATCGTATTCAACGCTATTTCGAAGCAGTATGTCAATGTCATCAAAGCGTCTGAAGCATAGATATGCGGCTTAGAGCAGTTCGAAAGGAGTCAGTGTCTTTGCTACGAAACTGAAAGACAGTGACCAGGATTTTGATATACGGGGTGTCCACAATGAGGCTCCAACATTTTAATATCGTATATCTTTCTCATGTCAGATGGTGGGCCTGTGAATCCTGAAGGGGCGGACAGAGCAACTCAACAAGTTTGTGGTGTGCAAATTTGATACGCCAAGTGGCCGTAGAGGAGCTGTAATCAACTGTTTTTTCAAAATGGAGGATATGTACAGGGTCTTTCAAAAATGACCGGTATATTTGAAACGGTAATAAAAACTAAACGAGCAGCGATAGAAATACACCGTTTCTTGCAATATGCTTGGGACAACAGTACATTTTCAGGCAGACAACAGATGGCGCTGCGGTCTAGGAAACTCTATAGTACGATATTTTCCACATATCCACCATGCGTAGCAATAATATGGCGTAGTCTCTGAATGAAATTACCCGAAACCTTTGACAACGTGTCTGGCGGAATGGCTTCACATGCAGATGAGATGTACTGCTTCAGCTGTTCAATTGTTTCTGGATTCTGGCGGTACACCTGGTCTTTCAAGTGTCCCCACAGAAAGAAGTGACAGGGGTTCATGTCTGGCGAATAGGGAGGCCAATCCACGCCGCCTCCTGTATGTTTCGGATAGCCCAAAGCAGTCACACGATCATCGAAATATTCATTCAGGAAATTAAAGACGTCGGCCGTGCGATGTGGCCGGGCACCATCTTGCATAAACCACGAGGTGTTCGCAGTGTCGTCTAAGGCAGTTTGTACCGCCACAAATTCACGAAGAATGTCCAGATAGCGTGATGCAGTAATCGTTTCGGATCTGAAAAATGGGCCAATGATTCCTTTGGAAGAAATGGCGCCCCAGACCAGTACTTTTTGAGGATGCAGGGACGATGGGACTGCAACATGGGGCTTTTCGGTTCCCCATATGCGCCAGTTCTGTTTATTGACGAAGCCATCCAGGTAAAAATAAGCTTCGTCAGTAAACCAAATGCTGCCCACATGCATATCGCCGTCATCAATCCTGTGCACTATTTCGTTAGCGAATGTCTCTCGTGCAGCAATGGTAGCGGCGCTGAGGGGTTGCCGCGTTTGAATTTTGTATGGATAGAGGTGTAAACTCTGGCGCATGAGACGATACGTGGACGTTGGCGTCATTTGGACCGCAGCTGCAACACGGCGAACGGAAACCCGAGGCCGCTGTTGGATCACCTGCTGCACTAGCTGCGCGTTGCCCTCTGTGGTTGGCGTACGCGGTCGCCCTACCTTTCCAGCACGTTCATCCGTCACGTTCCCAGTCCGTTGAAATTTTTCAAACAGATCCTTTATTGTATCGCTTTTCGGTCCTTTGGTTACATTAAACCTCCGTTGAAAACTTCGTCTTGTTGCAACAACACTGTGTTCTAGGCGGTGGAATTCCAACACCAGAAAAATCCTCTGTTCTAAGGAATAAACCATGTTGTCCACAGCACACTTGCACGTTGTGAACAGCACACGCTTACAGCAGAAAGACGACGTACAGAATGGCGCACCCACAGACTGCGTTGTCTTCTATATCTTTCACATCACTTGCAGCGCCATCTGTTGTTGAAAATTGTAACTACTGTAATTTCGAAAGTTTGTCCGCCTGAAAATGTACTGTTGTCCCAAGCATACTGCAACAAACGGTGTATTTCTATCGCTGCTCGTTTAGTTTTTATTGCCGTTTCAAATATACCGGTCATTTTTGAAACACCCTGTAGGAGCGTGCACAAATGGTCTGGTGGTATGCAGAGACTAAATCGGCAACCCAAGTGCAAAGAAACTATCCTCGAGTTTACAACAAAGCGCCCCCATCGTTCAAGAATACAGGGTGATTCAAAAAGAATACCACAACTTTAAAAATGTGTATTTAATGAAAGAAACATAATATAACCTTCTGTTATACATCATTACAAAGAGTATTTATAAAGGTTTTTTTTTTCACTCAAAAACAAGTTCAGAGATGTTCAATATGGCCCCCTCCAGACACTCGAGCAATATCAACCCGATACTACAACTCGTTCCACACTCTCTGTAGCATATCAGGCGTAACAGTTTCGATAGCTGCTGTTATTTCTCGTTTCAAATCATCAATGGTGGCTGGGAGAGGTGGCCGAAACACCATATCCTTAACATACCCCAATAAGAAAAAATCGCAGGGGGTAAGATCAGGGCTTCTTGGAGGCCAGTGATGAAGTGCTGTGTCACGGGCTGCCTGGCGGCCGATCCATCGCCTCGGGTAGTTGACGATAAGGTTTCATAACTAACCTTTATCGTAGGACTCTCCATACAGTTGATTGTGGAATTTGCATCTCTCTGCTAGCTCTGCGAGTCGATTTTTCTGGGCTGCGAACAAATGCTTGCTGGATGCGTGCTACATTTTCATCACTCGTTCTCGGCCGTCCAGAACTTTTCCCTTTGCACAAACACCCATTCTCTGTAAACTGTTTATACCAACGTTTAATACACCACCTATCAGGAGGTTTAACACCATACTTCGTTCGAAATGCACGCTGAACAACTGTCGTCGATTCACTTCTGCCGTACTCAATAACACAAAAAGCTTTCTGTTGAGCGGTCGCCATCTTAGCATCAACTGACGCTGACGCCTAGTCAACAGCGCCTCAAGCGAACAAATGTACAACTAAATGAAACTTTATAGCTCCCTTAATTCGCCGACAGATAGTGCTTAGCTCTGCCTTTTGTCGTTGCAGAGTTTTAAATTCCTAAAGTTGTGGTATTCTTTTTGAATCACCCTGTATAAAGAAGTGGTGCGATCAGTTTTTGGCTACTGGGAGTGTTGCGAAGGGCATGGTGGTGGTAAGCCTGAGATCAGCGAACATCATGTTGAACAAGTGCGGCAGTCATTCGAACAAAGTCCACAGAAGTCAGTGCGACAGGCAGCACGAGAACTTCGTATGAAACGTTCAACAGCGCACAAAGTGCTTCATCAGCGATTACGTTTGAACGCATATAAAGTGCAGGTTGTGCAAGAAATCAAGCCTGATGATCGACCAAAGGGAGAAGAATTTGCATGTGTCATGTTAGATCGCACTGCCGCGGACGAGACATTTTTATCACGCGTGATGTTTACTGACGAGGCAACGTTTCACGTGTCAGGGGCTGTCAATCGTCACAATGTGCGCATCTGGGGGTCCGAAAATCCACATGCACCTTTGGAACACATGCGTGACAGTCCGAAAGCTAATGTGTGTGTGGTTTGATGACAAATCGTATTGTTGGGCCGTTTTTCTTTCAGGAGCCGACTGTGCATGGACATGTTGGAACAATTTGCCGTGCCACAGGTAACAGACCTGCAGCCAAATGTGATGTTTCAACAGGACGGTGCACCACCTCATTGGAGCCTTGATGTCCGAAAATTTTTAAATGATACATTCCCGCAACGATGGATTGGCCGTGGAGGTCCAATTCCTTGGCCGCCACGTTCGCCCGACATAACCCCACTCGATTTTTTCTTGTGGGGTTATGTGAAAGACCGGGTATACGCTACACCAGTAATGGACCTGCAAGACTTGAAACAGCGCATAAGAATTGTCATCAACTATGTCACAGTACAAATGCTCCGCAACACATGGCACGAAATCGGTTATAGACTTGATATTCTTCGCGGTACCCGTGGTGCCCATGTTCAAGTGTACTGAACCGTCCACCTGTGTATGAAAACTTGATGAGCTATTGTATGATTTCCCTGTATTTGTTCGTCAATAAATTGCGTTTACTCTCAGATTTTATCAGTTCAAATGTTGGAGTCTCATTGTGGACACCATGTAAATTACAGATTGAGTAATGGGAGTATAAATTTTCTTGCCTTTTTCTGTTATTTCTCAACACCAGAACGAAGTCCTCGAGGCTTGGGCTTCACAAAAATTACTGCTTCTCTAAACTGTCCAGAATTGTTATACCGAGTAGTAGATTATACAGAACGCATATGAAATCCATAGTCGAATCGTCCTAGTAACGAGCCTACTTGGAATAAGGTTCAGATGGTTCAAATGGCTCTGAGCACTATGGGACATCTGAGGTCATCAGTCCCCTAGAACTTAGAACTACTTAAGCCTAACTAACCTAAGGACATCACATATATCCATGAAAGAGGCAGGATTCGAACCTGCGACCGTAGAGGTCGCTTGGAATAGGGCTAAACGAAATTGTAGGTTTTGTGCTTTCATGGTATCACCACAGCCAATATTTCAATCGTTCTATGATAAACTCGTGTATATTATTTCGATCGCAACTTCAACAGCATGACAGTTCAGTCCTGGGGTAGTAGACTAACGTTAAGAGTTTTGTAAAAGTAGATTTTTTTCATTTGTTCCTGTCTGTAACACATGTCAAAACTTCAAAAGTGTTTTACCTCGGAATAAGAGTTTTTAAATTGCCACACAGCTTAATTCCAACATTTTTCGACCTTTTTATTTGCAATTTTAACCACATCTTCGAAACAACATTTCACATTGAACCACTTACGGGATTTTCGATTAGTTGATTTAATCAACAACTTTTAAGAAATGACTGTCCGTTTTTGGTGAAAATTAAACGAATTTATTCAAACTCTCGCCAATTAATAAAAACCAATATTTCTAAAATCCCCTAAGTGGTTCATTAGCTAAGCTTATGTAGATTATATAGATTTTCTTTCTTTTTTCTAGATTCAAATTGGCACCGGTTATAGTGCCTGGCGAAGATCGCCTCAAATTCCACATGACGCGGAAGAATTGCTGCAGTGCCACCATTTCGTAATATTTTCCGACCAAAATTTTTGTAATATACTTATGTAAGAGATGTTCTGAGGCATCCAGGGATCACCAATGTAGTACTGGAGGGCAGTACGGAGAGTAAAAATCGTAGAGGGAGACCAAGAGGAATACACTAAGCAGATTCAGCGGGATGTAGGTTGCAGTAGCTACTGGGATATGAAGAAGCTTGCACAGGATAGAGTATCAGCCTCTGGACTGAAGACCACAACAACAACAACAACAACAACAACTTATGTACACTACTGGCCATTAAAATTGCTACACCACGAAGATGACGTGCTACAGATGCGAAATTTAACCGACAGGAAGAAGGTGCTGTGATATGCAAATGATTAGCTTTTCAGAACATTCACACAAGGTTGGTGCCGGTGGCGACACCTACAACGTGCTTACATCAGGAAAGTTTCCAACCGATTTCTCATACACAAAGAGCAGTTGACCGGCGTTGCCTGATAAAACGTTGTTGTGATGCCTCGTGTAAGGAGAAGAAATGCGTACCATCACGTTCCCGACTTTGATAAAGGTCGGACTGTAGCCTATCGCTATTGCGGTTTATCGTATCGCGAGATTGCTGCTCGCGTTGGTCGAGATCCAATGACTGTTAGCAGAATATGGAATCGGTGGGTTCAGGAGGGTAATACGGAACGCCGTGCTGGATCCCAACGGCCTCGTATCACAAGCAGTCGAGATGATAGGTACTTATCCGCATGGCTGTAACGGATCGTGCAGCCACGTCTCGATCCCTGAGTCAACAGATGGGGGCGTTTGCAAGACAACAACCATCTGCACGAACAGTTCGACGACGTTTGCAGCAGCACGGACTATCAGCTCGGAGACTATGGCTGCGGTTACACTTCACGCTGCATCACAGACAGGAGCGCCTTCGATGGTGTACTCAACGACGAACCTGGGTGTACGAATGGCGATACGTCGTTTTTTCGGATGAATCCAGGTTCTGTTTACAGCATCATGATGGTCGCATCCGTGTTTGGCGACATCGCGATGAACGCACATTGGAAGCGTGTATTCGTCATAGCTATACTGGCGTATCACCCGGCGTGATGGTATGGGGTGCCATTGGTTACACGTTTCGGTTACCTCTTGTTCGCATTGACGGCACTTTGAACAGTGGACGTTACATTTCAGATGTGTTTCGACTCGTGGCTCTGCTCTTCATTCGAACCCTGCGAAACACTACATTTCAGCAGGATAATACACGACCGCATGTTGCAGGTCCTGTACGGGCCTTTCTGGATACAGAAAAATTTCGACTGCTGCCCTGGCCAGCACATTCTCCAGATATCTCACCAATTGAAAACGTCTGGTCAATGGTGGCGGAGCAACTGGCTCGTCACAATACACCAGTCACTACTCTTGATGAACTGTGGTATCGTTTTGAAGTTGCATGGGTAGCTGTACCTGTACACGCCATCCAAGCTCTGTTTGACTCAATGCCCAGGCGTATCAAAGCCGTTATTATGTCCAGATGTGGTTGTCCTGGGTACTGATTTCTCAGGATCTATGCACCCAAGTTGCGTGAAAATGTAATCACATGTCAGTTCTAGTATAATATATTTGTCCAATGAATACCTATTTATCATCTGCATTTCTTCTTGGTGTAGGAATTTTAATGGCCAGTAGTGTATATGCTCAATAACTACCTCAAGTATTATTTCTCTATCAGCTTTCCTTAACCCAAAAAAAGGTCAAGAAAACGCTTTTGTAGCACTCCTCAACGCGAGTGGTGATTACTTTTGAATGGAAACATTCCATGGTCCCGTTATGCCAAGTGTCTGGTTTTCACTTTACTGCTCCTTATAAATATGTTGTGGCACTTTATCTGCCTCATCCTTAAGTTTTGCCAGACGTGTATCGACACAACAGTGACAGGTTTAGTGCCAATCTTTGAGTTCATACACAACAAAAAGGAATGCTCGTTCTTCGCTCTTTCCTTGTGAGTCAGATATGTGAACGTGTTGATGTAAACAGAATCACTGCCTTGATAAAATGCGGTGAAGCGCCTGGGAAAATCAAGAACGTGTGCAGATTCTATTGGCTGCCGTCATCGTGTTTGCGGGACGTGCGACTTAACGTGGCGCATTCTTCGCTGCGGGATGACGTAGCGGGCCCCGCACCTCACGTGCCTGCACACGCGACTGCCGGGTAGGGCGGTCACAGCACGCGGCCACTCACCCGTCGCCAGGGTTACAAACAGCCGCGCAGCAGGTGTAAGGCGCACCTAGTAACCTACACCGTTATACAGGGTGTATCAGAAAGAGTCGTCCGATTTACAAAAATCGTAACTATCATGTTATCTGAGATACGTGCGTGAACAACACACTGCTGGAAAGAGCAAACTCTCGAGTTTAAATGGTTCCCGCTAGGTAGCAGCACTGTGTGCCCACTTCGGTTCTACAGTGTGTTCAAAAAGTATTCGTCTAGTTGTAATTTTAAAAAAAAACGAAGTATATTTCGTGTGAAAATAAGGGAATATAAAATGTGAATATCCAGTCATATGCAACGAACCTTGGTAAGTCATTTTTATTGATGGACGAGGGAATAAATACATCCTTAGCGATAACAAATTTGACAAAATGGAGAATTTATTCCACGGGTACTTCAAAAAGTATTCGTCCACTCATTTTTTTTTTTTAAATTTACAATCTGAAAATATGAATTCATTACAAAAATTAATGTTTAGTGGGGTTTCCCTTTGCAGCTATTACTGCTTGTAGTCGTCCGGGCATCGACTTGACCAAGTTTGCCGTCAGAGAGGCTGGAATTTTGTCCCATTCGTCTTGAAGTGTTTCTTTTAGGTCTCTCTTGTTAGAAATGTGTCTTCTCCTGATGCTATCTTCCAGTACTTTCCAAAGGTGTTCAATAGGATTAATGTCTGGGCTATGAGGAGGGGCGTTAAGTTGTGTTTGCATATTGTACACGAGCCACAACCTTGTATTTAGAGCATCATGCTTTGGGTCGTTATCTTGTTGAAAAATGTAATTTCCTTGCAGACCTCATTTGTCGGCGCCTGCCGCGCGGGATTAGCCGAGCGGTCTCAGGTGCTGCAGTCATGAACTGTGCGGCTGGTCCCGGCGGAGGTTCGCGTCCTCCCTCGGGCATGGGTGTGTGTGTTTGTCCTTAGGATAATTTAGGTTAAGTAGTGTGTAAGCTTAGGGACTGATGACCTTAGCAGTTAAGTCCCATAAGATTTCACACACATTTGAACATTTGAACATTTTTGTAGGCGCTAGAATTCAGATTGTCCTTTAAAATGTTGATATACATATGGTGATCCATTGTAGCTTCAATGAAATGTAATTTTCCAACACCTGCAGCACTCATACAGCCCCACACCATCAAGGAGCCACCACTGTGTTTAACCGTTGGCACAAGATAGCATGGCAACATCTCCGCATTCTTCTTACGCCACACCGTTCGCCTGCCATCCGACCCGAATACGTTATATTTACTCTCATCACAAAATATTACTCTATTCCAGAAATCTTCGTTTTTGAATCTATGTCCCATCGCAAAATGAAGACGTTACTTTCGATTCTGTTCACTGAGCCAAAATTTCTTGCGCGCTACCCGGCCGTGATACCCATGTATTTTGAAGGTATTTCTGATTGTGTTGGCACACACCTTCTTTCCCCTAGACTCTAATTCCACAGCCAAATTAGGAACGCTGATTTTAGGTTTCTTCTTCATTTCCCTCATGATAAATCTCACGTCTGCATCAGTCAAAGTGTGAGGGCGTCCGGTAGGTGGTTGGTTTCTTAATGATTTTGTTGCGCAAAATCGATCTACACTCCTGGAAATGGAAAAAAGAACACATTGACACCGGTGTGTCAGACCCACCATACTTGCTCCGGACACTGCGAGAGGGCTGTACAAACAATGATCACACGCACGGCACAGCGGACACACCAGGAACCGCGGTGTTGGCCGTCGAATGGCGCTAGCTGCGCAGCATTTGTGCACCGCCGCCGTCAGTGTCAGCCAGTTTGCCGTGGCATACGGAGCTCCATCGCAGTCTTTAACACTGGTAGCATGCCGCGACAGCGTGGACGTGAACCGTATGTGCAGTTGACGGACTTTGAGCGAGGGCGTATAGTGGGCATGCGGGAGGCCGGGTGGACGTACCGCCGAATTGCTCAACACGTGGGGCGTGAGGTCTCCACAGTACATCGATGTTGTCGCCAGTGGTCGGCGGAAGGTGCACGTGCCCGTCGACCTGGGACCGGACCGCAGCGACGCACGGATGCACGCCAAGACCGTAGGATCCTACGCAGTGCCGTAGGGGACCGCACCGCCACTTCCCAGCAAATTAGGGACACTGTTGCTCCTGGGGTATCGGCGAGGACCATTCGCAACCGTCTCCATGAAGCTGGGCTACGGTCCCGCACACCGTTAGGCCGTCTTCCGCTCACGCCCCAACATCGTGCAGCCCGCCTCCAGTGGTGTCGCGACAGGCGTGAATGGAGGGACGAATGGAGACGTGTCGTCTTCAGCGATGAGAGTCGCTTCTGCCTTGGTGCCAATGATGGTCGTATGCGTGTTTGGCGCCGTGCAGGTGAGCGCCACATTCAGGACTGCATACGACCGAGGCACACAGGGCCAACACCCGGCATCATGGTGTGGGGAGCGATCTCCTACACTGGCCGTACACCACTGGTGATCGTCGAGGGGACACTGAATAGTGCACGGTACATCCAAACCGTCATCGAACCCATCGTTCTACCATTCCTAGACCGGCAAGGGAACTTGCTGTTCCAACAGGACAATGCACGTCCGCATGTATCCCGTGCCACCCAACGTGCTCTAGAAGGTGTAAGTCAACTACCCTGGCCAGCGCGATCTCCGGATCTGTCCCCCATTGAGCATGTTTGGGACTGGATGAAGCGTCGTCTCACGCGGTCTGCACGTCCAGCAGAACGCTGGTCCAACTGAGGCGCCAGGTGGAAATGGCATGGCAAGCCGTTCCACAGGACTACATCCAGCATCTCTACGATCGTCTCCATGGGAGAACAGCAGCCTGCATTGCTGCGAAAGGTGGATATACACTGTACTAGTGCCGACATTGTGCATGCTCTGTTGCCTGTGTCTATGTGCCTGTGGTTCTGTCAGTGTGATCATGTGATGTATCTGACCCCAGGAATGTGTCAATAAAGTTTCCCCTTCCTGGGACAATGAATTCACGGTGTTCTTATTTCAATTTCCAGGAGTGTATTATCGACTGAACCTTCGATCTAGGTGTACCGACTACTTTAGTAATCTCGTAAGAAGATTTGCACTCATTATGTAAGCGCAGAATAAGTTTCCTTTCGATCAGCGTCGTCTCTCTACCCTTACGCCCATGGCGCTAATTGCACTGAATCGTCGCCGTTCAGAACCACAACAGGCGATAGAGTGGGGCCGCCCACGCTCTTGACTTTAGTGTGTACCATGGGCCAGCATTGTATTTTAATCACTGCGTTCAGAATTTCGGCATGTCCAGACGGTGAACATGGACTAGCTCTTGTATTACATTTTCTGTTGTGTTAACCTTGTTATCGATTTGGATGTATTTCCTTCCTTGCTTTTCAACAAAAATGACTTACCGAGGTACTGTTCAGATTTTGTATACATTTCTTTTCGTGTTACACAGATTTTGTTTTCTAAAGTGCGCCCCGATTGCTGAGTGGTAGTCGGCATGGTAGCTCAGCGTGCTCGGCCAGAGGGTTGGCTACCCTCTGTAATAATAATAATAAAAAAAAACTGAGTGAACGGATCAACGAAGAACCTGAACGGGTGTCATCGGACGTCCGCCCCGAACAAATTCAGCGAACAATATAGAACAAAACCGCCGGCACGGTAGCTCAGCGTGTTCGGTTAGAGCACTGGGTGGCCTCTGTAATAAAAAACTGAGTGAAACGATAGACAACGAATTTGAACGGATGTCATGTGACGTCCGCAATGACAAAAAAAAAAAAAAATGGTCAGCGTGACGGATTGCCGTTCTACGGGCTCGGGTTCGATTCCCAGCTGGGTCGGGGATTTTCTCTGCTCAGGGACTGGGTGTTGAGCTGTCTTCATCATCATTTCATCCGCATCCGGCGCGCAGGTCGTCCAATGTGGCGTCGAATGTAATAAGACCTGCACCAAGGCGGCCGGACTTGCCCCGTAAGGGGCCTCCCGACCAATGACGCCAAACGCTCATTCATTCATGTTTTCTAAAATATATGCAGGTAGATGAATACTTTTTGGACTCACTGTACGTAGTAAAAATGGTGTCGGGTCAACAGAAAGGGTTTTGTGTTCTACGTCTCGCGCAGTGAGGGCCAGCAATAACTATTCAGCGTCACTTTCGTACTAGGTATTGTGTGGGTCCTCCTACAGCACAGAGCATTAGACGATGGCACGAACAATCCCGAGAAACGGGTTTTGTTTGTGTAAAGGCAAATCGCCGGGCCGTCCCCGAGTGTCTGACACAGACGTCGAACGCATGCGCCGTGGTTTCACAAATAGTCCGCAGAAATCCGTTCGCCGTGCAGCTCGACAGCTCAAAGTTCCCCCCGACATACGTCTGGCGCGTGCTGCGTCGACTTTTACACATGAAACCACACAAAATTCAGCTACTGCAAGCTGTTCGTGAAGGTGACAAACAACAACGTGGGGAGTTCTGTAATTTCGTTCTTGGCAAGGTGGAGGATGATAGTTTTCTTCCACGTTTAGTGTTTAGTGACGAGGCAACATTCCATTTAAATGGAAACGTGAAGCGTCATAAAATGAGAGTATGGGGTACAGAACAACAGCATGAAGTTGTACAACATGAGACGGACTCTCCAAAATTTAATGTGTTTTGTGCAGTTTCACGGGAAAAGGTGTATGGTCCATTTTTCTCTGCTGCGAACATTGCTAAGGAAGCATATAACTCGATGTGCTTAAGAACTTTCTTTTCCCCCAGTTGGAGACTGATTCTAATGACTTCATTTACCTAGAGGATAGGGCACCGTCACACCGGCATCTGGAAGTGCGGTAGTTTTGAAATCAAAGGATTACTGGACGATAGAGCGATCGCACGGGACCAAATGATTCAGCCTTACATTACTGGCTCCCAAGGCCACCAGGTGTGACTATGTTATTATTTCTTGTGGAGGTTTGCAAAAGATACTGTTTATATGCCTCCGTTACCAGAAACAATGAATGAACTGAGACGTCGCATAACAGCAGCTGTGGAAGCTGTAACTCAAGCCATGCTCTCTGCAGTGTGGGAACAATTTGAATACCGCACTGACATTTGCTGTGCATCTCAAATGGGGCATATTGAACATCTTTGGAAAGTTATGAAAAAACGTTTTTGAGTTTCTCGTTCATCAAAAAACAAAATTCATTGTATATATTTTTTAGTTTTAGTGTGATGCGGAGATGGCGCGGTTGCAATTTCGGCACCCACATTTGTTCGTCCCCTCTTGCCCCCACGGATACTGTTTTGTTGTTGTGATGATATTTCACTAATCTTTTACATTACTGAGTAGCCACTTACTACGATCGATTAATGAGTATAGTACTTCGCCTACCTGTCCTTGTGGTTTTCAGCAGGAAGACAGGCTTCATGCAGCTCTTTACGCTATTCTGTACAGTGCAAGCCTCTTCGTCTCCGAATAACTACTGCAGCCTTCATCAGTTTGCACCTGCTGGTGGTGAAGTCTTTCTGCCTCTTCACATTTCACCCTTTCTCCCTAAAACATCTCTCTCCTCATTTTTTACGTCACTGAGGATCTATAGCAATCATAAAATGCGTTAAAAAATCCAGATCTCAAATATTATTTATTTATATTTCCAATAACCGGTTTCTGTCTGTAAGTTCATCTTCCGACCAGATAACGGTCAAAGAGCAGTTGTGTATATCAACTCGTATCTGTCACTAACTGTCGATGTTTGTATGCACATGATCCGTGTACCTGATCTGGTAGGAAGATGGTCATGCAGACCGAAACCGGTTACTGGAAATAGAAATAAATAATATTTCTGCCATCTGGATGTGCCGCAAGGTTCTTTTCTCCGCCAATCTATTCGTCTCTTCACTAATTGCCCTGTCCAGCAACCACATTTGGCAGTCATTCGGCAGTCTTCTGTAGCACAATCTTCTAGTGTGTTCATGCCTATTCACGTTTCACTTCCTTACATGGCTACACTCAGCTGGAATGCTTTAAGAAAGTACTTCCATCCACTTAAATTTATACTCAATATTTAAAAGTTTCTCTTCCTCAGAAACGCTTTTCTTGTTACGAGTCCTCATTTTATTTCATCTTGCTCACCAAGTCTCAACACATGCAGATTGCTTTTAGTGTCTCATTTTCAAATCTAATTTATTCAGGACTGCCTGATTTAATTCAACTATATTCCATTACCCTTGTTTTACTTTTGTTGACATCTTAAAGCCTATTTTCGAGACACTATCCGTTTCGTCATCAGAAGAAACAAAACTAGCATCCTATCGACGCAGGCGTGGAATGTCAGATCCCTTAATCGTTCTGATAGGTTAGAAAATTGAAAAAGGGAAATGAACATACAGGTTGAAGTTAAAAATAATGGGAACTGGTGAAGTTTGGACAGGAGGATCTGGACTTCTGATCAGGAGAACATAGGTTTAAAAATACAAAATCAAATATGGGTAATGCAGGAATAGATTTAGTAATAAATAAGGAAATAGGATAGCAGGTAAGCTACTATGAACGGCGTAGTGAACGCATTATCATAGCCTAGAAAAACACAATGGCAACACCCACCACAGTCGTACTAGTTTACATGCCAACTATCTCCACAGATGATGAAGAGAGTGAAGAGATGTATGATGAGATAAAAGAAATGCTGTAAATGTTGTAAATGTTACTAGCTGCATACAAAAGGTAAGCAGCTAGAGGTGAATATTTAATACACTACTAGCCATTAAAATTGCTACACCAAGAAGAAATGCAGATGATAAATGGGTATTCATTGGACAGATATATTATATTAGAACTGACATGTGATTACATTTTCACGCAATTTGGGTGCATAGATCCTGAGAAATCAGAACCCAGAACAACCATCTCTGGCCGTAATAACGGCCTTGATACGTCTGGGCATTGAGTCAAACAGAGCTTGAATGGCGTGTACAGTACAGCTGCCCATGCAGCTTCAACACGGTACCACAGTTCATCAAGAGTAGTGACTGGCGTTTTGTGAGGAGCCAGCTACTCGGCCACCATTGACCAGACGTTTTCAATTGGTGAGAGATCTGGAGAATGTGCTGGCCAGAGCAGCAGTCGAACATATTCTGTATCCAGAAACTCCCGTACAGGACCTGCAACATGCGGTAGTGCATTATCCTGTTGAAATGTAGGGTTTCGCAGGGATCGAATGAAGGGTAGAGCCACGGGTCGTAATACATCTGAAATGTAGCGTTCACTGTTCAAAGTGCCGTCAATGCGAACAAGAGGTGAGCGAGACGTGTAACCAATGGCAACTCATACCATCTCGCCGGGTGATACGCCAGTATCGCGATGACGAATACACGCTTCCAATGTGCGTTCACGGCGATGTAGCCAAACACGGATGCGACCATCATGATGCTGTAAACAGAACCTAGATTCATCCGAAAAAATGACGTTTTGCCACTCGTGCACCCAGGTTCGTCGTTGAGTACACCATAGCAGGCGCTCCTGTCTGTGATGCAGCGTCAAGGGTAACCGCAGCCATGGTCTCCGAGCTGCTGCAAACGTCGTCGAACTGTTCGTGCAGATGGTTGTTGTCTTGCAAACGTCCCCATCTGTTGACTCAGGGATCGAGACGTGGTTACAAGACCCGTTACAGCCATGCGGATAAGATGCCTGTCATCTAGACTGCTGGTGATACGAGGCTGTTGGGATCCAGCACGACGTTTAGCATTACCCTCCTGAACCCACCGATTCCATATTCTGCTAACAGTCATTGGATCTCGACCAACGCGAGCAGCAATGTCGCGATACGATAAACCAGAATCGCGATAGGCTACAATCAGACCTTTATCAAACTCTGAAACGTGATGGTACGCATTTCTTCTCCTTACACGAGGCATCGCAACAACGTCTCACCCGGCAACGCCGGTCAACTGCTGTTTGTGTATGATAAATTGGGTGGAAACGTTCGTCATGTCAGCACGTTGTAGGTGTCGCCACCGGCGCCAACCTCGTGTGAATGCTCTGAAAAGCTAATCATTTGCATATCGCAGCATCTTCTTCCTGTCGGTTAAATTTCGCGTCTGTAACACATCATCTTCGTGGTGTAGCAATTTTAATGGCCAGTGGTGTGCATAATTAAAAACTTTTTGTTAGTTATAGAATACCATAGTCGCTACACCCAAGAAAAGATTTATGCAGGAAGATGAATTATTGTTATTTTTGTTATTTTTTTTGGTGCCAGGATATCCTGGAAATTCTAATAGAGAAGGTTTTGCGTTGACTCAGTCTGTTCATTCAGGCTTTCTTGGGGTGATTTTAGTTTGTGGATGAAAATTTGTAATTGTTCGAGGAGGCCCATCCTTAGACCTTTTTCAGCAATGCGTAGCACAGAAAGACTACCGCTTGGTCCACAAGATAATGTTTCTGTAACACCTCCATCTGAAGATGAGCCTACAGTGGCTCGAAAACATGTTCATAGATGAATAAATGGTAAAAAAGCGAGTGGTTGCATATTTATTACCAAATAAACGCCAGTTTAAATCACAGTGAGTGTTCGTCATCCACAATGGATATACTAAAATTTTATTTATTTTTAACTTTTCGAAATGCCTTTCGAAATCTCCAGATATTTAACACCGATACAAAGTATCTTGTCACTTCTGCTCATTGCATTACAGTCCGCCTGCGTAACTGAGTGGTAACGTGTTTGCCTACCATGCAGCGGGCCCGGGTTCGATTCCCGGCTGGGTTAGAGATTTTCTCCGCTCGTGGACAGGTTATTGTATTATCCTCATCTTCATCTCATCATCACCGACACACAAGCCGCCCAATATGGCCGCACCTGAAGTTAGACTTGCAACTCGGCGGCCGAGCTTACCCCGGATGGTGCCTCCCGGTCAATAGTCCCACACGATCATTTCATTCCATTACAACGTCGGTGCCAAAACCCAAGAGCCCTGAGCAGTACTGCTGCAGCGAAGTTGGAGTTGATGTTAGTAGACGCATCGCATGTTTATTTCAAAAGGGTCCACGCCTATGTTCTATGATTATTTGCAAGCGAACTTTAGACCCCTGTAATTTAGGTGTGTGAATTACAGACCTAGCATTTTGTAACACTGTGATATAATGAAATTAGGAATAGGACATTTTGTTAGCAATTTTAAGACGACACACAGCATCTTTCTTAGGCATTACCACCCGGAATCCCAGGTCAGGATATGAGAGGTTGTTGTTGTTGTGGTCTTCAGTCCTGAGACTGGTTTGATGCAGCTCTCCGTGCTACTCTATCCTGTGCAATCTTCTTCATCTCCCAGTACTTACTGCAACCTATATCCTTCTGAATCAGCTTAGTGTATTCATTTCTTGGTCTCCCTCTACGATTTTTACCCTCCACGCTGCCCTCCAATGCTAAATTTGTGATCCCTTGATGCCTCAGAACATGTCCAACCAACCGGTCCCTTCTTCTTGCCAAGTTGTGCCACAAACTCCTCTTCTCCCCATTTCTATTCAATACCTCCTCATTAGTTATATGATCTCCCTATTTAATCTTCAGCATTCTTCTGTAGCACCACATTTCGAAAGCTTCCATTCTCTTCTTATCCAACCTATTTATCGTCCATGTTTCACTTCCATACACGGCTACACTCCATACAAATACTTTCAGAAATGACTTCCTGACACTTAAATCTATACTCGATGTTCGCAAATTTCTCTTCTCCAGAAACGCTTTCCTTGCCGTTGCCAGTCTACATTTTATATCCTCTCTACTTCGACCATCATCAGTTATTTTGCTCCCGAAATAGTAAAACTCGTTTACTACTTTAAGTGTCTCATTTCCTAATCTAATTCCCTCAGCATCACTCGACTTAATTTGACTACATTATATTATCCTTGTTTTGCTTTTGTTGATGTTCATCTTATACCTTCCTTTCAAGACACTGTCCATTCCGTTCAACTGCTCTTCCAGGTCCTTTGCTGTCTCTAACAGAATTGCAGTGTCATCGGTGAACCTCTTCTCCATGGATTTTAATAACTATTCCGAATTTTTCTTTTGTTTCCTGCACTGCTTGCTCAATATACAGATTGAATAACATCGATGAGAGGTAGTGCCAACTTTTGTTTTGAACTCGCGGTAAATGCCACCTGTATTTCCACTAATCGTCTGAAATTCCCCACTGCGTCGTCGGCATCGCGGAATGACCGCAGACTTCGTCACGCCGGCGCAGTCTGGACCTGCGTGCCGCCGAGGACATCAACTGACGTCATTCAGCGCTTCGCCAAGTTTACGTTACGGGCGAGCGCCAAGGCGGCGGCGAAGCACGCATCCTTGTTCTCAAGGAAAGTAGCAAACAGGATCTACCTCCAGGACACACTTCTAAGCGTCCTTCTGACATCGACTCATCGCCAGAGGCTGAGTATTCGCCTTGTCGTTTCGCAATACTATCGTAAAACTTCTCCATACTGACACGCATTCACTGTTTCAGGCCACAGAAGACTAATAATAATAACAATAATAGCAATAAAAATAATATGGGGGTCACTCCAAAAGAAATGCACACTATATTTTTTAAATCCATCTTTTATGATACATGTTTGAAAGTTTTACAGTGTGCAGATACATCCTTTAGGAACAATATTTTCATTTCTCCACATAATTTCCATCCCTCTCGATTGCCTTACGCCATCTTGGAACCAGCGCCTGTATACCCGCACGGTAAAATTCTGGACCTACCTGTTGGAGCCACTGTTTGGCAGCGTGCACGAGGAAGTCATCATCTTCAAACCTTGTTCCACGAAGAGAGTCTTTCAGTTTCCCAAAGAGATGATAGGCACACGGAGTCAGGTCAGGACTGTAAGGCGGGTTGGTTCAAATGGTTCAAATGGCTCTCAGCACTATGGGACTTAACAGCTGTGGTCATCAGTCCCCTAGAACTTAGAACTACTTAAACCTAACTAACCTAACGACGTCACACATATCCATGCCCGAGGCAGGATTCGAACCTGTGACCGTAGCAGTAGCACGGTTCCGGACTGCGCGCCTAGAACCGCGAGACCACCGCGACCGACCATAAGGCGGGTGTTTCAGTGTTGTCCATCTCAGTTTTCTGATCACTTCCACGGTTTTTTGTCTGACATGTGGCCGTGTATTGTAGTACAACAGCAAAACATCCTGCTTTTGACGTTGTGGTTGACCACGACTCAGTCGAGCTTGAAGTTTCTTCAGTGTCGTCACATATGCATCAGAATTTATGGTGTTTCTGTGGTGTCACAGCCAGACACCACACGTCCTAGGTGGTAGCTTAAATCGGCCGCGGTCCTGTAGTACATGTCGGACCCGCGTGTCGCCACTGTGTGATCGCAAACCTAGCGCCACCACAAGGCAGGTCTCGAGAGACTGACTCGACCTCAGCCCAGTTGTATGGACGACAGAGCTAGCGACTAGACGTACGAAGCCTTTCTCTCTCATTAGCCGAGAGACAGAATAGCCTTCAGCTAAGTTAATGGCTACGAACTAGCAAGGCGCCATTAGCCTTACAGTGATTGTAATTAGAGTCTCACTTGTGTTCACCATAGAGATGTACAAGAAGAAATTAAAGATAAGTATATGAGAAACTCCGTTCTTTTCTTCATAGCATTAATTACGTATCCTGTTCCAGTACTTCACGCCCGTCTGCGTTAGTCTCGCGTGCCCTTTAAGCCACCTCTATCTACAAGGTGTTGGCCCAGCTGCCGACACATCAGTTTCCACTTGGCATGATGTCCACAAGGAAGAGTCCTTCGGAATCGAAGAACACCGTAGTCATAACTTTTCCAGCAGAAGGTGTAGTTTTGAATTTTTTTCTTGGGTGAATTTGCATGATGCCACTTCATTGATTGCCTCTTTGTCTCTGGAGAAAAATGATGGAGCCATGTTTCATCACCTGTCACAACTCTTGCAAGAAATGCATCTCCATCATTCTCGTACCGTTCCAAAAGTTCGCTGCATACCGTTTTTCTTGTTTCTTTGTGAGTCACTGTCAACATCCTGGGAACCCACCTGGCACAAACCTTTTTTAACGCCAACACTTTCAGTGTTCTGCAAACACTTCCTTCCCCTATCCCAACGTAGCGTGACAATTCGTTCACTGTGATGCGTGTCAGCAGTCACCAATTCGTTAAGTCTCTGCACATTGTCTGGAGTGTGTGCAATACGAGGCCTGCCACTGCGAGGACAATCCTCAATATTGCCGTGCCAGCTTTCATCACGTAACCTGCTTGCCCATCGACTAACTGTACTGCGATCGACAGCAGCATCTCCATACACCTTTTTCAACCTCTTGTGGATGTTTCCCACTGTCTCGTTTTCACAGCACAGGAATTCTATGACAGCACGTTGCTTCTGACGATCGTCAAGTGTAGCAGCCATCTTGAAGACATTCTGTGACGGCGCCACTCACGGGAACAGGTTGGACTAAGTTTGAAAACAAGCGGGAAGGATGTTTCTACACACTGTAAGACTTTCACGCATGTAGAACGATAACTGTATTTTTACAAAAATAGTGTGGATTTCTTTTGGAGTGACCCTCGTATTACTCAACCATTCGACATCAACTGCGGCACATGGCTCTGAGCACTATGGGACTCAACTGCTGAGGTCATTAGTCCCCTAGAACTTAGAACTAGTTAAATCTAACTAACCTAAGGACATCACAAACATCCATGCCCGAGGCAGGATTCGAACCTGCGACCGTAGCGGTCTTGCGGTTCCAGACTGCAGCGCCTTTAACCGCACGGCCACTTCGGCCGGCTGCGGCACATAACCGGCTTAATACTGCCCCATATTACAGTCTTCAGCTAACAGCCATTCATGTTGTTCTTCCATATTTTCTAATGGCGTCTATACACCTTCGATTAGCTCGTCTTCTTTGTCTTTTCTTATATCTTCGAAATCATTAAAGAACTTCATTGGTCCATGTACACTCTCTTCACCTGTGTACATGGCCTACCCTGCTCTATTTCATTTTCATTGTACTAATAATTATGAGGCATCTCCTGCTCACAAGGGAACCTCCCCATCGCACCCCCCTCAGATTTAGTTATAAGTTGGCACAATGGATAGGCCTTGAAAAACTAAGCACAGATCAATCGAGAAAACAGGAAGACGTTGTGTGGAACTACGAAAAAATAAACAAAATATACAAACTGAGTAGTCCATCTCGAAGATATGCAACATCAAGGAAGGTGTGAGCTCAGGAGCGCCGTGGTCCCGTGGTTAGCGTGAGCAGCTGCGGATCGAGAGGTCCTTGGTTCAAGTCTTCCCTCGAGTGAAAAGTTTACTTTCTCTATTTTTGCAAAGTTATGATCTGTCCGTTCGTTCATTGACGTCTCTGTTCACTGTAATAAGTTTAGTGTCTGTGTTTTGCGACCGCACCGCAAAACTGTGCGATTAGTAGACGAAAGGACGTGCCTCTCCAATCGGAACCGAAAACATTTGATCGCAAGGTCATAGGTCAACCGATTCCTCCACAGGAAAACACGTCTGATATATTCTGTACAACACTGGTGACGGCATGTGCGTCACATGACAGGAATATGTTGTCGACCCACCTAACTTGTACACTTGGCGAATGGGTAAAAAGATTCTTCTACCTTGCCCGATTTAGGTTTTCTTGTGGATGTGATAATCACTCCCAAAAAAGTGGTGAAAACATAAGCGTTTGTCACATAAACTGAAAAAAAAGTTAAAACTTTTCACCTGGGAGAAGGTTTGAACCACGGACCTCTCGGTCCGCAGCTGCTCACGCTAACCAAAAGACTACGGCACTCCTGAGCTTGCTCTTTCCTTTTGTTGCTTATCTTGCGCATGGACTACTCAGTTTGTATATTTTGCTTATTTTTTCATAGTTCCACGTAACTTCTTCCTGTTTTCTCGATTGATCTGTGTTCAGTTTTACAAGGCCTATCCACTGCGCCAACTTATAACTAAATCTGAGGGGGGCGCTATGGGGAGGTTCTCTTGTCAGTAAGAGTACTGAGCATCTGACGCTCAAAGACTTTTTTTTCGACAAAGTTGTCAGCATTGTGTTCAAGGACAAAGTGTTGGCGGTAGAGCGCACGCTTGTTTGTCTCAGTCCGCTGAAAACAATTGTTGAAATGTCGTGTTGAAATGAGTGTCTCTGTTCCAAAGCCGCCAAATGCGAGGTCAGGAGCGTAATCCTGTTTCCTCCTGCGAGAGGAAATGCGCTGTTCCAGATTTTTAACGACATCGAAACCGTCTGCGGGGATGGCGTGATGGATCGTACTAATGTGTCAAATGGTATCGCGAGTTTAAACCTGATAGAGCGAATGTTCTGGTCGCCTTCACTCTTGCCTGTTGAATAGAGTCCGGATTTTTATGTGATTACATATTTTTTTCCCTTCGCCCTTGTGCACAATTGTGTTGCCAACATTGACATTTTCATTTTATTATTACATATTTCAGCATAATCACATACTACATATTATTACTTTTTTTACTCTTCGTACCCTCAGAGGGCTGCTCCCTAGAAAGGCATCTGAATCAGTTATACCATAAAAGTTGAAGACAGGAAGTTTACTTTACAAATTACAATATAGTGAAATAAAACGTGGTTATCAGTTTTCAAAAGCAAAGCAGACGTAATGGAAATGGAAATGCCGTGTGGCTAGGGCCTCCCGTCGGGTAGACCGTTCGCCTGGTCAAAGTCTTTCGAATTGACGCCATTTCGGCGACTTGCGCGTCGATGGGGAAAATGATGATGATAAGGACAAAATCCAGTCCCTGAGCGGAGAAAATCTCCTACCCAGCCGGGAATCGAATCCGGGCCATTAGGTAGGACATTGCGCTGACCACTCAGCTACCAGGGGCGGACAGCAGACATAATAACAATACCGTGTGTAGCTCTGTCGTAGTCATTATTGCCTGTAGCAAGGGGCTTCCTGAGGCAACGGCCTTGCCGCAGTGGATACACCGGTTCCCGTCAGATCACCGAAGTTAAGCGCTGTCGGGCGTGGCCGGCACTTGGATGGGTGACCAACCAGGCCGCCAAGAACTGTTGCCATTTTTCGGGGTGCACTCAGCCTCGTGATGCAAATTGAGGAGCTACTCGACCGGATAGTAGCGGCTCCGGTCAAAGAAAACCATCATAACGACCGGGAGAGCGGTGTGCTGACCACACGACCCTCCTATCCGCATCCTCACCTAAGGACGACACGGCGGTCGGATGGTCCCGATGGGTCACTTGTGGCATGAAGACGGAGTGCTCTTAAGGGGCTTCCTGTGCTATCGAGATTGGTAGTGGGGCAAAAAAATGACAAGCCGCGCGAAGTTTTGCGACTACAAGCGACTTCTAGCGATTCAGAACTTGCCAGTGTGTGGGGCAAGAAAAGTTGGCTAAATAATACTTCTTGGGAGTTCATGACTGTTTGCGATCATGATACCTCTTGATGCAACAAAATTATCACCTAAACTACAGCCGGCCGAAGTGGCCGTGCGGTTAAAGGCGCTGCAGTCTGGAACCGTAAGACCGCTACGGTCGCAGGTTCGAATCCTGCCTCGGGCATGGATGTTTGTGATGTCCTTAGGTTAGTTAGGTTTAACTAGTTCTAAGTTCTAGGGGACTAATGACCTCAGAAGTTGAGTCCCATAGTGCTCAGAGCCATTTGAACCATTTTTGAACCTAAACTACGATCTTGAGTTATGATGAACGACCCTTTCAGTATTAATGAAGGATTGTTCTATGTCGAGCATGCAATAAGCAGATCTGATGGTATATGAAATCCCAACCTCAGCAACATATACTTAGCCATGTGCACATAAAACAACAAAGCAATGCAGTCATCAAAGAAATAAATGTTGTGGGTGCAGATGCAAAAAGACGCCAAACTCCACAAATTACATTTCGGCTTGATATGTGCTCTGCTACGGTTGTTGCGAACGTTCCGTAGTACAAACTTCAAGTGCCTCAATATCGCACGCTTCTACGAAAGTAATGCGGCAACAGATTCATGATGACTCGACATCGATGAAAAACTGTTTAGAGGTTTGTTACCATGAGGCTCTGATAAGTACGGGACTCTAGGTAAGCAGCCACCACTACGGATAGCCGTCGGCGAAACAGCTGAAGTGTGTGGACGTTTCACTGGAAATTTTATTGTTGGTAAGCTCGATGGAGAAGAACCGTCAGAGCCAGATTCTCTGCGAAGTGTTGGAGCACACAAATCATTCAGCAGGAGCTCGTTTGAGGACTGACAATCTTAAAGTGCTTTGGTCTGAGGGAATCGAAGAATGAAAATTCTTCTCGTGTATGCGGATGCTGCGTCTACACGCTGAATGAAGTAATTGCTCTTTGTATATTCTGTCCGCATGTAATCCGCCTCACCTGTCTGGCCCATGCGGTGCAACGTATAGCCAAAGAAGTGTGCGGTAACTACTCCGAAGTAAATAAAATAATTTCGTACACCAAGCCCCGCACAGTCTACCGCTTCATGAACTGCTGCTGAACCAAGCTTTTCCACCTCTGCCTGTCCTAATGCCGTGCGGTACGCGGATTGAAGCTGTTGCTCTTTATAATGAAAATTTTCAAGCCGTGAAATCTGCGGCTGATTCATTTCCGAGACAATCCTTCACTAGGAGGGGCACGGAATGCTTCCACTGAACTTAAAATCGTAAATACTCCGATTTAACTTTGCCTTCCTTGGCAGTAACATTAAGCAATCAAAACTTAACGGGCCGTCATTGCAGGAATCATGAGAAATTGTTGAGAATGCCGAAGGCAAACTGACTGATATTAGAACTGATATTGAGCCGAGGGTAGTGAGTAAGTTTGACACTTTTTTGTGAATAAGTTTGACACTCTTTTGGCAAGAAATCCGGACTTCTCTCCTTTTTCTACAGAACAGGCTAGGATGTAAATCAGAAGTAGATGCAGTTGACATTATTGTTTTATGTTACATACTTAATAAAATATTTTCGCGATGTTACATACGAGGTGCGGCTAGAAAAAAACCGGACTGATGCTGGAAAAAACATTTATTTACTATTATTTACAATTTCATGTTATCTCCTTCAATGTACTCTCCTCCTCGGTCTCTACACCGCTCCATACGAATTTTCCACTGTTCATAGCAATGCTGCAGATCATTTTCGGTAAGTCCATACATTACTTCCGTCGCTTTTTCTTTTACTGCTTCAACAGTCTCAAATCTAGTTCCTTTCAAAGCTGACTTGACTTTAGGGAAAAGAAAAAAGTCACAGGGGGCCAAATCAGGTGAGTAGGGTGGATGATCTAAGATGGGAATGTTGTCTTTTGCCAAAAACGTCTTCACTGACAACGCACTGTGAGCTGGGGCATTGTCTTGGTGAAGGATCCATGACTTTTTTCTCCACAAATCGTTCCGTTTTCTCCGTACTCGCTCACGTAGGGTAGCCAGGACGCTAATGTAGTAATGCTGATTCACTGTTTGTCCCTCTGGTACCCAATCAATGTGCACAATCCCTTTGATGTCAAAAAAACAATCATCATTGCCTTGAATTTCGATTTTGACATTCGTGCTTTTTTTTGTCGTGGAGAACCAGGAGTTTTCCAATGCATCGATTGGCGTTTAGTTTCGGGATCGTAAGTAAAAAACCACGATTCATCGCAAGTAATAACATTTTGTAAGAAGGTGGGATCACTTTCAATGTTTTCCAGGATGTTAGAACAAATCATTCTTCGGCGTTCCTTCTGTTCAATTGTGAGACACTTTGGAACCATTTTTGAACACACTTTGTTCATGTTGAAACTTTCATGAAGAATCTGCCTAACACTTTCCTTGTCAACTCCTGTTAACTCAGACACTGCTCTGATTGTTAAACGGCGATCTTGTCGAACAAGTTTACCGATTTTTTCAATGTTTGCATCAGTTTTTGCTGACAATGGTCTGCCAGTGCGAGTGTCATCACTGGTGTCTTCGCGGCCATCTTTAAATCGTTTAAACCACTCAAACACTTGTGTTCGCGATAAACAATCATCGCCGTACACTTGTTGTAACATTACAAACGTTTCACTTGCAGATTTTCCTAGTTTGAAACAAAATTTGATGTTAACACGCTGTTCTTTCTGTACACTCAACATTTTCCGACGCACAGACGAAACGTCAACTACTTAAAACAGACGCCACGGGCAGACTGAGTGCAGGAGGCAGATGAAATTCGAGCAGTAGGCGGAGCGAGAGTCACGTGACAGGCCACGCGACTTTCAGCCTTATTGTATTCGTTTTATTGTTTCACCAGTACTAGTCCGGTTTTTTTCTAGCCACACCTCGTATAATTCATCCATTTTATTACATAAACATGTATTTACAAGGAATGTCGGCGTTGGCCGTAATATTGATCGTTTATTGACAGCAAAATCGATTTTCAATCACATAGTGATCATCTTCAGTGCTGTGGTGTACAAATTAAACTCATAGGCACAGGTATCAAGTTATTATCAGTAACCAAAGATAAGAAACGATCACAATAACTTGTTATTGTGACGGTTTTTTGCTTTGGTTACTGACAATAACTTGATATCAGTGCCGTTGAGTTTAATTTGTACACCACAGCACTGAAGATGATCACTATGTGATTGAAAATCGATTTTGCTATCAATGAACCATCGATATTACGGCCAAAGCTGACCTTCGTCCTAATTTCACGTATATGGTCGCTGTGCACACAGCACTCGATGGAGTCGCCAATCAATAAACATTCACCGACAGTGGTAACGTAAACCGGTATAATATGCACTATTGGGCAACGGAAAATCCACGATGGCTGCGACAAGTGGAACATCAGCGACCTTGGCGGGTTAATGTATGGTGCGGCATTATGGAAGGAAGCATAATTGGCCCCCATTTTAACGATGGCAATCTAAATGGTGCAATGTATGCTGATTTCCTACATAACGTTCTACCGATGTTACTACAAGACGTTTCACTGCATGACAGAATGGCGATGTACTTCCAACATCATGGATGTCCGGCACATAGCTCGCGTGCGGTTGAAGCGGTACTGTATAGCATATTTCATGACAGGTGGACTGGTCGTCGAATCATCATACCATGGCCCGGACGTTCACCGGATCTCACGTCCCCGGATTTCTTTCTGTGGGGAGAGTTGAAGGATACTTCCTATCGTGATCCACCGACAACGCCTGACAACATGCGTCAGCGCGTTGCCAACGCATGTGCGAACATTACGGAAGGCGAACTACTCGCTGTCGAGAGGAGTGTCGTCACACGTATTGCCAAATGCATTGAGGTTGACGGACATCATTTTGAGCATTTATTGCATTAATGTGGTATTTACAGGTAATCACGCTGTAACAGCATGCGTTCTCAGAAATGATAAAGTTCACATAGGTACATGTATCACTTTGGAACAACCGAAATAAAATATTCAAACGTACCTACGTTCTGTATTTTAATTTAAAAAACCTACCTGTTACCAGCTGTTCGTCTAACATTGTGAGCGATATGTTTGTGACTATTACAGCACCATCTTTAATAAAGCGAAAAAAGTGGTCCATCTAAAACATTCATATTTCTTTACGTACTACACGAATATGTAATAAAAAATGGGGGTTCCTATTTTAAAAACGCAATTGATATTCGTTTGACCTATGGCAGCGCCATATAACCATGTAGCACATGGTACAGGCGAAGTTATAATTTATGAGGTACACTTCGTCGAATAATCATGAGACTTGTTACACTACGTCTAGCTGGGATATGTATTAAATGCGATTTTGGTTCCGAACTATTTCTTCAAATATTACAGCCTGCAAGTCGTCCCCCTGGTCAGAATGAATGTGGTATATAGGATGTTCGGAAATTCCCGTTACGAACTTATACAACTTTTGGAGGGAAGTGAGTAGATAATATTTTGAAATTGATCCCATGTCCGGAAACGTAGCGTTTCCGTGCTACAACATTTGCAAACATGTTGGTAACGCGATCACTTTTGCATGTAAATGATTGAGAGTGACCCAGTGAATCATTTATTTTACAATTACACTCATTAAATGCGAAATAAATTAGTCGTTGGTGGGATGTCGTTGACGTGATGCAGTATGGCCTCTTCCAATTCAGGTGTGCGGCGTGTGCTTGGAGCACGACAATCACGCCTATTAACGCTGAAGGTGCCCTTCCTCCAAGTCGTTGCGTAATTGTGGTCAAAAGGGTATGCGATGGTGTCGAATGTTGTGGAGACGATCTTGATAAAGGCGCCGAGTACCTCTTCCATTACCATGAGCTTCGTCGTTCAGAAGAATCATGTCGGTGTACTCTGAAAACGTGTACTCAACCCTGTTGCTTTATCACTCAGTGACGCGTGAATCAGGCTCGAACCAGAGGAAGGACTCTAAACATTCTGCGTGGTGTCTGTTTGTTCTATATCGTGTCTCCCTACCACTTTCGCGCAACGACGCTCTGAGCGTGTTTTTTCGGGAATTGACTAGTTTGAACCTGGGACCTGTTGCTGGTAAGGAGACGTCAGACCACACATGACATGTAGAATTCAGAAGAGTTCAGTGAGACTAGCGATGATATAACCAAATACTTAATGATTTCAGCGTCAGCTCCACTGCACTCCCTGTAAAGGAATCTTAATACTAACTAAATTTAGTGGAAGGGGTTCAAGGCTTTCCTATTTTTAGTTAGCTGGTAAAATAACGTCGAAAAAGCAGTTAAGTTTACCATTGGAAATTTTATTCTACTCACAAAACATCGTTTATAAATTGCACTATTGATAAATGGAAATGTTTTAATACAGGATGGTAAAAACCAACTGCGTTCAACAAAAATGTGAACGAATATTCCCTGAATGGGTTTCCAAGTTCTACAATGGATCGAAGGATGACCTATGCCATATCACATCTATAATCTAGGTTTAAATTAAGTTTCACAAAAGAGAAAACTATCAAAATGGTCTACAGCGACCCTCAATTATCTTTAATTACTTATCTAACTTGTCGTAAATTACAGTGGCTGATGTGGCTTCTCAATAACTGTATAACAGAAAAATCATCGCGTTTCAGATTTTTACTTCAAGTGGCAAATGTGAACACCATGAGCTTTAATTGACGATCGACACTAGTATTACGTAAAAAGGGGATGTAATAGATGAGACTTCTGCAGTTCTGAGTGAAGCCTTATGCGCTCAAAAATGCGGCATCGCGTGCGTTCATTACCTTGTCGGTGTTCGTCAGGGGGCGGCGGACAGCACAGCTCCGCTCACCTCACTGTCTCAGAAGCAACTCTCCTCTAACTTCTCCTTACTACAATTGACCGAAGTTGGTTTAAAAAAACTATCTCGCTGTGTTTTCATCTGACCAATCAGGGTCTCAATGTTAACCTTAAGCTCCGCCTACAAAAATTCTGTCTATCCAATGAGAAATGTTATACTTTTCGTGGTGGGGCAATGTTTTTAAAGTTTGCAACGTAACAGAGAAGCGAAAAAGTCTCACACTAAAACATGCAGCTGGTGTGGTCCTTTTAGCGTTATCGTAAGATCTATACTGTTCTTCTGGAGGGCTCTAGCTTTTAACATGGGCTGCGGGGTGCTCCTAACGTAACAGAGACGCGAAAAAGTCTGACGCTAAAACTTGCGGGTGGTGCGGTCCTAGCGGTTAGCTGGCGACGTGGGTGTCCGTCCGTCCCTTATCGTAGGGCCTTCCAGCTTAACACGGTTCTGCTCTCGGCTTCTGTTCTCGTTTCTCCCCTCGGAACTGCGTCTGTCTCACAGTGGGAAGGTATGACACGCATTTAGGCATTCTTGTGTTAGTCTGTGGTATTCCATTTACTCACTCGTTACTCGTATTACTTTGGTTAATTTAATGTCACGATTTATTCGGAACTATGTGACATACTACTGGATTTGCTTATCATGTCAGGGTTTTCATGGACGGTGTTGGATTTGCCTGACACCTTACAGGACATATGTCAAATGACATCCGCATCCGCCAATCCGACGTAACCATCTTCCCGCCCCAGCACGACTACCTTGTTGCATATGTATCTAGCAAACATGTTTTCAAACGGCTAGAACACGGGAACGGTACGTTTTCGAGCCTGGATTCCCATTCAAAATATTATGTACAGGGTCACAATTATTGAACTATATGAAAAAATGTAAATTCATTACAAACTACAGCGTGCACACACATTATTCAACATATAAACGTCACTACAGATATTCGGATTTAGGTTATGACATGTTCGATATGTCTGCCATCATTGGCGATGATGTGGCACAGAGGAATAGCGAAATTCTGCAGTCCCCGCTGAAGTGTAGGAATATCGATGCTTCGATGACCTCCTGAATGGCTGTTTTCACCTGAGCAATGGTTTTGTGGGTTACTGCTGTAAACCTTGTCTTTAATATAGTCCCACAAAAAGGAGTCGCATGTATTCAGATCCTGAGAACATGGCGGTCAATCGAGGCCGATGCCAGTGGCCTCTGGGTACCCCAGAGTCAGAACGGAGCTCCCAAAGTGCTCCTTCAGGACATCAAATACTCTCCTGCTTCGATGGGGTCGAGCTCCATCTTGCATGAACCACATCTTGTCGAAATCGGGGTCACTTTGGATAGTGGGGATGAAATCATCATCCAAAACCTTCTCGAACCGTTCATCTACATCTACATCCATACTCCGCAAGCCACCTGACGGTGTGTGGCAGAGAGTACTTCGAGTACCTCTATCTGATCTCCCATCTATTCCAGTCTCGTATTGTTCGTGGAAGGAAAGACTGTCGGTATGCCTCTGTGTGCGCTCTAATCTCTCTGATTTTATCCTCATGGTCTCTTCGCGAGACATACCCAGGAGGGAGCAATATACTGCTTGACTCCTCTGTGAAGGTATGTTCTCGAAACTTCAACAAAAGCTCGTACCGAGCGTCTCTCTTGCAGAGTCTTCCACTGGAGTTTATCTATCATCTCCGTAACGCTTTCGCGATTACTAAATGATCCTGTAACGAAGCGCGCTGCTCTCCGTTGGATCTTCTCCATCTCTTCTATCAATCCTATCTGTTACGGATCCCACACTGGTGAGCAGTATTCAAGCAGTGGGCGAACAAGTATACTGTAACCTACTTCTTTTGTTTTCGGATTGCATTTGCTTACGATTCTTCCAATGAATCTGTCTGGCATCTGCTTTACTGGCGATTAATTTTATATGGTCATTCCATTTTAAATCACTACTAATGCCTACTCCCAGATAATTTATGGAATTAACTGCTTCCATTTGCTGACCTCCTATATTGTAGCTAAATGATAAATGATCTTTCTTTCTGTGTGTTTGCAGCACATTACACTCGTCTACATTAAGATTCAATTGCCATTCCCTGCACCATGCGTCAATTCATTGCAGATCCTCCTGCATTTCAGAACAATTTTCCATTGTTACAACCTCTCGATATACCACAGCATCATCTGCAAAAAGCCTCAGTGAGCTTTCGATGTTATCCACAAGATCATTTATATATATTGTGAATAGCAACGGTCCTACGACACTCCCCTGCGGCACATCTGAAATCACTCTTACTTCGGAAGACCTCTCCATTGAGAATGACATGGTGCGTTCTGTTATCTAGGAACTCTTCAGTCCAATCACACAATTGGTCTGATAGTCCATATGCTTCGTCGCTAATTCAAATGCATGCGCATACTAATTCGCATCATGCCCCGCGGCCAACCGTGCAGGTCGAACGTCCTGACGCAAACCGTTCAGAAGTTATGACGATTTTACTTCATATAGTTCAATAACTGTCGCCCTGTTCACACTCCCCTCTACAAGTCCTATAAGATCGTAACGGGACTTTCCGAACACCCTGCATAACCTCATATAGCCTCCCAACCCGCGAAGCTTTATTTATTTTCATACTCTCTAGGTGCTTCACTTTTTTTGCCAGGTGGTGTAATTATGTAACGTTATTTTGTAACTGCCCCATGTGAGTCGCTACATGTCTTGTTACAAGTCACGTGCTCAAAACACACCTGGGTGCCCTTCGGACACTCAGGGAATTTTAATCCGGAATTATGTTATATTATCAGTATCATTATAATCTACAAATGTGAATTCGGGTCGTCTGCTGACGTATGCGTGGGCTGTCTGCTGTGGGTTCTCTGAATGTGGAGATGCAGTTTAGTCAACCATTATATCAAGTAGAGTGCGACTCCACTATACCAGAGAGACATAAGTTCCCCAGAGCGTTAGCAGGCCGCGTTTGGTTGGCAAACATCCGCTGTGCAGACTCTCTGAGCCCTTCCGGCCATCGGGTGTGGACCCCGGACGAGGGGAGACGGTTAGGCATTCCCTGCTGAGACTCTGGTGAGTATAGACGCTCTGCGTGATGGCTCCTATAGTCATCTTAGGACAGATAGTCAGGTTGCATAAAATTACTTTTTTTTTTTTTGTATCACTGATGACAGCCTTGGAAGATTCAGGTGTAACAAACCTCTACCATCTGGTGAGCAAGATGTATGAGAGAGGCGAAATACCCTCAGACTTCAAGAACAATATAATAATTCCGATCCCAAAGAAAGCAGGTGTTGACAGATGTGAAAATTACCGAACTATCAGTATAATAAGTCACAGCTGCAAAGTACTAACACTAATTCTTTACAGACAAATGGAAAAACTGGTAGAAGCCGACCTCGGGGAAGATCAGTTTGGATTCCGTAGAAATGTTGGAACACGTGAGGCAATACTGACCCTACCACTTAGCATAGAAGATAGATTAAGAAAAGGTAAACCTACGTTTTTAGCATTTGTAGACTTAGAGAAAGCTTTTGACAATGTTGACTGAAATACTCTCTTTCAAATTCTGAAGGTGGCAGGGGTAAAATACAGGGACCGAAAGGCTATTTACAATTTGTGCAGAAACCAGATGGCAGTTATAAGAGTCGAGGGGCATGAAAGGAAAGCAGTGGTTGGGAAGGGAGTGAGACAGGGTTGTAGCCTATCCCCGATCTTATTCAATCTGTATATTGAGCAAGCAGTAAAGGAAACAAAGCAAAAATTGGGAGTAGGATTTAAAATCCATGGAGAAAAAATATAAACTTTGAGGTTCACCGATGACATTGTAATTCTGTCAGAAACAGCAAAGGACCTGGAAGAGCAGTTGAACGGAATGGACAGTGTCTTGAAAGGAGGATATAAGATGAATATCAACAAATGCAAAACGAGGATAATGGACTGTAGACGAATTAAATCGGGTGATGCTGAGGGAATTAGATTAGGAAATGAGACACTTAAAGTAGTAGATGAGTTTTGCTATTTGGGGAGCAAAATAACTGAATACGGTCGAAGTAGAGAGGATATAAAATGTAGACTGGCAATGGCAAGGACAGCGTTTTTGAAGAAGATAAATTTGTTAACATCGAGTATAGATTTAAGTGTCACGAAGTCGTTTCTGAAAGTATTTGTATGGAGTGTAGCCATGTATGGAAGTGAAACGTGGACGATAAACAGTTTAGACAAGAAGAGAACAGAAGCTTTCAAAATGTGGTGCTACAGAAGAATGCTGAAGATTAGATGGGTAGATCGCATAACTAATGAGGAGGTATTGAACAGAATTGGGCAGAAGAGAAATTAGTGGCACAACTTCACTAGAAGAAGGGATCGGTTGGTAGGACATATTCTGAGGCATCAAGGGATCACCAATTTAGTAGTGGAGGGCAGCGTGGAGGATAAAAATCGTAGAGGGAGACGAAGAGATGGATACACTAAATAGATTCAGAAGGATGTAGGTTGCAGCAAGTACTGATAGATGAAGAAGTTTGCAGAGGATAGATTAGCATGGAGAGCTGCATCAAACCTGTCTCAGGACTGAAGACCACAACAACAACAACACTGATGACGGGCCAGCATTTCATATAACCGTACCATTAAGTAAAGTGAGTGATGAAGGAATTATTTTCATGATTTTATTAAATAAAATGTTGTTGTTATATAAAATTCTTTGTCTCTCAGCAACGTCTTATTTCCGTTACCATTCCAGTAAGTTATTCAAACATTCAACTTAAAGTTAACCAATAATCAGAAATTTTGTAGTGATATTTGCTCTTGCAAACGGTCGTAGGCGTCTCTCACAAAAGATACAGATGCCATTTTCAAGTTGAGGATGCCTGCTAAGGGTTTGCGGAAAGCAAGTATCACGCGATTTACCCGCGTTGGCTGTTGAAACTGTGTAACAACTCCTCGTAAACTAACTTCTACATCTACATCTACATCTACATGATTACTCTGCAATTCACATTTAAGTGCTTGGCAGAGTGTTCATCGAACCACAATCGTACTATCTCTCTACCATTCCACTCCCGAACAGCGCGCGGGAAAAACGAACACCTAAACCTTTCTGTTCGAGCTCTGATTTCTCTTATTTTATTTTGATGATCATTCGTACCTATGTAGGTTGGACTCAACAAAATATTTTCGCATTCGGAAGAGAAAGTTGGTGACTGAAATTTCGTAAATAGATCTCGCCGCGACGAAAAACGTCTTCGCTTTAATGACTTCCATCCCAACTCGCGTACCATATCTGCCACCCTCTCTCCCCTATTACGTGATAATACAAAACGAGCTGCCCTTTTTTGCACCCTTTCGATGTCCTCCGTCAATCCCACCTGGTAAGGATCTCACACGGCACAGCAATATTCTAACAGAGGACGAAGGAGTGTAGTGTAAGCTGTCTCTTTAGTGGACTTGTTGCATCTTCTAAGTCTCCTGCCAATGAAACGCAACCTTTGGCTCGGCTTCCCCACAATATTATGTATGTGGTCTGTACAACTGAAGTTGTTCGTAATTTTAACAGCCAGGTACTTAGTTGAATTGACAGCCTTGAGAATTGTACTATTTATCGAGTAATCGAATTCCAACGGATTTCTTTTGGAACTCATGTGGATCACCTCACACTTTTCGTTATTTAGCGTCAACTGCCACCTGCCACACCATACAGCAATCTTTTCTAAATCGCTTTGCAACTGATACTGGTCTTCGGATGACCTTACTAGACGGTAAATTACAGCATCATCTGCGAACAACCTAAGAGAGCTGCTCAGATTGTCACCCAGGCCATTTGTATAGATCAGGAACAGCAGAGGTCCCAGGACGCTTCCCTGGGGAACACCTGATATCACTCCAGTTTTACTCGATGATTTGCCGTCTATTACTACGAACTGCGACCTTCCTGACAGGAAATCACGAATCCAGTCGCACAACTGAGACGATACCCCATAGGCCCGCAGCTTGATTAGAAGTCGCTTGTGAGGAACGGTGTAAAAAGCTTTCCGGAAATCTAGAAATACGTAATCAACTTGAGATCCCGTATCGATAGCGGCCATTACTTCGTTGCACAAGAACGATGTTTTCTGAAACCATGCTGATTACGTATCAATAGATCGTTCCCTTCGAGGTGACTCATAATGTTTGAATACAGTATATGCTCCAAAACCCTACTGCAAACCAACGTCAATGATATACGTCTGTAGTTCGATGGATTACTCATACTACCCTTCTTAAACACTGGTGCGACCTGCGTAATTTTCCAATCTGTAGGTACAGATCTGTCGGTGAGCGAACGGTTGTATATGATTGCCAAGTAGGGAGCTATTGTATCAGCGTAATCTGAAAGGAACCTAATCGGTATACAATCTGGACCTGAAGACTTGCCCGTATCAAGCGATTTGAGGTGCTTCGCAACCCCTAAGGTATCTACTTCTAAGAAATTCATGCTAGCAGCTGTTTGTGTTTCAAATTCTGGAATATTCCATTCGTCTTCCCTGGTGAAGGAATTTCGGAAAACTGCGTTCAATAACTCCGCTTTAGCGGCACAGTCGTCGGTAACAGTACCATCGGCACTGCGCAGCGAAGGTATTGACTGCGTCTTGCCGCTTGTGTACTTTACATGCGACCAGAATTTCTTCGGATTTTCTACCAAATTTCGAGACAATATTTCGTCGCGGAACCTTTTAAAGGCATCTCGCATTGAAGTCCGTGCCAAATTTCGCGCGCCTGTAAATTTTAGCCATTCTTCGGGATTTCGTGTTCTTCTGAACTTCGCATGCGTCTCGAAACTGCCGCTCGCGACCGCCTCCCTGGAATATCTGTCGTCTCCCTGTGCGTCGACCGGCTCCTTCCCTTCCGCAGAAGTGCGCCTCCTGTCGCTGTAATTCCGCCTGCCGCTAGGCGCTTCCCAGCAGCTGCGGGCGACCTCAGTCAACTGCCCCGCCGCGCTGCCGCAGCGGGATTGCTCAAGCCGTGACGCTCTCGTCGGCTATCAGCCCGCCCGCCTGTAACCTGACGCCGCTCACGTACCCACCAGCCAGCGGCCTCTACAGGCAGCTGCCAGGCACTAGCAAGCCAGGCCGTTATCAGCAGCGTACAAGCGCCCTGCCTCCTGTCACTCCGCAACTTCGTTTGCGTTTCAACCTTCTAATGGATGGTACAAAAAGTGTCGGCGGCCAAGCAGCCTACGCGCTTCTGTACGAATGTGGGGAAATGGGACGAGGACTGACCGTCACCTTGTTCCACCACCGTCATCCACCAAGCATCATACAGACAGGTTCGTTGCAAGAGGTTTCTGCAACAGGAAGACTCCACATTCGCACACTACTGGCCATTAAAATTGCTACACCACGAAGATGACGTGCTACAGACACGAAATTTAACCGACAGGAAGAAGATGCTGTGATATGCAAATGATTAGCTTTTCAGAGGATTCACACAAGGTTGGCGCCGGAGGCGACACCTACAACGTGCTGACATCAGGAAAGTTTCTCATACGCAAACAGCAGTTGACCGGCGTTGCCTGGTGAAACGTTCTGATGCCTCGTGTAAGGATGAAAAATTCGTACCATCACGTTTTCGACTTTGATAAAGGTCGGATTGTAGCCTATCGCGATTGCCGTCCATCGTATCGCGACATTGCTGCTCGCGTTGGTCGAGATCCAATGACTGTTAGCAGAATATGGACTCGGTGGGTTCAGGAGGGTAACACGGAACGCCGTGCTGGATCCCAACGGCCTCGTATCACTAGCAGTCGAGATGACAGGCATCTTATCCGCATGGCTGTAACGAGTCTTGCAGCCACGTCTCGATCCCTGAGTCAACAGATGGGGACGTTTGCAAGCCAACAACCATCTGCACGAACAGTTCGACGACGTTTGCAGCAGCATGGACTGTCAGCTCGGAGACCATGGCTGCGGTTACCCTTGACGCTGCATCACAGACAGGAGCGCCTGCGATGCTGTACTGAACGACGAACCTGGGTGCACGAATGACAAAACGTCATTTTTTCAAATGAATGCAGGTTCTGTTTACAGCATCATGATGGTCGCATCTGTGTTTGGCGACATCGCGGTGAATGCGCATTGGAAGCGTGTATTCGTCATCGCCATACTGGCGTATCACCCGGCGTGATGGTATGGGGTGCCATCGGTTACACGTCTCGGTCACCTCTTGTTCGCATTGACGGCACTTTGAACAGTGGACGTTACATTTTAGATGTGTTACGACCCGTGGCTCTACCCTTCATTCGTTCCCTGCGAAACCCTACATTTCAGCAGGATAATGCACGACCGCGTGTTGCAGGTCGTGTACGGGCCTTTCTGGATACAGATGTTCCGACTGCTGCCCTGGCCAACACATTCTCCACATATCTCACCAACTGAAAACGTCTGGTCATTGGTGTTGGAGCAACTGGCTCGTCACAATACGCCAATCACTACTCTTGATGAACTGTGGTATCGTGTTGAAGCTGCATGGGCAGCTGCACCTGTACACGCCATCCAAGCTCTGTTTGACTCAATGGCCAGGCGTATCAAGGCCGTTATTACGGCCAGAGATGGTTGTTGTGGGTATTGATTTCTCAGGATCTATGCACCCAAATTGCGTGAAAATGTAATCACATGTCAGTTCTAGTATAATATATTTGTCCAATGATTACCTGTTTATCATCTGCATTTCTTCTTGGTGTAGTAATTTTAATGGCCAGTAGTGTAGATTTCCGGAAAGTTTTCGACACAGTATCAGCCTTGGACAAACTTAACCACAATGAAATTTTCACTCTGCAGCGGATTGTGCGCTCATATGAAACTTCCTCGCAGATTAAAACTGTGTTACGGACCGAGACTCTAGACCTTTGCTTTTTGCGGGCAAGTGCTCTAGCGACCTTTTTTTATTTTCATTTTAAAGAATAAATAATTGCCAGCGTTTGGATTTGAAATGGCGACTTATAACACTGTAGCCACGGTGCTAAGCAATTTTTTTATTTTTTTTATTTTTTATTTTATGCTCTGGTCACTTCTTTATGTTAGGAAAGAGGCGTATTTCAGTTACGACAATCAAAATTAGAGTTAACATCCATAGCAATAACAAAACAAGAGTACCTTCGAAACTATGAAATAGAATTTGAAACTAATAGTATAATGATAGTTAATCGAGAGAGAAATGTAAGCAAATCTTGCACGCCATTCTATGTGCATGGCCCATCTACGCACAAATTCCATGTTCCAAGTTGATAAACATTACGCAGCGTGTGGAGCTTCATGATGGCGGTCATCCTCTGCGCGGTACTCCCCAACTATGGGGGGGGTTATCGAAGACACTGCACAAATAGTTCGCAAATAGCTATCGGTATCGGGGTGTACGCGCAAGTGTGCTATGACTGTCCTGGAGACATTTCCAGTAATCGAGGACCATCTTCTCATCATCGCGAAAGAGGTAGTATATGGACATGGCTGTAAACCATGTAAGACCGTGTGTCTTCGCAGGTGGGAAATAAGTATCCTCTGGACAAAGGAGGAGCCGTGGCTCAGTTGTGCGAGGCGCGATGCGTAGGTAGCAGGCGAGGATCTTCTGCACTAGCAGCCATACCTCTAACGTCTATCCAATATGAAACGGTGTTCGTCAGTATCCACGAGGTGGCAACGTGGGCAAAGGGGGCAATCCGTCAGCCCAATAGCGTGCAGCCTTTGTCGTGTTACAACTTTCCCGTTCACAACCTGGTACCACGTGGCTCGTAACCGCGTGGGGAGGAACGGCTTCTGGACCGCTCTCCACACTGCAGGCCATAGGGCGGTCGGGCTTTTCCTCTCAATCAAATTGCGTGGGATGGACCTTAGCAGCAACCTGTAAATATCGCTCGCCTTGGGAGTGCGAGTGTTGGGAAGGTCTGGGTGTAAGTAACAATAATCAAGAATAAATGCCGAGAGGTGCGAACGACTGAGCTATCCAAGCACGACACACGACCCGTCCTCACAGTTTAATTCTGCCAGAACCAGAATTGTAGCTGTCGGTACGGATCGTGAGTCGTGCTTAGCTAGCTCAGTCGGAAGAGCACTTGCCCGCGAAAAGGCAAAGGTCACGGGCCGTGTGTCGTAGTTGGATAGCTCAATCGGTAGAGCACTTGCCCGAAGGAAAGGCAGAGGTCCCGAGTTCGAGTCTAGGTCCGGCACACAGTTTAATCTGCCAGGAAGTTTCAAACTCTTCCATGTCCATTACGTTGTAGGGTACCCGCTGACATTCAAGACAGTTTCCATTCGTTTCGGAATGAAGAAACATAGGTCCTGTATCGTTTCCAATGGAATCCTGTGCCATTCTTCCTTCAAAATAGTGGCAGTTTCTGCTAACGATAATGGAGGTGCTTAGCGATCACGCACCCTTCTCTCCAAAATAGGCAACAAAGTGTAGGGAAGCAGCCTACTCACGCCATATAGAATTCATATGCTTTCCATTGTGTGCCAGCCTAGTCCGTTGTAGCTAGCTATGACATCACGAATGTTGCGCAACACGTTAAAAGTAAAGTAAATAAACTGAAAAGTTAATAGTATGTCAGGGGTGATGCTAAAATGATAATGTGTTGAGTTTCAGTTTAGTAACTTTAACAGTTTTTCGTTGAAATTCATGATTTTGCCGGCCGGTGTGGCCGAGCGGTTCTAGGTGCTACAGTCTGGAAGCGCGCGACCGCTGCGGTCGCAGGTTCTAATCCTGGTTCGGGCATGGATGTGTGTGATGTCCTTAGGTTGGTTAGGTTTAAGTAGTTCTAAGTTCTAGGGGACTGATGACCTCAGAAGTTAAGTCCCATAGTGCTCACAGCCATCTGAACCATCTTCATGATTTTCTGTTTTGTGCCCTAACAGTACGGAAGCAAGATAGATTAAGTAAGTGATTAGATAAAGCCAGGATGTTTAGATTTAGGTAGAATGGAGATACACTATAATAACAAAGATGTGAGAAGTTTCAAAAAGGTAGCTATAAAACTATAGCTGTAGCGTCTCTCCAAAAGGCAAGTTCAGAGCTCATCTATTGCTTGCAGTACAACTAAAATACGAGGGCGGTTCAGAAAGTAACCTCCGATTGGTCACAGTGCGGGTTGTGGGGGGAGTAGCGACGCCATCTGTGCGTTCACGCACTCAACAGGTCAGTCGGCATCAAGCCGTGGTCGAGTGAACGTCGTACCTGCGCTAGTTTAGTTTTTGTGGCAGTTTCAAATGTGTGCTGCAATAGAAAACCCCGCCAAATGTGAAGTGCGTGCTGTCATAAGGTTTTTTACAGCCAAAGGATATTCTGCAGCAGCTATTCATCGTGAGCTTTGTGCCGTGTACGGACCAAGAGTTATGAGTGAAGGAGTTGTCCGTGAATGGGTACGTTTATTTAAAAGTGGACGAGAAAACGTTCATGATGAAGAGAGGAGTGGTAGACCATCATTGGTGACTGACGAAATCGTTCAGACAGTTGATGCAAAAGTTCGTGAAAATCGACGTTTCTCAATGTCGGAGTTGTCTACTGGTTTTCCACAGATTTCTAAGACTCTTTTGTACGAGATAGTGACAGCAAGATTGGGTTACCGTAAGTTCTGTGCACGATGGGTGCCCAAAATTCTTACCGACCACCACAAAACTCAAAGAATGGCCTCTGCATTAGACTTTCTGTCACGTTATGAGGACGAAGGAGAACCATTGTTAAACAGAATCGTGACCGGTGACGAAACCTGGATTAAGTACGTGAACCCTGAGACAAAAGAACAATCAAAGATGTGGGCACATTCAAATTCGCCTACCAAACCAAGAAAAGCCTCGCAAGATTTTTCTGCCAGAAAACTGATGGCAATGGTGTTTTGGGATGCCAAAGGGGTGTTGTTGGTTGAATTCATGGAACGTGGTACGACCATTAATCAAGACGTGTACTGTGAAACAATAAAAAAGTTACGACGGGCTATACAGAACAAACGCCGTGGTATGCTGACTTCCGGTATCGTTTTTTTGCACGATAACGCCCGTCCTCACTCTGCTCGCAGAACAACGGCCCTTCTTGAGTCCTTCAAGTGGGACGTTATCAACCATCCACCTTACAGCCCAGACCTGGCGCCAAGTGATTATCAGCTCTTCATGCATTTGAAGAAATGGCTCGGGTCACAGCGGTTTGATGACGACGAAGAGCTCAAAGATGCGGTCACAGGCTGGCTCCAGGCACAAGCGGGTGATTTTTATGCAGAAGGAATTTCAAAGCTTGTGAAGAGATACGATAAGTGCCTCAATCGCTATGGAGACTATGTAGAAAAATAGTGCAAAGATGTAGTTGTAAGATGTATATATTAAAATATTTTTATTTAACTTGGTGTATTTTTTTAAATCAACCGGAGGTTACTTTCTGAACGGCCCTCGTATTTCTCTCGCCAAAAGTATTTAACCTAGCCACATTAGAATCTTATTATAGATACTTACCTGTGTGCTGGTTGCACAATTAAATCGAGAGCTTCATTGGTCTTCAGCGAATGAAGCAATTAATTATTTATTAAATTGAAGCGGTGGTTTGCAAGCCCAACGGCTAGTGAATAAGGCAAATTTTGTCGGCTGCGCCTTCGGCGGTCCGCACCGCGGCTATATAAATAAGAGTGCTGCGAGCTAGAGTCAGGCCCCAGTTCTCTTCTATATTCGTATCAGAGCGCAGTTGCGAGTAACAGCCTTGGATGCCGTATTACGTAACTCGGTATGCACTTAACAATGAGTTTGCATTGGGGTAAAATGTTAATTACGGAAAGACTCCGGTGATTTAGTCTCAGTTTGTGTATGTCGTATTTTCACGTGTCGCTGCAGGACATTACTTGAGTGGCATTTGATGAGTATTAACATCAAATTTTGGCGAGCATTCACTTAGAACATTTACATCGATAACGGTTATTGAACAGTTTCCTTATCTAGGGATAATAGGATCCGAGCAACAGACTCTGAATAGCTCTGGTAGTACAATAGCTGATATGGGTAATCATTTGTCTGGATTTTTACGCTTTATCGTTTTCAGAACATAGTGAAAATTGTTATAGTAAACTGCATTTTCTATGAATCCCAGACATCATCCTAAATCCTCAGAGTAATGAACTTCAGTAATCAATACCTCTTTCTCCATCAGAGAGGGCGAACTTTAATTGCAGGCATCTCGTTTTTGCTAATCACTTTCTGGTTGCCAACATTGTAGTTAGAGAGCCTGTGTTGATAACGACGCAAATAATAATAATATTTTTATTTTTGGCCCGCCGCCCCACGAAAGGCTCAGTAATAGTGACATCTGATGAGTGTGGTGGGCAGGGGAGATGCGACAGTTCATCTCGTGCCCACAAAACCAGTTGTGGACGATGGGAGCTGTGCGAACAGCGGCCCTCAGGTCTTGGAACACAGCATCGCTACTGGAGAACAAACATTGTACCATGGAATGGGCTTGATCAGCTAAACTGGACACCTAATAATTGGCAGTAAAGGGAACTTACAAATCAGCACTGAAGCCCTGCCATGCTTCTCTCTTGGGACGTAAACATGTACAGAAATTGGAAACTGTCTGAAACAAGACTCTGCCGACCAAACGACTTTATTCCGTTGCTCGATGGCTTAGGTTTTGTGCCTTCGGCGCCACGTTTTCCTGTTACTGGCCTGTGCATCGCTGTTGAGTGGTTTTGCTGTTCCAACTCGCCCTGCAGCTCCCTGCTTATAGAGCTCTCTTCGTGCTGTTTTGGCGCTGACAGAGTTAGCGGTTTCGGCATTCAATTCTGCAGTGACATTTTCAGCTGTAGTACTCTCATTTTTCGTCACAGCCCTTTTCAGTGACGCCTGACAAGATCACTCAACACACACGGTCGTCCGCTTTGTGACTTAGCGGATGATGTTTCTCCACTTTCCCTGTATGCACTATATATCTTCCATTGGTTGTGGAAGCACTCGCCATTTGAGCACCGATAATTTTCCCACGTTTTAATTCGCTTAGCTCCGACATAATGCACTCACATCTACACAGAACTCTGTTCTGACCACAACTGACAACTGCAACGTATTGAAGACACCGCACAGTTCGCGTTCGTGTTCAAACACAATAGCACAACATTCTTGCTTGGCTAGCATCTGTATTTATGTTCGAACATGCATGTTGTCCTATATTTTTGTCCAACTGTAACCTCCCCCTCTCTTATCGACCTTAATGACAGTGAAAAATTAAACCGCGTGTACCTAATGGAAATTTGGGAAAAGCAATCGTCACCGAAGTTAATTTGTCGGTAAAGAGGGAGGAAAGGGTTAGATCTAAATGAAAGGAAAAATGCTAATGAAACTGGTGGAAATTAATTTTGAAAAGGGGTAAAGTTACTAAAGAAAGTAAATGTGCGGCCGTTACGTTAACAATCAACTAGCGGTAATTAGATAATTGAGATTTGGGGGAAATTACGGTCGCCAGTCCTAAGGACAATTACTATAGTAACTGAAAAAGAAAGGTTATTACACATATAATTAGCACTAGAAGCGTGGCAACTGAAGGTTGACACGTGTAGTGTGAAAACTGAAAGTTTGTCAGAAGTAATAAATTTCGCTACAGTCTGACTTAATTTAGCAAAAGAATTAATAAAACCGGAAAATTGAAAGTTAATTTAGTGACTGAAGTTAACAGTGAGCTTTTTTTCTGAAGCACATCGAAATTCAGTAAAATACGGTTAGTCTTGGACCACCTCAACAATCATTTCAAAAGCTACATGAATCTACGCAATTTAGAAATAAGAGATTTAACTTTGAACTTGAATTAAATGATTCTGAACAATTAACAATAGTAAAATTTAGTACGTACCAAGCTGAGCTGCAGTCACAGGTAAGCTAAAATACGGTAACAAAACTCGCACTCTTAATTTGTGCTTGTGTAATCTAAATATTGTAGCCAGCTATGAATACCTTAACTGAACTTTGAAATCAAAGCAGTGAAATCGAATGATGCTGGCGTTTGAATTTCAACGACACTCGGGTTCATTCCGGAAAAGGAAGGGACCCTGCTTGGTAATGCAATTGGGACAATGAGCAACAAAGGTTCATGCTACGTTGCTGTAATTTAGTTATGAAAATGGAACAGTTTGAAAAGCTGAGGTCTGCCATACAGTTCTAAAACTTTACGTGCTTCCAGTCTTCCTTGTTGGTTGATTGAAGGTTTGAAGCCGTCGATCGGGGTGGTGGCGACAGTCACTCATTGTCGGCCGTCGCTGTTGCAGAAGCTGGATGTTGGCGCGCCTTCTTCTCGACACGGTCACCAGGCGAAACGGGCTCTTGATGTGCGCCAGCTAATGCTTCCCGTCCGCGACACCGTGTCAGAAACTATCATAGCAAGTCGAGCGCAATTACATGCTGCCCAACCCTGAAAGCGCGGCAACTCGCGGGAGCGTCACACAACACACCTGCTCCACTGCACCACCCCAGCCGGACTCCCCCTCTGCCCGCGCTCCACGCGACACAGTTAACACTACCAAAGAGCCTTAACACTTTGGTTCTCCACACGATCTATCGATGTATTCGTTCGATAGCATAGTTTTCCCTAGGCAAGACCCAGTGTAAAAATACAAATAGTATTTACAAAACAAACCAATTATACATCGACATAAATAAATAAATATATATATATATATATATATATATATATATATATATATATATATATATATATATATACAAACAGTAAAACAATTACAATATATAAAGAGACAGAAATGTCATATCTTCATGTGACAAAATAAGGAAAAAAATTCATAGTACAATAGATGAAAATAGGAGGATTTGCATTTCCGGCGTTACACAACCGCTGTATGTAAATAGCTCTAAAACTTTTTAAGTAACAGATCACAGTACATTGTCCTAAACGGCAAATGTTGATTAGAGACAAGGATATCGACAGGAGTGAAATGTGAGAGGACCACTCTTGTTCTCTATATACTTAAACGATATCAGAACTAGGTTGAGCAACAATCTGCGACTGTTTGCTGATGACTCTGTGCTGTACCCCAAGGTGTCGTCTTTGATTAACTGTAAGACGATACACTGTTGACATCAATCTCCAAAATTTTTGAGAAGATCATGTACTCTAGAATTGTACATCTACATCTACATCTACATGATTACTCTGCAATTCACATTTAAGTGCTTGGCAGAGGGTTCATCGAACCACAATCATACTGTCTCTCTACCATTCCACTCCCGAACAACGCGCGGGAAAAACGAACACCTAAACCTTTCTGTTCGAGCTCTGATTTCTCTTATTTTATTTTGATGATCATTCCTACCTATGTAGGTTGGGCTCAACAAAATATTTTCGCATTCGGAAGAGAAAGTTGGTGACGGAAATAGATCTCGCCGCGACGAAAAACGTCTTTGCTTTAATGACTTCCATCCCAACTCGCGTATCATATCTGCCACCCTCTCTCCCCTATTACGTGATAATACAAAACGAGCTGCCCTTTTTTGCACCCTTTCGATGTCCTCCGTCAATCCCACCTGGTAGGGATCCCACACGGCACAGCAATATTCTAACAGAGGACGAACGAGTTTAGTGTAAGCTGTCTCTTTAGTGGACTTGTTGCATCTTCTAAGTGTCCTGCCAACGAAACGCAACCTTTGGCTCGGCTTCCCCACAATATTATCTGTGTGGTCCTTCCAACTGAAGTTGTCCGTAATTTTTACACCCAGGTACTTAGTTGAATTAACAGCCTTGAGAATTGTACTATTTATCGAGTAATCGAATTCCAACGGATTTCTTTAGGAACTCATGTGGATCACCTCACACTTTTCGTTATTTAGCGTCAACTGCCACCTGCCACACCATACAGCAATCTTTTCTAAATCGCTTTGCAACTGATACTGGTCTTCGGATGACCTTACTAGACGGTAAATTACAGCATCATCTGCGAACAACCTAAGAGAGCTGCTCAGATTGTCACCCAGGTTGGTTGGTTGGTTGGTTGTGTTGGGGAAGGAGACCAGACAGCGAGGTCATCGGTCTCATCGGATTAGGGAAGGACAGGGAAGGAAGTCGGCCGTGCCCTTTGAAAGGAACCATCCCGTCATTTGCCTGGAGCGATTTAGGGAAATCACGGAAAACCTAAATCAGGATGGCGGGACGCGGGATTGAACCGTCGTCCTCCCGAATGCGAGTCCAGTGTCTAACCACTGCGCCACCTCGCTCGGTGTCACCCAGGTCATTTGTATAGATCAGGAACAGCAGAGGTCCCAGGACGCTTCCCTGGGGAACACCTGATATCACTCCAGTTTTACTCGATGATTTGCCGTCTATTACTACGAACTGCGACCTTCCTGACAGGAAATCACGAATCCAGTCGCACAACTGAGACGATACCCCATAGGCCCGCAGCTTGATTAGAAGTCGCTTGTGAGGAACGGTGTAAAAAGCTTTCCGGAAATCTAGAAATACGTAATCAACTTGAGATCCCCTGTCGATAGCGGCCATTACTTCGTGCGAATAAAGAGCTAGCTGCGTTGCACAAGAACGATGTTTTCTGAAACCATGGTTCAAATGGTTCAAATGGCTCTGAGCACTATGGGACTCAACTGCTGAGGTCATTAGTCCCCTAGAACTTAGAACTACTTAAACCTAACTAACCTAAGGACATCACAAACATCCATGCCCGAGGCAGGATTCGAACCTGCGACCGTAGCGGTCTTGCGGTTCCAGTCTGCAGCGCCTTTAACCGCACGGCCACTTCGGCCGGCGAAACCATGCTGATTGCGTATCAATAGATCGTTCGCTTCGAGGTGATTCATAATGTTTGAATACCATATATGCTCCAAAACCCTACTGCAAACCGACGTCAATGATATAGGTCTGTAGTTCGATGGATTACTCCTACTACCCTTCTTAAACACTGGTGCGACCTGCGTAATTTTCCAATCTCTAGGTACAGATCTATCGGTGAGCGAGCGGTTGTATATGATTGCTAAGTAGGGAGCTATTGTATCAGCGTAATCTGAAAGTATCTCGTCTTAGCAACAACAGCATCCTTAGCAAATCACAGTTTAGGTTTCAGAAGGGTTGGTCTACTGAGAATACCATTGTTGTGACCGTAGAAAATTTTAATTTTTATTCTTGCTTTTGTGAGCATAATAAGAGTCCAGGCTCCATAGGAAAACAGCCAGCCGACATTAAGAATTAGTCCACTAGGACGTAGGGACAAGATAAGCGGCGGATGCTGCCAAGTATGGCTTGTTGATCAAATAACTTAGTGTTTGACTTCCTGCCAAAGGAAGCAGCATGAATGGAAGACGCAAACACCAGGGCGGTAATACAGCAAGAGAGAGTGTCAGTCACGTGCGGAAAAGACTCGTGTGGAACCAAATTAAGTTGTGTGCAGCTAGAAACGAAAGTGTCGTGTGGAACGATAGGCATTCTTGTGCAATCCGATTACTTAGAAATGAAAGGTTCGTGTGAAACAAATTAAATCGTGTGCACCCAAGTACATGAGAAACGAAATAAGAGGCCAGGCAGCAGAATAGCTAGAGGCAGAGATTCAGATGCAGATTCAGAGCCAGTGCCGGCAGTTTGGAGGTTCCGCAGCGAAACGTCAGCAGGGCCGGCAGGCCCATAGCAGCCGATACAGCTGATAAAGACTTCAACTACGAGAAGACGGTTATAGAGTCTGGTGGACACTCAGGAACTGCAGGTCAAGTACGATTTTTAGAGTTTCATTGGAATAGTGTTGAACAGAGGCTGTCAGTCTTTGTCTCAATTACTTACAAGGGAACCTCCCCATCGCACCCTCCTCAGATTTAGTTATAAGTTGGCACAGTGCATAGGCCTTGAAAAACTGAACACAGATCAATCGAGAAAACAGGAAGCAGTTGTGTGGAACTATGAACAAAATAAGCAAAATATACAAACTGAGAAGTCCATGTGCAAGATAGGCAACATGAAGGACAATATGAGCTCCGGAGCGCCGTGGTCCCGTGGTTAGCCTGAGCAGCTGCGGAACGAGAGATCCTTGGTTCAAGTCTTCACTCGAGTGAAAAGTTTCATTTTTTATTTTCAGATAATTGTTATCCGTCCGTCCGTCCGTCCGATGCGAGGTAACTGCACCGTAGTATGGGGACGCTACACCTAAACAAACATCGAAACACACGACGTCAGTCGACTACAGCGCACAAACTCTTATGTTTTCATCACTTTTTTGGGAGTGATTATCACATCCACAGGAAAACCTAAATCGGGCAAGGTAGAAGAATCTTTTTACCCAATCGCCAAATGTACAAGTTAGATGGGTCGACAACGTATTACTGTCATGTGACGCACATGCCGTCACCAGTGTCGTATAGAATATATCAGACGTGTTTTCCTGTGGAGGAATCAGTTGACCTATGACCTTGCGATCAAATGTTTTCGGTTCCCACTGGAGAGGCACGTCCTTCCGTCTACTAATCGCACGGTTTTGCGGTGCGGTCGCAAAACACAGACACTGAACTTGTTACAGTGAACAGAGACGTCAATGCACGACGGACAGATCATAACTTTGCGAAAATAAAGAAAATAAATTTTTCACTTGAGGGAAGACTTGAAGCAAGGACCTCTCTTTCCGCAGCTGCGCACGCTAGCCACATGACCACGGCGCTCCTGTGCTGAGAGTATCCTTAATGTTGCCTATCCTACACATGGACTACTCAGTTTGTATATTTTGCTTATTTTTTCATAGTTCCAAACAACTTCTTCCTGTTTTCTCGATTGATCTGTGTTCAGTTTTTCAAGGCCTATCCACTGTGCCAACTTATAACTAAATCTGAGGGGGGTGCGATGGGGAGGTTCCCTTGTTAGAGAGATATCAGTGCTAACCAAGAACAAGTGTTTGCTTTGTACTTGTTTCTTATATGTACCGGCAATTAGCTTTGAAGTAGCAAGTCCGAATAAATAGACTGAATCTTACTAAGGGGTTTATGGTCCAACACCTCACATAAGTATATGTGAGAATAAACTTGATAGAAACTAACCAATTTTTTCTGCCTATTGCAATTCTGTAACCTATTTTCAGGAAACTTATTTGCTTCAAACCAAGGAGATTCTCCCCCTCTCATCTCCAATATCAAGGTTGACAGCAATTTATAACTCACAAATTGTCGTTAACGTCCCGATTGCGCTACGCAGTTCGCACTTAACTTCATTCTGGTATAGTGAGGCTGTGCCGGGACGCGACACCATTTACGCGTTCACTCTTCAGATTTGACAAGCACTCAATCCTAAAAGAGCCCCGACCGGTATTTTCTGCATTTGACTGTACGAATCTCAGTGGACGCCACATCATCAATATAAAAGCCTCCTGATGATGTAAGTATAATCTTCCGAAACGCATTTTAGAAATGTAATATAATGAATCTGACTGATTATAGCAATTTGTAGTTTTGATGGAATTTCATCAAGGTCATGGTCAAGCCTAATCCACAGTGAATGCATTTAGAAACGTATCCAGCTTTATAACAAATTGTGTTGGGTGTGGTAGATTGTTTATATAACCTGTTTAACCGCTGATCTTGAAATAACTATACCAGTCATGTGGATATATCTTCAGCTGAGAGTAGCTTACTGCAAGAATACGATTTTGGTTCTATTGACCACTTTTACCGCACGTATTCCTGCGTCTTTCCTTTCCTTCGTCTACAACGACAACATCGGGGAAACCGCGGTCGTTCGAGTTTCACGTCTTCTAAGCTCAAATTGATGCTATTATTAGCGTGCTTGGACCTTGTGAAGGCGTACAGGACGTACTTGCGCATGATTTTGTTTTTGTTTCATCAGTCTTCTGACTGGTATGATGGGCCCCACTGCGAACTCCTCCCTTACGACAACCTCTTCATTTCAGTGTAGCACTTGCACACAAAGTCTTCCGTTATTTGCTGGAGTATTCTAACCTCTGTCTTCCTCTACAGCTTTTACCCTCTAGTACTTTGGAGGTTATTCCCTTCTTCTTGTCAGTGATTTCCACATACTTCTTTTCCCTCTGATTCTGTGAAGAATTTCCGCTTTTATCTAGTCCAGGGCTTCACAACATACGTGCTCGCGGAGCAAGCTGTGAGCAGCAAGGTGCGAGCACGGAGCAGCGCGAGCACGCTACCCCCACTACCGGACCAGAGCGGAGAGTGGGGAAAGTCACGTGGGGCACACAACAGCTGCCGCCAGTCAATGTAATTCCGCGGCCACCTGCAGGGATATCACTCACGATTTATCACTGCGACAAATGAAGCAAATAAAGGAGTATGTACACATGCCACATAATTTTATTAGCTTAGTGTATGCCTCTACATTCGCATTAATTTGTGAACTGTTACACATTAAAAGGTGTCACTGAAGTGTGGGATTCTCGGTTATCTTGTACTTTTTGCCCTTTACAATTGCGTCTATGTTCGGAGTAATTGTTCTTGTGCATTTTAGGCGCAGCGTGCAGTTTAAATTTCGATCAGACAATGCGTTTCTCAGGCGCGTCTTGTTACATTTCATTGCACAGAACAGTTGTTCACAAACATACGTGGAACCGAACACTGATATTATTGTAGCCGCCAGTTTGTGCAAACGAGGAAATCTATCCTGAGGGAAGTGTCTGTAGAATTCCAAAATGTTTTTCTTGTTCTGAAATTTGTCTCTGTATTCTCTGTCACACTGCAGGTCAATGATTTCTTGCTGCAGCTCAGGACGAATCTCTTAAATATTCGCTGAATATGGAGAGAACAGATCAAAATCACTGTCTAGTGCTGTCAGATCTTGAAAGTGCTGATCAACTAAACTATGTGAATAACGTTCACAGTCTTTGTGAACATCTTGCATGGATGATAATTTAGGAAAATGAGCTAGGTTTCCTGTTTCCAGCTGACTCATCCAAAGTGTCAATTTCATTTTAAAAGCTCGTATTCGATCTATGAAATGAGTAATTAGCAGATCTTTACCTTGTAGTAAAATGTTCAAAGCATTCAGATGGCTAGTTAAATCTGCTACGAACGCGAGATCACATTCAAACGTGCGTGCGCATTTCCCCTCCTGCCCCTCCCTCCCTATTCTGCTACCTTGCACCTGCTCGCGAGCACGTGCCTTAGCAGACGCGAGTACTCGCGCTCAAAACCGGCCAGTTGTTAAGCCCTGATCTAGTCAGTACAGCCAATTTTCAACATTTTCCTGTAGCATCACAGGTGAAACGCTTCGATTCCCTTCTTTTCCATTTTCCGGTTTTCACACAGTCAATGATTCACTTTCATACAATCCTCTGTTCCAGACGTACATTCTCAGTAATTTATTACTCAAATTGAGACTTCTTTTGGCCGGAAATGTTCTCTTTGACGGTGCTACTTTACTTTTTATGTTCCTTCCTTAGTCCATTATATGTTATTTTGCTTCTAACGTAGCAGAATTCTTTAACTTCGTCTACTTCGTGGTCTCAAATTTATGGTAACTTTCTTACCGCCGGCCGCTGTGGCCGAGCGTTTCTAGGCGCTTCAGTCTGGAACCGCGATGCTGCTACGGTCGCAGGTTCGAATCCTGCCTCGGGCATGTATGTGTGTGATGCGCTTAGGTTAGTTAGGTTTAAATAGTCTAGGGGACTGATGACCTCAGATGTTAAGTCCCATAGTGCTTAGAAGCATTTGAATCATTTGAACTTTCTCACCAATTTCGTTTCAAAAATTCAAATGGCTCTGAGCACAATGGGACTTAACATCTGAGGTCATCAGTCCCTTAGACTTAGAACTACTTAAACCTAACTAACCAAAGGACATCACACACATCCATGCCCGAGGCAGGATTCGAACCTGCGACCATAGCAGCATCGCGGTTCTAGACTGAAGCTCCTAGAACCGCTCGGCCACACAGGCAATCTCGTTTCAGTTTCTCGGCTTTCTCTTAGTACATATTCTGTGTTCAGGAGATTTTTCATTCCATTCAGTATTTACTGCAATTCTTCCACGCTTTGACTGAGGATATCAATGTTATAAGCGAATGTTATCGTTCATATTCTTTCACGCTGCATTTTAATCCCATTGCTGAACCTACACTCCTGGAAATGGAAAAAAGAACACATTGACACCGGTGTGTCAGACCCACCATACTTGCTCCGGACACTGCGAGAGGGCTGTACAAGCAATGATCACAAGCACGGCACAGCGGACACACCAGGAACCGCGGTGTTGGCCGTCGAATGGCGCTAGCTGCGCAGCATTTGTGCACCGCCGCCGTCAGTGTCAGCCAGTTTGCCGTGGCATACGGAGCTCCATCGCAGACTTTAACACTGGTAGCATGCCGCGACAGCGTGGACGTGAACCGTATGTGCAGTTGACGGACTTTGAGCGAGGGCGTATAGTGGGCATGCGGGAGGCCGGGTGGACGTACCGCCGAATTGCTCAACACGTGGGGCGTGAGGTCTCCACAGTACATCGATGTTGTCGCCAGTGGTCGGCGGAAGGTGCACGTGCCCGTCGACCTGGGACCGGACCGCAGCGACGCACGGATGCACGCCAAGACCGTAGGATCCTACGCAGTGCCGTAGGGGACCGCACCGCCACTTCCCAGCAAATTAGGGACACTGTTGCTCCTGGGGTATCGGCGACGACCATTCGCAACCGTCTCCATGAAGCTGGGCTACGGTCCCGCACACCGTTAGGCCGTCTTCCGCTCACGCCCCAACATCGTGCAGCCCGCCTCCAGTGGTGTCGCGACAGGCGTGAATGGAGGGACGAATGGAGACGTGTCGTCTTCAGCGATGAGAGTCGCTTCTGCCTTGGTGCCAATGATGGTCGTATGCGTGTTTGGCGCCGTGCAGGTGAGCGCCACAATCAGGACTGCATACGACCGAGGCACACAGGGCCAACACCCGGCATCATGGTGTGGGGAGCGATCTCCTACACTGGCCGTACACCACTGGTGATCGTCGAGGGGACACTGAATAGTGCATGGTACATCCAAACCGTCATCGAACCCATCGTTCTACCATTCCTAGACCGGCAAGGGAACTTGCTGTTCCAACAGGACAATGCACGTCCGCATGTATCCCGTGCCACCCAACGTGCTCTAGAAGGTGTAAGTCAACTACCCTGGCCAGCAAGATCTCCGGATCTGTCCCCCATTGAGCATGTTTGGGACTGGATGAAGCGTCGTCTCACGCGGTCTACACGTCCTGCACGAACGCTGGTCCAACTGAGGCGCCAGGTGGAAATGGCATGGCAAGCCGTACCACAGGACTACATGCAGCATCTCTACGATCGTCTCCATGGGAGAATAGCAGCCTGCATTGCTGCGAAAGGTGGATATACACTGTACTAGTGCCGACATTGTGCATGCTCTGTTGCCTGTGTCTATGTGCCTGTGGTTCTGTCAGTGTGATCATGTGATGTATCTGACCCCAGGAATGTGTCAATAAAGTTTCCCCTTCCTGGGACAATGAATTCACGGTGTTCTTATTTCAATTTCCAGGAGTGTATATTGTTTACGTCATTGCTTCTTCGTTTTACTGATTGAAGAGTGGAGAAGGAAGTCGGCTCCATCATAAATGCTTGTAAAGCTTTCAGCTACTTCTGTAATCAAGCTATTGATACAGTAATAATCTTACGTTACCAGACGGTATCGATATTTTCGGTTATATGAAAATGACTTCGTGTAAACACATCTTGATAACAACTATTATTTCATACTTTAATGTTCGTATTCTACAGATCTGAATTAATGTTGAAATATTTTACTTAAAATTCCGTAAATTCGTCTTATTAATTTTTAAAAGATGGTTATTGTCAAAGATGTAAACTCTTTGGCTTATATGTTACATTTCTGTTCTTCATCGTTGTGCTCAACCTTGGCGGGAGTGTGGTTGTAAATGGACAGACTTGGTGGAAAGAAATCGTAAATGAAGATCATTTGCTTTTGTAGTACTGCTGAAGGCAAAAGTATTTTGTGTTAATTATTCAGACTGAAATATTGCTGAATATAGATATTTTAGAGTTCAGTAACTTCACCTGAATTCCATAATCCTTTCAAGAGTTTTTTCGTGCTAGAAAAGGATCCATAATCGATATACCAATGCACGCTGAGGTCATACGTTAGCGATATGCACACTTACAGGTGGCGGTAGTATCGCCTACACGGGGTATAAAAGGTCAGTTCATTGGCGGAGCTGTCATTTGATCTCAGGTGATTTATGTGTAAAGTTTACCAAAGTGATTATGGGGGCACGACAGAAGTTAACAGATTTTGAACGCGGAATGGTAGTTGCAGTTAGACGCATGGGGCGTTCTGTTTTGGAAATCGTTAGGGAATACAATATTCCGAGATCCACAGTGTCAAGAGTGTGCCGAGAATGCCATATTTCAGGTCTCTCACGGAGCACAACGCAGTGCCCGACGCATTCACTTGACGACCGAGAGCAGTGCTAACAGGTAAGCAACACTACGTGAAAAAACCGCGGGGATCAATGTGGAACGTATGACGAACGTTTCCGTTAAGACAGTGCTGTGAAATTTGGCGTTAAAGGGACATGGCAGTAGACGACCGAAGCGAGTGCCTTTGCTAACAGCACGACGTTGACGGCAGCGATTTTCCTGGGCTTGTGCCGGTATCTGTTGGACCCTACACGACTGGTGAACCATGGCCTGGTCATATGAGTCCCAGTACCAAATATCAGCATTACCTGTCACTACAGACAATGAAGTGGCCGATGGCCTTCACTTAACGACCACGGACAGCACCGTTTGTGTACAGTTGTCAGTACCAACAGACAAGCAACACTGCGTGAAATAATCACAGATATCAATGTGGGACGTACTGTAGGGAAGCAGCCTACTCACGCTGTAGTAAATTCACATCAGTCTTTCCATTGTGTGCCAGCCAGTCCGCTGTAACTAGCTCTGACGTCATAAATGTTGCGCAATACTTTAAAAATCAAGCAAATAACCTAAAACATTTCTAGCATGTCAGGAATAATACTAAAACAACATGTGTTGAATATCAGTTCGATAACTTTAGCCATTTTCGAAATTTGGACGTTTTTCTGTAAAAATCATTGGCGCAACAGAAAAGAGCCAGAGAATTAAAAATTAATAATTAGATTCATTTTTCATAATTATTTAATAAAAACAGTACTTTGGGTTTCACAAATTAAAATTTTAGTGGAAATTCATGATTTTCTGGTTTTCGTCTCAAAACTTGAGGAAGCAAGATAGATTAAGTAGGCTAATAAATAAGGCTAGGATGTTTATACTTAAGTAGAATGGAGATCCGCTATCACCATAAGGATGTGAGAAGTTTCATTTGAATACCTATAAAACTATAGCGATAGCGTATCTCCAAAGGGCCAGTTCAGAGCTCGTCTACTGCGTGCAGTGTAATTAAATTAATTCTCTCGTCCAAAATATTTAACTTAGCCACATCAAAATTTTATTATGATTACTTACCTGTGTGCTGAATGCACATTTAAATTGAGAGCTTCATCGGCCATCAGCAAAAGAAGCTATGATTTATTCGGTAACTTAAAGTGGTGCGTTACTAGCCCAGCGGCTAGTCGGGAGAGCCGATTTGATCAGGCGTTCCCTTAGCCGTCCGCACCGCGGCTTTATATATAAGAATGCTGCGTGAGGAAGCAAGGCCCCAGTTCTCTCCAGACGCTGAATAGCACACCATCTGTGTCGGGAATCGCGTCGCGTCGGTATCATTGCTATAAACGGCCTCGGATGCCGTAGTAACTTACTCGGGATACGCGTAACCATGAAATCATTTTCGAGTGAAGTGTTAATTCTGGGATGATTTTAATTATCGATCTTCCGTTTGCGTATTGTCGTATTTTCACGTGCCGCCGCGGGACAGACATTCTACCAATTATTTAGCGTGGCGTTTGATGAAACTAATCATCAAATTATGGCGAGCATTCATTTAAACATTTAATTTGGACAGTTATAGTTGCATCAGCGCATTAGACTCTGAACTGCTCTGTTAGTTAGATTGTGTGGATTCTTTTGTTTTCATCTGTGACTTTCAGAATATACTGAACTATTTTAATCAAAATCGTTTTTGATTATGAATCCTAGACAATCTCCTAATTTCTCAGAGCTATAAGCTGCAGCTGTAAGTGAGTTTCTCAGATGAAGTGGGCACTAGGAATTCTAATTGCAGGCATCACGTTTTGCTAATCACTTTCTGGTTGCCAATATTGTAGTTAGAAAGCCAGTGTTGAGAACGGCGAAAGACAGCATAAATAACATTCTAAATAATAGGGACATTTTAACAACAATAATTCCACCCGCCGCCGCACATATGGTTAATCGGCCGGGAAATGCAGTGTTTCTACATGCAAACAAATTTTATATAACATCAATCACATATTCTCACCAGCCGCCCCACAGTACGACTAACGTATCCGTTAGGACATTGCGGCGAGATTTGACGTTAATGGCCAATGACAGCAGACTGTAACACGCCCGGGGGTACAAATGGGTGGGGAACCCTTTAAACTGTTTTTTCAATTCTGGACCGTGCTCCCTGTCCACACCACGTACCTGATAACCCGCGGCGGTCGTATTGTTCTGCTCCACACTGCTGCTGGCTTGCCTGAAATTATCCATCGAAATATGCAAGCGAGTTTAGGGGAGCCACTCAACGTTAAAACATAACAATGTTCTACGTCTGGTATGAACAAGTGTATTCTGAGGCGATAAAGAAAATCGCAGGTTGCACTGTTTACATTCTAATTCGTAAGTGTTTATCCAAATTAATGGATGACTACCAGTCCACAATATCACTCAGACGAGCGTACGCATAACCGACACTACGCGGGTGATTGGTGATGATGCGGAAGCCGAGTGATCGCACGAAAGTTTTTACGCTCGTATGAGCGTGCGCGTAACCGTCGCCGACGCGGTTGATTGTTGATGATGCTGAAACGTGATAACCAAACGCATGTTCTCACGCTAGCGAGCAAGACACTGGCACTTGAATGCACACTCTTATGGTAACTAATTTTTACTGCACGCTAGCGAGCAAGACACTGGTACTTGATTGTACACTTTTATGGTAACTAATTTTTACTGCTTCATATTAGTTCATTCGGAGAGACCGAATGATGATTGATGCTGTGCAGCACGCAACGACAGGATACACAAATACGTTATCGGCGGCACTGCTTATTTTTAATTACATCTTGACTCACTTCCCTCTGAATCACTTCCATATTCATCACTTTACTGTAATAGCACTTGCAACAACACTTCAGCTTCCATAGTAACAATGCCTCTCACACGCAGAGCTACCCACAACACAACATAGCAGTTCCGTGTCCCGCGCTCGACTCGACGTACGAGGCTGCCCGCAAAGATACTCCACAACTAACCCAGAGATTTGACAATACGCTTACAAGACGACCGACCGGAGTGCCTTTGCTAAAACCGTTACATCGCCTGTCCTGGGGTCGTGACCATATCGGTTGGACCTTAGGCGACTGGAACATCCCGGCTTAGTCAGAGTAGCTACAATTCCAGTTGGGAAGAGCTTGTGGTAGGGTTGAAGTGTAGCGCAAACGCCACGAAAGCATGGATCCAAGTTGCTAACAAGGCACTGTGCAAGCTGGTGGTGGCTCCATAACGGTGCGTGCTGGCTACTTGGAGAACATTTCCAGCCTTGCATCGACGCCATGTTCCCAAACAACAATGGAATTTTTATGGATGACATTGCGCCGTGTCACAAATGATCGCGTTTGAAGAACATTCTGGACGACTCGACCGAATAATTTACCAACCGAAATCGCCCGAAATGAATCCCATCAGACATGTATGGGACGTTATCGAGAGGTCATTTGTGTACAACATCCTGCTCCAGCGATTATGGACGGCTTTTGGGGGGAGCATGACTCAATATTTCTGCAAGGGGCTTCGACGACATGTGGCGTCTAGTTGCTGCAGTTTGCCGGGCAAAAGGAGGTCCGACACGGCATTAGGAAGTGTCCCATGACTGTTGTCGCCTCAGTGTACAGAAGACAATGAGACCGTCAATGAGAAAAATCAGATAAGTGACACTCTCTGCAAATTTAGATGCAACTGACTCCAAAATAAGGACTAATCTTCGGTACGGGGAGAAGCCACTGAATTCAGGCACTGAAGTGGTACGTTACATTACCCACCTTAAGAAGCTCCTGAAATTGAGATGTTGTTGTTGTGGTCTTCAGTCCAGAGACTGGTTTGATGCAGCTCTCCATGCTACTCTATCCTGTGCAAGCTTCTTCAGCTCCCAGTACCTACTGCAACCTACATCCTTCTGAATCTGTTTAGTGAATCCATCTCTTGGTCTCCCTCTACGATTTTTACCCTCCACGCTGCCCTCCAATACTAAATTGGTCATCCCTTGATACCTCAGAATATGCCCTGTCAACCGATCATTTCTTCTAGTCAAGTTGTGGCACAAACTTCTCCCCAATTCTACTCAATACCTCCTCATTAGTTACGTGATCTACCCACCTTATCTTCAGCATTCTTCTGTAGCACCACATTTCGAAAGCTTCTATTCTCTTCTTGTCCAAACTATTTATCGTCCATGTTTTACTTCCATACATGGCTACACTCCATACAAATACTTTCAGAAACGACTTCCTGACACATCTATACTCGATGTTAACAAATTTCTCTTCTACAGAAACGTTTTCCTTGCCATTGCCAGTCAACATTTTATATCCTCTCTACTTCGACCATCATCAGTTATTTTGCTCCCCAAATAGCAAAACTCATTTACTACTTTAAGCATCTCATTTCCTAATCTAATTCCCGCAGCATCACCCGATTTAATTCAACTACATTCCACCATCCTCGTTTTGCATTTGTTGATGTTCATCTTATATCCTCCTTTCAAGACACTGTCCATTCCGTTCAACTGCTCTTCCAGGTGCTTTGCTGTCTCTGACAGAATTACAATCTCATCGGCGAACCTCAAAGTTTTTGTTTCTTCTCCATGGATTTTAATTCCTACTCCGAATTTTTCTTTTGTTACCTTCACTGCTTGCTCAATATACAGATTGAATAACATTGCGGATAGGATAGAACTCTGTCTCACTCCCTTCCCAACTACTGCTTCCCTTTCATGCCCCTCGACTCTTATAACGGCCATCTGGTTTCTGTACGAATTGTAAATAGCCTTTCGCTCCCTGTATTTTACCCCTGCCACCTTCAGAATTTTAAAGAGAGTATTCCAGTCAACGTTGTAAAAAGCTTTGTCTAAGTCTACAAATGCTAGAAACGTACGTTTGCCTTTCCTTAATCTATTTTCTAAGATAAGTCGTAGGGTCAGTATTGCCTCAGGTGTTCCAACATTTATACGGAATCCAAAATGATCTTCCCCGAGGTTAGCTTCTACCAATTTTTCCATTCGTCTGTAAAGAATTCGCGTTAGTAGTTTGCAGCTGTGACTTATTAAACTGATAGTTCGGTAATTTTCACAACTGTCAACACCTGCTTTCTTTGGGATTGGAATTATTATATTCTTCTTGAAGTCTGAGGGTATTTCGCCTGTCACATACATCTTGCTCACCAGACGAGGCCTGGCTCTCCCAAGGCTGTCAGTAGTTCTGATGGATGGTGTCTACTCCCGGGGCCTTGTTACCACTCAGGTCTTTCAGTGCTTTATCAAACTCTTCACGCCGTATCATATCTCCTATTTCATCTTCATCTACATTCTCTTCAATTTCCATAATATTGTCCTCAAGAACATCGCTCTTGTATAGACCCTCTATATACTCCTTCCACCTTTCTGCTTTCACTTCTTTGCTTAGAACTGGGTTTCCATCTGAGCTCTTGATATTCATGCAAGTGGTTCTCTTTTCTCCAAAGGTCTCGTTAATTTTCCTGTAGGCAGTATCTATCTTACCCCTAGTGAGATAAGCCTCTAAATCCTTAAATTTGTCGTCTAGCCATCCCTGCTTAGCCATTTTGCACTTCCTGTCGATCTGACTTTTGAGATGTTTGTATTCCTTTTTGCCTGCTTCATTCACTGCTTTTTATATTTTCTCCTTTCATCAATTAAATTCAATATTTCTTCTGTTACCCAAGGATTTCTACTAGCCATCGTCTTTTTACCTACTTTATCCTCTGCTGCCTTCACTACTTCATCCCTCAAAGCTACCCATTCTTCTTCTACTGTATTTCTTTCCCCCATTCTTGTCAGTTGTTCCCTTATGCTCTCCCTGAAACTCTGTACAACCTCTGCTTTAGCCAGTTTATCCAGGTCCCATCGCCTCAAATTCCCACCTTTTTGCAGTTTCTTCAGTTTTAATGTACAGTTCATAACCAGTAGATTGTGGTCAGAGTCCACATCTGCCCCTGGAAATGTCTTACAATTTAAAACCTGGTTCCTAAATCTCTGTCTTACCATTATATAATCTATCTGAAACCTGTCAGTATCTCCAGGCTTCTTCCATGTATATAACCTTCTTTTACGATTCTTGAACCAAGTGTTAGCTATGAGTATGTTGTGCTCTGTGCAAAGTTCTACCAGGCGGCTTCCTCTTTCATTCCTTACCCCCATTCCATATTCACCTACTACGTTTCCTTCTCTTCCTTTTCCTATTATCGAATTCCAGTCACCCATGGCTATTAAATTTTCGTCTCCCTTCACTATCTGAATAATTTCTTTTATCTCATCATACATGTCATCAATTTCTTCATCATCTGCAGATCTAGTTGGGATATAAACCTGTACTACTGTAGTAGGTGTGGGCTTCGTGTCTATCTTGTGCTGTGCTGTTCATAGTAGCTTACCCGCACTCCTATTTTTTTATTCATTATTAAACCTACTCCTGCATTACCCCTATATGATTTTGTATTTATAACCCTGTATTCACCTGACCAAAAGTCTTGTTCCTCTGTCACCGAACTTCACTAATTCCCACTATATCTAAATTTAACCTATCCATTTCCCTTTTTAAATGTTCTAACCTACCTGCCCGATTAAGGGATCTGACAGTCCACGCTCCGATCCGTAGAACGCCAGTTTTTTTTGTTTGTTGTTTTTTTTTTTTTTTGCTCCTGATAATGACGTCCTCCTGAGTAGTCCCCGCCCGGAGATCCGAATGGGGGACTATTTTACCTCCGGAACATTTTACCCAAGAGGACGCCATCATCATTTAGCCATACAGTAAAGCTGCATGTCCTCGGGAAAAATTACGGCCGTAGTTTCCCCTTGCTTTCAGCCGTTCGCAGTACCAGCATAGCAATGCCGTTTTGGTTAATGTTACAAAGCCAGATCAGTCAATCATCGAGACTGTTGCCCCTGCAACTACTGAAAAGGCTGCTGCCCCTCTTCAGGAACCATACATTTGTCTGGCCTCTCAACAGGTGCCCCTCCGTTGTGGTTGCACATACGGTACGTCTATCTGTATCGCTGAGGCACGCAAGCCTTCCCACCGACGGTAAGGTCTATGGTTCATGGGGGGAGGCCAATGAGACCGTCAATGAGAAAAATCAGCTAAGTGACACTCTCTACAAATTTAGATGCAACTGACTCCAAAATAAGGACTAACCTCCGGTATGGGGAGAAACCACTGAATAGCAGTACTGAAGTGGCACGTTACATTACCCACCTTACGGAGCTCCTGGAACTGAGATAACGAGGATGAATAAGGTCATGTTATCAACAATGTTTGTGCTCCTCACAGGTAGGGTACAGGCTGCAGAGAAACATATGGCGGTGTTATTTGGCGGTGCCGTCAGCGGCAGCGGACGGGCTTCGTCCTTGCTGCGCCCAGCGGGGCGTCCGAGGGCGCTGTTGCGTCACGCGGCCCCCGCTGGCCGGCCAATGGGAGGCCGGCGCGTGACCTTGGCGCCGGCAGACAGCACGTGGCTCGGCCGGCGGTCACGCGACGTGGAGCACGCTCGACGGCTCTGGGCGTGGCCGCGCCGGGCTGGGAAGCGAAGCGCGTGTGGCGAGCGAGCGAAGCCCGCTTTGTGCGTGGTGTTCCCCACACAGAACACAGCCCACCAGAGGCTGACGAAAGTTCAGGCAGAAACGTGACATCTGGTACGAGAGCTTCGTCAATTCAATGGCAGTGCTCCGGCATAGGTTAGGTACGCACGTGAGTCCTGGAACAACTTTTATTTCATTTAAGATTAACGGAATGGACAGTGTCTTGAAAGGAGGGTATAAGATGAACATCAACAATAGCAAACGAGGTTAATGGAATGTAGTCGAATTAAGTCGGGTGATGCTGAAGGAATTAGATTAGGAAATGAGACACTTAAAGTAGTAAAGGAGTTTTGCTATTTGGGGAGCAAAATAACTGATGATGGTCGAAGTAGAGAGGATATAAAATGTAGACTGGCAATGGCAAGGAAAGCGTTTCTGAAGAAGAGAAATTTGTTAACATCGAGAATAGATTTAAGTGTGAGGAAGTCGTTTCTGAAAGTATTTGTATCGAGTGTAGCCATGTATGGAAGTGAAACATGGACGATAAATAGTTTGGACAAGAAGAGAATAGCAGCTTTCGAAATGTGGTGCTAAGAAGAATGCTGAAGATTAGATGGGTAGATCACATAACGAATGAGGAGGTATTGAATAGAATTGGGGAGAACAGGAGTTTGTGGCACAACTTGACAAGAAGAAGGGATCGGTTGGTAGGACATGTTCTGAGGCTTCAAGGGATCACCTTGTTAGTATTGGAGGGAAGCGTGGAGGGTAAAAATCGTAGAGGGAGACCAAGAGATGAATACACTAAGCAGATTCAGAAGGATGTAGGTTGCAGTAGGTACTGGGAGATGAAGAAGCTTGCACAGGATAGAGTAGCATCGAGAGCTGCATCAAATCAGTTTCAGGTCTGAAGACCACAACAACAACAAGATACATGGCGACTCAAAAGACGATGCGAATTCCCTTCATCCTAAAACCTGCGTGTGACAACTGTCATGGCAAAGATGTAAGTAGACTGTTTAGGCTTTTACGTTGGTAACGCCACGTAGTGCTCTATGTGAAAATCACTGACTGTGCTGTGTGAAGTCTGTGGCTGGTTTGCATTGTTGGAATATTTGCTATTGTAGCGTTGTACAGGTGAGCCGCCATCAGTGGTGGATGTGGGGAGAGAGATGGCAGAATTTTGAGAGCGGACGATCTGGACGTGTGTCCATCAGAAAGAGTGAATTTGTAATATTGGGTATCATGAACTGATATATATATATATATATATATATATATATATATATATATATATATATATATATATAATGAAAAGATGTTATGTGAACATGTGTCCGGAATTTTAGTTTCGTCAGTATGTACTGTACTTCCTCGATTCACCGCCAGTTGGCCCAATTGAAGGAAGAAATGTTGACTTCGGTGCTTGTGTTGACATCCGGCTCATTGTTCTACAGTACTAGCATCAAGCACATCAGTACGTAGCATCAACAGGTTAGTGTTAATCACGAACGTGGTTTTGCAGTCAGTGCAATGTTTACAAATACGGAGTTGGCAGATGCCCATTTGATGTATGGATTAGCACGGGGCAATAGCCGTGGCGCGGTACATTGGTATCGAGACAGATTTCCAGAACGAAGGTGTCCCGACAGGAAGACGTTCGATACAATTGATCGGCGTCTTAGGGAGCACAGAACATTCCAGCCTATGACTCGCGACTGCGGAAGACCTTTGAACATTATTAAGGAAAATACATTGTTTGTTCTCTATCAAAATCTTTCATTTCCTAACTATGCCTATCAGTAGATAGTACCTTCAGTAGTTAGAATCTTTTATTCAGCTGGCAGTATTGGCGCACGCTGTGTTGCAGTAGTTTGAGTAACGAAGATTTTTGTGAGGTGAGTGATTTATAAAAGGTATAGGTTATTGTTAGTCAGGGCCATTCTTTTGTAGGGATTATTGAAAGTCATATTGCGTTGCGCTAAAAAAAATATTGTGTGTCAGTTTGGTGATGATCAGAAAAAGTAAAGAGAGAAATGTCTGAGTACGTTCACTTTTGCTCAGCTGTTTGAAAATCAAATATCGTACGAGGTAATTCATTAATTTTTCAAAGGGGTTGTTTCAAAGACTGTTAGATTATTCGTTGAAACCAAATAACTCAAATACACAGATGACGTGATACATCCCCTTCCTCGTTAACATCACCTCAAAAATTGCCAATATCTTCAAGCGACACAAAATAAGAATTGCATTCCAAGCAAACAATAAAATATGCCAAAGACTTCCTCAAAACTGAAAAAGCAGTCAAGATAAATTTTCATCCTCTGGCGTATACAGGGTGGTCCATTGATCGTGACCAGGCCAAATATCTCACGAAATAAGCGTCAATCGAAAAAACTACAAAGAACGAAACTTGTCTAGCTTGATGGGGGAAACCAGATGGCGCTATGGTTGGCCCGGTAGATGGCGCTGCCATAGATCAAACGGATATCAACTGCGTTTCTTTAAATAGGAACCCCCATTTTTTTATTGCATATTCGTGTAGTACGTAAAGAAATATGAATGTTTTAGTTGGACCACTTTTTTCGCTTTGTGATAGATGACGCTGTAATAGTCATAAACATATGGCTCACAATTTTAGGCGATCAGTTGGTAACAGGTAGGTTTTTTAAAAATTAAAATACAGAACGTAGGTACTTTTGAACATTTTATTTCTGTTGTTCCATGTACCTTTGTGAACTTATCATTTCTGAGAACGCATGCTGTTACAGCGTGATTACCTGTAAATACCACATTAATGCAATAAATGTTCAAAATGACGTCCGTCACCTTAATGCATTTAGCAATACGTGTAACGACATTCCTCTCAACAGCGAGTAGTTCGCCTTCCGTAATGTTCGCACATGCATTGACAATGCGCTGATGCATGTTATCAGGCGTTGTCCGTGGATCACGATAGCAAATATCGTTCAACTTACCCCACAGAAACAAATCCGGGGACGCCAGATCCGGTGAACGTCATGAAATAAGCTATTCAATGCCGCTTCAACCGCACGCGAGCTATGTGCCGGACATCCATCATGTTGGAAGTACATCGCCATTCCGTCATGCAGTGAAATATCATGTAGTAACATCGGTTGAACATGACGTAGGAATTCGGCATTGGATTTTCCGTTGCCCAATAATGCATATTATGCCGGTTTAGGTTAAAAATCTGTCATCGTCCCGTAATTTCTCTTGTGCCCAGTGGCAGAATTGTACACGACGTTCGAAGTCTTCGCTATGCAATTCCTGGTGCATAGAAATATGGTACGGGTGCAATCGATCTTGATGTAGCATTCTCAACACCGACGTTTTTGAGATTCCCGATTCTCGCGCAATTTGTCTGCTACTGATGTGCGGATTAGCCGCGACAGCAGCTAAACCACCTACTTGGCCATCATCATTTGTTGCAGGTCGTGGTTCACGTGTGGCTGAACACTTCCTGTTTCCTTAAATAACGTTAACTATCCGGCGAACGGTCCGGACACTTGGATCATGTCGTCCAGTATACCGAGCAGCATACATAGCACACGCCCGTTGGGCATTTTGATCACAACAGCCATACGTCAACACGATATCGACCTTTACCGTAATTGGTAAACGGTCCATTTTAACACGGGTAATGTATCACGAAGCAAATACCGTCCACGCTATCGGAATGTTACGTGAAACCACATACTTATACGTTTGTGACTATTACAGCGCCATCTATCACAAAGCGAAAAAGTGGTCCAACTAAAAAATTCATATTTCTTTAAGTACTACACGAATATGTAATAAAAAATGGGGGTTCCTATTTAAAAAAACGCAGTTGATATCCGTTTGACCTATGGCAGCGCCATCTAGTGGGCCAACCATAGCGTCATCTGGTTTCCCTCTTCAGGCAAGACGAGTTTCGTTCTTTGTAGTTTCTTCGTTTGATTCTTATTTCGTGAGATATCTGGCCCGGACACTATCAGTGGACCACCCTGTATAAAATCATATGTAGTAAATTCCTGGCTCAGTACGTAGGTCAAACAGGCCGTAACTTTCACACCAGATTCAAAGAACACATCTGCACCTTCCGATAAAACACACCACACAAATCTGCAATAGCCTACCATATAATGGTAATAGGACATCCATCTGACAATGTAGGAAAAAGTGTTTAAATTCTACATAACACTGAACAAACGACACAGAACGTCTCTATATGGCCGGCCGCGGTGGTCTAGCGGTTCTGGCGCTGCAGTCCGGATCCGCGGGACTGCTACGGTCGCAGGTTCGAATCCTGCTTCGGGCATGGGTGTGTGTGATGTCCTTAGGTTAGTTAGGTTTAAGTAGTTCTAAGTTCTAGGGGACTTATGACCTAAGATGTTGAGTCCCATAGTGCTCAGAGCCATTTGAACCATTTTTTTTCGTCTCTATATGAAGAACTAAAAACCTATGTACACAGAAAAAAACTTAAGGGACGTCTACTCAAAGATAATAGTGGAGCAGGCTAAACCAACTTTTTCAAAAGCTTTGGCAAAGTTCTTGAAGCTTTCTCATAACTTACAGTTTCAATGCATATCAATTAATAGAATCACTCCCATTCATCCCTTAATAAGTTCAACTTCAATACATACGAGGTGTGGCTAGAAAAAAACCGGACTAGTACTGGTGAAACAATAAAACGAATGCAATAAGGCTGAAAGTCGCGTGGCCTGCCACGTGACTCTCGCTCCGCCTACTGCTCGAGTTTCATCTGCCTCCTGCACTCAGTCTGCCCGTGGCGTCTGTTTTAAGTAGTTGACGTTTTGTCTGTGCGTCGGAAAATGTTGAGTGTACAGAAAGAACAGCGTGTTAACATCAAATTTTGTTTCAAACTAGGAAAATCTGCAAGTGAAACGTTTGTAATGTTACAACAAGTGTACGGCGATGATTGTTTATCGCGAACACAAGTGTTTGAGTGGTTTAAACGATTTAAAGATGGTCGCGAAGACACCAGTGATGACACTCGCACTGGCAGACCATTGTCAGCAAAAACTGATGCAAACATTGAAAAAATCGGTAAATTTGTTCGACAAGATCGCCGTTTAACAATCAGAGCAGTGTCTGAGTTAACAGGAGTTGACAAGGAAAGTGTTAGGCAGATTCTTCATGAAAGTTTCAACATGAACAAAGTGTGTTCAAAAATGGTTCCAAAGTGTCTCACAATTGAACAGAAGGAACGCCGAAGAATGATTTGTTCTGACATCCTGGAAAACATTGAAAGTGATCCCACCTTCTTACAAAATGTTATTACTTGCGATGAATCGTGGTTTTTTTACTTACGATCCCGAAACTAAATGCCAATCGATGCATTGGAAAACTTCTGGTTCTCCACGACAAAAAAAAGCGCGAATGTCAAAATCGAAATTCAAGGCAATGATGATTGTTTTTTTTGACATCAAAGGGATTGTGCACATTGATTGGGTACCAGAGGGACAAACAGTGAATCAGCATTACTACATTAGCGTCCTGGCTACCCTACGTGAGCGAGTACGGAGAAAACGGAACGATTTGTGGAGAAAAAAGTCATGGATCCTTCACCAAGACAATGCCCCAGCTCACAGTGCGTTGTCAGTGAAGACGTTTTTGGCAAAAGACAACATTCCCATCTTAGATCATCCACCCTACTCACCTGATTTGGCCCCCTGTGACTTTTTTCTTTTCCCTAAAGTCAAGTCAGCTTTGAAAGGAACTAGATTTGAGACTGTTGAAGCAGTAAAAGAAAAAGCGACGGAAGTAATGTATGGACTTACCGAAAATGATCTGCAGCATTGCTATGAACAGTGGAAAATTCGTATGGAGCGGTGTAGAGACCGAGGAGGAGAGTACATTGAAGGAGATAACATGAAATTGTAAATAATTGTAAATAAATGTTTTTTCCAGCATCAGTCCGGTTTTTTTCTAGCCGCACCTCGTATGTATCATTTGTTGCATTCTTGTATACAACAAATTAATATAATAACCGAAGTGTGCACATATCTGTATCCAAGAGCATTTTTATAACAAAAACATTTTTAAAACAACATTTTTAAAACAAAAACATTTTAAAACAAAAGAAACACATTAGAGAATTGCCCAGAAAGTAATGCACCGCACTTCTGTCTCCAACAGTTCTTTGTTGAACTTAATGAGAACTACACACACGAAAGAGTGGTGTATTATCTATACACTCTATTTTTCCACGTAATCTGCATCCATTTCTATGTATGGCCTTCCTCCAGTTTGAAACAAGGGCGTGTATGCCTTGTCGGTACCAATCCTTGTCCTGATGGCGGAGCCAGTGCTTCACTGTGTGAATCACCTCCTCATCATCCTCAAAATATCTTCCACGAATGGCATCCTTTAATGGCCCAAACACCAGCTCGCTGCAACATGTCTGGTGTGACAGCCGTGGATGTTCTCCCCGACAGCTGCAAATCGTGGAGCTCCGCCGAACCGCCTTCTGATGACATCACCCTCCGTGCCCAGCGACTAACTGTACTTTTGTCGACAGCAGATGCTCCAAAGACTTTGCACAAGCGTTTTTGAATGTTCCCCACATATTCTTTCTCTGCAATGAGAAATTCAGTGACTGCACGTTGCTTGTAACGTACATCACCTGCAGACGCCATTCTGAAACTGTCCTGCAGCTACGCTATCTGTCGGAAGTGACGGAAACTTGGCGCGCTCACTCAGGAGATTTCAAATAATACATACGTAACGTCTCGCATTCGTAACATTTCGGCTGAGAAACAAAATGCGGTGCATTACTTTCTGGGCAACCCTCTTAGTCATGTACATAACCTTTTAACCATTATTTCTGTATCTAATGCTCAGCACATTCACATTAAAAAAATAATGTACCTATTGCTACCTAATATAATAACTGCGTTTTGCTCATGTCTCTATTCTGGTGCAGCCCATTCGTATATTTGAAAGAGAAAAACATATTTTTGTAGAAACCATGTAACCTTGTATCTCGGTATCCAATGTACACAAACATATTTGCAACATGAACAAGTTCTTTCAAACGACAGTGTAAATGTAATGTGCAGTGGAGAGGACATACATCAGGCAACAGTATGGAGACTTTTTACAACTCTACTGTCCTTGTAAGTACATTGTCACAAATTCCTGTTTTTAACCTCTTAAATGCCTTTTTATCAACAATTTTTATCACTAGCAAAAGACGGTAAATAGCCTACTCTGCCCTTGGTCTGCGACTGTGAAAAGACGTCTGTGCTGTTCACCAGCGCTAGCCACGTAGACAAACAACTCTCTGCCTGAAGATGATGGTGTGAACCATCGAAACGCGTATTGGCAAAATAAACAAGTGACTGAAGCAGATACTGTTTTATCTGTATTGATCAACAGTCGGAGCCCTCCTGACGCCATTCCTTATGGACGAAATATTCATTCAGATAACACATTCAACAAACATCCTGTGTGTTGTACCTCCTGAGAAGATTAATAATCTGCATTAGTGGAAAACAGCTACTCCTCAAGTGACACGCCTTCTTAACCCATTTCTGCGTAGCGTAACATATATGTCACAGAACAGCCTGTCATCTTTTTCTCTCGTTGGAGTGGCTATTGTTGTATGGCTTTCAGATAAGGAGGCTTTGTTGTTCATGTTTAGGCAGGTTTCAGTCAGTTGCAAGCATTAAGTGGTCAGTGACCGGTGCTTCAAGTACGGAAGACTTTTCTGAGTGAGATTATGTCTTGGAATAGGAAGTAAGTATCATTTTTTATCGCAAATTATAATACATTTTGTTTAAATTATGGTTGATTATAATGTTAAAAGTGCTGAAATTTATGCTAATGGTTATCTACAAAATGCAATTCTTATTTTTGTAGCTCCAAATATAGTTTTAATTTTGTGTTGCATATATGTCACACTAGACAAAACAGTGAAAATAACGATTCGTTCTCTTTAGAGATCTATCTCTCCATGCGATCCTGGCTGTTCTTGAAGCGGAGGAAGAAGATGCAACAGATGTGTTTATTGAACCTTCTGAAGCTAATGTGGATTCGGATGAAGATTCTGGCGAAGAAGATGGGGGAGGAAACGTTGGTAATCTTGGACCAAGGCAACTCCAGGCTGGTGCAGAAGTGGTTTTAGCAAGTAAAAACAGGTTATGTAGTGAACCTAAGATTAATTTCTCTCCTGATGATAAACAGATGAACAGGAAATGTCATAGATCTTAAAAACTGTAATCAGAAATTGGAAAAAAGACGATCTGCGTAGTGTTAGTTCTGTATTTCCTGAGAGTGATTATAGTAATTACAGAAACTTGTCTCCAGTTCAGTGCTTCGAATTATTTTGGAACGACGAAGTAATTGAATTTCTTCTCACTGAATCGGCGAAGTATGCTTTGTTCAAGAACTGCTCAGATCCAAAAATAACATATGAAGAGATAAAAGGTTTTCTAGGAATTCTAATTCTTTCTGGCTATAATCCTTTACCTAGCAGAAGATATTACTGTGATTCTGATGTGAAAGGAAATGGTCCACAGAACGATGAGGAGGGACAGGTTCGAAACAATTATGAGATTCATTCACTCGAGTGACAACACGAAAATAGATGCTAATGATAGAATGTGTAAACTTCGGCCATTAATAAATATGATAAGAAAAAAGTTTGCGCTCCACTTTCAGCCTGAGCAAGATTTGACTTACGATGAGAGCACGATAAAGTATTTTGGCAGACATGGATGTAAACAGTTTCTGGAAGGTAAGCCCATTAGATTTGGGTACAAACATGGTGTCTAAACACAACCATGGGTTATCTAGTGGACTTTCAAATATACCAAGGAGCTGAACCTCAGAGGAATGAAAAATATGGGAAAGCATTTGGAAAATGTGCTTCTCCTTTGATTCAGATGATGTTCAGAAAGAACAAACATCTTCCCTATAGGTTTTATTTTGGCAACTGTTTACATCACAAACATTGTTGATTTACCTGAAGCAACGAGATTTTGGTGCAACTGGGACTATTCGGGAAAATCGTCTTCCTAAACAGTGTCATCTCATACCTTCTAACACTATGTCCAAAAGAAATAAGAGAGGAGATTTTGATTACAAGAGCAGCAAGGAAAGTGGAATAATCGTTGCCAGATGGCTAGATGATTCTACAGTAACAATAGCTTCCACAAGCCATGGTATCAGCACAGTCAGCACCGTTGCCCGATACTCTAGACAAGAGAAGAAAAGAATACTTGTACCTCCACCTAATGTAATTGGAGAATACAACAAAAATATGGGAGGAACTGACCGAATGGATGAAAATATTGCGTTATATAGAGTGAGTGTCAGAGGAAAGAAATGGTGGTGGCCAATTTTTACATGGCTTCTAGATATCTCTATGCATAATGGGTGGCTTCTTCATAGAAAGATTGGTATAAATATGCCTCAGCTGCACTTCCGGCGCTACATTGTGAAATGTTACCTGACGTCCAATGCTGCAGTACCAAGAGGTCCTGGACGCCCTGCAGGTAATTCAAACCAAGGCGGAGTGCTGCATGATACTAGATATGATGAAACAAATCATCTGGTAGCCATGGTGCCACAGTAGAAAAGAAGACGCTGTGCAGCGGAAAGCTGCAAAGGAACCCCAAGAACGATGTGCTGCAAATGTCATGTTGGTTCGTGCATAGATGTTTTGTGCCATATCACAGAAAGTGAGTACTGTCGCCTGAATTTGATGTAAATCACATACACTGTATTATTTTACTTGCTGTCATATATTCTACCTAAAATGTATGTTCTGGCCGGCCGGGGTGGCCGAGTGGTTCTAGGCGCTACAGTCTGGTACCGCGCGACCGCTACGGTCGCAGGTTCGAGCCCTGCCTCGGTCATGGATGTGTGTGATGTCCTTAGGTTAGTTAGGTTTAAGTAGTTCTAAGCTCTAGGTGACTGATGACCTCAGAAGTTGTCCCATAATGCTCAGAGCCATTTTTTTTTTGTATGTTCTGCCTAGCGTGACATATATGTTACGCCCTTTTTTGTTTCAATTATTGATTATTTTTTGTTTTGAGTGTTGTATTGCTTTTCTTTGATGACGATAAACACATAAATATCTAATTTGTAGAAATCAGAAGAAAAAAAAAATTCAGGCAGAAATGGGATAACCTGCACCTAAACTGTCGTACTGTGGTGGGGTGGGGTGGGGGTTGGGCAGGGGGGGGGGGTAGTTCCGTTGGAGTGAAAGGAGTTTTTCTTCGGGAGAAAACAGACATTCGTTTCTTGTATGTTCTGAGTGTCCATAAAACTAAATATTGACCGTCTCTAAATGACAATATCTTTGCTGACAGGCGAGATTTCTTAACACGTGTCGTACTCCGCCTCAGCACGATTACACGGTGCTATATAACACACTTTAAAGTGCATTACACAACAATAAAACATGAGCGAGTGCTTAAATAATGATCAAGGTTACTACGACTAAGAAACTAGTAAGCTGAACCAGTGAATGTTCCCTTATCTCAATATTATTATTTCTTTTCAAAATAACAAATCACCGCAGTCTCTGCCACCTGTAGTAATACGTTAGTATATTCAGTACAGTAATAGTATTAAGTACGCCAGTCGAGCAATGGTGTGTGATTGCATCGGTTTGCTCGATGCTTGAGGGACAAGAAAAAGTACCGAAAGTTACCCAAAATATTTGATGGATGAAATTCAGTCAGAGTGTCTCTCTGTAAGGGTTTAGCGTCTCTGCTGGTAGCTAGAGTGCCCGTTGTATATATTAGCTGTATTTAATCAGGACACTACAACGACAAGATCAGTTTGCATGAGAATGATAGATCACATATCCAGTCTTACAGAACCAAGAACAGGAACTCTTTGAAGATTCGCTGCATTAAACTACAAAAGACTTCTTCACCATATAAGGAAATCTTTTATTAGCAAATTACCAAGGATGAAGTGACTGAAAATTCAAAATCACAGGAAGGCAGAATTCTGGCTGAAAAAAAATTATTCTACGTATGATTGCAATTCAACTAAATGCTCAGAGATCACAATTATGAATAACTTAAATTGGAACGATCTCGTAGACAATGTTGTGTGGAAAGCAAACCAAACACTGTATTTCATTGGAAGACCATTTAGAAAATGCAACAGGTCTACTAAAGAGACTGGTTGTCTGTCCTTTTCTGGAGTATTGCTGTGCAGTATGGAATCCGTATCAGATAGTATTGAGGGAAGACGAAGAAAACGTTCAGAGGATGACAGCTCGTTTTGTATTATCACGAAACAGGGCAGAGAGTACCAAGCACATGATGCGCGAATAGGAGTGGCAATCATTCAAACATAGGTGTTTTACGTTAGGCGAGATCTTTTACGGAACTTCAATCACCAACTTTTTGCTATGAATGTGAAAATATTTTTTGTTGGCACCCATCTGCTTTGGGAGAAACGACCATCGTAATAAAATAAGAGAACTCAGAGGTCACATGGAAAGATTTAACTTTTTTTTCCGACACGCTATTCGACAGTGGAACGGTAGAGGAATAGTACGCAGGTGGTTCGATGAATTCTCTGGCAGGAACTTAACTGTGAACTGCAGCAAAGTCATGTAGGTGTAATGAATTTGTAAACGGTAATGCAAGTCTGCTACCTCTATCGTTCTTAATAGTGTCTGCGTAGCAGCCGGCCGGAGTGGCCGAGCGGTTCTAGGCGCTTCAGCCTGGTCGCAGGTTCGAATCCTGCCTCGGGCATGGATGTATGTGATGTCCTTAGGTTATTTAGGTTTAAGTAGTTCTAAGTCCTAGGGGACTGATGACCTCCGATGTTAAGTCCCATAGTGCTCAGAGCCATTTTGTGCGTAGCATCTATGTCAATAAATTTAGTCTATGTACCACATGTTTAATGCGAACGTGTCTTCCTCTACATCAATAAGTAATCATCCAATTGTGTATTAACTAATACAAACTGTATTTAAGCGGATCTTGAAACATCAATGTGTTTATCATTCAGTGAACGATTACTGAAAAAAAAAACCACAAATAAACATTAAATGTATGTCTGAAAAGCGGGATCGCAGTGTGAGTGCTATTCACAGTCACTAAAATGATGTAGTACTATCTTCATACATTCACAATGACAAGTTTTCCTTGCAGATAATATCACATTGGGCGTAAAAATGATGTTCCGGGAATTCAATTTATCAGGTACAATATGAAGTCTATGGTTTAGAAAGCTTTCCATGAAATCCGTTACGCGAAAGCGTCTATCAAGATATTTCTGCAAGAAAACTAACGTAATTTAGAGACAAATTCAGATATGTTTAAAGTCTCTGTAGTCTGTTGCGTATTGTTTCTTGAGCATTCTTGTGAATGTGTCGAAAACTATGTATGAGCAAACGTGCCAGATATGAATTACTTTGTTTGGGGATTTTATTTCTTATATGTGGTTATGGCTGCGACTGTTCCCTTTATGATGGACCCTGGCACGAAAAACTAGCGACAGAACTGAAGAGAAAAACATACGCCTGAATTTAGCAGACGGACAGCTGTGCAAAACTTTATGCTGATGTCACCAGCAGTAATTGTATGCTCGTTATTCAGCTTGAAATATAAGCTTACCCTCAGGCTTAATGGTTTGTAGAAGACAAAAAGTAGACTCTGAAATCGCCACAACAATCCGTTGAAAGTCGTTCCCCAGTTATGACGGGCACTTAAAGTGGTAGCTCTACTGTCCTTTTGCGACAGTTCATTAACGACTGCTGTGTTTTGCTATACTGCCTAACAGTGATAGTTCTTTAAGATGTTTGCATAGATCAGAATACTATCCAGTAACACGTTGTTTTGAAATTTCTTCCCCTACTTGGAAAATCAACCACCAAAGTAACTTCGGCTACTTTGGAAAGTAGTCGTCACGTCCAGATCGATAATGATTCGAAAATTTAAATGACTGAACTTTGCAAGGTTTTATTGACTGTAACGACCTGGCATCGGGTCCCCAAGTCTAAGATTTCGGTTGCTTTAGATATTAGTTTTACGAGACCTGTCTGAGTCTTTGAGTAGTAATTTATTCTAAAATTGTTCGGGAAAACCTACTGATTAGTATCCCTACAGGTGAACTACGGCGTAGTGAGCCATTCAGATTCTTTATAGTTGTTATTTCCCCAAAACCTGTGCATTATTGTGGTCAGAAGCTGCAGTTCGTTCCTCAACGTCCAGGTGCGTAAAAATGGATGTTATCAGCAACAAAGTATTAAATTAAACAAAATAATGAATCCCCCGCAAGTATTAACCTTTCTCTATTCGTCTGTTATATTTTACCAGACGTCTTACTCTTCACGTACAAAGTAGACATGACTCTAAAAACATCAGACCACAATATCACTTTCACTGTAATCTAAGGCCACAAATGTGAAGTAAGAACGCAAGTAGAAAACCATCAGTTAGTGAAATATAGAAACTCAGTGAGAAGTGAAGGCAGTGCTAGAGTTATTTCAAGTTGTAAACTCTTAATGTATTTTCTGAAGTGGGGACGTGGATAACTTCTCAAATATTATGATGAACATTATTCCGTATTTGACCGGTAAACACAAAAAATGGAGTGAAAACATGCAGTTGAGAGATTACTGAAAATAGTTAACGATTAAGGATTGAGTGTCTTGGAGTCTTGTAAATGAAGGATAGCTATACTTGTGGACGTAAAGATTACCCTTACCTAGTACAAAAAGTTTGATGGCGGCATTCGACATCCGACTGACATGTCACTTCGGAATTGTGCAATCCGTATGTGACGTCTCTTTTGTTTGTTCGATCCATCACATATATCTGAAAAGTGAACAACAATGCTGATAAATCAGGTTTGTGCCTGTTCTTTGCGCTTGGCGATAGCAAAGGGTAAATAACTGATACTCCTGACACAGTATAATCACCGCTATCAACGTGTTCAGTTACAATATGATTGAAAGTGTAGGAACGCCAGATCACTCGTAGTATTCTCGTTTGTACCTTACCGATTCTGGTATCGGGCAGGCCATCGCAGGAGAACTGCAATTGGTCTTTCCGACTTTTAGCTGTAATTATAGCAGTTCACTGAGCAAATGTCAGTTAGATCTGTAACATCAATTTTCTTTCTACTTTTTAAATATAGCTAGAAGTTATTTGACAGTTTTTCGATCAAGATGCTTGTATATGCGATTTGCAATAATATATACTCTTAATTATAGTTAAATGTCTTCTCGTCCTACACACTGTGGTCAGTTATACAAGGGATTAAGGAGACGCATGGTTTTCAGCTTTTAGTCCACAGTAAGGCCATTAGAGAAGGAGTGCAAGTTAATCCGGGGAGAGGAATGAGTCGTGGTTTTATGGATGCAATCCTTCGCCATTCACGTATAAGACAAATGTGAATAATTCTACATCCACATCTACTTGATTACTTTGCAGTTCACAATTCACAATTAAGTGCCTGGTAGAGGATTCATCGAGCCACTTCAGGCTGTTTCGCTACCATTTCACTCGCGAATAACGCGCGGTAAAAACTAGAACTTAAACCTTTCAGTGCGAACTTTGATATCTCTTATTTTATTATGATGATCATTCCTCCCCACGTACGCAGGCGCCAACAAAATATTTTCACAGTCTAAGAAAGAAGTTGTAGAATGAAATTTCAAGAGAAGATCCTGCCGCAACTAAAAACGCCTGTGGTTTAATGATTGCCACCATAATTCGCATGTTATACCCATGTCACTCTTTCCCCTAATTGACAATAGTACAAAACGAGCTGCACTTCTTTGAACTTTTTCAGCGTCCTCCTTTGATCCTATCTGATACGGATCTCACGAGCAATACTCCAAAAGAGGGTGGACAAGCGTAATGTAAGCACAGCCTCTGTGACTTGCCGTGTAACCGAAATTTAGCGGATTCCTTTTAGTATTCATGCGGGTGACTTGACACTTTTCATTGTTTAGAGTCAATTGCCACTTTTCACACCATACAGATATCTTGTCTAAATCATTTTGCAATTTGGTTTGATCATTTGATGACTTACGACGACAAATGACAGCATCTACAAACAGTCTAAATCTTTAATCAATAATCAAAACAGAAGACATCTGCAACCAATAACTGGTGATTTAGTGATACGTAACATTTTATGTTGAGATGGTTGTAAACTTATTACTTCTCATTTATACGTTACTTGTTACCTATATCGGTTTTATGTTTATATTGTACCACAACAGTTATTAGTTGTAATTGTGTTCTGTTTTGATTATTGAGTGAAGATTATCTCTGTAATGTTCTTTGAGATGTTGCCAAACGACGCACGTTTCATTCTGTTAGTACATGAGTATCTCTACCGTAAAAGTTCCTTAAACGTATTTTGTCAAGTTGTTCACGAGGTGCTGATATCTACTTAAAAGCAGTGCATTGAAGTTTGTAAACTTACTCTTTCACTTGCTTTCTATGATTAATGCTAGCGCCACCTATTTGCCTTCGTTTATCTCTTTGATAGTTCAATCACCACCCTCAGTTTGGCACTGGTTCTAATCGAACAGACTACACTGTTAAATATGCCTAAATGAGATGAGATTTGTGTTGCATTCAGTGTATGTGCTCACTTTCGTGAGTTTTGTACTAAAGTTGGATTTTTATGTATGTACGATGCTAATTGAAATTTCTGTATATTATAATACTTAGATGCATAATTAGGTACGTATTTTCTGCTATTAATTTTCTTGTACACTTCATTCCACAGCTTCATTCTGATGATGAAATTACGAAACGCATAGCGCTAAATAAAGAACTGCTATGAAGACGTGTCGGTATTTATAAGTCACATCTGTGGTCTTTCCCTTTCTGCAGACCAAAGCGTAGTTACTGCGATTCCCTATAAGCCTCTGTTTCGCTTATACAGGGTGACTGCTGATGACGTTAATAACTCTCAGGGATGATAGAGAAGGGTAAATTTATCAGTCTGAGGTAAGGGTTCCTGAGCAGAAAGTTATACACGAAAATTATTCCGATGCCTCTAACAGTAGACCTCCTCCATTGTAAGGTCTTTGTTTGCTTTATTTTGAGAGGTTGTAGTAAGGGCCAAAGTAAGAAAATAAGTCGAGTAAACATGGGCTCTAAAGTGCCTACCTTAAGAGCTATAAGGCCCTTGTTCAGTAGGAGAGATATTTTTCACAGTAGTGCCTGCAACACCCGCAGGTGGAGTTCAGTCACGCGGTGGGCACTGTTGATAATGTTTTGGCTCGTCTTTGTAAGACAAATCTATATTGCAGATTGAATTTACGCCTTTTTTTAAATTTTTTGCTTTGTTTTTGTAAAGCTATTTCGCTGTAACATGTAGTGTGAACACAGAGGGCGAAGAAGTTAGATTCTGAAGATCCCGGTTTGCAACCACCAACCAGCAGACAACAATTTCCTTGATCATTCTTTCAATCCAGTAGTTATTACTTGTCAGTCATAAGGAAAGGGATGATCCCAAAGAAACTGAAAATAGATTTTTAAATAAGTGGTTTGATATTCACGACACTCGAATAATTCAGTGCTTCCTTCCTTGCGAACATTCTAGGGATTGAAGCGCTTGCATTTCATTCTTCCCTTATAGCGTCATGTCACACGGCGTGTCGGAAGCATTATAAAAAGTGAACAGTGAGCTGATATTCCGTAATCCATTATCGCTCAGCGCAGCAAATATTGCCGAAATGGAAAGTACTATTGTTGTGCAGTTTTCACAGAATGGATTGGTAGTCAGGGGATCGTATTATTAGACAATCAACAGATTGTAATAACACTTAGAAAGTGTATTTTTGCGCAACTTTTTAAATGAAACAATGCCTATTGACATTAACAAACTGAAAGTAGGGCAAATTAGGACGTCAGTGGTATTTGTTGCAGGAGTCTTGTGCGAGTCGTTTACGAGGTATCGTATTTTGAAAAATTTCCACACCGGTACTTGTTGGTGCCATTCAACCTACGTAGTTTCTAGGTACGACGTTTTTATGTTTGCTTACTCTGTGCTTGTGTGTCCCTTGTTGCACTGTGACTTGCTAGTCAGTTAGTGTGTGAGTGTTCAGGCAATAGGTCGTGAGTGGACGATGGAACTTTCCAATGCAGAAAAAGGCGACATCATCATTGTGTATGGAGAGTGTAGGAAGAATGCAGTTCGTTCTCGTACGGTGTATGCGGCGAGATGTCCCACCTGACGTCAACCGTCTCGGCAACTCTTTATCAACCTCTTCAACCAGTTACGTGAAAGTGGTAGTGTAATACCTAGATAACATAACAGAAGGAAACAAATGACGACAGAAGAGGGGTAAATTAATGTTCTTCCAGCTGTTGCAGTTGATCCACACTTCAGCTCCCGCGTAATAACACGAGGAAGGGGCATGAGTCAGACAAGTGTTGTACGCATTCTACATCGATATACACTATGTGATCGAAAGTATCAGGACACCTGGCTCAAAGTGACTTACAAGTTCGTCGCCCTCTCCATCGGTAATACTGGAATTCAATATGGTGTTGGCCCACCCTTAGCCTTGATGACAGTTTCCACTCTCGCAGGCATACGTTCAATCTGGTGCTGGAAGGTTTCTTGGGGAATGGCAGCCCATTCTTCACAGAGCGCTGCACTGAGGAGAGGTATCGGTGTCGGTCGGTGAGGCCTGGCACGAAGTCGGCATTCCAAAACATCCCAAAGGTGTTCTATAGGATTCAGGTCGGGACTGTGTGCAGGCCAGTCCATTACAGGGATGTTATTGTCGCGTAACCACTCCGTCACAGACCGTGCATTATGAACAGGTGCTCTATCGTGTTCAAGGAGGCAATCGCCATCCCCGAATTGCTCTTCAACAGTGGGAAACAAGAAGGTGGTTGAAACATCAATGTGGGTCTCTGCTGTTATAGTGTCACGCAAAACTACAAGAGGTGGAAGCCCCCTTCATGAAAAACACAACCACACCACCGCCTCCGAATTTTACAGTTGGCACTACACACTCTGGCAGATGACGTTCACCGGGCATTCGCCATACCCACACGCTGCCAACGGATAGCCGCGTTGTGTACCGTGATTCGTCACTCCACATAACGTTTTTCCACTGCTCAGTCGTCCAATGTCTATGCTCCTTACACCAAGCGAGGCGTCGTTTGGCATTTACCGGCGTCATGTGTTGCTTATGAGCAGCCGCTCGACCATGAAATCCAAGTTTTCTCCCCTCCCGCCTAACTGTCATAGTAATTGCAGTGGATCCTGATGCAGTTTGGAACTCCAGGGTGATGGTCTGGATAGATTTCTGCCTATTACACATTACGACCCTCTTCAACTGTCGGCGGTCTCTGTCAGTCAACAGACGAGGTCGGCCTGTACGCTTTTGTGCTGTACGTGTGCCTTCACGTTTCCACTTCACTATCACATCGGAAACAGTGGACCTATGGATGTTTAGGAGTGTGGAAATCTCGTGTACAGACGTATGACACAAGTGACACCCAATCACCTGATCACATTCGAAGTTCGTGAGTTCCGCGGAGCGCCCCTTTCTGCTCTCTCACGATGTCTAATGACTACTGACGTCGCTGGTATGGAGTACCTGCCAGTAGGTGGCAGAACAATGCACCTAATATGAAAAACGTATATTTTTGGTGTCCAGATATTTTTGATCACGTAGTGTAGGTTCCATGCCTGTCACACCTCTCTGCAAGAGCTGTTTGGAAACGCTTATGAGAATTGTGTTAACCTCTAAACATATGTATTAAGAGAGGATACTCCAGATGTATCAGTTTTCTTGTTTGTTGATGAGCCCACACTTACCAATCACGGCCAGGTAAACCGCCGAAACATGCTCTGTTGGTCTGTTGACAATCCCCGTTGGCTTCGCCAGGTGGAACGTCAACGTCCATGTGGGGTAGTGAACCATACATAAACTCCTAGGCCCGTTTTTCATAGATGGAACACTGAATTATCACAGCCTCCTAACAGGCCATCTTCCACGGATGCTAGAAGACGTTCCTCTGCAGCCTAGGAGCAGCCTGTGGTGCCAACATGTTGGCTGTCCAGCCCATAGTGCACAAAGTACCCCAGCATGGCGTTACGAATTGTTTCCAAATCGTTGGTTTGGACCCAGAGGACCTGTACCTTGGCCGGCCATTCCCAGAATTTGACGACTGTAGACCTTTTTTCTGCGGGGAAAGCTGAAAGATGCTGTCTACAAGGACATACAAACTACAGACGATGATACCACGACGTATTTCTACAGCCTGCTCGGACATCTCTGCCGAAATGCAAGCACGTGTGCTGCAGTCTTTGCAGACCAGACTGGAATTGTGTATTACCGCTGGCGGTGGTGATTTTGAACGCAACCTGTGATGGGCAGCTGTCTCGTTAATGGTTATAATCCACATAATCAATCTATGAACTTGTTCTTTAGCGTGTGCTCCCACAGGTATTTTACAAGGGTTGGTACGGAAACTTTTCAAAATACGATTTCTCGTAAAAGACTTGTACTAGAATCCTAAAGAACACTACTGACCTTCAAGTTTACCCTTCTCTTAGTTTGTTGATGTCAAAAGGCATTGCTCCATTAAGGATATGTAGGTCTGCACAAAAAAATACACTTCCCGAGTATTATTACCAACTGTTGATCGGCTAACAGTATGAGCCCCTGACTACAAATCCATTCTGTGAAAACTGCATTTCAGCAGTATTTACGGTGCAGGTTTTAGGTGATTTACCGTGTATAATACATTAGTTGTATTCCAGGGATTTCCTAGAATGCAGTCACCGGGCAATGAAAGAGCTCAAAGAGTACTCTTTATTTAAACGGAGCGCAATAAAATGAGTTAACGTCATGAAAGATTATTGTAGTGCAATGATTATGTAGATTATACTCGTAAGATAACTTAAAACAGAAATTGTAGGTTTATTTGTAAAGATCCATCTTGATCACGTAAACTATACAATTTACAATTACCAGTTGCATTAGTGCCTTCTCTTCAGTTACTTGTATAAATACAGGACGCAACCATGTCCTTAACAGCACCTAATATATACCTAAATATATAGATTGGCGTTGCTTCTTACATCAGAGTATTTTTATGATATGGGTGGATGGTATGCACGGCTGTACATTGTACTTATATTTTTTTCATTTTTTTGTATATCAATAGCCATGTTGTAGTCATTGCTTCAGCTAATTCAGCTTGGTTGTTACACCACTGTTTTTTCCATTTGTAAAAGATCTGAAGATATTAACGATCTAAACCGGTAATTGTTGTACAGTTTATGTGATCAAGACGCAACTTTACAAATAAAGCACCATAACATGATCAATGTCTTCAATTGATATAAATGGTCAGAATTTATGTGAAGATAGGCTACAGAGAACCACAAGACATTGCATATCTTCTGGCTTATTCTCGAGGATGTGTTTCATTGACATTCATAAAACAATTTCTATTTTATTATTTTACAGAGCGTTAAGGATAGATAGGATGCAATATTTTTCAACTTGATTGTCCAGCCTCTGTCAACACATTTTAAAATGTTCCTCTTAATGGTCGACTGCCTTACGCTAGAAATAACACCTTATCGCAGCGAACCATTACAGCGAATACCGTCAGTGAGGCTTAAAGGTTATTTTACGGAGGCATGAAAAAACAAGACCCATTGTTCTCATTCACGACAGTACGGGGAGAACGATTTCTGCTTCAGGGTTTTCGAAGCTAAATATGAAACCATTGCGCACGAATGCTGGAGCCTTGGCTTTCCGATTATCTTACCTTCGGCAAAACGAAACAATGAAAAGTTCGAAACAGTTCCTAGTCGGATGGCATTATGAGCAAGGAGCAGTTTTTTTTCGCTACATTATCGGAAAACTACAGTAGGTTCAGATATTAAATGATCGATTACGTTAGAAAATGGTACGATCTACCTCCTCAGTATTTTTGTAACGCCTTTTTCAACAACCGTCTGTTGTTCTAGAACGAGTAAACTCACTTTTGATTCTTCGTTTCGCATGACGAGCATAATTCACGAATTTACGAGGGCCGTTCAGAAAGTAACCTCCGGTTGATTTAAAAAAATACACCAAGTTAAATAAAAATATTTTAATATATACATCTTACAACTACATCTTTGCACTATTTTTCTACATAGTCTCCATAGCGATTGAGGCACTTATCGTATCTCTTCACAAGCTTTGAAATTCCTTCTGCATAAAAATCACCCGCTTGTGCCTGGAGCCAGCCTGTGACCGCATCTTTGAGCTCTTCGTCGTCATCAAACCGCTGTGACCCGAGCCATTTCTTCAAATGCATGAAGAGGTGATAATCACTTGGCGCCAGGTCTGGGCTGTAAGGTGGATGGTTGATAACGTCCCACTTGAAGGACTCAAGAAGGGCCGTTGTTCTGCGAGCAGAGTGAGGACGGGCGTTATCGTGCAAAAAAACGATACCGGAAGTCAGCATACCACGGCGTTTGTTCTGTATAGCCCGTCGTAACTTTTTTATTGTTTCACAGTACACGTCTTGATTAATGGTCGTACCACGTTCCATGAATTCAACCAACAACACCCCTTTGGCATCCCAAAACACCGTTGCCATCAGTTTTCTGGCAGAAAAATCTTGCGAGGCTTTTCTTGGTTTGGTAGGCGAATTTGAATGTGCCCACATCTTTGATTGTTCTTTTGTCTCAGGGTTCACGTACTTAATCCAGGTTTCGTCACCGGTCACGATTCTGTTTAACAATGGTTCTGCTTCGTCCTCATAACGTGACAGAAAGTCTAATGCAGAGGCCATTCTTTGAGTTTTGTGGTGGTCGGTAAGAATTTTGGGCACCCATCGTGCACAGAACTTACGGTAACCCAATCTTGCTGTCACTATCTCGTACAAGAGAGTCTTAGAAATCTGTGGAAAACCAGTAGACAACTCCGACATTGAGAAACGTCGATTTTCACGAACTTTTGCATCAACTGTCTGAACGAGTTCGTCAGTCACCAATGATGCTCTACCACTCCTCTCGTCCACTTTTAAATAAACGTACCCATTCACAGACAACTCCTTCACTCATAACTCTTGGTCCGTACACGGCACAAAGCTCACGATGAATAGCTGCTGCAGAATATCCTTTGGCTGTAAAAAACCTTATGACAGCACGCACTTCACATTTGGCGGGGTTTTCTATTGCAGCACACATTTCAAACTGCCACAAAAACTAAACTAGCGCAGGTACGACATTCACTCGACCACGGCTTGATGCCGACTGACCTGTTGAGTGCGTGAACGCACAGATGGCGTCGCTACTCCCCCCACAACCCGCACTGTGACCAATCGGAGGTTACTTTCTGAACCGCCCTCGTATTTACAAATAATAACCGTTCTCGGACACAAATTTTATGGATGCGTCATGCATTTCGTACATTGTAGATCAACTGTTACCATATTTTTAAGTTCTAGTTAACGCTTGTTAAAAACACATGTATTTGTTACAGGATTAGCTTCATAGTACCAATGGAAGTTAAGGAAGACAGTTACGAATTACGAGAAAAAGAGAAATGTTAAAGGCTTTGAAGCATAATACAAAGACTCGATTAACGTAACGGTTTGGCGACATTCGCCATAAAGTAAAACAAAAATACTTTTTCGACTATCAGAATACCTTGACGTGTAATTGTCTGATCGCTACAGCAGCAGAGCACAAACTGATTGTCTTCAAACGCAGAAATGGACTTACGAAGCGTACCTGTGTCACGTGTTTCCTTATATTTGTTACAGCGTGGCAAAGGCTTGTGGGACCTCATGTCCTGCCAGAGTTACAACAGCTTGCGAGCTTGTTAGCTTGTTGTTATTTGTTCAATATCCATCCGTTATATCGCTTAAGTCCTATTTCAAGGTTCTATCCAATGACACAGAAGAAGTATACTGTTCGAGTAAAGAAAACTGGCATAATTCGGCAGTTCTCTACGTTAAAATTACTTGCCTATGTCTGAAAAGTCATCACATTGCCTACTGTAACTAGAAGAAAGCGCAACCATATAATATTTACCCGTAGGGGATAGATTTGGGGATGTCTATTCGTATTCGTTTCACCACTCCGACAAACTTCAGTGACAGGTTCCTTATACACGAATAAGAAAAAAGAAGGGAACAATAATCTAGTAACTATAGGCCCTAAAATGCATACATTAAGAGGAATGAGCACTTTTTCATCTTCGATGCTATGACACAGGAAGTACTGATCACAACAAGAGAAAAAGTCTAGTAGACACAGAGTCTAAAATACTTTGAAAACTATGAGCACTTGTCCATCTTCGCTCGTCGGAAACATCTTTTCTACGAAACATGTGCTCATAGCTCTTAAGGTATGCTTTTTAGTGATCATATTTACCAGTCATATTTCTCTTCTTTTGGTCCTTAGAACCTCCCCCCAGAACATGAAAAGCAAAGAGTTTGCGGTAGAAGCGATGTGTTTCATAGTTTTGAAGATAAACAACGTTTACGCTTCAGAGCTCTTATTTACTAGGCATTTTTTTTTGTTGAAAGGAACCTGTCGCTAAGGTTCGCAGGTGTATTTTTGGGACACCCTATTTATTTAGAGGCGATCACGTCATGGGGCTCAATTTTGTTACAGACAAAATATTAGCTGACACTTTCTACATCTACATCTACATTTATACTCCGCAAGCCACCCAACGGTGTGTGGCGGAGGGCACTTAACGTGCCACTGTCATTACCTCCCTTTCCTGTTCCATTCGCGTATGGTTCGCTGGAAGAACGACTGCCGGAAAGCCTCCGTGCGCGCTCGAATCTCTCTAATTTTACATTCGTGAACTCCTCGGGAGGTATAAGTAGGGGGAAGCAATATATTCGATACCTCATCCAGAAAAGCACCCTCTCGAAACCTGGACAGCAAGCTACACCGCGATGCAGAGCGCCTCTCTTGCAGATTCTGCCACTTGAGTTTGTTAAACATCTCCGTAACGCTATCACGCTTACCAAATAACCCTGTGACGAAACGCACCGCTCTTCTTTGGATCTTCTCTATCTCCTCTGTCAACCCGACCTGGTACGGATCCCACACTGATGAGCAATACTCAAGTATAGGTCGAACGATTGTTTTGTAAGCCACCTCCTTTGTCGATGCACTACATTTTCTAAGGACTCTCCCAATGAATCTCAACCTGGCACCCGCCTTACCAACAATTAATTTTATATGATCATTCCACTTCAAATCGTTCCGTACGCATACTCCCAGATATTTTACAGAAGTAACTGCTACCAGTGTTTGTTCCGGTATCATATAATCATACAATGAAGGATCCTTCTTTCTATGTATTCGCAAGACATTACATTTGTCTATGTTAAGGGTCAGTTGCCACTCCATGCACCAAGTGCCTATCCGCTGCAGATCTTCCTGCATTTCGCTTCAATTTTCTAATGCTGCAACTTCTCTGTATACTTCATCATCATCCGCGAAAAGCCGCATGGAACTTCCGACACTATCTACTAGGTCATTTATATATATATTGTGAAAAGCAATGGTCCCATAACACTCCCCTGTGGCACGCCAGAGGTTACTTTAATGTCTGTAGACGTCTCTCCATTGAGAACAACATGCTGTGTTCTGTTTGCTAAAAAGTCTTCAGTCCAGCCACACAGTTGGTTCCGTAGGCTCTTACTTTGTTTATCAGGCGACAGTACGGAACTTTATCGACCGCCTTCCGGAAGTCAAGGAAAATGGCATCTACCTGGGAGCCTGCATCTAATATTTTCTGGGTCTTATGAACAGATAAAGCGATTTGGGTCTCACACGATCGCTGTTTCCGGAATCCATGTTGATTCCTACAGAGTAGATTCTGGGTTTCCAGGAATTCTGGGTTTCTAGAAAGGACATGATACGCGAGCAAAAAAAAAAAAAAAAAAAAAAAAAAAAATGTTGTAAAATTCTACAACAGATCGATGTCAGAGATATAGGCCTATAGTTTTGCGCAACTGCTCGTCGACCCTTCTTGAAAACTGGAACTACCTGTGCTCTTTTCCAATCATTTGGAACCTTACGTTCTTCTAGAGACTTGCGGTACACGGCTGTTAGAAGGGGGGAAAGTTCTTTCGGGTACTCTGTGTAGAGTCCAGCGATGTTACGCGTGATATCACTGAGCAATCAGGTAATGAAATATTTGTATCAATGGGTGGTTGACAGCAAATGGATTGTCACTGAATTTGGACAAGACCCAGTACATACAGTTTAGTACCTCGCAAAGAATACGCGATCCTATTAGTATAATGTATTCAAACAATGAAATTAGAGCTGCAGAAACTGTCAAACTTTTAGGACTACAAATTGACCACAATCTAAATTGGAAAGCTCACAGTCCAGACTTAATGAAACGCCTTAGGTGAGCTACTTTTGCAGTACGCATGATAGTAGAAATAGGTGATTTAAAAATGAATAAGTTAGTTTATTCGGCTTACTTCCATTCACTAATGAGTTATGGAATCATCTTTTGGGGAAACTCCTCTCACAAAGAGAACATTTTCAAAATTCAGAAACGAGTCATTAGAACTATATCTGCTGTCAGTCCTAGATCATCATGCAGAGACCTGTTTAAGAAACTTGGTATTCTAATTACTACTTCTCAGTATATATACTCATTGATGTCCTTTATCATTTCCAACATGTCTCTTTTTACACAAAATAGTGCAAAACATGATTATAATACCATAACCAAAAACGACCTGTATAAGGACTATAAAAGGCTAACATTAGTACAAAAAAGAGTCAAATACATGGGTACTCACATATTCAATAACTTACCAGAGCATATCAGAGGTCTTGTAAGTGATAAAGATCTGTTTCACAGTGAATTAAAGAACTTCCTGTTGGCCAACTCCTTCTACTCCATCGATGAATATCTTCACAAGGATTATAGCTCGTAACTCTGTCTGCATTAGAAATGTGTGTGTGAAATCTTATGGGACTTAACTGCGGAGGTCATCAGTCCATAAGCTTATACACTACTTAACCTAAATTATCCTAAGGACAAACACACACACCCATGCCCGAGGGAGGACTCGAACCGCCGCCGGGACCAGCCGCACAGTCCATGACTGTAGCGCCCGAGACCGCTCGGCTAATCCCGCGCGGCTGTCTGCATTAGAATTGTACAATATCCATGCATCTGAGTAAAAAAAAGCAACTTTTACACTTTCACATCCGAGAGACTCCTCTCCAAGGGATCTGTGGAAAATGATAAATGTAATGTAATGTAATTTACTAATCGCTGGCACTGTTACGACGCCATTTCACCAAACTAGCAGTGTCTACCAAGCAGGTGTAAGATACGGCATACTCCCTACTGATAAAGTGATTTTGAACAAGAAAACCATAAGAATTCGTGTCTCTAAGCAGAGAAAGATATTTTAGAATCAAATCATGAACGTTAATTTTACGCGACACATCATCTTTCAAGTTGAGCTAATGACTGGATTATAGGCAACACACGTTGCATATCAACGACGCAGAGTCCCAACGCCCTGGCGCCTCTCAGCTGCATAACCAGCCTAGAGTTTCTGGAAAGGGTCAATGAATATTTTGTCTTGAACAAAAGTTGTTCCCCATAAAGTCATCTATCACCCACACACATTTGCCGCAAAGACTTTGAAACACCCTCACTGTACAAGATGTCCTAGGGGGAATGATCAATATTCACGGATATGAAAGAACGATAATTCAAAGCAAAAAGTCTAGCAAACATGGGCTCTAAAACACATACCTTAAGAGATATACCCCTTGTGCAGTATAAGTGTTTAGATATGTGTTTGACAGTAGCGAAGATGAACAAGTTCCCATAATTCTTAAAGTACGCAATTTAAAACGCGCGTTTACTATACCTTTCTGCTTAGAATGATCTTTCCTGTCATATCACTGATAAGACGATTCCTTCTGGGACATTCTACATAAATTCCTATATTTTGTAAACATGTCTCTTATTCAGCAAGCAGTGGTACGGAAATGTACCGAATGCGTTCAGAAAGTGAAGAAAACAGCTTCAGCCATGGCGCCGCTATGTAGAGCCCATTCTATGTCATTGACGAAGAGCCTTCCGGAAGATCCTTTCGGTATCTGTGATGTTTTTCATACAGATCTTAGTTCTCCAAAAAGGTCTTACCACGCAAGTACAAAACACATTTCATAAATGTGCAACAAACTGCCATTAATAAGCATAGACCTAGAACGGAATGCGTCTCTCCTACGACTTTTTTTTTTAAAAAAAGGGGAGTGGCTCACCGTTTCACAGTCGCTTAGAACAACCCACTTCTCAGTTCTACGGTTCACTGCTGATGGAAGTGGAGCACGTATTTTCACGTAATCTGTATAGCACTATACGTATCAGTTCCAGGTGTCTCCCCTCTGCAGAGTGGTTTTAGCCGCTTTTCTGTCCCGCGAGTGGTGTCAGCATGTTGCCGGTTCGACCACTCAGGTGGTGGACAGACGACTGTGGTACGTTTACTGACTTTACGTAAGACCAAAACCTCTTACGATGTTTCTTCCGGCCGATGATCACATGAAAGCACTGAATACTTTTCGCATTTTTCGCCTTATGCTCATTTCGGCTTCAGCTTTTATATGCCAACAAGGCTTTAGCTTCGTTTGGATTCCTCTTACAGCAGTGTTATAACAATGCTGTTGAAATACGTCTGGTCCTTCCTATCCCTTGAAACCCCGCTCGTCACATAAATTGTGAAAAGAGTATTATAGAGGGCTTTACAGAAGTACCTCCTGGGTATCAGAAGGTCGCTGCACCAAAACTTCAAGACACACACTTAATAGGTACCTAACTGAAGAGAGAACAGGCCACACCCGTTTACAAGAAAGGTAGCAGGAATGTTCCACAAAACTGCCGTCCAATATCCTTAACATCGACCTGTTGTGGACTCTTAGAACACATTCTGAGCTCAAATACGGTGAAGCATTTCGAACAGAGTGACCTCCATTGCAACCAGCATAGATTCCAGAAACATCCATCAATGGAACCTAACTCGCACTTTTTTCACATGACATACTGAAAGCTTTGTATCAAGGCAATCAAGTAGAGGCGAATTTCTCAATTTTCGAAAAGCATTTGACTCAGTACCACATCCACACTTATTATCGAAAGTATTATCGCATGGGGTATCAAGCGAAATTTGTGACTGGCTTGAGAATTTTTTTTGGTATTGAGGACACAGCGAGTTATCTTGGATAGAGCGTCATCGACACATGTATAATAACTTCGCATGTGCCACAGTGAAATGTGTTGGAACGTTTCTGTTTATATTGTTTACTAATGACTTTGCAGACAATATTAATTGTGACCCCAGGCGTTCTGCGAATTATGCAGTTACCAACAACGAAGTTCTGGTGAAAGAAGCTGCATAGATATTTAGTACGATCTTGGTTAAGATTTTAAAGCTCTGAAAATATTGGCAACTTGCCTTAAATTTTCAGAAATGTAAAACTGTGCACTTCAAAAAACGAAGAAACGAGTATCATATGACTATAATATCAATGAGTTTCACTAGGAATAGGCTACCTCATACAAATACTTGGGTGTAACAGTTTGTAGGGATATGAAATGGAATGAGCTCATAGACTCAGTCTTGGGTAAAGCAGATGGTACACTTCGGTTTATTGCTAGAATACTGGGGAAATTCAGTCAGTCTTGGAAGGAGATTGCTTACAAGCCACTCATGCGATCCATCCTGGAATACTGTTGAGGTGTGAGTGGCCCGTACCGAATAGAACAAACAGGCGATATTGATCGTATACACCATCTTTCAGCCAACAACCTTGCCTAAAAGGCGGAGAAGCAGACAGAGGTTCCGGGCATTCTCTTGCCCTCGGGGAGGAAAACTACCCCTAAAGGTGGAAGAATCAGCAAGTGGCCTGCAACTGAAAAAGTGTCATGATGATCCCTTCATTGGCAAAAAATTCAGGACAAGTCCCCTATTCACATCTACTAGAGGGGACTGCCAAGGGGCAGGTGACTACGAGAAAAAGATCGAATAACCAATGAAAGGATAACGTTCTATGAGTCGGAGCGTGATAGGGAAGCTAGAAAATCTGAAAGGGGAAATGCTAAGGCTCAATCTAGATATAGTGGAGAGTCAGTGAAGTGAAATGGAAAGAAGACAAAGATTTCTGATCAGACGAGTATAGGGTAATATAAACAGCAGCGGAAAATGATATAGCGGACGTAGGATTCGTTATGGATAGGATGGTAGGGCAGAGAAAGAGTTACTGTGAAATCTTCAGTGAAAGGGTTGTTCTCTTCAGAAATGACAGCAAACCAACACAGACGACGCCAGTTCAAGTATACATGCCGATGTCGCAAGCCGAAGATGAAGAGAATATTGAACAGGTAATACAGTTTGTAAAGGGAGACGAAAATCTAATAGTCATCGAGGATTGGAATGCAGTTGTAGGGGAAGCAGGAAAAGAAAGCGTTACGGTAGAATATGGGGTTGGTACTAGGAATGAGACGGAGAAAGATTAATTGAGTTCAGCAATAAATCTCAGCTAGTAATAACGAATACTCTGTTCAGAAATCACAAGAGGAGGAGTTATACTTGGAAGATACCAGGAGACGCGGGAAGATTTCAGTTAGATTACATCATGGTCAGACAGAGATTCCGAAATCAGGTACTGGATTGTAAGGCGTACCCAGGAACAGGTATAGACTCAGATCTCTATTTAGTAGTGATGAAGAGTAAGCTAAGATTTAAGAGGTTAGTCAGGAAGTATCAAAGCGCGAAGAAGTGGAATACAGAACTACTAAAGAATGAAGAGATACGCCTGAACGTCTTTAAGGCTGTAGATACTGCGATAAGCAATAGTTCAGTAGGCAGTTCATTTGAGGAGGAATGGACATCTCTAAAAGGACAATCACAGAAATTGGAAATAAAAACGTAGGTACAAAGAATGTAACTGCGAAGAAACCACTGGTGACTGAAGAAATACCTTAGCTGATCGATGAAAGAAGGAAATACAAAATCGTTCAAGGAAATTCAGGAATACAGAAACACAAGTCGCTTAAGAATGAAATAGAAAGGAAGCTAAGACGAAATGTTTCCATGAAAAAATCCGAAAACAATGATTGTCGGAAGGACTCACTCAGCATATAGAAAAGTCAAAACAACCTTTCATGAAATTAAGAGAAAGCATGGTAGTATCAAGAGTGCAATGGGAATTCCACTGTTAAATGCGGAGGAGAGAGAGTGGATAGGTGGAAAAAGTACATTGAAGGCCTCTATGAGGGGGAAGATCGTCTGAAGACGTGGTAGAAGAAGAAACAGGAGTCGATGTAGAAGAGATAGGGGAACCAGTATTATAATCAAAATTTAAAAGAACTTTGGAATAACATTGCATCATAATTTCTAAAGGAAATGAAGGAAGTGACTAAAGAAAAAAAAAAAAGCGACTGTTCACGTTGGAGAATCGAATGTTTGAGTCTGGCGATGCACAATCTGATTTTCGGAAAAATATCATACAAACAATTGCGAAAATTGGAAGAACCGACAAGTGCGGAAATTATCGCAAAAGCAACTAGACAGCTCATGTACCTAAGTTGCTGTGAAGACTAATATACCGAAGAATGGAAAAGAAAACATAGGATCTGTTAGATGATGATCAGTTTGGCTTTAGGAAAGGGAAAGGCACCAGAGAGGCAGTTCTGACGTTGCGGTTGATAATGGAAGCAAGACTAAAGAAAAATCAAAACACATTCATAGGATTTGTCAACCTGGAAAAAGCGTTCGACAATGTCAAATGGTGCAAGGTATTCGAAAGTCTTAGAAATATAGGGGTAAGCTATAGGGAGAGACGGATAATATACAATATGTACAAGAACCAAGAGGGAATAATAAGAGTGGACGACCAAGATGAATGTGCTCGGCTTAAAAAGGGTGTAAGACAAGGATATAGTCTTTCACCCCTGCTGTTCAATCTATACATCTCAATGTATCGAAGAAACAATGATGGAAATTAAACAAAGATGTAACAGTGGAATCGCAATTCACGATTGAAAGATATCAATGTTTAATTCGCTTTGACCACCTGGCTATCCTCAGTGAAAGTGAAAAAGAATTACAGGATATGCTGAATGGATTGAACTGTCTAAGGAGTTGAGAATGTGGACTAAGAGTAAATCGAAGAAAAACTAAAGGAATGAGATGTAGCAGAAACAATAATGAGAAAGTTAACATCCGAATTGGTGATCACGAAGTAGGTGAAGTTAAGGAATTCCGCCACCTAGGTAGCAAAATAACCCATGACGAACAAAGCAAGGAGGACGCAAAAAGCAGACCAGCACTGGCAAAAGAGACATTCCTGGACAAGCGAAGTCTGCTGCATCAAACGTATCCCTTAGATTGAGGAAGAAAATTCTGAGAATGTACGTTTGAAGCACAGCGTTGTGTGGCAGTGAGACGTGGACTGTGGAAAACCCGAAACAGAAGATAATTGAAGCATTTGATATGCAGTGTTAGAGCAGAATGCTGGAAAATGGGTGGACTGGTAAGGAATTGACGGCAGGGCCGTATTGTTTTCGAGGAGACGAGTCCTGCGGATCCTGTTACCCGTATCGTCACTGGTAAGCATTATGACAGTCTTTTGGGCACCAAAGTCATTCCAACACTTCAAAAGAATGGCTTTGTGGGTAGAATCATTTTTGTGCAATGTGGACCTCCTCCGCACACTGCACTGTCAGTGAAGTGGCGGCTGCAGAGGCATTTCGAAATACTGCTGTGATCAGCCGTCATTTCTCTACAGCCTGGCCCTCCAGATCAGCTGACCTTAATGCGTGTGACTTCTGGCTGCGGAGTTACCTGAAAGAGGTTGTGATCAGTGCTCCAGTTAAGAATGTAGCTGAATTGAAGCTCGCATTGCGCAACGCATTCTGAACGTGACCCGCGAGAGACTCTGATCTGTTAGAACATGCTGTTTCTCGATTTCAACTTGTTGCAGAAGACTGTGGACAGCACACTAAATATGTCTTGTACCACTTAGAAACCGATGTCATTTGGCTTTTTATGGAATTTTTGGCTCCAGGACAGGTAGGAACCGATGTCATTTTGCGTTTTACACGGTTTTTGGCATCAGAAAATTGAAAACCTCTGTTGTGGTGAATGGGCTTACGTAAGTAACAGTGCCATAACTGTTGACTGCCGAACTTGTACAGTCTTGGACAATGAACAGTACGGATGGTGTAACGTGCAACTCAAACCACAGTCGTTGTATTCCTATTCTTCTGTGATCTGTAGCCGACCAGATTTACTTTAAGACGTTTACAGTGTTGAAAACTGTTAAAATTTCCGTTGAAAATTTTGTTCCATGACGTTTCCTCTTTCGTCAATAATGTGCTGTTTAATATGCTGTTCAAATTTGACGTCATTCTGACCAGTGGTTCTCTTTCTACAGCGTTTTGAAACCAGAGCTTTAATTATGGACACACTATACATGCCCCGAAGGTGAACTTTCATCAGTGGGTGTGTTGACGACATTTTTTCGGTTACAGTAGCTCATGTTCTTGAAAAGAATTAACAAAACAGGTTGTTGTTGTTGTGGTCTTCAGTTCAGAGACTGGTTTGATGCATCTCTCCATGCTACTCTATCCTGTGCAAGCTTCTTCATCTCCCAGTACCTACTGCAACCTACATCCTTCTGAATCTGCTTAGTGTATTCATCTCTTGGTCTCCCTCTACGATTTTTACCCTCCACGCTTCCCTCCAATACTAACAAGGTGATCCCTTGAAGCCTCAGAACATGTCCTACCAACCGATCCCTTCTTCTAGTCAAGTTGCGCCACAAATTTCTCTTTCCCCAATTCTATTCAAAACCTCCTCTTTAGTTATGTGATGTACCCATCTAATCTTCAGCATTTTTCTGTAGCACCACATTTCGAAAGCTTCTATTCTCATCTTGTCCAAACTAATTATCGTCCATGTTTCACTTCCATACATGGCTACACTCCACACAAATATTTCAGAAACGACTTCCTGACACTTAAATCTATACTCGATCTCAGCAAAATTCTCTTCTTCAGAAACGCTTTCCTTGCCATTGCCAGTCTGCATTTTATATCCTCTCTACTTCGACCATCATCAGTTATTTTGCTCCCCAAATAGCAAAACTCATCTACTACTTTAAGTGTCTCATTTCCTCATCTAATTCCCTCAGCCTTACCCTACGCCGGCCGGAGTGGCCGAGCGGTTGTAGGCGCTACAGTCTGGAACTGCGCGACCGCTATGGTCGCTGGTTCGAATCCTGCCTCGGGCATGGATGTGATTGATGTCCTTAGGTTAGTTAGGTTCAAGTAGTTCTAAGTTCTAGGGGACTGATGCCCTCAGAACTTAAGTCCCATAGTGCTCAGAGCCATTTGAACCATTTGAACCTCACCCGACTTAATTCGTCTACATTCCATTATCCTCGTTTTGCTTTTGTTGATGTTCATCTTATATCCTCCTTTGAAGACACTGTCCATCCCTTTCAACTGCTCTTTCAGGTCCTTGGCTGTCTCGGACAGAATTACAATGTCATCGGCGAACCTCAAAGTTTTTATTTCTTCTCCATGGATTTCAATTCCTACTCCGAATTTTTCTTTTGTTTCCTTTACTCCTTGCTCAATATACAGATTAAACAAAATCGGGGATAGGCTACAACCATGTCTCACTCCCTTCCAAACCACTGCTTCCCTTTCATGCCCCTCGACTCTTTTAATTGCCATCTGGCAGCCTTTCGCTCCCTGTATTTTACCCCTGCCACCTTCAAAATTTGAAAGAGAGTATTCAAGTCAACAGTGTCAAAAGCTTTCTCTAAGTCTACAAATGTTAGAAACGTAGGTTTACCTTTCCTTGATCTATCTTTAAGATAAGTCGTATGGTCAGTCTTGCCTCAGGTGTTCCAACATATCTACGGAATCCAAACCGATCTTCTGCGACGTCGGCTTCTACCAGTTTTTCAATTCGTCTGTAAGGAAATCGTGTTAGTATTTTGCAGGTTAGTGATGAGAAATATTAGAACTTAGTGGATGCAGAAGTTAACAATTACGTGGAAATAGACCGGCAGAAATGACGCTTTAGTCCTTGACGGAATGAGGTGCTGTAATCACTGTGGAAGTGCATAGTTTGCACTATCAATCAGTCAATATAGAAACAACTGTAAGTTTACTTACCAATTATTTTACAAAGGAACTGTGAGTTTTTTAAAACATTTGAACTACGTTTTCCGTACGGAAAACTTTTACAGTGAAGTAAGTGTGAAGAAAGAATGATTTATGCGGTTAGGTATATCGAACTTGTATGAAAACCCATTTAATCAGCCAATAACTCGTTAGGGCGGGTGTGTAACATCAAACGATGCGAGGCTTCAGATCTCTGTGTTGTGTCGCTGCCAGCTCTGGCGTTCCAGCGTGTAGCAACAACATAAATCAGCTCACCACAAGAATCGTTGGCAGGAGATTAATTCCTACTGTGAAGGGTCAGGACAGAAAGTTATACATCCCTCCATCATTTGAGAGTCTCCGACAATGTAAAGGCGTGACTTTGTGTAGACACATTTCTCCTCGCACAGAACACGGTTCGCACAAATGCATTTAAATAGTCATTCTTTCCACATCCTATTCCGAACAGACCTGAAAGAACTTTTGACGTATGATACAGCAAAAACGCAGTTTATAGCGATTTGCAGTGTGCAGATGTCGACGGCGACACAATACGCAAATGCGACGATAAGACGACACTTGCAGTAGACTTCCATGCCTCAGTGTGTGTCTCATGCAGCTGTCGTGCCTTCTTTTGAAGTTATTCTCCAGCTCTTGTCTCTTGCAAACTCTCCATAAAACATGACACACTTGTGGCCCGCGAAGCTTGAGCATATTCTCCTAACGTAAGAATTTGTCAGTGTCCTAGCTGTTACTTCAGAGACCCATGAGTCGGTCACTTTCAGAACACTACTCCGGATGAGGGTTATATCTATTGCTCCTGCAGTGGAAGACCTTACGTTTTGGAGGTGAAAAGGTTTCCGCTATAAAAAAAATTATGTGTTACATTCCTTACATATCGCGCCTGAGAAGACATTCTTCACCCAGTCCTCCCACCATGCTGGCACTGTATGTTCCTAACTGTATAAGAAGTTGTTTACGTATACATGGAATGCTAAGTAATTTTCAAAACATTGGTGACTTCAATGCGCACTTGTTGAGCAAACACTTTAATTTTCTCTCTCATTTGCCAGTTTTAAACTCGGGCCTCAGACAAAAATTCCAAAAACAAGAAAAAAAGTTGTAATATAGACCAATGACTTAAGCAGGACAACCAAGATGCTATACTAAAGGACCGCGCAAATATTCCATGGCACAATACAAGCACTGAACCAGTATTGGATGGTAATATTGGGAATTCAAGCCCTTTCTTACGAAACGTTTCGTCTGAATAGTGCTCTTGCCCCATGCTTGACTATTGAACAGTGCCAGATAACGAAAAAACTTGACTCTGTACGAGTTTTTGCCCAAAGGTAAAGTTCCATCGGTTTTCTATCTTCTAGCGGCTATCTTTGGAATAGTTGCTGCGCATTACCGCTGCTGTCAAGGGTAGAACTTTTCCTGTATCCAGATGTGCACCCAGCCTACTAAGCCATCTGCCATCTAGATATCGATTCACTTATGACTCGGGAAGGCGACAGAACGGTACACTGAAACAATCCCCGATGCAATCCAAATGCCAGCATTCATGCAAACCGTCACTGGAACGGAATGGAACGGGACGTCAACGTCAAACACGTTCGAGAAGAAAATTTTGACGTTGGTGTTGGTGGAAGGGGACAGTGACATCGTCTGCTAGCATCGGATGTTGACCAATTTGTACTCCCCTTACTCGTGATGTTGATGTGGATTTTGTGTTTTTGTGTTTTCTTATTCTCTCTTTCATTGTTTATTTGCTTTCGTGACACTTTGCGAAGGTTCCACGAGGAACTGGATATTTTTCGTGTGAAACCTTTCCGCAGTCGAGGACAAATATCTCAGAACGAACAATGATTTAGTTTTTACAATATTTTGACAAAGAGAAAGGCTAAACTGTCCATAATCAAGAACCTAAAGTAATGGAAAAGTTTTCGTTAAACAATTCTTTTTTTAACACTGAAAAAGTCATCTCTATTGAAGGTGAAAAATAAAGTAGCTTTTTGTTGTTTTTTGGTACTTAGCAAGAAAACAAAACACATTTGATAAGGGAAAAATGCCCTATGTATTCTTAGTTTTCGTTCAAGGTGTTTTGGTTGGCAGGAGAGCCAACACCGTTTTACTAGAGGAAGCCGAAAGGCACGCGTTTTAGCTCATACAGGCTGGCGTGAGGTCTGGAACAGGACAAGGAAATTAGAATTTAGAAAAACGGACGTAGATGGTGGAATACTTAACTTTAATCCGTTAATGAAGAACGTCGGTCTTGACGGTACATTATTCACAGTATCAGTGGTAACTGATAATGGCGCCTTGCTAGGTCGTAGCAAATGACGTAGCTGAAGGCTATGTTAAACTATCGCCTCGGCAAATGAGAGCGTATTTTGTCAGTGAACCATCGCTAGCAAAGTCGGTTGTACAACTGGGCGAGTGCTAGGAAGTCTCTCTAGACCTGCCGTGTGGCGGCGCTCGGTCTGCAATCACTGATAGTGGCGACACGCGGGTCCGACGTATACTAACGGACCGCGGCCGATTTAAAGGCTACCACCTAGCAAGTGTCGTGTCTGGCGGTGACACCACACAAGGATCTTCGGCTGACGTTTCCTTAACGATTTCACTGACGTTTCGTCAGCATAAGTGGTTGCCATTGTCAAAGATTTGTCCTCATTGGTGGTCCACTATCAGCAGTGAAGGATGAGTCTTTGATATTAAAAAACGTCAGCCGAAGGTCCTAAGACGAAAGCCAACAAGCGGTATGTCAACGTCAGCAAATTGCCACACAAGCTTCAGCAATTTTACATTTTTTTTTTTTTTTTTTGCTCCTCGTCAGCGTGGAAAATTTATCAAACTACCGCTTTCAGGAACACCGGTCACGTATTTCGCTTTGGCCAATAATGTTTTTTATATTGCTATCTCCTTCATTCTGAGACTGTATTTCGAATTTAGGTATCGCAGATAATATCTGGAAACCTCGCTTTCAGCGTTCGGTACTGGATTGAGTGTAGTGATATTTTGTTGACGTTCCTTCATCTGACGGGGACGTTCTCTTGGGTTCTGTTGACTTCCTGTGTGAATCAATCCTAACAGCTGCCTTCCTTACCCACGGACTGCCGTTACGGAACTGAATCGTGAACAGTACCTACCAGAGTGACTGGAATCAGACAACATATTAATGGAATCACTCACATCTTAAATTCATTCTCACGTTTGCCATAATTGAATCACATTCTGCTGTGGAAGCACAGAATTACTACAAAGTTTTATTTGAATTTAAGGCAAAATAGATGGGAAAAAGTGTATATATTGTCCCTAAGCTGGAGGCAAGCAATTTTCCATGAATAATTATACACTGCTCAAAAGAATTAGGGGAACATGACTTTGGGCGTCTGTCATATTCCATTGACCCATAATTGAGGACTGGGTTTGTTACGAAGTCATACCTTCATCTTTCACAAATTATGTACACAGCAAAACATCATTACATCCTCGATCATTCACTCAAAAAAACTAAAAATATCCGACAGGTGTCGCAAACAAAGTGGAAAACATCATTCATCCCATCATCCTGGGTGCTTTTCGTTGGGTTTTGAGAGCTTCAGTAACTTGCATGTTCCCCGAGGACGTTTATAACCGCCTGACACCTATGTGGCATGCTCCGTATAAATCTACGGAGGTCACCTAGATCTACATCATACTCCGCAAGCCACCTACTGGTGTGTGGCGGAGGCTACTTTCGGTACCACTATCTGATCCCTTCAACCCTGTTCCACTCGTGAATAGTGCGTAGGAAGAATGATTGTCGATAAAACTCTATATTTGCTCTAATTTCTCGAATTTCCCCTCGTGGTCAATACGCGAGATGTATGTGGGGGAAAGTAATATGTTGTCTGATCCCTCCTGAAAAGTGCTTTCCCGAAATTTCAGTGGTAAATCTCTCCGTGATGCACAACGTCTCTCTTGTAACGTCTGCCAGTGGAGTTCGCTTAGCATCTCCGTAACGCTCTCTCAACAGCTAAACAATCCCGTGACGAAACGCACCGCTCTTCGTTGGATCTTCTCTATCTCCTCTGTCAGTCCTACCTGAAATGGATCCCAGATAGATGAACAACACTCAAGAATCGGGTGAACAAGCGCCTTATAAGCCACTTATTTCATGTATGAGTCACATTCCCTTAAGATTCTGCCGATGATCTGAGTCTTGTCTCTGCTTTTCCTACTATGTGTTTCATATAGCCATTCCACTTAAGGTCGCTCTGGATAGTTACGTCTGGATATTTTACGGCAGACGCTGTCTCCAGCTGTTTGTCATCAGTAGTATAGCTGTACAGTAGTGGATTTCTTTTTCTATGTATGCGCAATATGTTACATTTATTTACGTTCAGGATCAACTGCCAGAGTTTGTACCATTCATCAGTTCTCTGCAGGTTCAAAAATGGCTCTGAGCACTATGGGACTTAACATCTATGGTCATCAGTCCCCTAGAACTTAGAACTACTTAAACCTAACTAACCTAAGGACAGCACACAACACCCAGCCATCACGAGGCAGAGAAAATCCCTGACCCCGCCGGGAATCGAACCCGGAAACCCGGGCGTGGGAAGCGAGAACGCTACCGCACGACCACGAGATGCGGGCTTCTCTGCAGGTCGTTCTGCAAATTCTTCCTATGTTCTAGCGTTGCTACTTTGGTATAAACAACTGCGTCACATGCGAATAGCCTTAAAGAGCATCCGACGCTTTCTACTAGATCATTTATACATATATATTGTGAACAGCAACGGTTCTATCACGCTTCCCTGTGGCACTCCAGATATTACCTTTATATCTGTCGATTTAGTTCCGTTAAGAACGACATTGAGTTCTGTCTGCAAGAAAGTGTTGAATACAATAGCAGGCCTGCTCTGGTACACTGTAAGCTCGTATTTTTTTTTTCATTAAACGCCAATGCGAGATGGTGTCAAATGCCTTGCTGAAATCAAGGAACACGGCGACAGCCTGAGCGCAGTAGATACCTTAGGGTATCTATTCGCATTCTCAGTGAGAGGCCGTGAGAGTTCTTGGAGAGACTGTGGTCGAACAGGATGATCACCAACACATCTGTCAAGCATCTCCCACATTCGTAGATGGGGTTTAGGATGGAAATTACTGTCGATCATTCTATTCCTTCAATGTCCAGGTTTCGTAAGACGTCCCTGCTGACGCCCGCGACAAGGGCCCTGGCATTAGAAGGAATCCAGGGCTACCACGTGGTCCATCAGGATCTGTCAGATGTATATCCTGGCGATAAGGCGACCGTGGACAACGACAAGATCTATATGGCTGTCAAAACTGAGGTTTCCCCACACATCAAAGAACCTTGGAAATCTTTCGAATTCCTGGAGAACATCTGAGAGATACCGCTTACCAGGAAAAAGGCCATCACATTGCAAAACAGGATATCTGGACTCATCTGTGAAGTAGACGTTTCGCCAGGGACGAAACTGGCAGTTGACATGGGAACGGCAGATATGAAGGCGAGCTGTAAGACGTTGTTATGTCAAGCGGAGTACTCGCAGAGGACGTGCGTGTCGTAAGGTCCTTTCTCGTAACCTGTTCATTACATTGTGATCGGACAGAAGGACTCCAGTGGCCCTTCTGAGATCATCTTACAGTGTCCTGGCGATATCTGTGCGACGCCGCAACACAAAAATGGCCGGATATCGGCCTTCACGTGAGGTTGTAATGCGTCTGCGACCTTGTCCAACTCGCCTTGTGTAGTGACGTGTCTCCTTGTAGCGTTTACACAACATGTGGAACACACACGGAGAGATATTGAAACTGCAGCAGTACAACGGGAATTCCATCCCTTTTGGGTCAAACAGACCACCTTTGCGACCTGTATTTCATTAATATGTCGCCTTGCATGTTCTTAGTTGAATACAACGTGCACTCATGACAACTGAAATCTGCGTACCTCATTACAAAATACTGGGACACGTCTACTCACTTCCTACTGAGGGGTCACCTGCCAATGTAATGCATGACACAGCCAATAGCTGGCGAATGATTTTAATTGTTGCATCCATCGAAAGTGAAGCTCTCAAGCCGTCAAATGAAACCACAGGAAACGCCGGTATCAAATTAGGTTTGACAAACCGGACGTTGATATACGTGTTCCCCTAATTCTTTTGAACAGTGTAGTAATGATAAATGTGCATTTAAATCTTAAGAACAGCGCAACGTACTACACTCCTGGAAATTGAAATAAGAACACCGTGAATTCATTGTCCCAGGAAGGGGAAACTTTATTGACACATTCCTGGGGTCAGATACATCACATGATCACACTGACAGAACCACAGGCACATAGACACAGGCAACAGAGCATGCACAATGTCGGCACTAGTACAGTGTATATCCACCTTTCGCAGCAATGCAGGCTGCTATTCTCCCATGGAGACGATCGTAGAGATGCTGGATGTAGTCCTGTGGTACGGCTTGCCATGCCATTTCCACCTGGCGCCTCAGTTGGACCAGCGTTCGTGCTGGACGTGCAGACCGCGTGAGACGACGCTTCATCCAGTCCCAAACATGCTCAATGGGGGACAGATCCGGAGATCGTGCTGGCCAGGGTAGTTGACTTACACCTTCTAGAGCACGCTGGGTGGCACGGGATACATGCGGACGTGCATTGTCCTGTTGGAACAGCAAGTTCCCTTGCCGGTCTAGGAATGGTAGAACGATGGGTTCGATGACGGTTTGGATGTACCGTGCACTATTCAGTGTCCCCTCGACGATCACCAGTGGTGTACGGCCAGTGTAGGAGATCGCTCCCCACACCATGATGCCGGGTGTTGGCCCTGTGTGCCTCGGTCGTATGCAGTCCTGATTGTGGCGCTCACCTGCACGGCGCCAAACACGCATACGACCATCATTGGCACCAAGGCAGAAGCGACTCTCATCGCTGAAGACGACACGTCTCCATTCGTCCCTCCATTCACGCCTGTCGCGACACCACTGGAGGCAGGCTGCACGATGTTGGGGCGTGAGCGGAAGACGGCCTAACGGTGTGCGGGACCGTAGCCCAGCTTCATGGAGACGGTTGCGAATGGTCCTCGCCGATACCCCAGGAGCAACAGTATCCCTAATTTGCTGGGAAGTGGCGGTGCGGTCCCCTACGGCACTGCGTAGGATCCTACGGTCTTGGCGTGCATCCGTGCGTCGCTGCGGTCCGGTCCCAGGTCGACGGGCACGTGCACCTTCCGCCGACCACTGGCGACAACATCGATGTACTGTGGAGACCTCACGCCCCACGTGTTGAGCAATTCGGCGGTACGTCCACCCGGCCTCCCGCATGCCCACTATACGCCCTCGCTCAAAGTCCGTCAGCTGCACATACGGTTCACGTCCACGCTGTCGCGGCATGCTACCAGTGTTAAAGACTGCGATGGAGCTCCGTATGCCACGGCAAACTGGCTGACACTGATGGCGGCGGTGCACAAATGCTGCGCAGCTAGCGCCATTCGACGGCCAACACGGCGGTTCCTGGTGTGTCCGCTGTGCCGTGCGTGTGATCATTGCTTGTACAGCCCTCTCGCAGTGTCCGGAGCAAGTATGGTGAGTCTGACACACCGGTGTCAATGTGTTCTTTTTTCCATTTCCAGGAGTGTATTTTAATATTGGTGTGAGCTGATACACTTATACACAAAGGTAGTTTTTCTTGCACAAAATGTGTTATGTGTCAGCCCCTGTCGACCCATCAAAGTTGAACAAGAATTGTCCCTAACTGAATTCACCGGAGAATCTGTCCATCTGCAGGTGAGCTTAGCTGTCGGTGCCACACCTGCAGTCACCTTGCCCTTTACGGCTGGCCCAGTTGTAGCCTGGATCCAACAGATGCAAAGCGCGTCCTGTCTGCTTGTTCGACAAGCAATTGGGAGGCTTCGCACTTTCTCCTCAGTAAGAGGCTCCTTCTTTCGCAAAGTTCGCACAATCGCCGCTTCTTAGTGAGGGCAGATATGCACAATAAAAATGCCTGCACTGAAAAGAAAGGTACAGACAGATAGCGAGGGCAACGAGTCGTGTCAAATTATTGTTAATCTATCATAACCTCCCCCCCCCCCCCCCCTCCCGCATGAATCATGGACCTTGTCGAGGTGGAGGGCTTGCGTGCGTCAGCGATACGGATAGCGCCGTGCCATAAGTGAAACCACAGCGGAGGGGTGTCTGTAGAGACGCCCGAATTGTATATGGTTCTGGAAGAGGGCCAGCAGACTTTTCAGTAGGAACAGGGATGATTGAATGATCTGCTACTGTAAAATTAGCCACCATGACCTGGCTGTGCTGGTACTGCGAACGGCTGAAAGCAAGGGAAAGTGCCGCCATTGTTTATCCCGAGGATGTGCGACTCTGTTGTACGGTTCAATAATGACGATATCCTCCTCATGGTAAAATATTATCGAGGTAAAATAGTTCCCCATTCGGATCTCCGGGCGTGGGTCGCTCAGATGCAAGACGTCATCAGCAGGAACAGAGCTGCTACTCCACGGGTTGCAGAGTGGAATGTTTGATCCTTTAATCGGGTACGTGGGGTATAGAATTTAAAAACAAAGATGGTTAGGTTGAAACATATATGGAGATGTAGTGAATTGCGGTGGCAAGAAGAACAGAACTTCTGGTCAGAGTTACCAACAGAATGACTAGTAGGGGTAATGGAGGAGTAGCTCTAATAATGAATAAGAAAACAGAAACTTTAGTTGGTTGGTTGGTTGGTTGAAAGAGGGGGGGGGGGGGGGGGGCGGGATGGGACCAAACTTAGAAACACAGGTAAACCACTATGAATAGCATGGTGAACGCATTAACGTACCAAAGATTGACACGAAGCCAACACCCACCACAAACACAAAAAAACAGGTTTACATACCTATATGAGTGGTGTCTGTTCTTTTGATCATATCCGAAAGAACAGACACTACTCATAAAAAATGGCTCTGAGCACTATGGGACTTAACTACTGAGGTCATCAGTTCCCTAGAACTTAGAACTACTTAAACCTAACTAACCTAAGGACATCACACACATCCATGCCCGAGGCAGGATTCGAACCTGCTACCGTAGCGGTCACGCGGTTCCAGACTGTAGCGCCTAGAACCGTCGGGCAACCTGGCCGGCAGACACTACTCGTACATCGTAAATGCGCTGTGAAGGCTAATATGGCAATTCAGTGCAAAGCGCTCTTCCCCGACTTTGTGCTGGACTTCGCGCGATGCGACGAGCAAACAGAAGAAAAAAAGATCGCGTAGCTATTTTGATAGTGTGCGGCAAATGGTAATTTTTATGAGTGTGTGGTAAACGAGAATTTGCATTGAAGAGGGAGGTGTGCTTAGGTAGGCCGTGCAGTTCTGTCTATCCTCTCTGCCAAGATGAGGTGGATAGTTAAGCATTTGCCTAGTAAGCAAGAGACCTGGATTCGAATCCTGGTATTGGAACAAATTTTTATTTGTTGTCAATGAATTCTTTCAATGCCCGAATACGACAGAGATAGGAAGTTCTACTTTCTGAACAAGTTTATATACCAGTTACCTCCACAGATGATGAAGAGTTTGCAAGGATGTATGACAGGATTGAAGAAGTTATTCAGATAATTAAGAAAGATGTTAATTTACTTGTGACAAGTGATTGGAATTCGATAGTAGAAAAAAGGAGAGAAGGAAAAGTAGAAGCTGAACATGGACTGAGGGAAAAGAACAAAAGAGGAAGCTCCCTAACAGAATTTTGCACTGTGCATAACTTAACAAGCGCTAACACTTGGTTTAAGAATACTGTAAGAAGATTGTATACGTGTAAAATATTGGGATGGACTGGAAGGTTTCTGATTGATAATGTAATGGTAAAGATAGATATTTCGAAAGCAGATTTTAAACTGCAAGGCCTTTCCACGTGCAGATGTCGGCACTGGCCATTGACTGTTTATGAGCAGATTAAAGCTGAAGAAATTAAGGAGATGGGATCTGGAAAAACTAAAAGAATCGTAGCTTGCTAAGAGTTTCAGAGAAAGCATCAGCCAATGTTGGATTGAAACAAGGGAAAAATTGCAATTAGAATCGTAGGGATTGCATTGCAAGTTTCTAAATTTCTTCGGAACCCGAACTGATCTTCCCCGATTTCGGCTTTTGCCAGATTTTTCCATTCTCCTGTAAATAATTTGTCTGTACTTTTCAATCACGGCTTACTAATCTGAAGGTTCGGTAGTATTCACAGCTGTCAGCACCTGGCTTCTTTGGAAACGGAACTACTACATTATTCTTGAAGTCTGACGGTATTTCGCTTGTTTCATATACATTACATAGCTGGTGGAATAGTTTTGTCATCACTGCCTCTCTCATGGATCTCAATAATTCTGAGGGAATGGCGTCTATACCAGGGGCCTCGTTTCCTTCAGCCACTTTCAATGTCCTGCAAGTTCTTCTCGCAATGACGTATCTTCCATCTCATTTCCATTTACTTCCTCTTCCCTTTCTATAATATTACCCTCTAGTTCATTTAACTTATATTCCCTTCTGCATACCATTTCCATCTTTCAACTTTTCCTGCTTTCCTGAGTACTGGCTTATTCTTGATATTCATAGAGATGCTTCTCTTTTCTTCAAAGGTATCTTTAATTTTTCTGTATGCAGCATGTGTCTTTTGGAGACTTCCACAGCCTCGCTTTTGTCCTCTAGGAATTTCTTCTTAACCATTTGACATTTTCTGTCAATCGCATTTTTTCTATCACCTGCTTTATTTCACGTTTCATTTCATTTTCATGTGATTAGATTAGATTAGTACTTGTTCCATAGATCATGAATACGACACTTCGTAATGATGTGGAACGTGTCAGGTTAACAAAAGGTGTCTATACAAGATATTACATTAGACAAAATATTACATGACACTCAATAATTTTTTTTTTTTTTTTGGAGGTTGGGAAATTACCCCCTTACTATATCCAAAAATTCATCTAATGAGTAGAAGGAGTTGCCATTAAGAAATTCTTTTAATTTCCTTTTAAATGCTATATGGCTATCTGTCAGACTTTTGATGCTATTAGGTAAGTGACCAAAGACTTTCGTGGCAGCATAATTTACCCCCTTCTGAGCAAAAGTTTGATTTAACCTTGAGTAGTGAAGATCATCCTTTCTCCAAGTGTTGTAGCCATGTACACTGCTATTAGTTTTGAATTCGTTCGGATTGTTAATAACAAATTTCATAAGTGAATATATATATTGCGAGGCTACAGTGAAGATTTCTAGCTCTTTAAATAAGTGTCTGCAGGATGATCTTGGATGAGCTCCAGCAATTATTCTGATTACACGCTTTTGTGCAATGAACAGTCTTTTACTCAATGATGAGTTACCCCAGAATATGATGCCATACGAAAGCAGAGAATGAAAATAGGCGTGGTAAGCTAATTTACTCAGATGTATATCGCCAAAATTTGCAATGACCCTAATAGCATAAGTAGCTGAACTCAAACGTTTCAGTAGATCCTCAGTGTGTTTTTTCCAGTTCAACCCCTCATCAATGCATACACCTAGAAATTTTGAATATTCTACCTTAGCTACCGATTTCTGATCGAAGTCTATATTTATTAATGATGACATTCCATTTACTGCGTGGAACTGTATATACTGTGTTTTGTCAAAGTTTAATGAGAGCCCATTTGCAGAGAACCACTTAATGATTTTCTGAAAAACATCGTTTACAATTTCACCAGTAAATTCTTGTCTGTCTGATGTGATAGCTATACTTGTATCATCGGCGAAAAGTACCAGCTTTGCATCTTCGTGAATATAGAATGGCAAGTCATTAATATATATTAAGAACAGCAGAGGACCCAAGACCGAACCTTGCGGCACCCCGTTCTTGATTGTTCCCCAGTTTGAGAAATCACCAGTTTTTTGCATATTATGTGAACTGTTTATTTCAACTTTCTGCACTCTTCCAGTTAGGTATGACTTAAACCATTTGAGCACTGTCCCATTCATACCACAGTACTTGAGCTTATCTAGAAGTAGATGGGCTACATCGACCTGTTACGATCCTAATAGCGTGTGTTTCTCATTTTATTTGATGCCTGATGCTACATAAGGAGACCAAACGACTGGTCAGTAACCTAGAATTGGTCGCACTTGTGTCTTGCTTGCGTTTTTCTTTAAAGATGAGTTGCACTTTCCCAGAACCCTTCTAACAACCTTAAGTTTTCCAGTCGCCATCCCCCCCCCCCCCCAACCCCGCCCTAACACAGATTTTACGTGATCGTTTGATTTCATATTGCTTCGTAGTATTAATCCTAAGTTCACTGCTCTGCAAAACTTTAGGAGGCTATAGATAAAATACCATAACGTATTAACTACTCAAGTTTGTGTACGTCCATTCTTCTGAATGGAGGTTTGCGAGATTTCGGCCGTTCACTTATGTAGTGAAATAGGTGCACTGAAGCACCGAAACTGGTAGTCATATAATAAATAACATCGTAAGGACAGCCGTAGGCGTTACATTTTCTTACATATTAACTACTCAGTGGTCAGAGGTCTCCAGTCTTGCACCCGAAACCTGAAAGTCGTACCATGTGATGTCAGCGTGACTATAGCACCAAATGGGGCTGACCCCAGACACGAGGGGGTTGATGGAATAGGAAAAGACAGTGAATGCCAATCAACTAGCAATTACAGTGCAATGTTGTGGTGTTCTTCACTACAACATGGCTCGGGGACAACATCTGGATGACTTAACACAGGGAAGAAACGTCGGGAAACTTGAAGATGAACGAAGTGTGACGAGTGTAACCCAGAACTCTGGTATAGCTCACAGCTGTGTTTGATGAGCATAAGGAGCTTCCCGAACCAAGACGCTGCTGCCCGAAGGAGGGGCGTGGTCGACCGTGGTCAACTACAGCAACTGATGGCCACTACAGTGTGCGACAGGCAAGAAGCGCGGACGTCAAACAGGAGGTACAGTTGTAGCCACATTCAACAGGACTTCAAGACACGCAATCTCACGCACCACAGTGGTACGGCAACTGCTCTGCGTGGTCTCTTTGCCCGAGAGACAGTACGTTGTGTTCCGTTGACACCCGTACACAGGCGGCACCATTTGCGATGGTTTCATGAGGCATAGGGACTGAACGAACAAGGAGTGGAGTCGCATGTTCTTCTCGGATGAGAGCAGATTCAGTACGAGTAGCGACTCTGGATGTACTACTCGATAGTGCACCGCCTCACTTCAGTTCCATTATCCGAATCTGCTTTTCAGACGATGTTACATAATACCAATCAAACATGTCGCTTCCAGTAATGGTTATAGCTCTGCTCTGATTGGTAATATTCTACAAGAAAAAGAAAATACGTAAAATTACACCACTTCTGTACTACGGTCGTGAGGAACTAACCAGTAGTTACAAAAGCTGGTGCACCATCCCATTTGTTGAGAAAATTTCAAATAACGTTGCACTCAACTTTCACAACAAAAGACCTGTGTTTTACAACAAAAACCGCATATCAAAATTTTTATTCAGTAACCAAGACTAATTGCAACCTTTGACACAAAATGGTGTATCTAAAATCACAAGCAAGCGCTGTGGAAAGGTGTACGTGGTGTCAGCAATGCCAGTTAGGTTACCGAACTGAAGACTAGCAAAGAGAGATTCAACCTTTGCGGAGCATCGTACAACAGAAAACCACACATACGATCCGTATTCTAAAGTTTTTATTACTGTTAAAAAAGGAGAGGGATAACCTTACTATAAATGCTGGAAATCAATAAACATTCACACAGAATACCAGCTTGCTTTTAAATGACCAAACTCAGTTCCTCCCCCCCCCCCCCCCCCTCTGTTAAATTAATTTTCATTCGTACAACTATTAGACAAAAACTGCAAATTCAGCTCTATCGATCATCTATTGTTAAATATAACGATCTCCAAATAAAAACTGTAAGTAGGCTGTTTAAGTTTTTATATTAGTAACGCCACGTAGCTCTCTGTATGAAAATCACCGGCTGTGCTGTGTGCAGTCTGTGGCTGGGTGGCATTGTTGTAATATTCGCTATTGTACTGCTGGGCTGTTGGCTGTTAACAGCGCGTAGCGTTGCGCAGTTGGAGGTGAGCCGCCAGCAGCGGTGGATGTGGGGAGAGAGATGGCGGAATTTTGAGAGCGGATGATCTGGACGTGTGTCCATCAGAAAGAGTAAATTTGTAAGACTGGATGTCATGAACTGATATATATATATATATATATATATATATATATATATATATATATATATATATATATATATAATGACTTTTGAACACTATTAAGGTAAATACATTGTTTGTTCTTTATCAAACTCTTTCATTTGCTAACTATGCCTATCAGTAGATAGTGAGTTCAATAGTTCGAATCTTTTATTTAGCTGGCAGTGTTGGCGCTCGTTGCATTGCAGTAGTTCGAGTAATGAAGATTTTTGTGAGGGAAGTGATTCATGAAAGGTATAGGTTAATGTTAGTCAGGGCCATTCTTTTGTAGGGATTATTGAAAGTCAGATTGCGTTGCGCTAAAAAATATTGTGTGTCAGTTTAAGCACAGTCATGTATAATTTTTCTAAGGGGACGTTTCATAAAACTTTATTGTTAATTTTTAGTTAAATTTAATTATTTCTGCGTAATACAAAAATCTAACACTTGCCTTTGTAAACCTGTAGATGTCATTATTTTTTGTATATTCTGTATCTTCAATCAGTAATACCTGTGTAACTCGCACGTCATTTTATCAGTCATCTTGGGTATCAATAAACCGCTTTAGCTGTATTTAGTCCTTTATTATTGGATCACTACCGGTCTCGGGGCACTAAAAGCCACATCTTCAGGTGGACATATGACTAAAAGACCAAATACAGCTGAAGCGATTTATTAATACCCAAGATGACTACTCATAGCTGTGGTTGCCCTATCTACAAGATTGTCTGCATTTTATCAGTGTTTGCGACGTTCAGCTGTCAGCTGAGAGTGGCTTAAGAAGAAACTGACTTCTCGCATTCATAGAAATGTATTCACGAAGAAACGACGGAATACGGTGTTTTTTTGCAACATACGAAACTGTTAATTGGTCCAGATACCCGGAAATAAGTCTTACGAAAAAATTACTTAGTTCAAGACGCAAGTTCATTTCGTGACGGCAGTAACGGACAGAGTAAAATGGCGATTCTTCGCTTAGAAGTTGCGACACAGATTTCGCTAAAAATATTTTGAGAATTGAGTGGTGTACTGTTCATATACAACTGTTTCTCTTTGGCGTTAGCCTTGGAAAAATTCTATTTTTTAGCACCACTTACCTCTAAGTCTCTCCTGGAAAACGGCCAATGTTAACCGCTTTCATATTTTTTACACACTAAGGACAGCTGGACTTTCCAACCATCTGCTTTTAGTTGCCGGCCTACGGAGTATTATTAGAAGGTACCTACTGCTCATGGTCAATCAGAATTTCTCCGATGCTGAACGCTGAACTTCCAGTTCTCTTTCTTATGAACGTCCTGAGTGCTTCTCTACAAATAAATAGAGAAAGATGACGTCAGAAATACCAGTTTTCATTGGGTCTTTACTTCGGTGCTCTGTAGAGCAATCTCTGTAAGATATTTCTGTGGTTTCGTGCCGGTTCCAAGGCTGTAAGGCAATCTGAAGGAAACGAAAGAAAAGAATGTCGCATGAAAACTGAGACTCATTGTCTCGTCGACGACGTGGTGATTAAGGTCGTAGTATAAGCTCCGATTGGGGAAGGATGAGAAATGAAATCTGCTGTAACAACCATACTGGGTTTTGCAAACAGGACAACCACGGAAAACCAAAAACAAGATGGATAGTCGAGGATTTGAGGCCCGGTTCTTCGACATTCGGGTATAGCGCTTTAACCAATGTGTCAACTTACTCTGTTTGGTGGAAACGACTGTTATGATAATACGCGCGTGATTTATTGTGTCTTGGGGAAATTTTTTTTGTTATGTTTAGAAAAAAATGGATAAATGTTTCAATTTAAAATTGTGCTGGAAATTCTTTTAACAAAATTAAGTTGTGAAGAAACAGGAACTTTTTTTCCGAAGTCAAAGACATAAGTCAGCTTCTGTTCATAAGATGAACGTAAGCAAAACAAGGGAGAAAGAAATTTGTCTGCATAAACAGAGCGGTTAGAAAAGAAACTTCCATGAGTAGCTACATATCGGTACCATTAACTGTAAGTTACATATTCTATTTACGATTCAATCACGCCAATCACGTTGAATAATAGAGCAACTCCTGCAGCGTACTTCACTTTAACAGTACTAACTTTACAATTCAAAGAAAAGAAGGCGCAACAGCGATACTAATAATTATATAGCGCTCCTCTACTACGACAACGACACGCTCATGCATTTCATTAATTTATACTGCATTTGTGACTCGCAGCATGAAAATGTTCAAAGCGAAGAAATCTCTGCCACCAGCTACAAGTTAGAAACCACGCTCTGTGACACAATGAACTAAGCACATTAACAATGTCAAAATAGTAATTCACAAACCTCTCACCCACTCCATTGAACAGTACTTCGCGCTGGGTCATTAGGCGACGCAGTGGGGCGGAACGATTGACAAACTTCCGGTGCGTGCGAAAGTTTAAGGGACTTCGGATAGGTTGAACTCTTGACATTTTCAATCTTTTTTTCATTGAACATAATCCACTGAATTTCCGCTTTCCAATGATATACAGTACGTATGTATTTTGTCTTACTTCTGGTTGATTCATTCATTTAAGGGGCTCCGGAACGCCCTATACTTGCAATGTTAAAATAACGCTTATAAATTACATCTTTCCTCACAAAGTATTTGAGGTAGGAAGTTGAACTTTTTACAGATTATTTATTGGAATATGGGCTACAACTTAACACAGGGATTTTACAAAATTTTAGTTCAGTTATTAAAGATGATTTTTTTTCAATTGTAATGAAAATTCACAACATTTTTTTGCAATTTTTTATTTATATATTCAAAAATATACAGTTTTTTGAAAAAAGGCTATGTTAAATTATGCAGAAGCTACTGTGTAACATTTACTGAAAGTTTGAAACAAATATGTTTGCAAGATCCTTAGAAAACATGTAATTAGTATGAGAAAATAAAAGTTTTGGGAATCGAGCGACAAAGATTGGATTAACTTTTTAGTGCATTCCAGGTCCATAGGATGGATTATCTTCATCCTCTGCAAACTCCTCCTCCAGCTTCCTCTTGTTCCTCCTCCTGTTTACTCTTGCTTGTATTTCTAGACTCTTTACAGCCCTGTCTGCAGCCCGAAGGCGTTCCTTGTCTAAAGCAAGCATCGCTCGTACCATGGTAGAACCTATCTTCATTCCCATATTTCTAAATACACTCCTGGAAATGGAAAAAAGAACACATTGACACCGGTGTGTCAGACCCACCATACTTGCTCCGGACACTGCGTGAGGGCTGTACAAGCAATGATCACACGCACGGCACAGCAGACACACCAGGAACCGCGGTGTTGGCCGTCGAATGGCGCTAGCTGCGCAGCATTTGTGCACCGCCGCCGTCAGTGTCAGCCAGTTTGCCGTGGCATACGGAGCTCCATCACAGTCTTTAACACTGGTAGCATGCCGCGACAGCGTGGACGTGAACCGTAAGTGCAGTTGACGGACGTTGAGCGAGGGCGTATAGTGGGCATGCGGGAGGCCGGGTGGACGTACCGCCGAGTTGCTCAACACGTGGGGCGTGAGGTCTTCACAGTACATCGATGTTGTCGCCAGTGGTCGGCGGAAGGTGCACGTGCCCGTCGACCTGGGACCGGACCGCAGCGACGCACGGATGCACGCCAAGACCGTAGGATCCTACGCAGTGCCGTAGGGGACCGCACCGCCACTTCCCAGCAAATTAGGGACACTGTTGCTCCTGGGGTATCGGCGAGGACCATTCGCAACCGTCTCCATGAAGCTGGGCTACGGTCCCGCACACCGTTAGGCCGTCTTCCGCTCACGCCCCAACATCGTGTAGCCCGCCTCCAGTGGTGTCGCGACAGGCGTGAATGGAGGGACGAATGGAGACGTGTCGTCTTCAGCGATGAGAGTCGCTTCTGCCTTGGTGCCAATGATGGTCGTATGCGTGTTTGGCGCCATGCAGGTGAGCGCCACAATCAGGACTGCATACGACCGAGGCACACAGGGCCAACACCCGGCATCATGGTGTGGGGAGCGATCTCCTACACTGGCCGTACACCACTGGTGATCGTCGAGGGGACACTGAATAGTGCACGGTACATCCAAACCGTCATCGAACCCATCGTTCTACCATTCCTAGACCGGCAAGGGAACTTGCTGTTCCAACAGGACAATGCACGTCCGCATGTATCCCGTGCCACCCAACGTGCTCTAGAAGGTGTAAGTCAACTACCCTGGCCAGCAAGATCTCCGGATCTGTCCCCCATTGAGCATGTTTGGGACTGGATGAAGCGTCGTCTCACGCGGTCTGCACGTCCAGCACGAACGCTGGTCCAACTGAGGCGCCAGGTGGAAATGGCATGGCAAGCCGTTCCACAGGACTACATCCAGCATCTCTACGATCGTCTCCATCGGAGAATAGCAGCCTGCATCGCTGCGAAAGGTGGATATACACTGTACTAGTGCCGACATTGTGCATGCTCTGTTGCCTGTGTCTATGTGCCTGTGGTTCTGTCAGTGTGATCATGTGATGTATCTGACCCCAGGAATGTGTCAATAAAGTTTCCCCTTCCTGGGACAATGAATTCACGGTGTTCTTATTTCAATTTCCAGGAGTGTACCTTTGGCTTTCCAACATTTCTCCTTTTCTTAAAAGCCTTCAGAGGATTTCTAATAACTTTACTTTTACTCATTATTATACTTCAACAAAACAGAGACTCAAGAAACAGAATTAATTACGAATATTTTCGAGATAACGACAGAGTAAATAAACATGAAACAATCGACAATCACACCAGCGATATATATTGAACCATCACAGGTTAGCCACAACACATACTTTATCTCACATCATTAAAATGTACCTGATGAACACGGACGTTAATAATAACACCATTTGACAGCAGTTTAACAGCGCCACAGTGGGTCACGCCCATGTAGAACACATTTCAAAAAAAATTTAAAAATAGTTGTAGTCTTCGGAATTGAATAAATTATATATCTATTAAAAGGTAATAGTCTGCAGATTCAGAAAACGCAAAAAAGTAAAAATTGAACTTTTCATGATTTTGAGTCTTTCCGGAGCCCCTTAAACAAAACAGTGCGGATGTGACCATGTGCATTTGACAGTTCTCAGACTGAAATATGATTTTTCGAACCCCTCGCCTCCGAGTTTAATTACTTAGAAGATGGAGATTCAAAAGCTTTCAAAGGAATTGAGGAAGAGAAGTCAGAGGATAAAATGTAGCTATCACTAAGCAGGAGTGCATAGGTCATGTACAAAGGCGACTGGGTATAAATCTACGACAACTGAAGACTGCATACCAGGGAAAGCAATTGCAAAATGGTAGAGGATTAGACATTAAGAATACTTTCACAGAATCTGTCATAGATGGAATTCAAAACTATTGTGGCGTGGCCATCGGCAAAATATTTGTAGCGTAGAAGATATGAGAAAAGCTGGATGGGCAGTTTTGTTTCACCACTCTTCAATATACGATAAACCCTTTCATGGCTTATGCCCTCCAGAAAGTGATTCATGGTGCAAATACAACAGAGCACAGAAAAATAGTGAGAAATTTATTCACAAACCATCTATTCCTTCTGCAAGTGGAGGTCTTGAAAGAAACGTTCAGATATCTGTCAGGTGTAAGTCTACAGAAGAAATGTCTTCATGCGACACCCGGAATCTTAAAGAGTCCATTAACAGCATAATCTGGGCCAGAATTCCCAAGATAGTGTTTGTGGCAAATAGCACACTGCATTTTGGTGTCTTTGATGCAGTGACAACGTTGAATGAAGGACATTTTGCAAGGCGTGAAGTTCTGAACAGACTTATGGCATCAGAGATAGCCGTTAGAGACCTTGAAACAAGGGAAAGACAGCACAAACAAGCAGGAAAAGGGACATTACAAGATGAGATGGAAGAGGATGCACGCAACCTATCATATGGAGCTGGGATGCATTAACAGCTTGAATGGCTGTTTCCTGTAAGTTGTATTTTTTAAGAATAATGTGTACTTTTTCTCAACTTCTATTGGCCAGAATTTGTTCAGAATTACAGGGTATACCCACTGGACTATTTTTCATATTTTAACACAGCGGTTTTCTTTTTTAGTCCCAAAGAAGTTAGAGCTTTACATACATAGAAAAGTGTAGACAGTTTCTTATTTTTAAGTCCACTTTGAACAAAAATAGTTTGTTTTAAAACCAATAGAAATCCCTCTGTTATATTAGTGAGAATTGTGTAAGCTACAAGTCATATTTTTTCAGATTTTTATTTCCAATAGTTTCCGAGAAAAAGTACCTTTCATATGAACAAATTTTATATCGCTTAAGATAGTGATTTTCCATCCTGAGCCGGCCGGTGTGGCCGTGCGGTTCTAGGCGCTTCAGTCTGGAACCGCGTGACCACTACGGTCGCAGGTTCGAATCCTGCCTCGGGCATGGATGTGTGTGATGTCCTTAGGTTAGTTAGGTTTAAGTAGTTCTAAGTTCTAGGGGACTGATGACCACAGATGTTAAGTCCCATAGTGCTCAGAGCCATTTGAACCATTTGAGCCATTCCATCCTGACCGGAGACCCTTAAAAGCTGTACCTTCAGAACGTCGTAACTTCTAACCATCAGAATTGCAGCCCAAATTTTCAAGCGGGATCGAATTTTGTGGCAGTTATCTTGCAAGAGTGATTTTTTCTCTTTAAAATAGGAGGTCAAGTTGGTGTTTCCCCGTAAGTCTAGAAGAATGTGCGGTATCCGCTCGTATTTGTGGTACTTCGAAATCTACTTTCTTCAGCTCACTAATAGCACTAACAGCGACGTATCTAAAAAATTCAAGACTTTGCAAATAATTCATTCTGAATCAAGTGAGACTGCGCTATGAATTTATGGTTTGGCCTAATAGTTACCCGTGGCGAGAAAATGCTAGCTTAATCGAAGCCTTATTCGCAACGGCTGTTTGGTACTAAGACTGTATTGAAAGTAATCTGAATTCCCCCCAGTAGTCATCTGGTGACTAACTTACGGGAATACTTGCTATAAAAGGCGTAAATCGCCCACGTATCTCGATTATCCGTCTCTCAGCGTATAACGTTAAACAGGTTGTTAGAACACGTAAGACGACTGGAATCTGGGATAAACCGCATTTCAACGCACGGTAAGTGATCAGATCGTTAAACATTAAAGCGAAGGCGAGAAAAGTGGTGGGGAGGGGTTTCATAATCTGCGCCAGCAGTCTGCTCTAAAACTGCAAACATAAACTTGAAAAAAATACTTTTTCTGTGGAATGTGAACGCTTTTCGCAGTTGAACCTACCAAGACAGCTTAAAATTGTGTGCCGACCGGTACTCGAACCAGGACATTGCTTTTCACGGGAAATGCTTTTCTTAATCGATCAGCGGATATATTACATTTTATTCTGGCGCCATTGCTATTTATTACTAATAGTGGAGAACCTGGGAACTGACGTACAGGGTATCCTCCAATGAGTGAACTGCGATCATCTAAAATTGTACCAATGACTCATTAGTTGCATTTTATCCGGGTCATCATTAGACACATTCAGAAATCACTCAAAAATTACATAAACACTGTCATTCTTCACAACTGGGGGAAGACAGAGCTTTTTATTGGTAACAGGTTATTAGTTTTTGGTAGTAGCATACTTGACTTCGTCAGTACCTTTTCTTTTTATTATCATATTGATATTCTCGACTTTGTTACTCCTCTCCAGTTTTACCTTTCTTTACTGTAGTAGGCATCCCACTGAAAATCACGCTTCTACAAAGTCTTCCTTCTTTTCAGTTAGATACGTTATCTGCCTTCGCACAAACGATGGGTGTTCTTGTGGAAAGGTAGCTTGAGTCTGTCGAAGATACGGGTTTCCGAACCATAGGTGTAACAACATCAGAATAGTATCTATGCATCTATGCAGACAAGCAAACGCACAGCACCTGAAGAGGGGTAGCAACTTTTCTTCAGTAGTTTTCAGGGGCAACAGTGTAGATGACTGACAGGTGTGGCCTTGTAACATTGGCCAACAGGGCCATACGATACTGATACTGCCGCACCGCTGAAAGGAGGAGTAAATTACACCCGTTATGGTCCCAGAAGGCAAGAAGTTTAAGCAGATAGGATACTGTTGAGTAAAATATTCCAGAGGTGAAATCCCATTCGCGTCCCCGGGAGAGGGCTGCTAAAGGGGATGTCGTCAGCAGGGAAAATTTATCAGTCTTTCTACTGTCATAGGGTGGAATGTTCGATCCGTTAATTGTTTTGGTAGGTTAGGGGATTCGAAATGAGGAATGGATAAGTTGAAGCCAGATAAACGGGAATTGCTGCAATGTGGAGGAAAAAAAAAAAACAGGAGTCATTGTCAGGTCAGTACAGTCTTATCTGAACAAAAATATGTGTAGCGTAAGAGTAGGTCTAATAGTGAAGAAGACAATAGACTGCGGGTGGTCACCCGCTATGAACACCATATTGAGCGGATTATCATAGTAAGATAGACACAAAGCCAAGACCCACCACATAATTGGATCAGGAGATTAAGAGATTGAAAAAAAAGTATAATGAGACAGATAAAATTCAGTACATTAAGAGAGATTACATGTGATGAATACTGTAACTCGACAGTGAAAACAGAAGAAAGGGAAAAATAGGAGGAAAACATGGACTGGGGGAAAGAAACGAAACGGGAAGGATAAGAATTTCGCACAGAGGACAGTGTAAGATGTGTATATTTCTATCGTCTATTGTCAAATCACAATTTATGAAAGATGTTTATATTTTATTAATAGGATTAAGTAGGAATAATTAATATTTGTCATGTTGGAAATAATTGTGGTAGCAGGGAATGTCTGCACCAAAGTATTGTTGACAAGAGAGACCGTAAATTGATATAATTTTAAAAAGGGCGGGAGAGGCCGCATATGGATACATTATAAGAAAAGAGCGGGGAAGACCACGCATTGATACACTTTGTAAGGGTAGCAGGGATTGTCCGCACCAGAAAGCATTGTTGGCAGGAGAGACCGCACTTTAGTGTTCGTAGGAAGTCAGTAGTAAGCGAGGTGTGAAGCGAGTCGGTAGCAGGTCTGAAGCGAGAGGTTGAGCGGAGTAGTGTGCCTGCCAGCCACCAGCTATGATTTACAAGAGATTATAAACGGATGTACAGAGACATCAACTATCATCATAAGCGGAACTAATATTATTGAATTATTTTCTTTGCGAAACTCAAGACTACTGAAGGTATGTTTGCGCAATGCTAGTTGTAAGATTATTGTAAAAAGTAAGTCCCGTTTGAACGTTTGGAAAATCATTTCATTAGCAACAGTAAATATTTGAAGCGTTTTCAGAATATAATTAATTTTTGCCAGCAATGTTGCATTACTGATTATAATCCATCCCAAAAACCATCAACATAAAACTTTGGAAAAATTTTATTGTTGTCAAGAAAAAGTGTAACTATTAATTACGTAACTTCAGTCAAATTAATTAAAGAATAACGTCAGCTTTGCTAATAAAGAATAACGTCAGCTTTGGTAATAAATACAGCCACTTATTATAACAGCCCACCAGCAGCTAATAAAGTATAGTAAAACAGAGTAAGTATATTCATGTCGCAGTTCGATGTAGCAGTCAGATGGCGATCCAGTAACAGTTTAAAAGGTAAGGAACAGTTTTGGGTTATTGCAGGTAACGACTGAGGGCCACGACGACGACACATTCTATGTTTCGTCGAAATAATCAGAAAATCACTTTTACTAAGCAGCAATTAAAATTGTATGCGAAGATTGAGAAAGAGAATTAATTTCAAAGGGAAGATTTCATTTGTTATTATTAAGCAAGAGATAGAAATCCTAAGGGAAAGTTACATAGCTTATTGTAAAAGGTAAGGTTATCATTAACAAAAGAGGTAAAGAGGAGATGGAAGGTTTCAACAGTTTAATCGTTGCCAACATCTGATTTAAAAATCATAAAAGAATGTTGTGCCAACGGCCTTGCCGTGGCGGTAACACGGGTTCCCGTCAGATCACCCAAGTGAAGCGCTGTCGGTCTGGACTAGCACTTGGATGGGTGATCATCCGGTCTGCCGAACTCTGTTGGCAAACAGGGTGCACTCAGCCGTTGTGAGGCAAACTGAGGAGCTACTTGATTGAGAAGTAGCGGTTCCGGTCTCGTGAACTGGCATACGGAAGGGAGAGCGGTGTGCTGCCCACATGCCCCTTCATAGCCACATCCAGTGACACGTGTGGGCTGAGAATGAGACGGCGGCCGGTCGGTACCGTTGGGTCTTCGTGGCCTGTTCGGGCGGAGTTTAGTTTTAAAAGAAGGCTGTATGCGTGGAAGAGATCTGGAAACACCGAAAAGTTTCAAATACATAATACATGGTGAATCACAATTTACGGTGGAAGCTGACACGGGTAATAGTATACGGTGGTAGATACGAGTGTAAGCTAACTTTAACATCTACAGAGTTGAAGTATTGCTGAATTTCTTGTTAACTAGGTCATGGGTGAAATCTGGTCTCAATAAGAAGGGGACTTTATGGAAAAGTTTACAGTTAAAACCCATCTGCACTAACTAGGACATACTAACGTCAGTGGCGGTTCATAAGCACACGACTGTTGTTTACTGGATTGTTCAAATGTATGTGAATTCCTAAGGGACCAAACTGCTGAGGTCATCTGTTCCTAGACTTATACACTACTTAAACTAACTTAATCTAGCTTATGATAAGAACAACAAACACCCCATGCGCGAGGGAGGACTCGAACATCCGGCGGGAGGTGCCGCGCAATCCGTGACATGGCACCTCGAACCGCGCTGCCATTCCACGCGGCGTTTATTGGATTACTTTTGATTCTATTATCGTGTGGTTTCACCGGTGTCAGCTGTCCCTATTAATTATATGACACACTCTGCATATTGGATTTGTTGATAGCAAACGATATGATATCTTTGAGGAGGTTCATAGTGAACAAAGAGACGACAGAATAAGCAAAGTCACAGTCTGTGTATTCAGACAAGTATAAAGGAGGAAGTAACTTTTGTATCCTGCCTGGAAGGCGGCGCTTGGGTCTGCTCCTGAAAACTGAAAGGTTGGCCGAATGAAGGAAGTGAGTAGGAGCAGGAAAAGGTAAAACACGTCGGTTATTACTTGAAACTTTAATAAACATACAAATTGAATGCAGCACGAATGCCAGACACCCAGCATAAAGAAATAGCTATTATCCAGGCTGCGCTTGCATGTTAGTAGGTTTGTTTATGATTAGTGATGCTAAACAAGTAACCTAGTAATTTACAAATATCTGGGTGTATAGTGGTGTAGACACGTGTGTCAGTATATGAAGGGCTTATTACCTGAAAATTTCTGGTATCTCAACAACTCAAGTATATATACTTGAATACTTCTGGTATCTCAACTGCAGATTTTTCAGCGCTCTTTTAACTTCAGGACTTCGCATCTCAGAATGAACAAAAATGGACTTGTACCACTATTGAAATAAGCCCTTTATATACAACTAAATAAGGGGCGACGGAAAAGTCTCCGTTCCAAGGCCACACTAACCCCTTGCGTACCACGTCGGTGCTTATATACTTGCATCGGAGTCGCATTGGGCTGCATATAAGTTGAACGCACCCAATGGGAACTTTCTGATCGCTACTTATACACTGCCGGAAAAAAATAGTACATGCTTTTAGAAGTTTCCAATTCACTCAAGATTTATTATTCCAACATTGCGCATGGTGCATATGAAATGATTTTATTTACAGACCAATAGCACAAGCGGTTCTGAGGTACTAGATGTCGACCCATGCTGCAACACCCATATCAATACGTTGTGCTGCCTGTGCGTGCAACAATGCAGGCACTGACTCTGGCATTCAGTCGATCGTACAGATGGTAGGTAATGTTCTGGGATACGTTATGCCACGCCTGCTCGACCTGTTAACGTAGTTCTGTAAGGGTAGTTGGTTGATGGGCCGCATGAATAACTTCTCCCGTCATATCCCACACGTGCTCGATTGCACACAAGTCCGGCGATCGTACTGGCCAGGGATGTTGCTGCTCGTCTTGCAGAGAGCACGTTGAGTTTCTCGGGCAGCACGTGGGCGAACTTTAACCAGCTGGAACTACACGTCACCTTCCTGCTGCCAGAAGAGCAGAAACACGCCTTTAACAACATTCTGCACGTACCTAGCGCTGGTTAGCGCCCCCTCCAGCAACACCTAAGGTGTACGAGAGTTATAGCTTATCGCACCCCGCACGATAAACCCTGGGCAGTGTGTCCTAGATGAATGTACTCTACGAGACAGCACTTACCAGTTCTACATCTTAATGCTGAAACGATCGTCACTTGCGTGCAGGCAAGTAACCCTGGTCAAATAGTGAGTATTGTGATGAGTACAGGGATTAGTGACCACAAGGCAGTTGCTGCTAGGCTGAATACCGTAACACTTGTAACACCATAGCTTAGACACTACATACCTTTTGTTGATCCATTTAGCTTTCTATTTTGTTCAACATCCCATCGTTGAACTTCTGTAATTAGTGTACAGTTAATTCAATACTGTAATGAAGTATAATCTCTGTAATGTTATGTTTTGTCTTTCTTACATAATCTCTTTGGGTATCTTTAAAATTAAATAATTTTATTTAAATAATTTTTTGTAGAAATGTCAATATGTGCAAATGTTCTGTTTTAATTAATAGGTTTGGTTACTGTTATGTAAATTGCTGATCCTCACTTAGGGTTCTTAGTTATTTTGTATGTAAAACGTCTTATGGTTCCCCTAAGGAACGGAACTTTGTAGCGCGCGTAAGTTGTGGTTGGCATAGGTAGGAAAGGTGGAACAAGAGTCAGTCGGGGACGAGCTACCAAACTGTGCACTGCCCATGTAAAAGTTGTATATTATGCTGGTTCTGAGAGAGGCTTTTCCTGCCGCTTTCCAATGCCTCGGATGGATGGATAAATAGCTGGAACTATTCTGGAATTGGTATCTATCATCGCCACCAAGAAATGACCGAGTCCAGCAATTCTACCTGCAATTCCACCTACCAACATGCAATGGCCACCACATTGCGCAATCACTATAATGGAGCACTATAGTAATGTACAGTGAAGTATCAGCTCATTGGATGTTTTGTGTGCACAAATACAAGTAACTTATAACTGAATTCATGTAGCTACGCCGGCCGCGGTGGTCTCGCGGTTCTAGGCGCGCAGTCCGGAACCGTGCGACTGCTACGGTCGCAGGTTCGAATCCTGCCTCGGGCATGGATGTGTGTGGTGTCCTTAGGTTAGTTAGGTTTAAGTAGTTCTAAGTTCTAGGGGACTGATGACCACAGCAGTTGAGTCCCATAGTGCTCAGAGCCATTTGAACCATGTAGCTACCTTGATTTTTTCCCTATTACAACACCTCTCAGGTTCCTCTCCATTTGAACTATGATAACCGAGTGTCCTAGTTTGTGGAAAAATGAAAGCCTCAAAGCCAAATAGTTAATTAAATAATGTTGTTTGATCTTTGGTAAGAAGGGAGTATTCAGATTTACTGTGGATTTAGTGAAATTGTGGGAGGTAGTAAATGTAGTTTTGTGAAAGCCTCCCAGTGATGGAACAGTCTAATTTAAAGTTTTGTGGAGTTTCAAAGTCACCTGTTTAATCATTTACTTGAAGGTAGAAGACTGTGGTAATAAAGACAATTTGCTGTTTCTTTTAAAGATTAAAAGTTCTTAAAACTGAGGCTTATAAAGTTTTGCTTAGTTAGTGATCATAGTGCTGCCTGTAGTAAATTTTAAAAGGTGAGTCAGTTTCATGCAAATTTGTCAGCATTGTGTCTCACTGTAGTAAAAGTGGAAAACTGTAATAGTGGAAAGTTATATACTCATGCTTGCTAAGTCTGGTTTCTTTTGGGTAATGAAAGTACATATTAATAGTGTAATACGATCCACAGGTTATCCTTTATGATCATGATAAATAACAATTAAATAGAAAGACCACTATTTATGAAAACAATAATTTCTTTATTCGAAAGACAGTTAGAAGTAATGTTAGTGAATTCCAATTAACTTTCATTTTAAATAGTAAAGTATTTAACTGAGAGAGGCTTAACCTGTTATCAGCTCATAATTTTGCGGTAAATTACATTTACAATTTTATGTCAGCTAGGAAAATGCTTGAAAAGTAATACTGAACCTATGTCCAATCTATGATCTTACAGTGAATATTAATAGTAATGTTATGAAGACCATTCAGTTTGAATAAGCCCTGAAAGTAATAGTCTGTATTGTTATCTGTTATATATATGCAAATAGTTTGTTCCGCTCTGTCAGCTTCCAATCTTACCGTGAACATCTGCAGGTGTCAGAGTTCTCTGCACTCGCGTGTGACAAAATATAGGTTGTGGTTGTCCGTTAAAGTTACTCATACCTAATTTCTTAAACAAGAATGTTGATCTTTCTCTTGCCTAATTAGGCTGACGACCGTTTTCTTTATTCTTTAAACAGTTTAGCAAGGTAATATATTATTTGTTACTGTTTGAATATTTACGTAATTTTGACTTTCACTTGCGATAAGCCACCTCCGTTAGGTACAACACGGTCAATATAACGAAATTCCTCTCAGAGGGTAACACTGCACTGTTGCTTTATACCATAATTACTTTAGCAAGATAGTTTTATTTCAAGACCTGCCTCCAACTTTGAGGTTATGGTATAACAGTAACGGACGGTAGTGTTATACACTTAACAACCATCAAAAAGAAACGCAAAGTATATCTGTTTAAAAAAGCTGATAAAATGTTCTTAACGCCTTTTTAAAAGACAGTCTTCACTCCTTCCGATCTGATCGTGCAAGTGTAGAAAAGTTGTGGAATATTTTCAAAGAGATAGTATCGACAGCAATTGAGAGATATATACCACATAAATTAATAAGTGATGGTGCTGATCCCCCACGGTACACAAAACGGGTCAGATCGTTGTTGCAGAAGCAACGAAAAAAACATGCCAAATTTAAAAGAACGCAAAATCCCCAAGATTGGCAAAGTTTTACAGAAGTTCGAAATACTGCGCGTACTTCAATGCCAGATTCTTTTAATAGATTCCACAACGAAATTCTGTCTCGAAGTCTGGCAGAAAACCCAAAGAGATTCTGATCATACACTCCTGGAAATGGAAAAAAGAACACATTGACACCGGTGTGTCAGACCCACCATACTTGCTCCGGACACTGCGAGAGGGCTGTACAAGCAATGATCACACGCACGGCACAGCGGACACACCACGAACCGCGGTGTTGGCCGTCGAATGGCGCTAGCTGCGCAGCATTTGTGCACTGCCGCCGTCAGTGTCAGCCAGTTTGACGTGGCATACGGAGCTCCATCGCAGTCTTTAACACTGGTAGCATGCCGCGACAGCGTGGACGTGAACCATATGTGCAGTTGACGGACTTTAAACGAGGGCGTATAGTGGGCATGCGGGAGGCCGGGTGGACGTACCGCCGAATTGCTCAACACGTGGGGCGTGAGGTCTCCACAGTACATCGATGTTGTCGCCAGTGGTCGGCGGAAGGTGCACGTGCCCGTCGACCTGGGACCGGACCGCAGCGACGCACGGATGCACGCCAAGACCGTAGGATCCTACGCAGTGCCGTAGGGGACCGCACCGCCACTTCCCAGCAAATTAGGGACACTGTTGCTCCTGGGGTATCGGCGAGGACCATTCGCAACCGTCTCCATGAAGCTGGGCTACGGTCCCGCACACCGTTAGGCCGTCTTCCGCTCACGCCCCAACATCGTGCAGCCCGCCTCCAGTGGTGTCGCGACAGGCGTGAATGGAGGGACGAATGGAGACGTGTCGTCTTCAGCGATGAGAGTCGCTTCTGCCTTGGTGCCAATGATGGTCGTATGCGTGTTTGGCGCCGTGCAGGTGAGCGCCACAATCAGGACTGCATACGACCGAGGCACACAGGGCCAACACCCGGCATCATGGTGTGGGGAGCGATCTCCTACACTGGCCGTACACCACTGGTGATCGTCGAGGGGACACTGAATAGTGCACGGTACATCCAAACCGTCATCGAACCCATCGTTCTACCATTCCTAGACCGGCAAGGGAACTTGCTGTTCCAACAGGACAATGCACGTCCGCATGTATCCCGTGCCACCCAACGTGCTCTAGAAGGTGTAAGTCAACTACCCTGGCCAGCAAGATCTCCGGATCTGTCCCCCATTGAGCATGTTTGGGACTGGATGAAGCGTCGTCTCACGCGGTCTGCACGTCCAGCACGAACGCTGGTCCAACTGAGGCGCCAGGTGGAAATGGCATGGCAAGCCGTTCCACAGGACTACATCCAGCATCTCTACGATCGTCTCCATGGGAGAATAGCAGCCTGCATTGCTGCGAAAGGTGGATATACACTGTACTAGTGCCGACATTGTGCATGCTCTGTTGCCTGTGTCTATGTGCCTGTGGTTCTGTCAGTGTGATCATGTGATGTATCTGACCCCAGGAATGTGTCAATAAAGTTTCCCCTTCCTGGGACAATGAATTCACGGTGTTCTTATTTCAATTTCCAGGAGTGTACATTAAGCACACCAGTGGCAAGACGCAGTCAATACCTTCACTACGCGATAACAACGGTGAAGTCACTGATGACAGTGCCACTAAGTGGGAGTTATTAAACACAGTTCTCCGAAATTCCTTCACCAAAGAAGACGAAGTAAATATTCCTGAATTCCTACCAAGAACAACTGCCAAGATGAGAAACATAGAAGTAGATATCCTCGGTGTAACAAATCATCTTAAATCACTTAACAAAGGCAAGGCCTCCGGTTCAGATTGTATACCAGTCAGGTTCCTCTCAGAGTACGCTGATAAAGTAGCTACATATTTAGCAGTTATATACAATCTCTCGCTCACAGAAATATCCTCACCTAAAGACTGGAAAATTGCTCAAGTCACACGAATACCCAAAAAGGGAGATAGGAGTAATCCGCTAAATTACAGGCCTATATCAGTAACGTCGATTTGCAGTAGGGTTTTGGAACGTATACTATATTGAACATTATGAAGTACCTCGAAGAAAACGATTTATTGACACATAGCCAGCACGGATTCAGAAAATATCGTTCTTGTGAAACACAACTAACTCTTTATACTCGAGAAGTAATAAGTGCTATCAACAGGAGACGTCAAATTGATTCGATATTTTTAGATTTCCAGAATTCTTTCGACACCGTTCCTCACTAGCGTCTTCTAACCAAACTGCGTGCCTACTGAATATCGCCTCAGTTGTGCGACTGGATTCGCGATTGCCTGTCATAAAGGTCACAGTTCGTAGTAATAGACGGGAAGTCAGCGAGTAAAACAGAAGTAATATCCGTCACCAGATGAGCAAAACGAATTGCAAAATGATTTAGACAAGACATCTGTACGGTGCGAAAAGTGGCAATTGACCCTGAATAAAGAAGAAAGTGAAGATATTCACATGAGTACTAAAAGATATCAGCTAAATTTCGATTACGCGGTAAGTCACATAAATCTGAAGGTTGTAAATTCAACTACATACTTAGGGATTACAATTACAAACAACCTAAATTGGAACGATCACATAGATAACATTGTGGGTAGAGCAAACCAAAGACTGCGATTCATTGGCAGAACACTTAGAAGGTGCAACAGGTCTACTAAAGAGGCTGTTTACACCAGGCTTGTCCGCCCTATTCTGGAGTATTGCTGTGCGGTGTGGGATCCGCATCAGGTGGGACTGACGGATGACATCGAAAAAGTGCAAAGAAGGGCAGCTCGTTTTGTATTGCCGCGAAATAGGGGAGATAGTGTGACAGACATGATACGTGAATTGGAGTGGCAATCATCAAAACAAAGGCGTTTTTCGTTGCGACGGGATCTTCTCATGAAATTTCAATCACCAGTTTTCTCCTCCGATTGCGAAAACATTATGTTGGCACCCACCTACATAGGGAGAAATGATCATCACGATAAAATAAGAGAAATAAGGGCTCGCACAGAAAAATTTATCTGCTCTTTATTCCCGCATGCAATTCGAGAGTGGTACGGCAGAGAGACAGCTTGAAGGTGGTTCATTGAACCCTCTGCCAGGCACTTTATTGTGAATAGCAGAGTAGTCACGAAGATGTAGATGTAGATGCAGGCAGAATCTGTTTTCATCCCTGAGGACCACGGCGCGCCATTCCGTCTCCCAAGTGGTCCTCTGACGGCACAAGTCGAGCCGCGCACGTCGATTCTGTGGCATGAGAGGAAGATGGGCTAAAGGTGCGTCCCGATAGTCCCACTGCTAATAACCGCTTCGGAACAGTTCGTGTTGACACGTCTGGACTCACCAGACCTCGTATCTGTGCTGCTGTACCTCGGGCATGGATGTGTGTGATGTCCTTAGGTTAGTTAGGTTTAAGTAGTTCTAAGTTCTAGGGGACTAATGACCTCAGATGTTAAGTCCCATAGTGCTCAGAGCCATTTGAACCATTTGTGCTGCTGTAGCTGCACTATCTGCGACTGCTGTCCTTACAGTACGACGATCCTGGTGGGCATCTGTGTTCGGAGGACGTCCAGAAACCCGTCTACAGCTGTGAGAATGTTCGTGTGACCAGTGATACCAGCATCGGTGCACAACTGATGCAGCACGTCCAGCTTGTGTTTCAGTTCTCCGAAAGGACCATCCCGGGACTGGGAAGGTCACAGTTTTACTCCCTTTCAAACTGGGTCAGTTGGGTGTAGGCAGCAGGAGCGCCTCTCCGTGGCGTGGTTACCTGCTTGCTTCATCCGTTTGCACCACGCTGAGCCTTCTGACTGTGGGCATTCCCTATTAACAGCTAGATACAGACGGTGATGTCGTAGCTATGCCACTACGCTATTTGTTGGCGGAAACCATGATCAATACATCCAATATCCACCAGGTGGCATATGCCGTCTTCGGATCAATGCCTGTTTCGTCTTTCCACGTGTACTAATTTCTTTTCCGGTAGTATATGCAGTGCCTATATGTAGGTACATAATGAATTTGTTTGTATTACTTTTTCCGTATGACGAATCTTAGTTAAAAATATTAAAAACTACGAAAATTTTTCTTTGGTATCAGTTATTTATTGCGCGATCGTAGCACTGTTCTATACAAAATGTTATTGGTTTCGCCTTCTTCTGCAAGAACGTGAACATTTTGTGGGTTGGATACACGTGTGCATGCCACACAGAGTTGTCAAAGAGAAATACGGACCTTCTAAATGCACACTAACAACTTTGAACGTTTGCCATTGGTCTTTATTTATGAATGTTCAAAAAGCAATTTTTAGTGGGATTTGCAAAATTTCAAGTCTTATAGCATTTAAATGAGTCTTCAGGTTCGGTATACGACGAAGAGGAGCTATAAGAGACGCATGACGCTCACCGTCTAATGCGCGACAGGCTTTTGAGTGTTCTAATGTCTCTCCAGTTCTTAAGTCCGCTTGCCTCTAAGCTGAGGCGGATCAAAGATTACTCCGAGGTTTGTTGGATTCAATTAACTTTTGCAGGTCGAGCAGTCTTAGATCTATACGCTACAACAACTTACGCTTGCGAGGTATATCATAAAATAAATAAGATTAATAATATTTATCTTATGTCACTCCCGATGCAATACTTTAAAATACGATTCTAGAGCTTAGGGTCGGATTTTATAATTGTCTCTCCACAATATTTCGCCGTAAAATCGGTCCAGCTTCACCAGGTGGTGTAGCAATACTTTTTAAAATTTCTGAAACCGTTAGCACGAGTAAACATTGGTTTTTCTCTGTCACGGGGTAGTCTATAGACACACAGAGTCGTCGACCTGGTGTAAAAAAAAAAAAAAAAATGTGTTCCATTCCCTACTTCGCCCTCCTAGGATCCTTTTCCTTTTCTTCCTAACGTACCTCAGACTTCAAGCTATCTCCATTTTGAATTTCACCAAAATCGGTTCGTTGGCTTAGTTGTGAAAACGAAGCAGACAGAGCTACTTTCGTATTTATAATATTGGTATGGATTTTAACGTGCCTCGACGCGAAAATTAATAATGCATACCCGTTATTGTAGGCTAATGCAGGTTACCCTCCATTCAGAGGCTGTTGCACGCAGCAACCGTTATTCTGATTTGTAAATAATAGATTTCAGCTATCAGTCGTCCTTTGGAATATTCCCTGAACTGTGTACAAAGCCAGACCAACAGGCATTACATGCAATGACCAAAAAAGGATAGTGCATGAGAATGGCTAGTTGCTAGCTGAAAACTAGATCTGCCAATAAAAATTCCAAAGGACAACTGATAGCAGAAATCTATTATTTACAAATATGTCAAAACTACTCAGAGTCGGAATGTGAACTGAACCTCCGCGTCGTCAGTAGCATGTCAGTAGGGATGGGAAAAACCGACCGGTTAAAACCGATACCGGTATTTTAGTTCTGAATAATCGCTATTTTTCGGTATTTGTTTGGTCTCGGTTATAACATGTGTTATATTTTACTAATAACCGAAATATTAGTTATCCATAGCAACAGTGCTAAAATTTTTGGTTTTTGAATAAATCTTTTTTAAAAAAGCGAGTAATTTTTATTCGTAAAATTTCCGTTGCTTTGAAATATTCCGTTAGTACAGAAAATGGGAAAAGCGATGAGTGTTATTGTAATAACATTGCTGACAGAAACGAGCATCAAACACATGGCGTAAGAATTGGTACAGCATCGCCGAGAAAGTAATGTACCTGTTACTATGAGGCGGGGCCTAGTGGGTGGTACAAGTGCATATGTAGTGTGACAGACTTGCCCCATCTGGTCTAATAATTACGACAGTTTCTCGCTGTTGTCTTTGGTGCGGTACGAATGAAATACCGTGCTCCATGTCCTTTAAAAGATTAAGGACAGGAGGAGCCACAACAAACTTACGACATCATACGAGAACACTCATAGCTTTACGACTCATTCATAGTTTACAATAAAAATTGAAAGTAGCTGATCTGTTCCTGTGCCGACGTAACATACTTTTATCCGCTTGCAGACAAATTCACAGGAAAATTAGCGTTCTTCAACCTCAGTTTTCACCCTTTAGAACTGACTATTCATGATGCCCAAATAGTGGTAAGATCTTCCATTACAACGTGATTTTTGAACACGGTTTTAAAAAATTTGTATCAGTAGGAGAATGCTAGTGATTTTTTTGTAATATTTAGCCACCTATCACTTTTCGAGAAACGCGGCGAACGGTGGGCCCACTAAGTTTTCGTTTTATTTGTCCACTTAATTAGATATAAATCGTGAAACTGAGATAGTCAAAATTTTTCAATCTTTGTTCGATTTCTACGTTTTTTACGGGGAATAACAGGAACATAAAACAAAAAATCCGTTATTTTAGAAACCGGTTATTTTCAGCGCTTTTAAAAATCACCTTAAACTGGCGTAAAAAACGATATAACCGAAAACTGGTTGTTTTAGCGATAACGGCCATCCGTACATCCCACTGCCAGTGGTCATGTTATATCGTTGTGTCAGATGCATTTGTAACTACTGCTTACGTACTTAACACATTAATAACATAACGAATGATAATCTGCACATAATGAGCTCAAGGCTGGATACTAGTTCTCAACGCAGTTGCGCTCTGTACAAACGTAAAAATGGAATAGCCATTCACTGTACAGTTAATGACTCAGAACTATCGTCAGCCATGTCGTCCAGATGCTTGGGAATAAAAGTGGGTAGAAATATTAAGTGGAGCGGCCGTATGAGAACGATTATGAGTAAAGCAGGCTCCGATTTATTGGTGAGATACTGGCAAACGAGTTTGCAAAATAGACAGCTTACGAAGTACTGGTGTGGCTCATACTGAACTATTGCTCAGGTGTGTGCGACCCACTCTGATGAGCCAATACATTACGGCCATCTGCTAAACAACGTGTTCCACGTCTGGAACGCAGTGGAGCAACCATTCTGCGTGGTACGGATTCGACTAGTCCTTGGTGGATTTCTTGAGGTACGTGGCACCGGATGAATAAACACAGGTTAAGGAATTCCCGTAAGTTGTGGGCCGGTAAACTGAGGGCTCGGAGCTGGCGCCCAGCATCATTCTAGATTACGTGGCGAATTTACTAGCCTAGGGATCGACGTGATTTCACAAACATGCTCCTCTCCCGCCCGGTTAGCCGTGCGGTCTGATGCACTGCTTTCCGGCGGATTAGTGTGAGTGGACTGCTGTAGCCTGTTGTGGGGTTGTGAACCATCTACATCTACATACTTACTCCGCAATCCACCATACGGTGCGTGGCGGAGGGTACCTCGTACCACAATTAGCATCTTCTCTCCCTGTTCCACTCCCAAACAGAACGAGGGAAAAATGACTGCCTATATGCCTCTGTACGAGCCCTAATCTCTCTTGTCTTATCTTTGTGGTCTTTCCGCGAAATGTAAGTTGGCGACAGTAAAACTGTACTGCAGTCAGCCTCAAATGCTGGTTCTCTAAATTTCCTCAGTAGCGATTTACGAAAAGAACGCCTCCTTTCCTCTAGAGACTCCCACCCGAGTTCCTGAAGCATTTCCTTTACACTCGCGTCATGATCAATCCTACCAGTAACAAATCTAGCAGCCCGCCACTGAATTGCTTCTATGTCCTCCCTCAATCCGACCTGATAGGGATCCCAAACGCTCGAGCAGTACTCAAGAATAGGTCGCACCAGCGTTCTATAAGCGGTCTCCTTTACAGATGAACCACATCTTCCCAAAATTCTACCAATGAACCGAAGACGACCATCCGCCTTCCCCACAACTGCCATTACATGCTTGTCCCACTTCATATCGCTCTGCAATGTTACGCCCAAATATTAAATCGACGTGACTGTGTCAAGCGCTACACTACTAATGGAATATTCAAACATTACAGTATTCTTTTTCCTGTTCACCTGCATTAATTTACATTTGTCTATATTTAGAGTTAGCTGCCATTATTTACACCAGTCACAAATCCTGTCCAAGTCATCTTGTATCCTCCTACAGTCACTCAACGACGACACCTTCCCGTACACCACAGCATCATCAGCAAACAGCCGCACATTGCTATCCACCCTGTCCAAAAGATCATTTATGTAGACAGAAAACAACAGCGGACCTGCCACACTTCCATGGGGCACTCCAGATGATACCCTCACCTCCGATGAACACTCACCATCGAGGGCTACGGCGGGGACGAAACTTCTCCGTCGTTTCTAGGTCCCCAGTTCCGTACAATACAATACAACATGCTCCTCGATCGATTGTAGCACGATTTTGGCCTCGTGGCACGGATAATTATCCTGCTGGCAGGTGCGATAGTGTCGGGGAAGACATCAAGCATTAAAAGATGCAGGTGGACCACACTAATGTTTACGTAGTCCACAACTGTCATAGTTGCCCGACTCGTTAAATATTAATACCGTCATCCTGTGATTACTATTACAGGACTTGTAATTCAGCCTTCACTATGCATCCACAGCGTAAATGTAATTTGTTCAATTCCTCTGTGAGGGACTGAACTGTACAGCCGCTGACGCCTCTCCACATGTGGGTATTACTTCGTGGGAAAGTTTGAAGGTTGTTTACTCTTTTTTGAAACTTTGCAAGTGGATTTCAGAGGGTTAGCTTGCGCCTAAGTTCAAGTGTTTGTCAGTTTTACGAGGGTTGTCCAGAAAGTAAGTTCCAATCGGTCGCTAAATGGAAACCACAGTGAAAATCAGAAACAGTTTATTTGCAAGAGTTAGCTACACTTTCCAGATACTTCTCTACATAGTCGCTGCTCCGACGTAGACTTTTGTCGGAGCGTTTTATCAAATTTCCAACACCATCGTCATAGAAGGCAGCCGCCTGTGCTTTCCGATAGCTCTCTACGCTGGTCTATAGCACGTAGCCTGCGCCCAAGTGTTGTCTTCGTATCCAGTGTTTCACGTGAACAGAGATGATACTCAGGATGAGCCAGTTAGGGCTATGTTGTGGGTGATTGAACACTTCCCATCGAAAAGGCTGCAGGAGCGTCTTCACTGCCCCTACAGAGTGTGGCTGAGAATTGCCATTAAGAAGGAAGTGCTTGGTAGTTGTGTTAGGAGCGCTGCATTCATTAAGGCGAAGCCTCTCAGCAGGCCCTCCTACTTGGCGGGAGACATCGATGTTCTAGGCACCTTTACTCGCTCACAGTGCGCTCACAACTGAAAAGAGCGTCTTGATGCGATCGACAGTCATACCAGAGATACTACCCAACACATCTGTGCAAAGCTTCATCGGGTTTTCACTGTGGTGTCCCTTTAGCGATCGATCGGAACTTACTTTCTGGACAACCCTCGTGTATTTTACTTGTTACTGTGATGTTCTCGTGTGAATCGTCTAGCTCTGTTACCAATAATGGTCTCCCCTTTTTTATATAAGTTCATTATCCCCAGTCAGTCCCATCTGGTATGGATCCTACGTACTTGAGCAGTACCCTAGGGCGGTACCCACATTCCCAAGCGATCTTTATTGCAATCAGCCAAGTTCTCATGCTGAAACCTGGCGTCATCACTGACCTCAGACTATGAGCCACAGAGGATGGGTTTGCAATCTCTGGAACTGGTTGCGAAGGAAGAAGTAAAAATTAATACAGTAGTCAAAATAAATGGTTCATATTGCTGAAACTTTAACACTGAATGTTGTGCTCCAGGGATGCGCTATGATATCAATACAACACACTGTTTGTAATGTAATTCCAACGGAGGCACTCCACATTTCCACCGTGAGGGGGCAGTGTGAGAAGTGTATGGCAATTGTGTCACCTGTAAATATTGCAGTATTTGCGCTGTGTGTCATTAAGAGAGTGGTGTCGCTCCAGGATGGTTGGGACAACAATGTTGTAGGATCAGAGGCTCCGTATAGTCGCTCTAATGGACCAGGGAATGAGACAGGTGGACATCGGAGCGAATGTCGCTGTGAGTCACATTTTTGTCTCTAGAATCTGGAACAAGTTTCTAGCCATAAGAGCAGTTGAGGGTTGTCACAGAAGTGACCGCGAAAGAAAAACATCAGGTATGCAGGAGCAATACCTACATGTAGCAGCAAGGAGAAAACCTCAACATAGGGCTATGCGTCTGTTGTCTCCTATGCCAAACAGCTACAAGAGTGTAAGTGCCATCACAAATGATGGTATTTTCGAGAAAAGCGATTGTGAGGAAGTGACGTTTGTTGTCATCGCATACAAATTTAAGTGTCTGAAGTTGAAAGATGGCAGGTCCTTTCGACCATTCTTCTTTTCACTTTATTAATTCGCTCGAACAGACAATTACTGGCTCTGTGGTCAATGAGACTGTTAGAGGGGGGAGGGGCGGCAGACAGTGGGTGTGATGCTGAATGTAATGGTAGTTAGATGCATGTAGTCATGCTTTGGCAGGAGATGCTTAATAGTGACAGTTCTGAGAACACAGCGAACCACAGGTATAGAGAGAGAGCAAAGAGAAACCCAGGTCAGCGCCTTAACACAACGGAAGACCACTGTAGAGAACTCGGCCTGGGAGGCATGATGGGTCACTGGCCGTAGGAAGCAGGGAGCCCAGACCGAGGCCACAGTCTATTGTCCATGTGATCAGGAGCAACAAAACTTGTTATGACTGCCTTCGCTAAGCTGCTAAGGACTAAGGGAGTGGAAACTGGTCTCAGTGGAGGTAATGCGCATTCTACCATTTCAGCAGGGGTCCTCGTGTTGTTTCCTGGGAAGCTTCCTGTAAGATGTATCTGCTGGATTGGCGAAAACAATCCGCCAGAATGGGCGAAACGACGAGACAATGCAGGAGGCCGACCACTCAGTGGCCGAGAGAGCTGTGGCGTCGTTCACAGGCTACATACACACATTAGCCGTGTTCTTTCCCACTCGCAAAATACTCTACTGGCCATTAAAACTGCTACACCAAGAAAAAACGCAGATCATAAACAGGTATTCATTGGACAAATATATTATACTAGAACTGACATGTGATTACATTTGCACGCAATTTGGGTGCATAGATCCTGAGAAATCACTACCCGGAACAACCACCTCTGGCCGTAATAACAGCCTTGATACGCCTGGGCATTGAGTCAAACAGAGCTTGGATGGCGTGTACAGGTACTGCTGCCCATGCAGTTTCAACACGACACCACAGTTCATCAAGAGTGGTGACTGGCGTATTGCGACGAGCCAGTTGCTCGGCCACCATTGATCAGACGTTTTCAATTGGTGAGAAATGTGGAGAATGTTCTGGCCAGGGCAGCAGTCGAACACCTTCTGTATCCAGAAAGGCCCGTACAGGACCTGCAACATGCGGTCGTGCATTATCCTGCTGAAATGTAGGGTTTCGCAGGGATCGAATGAAGGGTAGAGCCACGGGTCGTAACACATCTGAAATGTAACGTCCACTGTTCAAAGTGCCGTCAATGCGAACAAGAGGTGACCGAGACGTGTAACCGATGGCACCCCATACCATCACGCCGGGTGATACGCCAGTATGGCGATGACGAATACACACTTCCCATCTGCGTTCACCGCGATGTCGCCAAACACGGATGCGACCATCATGATGTTGTAAACAGAACCTGGATTCATCCGAAAAAATGACGTTTTGCCACTCGTGCATCCAGGTTCGTCGTTGAGTACACCATCGCAGGCGCTCCTGTCTGTGATGCAGCGTGAAGGGTAACCGCAGCCATGGTCTCCGAGCTGATAGTCCCTGCTGCTGCAAATGTCGTCGAAGTGTTCGTGCAGATGGTTGTTGTCTTGCAAATGTCCCCATCTGTTGACTCAGGGCTCGAGACGTGGCTGCACGATCCGTTACAGCCATGCGGATAAGATGCCTGTCATCTAGACTGCTAGTGATGTCGCGATACGATAAACCGCAATCGCGATAGGCTACAATCCGACCTTTATCAAAGTAGGAAACGTGATGGTACGCATTTCTCCTCCTTACACGAGGCATCACAACAACGTTTCACCAGGCAACGCCGGTCAACTGCTGTTTGTGTATAAGAAATCGGTTGGAAACGTTCCTCATGTCAACACGTTGTAGGTGTCGCCACCGGCGCCAACCTTGTGTGAATGCTCTGAAAAGCTAATCATTTGCATATCACAGCATCTTCTTCCTGTTGGTTATGTTTCGCGTCTGTAGCACGTCATCTTCGTGATGTAGCAATTTTAATGACCAATAGTGTAAAAGGTTTGTCGTAACTAAAATACTGGGTGATCAAAAAGTCAGTATAAATTTGAAAACTGAAAAAGTCATGCTTGGAATGACATGGGGTTTTATTAGAACCAAAAAAATATAAACGTTAAAAAAATGTCCGACAGATGGGGCTTCATCAGATCAGAATAGCAATAATTAGCATAACAAAGTAAGACAAAGCAAAGATGATGTTCTTTACAGGAAATGCTCAATATGTCCATCATCATTCCTCAACAATAGCTGTAGTCGAGGAATAATGTTGTGAACAGCACTGTAAAGCATGTCCGGAGTTATGGTGAGGCATTGGCGTCGGGGGTTGTCTTTCAGCATCCCTAGAGATGATGGTCGATAACGATACACTTGCGACTTCAGGTAACCCCAAAGCCAATAATCGCACTGACTGAGGTCTGGGGGCCTGGGAGGCCAAGTGTGACGAAAGTGGCAGCTCAGCACACGATCATCACCGAACGACGCGCGCAAGAGATCTTTACGCGTATATCAATATGGGGTGTTTTTTTCGGTTATAATAAAATCCCATGTCATTCGAAGCATGCGTGTCAATTTTTACATCTCTATCTACATTATTCCGTGGTTTATTAAGTTTTCAAATTTATACTGACTTTTTGATCACCCGGCATTTAGAAACACAAAATATTGAGTGCAAACTATGCTACTGAATGTTTTTGGCAATTTTTACGGGCCTTATGCCTGTTAGTATCGCAGGTAGTCAAAAGGACACAAGATAACCGTTTATTCGTTAAGTCTGCAGCCCACGTTTGCACGATCTTTGAGCTTACCTGGGCCTCAATGGAAGAAAAAGAGTACTTTTGGGGCACGCATAATATACTTAAGATTCACAATATTCGCTGAGTGCTGAGGGGGAAAAAGAGAGAGAGAGGGAGAGAGCGACAGAGATAGATAGATAGACAGAGAGACCGTCCGGGGTGGCCGAGCGGTTCTAGGCGCTACAGTCTGGAACCGCGTGACCGCTCCGGTCGCAGGTTGGAATCCTGCCTCGGGCATGGATGTGTGTGATGTCCTTAGGTTAGTTAGGTTTAACTAGTTCTAAGTTCTAGGGGACTGATGACCTTAGTGGTTAAGTCCCATAGTGCTCAGAGCCATTTGAACCATAGATAGAGAGAGAGAGAAAGAGAGAGAGAGAGGGATGAGAGAGAGAAGTTTATAACTTAGCAGTTTATAACTTATCATTCTTTATTCTAAACTTTATTCTAAAAAAGCTTGATAGAATATTCGAGATTTCGTTACTTTCGTAACTTTGCACATAAAGATTTTTTTCCGTTTGTGTGATGTGCTAGATGCCCACTTCTGGGGCGCATTAATAATGTCTTGGGACTGCGGGCCGCAGGCAGACACCGCTGTTCTAGCAGATATTTCTCCGCTCGGTGTGATCTGCTGCTTCTCGGGCACAAGGTAGAGCAGAGCACGGTGGCAAAAAAAAATTCGCGACTGACGATTTGGCAAGCGTATTCGTGGCGCGGGGTGTATTTTTAGGGAGGGGCCGCTTTTCCCCGCGCTGGGCGTCGGTCTCTGCAGGCCGCACCGGCCGGCCGGCGTCCTCGCCGCACCCGCGTCGCGTCGCGCGGCGTCGCCGGTATAAATAGCGCTGAACTCAGCGGCCGCCGGCACGCCGCGGCGCACTTTTCGCACGCACTCGCGCATGCGCAGTTCGCGAGTCGCGGCGGCGCGTCACATCCGGCGACCCTGGGCCGCGTTGACCTAACCCATATTTCGCAACGCCTGCGGATTGGGCGCGCCGGTACGAGGCGGCCTGCCGGAATTCGGCAATGGCGTGTGCCCTCACAGCAGCCTCCGCGCCGGAGAGCGAGACGGGGACCTTGCGAAACGCGGCGTCTGACGTCACCGGAGCGTTACGGTTGGGGACAAAGGCGGCCCTGTTCCGGTGGACGGCGCAGGTGCCTCGCGCGGCGCCCGAGAAAAGTTCTGCAGTTGCTCCTCGACAGAAACAGCAGTCACTTAAGGCTCGCAGGAAAACTTACACGACAGTACGTTTTTTGCACTCAATACATTTGTCGAATTTTAATCGCATATGGCGATGAATAATAATGTATCCTCACAACATGAGGCACGTTTTTGGCCTCAAATTACTTTTGACCCGTTCAAGGCATTAGTAATCTGTCTTCACCTACACGAACTGCGATCAGGAGCTCGCGAAACGTGCAGCAAGTGTTCTCCCAATTTCATCAACAACTAAGATACAGTCATCAATATTGCCTTTTTTAAATTAGCACAATCAGAGTAGAAGACCAAGAACGAAGTGCTCGGATTAAAAAGTGTATAAGACAGGGATGTGGTTTTCGCCCCTATTGTTCAATCTGTACGTCAAAAAAGCGACGACGGAAATAAAAGAAAGGCTTAAGACTGGGATTAAAATACAAAGTGAAAGGATATCAGTGTTAACACTCGCTGATGATATCGCTACCCTCAATGAAAGCGAAGAAGAATTGCAGGATGTGTTAAATGGAATGAACAATCTAATGAGTACAGAATGTGGATTCAGAGTAAGTAAAGAACGACTGACGTAATTAGAAGTAAAAGAAATGAGAACAGCGAGAAACTTAAAATATCAGTATTGGGGATCATGAAGCAGATGAAGTTACGGAATTCTGCTACTTAGTGTGGTCTTCAGCCCTGAGACTGGTTTCATGCAGCTCTCCATGCTACTCTATCCTGTGCAAGCTTCTTCATCTCCCAGTACTGCAACCTACATCCTTCTGAATCTGCTTAGTGTATTCATCTCTTGGTCTCCCTCTACGATTTTTACCCTCCACGCTGCCCTCCAATTCCACATTGGTGATCCCTTGATGACTCAGAATATGCCCTACCAACCGACCCCTTCTTCTAGTCAAGTTGTGCCACAAATATCTCTTCTCTCCAATTCTATTCAGTACATCCTCATTAGTTACGTCATCTACCCATCTAATCTTCAGCATTCTTCTGTAGCACCACATTTCGAAAGCTTGTACTGTCTTCTTGCCTAAACTATTTATCGTCCACGTTTCACTTCCATACATGGCTACACTCCATACAAATACTTTCAGAAACGACTTCCTGACACTTAAATCTATACTCGATGTTAACAAATTTCTCTTCTTCAGAAACGCTTTCCCTGCCATTGCCAGTCTACATTTTATGTCCTCTCTGCTTCGACCATCATCAGTTCTTTTGCTCCCTAAATAGCAAAACTCATTTACTAATTTAAGCGTCTCATTTCCTAATCTAATTCCCGCAGCATCACCCGATTTAATTCGACTACATTCCATTACCCTCGTTTTGCTTTTGTTGATGTTCATCTCATATCCTCCTTTCGAGACACTGTCCATACCGTTCAACTCCTATTCCAGGTCCTTTGCTGTCTCTGACAGAATTACAATGTCATCGGCGTACCTCAACGTTTTTATTTATTTTCCGTGCATTTTAATTCCCACTCCGAATTTTTCTTTCGTTTCCTTTACTGCTTGCTCAATATACAGATTGAATAACATCGGGGAGAGGCTACAACCCCGTCTCACGCCCTTCCTAACCATTGCTTCCCTTTCATGCCCCTCGACTCTTATAACTGCCTTCTGGTTTCTATACAAATTGTAAATAGCATTTCGCTCCATGTATTTTACCCCAGCCACCTTCAGAATGTGAAAGAGAGTATTCCAGTCAACATTGTCAAAAGCTTTCTCTAAGTCTACAAATTCTAGAACGTAGGTTTGTCTTTTCTTAATCTGTTTTCTAAGATAAGTCGTAGGGCGAGAATTGCCTCACGTGTTCCAAAATCTCTACGGAATCCAAACTGACCTTCCCCGAGGTCGGTTTCTACCAGTTTTTCCATTCATCTGTAAAGAATTCGTGTTAGTATTTTGCAGCCGTGGCTTATTAAACTGTTAGTTCGGTAATTTTCACATCTGTCAACGCCTACTTTCTTTGGGATTGGAATTGTTGTTGTTGTTGTGGTCTTCAGTCCTGAGACTGGTTTGATGCAGCTCTCCATGCTACTCTATCCTGTGCAAGCTTCTTCATCTCCCAGTACCTACTGCAACCTACATCCTTCTGAATCTGCTTAGTGTATTGATCTCTTGGTCTCCCTCTACGATTTTTACCCTCCACGCTGCCCTCCAATGCTAAATTTGTGATCCCTTGATGCCTCAAAACATGTCCTACCAACCGATCCCTTCTTTTAGTCAAGTTGTGCCACAAACTTCTCTTCTCCCCAAACCTATTCAATACCTCCTCATTAGTTACGTGATCTACCCACCTTATCTTCAGCATTCTTCTGTAGCACCACATTTCGAAAGCTTCTATTCTCTTCTTGTCCAAACTAGTTATCGTCCATGTCTCACTTCCATACATGGCTACACTCCATACAAATACTTTCAGAAACGACTTCCTGACACCTAAATCTATACTCGATGTTAACAAATTTCTCTTCTTGAGAAACGCTTTCCTTGCCATTGCCAGTCTACATTTTATATCCTCTCTACTTCGACCATCATCGGTTATTTTACTCCCTAAATAGCAAAACTCCTTTACTACTTTAAGTATCTCATTTCCTAATCTAATTCCCTCAGCATCACCCGACTTAATTTGACTACATTCCATTATCCTCGTTTTGCTTTTGTTGATGTTCATCTTATATCCTCCTTTCAAGACATTGTCCATTCCGTTCAACTGCTCTTCCAAGTCCTTTGCTGTCTCTGACAGAATTACAATGTCATCGGCGAACCTCAAAGTTTTTACTTCTTCTCCATGAATTTTAATACCTACTCCGAACTTTTCTTTTGTTTCCTTTACTGCTTGCTCAATATACAGATTGAATAACATCGGGGAGAGGCTACAACCCTGTCTCACTCCTTTCCCAACCACTGCTTCCCTTTCATGCCCCTCGACTCTTATAACTGCCATCTGGTTTCTGTACAAATTGTAAATAGCCTTTCGCTCCCTGTATTTTACCCCTGCCACCTTCAGAATTTGAAAGAGAGTATTCCAGTCAACATTGTCAAAAGCTTTCTCTAAGTCTACAAATGCTAGAAACGTAGGTTTGCCTTTTCTTAATCTTTCTTCCAAGATAAGTCGTAAGGTCAGTATTGCCTCACGTGTTCCAACATTTCTACGGAATCCAAACTGATCTTCCCCGAGGTCGGCTTCTACCAGTTTTTCCATTCGTCTGTAAAGAATTCGCGTAAGTATTTTGCAGCTGTGACTTATTAAACTGATAGTTCGGTAATTTTCACATCTGTCAACACCTGCTTTCTTTGGGATTGGAATTATTATATTCTTCTTGAAGTCTGAGGGTATTTCACCTGTCTCATACATCGTGCTCACTAGATGGTAGAGATTGGAATTACACTCCTGGAAATTGAAATAAGAACACCGTGAATTCATTGTCCCAGGAAGGGGAAACTTTATTGACACATTCCTGGGGTCAGATACATCACATGATCACACTGACAGAACCACAGGCACATAGACACAGGAAACAGAGCATGCACAATGTCGGCACTAGTACAGTGTATATCCACCTTTCGCAGCAACTCAGGCTGCTATTCTCCCATGGAGACGATCGTAGAGATGCTGGATGTAATCCTGTGGAACGGCTTGCCATGCCATTTCCACCTGGCGCCTCAGTTGGACCAGCGTTCGTGCTGGACGTGCAGACCGCGTGAGACGACGCTTCATCCAGTCCCAAACATGCTCAATGGGGGACAGATCCGGAGATCTTGCTGGCCAGGGTAGTTGACTTACACCTTCTAGAGCACGTTGGGTGGCACGGGATACATGCGGACGTGCATTGTCCTGTTGGAACAGCAAGTTCCCTTGCCGGTCTAGGAATGGTAGAACGATGGGTTCGATGACGGTTTGGATGTACCGTGCACTATTCAGTGTCCCCTCGACGATCACCAGTGGTGTACGGCCAGTGTAGGAGATCGCTCCCCACACCATGATGCCGGGTGTTGGCCCTGTGTGCCTCGGTCGTATGCAGTCCTGATTGTGGCGCTCACCTGCACGGCGCCAAACACGCATACGACCATCATTGGCACCAAGGCAGAAGCGACTCTCATCGCTGAAGACGACACGTCTCCATTCGTCCCTCCATTCACGCCTGTCGCGACACCACTGGAGGCGGGCTGCACGATGTTGGGGCGTGAGCGGAAGACGGCCTAACGGTGTGCGGGACCGTAGCCCAGCTTCATGGAGACGGTTGCGAATGGTCCTCGCCGATACCCCAGGAGCAACAGTGTCCCTAATTTGCTGGGAAGTGGCGGTGCGGTCCCCTACGTCACTGCGTAGGATCCTACGGTCTTGGCGTGCATCCGTGCGTCGCTGCGGTCCGGTCCCAGGTCGACGGGCACTTGCACCTTCCGCCGACCACTGGCGACAACATCGATGTACTGTGGAGACCTCACGCCCCACGTGTTGAGCAATTCGGCGGTACGTCCACCCGGCCTCCCGCATGCCCACTATACGCCCTCGCTCAAAGTCCGTCAACTGCACATACGGTTCACGTCCACGCTGTCGCGGCATGCTACCAGTGTTAAAGACTGCGATGGAGCTCCGTATGCCACGGCAAACTGGCTGACACTGACGGCGGCGGTGCACAAATGCTGCGCAGCTAGCGCCATTCGACGGCCAACACCGCGGTTCCTGGTGTGTCCGCTGTGCCGTGCGTGTGATCATTGCTTGTACAGCCCTCTCGCAGTGTCCGGAGCAAGTATGGTGGGTCTGACACACCGGTGTCAATGTGTTCTTTTTTCCATTTCCAGGAGTGTATTATATTCTTCTTCAAGTCTGAGTTAATGACATATAGCGATGAATAATAATGAACCCTTACAATACGAGGTACGTTTTTGACCTCAAATTACTTTTGACCCGTTCAAGGCATTTGTAATCTGTCTTCACCTACACGAACTCCGATCAGGAGCTCACGAAACGTACAGCAAGTGTTCTCCCAACTTCATCAACAACTAAGATACAGGCATCAACATTTTCTTTTTTAAATTAGCACAATCAAAGTGGAACACCAAGAACGAAGTGCTCGGATTAAAAAGAGTGTGAGACAGGGATGTGGTTTTCGCCCCTATTGTTCAACCTATACGTCGATAAAGCAATGACGGAAATTAATGAAAGGTTTAAGAGTGGGATTAAAATTGAAAGGATCTCAGTGATAAGACTCGCTGATGACATTGCTACCCTCAATGAAAGCGAAGAACTGCAGGATGTGTTAAATGGAATGAACAGTCCAGGGAGTACAGAACGTGGATTGAGGGTAAATAAAGCACGACAAAAGTAATTAGAAGTAACAAAAATGAGAACAGCGAGAAACTATAAATATCAGAATTGGGGATCATGAAGCAGATGCAGTTACGGAATTCTGCTACCTAGGCAGCAAAATAACATTGGCTCACCGGCCATTTGACCATCTATTTCTGTGCGGATGCACAAACAATGCCCGAACTCTTACGGGAATCGGCAATAAAGCCTCGAATAATGAGTGTAATGGGCAGGGGCACTATGAATATAGCGCGGGACAATAAGTTGCGAATGGGGGGTCTCACGGGAGGCGTGCCAGAGATAAGTCCCTGCAGTCGCACTATCCTCTGTGTCCTCGGTGGCTCAGATGGATAGAGCGCCTGCCATGTTAGCAGGAGATCCTGGGTTCGAGTCCCGGTCGGGGCACACATTTTCAACTGTCCCCGTTGACTTATATCAAAGCCTGTATGCAGATAGGGGTATTCATTTCGTAGCAAAATAACTCATGACGGAGGGAGTAAGGATATAAAAAACAGACTAGCACTGACAAGAAAAGGTATTCCTGTTCAAGAGAAGTCTACTAGCATCAAACACAGGTCTTACTTAGACGAAAAAAGTTCTGAGAATTTACGTTTATAGCACAGCATTGTATGATTGTGAGACTTGTGTTATGGGAAAACTGGAACAAAAGGAATGGAAGCATTTGAGATGTAGTACTAAAGAAGAATGTTGAAAATTGGATATTAGGTGGAGTGATAAGGTAAGGAATGAGCAGGTTCTGCGCAGAATTGGCGAGGAAACGAGTATGTGGGATGAAACTGACAAGACGGAGGGAGAGGATGATAGGAGCTCTGTTAAGACATCTGGCAAAAAACTTGCATGGTACAAGAGAGAGTTGTAAAAGGTAAAAACTGTAGAGGAAGACAAAGATAGGATTCCACCCAGCAAATAATTGACGACGTAGGTTTTAATTGTTACTCTGAGATGAAACGGTAGAGAGGAATTCATGGCCGGCTGCATCAACCCAGCATTAATACATAAGTTAAAAAAAAGCTTATATTCAGGATATTTGTATTCCGTGTGTTCTAGTCAGATCTAGCACAGATTTATATAATTGAATCCGTCTCATCGAAAAAGAGAATGTTAGTGAGTGTATCTCGGTTATTTATGTTGCAAGAGCGCTTTGCTATAAGTTTCTTGAGACGCTGGTCACCATTCGTCTAGATGAAAACTGATTAAAAATTACCTTTAACAGGTCAAAAATAATTTGAGTAATATATCCTCGGAGTCCTTTCTACAATTAAGTTACTGATCAACGTTCTTATTTACGGTTTACAAATATTCAATAGATCGCCACCGGAGGCACGATAAACATCCACACGATAGACGACTTGATTGTATACTTTCGCAAGCGTGTCCAGAATTAGGCATATAGAAGGGATCATACTGAACGCCCATCCACTCCCCCACAAAAAAAGAGGGAAAGCAAAACAAGATACCACTATCCACGGAATCTGCTGATTCGTCCAGCTGAAAACTGAAATATTCGGCATGTTATAGTAACTGTGGAAAAAGTCGTATCACAAACATTCCTAGGTACGCGATTCCTACAAGTGTCTATTCCGCAAAAAAGTACGCTTCACAAATATTTTGTCGAGGAAACGGTGTGGAGAACATTAAGCTATGGAGAGTGGTGTTTGGCCCATATGTTTTCCCATATTCTTAAGTTGCGGCGGTTCAGGTTTCTGCCAAAGTGGAACGTAGCTTCATCATTTAACACTAAGCATGAAAGGACATTTTTATCTTGCATTTATACGCCCAGAATGAACTCACAATAATCTACACGTTGTCTTTTGTCACTATCTTTAAGGGGCTCCGGAACGCCCTATACTTGCAATGTTAAAATAACGCTTATAAATTACATCTTTCCTCACAAAGTATTTGAGGTAGGAAGTTGAACTTTTTACAGATTATTTATTGGAATATGGGCTACAACTTAACACAGGGATTTTACAAAATTTTAGTTCAGTTATTAAAGATGATTTTTTTTCAATTGTAATGAAAATTCACAACATTTGTTTGCAATTTTTTATTTATATATTCAAAAATATACAGTTTTTTGGAAAAAGGCTGTGTTAAATTATGCAGAAGGTACTGTGTAACATTTACTGAAAGTCTGAAACAAATATGTTTGGAAGATCCTTAGAAAACATGTAATTAGTATGAGAAAATAAAAGTTTTGGGAATCGAGCGACAAAGATTGGATTAACTTTTTAGTGCATTCCAGGTTCATAGGATGGATTATCTTCATCCTCTGCAAACTCCTCCTCCAGCTTCCTCTTGTTCCTCCTCCTGCTTACTCTTGCTTGTATTTCTAGACTCTTTACAGCCCTGTCTGCAGCCCGAAGGCGTTCCTTGTCTAAAGCAAGCATCGCTCGTACCATGGTAGAACCTATCTTCATTCCCATATTTCTAAATACCTTTGGCTTTCCAACATTTCTCCTTTTCTTAAAAGCCTTCAGAGGATTTCTAATAACTTTACTTTTACTCATTATTATACTTCAACAAAACAGAGACTCAAGAAACAGAATTAATTACGAATATTTTCTAGATAACGACAGAGTAAATAAACATGAAACAATCGACAATCACACCAGCGATATATATTGAACCATCACAGGTTAGCCACAACACATACTTTATCTCACATCACTAAAATGTACCTGATGAACACGGACGTTAATAATAACACCATTTGACAGCAGTTTAACAGCGCCACAGTGGGTCACGCCCATGTAGAACACATTTCAAAAAAAATTTAAAAATAGTTGTAGTCTTCGGAATTGAATAAATTATATATCTATTAAAAGGTAATAGTCTGCAGATTCAGAAAACGCAAAAAAGTAAAAATTGAACTTTTCATGATTTTGAGCCTTTCCGGAGCCCCTTAAGGTCCTGTTGTGCAACTGAAGCCTGTATGGTTTAAAACACAAACGTGACAGTAAATACGCGAGGCAGACCGCTAAGAAAAGGAGCGTGAATTTTATGGTACAGTGTTCAATATGATGAAAAGCGTAGGTTGACACAACGGCCGCGGCATCTCAAAGGTCGCCGCATAAGCAGAGCTCGAAGGCTGTTTCTGTCCTTTGTGTTTGATATCTGTTTTGTGTTCTCGTGTTTCACTGTAACACGCTATAAATATCTACCCAAGGTCTGAATAAGAGAGCACTACGCCAGTAATAAACAGAAACTTTTTCTCGCAGACTTTTTTGGTGATATCCGCGCTGTTGGGTGTCTTCGATATACGCCCCTAGACACAACAGTCCATATATAACTTCTTAGAAATACCCTTTCTGGTGTCAACGCCGAAGAGGTGATCTAAGCGGGAGTAATAATTAATGCAGAGTACAATTTCGATTTGCGTTAACGGTAAAAGCTCTTCAAAAAAGCACAAAAAAGTACTGAAATACTCTCTTTACTTACTTCGACTGTTTTACAGATAACATGGACGTTTGATTAGGAGTGTACTGTAACTTGCGGGAAGAAGAGATTAGCCAAAAGTTTAGGGAACACTTACGAAGATCGCGACGTTACTGGAGCAAGACTGGGCGAGAACAGTCCCTGAGTCCACCAAAAAACATGAACCAAAGCCCATACTTAGCAAGGGCCCTGCGACAGTTTGGCACACCGGAGCTGACGCTGCGTCGTCGCTTACTTGGCCACCACAACACGAAACTAGTTAAAGAAAGCCTTCCGTGTTCCTCTAACCTCTCTGTGACGTTATTTTTACTGCGCTTCTAAACTTACCTGGGACAAAGAGCATGGAAGAAAGAAGACGACTTTCACTCTTTTACAAAGTCTGTGTGCTTGCAAATAAGCTGACATCATTTCTATATACGCGTTCCTAAATCATTTCTGTTTCACTTTGATATCGATTGCATTTTTCATGCCGAATATTTGCAAAGGTGTTAGTGTGTGTCTGTTCTCGCCTAGCAATGGAACACAATGTTACTTCAGCAATGACCTGTAAGTGTGTTGTGGTGAGTATATGTAGATGTAGGAATAACCAGAATTAATACGGCTCAGATTAACCCCTAATCAAGTCATTTGGAAGGTACGTAGTTGACCATGTAAGAGGCATAGTAACACATTATATAGAGTTAATATAGTACATCATGACTGGTTACGTCTAAAATTTTGTCGTTTCCGTACCATCATCTGTGTGATTCCTAGTTTTTGGCATCATTGCGATACAATATCGTACCCATGCCTAATACCTGAATTGAAACTATGTTCACGGTACCTCTAGATCTTAAATTAGATTGACGAAATCGCTAGTGGCTGAATGTTTTGTATTTTCATGATGAAATGCCACGAAACGTCTCTGATGGTTTCGTTTAGTGGAAACAGTGGTGTATGTGTCCTGTTTCGTCGTTGTTGTTGCTATCTTCAGTCTGAAGAGTAGTTTCAAGCAACTCGCCACGCTAGTCATCCTCTTGGAGTCTCTTCATGTCTGCATAACTATTACAAACCCACATCACTTGAAGTTGTTACTGTTGTAAAGCCTTTCTCTACGTAAAAAATTTTTACCCCCACACTTCTCTCATTTATCAAAAAGACTAATCCTTGATTTCTCAAAACGTGTCCTATCAGCCTATCGCTACTTTTAGTTAAGTTATACCATAATTTTCTTTTCTTCCACATTTGAATCAGTACGCTTTCATTAGTTATCCAATCAACGAATCTAACCTTCAGCATTCTTCTGCAGCATCACGCTTCTATTCTGCGCATGCCTGTACTTTTTACCACCTACTTGCAATGAGCAAATACTGGTGAACTCCATAAGGGTAACAACCAGAAATTGTTTTCATATTAATGACACAGGAACCATTGTTTTTACTTGCTGACCGATTTAGGTCTACATGATCTTTTAAATAGGTGTCACAGATTGTGTGTTTTTATTTTCCTCTCTTTGAAATTGGTAGATTGTAAAGATGTTTGAAATTATTGTGTTTTAGCAAGTAGCTGGTGACCTTTTGCCTTTTTCTTTACACTTTTGGTTTAAGTAGGGTGTGAGAAGCCTGCTTGGGAATGTCCTAGCATGGCCAGAAAATTCCCTGCACAGTCTTTTCTCGGAGCGTTGGGGTTATGAAAGGTCTCTGTTGGATTCCTTTCATGTTTAATTTCTCAAATTTGTTGTCTTTTAAGGAATAAATTCCTCTTCTAAATTTACTGTGGCGTTTCTGACTATCTGGGAGGAGACTGAGTAGTGGAACGTGTTACTTTTACACGTAAACAAGAACGATCTCTCACACTACTACACTTTAAAGCACAGTTTATATGTAATTCTTATATGTAACTCATGTCACACAGTCTCATACGGAACCTACATCCGCTTTCTTTTATATACTGTGTATGATAAGATACTGTCATCCCCCTTCCCTTCTGTGTGAGAGGATGAATGATCAAATGTGTTTGTAGCTGCATGCTTGAGGGTAGCAGACAAGGCTGTCTGCTAGAGAACAGTAGGACCAACGTTGAAACAGGTAGCTACGGTTCCTAAAAGCAGAGAGGTTTCCGTTCTTAGTATGGTCCGGTCCGTCCCCTGTCATGTTGGTATAGGAAGCTGCCCCTCTGGCGCCTTCCGTTGGTCTTTGTGAGCGACTCTCGGGAGCACGCTGGGTAGTTCAGTGGGAGTCTGGCAGTTGGAGAGTTGCAGCCGAGCAGTAGGCAGTTGGAGTCCAGTAGTAGCGCAGGGCAGTCCAGCAGTAGCAGTCTGGCGGTAGCGAGCGTCTGAAGTGGTAAGATCTCCGGCTAAGCGCGTGTCTGTTAAGTCCATAGGACAATGGATTTGTTAAGTTCAGCTTAACTGAGAATTTAATCATTTTATTTCGGGTTAGCTTTAAAATAGCTAAGGTTATCTTTAATTGCAGCGGAATGTGATTCTCGTGTCCAGTTCAGATTATTTGGCGGTAGTTGCTTTGTTACTACTTTGTGAGTAAAGTGGAACCACGTGTTGGTTAGTAACTCTAAGTAAGATCAATCTTAAATGCAAATGCTTGTGTGATTATAACGTATCGTCTTGAAAAGATTTTGAATATACCAACTTTTCTTTATGTTCAACCCACGTGGCGTGTACTTTGTGAGACCAGTACCACGTGCTTATATAACTGTTTGACCCATCAGGTTAATAGTAAGACGTTAGTAACCAGTTCGAGGTTTTTGTTTTGTAATTTGCTTTTTGATCTAATTTATTTTTATTATCTAAATTATTGCGGAGTTATACGCTTTCTGTAAACCAAGTTGACCACGTGAAGGGTAATTACAAGACGGACAGGATTGTGCTATGAAAGGAAATTCTTTGGGTAAAAATTTGAATCTGTTTGTAGTGATTAACTTTCTCTTGCATGCGTTTCAATGTTCTTTGTGTGTTGTTTTATGAATGCAGTGTTGTATCCAGTCTCCCAATCTTGGCTCCATATGTTATGTGTTCCGTAATATTCCAATCTCATAGTCTCACAATCGTAAATAAGGCACCAGCTCAGTTATAACTCACGTATAATATGCTGAAATTTCAATGAACAATCTTTAAAAATAAATTTGCAAATATAAACTGATTTCTTTCTTTTTATTTAAAGTCTCCTTTTATATAGATATATTACCGGTTGTTGTATGACTGTAAAAGATTATAATCAATGTTAGTCTGATTGGTAAGGTGGTAAACCTAGACTAGTTACCCAGTCGTGAAACAGTGGCCCAGTAAACGCACGGTTAACCTCACAAGACAGCTCACAGTTTTAAACCGCTTTCATGGTCTAATTAGCACCCGATTTCAGCATACCAAATTCAAGTCACAATCTTACGCTATTCAGCAAAGCAAATTAGAGTTACAATCTTTCACATGGCGACCCTGTTCTGTGATTCCGCTAGACTCTGGAATCTCTGATACGTTAGATTGCGAGCGTGTTATAATCTTAATTTTTTTTCCCTACAGCGCTCAAACAACTTTTGCGTTGTTTCCGAGCAGACGTTCAAAAGATTCACGGCGTTGTTGATCGGCGTTGTGTTGTTTGTCTTGTTTTGTTTTCTATATTTGTTTGTTCTATATATGTGTGTTGTTTTTTTTTTTTCTCTTCGCTTGTAAATTCCACGGTTTCGAACAAAGATAAAAATTTGTTTTGCGTATGAAAAATTGCGTACTAGGTTGGGTATCTTTCGTGTGACTGTCGTAATTTTTGGGGGACACATTTATTGTGATTAGTGTGTTGCGTACTGGGTGTAAATTGCACTAATGCTGACACGTAACCAAGCTAAAAGTAAGCGCTCCGACAACTTAAGCAACGTGGACCAAGGGGATAATTTGATTTCCAATATTAACGCGTCGGGCGGTTCCGAAAATTCAATGAGGAATACTTCAGACGAAATGCAAAACAGCACGAACGGGCTCACATCAGAGCCAGAAATTAATTCGCCTCCAACTAACCAAATTGATTTGGCGGAATTCATGAAAGCCTTATTGCAACAAAATAAAGAATTGTTCCGAGAACAAAAAGAATCATCCGAAAAATCGATCCGCGAGCTAGGCGAACAAATGACGCAAAAATCTGAGAAATCGATCCGAGAGCTAGGCGAACAAATAGACGAAAAACTAATCCAGCAGACAAATAAAGTCGACAAGTCGATGCAGAGAGTGTCCGATGATATCTCACAAAGAATAAACAATCTGGCAAGTGAAATAAAAAGCGATATTATGAAAGAATTAGGCCGTACATTTGAACAGATCGATGACCGTCTGCAAGCGTTAGAACAGAGCAAGCGCAGTGGCGAGGCCGAATCTAAAGAAAGCGAAGAACGGCTACTTAGGAATTTCCAAGAGCTGAGAGAACAATGCCAAAGACATCGTCAGCAGGTACTCTCGAGGGTCCAAGAGGCTGAAACGCATTGTCCCACGGTCGTTAGCAACACAATAGCGGACAACAGTTTAGCGATCCACGCGTTGGAACTGCAGGTCGAACAATTGAAGCAGACTGGGGCGGAGGACAAGAGACAAATAGATGAGAAGATCGCGGCATTAGCGGACATTGTAGGCACGATGAAGCTGACGGAAAGCGAGAACAATATCACACAGGTAGCGGCCGCAGAGACCGAAGAAGTGCGTTCGCTTCTTAAATTCCAGAAGGGACAGTTTGAAGTGAACAGACAGCACAAAGCTGTAACAGGCGATTTACAAGAACGCGTGGCGCATCTGGAAAACCGCATGGCGTGTGATTCCGAACTCGCCAATAGCAATAAAAATAGCCGTACGAACAGTGCAGAGAGGGACTCCGGCCACGAGGGAGATTGTGACGACAGGGAAGAATGTAATTTAAGGGGCAGACATGAAACAAATAGAAACATTCAAGGGCCTCGCCAGGAGGAAATGCGGGGATTTGATTTCAAACATTTCCTTACGGTAAGAAAATTTGAGATATTCCGTAATTCTCAAAAAGGCATACATCCACGAGCATGGCTCGAGCAATTTGAGTTCTGTCTTCCTCCCGACTGGGCAAGTTCACATAAAATAGAGTATATGTGTGGCTATTTGGAAGGCGAACCGGCGAGTCGTATGAGGTCGGCAGCGCGTCACTGCAACTCCACTCGGGAGTTTCGACAAGCCTTTCTCTCCGCCTATTGGTCGGAAGCGGCACAAGATAGGGTCAAACATGGCATAATTATGCTGCCAAATTTGAACCAGTCTGGTTTCGGCAGCCCTGCACGCCTATTCGACCACATGCTGCAGGCAAATCAATTTTTGTACGACCCATACGGACCTGCGGAACTAATTAGGATATGCATCACCAAATTGCCGATGCACTTGCGGCACGTCATTCTTGCGGGACGATGCAAAGAGGACGTGGAAACGTTTAAAACGCTTCTCCAAGAGTTGGAATACAATACACCAGAATGCCCGCCTAATCAGGCACAAAGTTATTACGGGGCTCAGCAGCGCGATCGCAGTCGTGGCCGTATTACTAATCAACGGCGTGACTGGTCGTCGCGACGCGAACGAAACAATAATCGAGACAGGCCGTATAGAAACTGGGGTAACAGTCGCGAACACAGATGGAGCAACAGAAATGATAGAGGATGGGGACAAGATCGTGAGCGCAACAGGTACGGCAACCAGCATCGTTACTACGATGAACACGGTGGGAGTAGAATTGTAGGCGGAGCCCCACATGATGTCGAAATTCGGCCGGCCAACCCCAGACATAATCCAACAAATGGGAATGAACGAAACCGGCAATGACAAATGATCAGCCCAGAAGGCGCCAATCGGAACAAATGAGCGACATGGCAAATGAGTACATAGGATTTATAGAGAGGAGAATGAATTGATTAGTTTAAATTTGTGGCGTATGAATTTTGAATAATATGTTAGTAAAAATAATGATAAAGATATTTTTATGTGATTGATTGAAGTGATGTTGTTAATTTGTTTTCTTTCCTTGTGCAATTAGGATTTAGTTTGATTCAAACGTAAAGATAAAAGGTTTCCTTGTGAACAAGTGAAATGCTATTTTTTGTGTCAATTGAAAAGAGTCGCTCCTGAGAGAAGCAAGATCGTTGCTGAAATTGCAAAAACTCAGGGGAATATCCGATCTGTGGGTATTATGGGTCTGGCAAACCCAGGTCCCCAGCTGTTAGTAGCCTTGTTTCCGATTTTCTGTTTTCAGTGCTACTATCTATCTATTACTATTCTATATCTGTCGGTATAAATGAGGATCTCTTACTATAGTATGCGTGCTGTATGAATATTTTAAGATAGGAGAACTCTGAGAAAGGAATGAGTAAATCTGGAATCTTGAAAACAGGATGCGATAATACGATTGTTTAACCAATGGCTTCCCAATATGCGATGATATGTTAATATTGATGATATATGTTTTTTTTGTTCTTTATAGCTGAGTACGTAAAGTGCTGTCTGTGGATTTCGTAAGTATATTGATTCCCTTCAAGGTGAAAGAAGAATTGTGGTTTGTGTAATTTACGTGGCTCTGAAATATTATTGTGGTAGTCAAATACGAGCAGTTTTTCAGCAAATGGAGAATGGAACGGAAATATAGATCCTTTTTTGTAGTCTTGATTGATGTTGAGCCAAAGCCCGAAAAATTATTCTGCGTGAATACTTGTCCTAGAAAAGCGACGTTTATGTGTTTTGCTGATGCTGTGAGCATTACAGCCTACTGTTTTCGCTGGTGCGGGATGCACTGCAGCCTATATGATTGGTACTGAGGAAGTTTCCCTCTTGAAGGTAGAGGATGATTAAATAATTTTGATTATGGGAACGAAGGAAAGCTTGGTTTAAGGTAATAAGGATGAAGCAAAACATTTGTCATTTAAACTACAGGAGGATTCGGATCTTTTGTGTCCGTTGTAAGTTCAAATATGTAAAGATGAAACTGTTTTACAGAATAGAGGTCACCACAATTTTGCCATTCATGAGAAATGAATCCAGAATAACCACCACAGGCGAAATAACTGATTTGAAGGCGAAAGGTAACGTAAAGAAGGAACGAAATCGAAGCAAAATGGGTAAGAAAATGTAATATAACCTGTATAATTAAAATATTTTACCTTCTCAGAGCCATCTGTGTGATTAATTCTTGTAATAACGTAATTTTAGATGAAATTTTCTTACTGTGTTATGTGTGAATATATGAGTATGATAAATGTATAATTGCGAGTCTCTTTTCAGGTGTGTGAACTGGTATAAATGTTTTTGCGTGTAAATAACCATTGTTCTCTTTACTGTGTATGTTTAAGGAAAGTTCTCCATTTATCATGTGACAAGACGTATGCCGCGAGCGTCAAGAAGAGGGCGAATTAGAACATTGCTGTAGTAGTGTAAACACTTTGTTGAAGTAGCATTGAAGTGGCTTGTGGGATTAATTAGTAGTGGATAGAAGTAGAATTTTGAGTAATGCATGTTTGTGGGTAGTTAGTTTGTAGAATAGACAACAAGTGTGCATGTGTGTGTGTAAATAACATGTGAACCCCATGCTCTCCTAACCTATACTTGCGCAAGGCATAACCCTATTCATTTTAGTGAATTAATAAGTGGCATTTGATTTATTAAAACACAAGTGAACCACATTAGTGATGTGGATTTAAATATTATGTTGTCAATTCATTTAATTTTTATTTTTACATTGTAAAGTCATTTCACTTTTATCTTTTTATATTGTCAAGTCATTTAACTTTTAATTTTATATTGTCGATTCATCTCACTTTGTTCTTAAAAATTGTGAAAGACAATACTAAGTGGTATTATGTATGACATTGTGTAATCACATAAGGATGATAAAAAAATTTCTGTGAATGCAGTTGAGAACGTGAAAGCGAACCGGCAAAACTCTTAAGAGACAGCGGGAGCAGCCAGCTAGTTGTAAACTGGCGGGTTTCCCAGCGGGACACGCTGTCAGCCAGGCCACTTCGGGAGCGCGGCCGACAACAAAAGACCCTACGCCGCAAACACTTTCCCGTATACCTGCAGCTAATGGGCGGCCGCCCGCGCGACCCTAGCTGAAGGGAATGACCTGAGATCGGCGAGCGGTCCACCGCGCGGAAATCCATCTCCTGGCAACGCACGCGACCGTGACGAGACGGCCGCGGAGAAACAACACAAGGGGCGTGGAACCTTTTGACAGGTACTGTCCAAAGAAACTTGCAGACGTCAACGACGCCTATCGACATTTCCTGATGGATGCCCACTGTCAAGCGACAGTAATTCATGGTTAGATGTTCTCTGGTCGCTAAGGGTGACACGAAGAAGAGCCATTGAAGTGTCATCCTTGCCCAGGAATATCAACCTGGCATGTCAATCGAGGATACTGCACGAATTTGACAATACAAACATGGAACAAAATCGAGATGTACGTGACACAAGAGAAACTTCATGAGAGGGCAGAGACGGCGGGATCGCACGCAACAGATGGACAAAAATCCCTACTGACAGCTGCGGCGACCAACCCCCTCCCCCACCCCTTATATTGTGCCACGGAACAGTGTAACTAGTGAGTGTATCAGTGAACAGTGATTATACGGTTCTTAGTTCAATGCATATACGTGTGTTTCTGTCACAGAAACTTTGACTCGTGTGTTTTGCAGGGACTCGATTTATTGGTCTTTATTAAACTTTGACGCTTGTATTTTGCAGGTGTTCTATATTTTTTTAAAAAACTTTGACTATTGTATTTTGCAGGTGTTTTATTTATTGGTGTTTTGTTTTAGATGTTGACTATTGTACTGTTTTATTGATCAATGTTTGTTCTTGTGTTAGGTATTAGATCTGTGATATTTTGTTTCGAAAATTCATTGCTGTGGCACTGCTTCCTTTATGAGTCAGATAGCTATTCATTCTCATTGGACTGTGATCGATTAGCCTTTGCATGGGGCATATTTATTGTGAGGAACCCCTTAAGGGTAACAATCACACAATTATTGTACTTTCAGTATAATGACACAGTGCTCATTGTTTGCTGACTAACTGAAATATTGTAGAGTGATTAAATTAGTGCCACATAGTTAGGTTAATTCTACAGATTATTAGTTTTATAAGATATAGAATTTTTTTTGCGATAACCACTTTGTAAAACATGTTTTTTCTCTTATATTTTTTTTGCTTTTGCGAATTGTGCATTGTAATGTTCTACTTTATGATACTGATGTTATTTGATGTTCTTTTTTTTAATTGCTGTGGCACCTTTGCTATTTTCATAAATTTTGCCTGTTAATAAACTGTCATAAATTTGCCTGTGATCAGTTGGCTCTTGCAATGAGCAAATACTGGTGAACTCCATAAGGGTAACAACCAGAAATTGTTTTCATATTAATGACACAGGAACCATTGTTTTTACTTGCTGACCGATTTAGGTCTACATGATCTTTTAAATAGGTGTCACAGATTGTGTGTTTTTATTTTCCTCTCTTTGAAATTGGTAGATTGTAAAGATGTTTGAAATTATTGTGTTTTAGCAAGTAGCTGGTGACCTTTTGCCTTTTTCTTTACACTTTTGGTTTAAGTAGGGTGTGAGAAGCCTGCTTGGGAATGTCCTAGCATGGCCAGAAAATTCCCTGCACAGTCTTTTCTCGGAGCGTTGGGGTTATGAAAGGTCTCTGTTGGATTCCTTTCATGTTTAATTTCTCAAATTTGTTGTCTTTTAAGGAATAAATTCCTCTTCTAAATTTACTGTGGCGTTTCTGACTATCTGGGAGGAGACTGAGTAGTGGAACGTGTTACTTTTACACGTAAACAAGAACGATCTCTCACACTACTACACTTTAAAGCACAGTTTATATGTAATTCTTATATGTAACTCATGTCACACAGTCTCATACGGAACCTACATCCGCTTTCTTTTATATACTGTGTATGATAAGATACTGTCATCCCCCTTCCCTTCTGTGTGAGAGGATGAATGATCAAATGTGTTTGTAGCTGCATGCTTGAGGGTAGCAGACAAGGCTGTCTGCTAGAGAACAGTAGGACCAACGTTGAAACAGGTAGCTACGGTTCCTAAAAGCAGAGAGGTTTCCGTTCTTAGTATGGTCCGGTCCGTCCCCTGTCATGTTGGTATAGGAAGCTGCCCCTCTGGCGCCTTCCGTTGGTCTTTGTGAGCGACTCTCGGGAGCACGCTGGGTAGTTCAGTGGGAGTCTGGCAGTTGGAGAGTTGCAGCCGAGCAGTAGGCAGTTGGAGTCCAGTAGTAGCGCAGGGCAGTCCAGCAGTAGCAGTCTGGCGGTAGCGAGCGTCTGAAGTGGTAAGATCTCCGGCTAAGCGCGTGTCTGTTAAGTCCATAGGACAATGGATTTGTTAAGTTCAGCTTAACTGAGAATTTAATCATTTTATTTCGGGTTAGCTTTAAAATAGCTAAGGTTATCTTTAATTGCAGCGGAATGTGATTCTCGTGTCCAGTTCAGATTATTTGGCGGTAGTTGCTTTGTTACTACTTTGTGAGTAAAGTGGAACCACGTGTTGGTTAGTAACTCTAAGTAAGATCAATCTTAAATGCAAATGCTTGTGTGATTATAACGTATCGTCTTGAAAAGATTTTGAATATACCAACTTTTCTTTATGTTCAACCCACGTGGCGTGTACTTTGTGAGACCAGTACCACGTGCTTATATAACTGTTTGACCCATCAGGTTAATAGTAAGACGTTAGTAACCAGTTCGAGGTTTTTGTTTTGTAATTTGCTTTTTGATCTAATTTATTTTTATTATCTAAATTATTGCGGAGTTATACGCTTTCTGTAAACCAAGTTGACCACGTGAAGGGTAATTACAAGACGGACAGGATTGTGCTATGAAAGGAAATTCTTTGGGTAAAAATTTGAATCTGTTTGTAGTGATTAACTTTCTCTTGCATGCGTTTCAATGTTCTTTGTGTGTTGTTTTATGAATGCAGTGTTGTATCCAGTCTCCCAATCTTGGCTCCATATGTTATGTGTTCCGTAATATTCCAATCTCATAGTCTCACAATCGTAAATAAGGCACCAGCTCAGTTATAACTCACGTATAATATGCTGAAATTTCAATGAACAATCTTTAAAAATAAATTTGCAAATATAAACTGATTTCTTTCTTTTTATTTAAAGTCTCCTTTTATATAGATATATTACCGGTTGTTGTATGACTGTAAAAGATTATAATCAATGTTAGTCTGATTGGTAAGGTGGTAAACCTAGACTAGTTACCCAGTCGTGAAACAGTGGCCCAGTAAACGCACGGTTAACCTCACAAGACAGCTCACAGTTTTAAACCGCTTTCATGGTCTAATTAGCACCCGATTTCAGCATACCAAATTCAAGTCACAATCTTACGCTATTCAGCAAAGCAAATTAGAGTTACAATCTTTCACCATGCCTAATACCTGAATTGAAACTATGTTCACGGTACCTCTAGATCTTAAATTAGATTGACGAAATCGCTAGTGGCTGAATGTTTTGTATTTTCATGATGAAATGCCACGAAACGTCTCTGATGGTTTCGTTTAGTGGAAACAGTGGTGTATGTGTCCTGTTTCGTCGTTGTTGTTGCTATCTTCAGTCTGAAGAGTAGTTTCAAGCAACTCGCCACGCTAGTCATCCTCTTGGAGTCTCTTCATGTCTGCATAACTATTACAAACCCACATCACTTGAAGTTGTTACTGTTGTAAAGCCTTTCTCTACGTCAAAAATTTTTACCCCCACACTTCTCTCATTTATCAAAAAGACTAATCCTTGATTTCTCAAAACGTGTCCTATCAGCCTATCGCTACTTTTAGTTAAGTTATACCATAATTTTCTTTTCTTCCACATTTGAATCAGTACGCTTTCATTAGTTATCCAATCAACGAATCTAACCTTCAGCATTCTTCTGCAGCATCACGCTTCTATTCTGCGCATGCCTGTACTTTTTACCACCTACTTTTCACTTCTGTACGAGGCTATGCTCAATACAGATACATCCAGAACATACTAACACTTAAATTTATATTAGGTGTTAAAAATTTTCTTTTTTTTTTTCTTGCTATTACAGTCTACATTGTGACGTTAGAATTTAGCTTACTTGTTGAAGGACCTAATGGCGCATCTGCCTGAAGTATCAATTTTCGAAACAGTGGTGTGATTAGACAACAAATAGACAAATGCCTTAGTTCTTTATCGTAAGTTTTCGACTTAGTTTGGGAACATAGGTGTCGATATTATAACAGTTGTGGGCGAAGTAGAAGATTCAGTTCACTGAACGATTGTTACGTAACTGCAACGCGTCGAAAGAAAACAAAAAGCAGCTGTAGTGTGTTGGATCACCAGGCCCATGGAGAGGGCAGCTGCACTCCAAGACTCATGTGTCCTTGTACGGAAATGTTAAGCAAGAAGGAATGACAACGGAGCTGTCAAAGAGGATGCGGTATTAGCACACGGTAATTTACTTTTTTTCCACAGTGCATGTTCCAGCGAGACATTTAGGGATATCGTACTGTCGTGTCTACGTCGCTCATTTAGGGGTCACAGAGATAGACGTCGAGATGGTACCACTTATAGCAGTATGGTCTTCCCCGCATCCCATTTCTGAATTAGTTGGGTACAAAATCATCTTCCTCTTTTTATTTTCTTTTATGGTCATCTGCGGTTTCGTCCCGCAGTCTTTTTTCTCTTATACCGATCTTATCCTCTCTGTAAATCTGCCACGCTTCGTCAGTTACGTGTCTTACATATATCATTTTCTGATAGGACTTGCTGCTTATCTCTATCACTATTCTCGTAATGAAGGCTGTTACAGCACTTTGCATCTTAATATCTATCCTACCAACCTGCTCCCAGTTTCCCCAAAACACTTGAATGCTGGTATAGATCCTTACGGTCGCTTCCTCCTATTCCTGTACCATTGGCTTCATCCTCCAGTTCCAAAGAACTCTAAGTCGAGACGATATGAAGCAGCAAATTTCTATCGTACTCTTTTTTTTATTATGAATTTGGCCAGCTATGGACCGCATACAACTTAAGACTTATGGTGTTTCTTTTTCTTCCGTTCTTCCCAGTACTTCTTCATTTTCTCGCCAACTGCTCGTCTCTGCTCATCTGTCCACACTCTCTTGGGTCGAAGTTTTGGCGCATCTTCTTCATAGTTTGCGTTTTCTATAAGTAGCCTAAAGTTATTCCTGTCACGTATTATTTCTTCTGTAACACCTATTTTGTTGGCGTCTTTCTTTACTGCTTCTATCCATCCTACAGTGTTTTTCAGCTTACTAACGTAATTAAAAATTTTCTTTGTAATACGTGTTTCTTCCATTCTTTTTAAATGTCCATAAAATTTTAGCCGTCTCTTCCTTATTGTATCTGTGATCTTTTCTGTATTTTTGTATAGGTCTTCATTTCTCCTTTTAATCCACCTATTTTCCTTGTTTTTCTCAGGACCTAGAATTTTTCTTAATATTTTTCTCTCTCTTTTTTCTAGTTCTCTTAATTCGCCTTTCTTATTCAATGTTAGGCACTCTGATCCATATGTTGCTTGTGTCCTAATAACTGAATTATAATGTTTAATCTTTGCTTGTATGGATATTGATTTCTTATTGTAGTAGTTTTGTGTTAGTTTATATGCAAATTCCAACTTTTTTATTCTTTCTTTATTTGTTGTGTTATCCAGTCCATTGGCTTGGATCCACTCCCCCAGGTATTTGAATCTATCAACTCTTTTAATTTTTCCATACTTTGTTTTCATAAACTTTTCTGTATTATGTTTGTGTTCTATATACTCGGTTTTTTCGTAGGATATTTTTAGCCCAGTCTTTTCAGCAATCTCGTGTAACATATCAAGCATAACTGTTGCGTCTGTTCGGTTTTCAGTTATCAATGCCATATCATCCGCAAAGGCTAAACATTTTACTTCAAATTTGTTCTTTCCTTGGCCCATGCTTATACCCTTTGTGCCTCTGTTTTTTAATGTGTTTTCCCATGTTTTTACTACTTTATCTAAAACCAAGTTAAAGAGAATTGGGGACAGTCCGTCATCTTGTCGAACTCCTGTTTTGATTTTGAATGGTTCAGAAATTTCGCCTTGAAACTTAATTCTTGATGTTGTATCTGTGAGCGTTTGTTCAACAAGTCTTCTGGTGTTTTCATCTACCCCTGATTCATAAAGTATCTGGAATAGTGTTTGTCTGTCAACTGAGTCGTAGGCCTTCTTGAAGTCTGCGAAAGTAGCTACTGTATTTTTATTTTGTGTAGCTCTCACTCTCAAAATTGTTTTTAAATTAAGAATCTGTTCTGCACATGATCTACCTTTTCTAAATCCTGCTTGATAATCTCCTATATTAGGTCCTGCTTGTTCCTCTATTCTATTTAAAAGTGCTTTAGAAAGTATTTTGTATGTCACTGGTAACAAGGATATGCCCCTGTAGTTGTTGGTGTCTGTTTTATCTCCTTTTTTATGGAGAGGGTGGATCAATGCTTGTTTCCAGTCACTGGGTATGATTCCTTTTGTCCAAATGTCTTTAATTACTTTGTGAATTTTCTGACATGCGGATAAGCCCCCTAGTTTCCACATTTCTGCCACTATCCTATCCTCACCTGGTGCTTTGTTATTCTACAATGTTTTGATAATCTTTTCTATTTCTTCTACTGTAGGTGGTTCCGACGGTGGATTTTCATGTTGTGGTTTTTGAAACTGTAACCTGTCATTAGGCTCCTCACAATTACATAGATTTTCAAAGTATTCAGCTAAGATTTGGCAGTTCTCTTTATTGCTTAAAACCATTTTTCCATTTTTATCTTTAAAATGTAAACTTGGTGACTGGAATCCTGTTAGAACTTCTCTGAAAGTCTTATAGAAGTCTCTAGTGTTGTTCCTTTTGAAATCAGAATTCATTTCTTCTAATCTGTCTTTGTCATATTTTCTTTTCACTGATCTGATGATTTTTGCTGTCTTTTTCCTTTCTTCTTTAAACTCTTCCCAGTATTCGTGTTTCTTATTACTGTTCCATTTTTTCCATGCCTTTTTATTATTCTGCCTAATAATCCCATTTCGTTCTTCATTTAATTAATTTTTAACATCCTTCCGTAACTCACACTTAAGGTGCTTTCTGAAATTGTGTGATTTACCTGAAAAGTAGATGTTCCTGCGTATCGAAGCCAAGTTGATGGATGTCTCAGGGTGAACCTTCTCCTACCCTCCCCTTCTCTCACTTTATTCTACTGTGCGAACAATTCTTTAGCGAGAACCAGGACCACATCTCTGCTTCTTGAACGATCCAGTTTCTTTCAAGATTCTAAGAACTGCGATAAGTTTTCGTTGATTATGACGACGCCTGTTGCGAGACATTTCTCTGTTTATTCGTATGGTTTTCTGACCGCTATATCCTGCTGTACCACACAACAAAAATATGCTGCAAGTTTCTGTAACGAATGATTATCCATCTTAGGTAACCGGGCAGCGGTAAACTTCACTGTGCACATATCACACACAATTACTGCTTATTGTCTCTGAAGGAGGCGTCTCGGAACACCGTTGCGGTTTTAGGTTGCTTGTGGGGTAACACACAAGCAGAACACAAAGTTGTAACCCTCGCGCTTTACTTATTCAGGACATAGAGCGGAGTGGAACATTCAATTTCAACCACTGGATCCGTGTCTCAGAATAGTCTATGATCGTCTACCTACGAAACGAAAGTTATAACCTGCTTTTATACGCGAACATTTTAGGTTAGGCTTTACTGTGACTCTTATTGACATTAAATGAAACAACGAGTTTACTGTTACGTCACTGTTTATTTATCTTCACGACGCGTTTCAAAGGTTTAAACCTACATTATCAGGTGGATTTACGTTTGTTAGTATGACGTGTGTGTGTGTGTGTGTGTGTGTGTTCGGTTACGACTTTTTGGAGGTACTTGTGGCACTGTCTCCAGTGGTCACAGGTTCCTTTCACTGACGTAACACATCACGTGTATACTGTCATCGCGGTTTAGGGAAGGAAATAGTCTTGTTTATAGCGTAAGAAGAGGGCGACCATAAGAGTTAACGCGAAGAGATTGCAATATGTAAATAAGGATTGTCAAAAAATATTCTAGACTGATATTTGCATTGTCCGCACATGTTAATGAGCAGTTCGGGAAGGAAATCACACCAAGGGCTGTTCGCTACGTTTTAAGTAGTGCAGGTTATGGAGACAGGGTACCAAAAAGAAAATCATACATCAGCAAGATGAACAAGAAATTGAGATTTGAATTTGCTCGAGACGATATAAGCAAGAACGCAAGTTTCTGGAGCAAGATACTTTTCACAAACGAAAGTAAATTTAAGATATCTGTAAATGATGACAGACCCTTGATGTGGAGGCGACTAAATACTGAGCTTGATCCCAAACACATTCAACCCACAGTAAAGCACAGTGGTGGGGCAGTTATGGTATGGGGATGTATGGCTACATCTGGGTTGTGTAACTTGCTTCTTGTTGAAGGTAACATGATTAGATTTCAGTATTTACATATCCTAAAGAAGACGGCTGGGCTTGGGCACAGATTATTACTTTCAAGACAGTGACTCTAAGCATACAGCAGAGACCGTTAATCTGTGGTTGTTGTTCCATACTCCATCACAGAGCGCAGACTTTCATCCAATTCAACATCTTAGGAGTATGTTTGAAAGAATGGTCAGAAAACACGAAATACGAAGTGAGACTGCTCTGAAAGAATGTCTGCAACAATAATGGGGAATTATTACCGCAGAGGCTGCGAAAAAGCTGGTTCATTCCATGCCAAAGATGTTAACAAAGTGACACCTAGATCAGAAATGCCTGCGAAGTTTCAGCACTGACATTATATTTGTGTACATTCTTTTTTTCTTTGCATGTATATGGATACCTTTTCCCAACTGCATGAAGCCAACTAGTACGGAACAGCTATTTTTTTCAGAAGCCTGATTTAATTAATATTTTTATATTTACAGATTAAGAAGATAGCCCCACACTGTTAGTGTACCAAATAACATCTCTGGTTGCAATCTTTGGTTCTAATAAACAAAGCTATTCTACATGACCAACGGTGTATGAATAGCTCTTTATTCAAAATAAGTGTTGAGTGCTCTTGACAAGGGATTTCAAATTGATTCCCTATTTCTGGATTTCCAGAAGACACTGTAACACACAATCGGCTTGTACTGAAACTGCATGCTTATGGAATATCGTCTCAGTTTTGGGACTGGATTGGTGATTTCCTGTCAGCGAGGTCGCAGTTCGTAGTAACTGACGGTAAGTCACTCAGTAAACAGAAATGATTTCTGGCGTTCCTCAAAGTAGTGTTATAAGCTCTTTGCTGCTCCTTCTCTTTATAAACGATTTTGGGAGACAATCTGAGAAGCCGTCTTAGATTGTTTGCAGATGACACTGTCGTTTATCGTCTAACAAAGTCATCAGAAGATCAAAACAAATTGCAAAACGATTTAGAAAAGATATTTGTATGGTGCGAAAATTGGCATTTGACCCTAAATGATGAAAAGTGTGAGGTCATGCACATGAGTGTTAAAAGGAATCCGTTAAACTTCGGTTACAGGATAAATCAGTGAAATCTAAAGGCCGTAAATTCAACTAACTACCTAGGAATTACAATTACTAGCAATTTAAATTGGAACACACAGAAAGGCTAACCAAAGACTGCGTTTTATTGGCAGGACACTTAGAAAATGTAGCAGATCTACTAAAGAGACTGCCTACACTACGTTTGTCCGTGCTCTTTTAGAATACTGCTGCGCGGTGTCAATCCTTACCAGATAGGGTTGACAGAGTACTTCGAAAAAGTTCAAAGAAGGGCAGCACGTTTTGTATTATGGCGAAATAGGAGAGAGAGTGACACTGAATGATACGGTATTTGGGGTGGACATCATTAAAACAAAGATGTTTCTCCTTGCGGCGGGATCTTCTCACGAAATTTCAGTCACCAACTTTCTCCTCCGAATGCGAAAATATTTTGTTGACACCGACCTACATAGGGAGAAACAATCACCATAATTAAATAAGGGAAATCAGAGCTCGGACGGAAAGATATAGGTGTTCGTTTTCTCCGAGCTTTATACGAGACTGAAATGACAGAGAATTGTGAAGGTGTGCGATGAACCTGCCAGACAATTAAATGTGAGCTGCAGAGTATCGATAAAGATGTGGAGGTAGAATACTTTTTTCCATGGCTGTAAAGAGAATAGGTCAGTACTTGATTAGATGGTCATTTGCAACATTGAAAGTTAGGTCAACCATCCGATTGTGTCGTATACAGTCTATAATCTTCACCCGTAAGGTTTGTGATACGCTTCGTATGGTGTTTACCGGTTACGCACGTAGCTGCAGACAGTGACATGTATTCTACAGGGTGATTCAAAAAGAATACCACAACTTTAGGAATTGAAAACTCTGCTACGACAAAAGGCAGAGCTAAGCACTATCTGTCGGCGAATTAAGGGAGCTATAAAGTTTCATTTAGTTGTACATTTGTTCGCTTGAGGCGCTGTTGATTAGGCGTCAGCGTCAGTTGACGCTAAGATGGCGCAGAGCTAGCAGAGAGCTGCAAATTCCACAATCAACTGTATGGAGAGTCCTACGAAAAAGGTTAGTTATGAAACCTTATCGTCTGAAATTGGTTCAAGCACTGTCTGCAGCTGATAAGATTAAAAGAATCGATTTCTATGATTTTATCCTTGCTCAAATGGAAACAGATGAATCTTTCGTTTCAAAGATTGTGTTTAGTGATGAAGCAACTTTCCACACTAACGGGAAAGTCAACCGTCACAATGTCTGTATATGGGGCACTGAGAATCCGCGGGAAACAACTCAGTATGAACGTGACTCGCCTAAGGTGAACGTTTTCTGTGCCATTTCAGCCAATAAAGATTTTGGTCCCTTTTTCTTCGAAGGTGCTACTGTAACTGGACTACAGTATCTGGAGATGTTAGAGAATTGGCTGTTCCCTCAGCTCGAACAAGAAGCACAACAATTCATATTTCAGCAGGATGGAGCGCCACCACATTGGCACTTATCTGTCCGTAACTACCTGAACGTCAACTACCCGAGGCGATGGATCGGCCGCCAGGCAGCCCGTGACAGAGCACTTCATCACTGGCCTCCAAGAAGCCCTGATCTTACCCCCTGCGATTTTTTCTTATGGGGGTATGTTAAGGATATGGTGTTTCGGCCACCTCTCCCAGCCACCATTGATGATTTGAAACGAGAAATAACAGCAGCTATCCAAACTGTTACGCCTGATATGCTACAGAGAGTGTGGAACGAGTTGGAGTATCGGGTTGATATTGCTCGAGTGTCTGGAGGGGGCCATATTGAACATCTCTGAACTTGTTTTTGAGTGAAAAAAAACCTTTTTAAATACTCTTTGTAATGATGTATAACAGAAGGTTATATTATGTTTCTTTCATTAAATACACATTTTTAAAGTTGTGGTATTCTTTTTGAATCACCCTGTAATACTTGACCTGAGAGCGCAGAGCTGGCCGGGCCTGTTGGCGGTCGTGGTGGCGGTGGGTGGTGTGAGTGGCACCAACCGGCTGGCGCTGGTTCGCCAAGGTCGGCGCGGTGGGGGGCGGCGTCCCGGCCGGAACACTGCAGACAGAGGAGGCGAGAGCTGGTCAACGGCCAGCGATGCTGCTGCTGCTCACCCCGGCCTTGGTTTCTCGAGGCTGCGTCCGCAGGCCTATCCTGCAGCACACGGCAGCTGTGCATCACAAAGACAGCGACTCTCTGTCATTCTGCAAAGAAGTCGCAAGCAGAGAATACACACGCGTCGTCACTGCGCTCTACCCCACTGCTCCCTTCGCTCCATCGGTCTACACTAAGAAGCGGTCGCAGGACCCAATCCTGCTGACACCAGGTAGGTTAGCGGGTAACAGGACCCAACTAGTCTAAAGGTCTGCAGGTAATAGCCCTCATGTCTCTGTCTTCGGCAGAGCGTTTTAGTGTGAACATGTCCTCTGTCGCGCGCTTGCAGTTCCAGCAAACGGAATGAGAAGGAAAATATTATTTCTGAAAGGTAACACCGACAGGTTTCAAAAATTATTGAAAAGTGATGTGGCACGATTGATGTGCGCCGGCCGGAGTGGCCTTGCGGTTCTAGGCGCTACAGTCTGGAGCTGAGCGACCGTTATGGTCGCAGGTTCGAATCCTGCCTCGGGCATGGATGTGTGTGATGTCCTTATCTTAGTTAGGTTTAATTAGTTCTAAGTTCTAGGCGACTGATGACTTCAGAAGTTAAGTCGCATAGTGCTCAGAGCCATTTGAACCATTTTTTTTTTTTGATTGATGTGCATCTTTAACTATAGCATAAGCTTTATTAAAACTTTATGCTTATCCATTACGGACATTTTAGAACCGTGACTGTATATTAATGTAAATAAATTATACACAACTGCAACCAGTCACTTTTTTCATTAATAATGCTTTATTACATTAACCGGTTTTCGAACCCTTTCAGGTTCATCTTCAGATGAAGCAACAGTTGTAAAGCGCATGCTGGATGCTGGTGAAGTGTCACTGTTAAAGTGTGAACTAATATAGTTCGTGTGAAAGTGTTCTGGACTTCAAAATGGATGCAGACAGATACGAGAAAAGCCGCCTATACTGTCGCAAACCAGCACCCAGCATTATGCTACTACCAGTAATGATGTAACTTCCCGGATTCTCCCGAAATCATCTGAAGATGAACCTGAAAGGGTTCGAAAACCGGTTAATGTAATAAAGCATTATTAATGAAAAAAGTGACTGGTTGCAGTTGTGTATAATTTATTTACATTTATTAAAACTGTTTTTGTTGAGGAGCTGGATGCTGTGGGGATTCAAGAAGCGCACAATCAGCGGTAATACCTTGCTACAAAATTCAGAGGCAAAAAATAACTTGTAATTTGGATAGAAAATCCACAGAAGGTACAGGGTGACACAGAAAAACGGGAACATTTCCACAATCCAATGAAACTAGAAGCGAGAAAGGAAAGAAATTCCAATCAGAGTAATTCAAGCCTTACAAAAAAAATGGCTCTGAGCACTATGGGACTTAACATCTATGGTCATCAGTCCCCTAGAACTTAGAACTACTTAAACCTAACTAACCTAAGGACAGCACACAACACCCAGCCATCACGAGGCAGAGAAAATCCCTGACCCCGCCAGGAATCGAACACGGGAACCCGGGCGTGGGAAGCGAGAACGCTACCGCACGACCACGAGATGCGGGCTCAAGCCTTACAACTTTGCCATTAACGAAACATTGATGTCATTTATCATTTTTTAAGAATTAAGTTCTTTAGATCGCATCCTCCTGTACGAATACATTCGTGAGATCTGCTGTTGAGATTCCTCATTGAGCGCTGCAATATCTCACCTGGGATACTGTGAATTGCATCCCGAATTCTCCGTTTTAACTCATCCAGGGTTCTTGGTCGAGTCGTGTAGACTTTGCTCTTGAGGTAGCCCTACAAGAAAAAATCACAAACGGATAAATCTGGCGATTTAGGAGGCCAGGGAGTGTTACCGAATCGTGAGATCACTCGACTGCCAAAAATTCTCGCTCATATACCGTTGATTGCGGTGCTGTGTGTCGTGTCGCTCCGTCCTGTTGAAACTAGGCATCTTAAACGTTTGGAAAGTTGTTCAATGCATCTCTACGTAACGATTGGCGTTGACAGTTATTGTGTTTTCCTGTTCATTTGCGAAAAAATACGGTCCGATAATCCCATGTGATGAAACATCACACCATACTGTCACTTTACTAGCGTGTAAAGGGCGCTCATGAACGTCATTAGGACTTGTGTTTGCCCAGTAACGGTAGTTTTGTGGTGTCACCGCCAGACACCACACTTGCTAGGTGGTGGCTTAAATCGGCCGCGGTCCATTAGTACATGTCGGACCCGCGTGTCGCCACTGTCAGGATCGCAGACCGAGCGCCACCACAAGGCAGGTCTCGAGAGACGTACTAGCACTCGCCCCAGTTGTACGACGACGTTGCTAGCGACTACACTGACGAAGCCTTTCTCTCATTTGCCGAGAGACAGTTAGAATAGCCTTCAGCTAAGTTAATGGCTACGACCTAGCAAGGCGCCATTAACCATTTGTAACGTTGCATGTACCTCAAGATAGAGTCTCACTTGTATCATCCAGAATGCTGTATACCAAAGGACAATATAAAAGTTAAGTGTTCTAGTAGCTACGTTCTTTTCTTTATCACATTCATTACGAATCCTGTTCCAGACTTAACGCCAGACGGCGTGAGTTGACTCGTGCCCTTTCGGCTACTTCACTGTGGACTGGCTGCTTTAACAGTCCACTACAAGTTTTGTTTATTCACATAACCTGTGCCTCAAGTGACATCCACAGCTTGTTTAGAAATTCACCGTAATTGTTTATTTTCGTTATCATTTGTTGACAGAATCCTAACTGTAACCGGTAATCATTGTCCTTCAATCGTTGCACCATCTGTAGTTCATAAGGATGAAATTTTAAATCAAGATGAAGAATTCTGCGAACTCTCTCCCGGGACATTCCAATCACTGCTGCTTGCTTAGGAACTGAAAGCCTCGTGTACAACATCAATGTTCGCTGGAGAACGCACACTTCTTGGTTGTCCAGTTGGTTTCTTCTTGAGGGCAGATCCAGTCTCTTCAAAGTCATTAATCCAACATTTTATCGCGTGTTTCGACGGAACGGCATCATGACGTCCTAAATTATTAAAACATCGAAACTCCCTCTGCAGCGCTACCAAACTATTATTGTTTTTATAAACCATTTTTATGGCTAGCGGACGCTGTTGTCCGTTCCACTGACCCGTGATTAATGAAATGGCGGACTGTTTACTCCGTAATTGTCACGAACCCGCAGTGCTGCCACCTGCTCATGGCTGCCACTACTCATTTCAAACATTCCCATTATTCTGCGTCACGCTGTATTTGTGAGAGGCTATCAAAGCTGATCTACAATCAGTTAAATCAGTGAAAAAGAGAAGACAGGCAAGAAGTAACGATCAAAAAGGTCGACAGCTTCCGTAAATCTACTTACAAAGCCAGACAAAAAATTTCTGACGAGTGTTGAAGAAGTTCAGGATGTTATCGACTAGCTAAATGTAAAAACTACGGAGAGGACAAACTCCTTGCTAGAAAATAGTACCTAGAAAATTGCTCTACTATTTTGTGAGTCTCAAAATCTTAAAACTCTTACTCAGCGTGACACAGTATATGTTGATGGAACATTCAAGTGTTGCTCGAAGTTTTTTTGTCGGCTTTTTACAGTACTCAGGTTAGTTAACGAACATTACATTCAAATGGATTTTTCTTTATTGAACGACAAGAAAAGTTCGTTGTACCAGTATGCATTTCAAACATTTGCTGATAAATATAATGATCTAGGACTGAAATTTTCAGCAGCAGCGATGTTTTCCGACTTTCAAAATAGTAATGAAAGCTGGAAGTGAAGTCTGAACTGATATAAGAATCCAAGGATGCAACTGCATTTAATCCACAGATGACGGCGAAAAATGCGAACACTGAGACCTGCACACGACTGTTACGCAAGAAATGAAATTGGAAGGTTTCTGTGCTATATAATCGGTTTGCGGATGCTGGATCCTGATATGATTAATGACTGTTTTGTTGAGGATTTCTTGATTACTATGGTTCAAATGACTCTGAGCACTATGGGACTTAACTTCTGAGGTCATCAGTCTCCTAGAACTTAGAACTACTTAAACCTGACTAACCTAAGAACATCACACACATCCATACCCGAGGCAGGATTCGAACCTGACACCGTAGCGGTCGCACGGTTCCAGACTGTAGCGCCTAGAACCACTCGGCCACTCCGGCCGGCTTGTTTGCTATGCTCATATTGGAAAAACTGCAAGCGTTTAAAGATTACGTGCTGCAAACTTATATGGAAGAAAATGCAATCTTTCCTCCGACTATGTGGGCGGAACTAAATGGTAACAGACAGCTAACCACCAATGCTAGTAAAAGCTTCTACAGGAAATATAATAGTCGATTATACACTTGAAGTCCAGACATTTACAGAATTCGTGAGGTGACGAAGCAAATTCAGCTCGACTTAAAATCGCAATAAATTCGTCAAAAACCAAGAAAAAGGAAAGGAACAGTCCAGACTTGAAATTCACGCTAGAGTAAGTGGCAAATTTCATAGCTGAAAAAATTTCCAGGTTTGAATATACGAAATCGGTTTCCTACAAAAAAACAAGGAATTACATATTTTTTAAAAAAAGTTATTTTACATGTACGTATGCATATTTGGATAGAAATGAAGAAATTTTGAAAATATATTTAAAAATACAAAAAAATTAAATATATAAATATTTTTAGATTGTGAATCAGTTCGCCTCCTCGTGGTGCACCCTGGGTAACGCTAAACGAACTGTTATTCTCAAAACGCATTTTCTTAAAGGATGTGTGTTTTCAACAACATGAGTTTATTCCCAAGAATTAGTAGCTTCGCTCATTCAGTACTTGGCATAAATTCAATCTGCATTTGGATCACACCTCCGTGACTGTTGTGTGGAAGGGTGTATAGTATTATCCTGCAGTAAGCTAACATGAGATGTCAAAGATCTTAGCGGTAATCCTGACACTCTCCATTCCAAACTGAAGAATATCCGCATGGCACACTCCTGTTATGATATCTAGTAGTTTCTGGGAGAAAGTTCTGTCAATTCTTTTGTTTCAATCTATTGTGCTAGTTCATATCCAGTCATTTTACGGACTTTTCACGGTCCAACGGAACTTCGCCTGGAGAATTCATGAAGTTTAGTCTGAAGAATGGGCCGGGATGAGCTCTGTTTTTTGGATAGAGAAATTCAGTATGAGAACGCTGCGCTAAAGGGTCGTCGCCAACTGCGAAAGACACGTCTACCTGCTTCAACCATTTGACTATCAATTTTCTTTTCATTAATGTATGACTATTTTAATTAATGTGATAGTCAGGAATAACAATGTGAAAAGACTATTTCCCATCGTTTCAAGGTGTGTGTGTGTGTGTGTGTGTGTGTGTGTGTGTGTGTGTGTGTGCTTGTGTGTGTGCGGGTGCGAACAATACGATCTGACAATGCGATAATGATGGTTAACAATGAAATTTGAAGACACCACAACCTACATGTGCAGTCTGTAAATATAAAAATCCTGCTAACCATTATTAGGCCTCCCTTTACCAGTGGGACACTGATACGTAGTAATAACAAGCAACAAATTCCAATTGGTTTTCTGATACACTATCGTGTTGCACATATGTCCCGTTGGTAGTTAAAGGCAAGGAAGGAGGAATAGGGAGGAATAGTTCCCATCCTTTTCCGGACCCTTGCGGGATAGGGAAAAAGGGGTCCCATTTTTCAGAACCTCATAAGCACATGGGATTCGATAATAACGTGTAACACCGCATAAGGGTCTCTACAAGTTTTTATACTTTTTATTCCCCTTTTTTTACGTCAATTGAGTTGGGATTATCATCCGAAATTTCTCTGCTGTGAAACTAACCTGCATTAGTAACGATTTGAGTTCCGTAATTAGAACCTGCGAGAGCTACCCACTCGTCACCACAATAAAAAACTTTTCGTCTCATGCAAAATTCCACTAATAGTTGGGCCACTGCACGCAGTAGAGACGCCTTAGTATACTCCTGATTACATTTGTTAAATAAGGGCCGCCTAATCAAGGGAGAAGTTGTAGGAAGCAGGTCTCATAGATGGAAGTCGATACTACAATACTAATCATTTATTCAGATTTAAAACCAACATGGAATCTTATTGCGATGTGACTCTTGGAGGACAAAAACACAGAAAGCTAACCAGTGAAATCCTGAAGTTAATCAAGTGGGAATTTAATTGACATCTTTAGGAAGATTGAAAGAAGAACTAAATCAGAGTTCCTCATGTGCAAATCTTGCATTTTCAAATCAACGAGAGAATGACTCAGTGAACTTCGCATCAAGATGAACAAAGGATCAGTTAAACTGCGAGCTGCTCAGGGTGCGCATATGAAGCTAACAGTTCATTGTAGAGCAAAAAGAGAAACTTACATTTCAAACTGCACTGTTCGCACGGAGCGGCAGCCAGGAGGCGAATGGAAAGAACATTCTAATTTGTTTGTACTGAGCCCAAACTCTCTCTGGAGGGACGGCAGCAAGGTTGCAGCCAACGTCACAAACATAAACGTGCCTCAGAACATGGAAATATAGGACATCGCTGCAAAAGTTTCTCTGACATGACGTACAAATACACATAACAATTTGTAAGTTTGGTACCGAGTTTAACGAATCATTAAACTCTCTATAAATGGAGGCAATGCACAGGACTGGCAGAATAGAAAATACTGTTGACATGGTACTGAATTTCTCACGTTTCATGGGAAGGCAAAGGCAGGATTCTTGTTGAGATCCATGCTGAACAAATACTTGATAGAAGTCAAGTGGTAACTTGGGAGCTAAGTGACCGTTATGGCCACGAGTCAGGGTTGTCCACAACCTCAGAATACGCCGACATGACCCTGGATACCACCCCAGGATGCCAGATAACTCTTGGCCAAATGCTTTCATCTAGTAGACAACTGTGACCACGGGTAGTCCAGGGATCCGGTTCGTTGTGTGAGAATCTTTCAACCAGCAAACAACAGTCTGCACTGCCCATTTTATTTTAAAAATACATCTGACTAAACTGATACAAGATCATGAAGGAATCTGCACCAGTCGTATTACAGCTTTTAGAACAGTGTGACTATTTTTATTTAATTTAGTAGTTTCATTTTTTTATACGGTCACCCAATAAGATTTTTGTAATGAATTTACATGAGCCATAAAACGATACGTTTGAAATCCATCCCCACTTTATCACAGTATCTAGCACTGTTACAGCGTGCCTAAACCGTGAATACAAAATTTTTGAGACGTTCGTGGCCACCTGTTGACAAACTGCCTCTTGGCTTCTGTCTCGTGTTCTTCGGCCTACGTTCGTCTGATGATTTTTCTGACGTTTCGCCAGCACGAGTGGCTGGCTTTGTCAAAGCTCCGTCCTCTAATCCACCCCCAGCAATTTTAGAATACTGCTGCGCGGTGTGGGATCCTTACCAGATAGGACTGACGGAGTACATTGAAAAAGTTCAAAGAAGGGCAGCACGTTTTGTATTATCGCGAAATATGGGAGAGAGTGTCACTAAAATGATACAGGATTTGGGCTGGAAATCATTACAAGAAGAGCGTTTTTCGTTGCGACGGAATCTTCTCATGAAATTCCAATCACCAACTTTCTCCTTCGAACGCGAAAATATTTTGTTGAACCGACCTGCATAGAGAGGAACGATCAGCACGATAAAATAAGGGAAATCAGAGCTCGTACGGAAAGATATAGGTGTTCTTTCTTTCCGCACGCTATACGAGATTGGAATAATAGAGAATTGTGAAGGTGGTTCGATGAACCCTCTGCCAGGCACTTAGATGTGATTTGTAGAGTATCCATGTAGATGTAGATGTAGAAGGCTAAGCTTTGACAAAGCCGAAGAACACGAGACAGAAGTCAACAGGCAGTTTGTAAACCGTGACTGTTCACAACTCCTAAGCCAATAGTATGGCGATAGAATTTCAAAGACTCTAGGACACACTATGCAATGTCCGTTAAATTTTTATATGGCTTTCTATCTGTTCAGCGTCCTTTAACACCGTCGCAGTTTTGTTGTAATGCAGTATATACAGGCTAAGCCAGAAGATAGTAATCAACATTAGGCAATCCACGCCGACCGGGATGGCCGAGCGGTTCTAGGCGCTACAGTCTGGAACCGCGCGACCGCTACGGTCGCAGGTTCGAATCCTGCCTCGGGCATGGATGTATGTGATGTCCTTAGGTTAGCTAGGTTTAATTAGTTCTAAGTTCTAGGGGACTGATGACCTTAGAAGTTAAGTCCCATAGTGCTCAGAGCTATTTTTAGACATTCCACCTGAAAATTTTGTGCTTTCCTAAGGCTATAGAAACTCTGTACTGAAAAAAATAAGCTATTTTGAATCTGAATGTTGTCTTTTTTTACGAAAGCTGAGAAAGCATAAACACTCCATTTACTATCAGTACACATAACAAAGCTTTAATCATATGTGCTAGAACTGATTCCTCATACTTCGTTCTATTTAAGGAAGCTGTCGGAGTAATGCACGACTGAAGGCCCTTAACGTTTTACTCAGGCAATAAAAACAATAGAAGAGAGCAACTGTAGCAATGCATACTAAATGTCACAGGTGTAAAGCAGTATTGGTAAACTCGCATCTCTCTGTACTATCTATGAAAAAATGCTTAATGAAATTTGTTCATACACAACAGCATACAAGTTATAACTTGGCTAACAGGGTCGTTTGCAGTCAATTAAACACGTTCGACTTGTTACGTGATGTATTATCAAATTCTATAAAAAAAAGCTAATCATCAAACTGTCACAAAAGTAAATTGAAATAAATAACAGCTCTTCCCTTTTGTGGTCGCTGACTTCCAGATTTAGGCTCAGTTCGTTGGTGTTCATGCATGTTGCACCTTACTGTACAGTTGACGTACCATTTACGTGGTCTCCTTTCGTGTATCTTTATACTTATTACAGTACATCCGATGCCAAAACCATTGTTTTGAGCAGAATAAAGCCTCTTTTTATCTGCTCTGAGATTTATTCTTGCCTCACACGCAGCACGGAACAGCTACGTCTTTCCAGTAATACACACCACTACGAGCCTTTACGTACTGATCACTTAGCGTGCGCGTCAATATGCAGCGAACCTCTGCCCAGTTTGTTGCGTCCAAATGCATCCAAAGATTTACAAATTATCTGCCTAACTGGGCTGAGATTACACACCCCCTTTTATAATTAGAATTTCTTTGGATTCATTACTACATGTTTCTACTGATACGATTTAGGTACACGTTTCTACTGATAAGATTTAGGTAGAAAAAAAGATACAGCAATAAAGCTACAATCATTATATGGAATCGATAAATACAATAAACGGTACTAGACCAACAAAAAAACATTCGAAAAAGCAAACATAAAGCTGTGTTAGATATATATAAGCGGGGAGCGTAGTTACGTTACAGCTGCCCCCAGCCTTGGGGTAATAGCCTGAATTCGGAGGCGAAGAGAGTGCAAAAGTTTACTCAGGTATGCCACATCCAGCTGACAACATTAATGATTAGATCCGTAGCCCTGCCAAATTGCTACGTATCACCCTGAGTTCCAAATAGCCCAAGACGACTTCTCTGGCATTAAAATGGAATGGCTTAGAGAGTCAACCGAAGAGCGATACATCTACCTCTGCAAGCTTACTTTGCAATTCACAGTTAAGTGCCTGGCAGAGGGTTCATCAAATACCTTCAAGTTGTTTCTCTACTGGTAAAATCTCGAACGGCGCTGAGGAAAAACGAGCACTTACTTCTTGCCGTGTGAGCTCTGATTTCTCTTATTTTATCATGATAATTATTTCTCCCTATGTAGGTTGGCACCAACAGAATATTTTCGGAGTCGGTGGAGAAAGCTGGTGATTGACATTTCACGAGAAGATCCTGCCGCAACGAAAATATTGTTTCAGTAATTACCACCATAATTCATGTATCATGTCCGTGGCACACTCTCCCCTATTTCGCGATGATACGAATGAACTTTTTCACTGTACTCCGTCACTGTCATCTGATACGGATCCAACACCGCACAGCACTACTCCAGACGAGCGCGGACAAGCTCTTTTTTTTTTCCTGGTGGGGCCCCTCCACGCCCACACCGACATGGTGACCAAACCAGACCAAAAGTTCTACTGTCACCTCCGTATAACATGTTAGTTTTCGTATCAGGAGTCGCAGGATGCGGGCTGTGATGTTGTCCATGCGTCTGGGTAGGATTACTCATTGGCATGGCCCATCAGCAGACAGAGAGTGGTCGGAAGCGATCGAAGGGTAGCGGTTTGTAAGGGCAAAGGGAAAAAAGTGCCAAGGCAAGCGCCAAGGGGGAAAAAAAACCTCTGCGACAGTAGGACGGATAGTAAGGGCAGTAGCGGCTTGATGGCTGCGACAGTGCATGCAAGGTGTGGTTATGTTGGTGCGAGGCGGGCATCGTTACCTTTGTCTCTGCGGCTGCTCGTTGTAGATGAGTCAGTCCGGGCGCTGCAGCCGGGCTCCTGTGAATTCTCCTGGGCCTGATGCAGCGGCTTCGTCCCTGTAACGCTCCGAGGTCGTCATACATTAGTGGGCGATCGGCCATAGATCAGCTCACAGTGTAGGGGGGTGTGTGTGTGGCTGGTTTGCGTGTTGTGTACAGTACGGCTTCCCTGCGGTTGCCTGTTTTTCGGCGGGTCGGCGGCGGGTTGCCAGTAGTAACTGTGTTGCAGGGGCACGCCAGTATTGTCGTGTTAGCGTGCTATGGACCATAGATGTTTAGTTCCTTGCTAATAGTGTCTTTGGTCTATTATGTTTCCATCTATGGTTGTGGTCGTAGTTCCCCAGAGAAAGAATAAACGGGTTATGCGAGTGTCTCGTGTTTCTGTACAGTCGTGGGGAGAGTTTTTTGAAGTACCTGCAAGAGGGTATCAAGCCGATATTCCCGGTGAAGGTCCGCGGTGCGTGTGTAACACGGAGAATCGCTCATGATTCTGAGTACTTTGTTCTGTATTAGTTGCAGACGGCGTGTGGGCGCAGCGAATCCCCAGACGGGAGCAGCTTACGTCATCAGAGGTCTAATAAGTGTGGTGTACATGGACCTGGACACCCTCCTATTTAGTGTGCTACGCCTGTTAAGCATAGGATAGAATTATTTGAGCCTCGAGTTTGCTTTGTTGGTCATGTGTTGAATGTGGTCACCCCAGAGTAGTTTCCGGTCCAGCCAGACACCGAGGTATCTGACATTCTCACGGAAACGTATTGGGCTTGCAATATAGTGATACTGGGTTGCAGTGTTGATGTTTGAGCAGTAGTTTCGGTTCTCTAGTGAACAGAACGGCTTCGCACGGTGTGAGCAGTCTGTTTAGGAGACCTGTTGCACTTTCTAAGTGTTCTGAATAGAAATCGCAGTCTTTGGTTTGATTTAGCAACAACATTGTCTATGAGATCGTTTCAGTTTAAGTTATTCGTTATTGTTATCTCTAAATACTTAGTTGAATTTAAAGCCTTTAGATTTGTGTAATTTACCATTTAATCGAAATTTAGTGGATTCCTTTTGGTAATCCTGTGGATGGCTTCACACTTTCATTTCAGAGTCAGTCCCTACTTTTCGCACCCTACAGGTATCTTCATTAAATCATTTTACGATACGTTTTCAACATCTAGACTCTAGAGACTTTAAAGACTGTAAATTACAGCATCATCTGCATACAATCTAAGAGGACTGCTCATATTGTCTCTTAGATCGCTTATGTAGATAAGGACCAGCAGAGGGCTTATATAACTTCCTTGGTGAACGTCAGATATTACTTCTGTTTTATTCGATGACTGTCCTGTCTGACAGGAAATCATGAATCCTTCATCACAACTGAGATGATACTCCATAGGCATGAAATTTTATTAGAAGTCGCTTGTGAGGAACTGTGTCAAAAGCCTTCTGGAAATCAGGAAATCTGAAAGTAATGAGTCAATTTGACATGCCCAGTCGATAGCACTCATTACTTCGTGAGAATAAAGAACTAATCGTTTTTCATAAGAACGATATTTTCTGAATCCGTTTTGTCAGATTTTTTAATAAGTCGTTTTCTTGGAGGTAATTCATTATGTTCAAATACAGTGTGTGTTCCAAAACCTTGCCGCAAATCGACATTAGTGATATCGGCCTGCATTACAGCGAATTACTACTAGTTCATTTCTTGGGTATTGGTGTGACTTATCCTACTTTCGAATATTTAGGTATGGAACTTTCGACATCGTGCCAGAGTGCTCATTAAACCAGAAAAGTATGTGTGCTGCCTTGTGAACATGGCTATTCTCATATTAGAACACGGAAGTGTCGACAGCTTGTTTATTATGAAGATGTGGAAGAGACAACAACCCTTGCCTCCAAGCCAGCCGTTGTGGCCGAGCGGTTCTAGGCGCTTCAGTCTGGAACCTCGCGACCGCTACGGTCGCAGGTTCGAATCCTGCCTCGGGCATGGATGTGTGTGATGTCCTTAGGTTAGGTAGGTTTAAGTAGTTCTATGTCTAGGGGACTAATGACCTCAGATGTTACGTCCCATAGTGCTTAGAGGCATTTGAACCATTTTGAACCTATTTATTTATTTATTTATTGTTCCGTGGGACCACATTAAGGAGAAGTCTCCATGGTCATGGAACGAGTCAATACATGAAATTACAACACGATTGTAGAAACAGATAAAATGAAATATAAGAAACATATTCAGTTGTAGATTGTAGAAACAGATAAAATGAAATATAAGAAACATATTCAGGCGACACGTCGTTAGTTTAAATAAAGAAAATCAAGAATGTTACACTGGAATTTGCTTAATTTTTTAGCTCTTCCAGGAGCTCCTCGACAGAGTAGAAGGAGTGAGCCATGAGGAAACTCTTCAGGTTAGACTTAAAAGCGTTTGGGCTACTGCTAAGATTTTTGAGTTCTTGTGGTAGCTTATTGAAAATGGATGCAGCAGAATACTGCACTCCTTTCTGCACAAGAGTCAATGAAGTGCATTCCACATGCAGATCTGATTTCTGCCTAGTATTAACTGAGTGAAAGCTGTTAACTCTTGGGAAAAAGCTAATATTGCTAACAACAAACGACATTAAAGAAAATATATACTGTGAGGGCAATGTCAAAATTCCCAGACTATTGAATAGGGGTCGACAAGAGGTTTTCGAACTTACACCACACATAGCTCGAACAGCCCGTTTTTGAGCCAAAAATACCTTTTTTGAATCAGAAGAATTACCCCAAAAAATAATACCATATGACATAAGCGTTTGAAAATATGCGAAGTAGACTACTTTTCGTGTTGAAATGTCACTTATTTCAGATACTGTTCTAATGGTAAATAAAGCGGCATTTAGTTTCTGAACAAGATCCTGAACATGGGCTTTCCACAACAGCTTACTATCTATCCGTACGCCTAGGAACTTGAACTGTTCCGTCTCGCTTATAACATGCCCATTCTGTCTGATTAAAATATCAGTTCTTGTTGCATTGTGAGTTATAAACTGTAAAAACTGAGTCTTACTGTGATTTAGCATCAAATTATTTTCCACAAGCCACGAACTTATTTCATGAACTACATTATTTGATAATGTTTCAATATTACACACAAGATCCTTCACTACCAAGCTGGTGTCATCAGCAAACAGAAATATTTTTGAATCACTTGTAATACTAGAAGGCATATCATTTATATAAATAAGAAACAGCAGTGGCCCCAGCACCGACCCTTGGGGAACGCCCCATTTAACAGTGCCCCATTGGGACTGAACATCATTACCACTCTCAATATTGCGGAGAATTACCTTCTGCTTTCTGTTCTTGAAGTAAGAGGCGAACCAATTGTAAGCTACTCCCCTTACTCCATAATGTTCCAACTTCTGCAGTAGTATTTTGTGGTCAACACAGTCAAAAGCCTTCGTTAAATCAAAGAAAACACCTAACGTTCGCAACCTTTTATTTAATCCGTCCAAAACCTCACAGAGAAAAGAGAAATGCACGTTTCGAGCCGCTGTTCCCCTCGATGACGACTTTTGTGGATACAACCATCGACCTAGTGTAGCTAAAATGTAATTCACCCAGAGAGCTGGCACGTTTCCGTTGATTGACGGTCGAATACAGATGGTCCCGTGTCCACTCTGCAATCGTAGTTAACGATGCCGTTAGGTTGGTTGGTTGGTTTGGGGAAGGAGACCAGACAGCGTGGTCATCGGTCTCATCGGATTAGGGAAGGATAGGGAAGGAAGTCGCCGTGCCCATTCAGAGGAACCATCCCGCCATTTTCCCGGAGTGATTTAGGGAAATCACGGAAAACCTAAATCAGGATGGCCAGACGCGGGATTGAACCGTCGTCCTCCCGAATGCGAGTCCAGTGTCCAACCACTGCGCCACCTCGCTCGGTGATGCCGTTAGGTCAACATGAGAACACGTAGGGGTGGTCTGCTGCGGAGCTCCATGTTCAACAATGTACGATGAACGTTTTGCTCCAGAACCCTTTTTCTCTGCCCAGGGACTGGGTGTGTGTGTTGTCCTCATCATTTAATCACCAGCGTCATTATTTGTGACAGGGATTAGATTGGATTGTGAAATAATTGGGCTGTGCAAAAATTGAGAATTTACTGGGATTTGCATCACTGATGAGTGGATTTGGAATTGCAGGTTTACCCGGTTAATTCTCAAATCAAATGGTTCAAATGGCTCTGAGCACTATGGGACTCAACTGCTGTGGTCATAAGTCCCCTAGAACTTAGAACTACTTAAACCTAACTAACCTAAGGACAGCACACAACACCCAGCCATCACGAGGCAGAGAAAATCCCTGACCCCGCCGGGAATCGAACCCGGGAACCCGGGCGTGGGAAGCGAGAACGCTACCGCACGACCACGAGATGCGGGCCCGGTTAATTCTCTATTTACATTTTGGTGCTGACATGGCTCTCGAGTGCGGCAATCAGTTCTTTAGCTATTTTTGCATCTTTCGTCGTCTTATTTTCGCCACAATCCCCTTCAGCTACTGTCTGTCGCGATCACTGACCACACAAAAAAAAAAAAAAAAAAATGGCTCTGAGCACTATGGGACTCAACAGCTATGGTCATCACTCCCCTAGAACTTAGAACTACTTAAACCTAACTAACCTAAGGACAGCACACAACACCCAGCCATCACGAGGCAGAGAAAATCCGTGACCTCGCCGGGAATCGAACCCGGGAACCCGGGCGTGGGAAGCGAGAACGCTACCGCACGACCACGAGATGCGGGCACTGACCACATACTTGTTGTGATTTAGCGGATGATGTTTTACCGCTTTCCCTGTATGTGGTGTAAATCTTCGATACGGTGCTTCCTGAAACTCGAAATACCACGGCTACCTCGGTTGCGGAAGCACCAACAATTTTTCCATGTTGGAATTAACGTAGTGTGGTGTGCGTACTGAAAGACCTTCGGTACACACACCATCAGATTATTTGACTTGTCGCTCTAACGAAGTAGGCGAGTGTCAGCAATATGTCTCGTGGTCTTATCATGGCGTGTTTATCTTCTGCCGTTAGGTCAGACGATAGAAATGCCACTTGCACGCTTAGAGTAGCAGATTGACGGTGACCAACTTTAAACAGAACTTGATTAGTTTTCACACACATTTATTAAAATAATAAAAAGCATAGACATCATGTAACGTGATTCTGGATGCTGTTTACAATTGACAATCTGATGTTCCTTTGGTCTTGGTACGTTAATCTTATTCTCACATATCTCTGATACTTGACAAAGTGTCTATACATTTCTCTTCATGGCTATGTACAGGAATATGATAATCGTATTAGGCGCAGACTGAAACTTGAGTATAGACTGGTACAGACTAATGCAGACTCGTACAGACTGGTGCAGACAAATGCACACTGACTGATCGGAGGTCTGTACACTCGTTATAATACCTCATGCATTCAGGTATCACTGCGCGAGTGTGATCCGCGAGGAGAAAAGGTTCTACGTTAGCAGCAATCTTATTGGCTGCGTTACATATTAATACATGGATCAGTGGAAGCAGAATTTGGTCCGTCTCTAAGGCAGCGCCATCTCGTAGTGTGCAGGCGGACGAGCGCCGCGCCTGCGCTGTTGTACTTAGCAGGGCGCGCTCTAGTGGGAAAGTTGTGTACGCGCTGACTACGCGGAACTATGTACACAACACATAGCTCCGACATAATGCACTCATAACGACACAGGAACTGTTCAGACTACGAATGACAGTTGCTATATACTCTGATCAGCCAATACATTATGACCACTGCCCACTGTGGCGTTGGATACCGCCTGGTGGTGTTCCAGGCGCGTGATGCGATAAGAAAAGTATGTAAGCGGAGCAGACAAGGACAGGGGTTCGCCCTAGCGAAGATATAGGCTGCAAATGGGGAAATTCATTGAGATAAGCCTCTGTTACAAAGGTAGGTTATTATTACGAGGAGCCTGTGAATGAGCCTCTCGAAAGCGGGGAAGCTGGCCGAATGTTCACATGCTACTGTTGTGAGCGTCTACGGAAAGAGGTAGGACAGTGAAACTACCACTTGGCGGTAAATAGTTGGACGTCCAAGACTCTTCACAGAATGTGGGGTTAGGAGCCTTGTTTGCTCTCTAAAGTAGAATAGATGGTGGTCTGTGGCATCTCTGCCGAAAGAGCTCAAATCGGGGGCACGCACAAGGGTTTCTGATGATGATGAGGATGATGTTTGGTATGTGGGGCGCTCACCTGCGCGATCATCAGCGCCCGTGCAAAGTCTTAATTTTTAAACAGTCCAATTATTTCACAATACAATCTAATCACTGTCACGAATAATGATGTTGGTGATGAAATGATAAGGACAACGAACACATCCAGTCACTGGGCAGAGAAAAAGGGCTTCGGAGCAAAACGTTCATCGTACATTGTTGAACATGTTGAACGTGTTTGCATGTTCACCAAACAGCATTGTTAATTACGATTGAAGAGTGGACACGGGACTGTCGGTATTCGACCGTCAATCAATGGAAATGTGTTAGCTCTTTGGGTGAATCAAATTTTGCTACACTAGGTCGATGGTTGTATCCACAAACGCCGTCATCGATGGGAACAGCGGCACGAAACGTGCACTGGTTCAAAATGGATCAAATGGCTCTAAGCACTATGGGATTTAATATCTGAGGTCATCAGTCCCCTAGACTTAGAACTACTTAAACCTAACTAACCTAAGGACATCACACACCTCCATGCCCGAGCCAGGGTTCGAACCTGCGACCGTAGCAGTAGCGCGGTTCCCGCTCGGTCTCAGCGGCAGGCTACGTGCACTGGTGGGAGCAGTATTATGCTACGGGAGACATGAGACATTCTCCTGTGCTTTCATGGCACCTGTGGTAGTAACTGAAGACACACTGGCCCCTGCAAACCACCTGCATCCCTTCTTGCTTGATGTCTTCCCCAATGTCGATGTCATCTTTCATCAATATAATTGTCCGTATCTCAGAGCCAGAACTGTGCTACAGTGGTTTGAAGAGCACTATAATGAACTCACGTCGGTGGCTCGATGACCAAATTTGCCTTATATAAATCCTAAGGAACCCATCTGGGTCGCTATCGGGCCCATCACCTCGTGCGCAAATCAGCGGCCCGTTATTTACGTGAATTTCATGACCCGCGTAGAGAATCTAATGCCACATACGTCCACAAACCTACCAACAAACTGTCGGATCCCTGATACTCAAAATCAGTGATGTATTTCATTCCAAAGACGGTCAAACAAGCTAATAAGCAGGTTGTCGTAATGTTTTGGCACATCAGAGTATTCAGGATATTCCAGGGGAGCCGTTGCTTGTCAAATACTGCAGTGCTACTTGTAGGCTTGGCTACCATAGACATCTCGCGCTGTTCCCACATATTTCTCCAATCGTTGTATATGCTGCTGTGTGTGAGGTACTCTATCCCACACGAACATTGTCTACAGTTTTCCTTCACAATGTTCGTTCGAAAAGTGCTTGAGATGGACTACGTCTACCAGTAGCAGCAGGTAATGTCGGTTTTGGAACAGTTTGTCACTGACAAAGCGAGAGACCCTTCTCTGGTACTTGTCGTTACGATTTTTTCCGCATTTCACCTGACTGCGACTGGTACACCATTCTTCGTAGATAAGCTAGACACTTCGTGTCGATAAACTAACAAAATGGGAAACTTCTTTCACGGTGTCTTCATGGACACGTCCAAACACAACACCTCCTTTCCGCCATTCCATCACGACGACCCATCTTAGTATCCAGATCCCACACGCACTGCTTGATTGCCATTATGTATGTCAGAGAGGGGATGTCATGTGACAGCCAGGTACTAGGTCTACACCGTCTGCAGCGCTCCGGAATCAGCACTGTTCTCTTTTAAGGCCAGGTCCTCCTTTACAACGATCGAAAATTCGTATTTTTATTGCATTTTTTGAAAGTTATATGTGTCTAGAATGTTGGGACGAAAAGGTTTTTTAATCCGTGCGTTACAAGAGTTTCTACAGCGCATTGTTCGAAGCAGTGTAACGACCACCATGGGACGCTCTCAGCCGGAGACGGCCGGCTCAGGTAGAAAACTTGTCATGCCGTGACGCACGTTCACAAAATGATTTATACTGCAGAACGCATGCAAACATATTCACCGAAAAACCTGACGAACAACCTTTGCAGGCTGCCAAACGTATCTTATCTAGTTCAGCCTGATTGGGCCTTCTAGCCAAGAAGAACGAGGGAATTACGCTCCAGGAATAGTTCGCGTTAGAGGAAGGGTTAATATATGGTCCTGGAATTTCAGACTGAACGTAAGTAACAAAAACACTTTTTTTGGTCTAATTTTGGTTAAACTGGTCAAAAGATTTTGAATTTCGAAACTCTAACTTCAGATTTGTGTTCAGAAACATCAGGGTGTTTCAAAAAGAATACCACAACTTTAAAAATGTGTATTTAATGAAAGAAACATAATATAACCTTCTGTTATACATCATTACAAAGAGTATTTAAAAAGGGTTTTTTTTCACTCAAAAACAAATTCAGAGATGTTCAATATGGCCCCCTCCAGACACTCGAGCAATATCAACCCGATACTCCAACTCGTTCCACACTCTCTGTAGCATATCAGGCGTAACAGTTTGGATAGCTGCTGTTATTTCTCGTTTCAAATCATCAATGGTCACTGGGAGAGGTGGCCGAAACACCATATCCTTAACATACCCCCATAAGAAAAAATCGCAGGGGGTAAGATCAGGGCTTCTTGGAGGCCAGTGATGTGCTCTGTCACGGGCTGCCTGGCGGCCGATCCATCGCCTCGGGTAGTTGACGTTCAGGTAGTTACGGACAGATAAGTGCCAATGTGGTGGCGCTCCATCCTGCTGAAATATGAATTGTTGTGCTTCTTGTTCGAGCTGAGGGAACAGCCAACAAATGCTTGCTGGATGCGTGCTACATTTTCATCACTCGTTCTCGGCCGTCCAGAACTTTTCCCTTTGCACAAACACCCATCCTCTGTAAACTGTTTATACCAACGTTTAATACACCACCTATCAGGAGGTTTAACACCATACTTCGTTCGAAATGCACGCTGAACAACTGTCGTCGATTCACTTCTGCCGTACTCAATAACACAAAAAGCTTTCTGTTGAGCGGTCGCCATCTTAGCATCAACTGACGCTGACGCCTAGTCAACAGCGCCTCAAGCGAACAAATGTACAACTAAATGAAACTTTATAGCTCCCTTAATTCGCCGACAGATAGTGCTTAGCTCTGCCTTTTGTCGTTGCAGAGTTTTAAATTCCTAAAGTTGTGGTATTCTTTTTGAATCACCCTGTATAATAACATGTAGTTTTTATGCATATTGAACTAATAATAAAAAAATTTCCCTAAACTTTAAACAGGTTTTTCTCGAGAAACAATTTTTCAAATCTGGGCACAGCACAAAATAAAAATGTTTGAAGCTATTAACTTCTACCTTTGACACCCGAAAAGTAAAGACACTTCTTGAGAGCTTATACACTCCTGGAAATGGAAAAAAGAACACATTGACACCGGTGTGTCAGACCCACCATACTTGCTCCGGACACTGCGAGAGGGCTGTACAAGCAATGATCACACGCACGGCACAGCGGACACACCAGGAACCGCGGTGTTGGCCGTCGAATGGCGCTAGCTGCGCAGCATTTGTGCACCGCCGCCGTCAGTGTCAGCCAGTTTGCCGTGGCATACGGAGCTCCATCGCAGTCTTTAACACCGGTAGCATGCCGCGACAGCGTGGACGTGAACCGTATGTGCAGTTGACGGACTTTGAGCGAGGGCGTATAGTGGGCATGCGGGAGGCCGGGTGGACGTACCGCCGAATTGCTCAACACGTGGGGCGTGAGGTCTCCACAGTACATCGATGTTGTCGCCAGTGGTCGGCGGAAGGTGCACGTGCCCGTCGACCTGGGACCGGACCGCAACGACGCACGGATGCACGCCAAGACCGTAGGATCCTACGCAGTGCCGTAGGGGACCGCACCGCCACTTCCCAGCAAATTAGGGACACTGTTGCTCCTGGGGTATCGGCGAGGACCATTCGCAACCGTCTCCATGAAGCTGGGCTACGGTCCCGCACACCGTTAGGCCGTCTTCCGCTCACGCCCCAACATCGTGCAGCCCGCCTCCAGTGGTGTCGCGACAGGCGTGAATGGAGGGACGAATGGAGACGTGTCGTCTTCAGCGATGAGAGTCGCTTCTGCCTTGGTGCCAATGATGGTCGTATGCGTGTTTGGCGCCGTGCAGGTGAGCGCCACAATCAGGACTGCATACGACCGAGGCACACAGGGCCAACACCCGGCATCATGGTGTGGGGAGCGATCTCCTACACTGGCCGTACACCACTGGTGATCGTCGAGGGGACACTGAATAGTGCACGGTACATCCAAACCGTCATCGAACCCATCGTTCTACCATTCCTAGACCGGCAAGGGAACTTGCTGTTCCAACAGGACAATGCACGTCCGCATGTATCCCGTGCCACCCAACGTGCTCTAGAAGGTGTAAGTCAACTACCCTGGCCAGCAAGATCTCCGGATCTGTCCCCCATTGAGCATGTTTGGGACTGGATGAAGCGTCGTCTCACGCGGTCTGCACGTCCAGCACGAACGCTGGTGCAACTGAGGCGCCAGGTGGAAATGGCATGGCAAGCCGTTCCACAGGACTACATCCAGCATCTCTACGATCGTCTCCATGGGAGAATAGCAGCCTGCATTGCTGCGAAAGGTGGATATACACTGTACTAGTGCCGACATTGTGCATGCTCTGTTGCCTGTGTCTATGTGCCTGTGGTTCTGTCGGTGTGATCATGTGATGTATCTGACCCCAGGAATGTGTCAATAAAGTTTCCCCTTCCTGGGACAATGAATTCACGGTGTTCTTATTTCAATTTCCAGGAGTGTACCTCTATTATTGAGATACTGCAGGGCACTGTCACTTCTGATTCGGTGTAGGGAATACGATCTATGGCGATTTGACTTCATACATTGTGATGACATGGTGGGTAGCAGTTTATGGTCTTGTTTGTGTGCTCTAGGGAAAGAAATATGGTAAGCTTTACCTGCGTTCAAAGGAATGGGGTGCTGACATAAACCACTGAAGTAACAGCACGGCGGCATTGGTGGGGCGACAAAGCGCATTTTTTCTGGAGAACGGTGAGGAGACATTTTCAGACGGGCCATACCGAGGTCGCTTAGTGCAGAAACACATTAAGCTTCGGCGCCAGACGTCCAGGTATACAGCCTTGCGCCGAAAAGTCGCCGACAGCGCATGGTAATGTCTGTGGGACAGGAAAACTGGAGCCCAGACGTCCAGACTCTGTTTTAAAACATCTTTTGTCAATGCGAGTTTATAGCCGTTCTTTGCAAACTTTGAAATGGACGCAACAGGGGAGATAACAAGCTGTTTATGGAGGGCTGTGCTTCCACCCTGTATTGTGTTACCAAAAGACACGGCAAACGTGTGGCAAAGAGGCCGAAAAGCTGAATTTTTTTCCGTTTTGTGCCAATTAACTTTAATTCTCTGATTGGTCAAGTTGGTTTGCAGTGCAAAGACCATTTACCGAGTTCAGAATGCCGTGCTCCAGCTCGTGATTGGCTTGTGCGAAATTGGGGGAAGTCAAAAAGGAGAAATGTGCTTTTGGAACCGAGATGAGGAGGCAACACAGAGAAAGCGAGATCATCACTCTGGTAGAAGTCTCTTGTACTGGCACTTCGCTAGTAAAGAACTGCAGGTGTCTACCTAAACGGTGAACTTGTGTCCTTTGATAGGGTGTGACTTAGAGCCCGTGCCAGTCACCTTTTGAACCGTCGGAGGTACTGCTTATATCATCATGGTCACAACGAGTGACGCGCGGGTGTACTTATTTGTCTTGAGTCGACCGTCTAAACATTTGACGTATTCTGACATGAACAGTCATGGGATGGAGTTAGATTGGTTTGACAGACCAGCAAATGGGTCCACCCGCACACTGGAATCCGTAGGGGTTTCAGGGGCTCTAAGGGAAGTACCTGCGTTCTGAATTAACCGAACGTGAGACCGGGTACTTGTATTTTTCGGGAATGCGCATTTAATAACAGATTGCCGCCGTCCATGACTTCAGTCGCCGAACACGTTGTAGTGTGCTGCCTTGACCAGTAGGATGGTAAAGTATTCGCTGCTGCATCATAGGGCTATAATATCTATTTCTCGGCACCCTGTCCTTTCGAACCATGTTTTTCCTTTTTTTTTTTTTTTGTATGGTGGAATATAGATGCTTGGTGGGGGCGTAGTTTGATGCCATAACCTGGATTCACGTGTATGAAGTGAGATAGAGGGAGTAGTGTTCTGGTTAATGTCGTGTGTCGATCCCCAGCAGATCACTTTCTCCACCATAGACCCCATTTTTGCAAGGCTTTTGTTAAATAAATATTTTTTGTATGATGTTTCTTTAATAATTTTGTTGTCTTGTCTTGTTTAAGATCAATAAATTGATTGTGAATTAGACTACAACTTCTCCCTGAGTTCTGATTAACAGTTCCTTCGCATTTTTATGGCTGTCTAGACCAGAAACATAAGGAGTAGCTCTTTCACTTCGTGTCCACTGCTTGGATCTTTTACTTCATTAATCATAATCATCTTTCAGTATATGAAATTTGTTAATATTAACTATTTTTTTGAAAGCGACGAAGAGTGAAACAAACCCCCAAAACTCGAACTCAAAGTTCGATCCCTAAATTTAAGGTTATTTCATTGTGTTTAGGTATAAACCGTGTCGGCTCCTATCGATATTACACTGATTACTTCTAATATCGTGTCCGACCTCCTTTTGCCTGGCGTAGTGCAGCAACTCGACGTGGCATGGACTCAACAAGTCGTTGGGAGTCCCCTTCAGAAATACTGAGCCACGCTGCTTCCATAGCCTTCTATAACTGCGAATGTGTTGCCCACGTACGATTTTGCGCACGAGCTGATCTCGCGATTATGTCCCATAAATGTTCAATGGGATTCATGTTGCGTGATCTGGGTGACCAAATCACTCTCTTGAATTGTTCAGAATGTTTCTTAAACAAAATGCTAACAATTCTGGCCGGGTGACATGGCGAATTGACATCCATGAAAATTCCATAGTTGTTTGGGAACATTAGGTCCATGAGTGGCTGCAAATGGTCTCCAAGTAACCGAACATAACCACTTACAGTCAATGATCGGTTCAGTCGGACCAGATTACCCAGTCCATTCCATGTAGACACAGCCCACACCATTGTTGAACAATCACCAGCTTGCACAGTGCATTATTGACAACATAGATCCATGGCTTTCTAGGGTCGGTGCCACATGCGGACCCTACCGTGAGCTCTTAGCAACTGCAATCGGTACTCATATGAGCAGGTCACGATTTACGAGTCATGTAGGGCACAACCGACATGGCCACGAGCCCAGGAGAGGTGCTGCTGGCGATGACGTGCTGTTGGCAAAGGCAATAGCCCATTAACGCCAAATTTCGCTGCACTGCGTCATAACGGATACGTTTGTCGTACGTCCCACGTCGATTTCTGGAGTTATTCCGCGCAGCATTTCTTTTCTTTTAGTACTGACAACGCTACGCAAACGCCGCTGCTCTCGGCCGTTAAGTGAAAGCAGTCGGCCACTGCGTTGTCCGTGGTGAGAGGTAATGTCTGACATGTTTTCCCGGAACAATCTTGACCCTGTGGATCTGGGAATAGTGAATTCCATAACGATTTCCGAAATGGAGTGTCCCATGTGCCTAGCTTCAATTACACTATTGGCCATTAAAATTGCTACACCACGAAGATGACGTGCTACAGACGCGAAATTTAACCGACAGGAAGAATATGCAGTGATATGCAAATGATTAGCATTTCAGAGCATTCACACGAGGTTGGCGCCGGTGGCGACACCTACAACGTGTTGACATGAGGAACGTTTCCAACCGATTTCTCATACACAAACAGCAGTTGATCGGCGTTGCCTGGTGAAACGCTATTGTGATGCCTCGTGTAAGGAGGAGAAATGCGTACCGTCACGTTTCCGACTTTGATAATGATCGGTTTGTAGCCTATTGCGATTGCGGTTTATCGTATCGCGACATTGCTGCTGGCGTTGGTCGAGATCCAATGACTGCTAGCAGAAAAGAGAATCGGTGGGTTCAGGAGGGTAATACGGAACGCAGTGCTGCATCCCAACGACCTCTTATCACTAGCAGTCGAGATGACAGGCATCTTATCCGCATGGCTGTAACGGATCGTGCAGCCACGTCTCGATCCCTGAGCCAACAGATGGGGACGTTTGCAAGACAACAACCATCTGGACGAACAGTTCGATGACTTTTGCAGCAGCATGGCCTATCAGCTCGGAGACCATGGCGGCGGTTACCTTTGTCGCTGCATCACAGACAGGAGTGCCTGCGATGGTGTACTCAACGACGAACCTGGATGCACGAGTGGCAAAACGTCATTTTTGCGGATGAATCCAGGTTCTGTTTACAGCATCATGATGGTCGCATCCGTGTTTGGCGACATCGCGGTGAACGCACACTGGAAGCGTGTATTCGTCATCGCCATATTGACGTATCACCCAGCGTGATGGTATGGGGTGCCATTGGTTACACGTCTCGGTCACCTCTTGTTCGCATTGACGGCGCTTTGAACAGTGGACGTTATGTTTCGGGTATGTTACGACCCGTGGCTCTACCCATCATTCGAACTCTGCGAAACCCTACATTTCAGCAGGATAATGCACGACCGCATCTTGCAGGTCCTGTACGGGCCTTTCTGGATACAGAAAATGTTCGACTGCTGCCCTGGCCAGCACATTCTCCAGATCTCTCACCAATTGAAAACGTCTGGTCAATGGGGGCCGAGCAACTGGCTCGTTACAATACGCCAGTCACTACTCTTGATGAACTGTGGTATCGTGTCGAAGCTGCATGGGCAGCTGTACCTGTAGACGCCATCCAGGCTCTGTTTGACTCAATGCCCAGTCGTATCAAGGCCGTTATTACGGCCAGAGGTGAGTGTTCTGGGTACTGATTTCTCAGGATTTAAGCACCCAAATTGCGTGAAAATGTAATCACATGTTAGTTCTAGTATAATATATTTGTCCAATGAATACCCGTTTATCATCTGCATTTCTTCTTGGTGTAGCAATTTTAATGGCCAGTAGTGTAACATTCCGCGTTTACTTCTGTTAATTGCCATCGTGCGACCATAATCACTTTGGAAACCTTTCCACGTGAATCAGCTGGGTGCAACTGACTGCTTCGCCAATGCACTGCCTCTTTATACCTTGTGTAGACGATAGATCGCCACCAGTATATAGTGTATCGCTACCCCATGGCTTCTATCACTTCAATGTATTTATGGTTAGACTCTTTGTCTGTTGCTAAACAACGGCTTCGAGCGTGATGCCGCAGAGGGCGTGTGCGCCGCCTTAGGAGCCTTTCACAGACGTAGCGGGCTTGCGGGGTCAGGTCTTGGTCTGCCGGTCGGGAGGCAGGGTGGCGTCTGTGAACTGGAGCGCTCTCAAGTGCCTTCAGAGGAGGGCGCGGCTGTGTCCATGAGGTCTGCTCCGGCAGCTGCGAGAGCGAGCGCGCAGGAGGCGAAGTGGGAATTTACGCGTCAGGCGAAGATGTCACTCCGTCGCGGGAGGCGGGCAGAAGACGGCTAGTGTACCAGTGGCCACTTGGAACAGAACCCGTTCAACCGGAGCCGTTTCAGAACATTGCCAGTCGCAGCGGGTTTGAACGACGAAGCTGACTTTGAAGTACGGTGCCATCCGTTCAGGGCTATTTACCAAATATTGCTTCTGTTTAAGTGAAGTCGTCTGTTACTTGCTGCTTATTAATTGTCGACCATTTTGCGTGTTCTGTTGTTTCCATCCGTTAGTCAAAAATGGTTCAAATGGCTCTGAGCACTATGGGACTTAACATCTATGGTCATCAGTCCCCTAGAACTTAGAACTACTTAAATCTAACTAACCTAAGGACGGCACACAACACCCAGCCTTCACGAGGCAGAGAAAATCTCTGACCCCGCCGCGAATCGAACCCGGGAACCCGGGCGTGGAAAGCGAGAACGCTACCGCACGACCACGAGATGCGGGCCATCCGTTAGTCATTTCTTCTCATTGTGGTTCGGCGTTAAAAAGTTGCGTCTTATGGGTAAATTGCTCAATTATCAGTTTGTGTTCCTGTGTAGAGCGGGACAATAATTCATGTAGTATAGCTGGTATGTCCTTACTTAGCGAGTGGGTATGGTCCGAAGTTCAGCTGAAGCGATTTCTTGTTGTTGTTTTTGTTGTGGTCATCAGTCCTGAGACTGGTTTGATGCAGCTCTCCATGCTACTCCACCCTGTGCAAGCTTCTTCATCTCCCAGTACCTACTGCAACCTACATCCTTCTGAATCTGCTTAGTGTATTCATCTCTTCGTCTCCCTCTACGATTTTTACCCTCCACGCTGCCCTCCAAAACTAAATCCCTTGATGCCTCAGAACATGTCCTACCAACCGATCCCTTCTTCTAGGCAAGTTGTGCCACAAATTTCTCTTCTCTCCAATTCTGTTCAGTACATCCTCATTAGTCACGTGATCTACCCATCTAATCTTCAGCATTATTCTGTAGCACCACATTTCAAAAGATTCTATTCCCTTCATGTCTTAACTATTTATCGTCCATGTTTCACTTCCATACATGGCTACACTCCATACAAATACTTTCAGAAACGACTTCCTGACACTTAAATCTATACTCGATGTTAACAAATTTCTCTTCTTCAGAAAAGCTTTCCTTGCCATTGCCAGTCTACATTTTATATCCTATCTACTTCGACCATCATCAGTTATTTTGCTCCCCATATAGCAAAACTCCTTTACTACTTTAAGTGTCTCATTTCTTAATCTAATTCCCTCAGCATCACCCGATTTAATTCGACTACATTCCATTATCCTCGTTTCGCTTTTGTTGATGTTCATCTTATATCCTCCTTTCAAGACACTGTCCATTTCGTTCAACTGCTCTTCCAAGCCCTTTGCTGTCTCTGACAGAATTACAATGTCATCGGTGAACCTCAAAGTTTTTATTTCTCCTCCATAAATTTTAATACCGTCTCCGAATTTTCCTTTTTTTCCTTTACTGCTTGCTCAATATACAGATTGTATAACATCGTGGATAGGCTACAACCCTGTCTCACCCCCTTCCCAACCACTGCTTCCTTTTCATGTCCCTCGACTCTTACAACTACCATCTGGTTTATGTACAAATTGTAAATAGCCTTTCGCTCCCTGTATTTTACCCCTGCCATCTTTAGAGTTTGAAAGGGAGTATTCCAGTCAACATTGTCAAAAGCTTTCTCTAAGTCTACAAATACTAGGAATGTAGGTTTGCCTTTCCTTAATCTATCTTCTAAGATAAGTCGTAGGGTCAGTATCGCCTCACGTGTTCCAATATTTCTCCGGAATCCACACTGATTTTCCCCGAGGTCGGCTTCTACCAGTTTTTCCATTCGTCTGTAAACAATTCGTGTTAGTATTTTGCAGCCGTGACTTATTAAACTGATAGTTCGGTAATTTTCACATCTGTCAACACCTGCTTTCTTTGGGCTTGGAATTATTATATTCTTCTTCAGCTCTGAGAGTATCTCGTCTGTCTCATACATCTTGCTCACCAGATGGTAGAGTTTTGTCAGGACGGGCTCTCCCAAGGCTGTCAGTAGTTCTAATGGAATGTTGTCTACTCCGGGGGCCTTGTTTCGACTCCGGTCTTTCAGTGCTGTGTCAAACTTTTCACGCAGTATCATATCTCCCATTTCATCTTCATCTACATCCTCTTCCATTTCCATAATATTATCCTCAAGTACATCGCCCTTGTATAGACCTTCTGTATACTCCTTCCACCTTTCTGCTTTCCCTTCTTTGCTTAGAACTGTGTTTCCATCTGAGCTCTTGATATTCATACAAGTGGTTCTCTTTTCTCCAAAGGTGTATTTAATTTTCCTGTAGGCAGTATCTGTCTTACCCGTAGTGAGATAAGCCTCTACATCCTTGCATTTGTCCTCTAGCCATCCCTAAGTTTCCGTCGATCTCATTTTTGAGACATTTGTATTTCTTTTTGCCTGCTTCATTTACTGCAATTTTACGTTTTCTCCTTTCATCAATTAAATTCAATATCTCTTCCGTTATCCAAGGATTTCTACTAGCCCTCGTCTTTTTACCTACTTTATCCTCTGCTTCCTTCACTACTTCATCCCTCAAAGTCACCCATTCTTCTTCTACTGTATTTCTTTCCCCCATTCCTGTCAGTTGTTCCATTATGCTCTCCCTGAAACGCTGTGCAAGCTCTGGTTTTCTTGTAGCTTGTCTTATTTGGTAGACTGCTTTGTTAAATTTGATCGACCTCCCCTCATTATCACTGTCCTCGAAAGTTTAAGGCTAACTGTATTACCCTCGTAGCAGGTTACCAGCACATCCTTTAATTAGTGAAGAGTTTTCACCTACTATATACGTTATATCTATTATTGTTTTAAGTTGCTTGCTTTCTGTTTAATTGTTTAACGACTGGTTGTTGTTTGTGTATTGCCGTCAAATACAGGCACTGTTTTAATTTGTTATTCTTTTAATTTGTGGGATTTAAGTTGGTCAAGCACTTGTCGTTGCTCGCTTATTCGAAAATAACAGCTACTGTTGTAACATAAAATCACTTGATTGTTTTATTGACGGTGTTTCAATGTTTTGTTACCACTTTGAATGACTATAGAAAAATATTTCTGGCACAGACAACGTAATTTGTAATTTTGGTGAATTTAAAGAGATCCTTTCTTTGTGAACTGGTTACTGTGATGCGTTAAATGTATTTGTGTTTTAGAAGTACCGGTCACGCCACTAGTTGGCCAGATCCTGTAGTACAGCGAGTGCAGTGTTATGAGCTTTTGCCGGGTTTTTGCCGTGCCCACACTTGCGTCATTGTAAAATCTAAGTTATTGGGCATATGATCACGTTTTATTGTATTGTTATTTATTGTTGTGTGCAGTGCTGGAAAATTTAAATAAAATTTTCTTTTATTGCGATAATGATGTTTATTTGCGGGACTGGTCATACCACTCCCCAAGTTCTCTACTTTGTGCCCATTTCATCCTTCCAGTGTGTATCTGTATAGTGTGAATGACTCGGCTGAGTGTGCAGAGTAGTATTCTGTTTGTATTCTTTGTGATGAACTGAAAGGAAGCAAGATAATGACGCGTTCTAGTGGCACATGGCCTACTTGTTTCAAATTTACCGCAGAGGGCCGACGATTTTTGTCTCCTTCTGGCTGATGGATCACCATCTACCATTGTCATGTGTCCTCACTCCATGGTACTCTGCGAAGAGGTTCGAGGTTTAACACAGGTGACTGGGGCACAGTCTGATGAATTAAGTGAACGCTGCCATTTCTCCTCCTTTTTCTAGCATCAAGCTGGTGTTGACTTTCACCAGTTGCCACGGGTGGAGTCGAGTGCCGCTGCACCAGCGTGAGTTAGCGGCCTCGAATAGAGAATATTAAGCTGGAAGAGGAAAAATTACTAGCCAGCAGCGGTTGAATTCCTTAGGGTGTTACTTCGCATGCGGCTTTCAAGTGATACGTTGGGGCAAAATTATGACGGCGGAACTACTAGTTCTGGTGTAGATTGCAGTCAACGAGTAGTGGAAGGGCCAACGGACCTGTGAATACATATTCATTACGCAGATGAAAGGGAAAAATTATTCATACTTGATACGGAAATATTGTTTTGTAAAGCAGCGGTAAAAACTGAATCGCATTTCATGATTGGGATGTTTATATCTGATTACTTCGTCGCACGAAGAGGAACAGTACAATGAGAAATTCTATAAGGACGGAAATATAGCTAAGTTACATATTTTTATTCTGTTTTAATTTTTATGCGACCAACATCCAGGAACGCAAAATTAAGTAGAGCATAAACGTGAGTAAAGACTGCGTAACATAGACATCATATTTACGCTTCAGTGAGACATGCTCCAATTTGGAAAAAGCTGACAACGAAGCAACACAGCTTAAATTGACTTTCAGTTTTATTGCTGTCAGGAAATAACTCCACATTATTGAGCGGAAGTTTTTACCGGCCTGGCATAGCCCATTAATCGGATGTATTAACTTCCAAACATGGGTATAATGTGCCACACTTTAAATAACTGTCAGCATTCCATCCGAGAAAACCTGTATGACGACCGCAAAAAGTACAGTACTGATGACGGCAAGGTGACATGTTTCAGTTTCTTGTCTGAGGCCACCTATCCATACGAAAGAAGGATGAGAAATTCACGTTTATTTGTAGACGAATGTAAGCAGTACCTTCTTCCAGCCTTGCGCTAGAAAGAGCGTAATTTATTGCTTATTTTAATGCCTTCTAAATGGTTAGTACCGTCACAACTTACGTGGATGATGGTGATTCGTACAAAAAAACTAGCTTTTGAAATAAATGCTGGTTTCAACAAAGGAGTTGTTTGATCCCAGGAATTGTTATCAAAGACTGTTAAATGAATTTAATGAGGTCCGATTGAGCCTTTTCTAAGAACACGTCCTGTATCTTCCTATTGCGTGGAGTCCTCCATTGTTCCAAAGACTACCGACGAAATTCTGGCGACAGAGACTCCAGTTTTGTAGCAAATTCGCTGCACAGAAAAGACTGATGGTGAGTATTCGTTGTCTGTATGCTCCGACATTCAAACGAGAAGATTTAATTGGCGCAGAGTGTTTGGAAACAGTCTGAAAAACTTGCAATGACGTTGCAGGGTAGGCTGTGCTGAAAAATAATTGTTAAGACAGAATTCCATACGTTGCTTCGTTTCCGGTTTAATTTGCATTGAATTTAGCCAATCACGCCGTTGCGCGCGCAAATTTAAGCAGCCCCCCCCCCCCCCCCCCCCCCATGCAGTTAGTTCAGCTGTTCTCCTAATGTAAATGGTAGCCAACGAGACTGCTCAGCGTTTGGCTCGAATTCGATTCTTCCAAGATGAACATTTTTACCAGCACCGTTTTTGGCGTGGTTTGTTGAATCTACGTGTGCAATGGCCTGATTGGCTAATTTCACTGCTAATTAAATGAGAAATAGCACAACGTATCGAGTCTTTTCTTAACAATTATTTCTCAGCACAGCCTACCCTGCAATACCTTACAAGCTGCGCTGTAGAAGGCAGGTATAACCTTAGTTACACAGACGATTTTGTACTGATGAGCCAAAACATTAAGATCACAGCCTACGGCGAGACTGAATGCCGCCTGGTAGAGAAGTGGGTAGGTGACGCGATAGAGAAAGTACATATGCAAAGCAGGGACGAATAAGGTATCACAAAAATTTACAGTCAGACTTCGCCGTCAGGCTATGATCCCAGATATTACGTATAAATTATTGTGACAGTCCTTCAGCAACGTCATATTTGATGAAACTAGAGGCTCAGAACTTAAAACTGAAGAAGGCTGCAGGAATAACCTAGGGATCAGTCCTATTATGTGGATGACACTTCGAACACGACAACGTTGTGTTTGCCTAATTTGCAGTCGATACTGCTTTTCTCACCAGTGGTCGTCACCATACAGCAAAAGTACAAAGACTTCAATCCCAGCTCATGGCAACCGAAAGATGACGTGGGGAGAGAAAAGTGCAACCATCATCATCATCATCATTTAAGGCTGATTATGCCTTTCAGCGTTCAGTGTGGATCATAATCCCCCTTATAAAATTCCTCCATGATCCCCTATTCAGTGCTAACATTGGTGCCTCTTCTGATGTTAAGCCTATTACTTCAAAATCATTCTTAACCGAATCCAGGTACCTTCTCCAAATCTACAAAAATGCACCTAGAACTATTTTACCTCCAAGAGACCCAAGATCGACGAAAGGCTCTCCATAAATGGTCATCCAGTCCCATGGATAAAGAGTGTGACATATCTAGGAGTGGCATGCGGCACAAGACCACGGCCCATGGGCAAGGAGAAGACGCTACAGCCCTTCTTCCTAAGTAATAAACTCGGAACGAGACTGAACACTGTGCCAGGTCACGGTCCAACCTGTAATCCTGTAGAGTAGTTCCTCTTGATGGTTGGCCAGCAGCCACCAGCTACGACAGATACAGGTCGTCCAAAATAAAGTTCTCCGATGGACTGTCGACGCACGCGTCTTAACAAGCGATGTCTAAATTCATTATGCTGCCTTATTAGAGAAAGGTCACACAACAAAGTAGACAAGGTGAGGCAAATCATACGAGAGATCAGAGATATAACCACAACACTATTGAAAGCAAGAGGTCGCTTTAAAGTACCAAAATCCCTCTCTAAATGAATGTTAAACATGGTAACATGTAACTAAATGTGGAATAATCAACTATCCTAAATAATTACGCCATTGTAAGAGGTAAAAGGTCCTCAGATGGTACGTGAGAAAACTTTCAAGCGAATAAACGAAGACGTCACCCGTTACCCAGATATACAGGGTGGGTCACTAACTATTGCCACCCAGAATGATGACAAATATAGCATAAGACAACGGGAGCCATAATATGACGTTGGTTTTTGTTCGTATGTGGGGTCAGAGATATGAAGGTCAACATAGTTTTGTTTTAATGGGATACTACAGTTTGTTGCTTATTTTCTGATAGCAACTATCGAGACGAATCCAATGACGTGTAACAATAAGTCTTTGAAGGTCAACGAAGGTCACGAAGGTGGCATGAACGTCCGTTTACAGAAAGTGTTCGATGTGATAACCACTGATATCAATATAGTGCTGCAATATTCTTATCATGGATTGAGTAGTATTCCTTATCATTTCGGTGCTTATGCTCTGACAGTTCTCTCTCGTTGTTGTTGTGGTACGCCGTGCAAATAGTAAATATTCGCCAAATACGGTGTATCCATCTAACGTGCCATTGACATGTAAACACCATTCGGCTGTTTCTCAATAGAACACTAACAGGAACGGTAAGACTAGTACCCCCACCCCATGAACCATGGACCTAGCGGTTGGTGGGGAGGCTTGCGTGCCTCAACGATACAGATAGCCGTATCGTAGGTGCAACCACAACGGAGGGGTATCTGTTGAGAGGCCAGACAAACGTGTGTTTCCTGAAGTGGGGCAGCAGCCTTTTCAGTAGCTGCAGGGGCAATAGTCTGGATGATTGACTGATCTGGCCCTGCAGCACTAACCAAAACGGCCTTGCTGTTTTGGTATTGCGAACGGCTGAGAGCAAGGGGAAACTAAAGCCGTAATATTTCCCGAGGGCATGCAGCTTTACTGTATGATTAAATGATGATGGCGTCCTCTTGGGTAAAATATTCCGGAGGTAAAATAGTCCCCCATTCGAATCTCCGGGCGGGGGCTACTCAGGAGGACGTCGTTATCAGGAGAAAGAGAACTGGCGTTCTACGGATCGGAGCGTGGAATGTCAGATCCCTTAATCGGGCAGGTAGCTTAGAAAATTTAAAAAGGGAAATGGATAGGTTAAAGTTAGATATAGTGGGAATTAGTGAAGTTCTGTGGCAGGAGGAACAAGACTTTTGGTCAGGTGAATACAGGGTTATAAATACAAAATCAAATAGGGGTAATGCAGGAGTAGGTTTAATAATGAATAGGAAAATAGGAGTGCGGGTAAGCTACTACAAACAGCAAAAAAATGGCACTGAGCACTATGGGACTTAACATCTATGGTCATCAGTCCCCTAGAACTTATAACTACTTAAACCTAACTAACCTAAGGACATCACACACATCCATGCCCGAGGCAGGATTCGAAACTGCGACCGTAGCAGTCGCGCTGTTCCAGACTGAGCGCCTAGAACCGCTAGACCACCGCGGCCGGCTACAAACAGCATAGTGAACGTATTATTGTGGCCAAGATAGACACGAAGCCCACGCCTACTACAGTAGTACAAATTTATATGCCAACTGGCTCTGCAGATGATGAAGAAGTTGATGAAATGTATGATGAGATAAAAGAAATTATTCAGGTAGTGAAGGGAGACGAAAATTTAATAGTCGTGGGTGACTGGAATTCGAGAGTAGGAAAAGGAAGAGAAGGAAACGTAGTAGGTGAATATGGATTGGGGCTAAGAAATGAAAGAGGAAGCCGCCTGGTAGAATTTTACACAGAACATAACTTAATCATACCTAACACTTGGTTCAAGAATCATGAAAGAAGGTTGTATACATGGAAGAACCCTGGAGATACTGAAAGGTTTCAGATAGATTATATAATGGTAAGACAGAGGTTTAGGAACCAGATTTTAAATTGTAAGACATTTCCAGGGGCAGATGTGGACTCTGACCACAATCTATTGGTTATGAAGTATAGATTGAAACTGAAGAAACTGCAAAAAGGTGGGAATTTAAGGAGATGGGGCCTGTATAAACTGAAAGAACCAGAGGTTGTACAGAGTTTCAGGGAGAGCATAAGGGAACAATTGACAGGAATGGGGGAAAGAAATATAGTAGAAGAAGAATGGGTAGCTTTGAGGAATGAAATAGTGAAAGCAGGAGAGGATCAAGTAGGTAAAAAGACGAGGGCTAGTAGAAATCATTGGGTAACAGAAGAGATACTGAATTTAATTAATGAAAGGAGAAAATACAAAAATGCAGCAAGTGAAGCAGGCAAAAAGGAATACAGACGTCTCAAAAATGAGATCGACAGGAAGAGCAAAATGGCTAAGCAGGGATGGCTAGAGGACAAATGTAAGGATGTAGAGGCTTATCTCATGAGGGGTAAGATACATACTGCCTACAGGAAAATTAAAGATACCTTTGGAGAAAAGAGAACCACTTGCATGAATATCAAGAGCTCAAATGGAAACCCATTTCTAAGCAAAGAAGGGAAAGCAGAAAGGTGGAAGGAGTATATAGAGCTAAACACAATTGAAGAAAACTTTAAGAACCACAACACTCAAGATTTTTATAAAATATTCGCAAATCAAATCAAAGGATACACTCCACAAAATCTCTGCTTCCGGAAACAGAATGGAAAATTGGCACTAACTAACAAAGAAAATTGCCAAGAACTAGCTAAATATTTCTCACAACTCCTAAATTGCCCACAACCAAGTACAAGATTCCCCAGATTACAACCAGAACACACGAATGAGACTTCACTACCACCATCTCAAGAAGAAATTTATAGTCACATTAGAAAACTCAAAAATAATAAATCATCGGGAGAAGATGGAATTGTAGCTGAACTACTGAAAAACCTTGGTCCAAATTCGTTAAAAGAGATCACTAGCATCATCCAAGAAATTTGGCAGACAGAAAATATCCCAGAGGAGTGGAAGTGTGCACTAATTCACCCATTGCACAAAAAGGGAGAGAGATCAGACGTAAACAACTACAGAGGCATTTCACTTTTACCAGTTACCTACAAAATTCTATCTGCATGTCTCCTAAAGAGGGCACAAGAACAACTAGAACATACAATTTCAGATTACCAAGCAGGCTTTCGTCCTAATAGATCATGCCCGGAACAGATATTCAACCTTAAAACTATTTTAAAGATTAAAGCAATCAGGTCAAAACCAATAATCTGCACATTCGTTGATTTCAAAAAGGCATACGATTCCATAGACAGACAGTCTCTATGTCACATTCTCGAAGAACGAGGCCTAGACACTAAAACCCGAAAACTAATTGAACAAACACTAACAGAAACCAAATCAAAAATTAAATTCAGAGGGGAAATTTCGGAACCATTCTCAATTAAAACAGGAGTAAGACAAGGAGATGGGATCTCACCACTATTATTCAATATAGTTTTGGACAAAGTTATGAAAGAGTGGGAAGTAACACTAAGGAAACAAAGCTTGTGGAAGCCAATTGAACTAGGAAGAGGTAAAGGAAAATTGAACATCCCTTATTTAGCGTTTGCAGATGACTTGGCAATTATAACTGACAGTGAAGAAACAGCAGTAAAACAAATTGAGACACTTAAAGAATGTACTGAGAAGGTTGGCCTGCAAATCTCCTTTGAGAAGACAGAATTCATCTGCTCAAAATTAGATATTTCGAAACTAAAAACAAAGTATGGTGAAATAACTAGAGTCAAGCACTTTAAGTATCTCGGTGAAGTTATTGAACCAACAGGACTTGAGAAAATAGCCCAAAAAACCCGATTACAGAAAATCAAGAAAGCATTCGGACTTATTCAAAATATATATAACAAGAAATGTCTATCAAAAGGCACTAAAATCAGACACTACAACACAGTCATCAAACCAACAGTCACATATGCAAGTGAAACACTCTCCCTGAATAGAAAATTAGATTTACACGAAATTAAGAAAGTAGAGAGAAAAATTATTAGAAAAATCCTAGGACCACGATACACACAAGATGGATACAGGCTGCAGACTACCGAGACAACCGAAAAAATATCAAACATCGAGGCAGATATCAGGAAGAGGCGGATGAAGTTTTATGGACATATAGACAGATTACCTGGAAACAGGTTAACTAAACGTCTATTGGACTATATGACATCACTTAAGGCAACAATACCCTGGGTAACTGAAGTTAAGAAGGATTTGAAAAAGGCAAAAATTGACATAACAAACACATCAGACCGGGATACATTCAGAAGAAAAATCGACAAGTGGAAGTTTACTCCAGAGACGGAATCTAAACCTTTCCGACCAAAGTGGACCGAAGAAAGGAAGAAGGCCTTTGGGGAGGCAATGAAGAAATACTGGGAAAATAAGAAGAACATTAAGAAATGTTAATCACCTGCTTATCGTTCTCCCATGGGGACATTCGCTAATAATAATAATAATATAGAGGGTCTATACCGGGGCGATGTTCTTGAGGACAATATTTTGGAAATGGAAGAGGAGGTAGATGAAGATGAAATGGGAGATATGATACTGCGTGAAGAGTTTGACACGGCACTGAAAGACGTAAGTCGAAGCAAGGCCCCGGGAGTAGACAACATTCCATTAGAACTACTTACAGCCTTGGTAGAGCCGGTCCTGACAAAACTCTACCATCTGGTGAGCAAGATGTATGAGACAGACGAAATACCCGCAGACTTCAAGAAGAATATAATAATTCCAATCCCAAAGAAAGCAGGTATTGACAGATGTGAAAATTACCGAACTATCTGTTTAATAAGTCACAGCTGCAAATTCTAAAGCGAATTCTTTACAGACGAATGGAAAAACTGATAGAAACCGACCTCGGGGAAGATCAGTTTGGATTCCATAGAAATGTTGGAACACGTGAGGATATACTGACCCTACGACTTATCTTAGAAAATAGATTAAGGGAAGGCAAGCGTACGTTTCTAGCATTTGTAGACTTAGAGAAATCTTTTGACAATGTTGACTGGAATACTCTCTTTCAAATTCTGAAGGTGGAAGGGGTAAGATACAGGGAGCGAAAGGCTATTTACAATTTGTACAGAAACCAGATGGCAGTTATAAGAGTCGAGGGACATGAAAGGGAAGCAGTGGTTGGGAAGGGAGTGAGACGGGGTTGTAGCCTCCCCCCGATGCTATTCAATCTGTATACTGAGCAAGCAGTAAAGGAAGCGAAAGAAAAGTTCGGAGTAGGTATTAAAATCCATGGAGAAGAAATAAAAACTTTGAGGTTCGCCGATGACATTGTAATTCTGTCAGAGACAGCAAAGGACTTGGAAGAGCAGTTGAGTGGAATGGACAGAGTCTTGAAAGGAGGATATAAGATGAACATCAACAAAAGCAAAACGAGGATAATGGAATATAGTCGAATCAAGTCGGATGATGCTGCGGGAATTAGATTAGGAAATGAGACACTTAAAGTAGTAAAGGAGTTTTGCTATTTGGGGAGCAAAGTAATTGATGATGGTCGAAGTAGAGAGGATATAAAATGTAGACTGGCAATGGCAAGGAAAGCGTTTCTGAAGAAGAGAAATTTGTTAACATCAAGTATAGATTTAAGTGTCAGGAAGTCGTTTCTGAAAGTATTTGTATGGAGTGTAGCCATGTATGGACGTGAAACATGGACGATAAATAGTTTAGACAAGAAGAGAATAGAAGCTTTCAAAATGTGGTGCTACCGAAGAATGCTGAAGATTAGATGGGTAGATCACATAACTAATGAGGAGGTATTGAATAGAATTGGGGAGAAGAGGAGTTTAAAAATGGTTCAAATGGCTCTGAGCACTATGGGACTCAACTGCTGTGGTCATTAGTCCCCTAGAACTTAGAACTAGTTAAACCTAACTAACCTAAGGACATCACAAACATCCATGCCCGAGGCAGGATTCGAACCTGCGACCGTAGCGGTCTTGCGGTTCCAGACTGCAGCGCCTTTAACCGCACGGCCACTTCGGCCGGCTGAAGAGGAGTTTGTGGCACAACTTGACTAGAAGAGGGGATCGGTTGGTAGGACATGTTCTGAGGCATCAAGGGATCATCAATTTAGTAATGGAGGGCAGCGTGGAGAGTAAAAATCGTAGATGGAGACGATGAATGAATACACTAAGCAGATTCAGAAGGATGTAGGCTGCAGTAGGTACTGGGAGATGAAGAAGCTTGCACAGGATAGAGTAGCATGGAGAGCTGCATCAAACCAGTCTCAGGACTGAAGACCACAACACAACAACAAGACTAGTGTCTTCGAATCAAGCGAATGTGAATGATATCCCCAACGTAATCACCCTACATGTCCTACATTTAAATATGTGTATGACAAATTGGGAACAACTGGATCTTTAACGCATCGGATACATATCCGGCAAGGGAAAGTTACTAACGAGGAAACGGAAGTTGGTACTCTTGCCACTGTGGTTCGAGATCCTTGTGTTAGTTCGTGTCAAATCGCAAGGGAGTCTGTCATGAGCCAGAGTTGTGTTGTTCGTGTTCTGCAACGCCGTAAACATAATCCTTACCATATCAGTCTCCACCAAGAATTAACTGGTACGGATGGTATGCATCGCATCGAATTCTGCCAATGGGCTCATCTTCAGATTCAGTGTGATGACACATTTATTAATTTGGTTTTATTTACTTGTGAGGCTACATTCACGAACCATGGAAATGTTAATTTGCATAACAAGAATTATTGGGCAACTGAAAATCCATGTTGGCTACAAGTTGTACAAAAAACAACCGTGGTCGATGAATGTATGGTGTGGGATTCTGGAGGACAGAATTATAGGCCTCTATTTCATCGAAAGAGACCTTAAAGGTAGGAAGTATACCAAATTTCTGCAAGAAACATTAGGTCTGTTATTGGAAGAAATACCGTTAGGAACAAGGACCAGTATGTGGTATCAACACGATGAGTGTTCGGCACATTTTTCGCTGATGGCTAGAAATGAGTTACAGAGTTGGAGGCGGAGGAAATGTGTCGTGGCCGGCTCGTTCGCCAGACTTGACACCCCTGGATTTTTTCTTGTGGGGATTTGTAAAGGACATTGTTGATAAAGACATTCCAACTAAACCCGAAGATATGCGAGAGAGAATTGTCAGAGCTTATGCTTCGATAAGTGCCGATGTAATAATGAACACCACTCAGTCCATGATAAGAAAATTGCAGCACTGCATTGATACCAATGGTACGCACTTCGAACACCATCTATAGATGGACGTTCATGCCACCTTTTTGACCTTCGTTGACTTTCAAAGACCTTACTGTTACACATCATTGGATTCGTCTCGATAGCCGCTATCAGAAAATAAGTAACAAATTGTAGCATCCCATTTAAAAAAACATAGTTGACTTTCATATCTCTGAAGCGACTCCACCTAGCTACAAAAAACCAACATCATATCATGGCCCCCGTTGCCCCATGCAACTTTTGTCCCACAAACTTTTTAGCTCCTATCATACTTTCGAAGTTATTCTTGGTGGCAATATATAGTAACTCACCCTGTATAAGAGATAGAATCCGAAGAAACACGGAGATGGTACTTAACACTTCACGGGAAAAAAGTACGAACATTCTGGCGATGATATGGGTAGCAAATAGCAATATCCACAGACACAAGAGATTTTGACAAAGGGCAGATTGTTACTGCCCGTCATCTGGGACGTGCAGCTCGTAAACGGAGAAGCTGGTCGCCTGTTCAGGTGCTTCTGTGGTGAGCATCTATGAAATAAGTTCAAACGCGGTGAAGCCACCAGCAGGTGACAAGGTGTGTGGACGTCCACGGTCACGTCACGGAACTTGAAGGCAGACGGCTTGCTCGCTGGGTAAAGCACGGTAGGCAACGATTTGTGGCAGGTCTGACAACAAGAGCACAGTGCTGGAACAGGCAGAAGTGTTTCGGAGTACACCACTCAGAGCGCATTCTTAAACATGGGGCTCCGTGGCGGACGAGTTCTATGAGTCTCTATGTTGACCCAACAAGATCGTCAATTATGATTGCAGTGGACATTGGATCTACATCTATATGATAACTTTGCAATTCACAATTAAGTGCCTGGCAGAGGGTTCATCGGACCATCTTCAAGCTATCTCTCTACCGTTCCACTCTCGAAAAGCACCTGGGAGAAACGAACACTTAAATCTTTCCATGCTAGCTCTGATTTCACTTATTTTATTGTGATGATCATTTCCCGCTATCTACGTAGGTGGGTGCCAACGAATTATTTTCACATTCTGAGGAGAAAGTTGGTGTCCGTCTACTGGTGTGTTTTTAGTGCGACTAGAATCTCTTTGGATTTTTCTTCCAAATTTCGAGACAGAGTTTTATTGTGGAAGCTATTAAAAGCATCTCTCATTGAAGTACGCGCTAAATTTCGAGCTTCTGTAAAACTTAGCCCATCTTGGAGGGTTTGCGTTCTTTATATTCTAGCACGCTTTTTTCGTTGCTTCTGAAATAGTATTATGACCTCTTTTGTGTACCGTTGATGATCAGTATCATCTCTTATTCATTTATTTCGTATAAATTTGTCAATTACCGTCGGTATTATTTCTCTGAATTTAAACCAAATCTGGTCTACGCTTACATAGGTTGGAAGGAGTGGAGATTGCCTCTTAGGAAGGCGTCAAGCGAATTTTTGCCTGTTGTTTAAATAGATGTACTATGCAATTATTTTTGGTGGATATGGGTGTTACGGTATTGAGTCTCACTACAACAACCTTATGGTATTGTATCCATCATGATGCTTCCTATTTGCTCAGGATTATTTGTCGCAAAGATGTCAGGTATGTTTCCACAGCGATTCATACATCGAGTGGAGCCGGCCAGTGTGGCCGAGCGGTTCTAGGCGCTACAGTCTGGAACGGCGTGACCGCTACAGTCGCAGGTTCGAATCCCGCCTCAGGCATAGATGTGTGTGATGTCATTAGGTTAGTTAGGTTTAATTAGTTCTAAGTTCTAGGGGACTGATGACCACGGCAGTTAAGTTCCGTTGTGCTCAGAGCCATTTGAACCATCGAGTGGACTCTGAACTAGTTGTTCAAAATAATTTTCTGAGAAGGCATTCAATACGATTTCGGACGACGTTTTATGCCTAGCAATGACATTAAACATTTATTTCTGCCAACGTATCGAGGGTAGATTGAAGTCACCACCAACGATAATTCTATGAGTGGCGTAATTACTTGAAATGAGACTCGAGTTTTCTTTGAACTGTTCAGCAACTGTATCGTCTGAGTCGGGGAAGAAGGGGGTGGGCCGCGCGGGATTAGCCGAGCGGTCTCGGGCGCTGCAGTCATGGACTGTGCGGCTGGTCCCGGAGGAGGTTCGAGTCCTCCCTCGGGCATGGGTATGTGTGTTTGTCCTTAGGATAATTTAGGTTAAGTAGTGTGTAAGCTTAGGGACTGATGACCTTTAGCAGTTAAGTCCCATAAGATTTCACACACATTTGAACATTTTTTTGAAGACGGGGTTGGTGGGGGGTCGGTAAAAGAAACCAATTATTAATTTGCACCGGTTCATCGAGACTGGATTGTGGATCTATGAGAATGTGTCGCCTGGCTGTATGAATCCATTTCTTATTATAACAGGTCGATGGCTCGCTCACTAGGTGGTGGCCCGCATCTCGTGGTCGTGCGGTAGCGTTCTCGCTTCCCACGCCCGGATTCCCGGGTTCGATTCCCGGCGGGGTCAGGGATTTTCTCTGCCTCGTGCTGGCTGGGTGTTGTGTGCTGTCCTTAGGTTAGTTAGGTTTAAGTAGTTCTAAGTTCTAGGGGACTGATGACCATAGATGTTAAGTCCCATAGTGCTCAGAGCCATTTGAACCATTTGGAACTAGGTGGTGGCTACTCAGCTACTCAAAACATATTCCGCGCCACCGACGCAGGTCGGTGCGGCTGTATTGTGATGTGAGGGAACCTCTCGTGGGCCTCGATGGCACCTGTGGTAGTAATCGACGGCACCACGATAGCTGTGGACTACGTCAACACTTCTGCGGTCAACTTGCGTTCCTTCCAGTCTTTCCAGATAGCGATGGCATAATTTAGCACGATTACCCTCCGCCACGCACGGTACGGTGGCTTGCACAGTATTTAAGTAGACGTAGAACTGTCTGCGTAACAAGGCCAGAGTTCTGCTACAATGTAGTGAGGAGAAAGACAGTCAGTTCTCGTTGGTATCTTGGCTACCAGTACCAGGTTCACCTGAACCACACCCAGTGGAGTACCGAGTAGCTATAATTAAAGTGCAGATATTCACAGAGATCCAGTATGGGCTGTCAGCAAAACTTGTGTATTGTGTATGGAACCGGGGACCTAAAAAAGGCGGAGAGGCTTCGTCCCGCCGTAGCCCTCAGTGTTTCACAACCCCACAACAGGCCACAGCAGTCCATCCACCCCACCGCCACCCCACACCGAACCCAGGGTTATTGTGCAGTTCGGCCATCAGTCCCCCCCCCCCCCCCCCCCTCGGGGACGTCTCATACCAGACGAGTGTAACCCCAAATGTTTGGGTGGTAGAGTAATTACGGTGTACACGTACGTGGAGACAGTGTTTGCGCAGCAATCGCCGACATAGTGTAACTGAGGCGGAATAACGAGAACCAGCCCGCATCCGCCGAGGCAGATGGAAAACCGCCTTAAAAACCATACACAGGCTGGCCGGCACACCGGACCTCTACATCTACATCTATTTGATTACTCTGCTATTCACAATAACGTGCCTGGCAGAGGGTTCAATGAACCACCTTCAGGCTGTCTCTCTACCGTTCCACTCTCGAACGGCACGCGGGAAAAACGAGCACTTAAATTTTTCTGGGCAAGCCCTGATTTCTCTTATTTTATCGTGATGATCATTTCTCCCTATGTAGGTGGGTGCCAACAGAACGTTTTCGCAATCGGAGGAGTAAACTGGTGATTGAAATTTCATGAGAAGATCCCGTCGCAACGAGAAACGCCTTCGTTTTAATGATTGCCACTCCAATTCACGTATCATGTCTGTGACACTATCTACCCTACTTCGCGATAATACAAAACGGGCTGTCCTTCTTTGTACTTTTTCAATGTCATCCATCAGTCCCACCTGATGCGGATCCCACACCGCACAGCAATACTCCAGAATAGGGCGGACAAGCGTGGTGTAAGCAGTCTCTTTAGTAGACCTGTTGCACCTTCTCTAAGTGTTTTGCCAATGAATGACAGTTTTTGGTTTGCTCTACCCACAGTATTATCTATGTGATCGTTCCAATTTAAGTTATTTGTAATTGTAATTCCTAAGTATTTAGTTGAATTTACAGCCTTCAGATTTGTGTGACTTATCGCGTAATCGAAATTTAGCTGATTTCTTTTAGTACTCATGTGAATAACTTCACACTTTTCCTTATTCAGGGTCTATTGCCACTTTTCGCACCATACAGATATCTTATCTAAATCATTTTTCATGTCGTTTTGGTCATCTGATGACTTCACAAAACTGTAAACAATCTAAGACAGCTTCTCAGATTGTCTCCTATGTCGTTAATATAGATCAGGAACGATAGAGGGCCTATAACACCTCGACACAAATCCGCCGAGCGTATTCGTGCCAGGGACCGGCATGCCTTCCCTCTCGGGAAACAGCGCGTTAGACCGCGCGGCTAGTCGGGTGGGCCACCGAAACTTGGTAGATATGATAATGCGTTAATGAGGAAGAGATTTACGCTGGAAAGAGATTAGTTCTAATTTGGTCAACAGTAAGAAAGGCGGATAGAAATGTTTCCATGTGGGATGTACTAGCAACGGGACGTGTGCAGAAAATGCTAAACAAGTGAGAAAGGCATAATGTTGATTTCATTAATAACTGCAGCTTACACAATTTCTTCAATGTGAGCTGTGGTGGCCAAAATTTGAATTTTTTTTTTTTTTTTTTTTTTTTTTTTTTTTTTTGCAGATTAAGTCGGTACCGCAATAACACATTAGCATATTTACCAAATGTTGCTGCCATACGATAGTTACAGCTCACAACGACCTCCGTATGCAGCTGTACTTCAATTATAAAAACTCGCTGATGCGCTTCTACGGACCATCGTGCCGTAATTTATAGGACTTCAGAGACCTAAGAGTACACATCTGATGACAGATGCCTCCGGAAAGCTACCAAGGAGTCATAGAATCTACGCCACCCTTAATCACTGTTTGTATTGTGCTCCAAAGTTGAATCAACACACTATCAAGCCTGAGGTCACAACGTTTTGGTAGACAGTGTGGAGAGCAGTGTATGTAGTGCATGAACCTAGATATAGAGACGCTCGTATACATTCCCTTCCTAACATTTACGAACAAATCTTGCCTAGAATCTCTGAAGGTCAATTATTAATGTAAGTGTGGTCAGTATTGATGGCAGATCCAATCTTGACAGCATTTCTGATTGCAAGAATGCGTGCTCGGGAATCGGGCTGCGACCCATAAGCCAGTAGCAATGAATAATATATAACTAAATAGAATATAAGCAGTAAAGTGTAACTACACGACTAATATTTCCTAGAAGAAAAGGTTAGAATGATTACAGCATGCACGGAGCAGACAGTAATAGCCAAAAGGGCATTTCTCACTAAAATAAGTTTACTAGTGTCAACCATACGCCTTAGTTTGAGGAAGAAATTTGTGATAATTTTCACCAGTTATTGGTATATTTTGTGATCTAGTGAAGCCATCTGACTGTGTTAATTACAGTACCTGTTAAATAAATTATAATATTATGGTGTAACAGGAAATTTCACAGAACGGTTGAAATTTCTCCGCTTTGGAAGGAAACAAAAGTCCTGTATTTAGCTGTGACATCATGTAACAGAGAACTAATTACATGTAGTGTCCCATAAGGTTCCATCTTAGGGCCCTTAGTTTCTCTTGGCCCTCTACCAGTGACTTTACCACATGCTAAGTCTTTTTATATGAATATTACACAAACATTGCAATAAATAGGAAATCAAAAATAGTTTCAGAAAGATGGGTTAGTGAACCTTTCATGGATATTAATAAATTGATACTAGCCAATTCGTTGTTATTATATTCTGAAAAGGCTTACAGCTCGGAACGTATAAGAGATTTTCTTCCAATACATGTTTAAATTATGATAACTAGTAGAGAAAGGAAGCTGAATGTGTAAAACCTCATGGGACTATATTTGATGATAAATTCAATTGGCAGAACGTGCCACAGAACTACCGATACGCCAATACAAAACTTTGCCTGCAATTCGGATGGTGTGAGACATAGATGGTACCAAAGTAACAACTCGGGATAACTCACCAAGCCAAGCCAAATATTTCAGAATTTAGAGGCATGTATTCACGCTCAGGCATTCAGCGGCTGCAGTGAGGAGGAGCGAGTGACAAACGACAGGTGAGCGCAAAGTCTAAAAGTTGTACATTCAGTAGGTCGTAACTGCCTACTGTCACAATCATGGATCAAGTTTTTGCTCGAGGTCGATTGCTGGGCCTGATATCTTGCAAGAGTCAAGTTGGTGATGTTTTCTCGTCAGAGGTGAAGATGTTGGCACTGGAGATGAATTCGTGGCGGACGTCATCAAACTAGTCAGAAGACTGAAACTTCCTCGCAGATTAAAACTGTGTGCCGGGCCGAGACTCGAACTCGTCAGTATGCAGGAGAGCTTCTGCGAAGTTTGGAATGTAGGACACGAGGTACTGGCGGAATTAAAGTTGTGAGGAGGGGGTGTGAGTCGTGCTTGGGTAGCTCAGTTGGTAGAGCACTTGCCCGCGAAAGGCAAAGGTCCCGAGTTCGAGTCTCGGCCCGGCACACAGTTTTAATCTGCCAGGAAGTTTCATATCAGCGCACACTCCGCTGCAGAGCGAAAATTTCATTTTGGAATCATCCCCTAGGCTGTGGCCAAGCCATGTCTCCGCAACATCCTTTCTTCCAGGAGTGCTAGTTCTGCAAGGTATGCCGGAGAGCTTCTGCGAAGTTTGCAAGGTAGGAGACGAGGTACTGGCGGAATTGAAGCTGTGAGGGTGGGACGTGAGTCATGCTTAGTCATGCTTGCGTATCTCAGTTGGTAGGGCACTTGCCTGCGAAAGGCAAAGGTCCCGAGTTCGAGTCTCGGCCCGGCCTATAGTTTTAATCTGCCAGGAAGTTTCATATCAGCGCACACTCCGCTGCAGAGTGAAAATTTCATTCAGAAGACTGTTGAAGGAAAAGTTGGTCTGTTTACAGATTCTACGATGTCCTCCTTGAGACCCACGCCGTGCCAGTACCATAGGTGGGGAGTCCCGGTGTCAGGAGCAGAAGGCTGGCGAGGGGAGCGGCACGCCGGCCGGCCGTGGTCCCGCTACGGGGGAACGCCGTGTTCCAGGTCGAGGCGCCAGTCCAGTTCCACAGCCAGGGACTCAGACACACACTCCACTAACAGCCTCCACTTGTTTTCCCACTCAGCTGCACGGTCACTCCGTTACTTGAACAGGTTTTCTCAGGATGGTCACGGCCGCCAGTCGAGCTGCTGATCCGCACTCGAGTCGCACTCGAGTCTGTAAAACGCAGAGCGCGTTGCTGCAGTTGCTGAGACACCCGAGTCGAATTTGGAAGCAGCTCTGCTCGGATCCCTGGCCAGATCGTTCGCTTACTATCTGAACAGTGTCCCGACACCAGTGCGCTACTAGTGCAGTGGTTCTCAATCTGGGTGGTAACTACCCCCTGAGGGGTAAAATGAAATTTTCTGAGGGGCGGAATCTAACCGATTCGATTCTGTTTCAGTCGTGAAACTATATCATTTACCAAGGATCATTACTATTATCACTGTTTTCATTAATGCGGTGGAGGTTAGGGGCTTCTCACATACTCCACTCACTATACTACTGGGCATTAAAATTGCTACACCACGAAGATGACGTGCTACAGACGCGAAATTTAACCGACAGGAAGAAGATGCTGTGACATGCAAATGATTAGCTGCTCAGAGCATTCACACAAGCTTGGCGCCGGTGGCGACATCTACAACGTGCTGACATGACGAAAGTTTCCAACCAAATTTCTCATACACAAACAGCAGTTGACCGGCGTTACCTGGTGAAACGTTGTTGTGATGCTTTTCCAACTTTGATGAAGGTCGGATTGTAGCCTATCGCGATTGCTGTTTTTCGTATCGCGACATTACTGATCGCGTTGGTCGAGATTCAGTGACTGTTAGCTGAATATGGAATCGGTGGGTTCAGGAGGGTAACACGGAACACCGTGCTGCATCCCAACGTCCTCGTATCACTAGCAGTCGAGATGACAGGCGTCTCATCCGCATGGCTGTAACGGATCGTGCAGCCACTTCTCGATCCCTGAGTCAACAGATGGGGAAGCTTGCAAGACAACAACCATCTGCACGAACAGTTCGACGACGCTTGCAGTATCATGGACTATCAGCTCGGAGACCATGGCTGCGGTTATCCTTGACGCTGCATCACAGACAGGAGCGCCTGCGCTGGTGTACTCAACGATGAACCTGGGTGCAGGAATGGCAAAACGTCATTGTTTCGGATGAATCCAGGTTCTGTTTACAGCATCGTGATGGTCGCATCCGTATTTGGCGACATCGCGGTGAACGCACATTGGAAGCGTGTATTCGTCATCGCCATACTGGCGTATCACCCGGCGTGTTGGTATGGGATGCCATTGGTTTTCACGTCTCGGTCACCTCTTGTTCGCACCGACTGCACTTTGAACAGTGGACGTTACATTTCAGATGTGTTAAGACCCGTGGCTCTACCCTTCATTCGATTCCTTCGAAACCCTATATTTCAGCAGGATAATGTACGATCGCATGTTGCAGATCCTGTACGGGCCTTTCTGGATACAGAAAATGTTCGACTGCTGCCCTGGCCAGCACCGCTACGGTCGCAGGTTCGAATCCTGCCTCGGGCATGGATGTGTGTGATGTTCTTAGGTTAGTTAGGTTTAACTAGTTGTAAATTCTAGGGGACTAATGACCTCAGCAGTTGAGTCCCATAGTGCTCAGAGCCATTTGAACCATTTTCTGGCCAGCACATTCTCCATATCTCTCACCAATTGAAAACGTCTGGTCAATGGTGGCCTAGCAACTGGCTCGTCACAATACGCCAGTCACTACTCTTGATGAACTGTGGTATCGTGTTGAAGCTGCATGGGCAGCTGTATCTGTACACGCCATCCAAGCTCTGTTTGACTCAATGCCCAGGCGTATCAAGGTCGTTATTACGGCCAGAGGTGATTGTTCTGGGTACTGATTTCTCAGGATCTATGCACCCAAATTGCGTGAAAATGTAATCACATGTCAGTTCTAGTATAATGTATTTGTCCAATGAATACCCGTTTATCATCTGCATTTCTTCTTGGTGAAGCAATTTTAATTGCCAGTAGCGTACATGCTTACAGGGTGACAATTCTTGAAACATATGAAATAAAATCGTCACGCACCTCTGAGCGGTTTCCATTTGGACGTTCAAACTGCATGTTTGGCCGCGGGGCTTGATGAAAATTTGTATGCCCTGTATGGTTTCGTTTGGCGACGAAGCCCAATTTCATTTGGATGGGTTCGTCAATAAGCAAAATTGGAGGACTCAGAATCCGAATTTCGCGATCGCGAAGTCTCTTCACCCTCAACAGCTGATTGTGTGGTGTGGAATGTTTTCTCTTTACTTATTCTGATCAACACTGAACTGACACACAATATTTTTAGCGCAACATAATCTAACTTTCAATAATCCTTACAAAAGAAGGCCCTGACTAACAATAAAGTATACCTTTCACGAATTACTTACCTCACAAAAATCTTTGTTACTCGAACTACTGCAATACAGCGAGCGGCAATACTGCCAGCTAACTAAAAGATTGTAACTACTGAAGGCACTAACTACTGATAGGCATAGTTAGCAAATGAAAGATTTTGATATAGGACAAACAATGTATTTACCTTAATAATATTCAAAAGTCATTCATGATATGCAGTATTACAAATTTACTCTTTCTGATGGACAGACGTCTAGATCGTCCGCTCTCAAAATTCTGCCATCTCTCTCCCTACATCCGCCACTGCTGGTGGCTCACCTCCAACTGCGCAACGGCGCGCGTTGTTCACGTGTAACTGCCCAACACTACAATAGAGAATATTCTAACAATGCAAACCAGCCACAGACTGCACACAGCGCAGTCAGTGATTTTCATACAGAGCGCTACGTGGTATTACCAATGTAAAAACCTAAACAGCCTACTTACAACCTCACGGTGAGCACCGAACGCTATGTGAAAGTTTCGGAAGATAATTTCATCCCCATTATCAAAGTGACCCTGATTTCGACAAGATGTGGTTCATGCATCGCGGAGTTCGGCCCCGTCGAAGCAGGAGAGTGTTTTATGTCCTGGAGCAACACTGTGGGGACCACATTCTGGCTATGTGGTATCCAGAGGCCACTGGCATGGGTCTAATTGGCCACCATATTCTCCGGATCTGACCACATGCGATTCCTTTTTGGGAGCTACAGGGTGTTTCAAAAATGACTGGTATATTTGAAACGGCAATACAAACTAAACGAGCAGCGATAGAAATACACCGTTTGTTGCAATATGCTTGGGACAACAGTACATTTTCAGGCAGACAAACTTTCGAAATTACAGTAGTTACAATTGTCAACAACAGATGGCGCTGCGGTCTGGGAAACTCTATAGTACGATATTTTCCACATATCCACCATGCGTAGCAATAATATGGCGTAGTCTCTGAATGAAATTACCCGAAACCTTTGACAACGTGTCTGGCGGAATGGCTTCACATGCAGATGAGATGTACTGCTTCAGCTGTTCAATTGTTTCTGGATTCTGGCGGTACACCTGGTCTTTCAAGTGTACCCACAGAAAGAAGTCACAGGGGTTCATGGCTCTGAGCACTATGGGACTCAACTTCTGAGGTCATTAGTCCCCACAGGGGTTCATGTCTGGCGAATAGGGAGGCCAATCCACGCCGCCTCCTGTATGTTTCGGATAGCCCAAAGCAATCACACGATCATCGAAAATTCATTCAGGAAATTAAAGACGTCGGCCGTGCGATGTGGCCGGGCACCATCTTGCATAAACCACGAGGTGTTCACAGTGTCGTCTAAGGCAGTTTGTACCGCCACAAATTCACGAAGAATGTCCAGATAGCGTGATGCAGTAATCGTTTCGGATCTGAAAAATGGGCCAATGATTCCTTTGGAAGAAATGGCGGCCCAGACCAGTACTTTTTGAGGATGCAGGGACGATGGGACTGCAACATGGGGCTTTTCGGTTCCCCATATGCGCCAGTTCTGTTTATTGACGAAGCCGTCCAGGTAAAAATAAACTTCGTCAGTAAACCAAATGCTGCCCACATGCATATCGCCGTCATCAATCCTGTGCACTATATCGTTAGCGAATGTCTCTCGTGCAGCAATGGTAGCGGCGCTGAGGGGTTGCCGCGTTTGAATTTTGTATGGATAGAGGTGTAAACTCTGGCGCATGAGACGATACGTGGACGTTGGCGTCATTTGGACCGCAGCTGCAACACGGCGAACGGAAACCCGAGGCCGCTGTTGGATCACCTGCTGCACTAGCTGCGCGTTACCCTCTGTGGTTGCCGTACGCGGTCGCCCTACCTTTCCAGCACGTTCATCCGTCACGTTCCCAGTCCGTTGAAATTTTTCAAACAGATCCTTTATTGTATCGCTTTTCGGTCCTTTGGTTACATTAAACCTCCGTTGAAAACTTCGTCTTGTTGCAACAACACTGTGTTCTAGGCGGTGGAATTCCAACACCAGAAAAATCCTCTGTTCTAAGGAATAAACCATGTTGTCTACGGCACACTTGCACGTTGTGAACAGCACACGCTTACAGCAGAAAGACGACGTACAGAATGGCGCACCCTCAGACTGCGTTGTCGTCTATATCTTTCACATCACTTGCAGCACCATCTGTTGTTGAAAATTGTAACTACTGTAATTTCGAAAGTTTGTCCGCCTGAAAATGTACTGTTGTCCCAAGCATATTGCAACAAACGGTGTATTTCTATCGCTGCTCGTTTAGTTTTTATTGCCGTTTCAAATATACCGGTCATTTTTGAAACACCCTGTATATTAAAGACAAGGTGTACAGCAATAACTCCAGAACCATTGCTGAGCTGAAAACAGCCATTCGGGAGGTCATCGACAGCACAAGTATTCTGACGCTTCAGCGGGTCATGCAGAATTTCGCTATTAGTCCGGGCCACATCATCGGCAATGACGGCAGGCATATCGAACATGTCATAACCTAAATCCTAATATCTGTAGTGAGGTTTAAACGTTGAATGAAGTGTGTGCACGTTTCATAATTGTCACCATGTATGTTGTGCTTTGTTTCATACGTCACTGATGATAAAAGTGAGACACGTACGTAACAAATGCTAAATCTCTCAAGAAAATGTCTTGTCCAGGTTTCTGATCTCATCTGAATGTCGCAGGTAAAATATTCTGAATCAGAACAGCGGCGGCCGCTCTGCCAGCAGAGACCCCACGCTCTGTCAGATGCCAGCTGTGGCAGGCCCCACTGCGCCCCACGCGCCCCCCCCCCCACCCCCCGCCCCCTCCCCGGCGCCCAACTAACAGAGAGGCGCCGGCCGAAGTGGCCGTGCGGTTAAAGGCGCTGCAGTCTGGAACCGCAAGACCGCTTGCTACGGTCGCAGGTTCGAATCCTGCCTCGGGCATGGATGTTTGTGATGTCCTTAGGTTAGTTAGGTTTAACTAGTTGTAAGTTCTAGGGGACTAATGACCTCAGCAGTTGAGTCCCATAGTGCTCAGAACCATTTTTTTTTTAACAGAGAGGCCGTGGCATCCCATTGCGATAGCGCCCTAATGCGGAAGGTAGCGGCGGAGGCTAGTTAGGCTTAAGTAGCTCTAAGTCTAGGGGACTGATGACCTCAGATGCTAAGTCCCATAGTGCTTAGAGCCATTTCCCAGCGGCCAGGTTTACTGTGAGGACGCTCTGTAATTTGGCTGCTTTTTGCCAGAGGAGGAATTCGCCGGTCAATAATGGCAAAAATTGCGAATTCTGTCTAATAAGACCCAGGTCCTACTCTTGCGGATTTTTGTTATTTTCAAACATGTCCTCTGAGGTGTGGGAGGAAGGCAGAAAACCTCTCCCACTACATGGCGCAATTTGGAAACAGACCTATAAGACAGCGGAAACGTAGGCACGGCCGAGAACTGCGTGCTCTACGAAAAAGTAATATTGAGAACCAACCAGAACTCTGGAAGTTTAAACCGAACCTTATTTCGAGGCGTCTCAACGAAGATTCACACAGTCCTCTGGGAAGCGACACCTGGCTAGAGATCCCTTATCTTGCTAAAAGGCTTCTGTTAAGAATACTATGCTTTTTCCAATAGAAAAAGGCCTGTCCCAAGGCCGGTCGGGAGGCTGTGGAGTGAGAGGAAATGGAATTCTCTTCCGTCTACCTGAGAATGCGACTCCGCCTCAGAATCTGAACAACTATGTGATAGCCAATTCCCCTTAAAGGGAGTCTTATCTTTCGCTAGGCAGTCCGTAGGCTTTCAACGGATATATGAAAGCTGCACCGAGTGAAATTTGCACCCATCCAGAAATGTGCACCCAGTATACCTGGAAACTACCTGCTTACTAGCGGCCTACCTGAGCCCCGAGTCCTCATTCACCCGCTCCCTATGCTCGCACTGGGGTAATATGCGGACCTGGCCCAGCCGCGTCGACCCCGTCTTATAAATGAACAACGCAAACAAAATATCCTACCTCCGGAAGAAGAGAAATTGCCTACATAACGTTCTACAATATTTGCTCTTACGTACGTATACGACACTGGTTATACTTGTTTTGCTGTTTATATCTTACTTTCCTTTCTTTTGTGGTGGATATCTACATCTACATTTACATGACTAATACGCAGTTCACAAGTAAGTGCCTGTCAGACAGCTCTTTGAACCGCCTTCAAGCTCTTTCTCTACCGTTCCACTCTGGAACAGCGAACGGGAAAAACGAACACCTCAATCTTTACTTGCTAGCTCTGATTTCTTTTATTTTATTATAATGATCATTTCTCCCAATATAGGTGGGCCCACCCTTTTGCAATCGGGGTAGATAGATGGAAATTGAAATTTCGTCACAACATCTCGCCGCACCGAAGAGTGCCTTGTTTTAATGAGTGCCATCCCAACTCTTGTATCATATCCGTGATACTCTCTCCCCTATGTCGCGGTAATGCGTTCTTTGAACTTTTTTCACCTCCTCCGTCAGTCCTATCTGGTAAGGATCCCACACTGCACAGCAGATCTCGAGAAGAGGGCGGACAAGCGTAGTGTAAGCAGTCTCTTTAGTAGATCTGTTGAATTTTCTAAATGCTCTGCGAATTAATAGAAATCTCTGGTTCACTTTTCCTATAACATTATCTACGTGATCGTTCCAATTAAGTTATTCGTAATTATAATTTCTAAGTATTTAGTTAAATTTACGGCCTTGAGATTTGTGTGATTCATCGTGCAACCAAAATTTTTCGGATCCCTTTTAGTACTTTTGTGGATTATTTAATGCCACAATTTCCATTTTTACCACCATACAGATATTTCGTCTAAATCGTTTATAATTGGTTTAGATACTCTGATGACTTCACTAGACAGTAAGTGACAGAATCATCTGCAGACAATCTAAGAGGGACGCTCAGACTGTCCCCTAATTCGTTTATGCAGGTTAGGAGCTGCAGAGGCGCTGTGACACTCCTTGTGAAAAGCCAGGTGTTATTTCTGTTCTACTAGATGACTCTACGTCAGTTACTACGAACAGTAATCGTTTTGGCAGGAAAACACGAATCCAGTCGCACAACTGAGACGACACTCCATAGGCTCGCAATTCGAGCAGAGATCCCTTGTGAGGAACCGTGTCAACAGCGTTCTGGAAATTTGGAAATATGGAATCCATCTGAGATCCCGTGACGACAGCACTCTTTACTTCTTGAGAATAAAGAGCTTATTGTGTTTCACAAGGACGATTATTCTGAATCCGTGCTATGTGTCAACAGATCGTTTTTCCTTGGAGGTAATTCATATTTTTAGGACACAGTGTATGTTCCAAAACCCTACTCCAAATCCACGTCAGTGATCTAGGTCTGTAATTCAGCGGATTACTCATATTTCCTTGCTTGAGTATTGTTGTGGCCTGTACAACTTTCTAGTCTTTAGGTACGGATCTTTCGTCAACCGAGTGGTTGTTTATGATTGCGAAATATGAAGCTATTACCTCAGCATACTATGAAACGGACATAACTGGTACACAACCTGGACCACAAGGCTTGCCTTTATTAAGTGATTTGAGCTGTTTCGCTACATCGATGGTATCTACTTCTGAGCCAAGTTGGCAGTAGATCTTCATTCGATTTCTAGAATATTTACTTCATCTTCTTTGGTGAAGTAATTTCGGAAAACCGTATTTAGTACTATCATCGGTCGGTAATATTGCCGTGCGTACTTGAATCTAATTCGGGAAATCTTTACGCTTTCTCACCAAAAAGTTTCTTGTTCTTTTGTTACCTAAGATACGCCTTTACGAAAGTTATAACGAATACTACGTATATTGTTTTGAAGTGTATATTACTTAATACACAATTTTATGATACTCTTGCATCTTCCACTTTGCAATAAAGAGAATGATAAACACAATATTACCCAGGAGTACTGCCCATATACACACATCAAAAAACGTTTTGCATCACCTCGGTTTCCCGAACTCCTGAAGAGACTCGTTGACTGTCGATACTGTCTCACAGCGACAGTTCCTTTGACTGTTCAGCGATGTCACTAAACCCGCCCAGAGATGTAAAGAACCATGTACGAGCAGCGCGTATTAGACGGAGAGGGTCCGATAGCAGATCAGTTCCAGTCATTCCACTAGGAAGGAGGTACACGGCTCGTGAAGTCTGTAGTTCAACCGTGCCTACACGGTCAATACCGCGGTTCGATCGCGTCCGCATTATTACTTTGTGCCAGGAAGGGCACTCGACAAGGTAAGTGTCATGGCGTCTCGGAGTGAACCAAAGCGATGTTGTTCGGGCGTGGAGGAGATACAGAGAGACAGAAACTGTCGATGACATGCCTCGCTCAGGCCGCTACTGCTACTGCAGTGGATGACCGCCACCTATGGATTATCACTCGGAAGAACCCTGACAGCCAAGCCACCATGTTGAATAATGCTTTTCGTGCAGCCACAGGACGTCGTGTTACGACTCAAACTTTGCGCTGTAGGCTGCATGATGCGCAACTTTTCTCTCGACGCCCTGGCGGGGTCCATCTTCGCAACAACGAGACCATGTAGCGCGGTACAGATGGACCCAACAACATGCCGAATAGATCGCTCAGGATTGACATCACGATCTCATCACCGATGAGTGTCACCAATGCCTTCAGCCAGATAATCGTCGGAGATATGTTTGGAAGCAACCCGATTAGGCTGAATGCCTTAAACACACTGTCCAGCGAGTGCAGCCAGGTGGAGGTTCCCTGATGTTTTGGGGTGGCATTATGTGGGGCCGACGTGCGCCCCTGGTGGTCATGGAAGGCGCCGTAACGGCTGTACGATACGTGAATGTCATCCTCCGCCCGGTAGTGCAACCTTATCGGCAGCATATTGGTGAGGCATTCGTCTTCATGGACGACAATTCGCGCCCCTGTCGTGCACATCTTGTGAATGACTTCCTTCAGGATAACGACATCGCTCGACTAGAGTGGCCAGCATGTTCTCCAGACATGATACTAGGGAAATACAATCAGTGCACAAAGGAGACTGCTAATAAAGTACTCGTGTGACCCGTGTTATAATATTGCTCCCGTGTGTGGGACCTTACCAAATACGACTAACTGGGGCTATTCAACGAACAAGACACAGACAGCCCTAATGGTCACAGATCTATTTGACCTCTGGGAGAGTGTCACGAAGACACTGATGAAACTGAAATGGCGCATGCCTGAAGCTGCAAGCAAACTATCTGGAGTAAGTCTAGTTAATAAGTTTACAGGGCAAGTTTTAAATGATGGATCTAGAAATGTACTACAACCACTACGTATTGGTCCCATAGAGATCGCGAGGACAGTTTAGACTAATTACAGCACCCATTGACGCCTTTAGGCAGTCATTATTCCCGCAATCCGCACCAAAACTGAACGGGAAGGAACCTTAATACATGGTATAATGCGATGTACCCTCTGCCATGCACTTGACAGTCTTGTACACAGTATGGCTGTAGGTGCAGACTTATTGTTATAAAGAAAATTGTTTCCATATTTTTAACTCACGTATAGAGGTCGCGCGTACATTGGTCTAGGATTGGAAGAAGAAGCTATGTCCAACTCATGTCACCTACTGTATGCAGCATGAACCAGAACTTCACCGAGGAAATTTCGGAATTTGTTGATGGATATTTTCTGAGTACTTTGTTATTGGGACCCGTGGTCTCCAGTGGCCCGTAAGAAAGTACAGTATATAGTAACGTAATTATGACTTAATTTACTGTGTTATCAGAATTAACTTTGTTTAGGTGAAAATAGTTTCACAACAGTGAAGAAGCCTGTAATAATCAATCACCAAAGCTTAATAACACGAAAGGACCCTGTTATTCTTGGGCGCCTATGTACAGATGCAAAACTGCTGCTATGGGAACAGCTGAACATATTGTCATTGTGCCGTTTTTCCACTACGTTCAATCAGCCTATTGACGAGATGCGCATCGGACTATTTGTCATCAGTAAACCTGTCCCTAGTGCTGTGTATCACTGTTAATGTACAAATAACACTGCCGGAAAACAAATATGAGATTGCAAGGAGCAGAACTGAATGCAAGAGTGAAGATCAAGAGCAAAGTAGACCCTACTGCTGTCAGCAGTAAGTAACACGAACGATTACTGATACAGTTGGTAAGGAATCAAACTAAGTGTAACTAATGCGTAACGAATCAGAAGAGATCACACGTCCTTAAACCAAAATGCAAAAGAAAAATTCCTAGAAAATTTCCGAAATTTTGTTGGTGGAGTTCCGGCTCACTCCGTACACACGCAAAATGGCATATTCGTTAGAATGACAGCGCGTCTTAATGTACATTGCATGCTGATCCATGGGTACAGAGCACAGTTTGTGTTGAACTATGCTTTGTTAGGTAAAAGAGATACGATTTTTAAAACCCATATTTACACTACTGGCCATTAAAATTGCTACACCACGAAGATGACGTGCTACAGACGCGAAATTTAACCGACAGGAAGAAGATGCTGTGATATGCAAATGATTAGCTTTTCAGAGCATTCACACAAGGTTGGTGCCGGTGGCGACACCTACAACGTGCTGACATGAGGAAAGTTTCCAACCGATTTCTCATACACAAACAGCAGTTGACCGGCGTTGCCTGGTGGAACATTGTTGTGATGCCTCGTGCAAGGTTCGCAAGAGAGCTTCTGTAAAGTTTGGAAGGTAGCAGACGAGGTACTGGCAGAAGTAAAGCTGTGAGTAGGGGCCGTGAGTCGTGCTTGGGTAGAGCGCTTGCCCGCGAAAGGCAAAGGTCCCGAGTTCGAGTCTCGGTCAGGCACACAGTTTTAATCTGCCAGGAAGTTTCATTATAACTCTTGTTCGAGGATGTTCAGTCTGCTTCATCAGCACACCCAGGGCCGCCTTTATTACAGGCGGCCGTGACACATTACGTAACGGTGGGCTGGGGAGAGCCCTCTGCTATTTCTACCTGTAGGGCAACTCGCAGTGTTGGATGGGGGTTGGAGGGTTGGTTGGTTGTTTTGGGGAAGGAGACCAGACAGCGTGGTCATCGGTCTCATCGGATTAGGGAAGGATGGAGAAGGAAGTCGGCCCTGCCCTTTCAGAGGAACCATCCCGGCATTTGCCTGGAGTGATTTAGGGAAATCACGGAAAACCTAAATCAGGATGGCCGGACGCGGGATTGAACCGTCGTCCTCCCGAATGCGAGTCCAGTGTCTAACCACTGCGCCACCTCGCTCGGTAGGGGTTGGAGGGGGAGAGATTAGAAGACCCTTCCTCCACCTTTCCAGGGTGTGAATTTCGCTTGGTGCTGATTTCACTGGGTGCAATTTACAGGACACCCTTTCAACTAAGCAGTCTTTCCAACGCAGCCTACTAAAAAAGAGAAGTGAGCAGAAAGGAATAAAAGAAACAGTCACTTGAGGTACTCAATCTCGATTGAAAATTATTGTCAATTGAAGACATAATGTCTGAAAATGAGTCCGTGATCATATTTTTGGCACTTTATTTTACAGGTCCGTCTTGATCACATAAATTTTTAAATTTTTTTCTTTTTTTTTCATTTCACTCTGACCGGTTTCGGCCACTGCCATCTTCAGATCATAAAATATTCTGATGCAGTATTAACATCAAACTAAACATGTAGTACATAGTAACTTCTTACTATGTACTTAATGTACCTACATGTTTAGTTTGACGTTGATATTACATCAAAATATTTTATGATCTGAAGATGACAGTGGCCGAAACAGTTCATAGTAAAAAAAAAAAAAAAAAAAAGAGATCAAGATGGACCTGTAAAATAAAGTGAAATTATTGTACATCTTCAGAAATCAGCTATTTGATCAAGGGAAATGAGCGTAAAGTATTCTGAAATATGTTCGGGGACACGAAAGGACCCTGTTATTCTTGGGCGCCTATGTACAGATGCAAAACTGCTGCTACGGGAACAGCTGAACATATTGTCATTGTGCCGTTTTTCCACTACGTTCAACCAGCCTATTGACGAGATGCGCTTCGGACTATTTGTCATCAGTAAACCTGTCCCTAGTGCTGTGTATCACTGTTAATGTACAAATAACACTGCCGGAAAACAAATATGAGATTGCAAGGAGCACAACTGAATGCAAGAGTGAAGATCAAGAGCAAAGTAGACCCTACTGCTGTCAGCAGTAAGTAACACGAACGATTACTGATACAGTTGGTAAGGAATCAAACTAAGTGTAACTAATGCGTAACGAATCAGAAGAGATCACACGTCCTTAAACCAAAATACTCGGGAAATATTCCTAGAAAATTTCCGAAATTTTGTTGGTGGAGTTCCGGCTCACTCCGTACACACGCAAAATGGCATATTCGTTAGAATGACAGCGCGTCTTAATGTACATTGCATGCTGAGGGTACTGCAGATTGCTTCTTACTATCTGATCTTACGTATTCTTGACAGACCTACTGTAAACCCTTTGCCGGACTTTAAGATATTCGACTCGAGGGAACAAATACGGAGCGAAAGTAAACACCACGAGTCACATTCGTGGGAACGGGAGTCGGACCAAATTTGTCGTAAGTGTCGGATATGGCTCTACTCAATACGTATATTATTGAAAAAAACGGCGCTTCAGTTCGGGACCGCGCTTCTGCTACGGTCGCAGGTTCGATGATGATGATGATGATTAGTGTTTTAGGGCGCACAATCGCAGGTTCGAATCCTGCCTCGGGCATGGATGTGTGTGATGTCGTTACGTTAGTTAGGTTTAAATAGTTCTAAGTCTAGGGCACTGATAACCTCAGATGTTAAGTCCCATAGTGCTTAGAGCCATTATTGAAAAAGCAACACATGATAAGAGAAAGGAAACTTACGTTGATTACAGTATAAAAATAATAGAAGTCATGTTAAAAATGTCCAACCGCCGGACGTCGAAAAGCGTGGAAAACCAGCACGATGTGAAACACCGCTTCGACTCCAAGCGCAATATTGGTCCCATTTCGCAAAACATATCGATCCGACACAAAAAAGGCCAACAATAATGCACAAAGTTTGTGTGAAACACAAAGTACGAAGCGAAACGACGCGGGAATTCCTGGAGTGTAAAGCGGTGTTACTTCTACCATAGTGTTTTCGAAACTACCACACCATGCGGGACCACTACTTTTTAGAGTTTGGGTATTCTCGTATCAGAAATTCGTTCAAGCGGAGTATTCTTTCCTGTAATTACATTTTTTGTCGACAATATCTACGTTTAGGCCTCGTGTTATTACATTCCCTCTTAAGATGGTTAAAATGGCTCTCAGCACTATGGGACGTAACATCTGAGGTCATCAGTCCCCTAGAACTTAGAACTACTTAAACCTAACTAACCTAAGGACATCACACACATCCATGCCCGAGGCAGGATTCGAACCTGCGGCCGTAGCGGTCGCGCGGTGCCAGACTGAAGCGCCTGGAACCGCTCGGCCACAACGGCGGCCCCTCTTAAGAAGTCACTCTCGAAAACGCGCACGAAGATCGTAATTTCTATTAAATTACTGAAAAATGTTCAAATGTGTGTGAAATCTTATCGGACTTAACTGCTAAGGTCATCAGTCCCTAAGCTTACACACTACTTAACCTAAATTATCCTAAGGACAAACACACACACCCATGCCCGAGGGAGGACTCGAACCTCGGCCGTAGTAAATTACTGTTTAGGTGCAAAAATTTATATTATGAAGTATAGTTTGAAACACTATATATCAGTTGCAGTCTTTTCCGCAAAATATATATATGGAACAAGAATCAAATTAATGTTAACGTCTACAAGAGCAGCATCTCGTGAAACAAACAAACGTGTAGCTACATAACAGGTATCCGCATGTTGGCTTTTAATGCGATTATACGATACAATACGATATTTCAGTGCCCGTGTTATTCCGAAGTATGACGCAAAGTTCCCCAGGCACTGCGGCGACTATGACCGCTACGAAATACGTGAAATGCATTTCATGTACTGCGATTGTCTCACGCATCACACTGGACCGTTTCGCATGCTTCGTCTCCTTTCACTTGGTCACGGCAAGGGGTCGATTTGACATTTATTTTTCTAGTCCCATCTCTCTCCTACATTTTCGTTTTATGGATACTAGTGAACCCGGCAATGCTTCGCAATTGCTAAATATGTATAGGAGTTCGGTATGCATTTTAACCTTCTTCCCTCGCCCCCCTCTCTCCATTCCTCTCCTGCTCCCCCCTCCCTCTGCCTATCTCCCCTTCCTTCCCCTAGCTCTATCACCGTCCCCCGCTCCCTGCATATCTCCTAATCCACACTCTTCCTATCCACCTCCTCCTCCCCCATCTCTCTGTCCATATCCTCTTTCTCCTTCCTTATACTTTGTGGATCGTTTATGTTTTTTATGTGATGTGTTTGTGTGCGTGATGTGTAGCGTGATGTGTAGAATTTACCGCATAAGTTGGGTTAAAACCCCGTTCTTCTATAATATTCTCCTCAAATGATGCCATTTTAGAGGAACTGTTGTACTTGTATATTTGGCAAGAAAGTAATGGTGCCTGTGGCTCTGGAGGCGGTGTAAATTGTGGTAATTTGGCCTTTCCGCTCGCACAGCATAATCCTGGCGGTTCGTGTCGAAATCTATAAGCATTGCAATGTTGAGAAACATTGTTCACTGTTCCGATGTCGACTACTACATCCTCGTCGTAATCGACTGTACGATCCTATATAAACGCCAAATATTCAGTTTGAATTGTCATTTTTGATCGTCTACTTTGTCGACTTTCCAAATTATTTTATGCGTAAGCCCCAACCCAGTGAGTCGAACTCGACTGTATCCATTGTACAGGAGTCATAACGGATCGCGCTTGAGAAGGTCTTATTCCATTTGCCTCCAAAAGGTGTCTACGTTTTTCGTAAATCCCATTGACTCGATGGTCATTCAGTTGGCCTGCGCTGCGCGTGCACCGACTGATAGCTCTACTCCTTACTGGTGGCGTTTTTTCCAAAGAAATAAAGCACGAACTGAAATCAGCTGAATGATTGCGACACACCAAATTTCTACGAACTGGCAACAATTCAGTCTTCGCGGCACGTCAAAGATATGATCACCACCGATAACACACTGAAATATCGCTTTCAGTTGCATTCATTTCCGCAAAACATCAGTATTCAATGGCGCGTTTGTTGTTGTGAAAACATGCAACAGTAAAAACTGTTAAACTGAACGTTACTTTTTCTTTTGTTCTACATCTACGTCCACACTTCTCAAGCCACCTGACGGTGTGTGGCGGAGGGTACTTCGAGTACCTCTATCGGTTCTCCCTTCTATTCCAGTCTCGCATTGTTCGTGGAAAGAAAGATTGTCGGTATGCCTCTGTGTGGGCTCTAATCTCTCTGATTTTATCCTCATGGTCTCTTCGCGAGATATACATAGGAGGGAGCAATATACTGCTTGACTCCTCGGTGAAGGTATGTTCTCTAAACTTCAACAAAAGCCCGTACCGAGCTACTGAGCGTCTCTCTTGCAGAGTCTTCCACTGGAGTACATCTGTCATCTCCGTAACGCTTTCGCGATTACTAAATGATCCCGTAACGAGGCGCGCTGCTCTCCGTTGGATCTTCTCCATCTCTTCTATCAACCCTATCTGGTATGGATCCCACACCGGTGAGCAGTATTCAATCAGTGGACGAACAAGTGTACTGTAACCTACTGCCTTTGTTTTCGGATTGCATTTCCTTACGATTCTTCCAATGTATCTCAGTCTGGCATCTGCTTTACCGACGATCAACTTTATACGATCATTCCATTTTAAGTCACTCCTGATGCCTGCTCCCAGATAATTTATGGAATTAAGTGCTTCCAGTTGCTGACCTGCTGTATTGTAGCTAAATGATAAAGGATCTTTCTTTCTATGTATTCTCAGCACATTACACTTGTCTACATTGAGATTCAAATGCCATTCCCTGCACCATGCGTCAATTCGTTGTATGTTATGAAAACATGTGACAGCAGAACTGTCAAACTGAGGTTCACACTTATTTCATAGAAATTTTCATACAAAAATCCCATCCAGATTTACGACTTTTCTGGTGGATTTTCTAAAAATTTTCTTCCATACTAATATTGTGCTGACAGTTAGGAACACACACACACACAAAAAGACACCGTAACTGGTCGAGCTGTTCTCAGCTGACGATCTTTCATACGTGCGGCATTTGATTTTTCATTTATATATAGAAGAGTATTATGATGTTCATAAAAAATTATACTTGTATCTGAAAACTGTAACTGTGCGTATTTGCACGCCACATATCAGTTATTACTCGCAAACTATGATTAATATGGACAAGTTTACACAAAGGTTAGTCTTATGGTAGTTGTAAAGGGTGACGACCAAAATGGTTGAAATGGCTCTGAGCACTATGGTACTTAAAATCTGAGGTCATCAGTCCCCTGGAACTTATCATCATCATCATTTAAGACTGATTATGCCTTTCAGCGTTCAGTCTGGAGCACAGTCCACCTTATAAAATTCCTCCATGATCCCCTAATCAGTGCTAACATTGGTGCCTCTTCTGATGTTAAGCCTATTACTTCAAAATCATTCTTATCCGAATCCAGGTACCTTCTCCTTGGTCTACCCCGACTCCTCCTACCCTCTACTGCTGAACCCATGAGTCTCTTGGGTAACCTTGCTTCTCCCATGCGTGTAACATGACCCCACCATCTAAGCCTGTTCTCCCTGACTGCTACATCTATAGAGTTCATTCCCAGTTTTTCTTTGATTTCCTCATTGTGGACACCCTCCTGCCATTGTTCCCATCTACTAGTACCTGCAATCATCCTAGCTACTTTCATATCCGTAACCTCAACCTTGTTGATAAGGTAACCTGAATCCACCCAGCTTTCGCTCCCATACAACAAAGTTGGTCGAAAGATTGAACGGTGCACAGATAACTTAGTCTTGGTACTGACTTCCTTCTTGCAGAAGAGAGTAGATCGTAGCTGAGCGCTCACTGCATTAGCTTTGCTACACCTCGCTTCCAGTTCTTTCACCATGTTGCCATCCTGTGAGAATATGCATCCTAAGTACTTGAAACCGTCCACCTGTTCTAACTTTGTTCCTCCTATTTGGCACTCAATCCGTTTATATCTCTTTCCCACTGACATTACTTTTGTTTTGGAGATGCTAATCTTCATACTATAGTCCTTACAATTCTGATCTAGCTCTGAAATATTACTATGCAAACTTTCAATAGACTCTGCCATCACAACTAAGTCATCCGCATATGCGAGACTGCTTATTTTGTGTTCACCTATCTTAATCTCACCCAGTCAGTCTACTGTTTTCAACATATGATCCATAAATAATATGAACAACAGTGGAGACAGGCTGCAGCCTTGTCTTACCCCTGAAACTACTCTGAACCATGGACTCAATTTACCGTCAACTCTAACTGCTGCCTGACTATCTTTGTAAAGACCTTTAATTGCTTGCAAAAGTTTGCCTCCTATTCCATAATCACGTAGAACAGACAATAACTTCCTCCTAGGAACCCGGTCATATGCCTTTTCTAGATCTATAAAACACAGATACAATTCCCTATTCCACTCGTAACACTTCTCCATTATTTGCCGTAAGCTAAAGATCTGGTCCTGACAACCTCTAAGAGGCCTAAACCCACACTGATTTTCATCCAATTTGTCCTCAACTAATACTCGCACTTTCCTTTCAACAATACCTGAGAAGATTTTACCCACAACACTGATCAAAGAGATACCTCTGTAGTTGTTACAATCTTTTCTGTTTCCATGTTTAAAGATTGGTGTGATTACTGCTTTCATCCAGTCTGATGGAACCTGTCCCGACTCCCACGCCGTTTCAATTATCCTGTGTAGCCATTTAAGACCTGACATTCCACTGTATTTGATGAGTTCCGACTTAATTTCATCCACCCCAGCCGCTTTATTGCACTGCAATCTATTGACCATTTTCTCCACTTCCTCAAGTGTGATCCTATTTCCATCATCATTCCTGTCCCATTGTACATCGAAATCTGAAACATTACTGATCGTATTTTCACCTACATTGAGCAACTCTTCAAAATATTCTCTCCATCTGCCCAAGGCATCAACAGGATTCACCAGCAATTTTCCTGACCTGTCCAAAATACTTGTCATTTCCTTCTTACCTCCTTTTCGAAGACTGCTAATTACACTCCAGAAGGGTTTTCCAGCAGCTTGACCAAAGGTCTCCAACCTGTTTCCAAAGTCTTCCCAAGATTTCTTCTTGGATGCTGTAATTATCTGTTTTGATTTGTTTCTTTCTTCAACATAACTTTCTGTGTGTACCTGAGTTCTAGTATGCAGCCATTTTTGATACGCCTTCTTTTTCCTTTTACAGGCTGCCTTGACTGTGTCATTCCACCAAGCTGTTTGCTTCATCCTACCTTTACACACTACTGTTCCAAGACATTCTTTGGCCACTTCTAGTACTGTGTCCCTGTACCTTGTCCATTCCTTTTCCAGTGACTGCAATTTACTACATTCAACTAACTGGTACCTTTCTGAGATCACTGTTATGTACTTGTGTCTGATTTCCTTATCCTGAAGTTTCTCCACTCTTATCCTCCTACACATGGACCTGACCTCCTGCACTTTTGGCCTCACAATACCAATTTCACTGCAGATTAAATAGTGATCAGTGTCATCAAAGAATCCCCTGAATACACTTGCGTCCCTCACAGCCTTCCTGAATTCCTGATCTGTTATTATATAATCAATGACAGATCTAGTTCCCCTGCCTTCCCAAGTATACCAGTGAATGTTCTTATGTTGAAAATAGGAGTTTGTGATTACTAAGCCCATACTGGCACAGAAATCCAAGAGTTGTTTCCCGTTCCCGTTGGCCTCCATATCCTCTCCAAATTTACCCATAACCTTTTCATACCCTTCTGTTCGATTTCCAATCCTGGCATTAAAATCACCCATGAGCAGAACACTGTCCTTGTCCTTTACTCTAACAACTACATCACTGAATGTGTCATAAAAACTATCCATCTTATCTTGATCTATCCCTTCACAATGCGAATATACTGACACAATCCTAATTTTCTTGCTAGACACTGTCAAATCTATCCACATCAGTCGTTCGTTTACATACCTTATTGCAACTACGCTGCGTTCCATTTCTTTCCTGATGAAAAGCCCTACACCCCATTGTGCTATTCCTGCTTTGACTCCTAACAGGTATACCTTGTATTCTCCCACTTCCTCTTCTTTCTCACCCCTAACCCGAATGTCACTAACAGCTAAAACGTCCAACCTCATCTTACTTGCAGCCTCTGCCAGCTCTACCTTCTTCCCAGAGTAGCCCCCATTGATATTAATAGCTCCCCATCTCGTTACCATTCGTTTGCCGAGTCGTATCTTAGGAGTCCCTGGTTTGTGAATTAGAGGTGGGACTCCGTCACCTCCAAAGGTCCGAGGCATTTTGCTCTGATTGTTGCCAGCATCATATTTATACTACCAGGGAAGCAGGTTGCTAGCCTTACTTGCCCCGGGGCCCCTTGAGTTTTACCCCTAACGGTTGAGGGACTAACCGGTGGATTTGGTAGTCTTTGCCATCTGAGCACAAAGGTGGCCACGACTCGGAATATGTCCGAGATGCCCAGCCTTATTCCAAAGTAACTGGTATCCCGACTGTCAGGACCACTTACTTGGCCACTCATACGTTGCCCGTGGTTCATGAACTAGGACATGATACCAGGAACCCACACCATGAACCACCCTAGAACTTAGAACTACTTAAACCTAACTAACCTAAAGTCATCACACACATCCATGCCCGAGGCAGGATTCGAACCTGCGACCGTAGCGGTCGCGCGGTTCCAGACTGAAGGGCCGAGAACCGCCTGGCCACACCGGCCGGCGGGTGACTACCATTCTTTGAGAAACTTTCTATTTTTATCTTTTTAACATCGACGTGTTATCCTTGGTAGTCAGGTACTTGCTATTTTTACTGTATTTCTGGGACTCTTACCATGTAGGACCGACAGAGGAGATAGAGAAGACCAACGAAGAGCGGCGCGTTTGGTCACGGGTTCGTTTAGTCGGCGGGAGAGATTCACAGAGATGCTCATCAAACTCTTGTGGCAGACGTTACAAGAGAGGCGTTGTGTGTCACCTATAAGTACACCTTATGAAATTACTAGTTACATGTTTTAACGTTTTCATAAAAAATAAATATTTTACTGGTTATTAAGTTTTTCTCTTTGACTGGAAGTTAATTTTCCGCTTGTCTTTATAGGTTCCAAAAGGGCTTTAACAGGCTTGTTGATATGACCAACAAGGTATTTCAAGTCTGGGTCTTTAGTGAGCGTAGCAAATTTTTACAATTAGTACACTTTGACATCTTTTGCATAACATATGACTTAAAGACTGTAGACTGTTCACTTTAGCCGGCCGAAGTGGCCGCGTGGTTCTTGGTGCTGCAGTCTGGAACCGCGCGACCGCTACGGTCACAGGCTCGAATCCTGCCTCGGGCATGGATGTGTGTGATGTCCTTAGGTTAGTTAGGCGTAACTAGTCCTAAGTTCTAGGGGACTGATGACCTCAGAAGTTAAGTCCCATAGTGCTCAGAGCCATTTTTTTGTTCACTTTAACTGATACGCATTTCCCGTTTGCTTACATATTTCTGAGATAAAGTTACTGACGATGACATTGTAGCCTGCACGTAAATAGACACTGAGTCTCTACTAAGACTGGTACGTTTTCACTATGTTATGTTTTGTGAGTTTCTTATAATGTTGTTCTTAAAGTCTGTTAAATTCTCTTCTACATCTACATTATACACCGCAAGTCAACTAACTGTGTATGGTGAAGAGTACTTTTGGTACCATTAACTGATATGTTCCACTAGCGAATGGCGCGTGGTAGAATGATTGTAGCTAAGCCTCTGTACTAGCTCTAATTTGTCGAATTTTCTCGTCGTGGTTATTTCGTGAGACGTATGTGCAGGGAAGCAATATATTGTCCGACTTTTCCCGGAAAGTACTCACTAATAAAATGGTTCAAATGGCTCTGAGCACTATGGGACTTAACATCTATGGTCATCAGTCCCCTAGAACTTAGAACTACTTAAACCTAACTAACCTAAGGACATCACACACATCCATGCCCGAGGCAGGATTCGAACCTGCGACCGTAGCAGTCGCGCGGTTCCGGACTGAGCGCCTAGAACCGCTCGGCTACCGCGGCCGGCTGTGTACTCACTAATAATTTCAGTATTATACTTCTCACTGACGCACAACGCCTCTCTTGTAACGTCTGCCACAGCAGTTTGCTGATTATCTCTGTAACGCTCTCACGTCAACTAAACCAACCTGTGACGAAACGTGCGGCTCTTCGTCACATTTTCTCTCCCCCCCTCCCCCTACCATATCTTTCTCTCTTCTATCAGTCCTACCCGGTAAGGGCGCCAGATTGATGAACACTACTCAAGAATGGGTCGAACAAGCGCCTTGTTAGCCACTTCCTTCTTGGATGAGTTACGTCTCCTTAAGATCTATTTATGAATCTCAGTGTGGAATCTACTTCTTCTAACTTTTTTATGTTTTCTTTCCACTTAAGATCACTGCGCATTGTTACTGCTAGATATTTTACGGTAGTTAGTGTTTCCAGTAATTTCTCAACAATATTGTAATTATAAGGACCTGGAAGAGCAGTTGAACGGAATGGACAGTTTCTTGAAAGGAGGATATAGGATGAACATCAACAAAAGTAAAACGAGGATAATGGAATGTAGTCGAATTAAATCGGGTGATGCTGAGGCAATTAGATTAGGAAATGAGGCACTTAAAGTAGTAGATGAGTGTTGCTATTTGAGGAACAAAATAACTGATGATGGCAGAAGTAGAGAGGATGTAAAATGTAGACTGGCAATGGCAAGGAAAGCGTTTCTGTGGAAGAGAAATTTGTTAACATCGAGTATAGATTTTAGTGTCAGGAAGTCGTTTCTGAAAGTATTTGTATGGAGTGTAGCCATGTATGAAAGTGAAACATGGACGATAAATAGTTTAGGCATGAAGAGAATAGAAGCTTTCGAAATGTGGTGCTACAGAAGAATGCTGAAGATTACATGAGTAGATCACATAACTAATGAGGAGGTTTTGGGGATCAGCCTTATGCAAACGCAGTTAATTTATTTTTATACTTCCGCAGACATGTTTCAATACCAGTGTGTCATCTTCTGTGGGTTAAATTTTTGTTTTCTGTAACGTACAATATCACATTTGTAATAATTTAACTACTATAGGCCTAAAAATACAATATTTGCAATTTGCTTCGTTTTGTTTGGACACTCACCTTAAAATTACATCGCTAATTGAACTGTATTATTATACATCGATTTTAGGGCTAGTTTTCGGTTTATTTATTTATTTATTTTTTACACCACGTCATCTGCGAACTAGCAATGAAGAAAATTATTGCGCACTTGTGGAGAGCTGTTTCGAGGTTAAGGTTATGTACGTTTCTGTACTTACATTTTCCGTCCTGTTTCACAAAACAACCCTGTTTTTAAATCGCAAACACGGAAGAACGAAAAGAGGAGCATCAAATCTTAGTAAAATGAGTATAAAGAGGAGGTACTGAACAGAATTGGGGAGAAGACAAATTTGTGGCACAGCTTGACTAGAAGAAGGGATCGGTTGGTAGGACATGTTCTGAGGCATCAAGTGATCACCAAGTTAGTACTTGAGGGCAGCGTGGAGGGTAAAAATAGTAGAGGGAGACCAAGAGATGAATACACTAAGCAGATTCAGAAGGATGTAGGTTGCACTAGGTACTGGGAGATGAAGAAGCTTGCACAGGATAGAGTAGCATGGAGAGCTGCATCAAATCAGTCTCTGGACTGAAGACCACAACAACAACAACAACAACAAATGGCTCAAATGGCTCTGAGTGCTATGGGGCTTAACATCTGAGGTCATCAGTCCCCTAGAACTTAGAACTACTTAAACCTAACTAACCTAAGGACATCACACACATCCATTCCAGAGGCAGGATTCGAAACTGCGACAGCAGCAGTTGCGCGGTTCCCGAGTGAAGTGCCTAGAACCGCTCGGTCACCGCGGCCGGCCAACAACAACATTGTAGTTATATAGTAATGGTTTTCTTTTCCTAAGTATACACAGTGTGTTACATGATTTTCGTTCGGGGTCAACTGCCAGAACTTGCGCCATTCATTCAATCCTCTGCAAGTCATTCTGCTAATGTGTACTGCTTTCTGTCGTTGCTGTTTTCTTACAAACAACTACATCATCAGCAGACAGTTTTACAGGGCGTCGAAGGGTGTGTACTAGACCATTTATATATACTAAAAACAGTAACAATCCTGTCACACTTCACATTAATTTAAAGACAATTTTATGTTTCAAAAAAGAAAGGTATTAAACACATTAGATGCCAGCGGGATTTGATTTAAATTAACGAGGAAAGATTAAAATTTGTGCCAGGTCGGGATTCGAACCTGTGCCTCCTGCTTACAATTAGATGTGCTGACCACAACATCATTTGCAAACAGTGGTCAGTGCAAGTACACGGACTACCCTAGCACGCCTCCCGCCACATCTAAATTCTTAATTTATCCACGCACTATGAATATAGTGCTCCTTGCTCATTACCTCCATTATTCGCGGCATTTCACCTATTCCTGTAAGAGTTCGAGCTTGGTGTGCATCTGCACTGAAAGGGTCACTGGTCATCCTCACATTAGTGTCTGTTTACCAAGCTCGAGCTCTTACGGGAATAGGCGAAATGCCGCGAATAATGGAGGTAATGTGCAATGGGTCTATGTCAGAAGCGTATGGGTAAGTTGAGAATTTGGTTCTGATGGGAGAAGTGATAGGGTAGTCAGTGCCGTGGCAAAGACATCTTGTAAGACATCGTGGTCTCCTGACCTTCATTGCTTACATATTCCGCCCTCACAATCATATTCCGCACATCAAGACGCTTCATTCGAACCCAAACTCGATAAGATAAAGTCAATGTTGTATGAATTCATGTAAACGATATGCAAATAACAAGTAAGTGCACCGTGGTTGAAATACTCGAGGCTGGCGTACACACATACATTCCAGACACGACGGTCGCAGGAGATTTTAGTTTGAGAGAGGCAGGCTGCACACTGGGAGGCTGGTCCCTTCAGAGGACGAGTCAACCTCGACCGCCCATGGAGCGGACAGCGTTTGCCCAAGTGAAAGGGAAGAACGACCCCATATTCGGCTTAAAAGCAAATTCCGCTACATTGTATGGGAGCGCCCAACCTACGCATTCTTTACAAATATAGCACGCAGTTTCAGAGATTTTCACAGGGAGACAGCAAACGCCAAACGCCAATGCTACAGATTTCCAGATTGGTCACCTTAAACGAAACGTCATTCTCCCATTTTAGAAGACCAATGCTGATTGGCAGACGATATTTTTGACGCCATGAGCTGAAGGAGTAATGGAAGAGACCGAAAGATATACCCCTTCACGTCTGGCGTGGAGAGGGGCCGTTCCGTTGTCGCTCTTGGAGCGAGAACACGTAACGAGAGCGTGTGCGCTCGTACGTGTGCTCAAAGAGCGAGGAACAAGTCTCTCCTCAGTACTTCACTGGGAGAGCACTTCTGTCAAGAGCGAATCAGAGTGCGACTCTATATTGAGTCCTTGCGATTAAGCGTTGTTCACTGTGTTGGCCGGCACACTTATTGTGCGGTGTGAACGGACAGAGTTATAGTTAAACGCCTGCGAGCGAATTTTTGAGTGGCATCGTGGTGGACTGGTTATCTGACCGGGGTACCACGCCAATAGTTAGACTAGGGGCGAGTAGGAGTCCTTGACTTTATCAAGGTGTAGGGAGAGTTTGATTGGCGAAGGTCAATCCAGATAGAATGAGAGTTGTCTTATTTGTCAGCAGCGAGCGGCACAGACAGCAGTCATCGCAGCTTACGGTATTGTGCGCTACAGCTCTTGCGAGCCCCATATTTTCTCTACAACAGTACACTTCACTGCATTTCACGCACGACAGCCTCGACCGTAACCAGCAACATTGTAACGGATAATTATTCAAGTTGAGTAGGCGCGGCTCTCAGCCATTCAGCCAAGTCAATAACAATCTTAAACTTTGTCTAGAAGCTTCATTAGCGAATCCTATCCTTAAGAGGTAACTTCACATTCCGAAAAGAACTCGGAAATAACTTGTGCAGTTCATAACTAAAAGTACAATTGTAGTTTCTCAGAATCTTTGCAAAAATAAATAATAATTTTCGTTAGTTTCATGTTTTTCTTACACTAACTAGCACTACTCCAGTACCCAAGTATCCCACTAGTTACGTAAGAAATTTTGTGAATTTTTGTGTCATTTCCTTACAGCGGACGACTCCAGAAGATATTTATTGCTGAAAGTTTTTCAGGCATTTGTCTTTAGAACGTTAGGAGCGTCAGTCTGACTTCTGTAGTAGTGTGGGGGTGGAAATTGCATCTTGCAGGAGCCACAGGGTAAAGGGTACATCTCAGATTAATCCGTTGCGCAGAATGACAGAATAGCACCCACACGCTCATAATCTGTATGGTAGTGTAGTAGTCAGTACTTCTCCCTCACACGCAGGAGACCTGGGTTTGAATTCTGGTCCGCCACAAACCTTCATCTTTCATCATTGATTTAAATCAATGCCCACTCGCAGCCAATGTCTTTAACTCTCTTGTGTCATGATTCATAGCAGCTGCAGGATCAAAATGGCGTCTGTCGCGTCTTACAAATGAAAGTTTAGTTATTTTATACTCTTAATATGATGTATATTTCCTCTAAGTTGATAAATTTCGGACTGGTGCTTCATAGCGTAACACTATTCATTTCCGTCAGAGAAATTCCTACCGCTAAAACTGAGTATATCATCAGTTCCAGCCGAGCAGCGGCAATGTCGTCATCATGTGAGTAGAACTGCTGGAAAAACGCGTGATATGTTGAGCAAAGAAGCGAGTACCGGACGGAATGCCCACAGCTTGATCTGTCAGCGCGGCTTCCCCAACGAAAGCGACACGTGTCCGTTGCGAAAGCAGGCGCTCACTCTCCTCGTGCTGACATTTCTGCGGGCGCAGCCTCGCGCTCTTCCCCACTTGCCGACGCGGCCTTGTCAACGAGCGCTTCCATTTGTGCGCAAAAGCTACCAAGTAACGTCACCGCCTACTATAAGGCATATCCTTCCAGGATCTGAGGACGCTAATAGCTAGCGAGTCCACTGGGCGTGCTCCCGCATCGGCACACGTGTGTTTACGATTCTGCATGTTAAGCCTAGTCGGTGGCTCACGGCTAGCTTCTTCGGCCAATGAATATGCACGGTGTTCTCCAAATGGACGCCTGGCTGCCTCGATGATGTCAGACGGACTCTCGGTAACGCCCGTCCATTGGATTACGTCAACAAGAAGATCAGTATCGTGACTCAGTACGTGTTTGGTGACTTTTAGATTGACCAGTGAATAAGTAGTTACGAATACTTATGCCTGATATAAAGGGTGAGTCACTAACTAATGCCACCAAGAACAACTCCGAAAGAACGATAGGAGCTGATAAGTTTGTGGGAGAAAAGGTGCATAATGTGACGTTGGGTTTTTGTTGCTAGGTGGGGTCGCTTCAGAGATATGAAGGTCAACGTTCTTTTTTTAACTGGGATACTATATTTTGGCACTTATTTTCTGATAGCGACTATCGAGACGAATCCAAAGATGTGTAAGAGTAAGGTCTTTGAAGGTCAACGAATGTCACAAAGGTGGCATGAAAGTCCATTTACAGAAGGTGTTGGAAGTGATGACCACTGGTATCAATGCACTTCTGCAGCCTCCTTCTCATGGATTATGTGGTATTCCTTATCACATCGGCACTTATCGAAGCTCATGCTCTGACGATTCTCTCTCTCGCATATCTTCAGGTGAGTGTAACGTCTTTATAAACAACGTCTTTTACGAATCCGCAGAAGTAAAAATCCAGAGCCGTCAAGTCTAGCGAATGAGCCGGCCACGACATATTTCCTCCACGTCCAATCCTAAGATTTGGGAATTGTCTCTGCAAATCATTTCTAGCCATCTGCGAAAAATGTGCCAGACACCCATCGTGTTGATACCACATTCTTTTCCTTGTTCCTAAAGATATTTCTTCCAATCACACACCTAATGCTTCTTTCCGGAATGTGGTGTGCTTCCTACCATTAAGATTTCGCCGGCTGAGTGGCCGTGCGGTTCTGGGCGCTACAGTCTGGAACCGGGCTACCGCTACGGTCGCAGGTTCGAATCCTGCCTCGGTCATGGATGTGTGTGATGTCCTTAGGTTAGTTACGTTTAATTAGTTCTAAGTTCTAGGCGACTGATGACCTCAGAAGTTAAGTCGCATAGTGCTCAGAGCCATTTGAACCATTAAGATTTCCTTCGATGAAATAGGGGCCTCTAATTCTGTCCACCAGAATCCCACACCATACATTCACCGACTATGGTTTTTGGTGTGCAAATTGCCACAGCCAACATGGATTTTCAGTTGCCCAATAATGCTTGTTATGCAAATTAATATTTCCATGGTTCGTGAATGTAGCCTCGTCAGTAAATAAAACCAAATTAATAAATGTGTCATCCCTCTTAATCTGAAGTTGAGCCCATCGGCATAATTCATTGCGACGCATACAATCCTTACCAGTTAATTCTTGGTGGAGACAGATATGGTAAGGATGAAGAACACTACTCTGGCTTATGCCAGATTCCCTTGCGATTTGTCTCGAAGTAACACGAGGTTCTCGAACCAGAGTGGCAAGAGTACCAATTTCCGTTTCCTCGTTAGTAACTTTCCTTTGTCGGATATGTTTCCGATGCGTTAAAGATCTAGTTGTCCTCAATTTATCACACACATATTTAAATGTACGACGTGTAGAGTGAGTACGTTGGGGATATCTTCCAGCGTGTGTCTCTAGCTCTGACTGAATTTCGTTAGCATTCTCCGTAAATGAGAAGCATATCGACTTGTTCTTCGAAGGAATACATCATTCACATTCGTTTGATTCGACGATACTGGTCTTACCGTTCCTATTAGTGTTGTATTGCGAAACCGTCGAGTGGTGTTTACATGTCAATGCCACGTCAGATGGATACGCCGTATTCGGCGAATATTTACTACACTACTGGCCATTAAAATTGCTACACCAAGAAGAAATGCAGATGATAAACGGGTATTCATTGGACAAATATATTATACTAGAACTGACATGTGATTACATTTTCACGCAATTTGGGTGCATAGATCCTGGAAAATCAGTACCCAGAACAACCACCTCTGGCCGTAATAACGGCCTTGATACGCCTGGGTATTGAGTCAAACAGATCTTGGATGGCGTGTACAGGTACAGCTGCCCATGCAGCTTCAACATGATACCACAGTTCATCAAGAGTAGTGACTGGCGTATTGTGACGAGCCAGTTGCTCGGCCACCATTGACCAGACGCTTTCAATTGATGAGAGATCTGGAGAACGTGCTGGCCAGGGCAGCAGTCGAACATTTTCTGTATCCAGAAAGGCCCGTACAGGACCTGCAACATGCGGTCGTGCATTATCCTGCTGAAATGTAGGGTTTCGCAGGGATCGAATGAAGGGTACAGCCACGGGTCGTAACATGTATGAAAAGTAACGTCCACTGTTCAAAGTGCCGTCAATGCGAACAAGAGGTGACCGAGGCGTGTAACCAATGGCACTCCATACCATCACGCCGCTTGATACGCCAATGTGGCGATGACGAATACACGCTTCCAATGTGCGTTTATCGCGTAGTCGCCAAACACGGATGTTACCATCAAGATGCTGTAAACGCTACCTGGATTCATCCGAAAAACTGACGTTTTGCCATTCGTGCACCCAGGTTCGTCGTTGAGTACACCATCGCAGGAGCTCCTGTCTGTGATGCAGCGTCAAGGGTAACCGTAGCCATGCTCTCTGAGTTGATAGTCCATGCTCCTGCAAACGTCGTCGAACTTTTCGTGCAGATGGTTGTTGTCTTGTAAACGTCCTCATCTGTTGACTCAGGGATCGAGACGTGGTTGCACGATCCGTTACAGCCATGCGGATAAGATGCCAGTCATCTCGACTGCTAGTGATACGAGCCGTTGGGATCCAGCACAGCGTTCCGTATTACCATCCTGAACCCATCGATTCCATATTCTGCTAACAGTCATAGGATCTCGACCAACGCGAGCAGCAATATCGCGATACGATAAACCGCAATCGCGATAGGCTACAATCCGACATTTATCAAAGTCGGAAACGTGATGGTACGCATTTCTCCTCCTTGCACGAGGCATCACAACGACGTTTCAGCAGGCAACGCCGGCCAACTGCTCTTTGTGTATGAAAAATCGGTTGGAAACTTTCCTCATGTGAGCACGTTGTAGATGTCGCCACCGGCGCCATCCTTGTGTGAATGCTCTGAAAGGCTAATCATTTGCATATCACAGTATCTTCTTCCTGTCGTTAAATTTCGCGTCTGTAGCACGTCATCTTCATGGTGTAGCAATGTTAATGGCCAGTAGTGTATTTTCACGATATACGAGAAAGAATTGTCAGAGAATGTGCATCGATAAGTGCCGATATGATAAGGATTACCACTCAGTCCACGATAAGAACTTTGCAGCACTGCATTGATACCCATGGTCATCACTTCGAACACCTTCTGTGAATGGACGTTCATTCTACCTTCGTGACCTTCGTTGACCTTCAAACACCTGACTCTTACACATCATTGGATTCGTCTCGGTAGCCGCTATCAGAAAATAAGTACCATACTGTAACATCTCATTTAAAAAAATGATGTTGACCTTCATACCTCTGAGGCGACCCCACCTACCAACAAAAAAACCAACGTCATATTATGGCCCTCGTTGTCCCATGTAACATTTGTCCCACAAACTTTTCAGCTACTGTTGTACTTCCGGAGTTATTCTACGTTGCAATAGTTAGTGACTCACCCTGTATAATCGCTTAAGTGAAATAGATGTCCTCCATTGTCAACAAAGAGGGAAGATATCTGAATCTATCTGGAGTCATGTAAAGTGGAGGAGGAGGGGACGCTGTCACATAATCCTATTCAATGTCCGTTGCTTTTACGATATTGCGGTGCCTGTTTTGTTAACCACGTATGTCCGAAGGAACATTGTTTCGTTTTGCTGAACAACAAAGGCACTGCAGCATCGTATCTACCGGCCAATATCAGGTAGAGAATTCAATTAAAACGGTCTCTCGTCTAAGGGAATTACTTAATGTGTCTACAAATACAGGAAGTGAAGTAGGAACGACGACATGTGGAAAGATAGCTATGCCCATGAGTCGTGCACGGTTAAGGACACCGCTCGCGTAAAACGGGAAGACGGGGTTCGAGTCCTAGTCCGGCACACAGCTGATGGTCGTTCGTATTCGCAGCTGCGTATATATTTCACGTATCCGTTGCTTTTCTCGACGTACGGGGCGGTCCACAGGCGTGTAACCACCATTCTTAAGCAAAACCTGGTTGATAAACAGAAATTTAAAATCAAATAATATGAGAAGAAACGGTGGTGGCAAACCTGAGAAACTTTGTTGCCAACATGACGACCGTTTTGGAATCCGCCATCTTAGACGTAGCTCATCATTTTCAAATGAAAAGGGTGTTATATGACGTCTCAAAGAGTTAGAGAACTGCACCAGAAAAACATGGTGCCTTTCATTTGAGTATAGATTTGTTCATTCTCGGGTTATGTCGCATGTGGTAGAGAATAAGAAAAATGCTGATGATAACGCACAAAGGCCAAAGGTTCTGTCCTAAGTGTTACGCAGCACTTCATAAAGTTGTTGTTAACTGATTCAGCTGTTCTTCGTGTGCTTTAACCAAGACCCCTAGCGGAATGTGAACACAGGAACCAACAATCCACTCCTTGAGGTATACAAGATTTTCTGATCTTTAACGCATATACTACTGCCTTCACATGTTCCCGGAGACAAAAATCTAATGGCCTTAAATTCGGGGTACGAGGCAGTCACTCTACGGGAATTTAGCAACCTATCCATTACCGAGGAAACTGGTTATCCATGTATACCTGGACCTGCTAGGCCGTAAAGAGGTGAAGCATAATCGTGCTGACAGAAAGATGGAAATGTCCCATCTTTAGACAGCAGCGACACCAGCGTATCTTCGTCTAATAACTGCATGTTTCGCAAGTAATGTGTCGATTGGGTCGTTTCACACAGGAAGACTGCACTATAGTTCCTTCTCTAGACTGTCGCACAGATGACAAAATGGGAGATATCGAAATAGATGACAGAGGGATAGAAAAACAATTAAAATCGCTCAAAAGAGGAAAGGCCACTGGACCTGATGGGATACCAGTTCGATTTTACACATACGCGAAGGAACTTGCCCCCCTTCTTACAGCGGTGTACCGTAGGTCTCTAGAAGAGTGTAGCGTTCCAAAAGATTGGAAAAGGGCACAGGTCATCGCCGTTTTCAAGAAGGGACGTCGAACAGATGTGCAGAACTATACACCTATATCTCTAACGTCGATCAGTTGCAGAATTTTGGATCACGTATTATGTTCGAGTATAATGACTTTTCTGGAGACTAGAAACCTACTCTGTAGGAATCAGTATGGGTTTCGAAAAAGACGATCGTGTGAAACCCAGCTCGCGCTATTCGTCCATGAGACTCAGAGGGCCGTAGACACGGGTTCCCAGGTAGATGACGTGTTTCTTGACTTCCCGAAGGCGTTGGTACAGTTCCCCACAGTCGTTTAATGAACAAAGTAAGAGCATATGGACAATCGGACCAATTGTGTGATTGAATTGAAGAGTTCCTAGATAACAGAACGCAGCATGTCATTCTCAATGGAAAGAAGTCTTCCGAAGTAAGAGTGATTTCAGGTGTGCCGCAGGGGAGTGACGTATGACAGTTGTTATTCACAATATATATAAATGACCTTGTGGATAACGTCGGAAGTTCACCGAGGCTTTTTACGGATGATGCTGTAGTGTATTGAGAGGTTGTAACAATGGAAAATTGTACCGAAATTCAGGAAGATCTGCATCGAACTGACGCATGGTGCAGATAATGGCAATTGAATCTCAATGTAGACAAGTATAATCTCCTGCAAATACATAGAAAGAAAGATCCTTCATCATTTAGCTACAATATAGCAGGTCAGCAACTGGAAGCAGTTAATTCCATAAATTATCTGGGAGTAGGCATTAGGAGTGATTAAAAATGGAATGACCATATAAAATTAATCCTCGGTAAAGCAGATTCCAGACTGAGATTGATTGGAAGAATCCTAAGGAAATGCAGTCCGAAAGCGAAGGAAGTAGGTTACAATACACTTGTTCGCCCACTGCTTGAATACTGCTCACCGGTGTGCGATCCGTGCCAGATAGGGTTGATAGAAGAGATAGAGAAGATCCAACGGAGAGCAGCGCGCTTCGTTACAGGATCATTTAGTAATCGCGAAAGCGTTACGGAGGTGATAGATAAACTCCAGTGGAAGACTCTGCAAGAGAGACGCTCATTAGCTCGGTACGGGCTTTTGTTGTAGTTTCGAGAACGTACCTTCACCGAGGAGTCAAGCAGTATATTGCTCCCTCCTACGTATACCTCGCGAGGAGACTATGAGTATAAAATGAGAGAGATTAGAACTCACACAGGGGCATACCGACAATCTTTCTTTCCACGAAGGATACGAGACTGGAAAAGAAGGGGAAACCGATAGAGGTACTCAAGGTACCCTCCCCCACACACCGTCAGGTGGCTTGCGGAGTATCGATGTAGATGTAGATGCCCTAACAAATACTGTTCACCATGTCTTTCATGTGCCCATGCAATAGAGCGGTCCTAAATTATTGTAGTGTGGCATTCGTTCTATCAGTGTGTATTAACAGGAACAGTAATAGACGAATAATAAACTGTAGTCCAGCTCCAGCTGCGACTGACTGTGAGCAGAGGTGCTTCATGGTGGTAGGAGACAGCGGGGCGGGGGGGGGGGGGGGGGGGGGCGACAGGGCCGCACATGTAACGGAGAAGTTCTTCGTGTTTTACTGTCCCTGTTAATACATACCGCACTACAACAATTTGGGACCGCTCTAGCGAATGTGCACATAAGTCCTATTACAGACTTCTAGGGGTTGCGGAGGTGACTTAGAAGGCAAAATTTTGAGAAAAAACTCATGTCCAGAAATGTGCTGTTTGGATGTAAAATACTTTTGAAGATCGGATCGCTTACAAATCGCCCGCTTCACGGTACGCACAGAGGTGTTATACTGAGCTCTGACCTGCTTGCTCTATAGCAGCCCATGGGATGCCCAATGTTTCGTGCACTCCTCGTAGGGTTCTCTTCTGCATTACGAAGAATGTCCTCTTCAAAGTTGAGAGCGCGTCCGTGGAAGTACCTCAGTCAACCAGCCTAGTTGCGGACGTAGTTACTAGTTTTTATCAAAGAAATTCGCCAAACAGCCTTGCTAACTTCGAGGGTATTTTATTTTACTATCGCTACCAATTTCGGAAATTCTATATGCCATCTTCAGGCCCCATATGCACTTCTAAAAAATTTCGTTATTGGCGTACTGGGGCCATTTGTTTCTGGATGTAGTGAATTATCAAGTGCTTCCTTCGAAGACTTGGCTGCACATGGAGCCTGAAGATGCATACCGACTTGCCGAAACCGGTAGCGATAGTAAAATAAAATAACCTCTCAGTCGGCACGGCTGTTTGGCATATTTCTTTGTTAAATATTTGACCAGCCGCTTAGCACGTTCGCAGTGGATCAACAGCGTAGTTATTACTTTCTTGCAGGTGTTGCTGTAGTCAGACGAAAGTGGTATGTGTCGTCATAATTACATCAGAGACTGCGGACGGTCTTAGTTTGTGCGCGTACCGTGATGCGGGAGATTTTAGAGTGATCGGATCTTCAAATTTGTTTTATATACGAAGGCACACTACATAAATGACGTAGTGAGGGTAGGATTACCGATAGTGTTGGTAGAATTGATGGGGAAAGAAACATAGACGAAAATGTAAGAGAGAAAGTGGGAGCCGACGACTTCTCTCCGTTTTTTTCGTTTGTCTGATTGTTTGTTTTGCTCGGAATTAGAGCTGCACATCAAGCAGTGTTAGTCCACTGGGTATTTAATATCCTTACAGAATATTAATTGCATTTTATATGTAATAAATATTGGCTGGACCTTGGAACTTCTGCGGTTTTATGGAGTTAAGGCAATTACTTTTTACGCAAGTACAAATGGTTCAAATGGCTCTGAGCACTATGGGACTTAACTTCTGAGGTCATCAGTCCCCTAGAACTTAGAGCTACTTAAACCTAACTAACCTAAGGACATCACACACATCCATGCCCGAGGCAGGATTCGAACCTGCGACCATAGCGATCGCGCGGTTCCAGACTGTAGCGCCTAGAACCGCTCGGTTACTCCGGCCGACTACGCAAGTACACTTTACAAGCAGAAACATAAAAATATATCAAATTATTATTGTTATTTTGTGTTCGTTAGAGCGTTCTTTTATCATGATCGAAAGAGTTTCCTGTTATTTTTGATAAATGTGAATTTTTTGTGAGTAACAGAAACATGTTTTATGTACGTTCGACGAAGTATTGAAGAGATTTTTGACATATTTTTGTTTTGTGGTTTTTCTATTTTACTTTTCTGTTGATGGAACTGCGTTTTCTAGTGCTATATGATAAAGCTGTATTACTTTATGTTTATTACAACACCCTTCTGTTTCACAGTTACAAACCAACAGTTTCCGAATAAAACCTGAATTAAACGTTGATAGTTTCAGTTTTCCAGTACATACTTTTTATTCTTAACTAACAGGCATGAGGATAATTATGGAGAACAAAAATGTTCGGTAGGTTACCTGGATCTCATATCCGCATTCAGTTTTTAGATGGTTCATCGCTTTCAGTTTTTAGGGGATCTAGTAAGACAGTGATCGTATATGTGAGGAAAAAAACTGTTATGAGGTAACGCCCGATACGTATGCAACACACCCAACGTACAGGTAGCGCGGGTGCGACCTTACCTGACCAAAGCAACTCGGAAAACTACCGTAGCCTACGGTTACTTACGGTAGTCTACGGTAGTTTTAGAACTCTAGCTACATAGCACAGTGGAGAGTAGCGGCCGATGAGAGCGTGGAGCAGCGCCGGCAGTTGGCTTGTTGAGGGCAGGGGAGAGGGCAGCACGGTACGGCGGCAGCTGGCAGCTGGCAGCCTGCGCCCGCCGATACGGAAGCTGCGCGCCCGGCGTAGCGGCCGCCGGCCGGGGGGCGGCGCGGCTGCTGTTGCGCAAGACGCGGCGGCGGGTGTCGGCGTTGCCTGGCAACGGCGCGCTTCCGGCTGGCGCGGACGTTGACCCAGGCCACGGTGCGCCGCGCTCGCAGCGCCGCCCCAGCTACTGCGGCCGCAGCCGCGGCGCTTCCCGTAACGTATACAGCGGTAACTTCAGTACAGCTATTGTGGACCCCGAACTGCGGCTGTGATTCAATTGGCGGTTTATATGGGTTACACAGAACTACGAATTGTCCGATTATCATATGAGTTGTACGCAAGACGTCCTGCAATATTACTCGTATGGGTGCTCCAGAAGTACCGATACTTGCACATATCGCTAGTTTTTAATTTTTTTTCATGCAAATGAAGTAATTCTGAGTATATACAAGGGCTATCCAGGAAGTGACAGACGTTGTGTCATAAAAAATTAACAATATGGAAAAAAAGATTTTATTGTATACGTTTTATAGGTACGCTTTTAAGCTAAGTCATTTTCCTATATAATCACCGTTGAAATTCAGGCACTTATCATACCGTGCCACAAGTTTTTCAAATCCGTTCAAATGGTTCAAATGGCTCGGAGCACTATGGGACTTAACAGCTATGGCCATCAGTCCCCTAGAACTTAGAACTACTTAAACCTAACTAACCTAAGGACATCACACAACACCCAGCCATCACGAGGCAGAGAAAATCCCTGACCCCGCCGGGAATCGAACCCGGGAACCCGGGCGTGGGAAGCGAGAACGCTACCGCACGACCACAAGATGCGGGCTTCAAATCCGTCTCTGTAGAAATCTGCTGCCTGCAATTGCAGTCACTGGTTCATACCGGCCTGCAGTTCGGCTTCTACATCTACATCCATACTCCTCAAGGCCCGCATCTCGTGCTCGTGCGGTAGCGTTCTCGCTTCCCACGCCCGGGTTCCCGGGTTCGATTCCCGGCGGGGTCAGGGATTTTCTCTGCCTCGTGATGGCTGGGTGTTGTGTGCTGTCCTTAGGTTAGTTAGGTTTAAGTAGTTCTAAGTTCTAAGGGACTTATGACCACAGCAGTTGAGTCCCATAGTGCTCAGAGCCATTTTTGAACCATACTCCTCAAGCCACCTGACGGTGTGTGGCGGAGGGTACCTTGAGTACCTCTATCGGTTCTCCCTTCTATTCCAGTCTCATACTGTTCGTGGAAAGAAGGATTGTCGGTATGCCTCTGTGTGGGCTCTAATCTCTCTGATTTTATCTTCATGGTCTCTTCGCGAGATATACGTAGGAGGGAGCAACATACTGCTTGACTCCTCGGTGAAGGTATGTTCTCGAAACTTCAACAAAAGCTCGTACCGAGCTACTGAGCGTCTTTCCTGCAGAGTCTTCCACTGGAGTTTATCTATCATCTCCGTAACGCTATCGCGATTACTAAATGATCCTGTAACGAAGCGCGTTGTTCTCCGTTGGATCTTCTCTATCTCTTGTATCAACCCTATCTGGTACGGATCCCACACTGCTGAGCAGTATTCAAGCAGTGGGCGAACAAGCGTACTGTATCCTACTTCCTTTGTTTTCGGATTGCATTTCCTTAGGGTTCTTCCAATGAATCTCAGTCTGGCATCTGCTTTACCGACGATCAGCTTTGTATGATCAAAGCGTTGTGCAGCGAACCATACCTTCATAGATGGGAAGAGGTGGTAGTCACTCGTCGCCAAATCCGGGCTGTATGATGGATCAAACATCTCGCATCCAAAACGCCGTAGGAGCTCTCGGGTACGACTGGCCGTGTCTGATCATACGTTGTCGTGAAAAAAAAAAAAAAAAAGAAAATGCGCTAAATTTTCTCCAACGCTAGTTTTGCATCGCTCGTCTGAACTTTGTCTTTGAGTTAACAGTTGTATCATGTTCAAGGGTATCGACATATCGACGAAAATCACACTCTTAGAGTCCCAAAACACAGTAGCCGTAATCTTTCTTGTTGACAGCGTTTGCAAACACTTCCCTGGCTTCTTGGGAGAATTTGTGTGTCGCCATTCCATCGACTGGCTTTTTGTTTCACAGCTGAAGTGGTTCGCCCACGTCTCGTCCCCAGCTGCGATACTTTGTTACCATTCTTCTCATAATCTTCGAGGGACATCAGTTCTGCAGGCAGTCTCTGTTTTTTGTAGTCTTCCGTTAGGATTTTGGGAACCCTCCTAGGACAAAATTTGTAGCAACCAAACCTTTCTGCTACAGTTACATGCAACAAAATCCGTGAAATTCGGAGAAAATGTTCCGTAATCGTGAAACCACGATTTTCATGAATTTTGTAGTTGATTTTCATCACCAGTTCATCAGTCACAAGGCTAGGCCTACCACTGCGGTTCTCATCGTGAACAGTGCTACGGCAGTTTTTAAAATCCACGCACGATTTCTCAGTCGATTTTCACTCATTACTCCTTTTCTGTAATCGTCATGAAGGTCGCGATAAATTTCAGTTGGTTTTCAGTTTTTTGCCAACGGAAACTAGTCCCAGAATACACCTCACAAGTGTGGGGGGGATTTTCTATTGTGCTGCACATTTTAACACGTTGCATAAAGCAAAGTAGCGGAGAGACAGATTACGCACTATCACCGCTGGATGCGTACTGAGTGTTGGAAAAAAACGTCTGTTACCTTCTGAATAGCCCTCGTATGATATTTTACACGACTGATTATTTTATGTAATATAATAAAACACATTAAATGTTTTCATACATACGTCACCTTTTTGGACTGTTTGCCGAAAATAGTGATTGCTGTAAGTACTTGGGAGACAAGTTATTAGTATTCTGGGTTGTAGTTGCACCAGCTTTTAAAAATAAGCGTTCACTTGGCACAGATGTTGCAGGTATTGGTGCGCAAGACATGAATGTGATTTCATTATCATAGTCCTCAAAACACTGTAGCACGATTCTGAGCTATCTTACCGGAATATTTTATCGCCGTCGGAGAGACATCGAGCTTGAAGGGATGGAAGTGGACCATAATACCAAAGATGCAAGATTCAGCTTTTTTATTTTACTGGCGACTAGTTTCCGTTTACCTGACCCCATTTGCAAATCACCCAAACAGATAAAATGGTATATTCCTTAATAGCAAGCAAACCGTGTTAAGACTGCACACACAGTTGTCTCAAAGTCAGGTTTTTCTATGAAGGTATTGTTGAAGTTTCATTGTATTTGTCGAAAGACGACTCTTCCCAACACGACAGATTATAATTTTATTTTCGAAATATTTTCTCGGTGTTTCTTGTGACTTCGAAACTTACTCATAGCTACACAGCGAATGACTAACAAACGTTAAAATAACGATTCATACCCAAAAAATAGAAGCCTGCACAGATAGAACAGTGTTATATCTGAGAATATCGAAGAGAACTGTTATTAGGTTTATACACGCCTTTCATGTGTTTTATCAGGCTCAGAGGCACAGCTTACTTTATGCTGTTTACGTTCTACAACAGTTCCGTGAGTTCTGTCATGTTTAAATAAACTAGACTTTGCAATTTTGAAACGTTGTTTGCATTTTGCCTTCGTGTCATTCATTTTAGTAAAAACTGGTCATACTTTAGATTTTAGCGGCGTCATAACGCTGTAAAAGCTAACAAATTTTGACAAGATGCACGTGCTACACGAATGCAAACCACAACAAACAGTGTACCTCACGAACAGTTGATGAGGCCCGGCGGACGAAGGGCAGCGCAGGAAGTGGAAAACAGTATTATACACACAAGCAAATAGACACCCGTCACTACTTGGATGTGGGAGAACAATCGATTCGATACGAGTCCTTTTCTTTCGATGCCGAGTAAGTATTGAAAGAGTGATTCGATAGTAAAAGTACTCGGTATCGAAAAAACAGCCTCAAGTACTTACTTGTATCGGAACATCCCCATATGCAACCAGTCACTGTTTGAATTTCATACGATTTATTGAACCGTTAATTGGCTCTGAGCACAATGCGACTTAACATCTGTGGTCATCAGTCGCCTAGAACTTAGAACGAATTAAACCTAACTAACCTAAGGACATCACACACATCCATGCCCGAGGCAGGATTCGAACCTGCGACCGGAGCGGTCGCTCGGTTCCAGACTGTAGCGCCTAGAACCGCACGGCCACTCCGGCCGGCGAACCGTTAATTAGCCACTGCAATAACAGCATCAGAGGGAGGTGTTACAGGTATATTTTTCTTGTTTGTTTACTGTGAAACCAAGCGCACCTATACACTGTATCTCTGTGTGTCAGTGTGTGTGTGTGTGTGTGTGTGTGTGTGTGTGTGTAAAAGCTGGCAGTGATGTTTGCGGTCGGAATTAATTTGCCCTATGAATACCGAGGAATCACCACGACACCAACGCGAAGCTGAACATGGTCCAGAGAACACGTCATCTCACGATGAGTCTGCAGTGACGCGAAAATAGTTGATGTTATAATAAATCTCATCAAATTCAAAAAGCGACTGGTTGTGTAGATAATCGCCAAATACGGCAGTTACATTTCAGCCAACCTGTTGGTCATCATCATCATCATCATGGACAGTTTCCAGCCTCTGGCCGGGTCTGTTTGGAACACAGGCCTCTCCATCGTCTTCTGTCTTGTCACCATCTCTCCGTCTTCACCTTGGTCCAGTCTTCTCGTTTCTTCTGGACGCATTCCTCTACTCCTTTCAGCCATCTGTCTCTCGGTCTTCCTCTTGGTCTCTTTCCTTCCAGTTTCATCTCGTGTATCCTTCTGGGTATCCTCTTCTCCTCCATTCTCTTAACACGCCCATACCATCTCAACCTGGATTTCTCTATCTCCTCCTGTAATGGTTCCACCTTCATCAACTCTCTGATCCTCTCATTTCTTAACCTGTCTATCTTTGTCACTCCAATACTGTTTCTCAAGAATTTCATCTCACTAGCTTGTACTTTGCTTTTCTCTCTTCCTTTCATAACCTAGGTTTCTGATGGATATGTCAGGATCGGGACATAGTATGACTGATACATAACCTTTTTACTGATCTGGGGTACATACTTGCTCCATATCAGGCTTCTGACACTCTTCCGAAATACTTCTGCTTTTCTCCTCCGCTCGTTTATTTCTCTGTCGTTTTCTCCATCTTCCAGTATCAGGCACCCTAGGTTCTTGAAACTCTCCACTCTCCTCATTCGTTCCCCACCAGTTGTTATTCCCGTTGTTTCTCTCTCCTTCTTTCTTGTTGTTATAATCCTCTCACTCTTACTTATACTGAATTTCATACCATATTCTTGTACTGTTAGTTCCCATACGTCCAGCTGCTCTTGTTCTTCCTCCTCCTTATTCCCCCAAATCGTCGTATCATCTGCAAACACCATAGCTTTCATCTTCCTTTCACCAATTACTTGTGCTACTGTACTCATTATAACATCCATCACTACAGTGAAGAGTAATGGTGGAAGTGCACTTCCCTGCCTCAAGCCATTCCTCTGTTCAATCCAAGCTGATCTCTCTCCTCTCACTTTCACACAGCTCACACTTCCATGGTTCATTTCCCTTATCCTGCAAATAATCTGTTTTGCTACTCCTCTGTTCTCCAGGGCTTTCCACACTTTGCTTCTAAGCACACTATCATACGCTTTTTCAGTGACCAGGAAGGTCATTAGTAGATCTATTCCATATCCATAGTGCTGTTCCTGCAATTGTCTTACAGCAAGAATTAGATACACCGTGGACCTTCCTATTCTGAAGCCATATTGCTCTTCTCTCGTTCTTCCTTCTAATTTTGCCGAATTCGTGCTTCCAAAATTTTCTCAACCTGTTGGTATTCGTTAATATTAGTGTGCTCGGTTGTTGTCTGAACAAGACAGCCAGGGCAAAAGCACTGAAGGCGCAAAGATGCGAGCTGGTTCCAGTGCCATAGAGACTCGCCACTTGCGCGAGGTCCACCAGCGCCACGGGCGGCGCTGAGGATAAAGATATCGACTACCTTCTCGGCCAGTTGCCGGCCGAGGACAATACGCCAATGAACGGGCGCCAACGGACAGCCGCGGGGGGTATCCGTGCGGTCCAGGGCGCCATGCCACGGTTCGCGCGGCTCCCCCCGTCAGAGGTTCCGGGTCCTCCCTTGGGCATGGGTGTGTATGCGTTGTCCTTAGGGAAAGTTAGTTTAAGTTAGATTAAGTATTGTGTAATCCTAAGGACCGATGACCTCAGCAATTTGGTCCCATAGAACTTACCACAAATTTCTATATATATATATATATATATATATATATATATATATATATATATATATATATATATATATATATTGCCAACAGGCAGAAGGATACTCGTAAGAAAGAAGAGCAGTTCTCGCCCACTTGGTTGTATATCATCGTCCAGAACTGACTTAGACGAGGAATGTCGTTTAGTGAACTCTTACAATCGAACAGACAGTTGCTGTAATTACATTTGTGAAGTTTACCTACGATTATTTGCACTTAGCCATTGAGGACCTTTTTTGTGTTATAGTACAAGCAGTGTTGCGGACTTCGATATTAAAATATAGTCACAAAGATAGGTAAACCTTTTAACTCATAGCCGGCCGGGGTGGCCGAGCGGTTACAGGCGCTACAGTCCGGAACCGCGCGATCGCTACGTCGCAGGTTTGAATCCTGCCTCGGGCATGGATGTGTGTGATGTCCTTAGGTTAGTTAGGTTTAAGTAGTCCTAAGTTCTAGGGGACTGATGACCTCAGAAGTTAAGTCCCATAGTGCTCAGAGCCATTTGAACCATTTTCTGTTGAGCAAAGACAGACGGCTGGTGCCGTGATCTGTTTTGACTCTGATGGCAACTGCTTTTATCCCTAATCGAATTAGTGGCAATACACTCTTTAACAGGATGGCACATGAAAGAACCAGTACTTGCATGGCCGTGCAGATGCACTGTATCACGTGTTCCGGAGATAAAATTTCAACTGTCCAGTTTTCGCTTAATGACATTCCGACATTCAGTAGGGCAGTTACATGACACACCGAGCTTTTTCATTCACTGTGACCACAGGAGCTCGGTCTGTCTGGCTGTCTGTCTGTCTCTCTCTCTCTCTCTGTCCCCGTCAGAAATCTGTTCATATCAGCGCACACTCCGCTGAAGAGTGAAAATCTCATTCTGGAAACATCCCCCAGGCTGTGGCTAAGCCATGTCTCCGCTATATCCTTTCTTTCAGGAGTGCTAGTTCTGCAAGGTTCGCAGGAGAGCTTCTGTAAAGTTTGGAAGGTAGGAGACGAGATACTGGCAGAAGTAAAGCTGTGAGTACCGGGCGTGAGTCGTGCTTCGGTAGCTCAGATGGTAGAGCACTTGCCCGCGAAAGGCAAAGGTCCCGAGTTCGAGTCTCGGTCGGGCACACAGTTTTAATCTGCCAGGAAGTTTCGATTTCTCATACTCAAACAGCAGTTGACCGGCGTTGCCTGGTGAAACGTTGTTGTGATGCCTCGTGTAAGGAGGAGAAATGCGTACCATCACGTTTCCGACTTTGATAAAGGTCGGATTGTAGCCTATCGCGATTGCGGTTTATCGTATTGCGACATTGCTGCTCGCGTTGGTCGAGATCCAATGACTGTTAGCAGAATATGGAATCGGTGGGTTCAGGAGGGTAATACGGAACGCCGTGCTGGATTCCAACGGCCTCGTATCATTAGCAGTCGAGATGATAGACATCTTATCCGCATGGCTGTAACGGATCGTGCAGCCACGTCTCGATCCCTGAGTCAAAAGATGGGGACGTTTGCAAGACAACAACCATCTGCACTAACAGTTCGACGACGTTTGCAGCAGCATGGACTATCAGCTCGGAGACCATGGCTGCGGTTACCCTTGACGCCGCATCACAGACAGGAGCGCCTGCGATGGTGTTCTCAACGACGAACCTGGGTGCACGAATGGCAAAACGTCAGTTTTTCGGATGAGTCCAGGTTCTGTTTACAGCATTATGATGGGCGCATCCGTGTTTGGCGACATCGCGGTGAACGCACATTGAAAGCGTGTATTCGTCATCGTCATACTGGCGTATCCCCCGGCGTGATGGTATGGGGTGCCATGGGTTACACGTCTCGGTCACCTCTTGTTCGCATTGACGGCACTTTGAACAGTGGACGTTACATTTCAGATGTGTTACAACCCTTGGCTCTAACCTTCATTCGATCCCTGCGAAATCCTACATTTCAGCAGGATAATGCGCAACAGCTTGTTGCAGGTCCTTTATGGATACAGAAAATGTTCGACTGCTGCCCTGGCCAGCACATTCTCCAGATCTCTCACCAATTGAAAACGACTGGTCAATGGTGGGCGAGCAACTGGCTCGTCACAATACGCCAGTCACTACTCTTGATGAAGTGTGGTATCATGTTGAAGCTGCATGGGCAGCTGTACCTGTACACGCCATCCAAGTTCTGTTTGACTCAATACCCAGGCGTATCAGGGCCGTTATTATGGCCAGAGGTGGTTGTTCTGGGTACTGATTTCTCAGGATCTATGCACCCAAATTGCGTAAAGATGTAATCACATGTCAGTTCTAGTATAATATATTTGTCCGATGAATACCCGTTTATCATCTGCATTTCTTCTTGGTGTAGCAATTTTAGTGGCCAGTAGTGTATTTTGGCTGGTGCAACACGAGAACAGATTACGTACACTCATATCGAAGTGAAGCTTTTCTACGAACGTTGCCAAGAAAAACATGTTTGTACTGTCCATGTTCATAGAAAAACTTGACATTGATATACCTGTGTGTGCAGTCTTAGCACGGTTTGCATGCTATTAAGGTATATACCATTTTATCTGTTAAGATGATTTGAGGATGGGGTCAGGTAAACCGAAACTAGTCATCGGTTAAATAAAAAACTGAGTCTTTCATCTTTGGTATTGTGGACCACTTCCATCCCTTCAAGCTCGATGTCTCCCCGACTGCGATGAGGTCTTCCGGTAGGATCATCCAGAACCGTGCTACAGTGTTCTGAGGACTATGATAGTGAAATCACGTTGATGTCTCGCCCACCAAATTGGCCTGGCCTGAACCCGATGGAACGCAAGTGGGCGCTGTCGAGTACCAACTGCGCGCCATCAAACCCGCGGCAAAAGGGCTTAGCGAAACCATGTCACGCAGAATCTTTGGTGTAGTGCGTTCAAAAGTAGCACCAAAACGTCAATAGCGAGGTTCTCATCAGTGTACAATCGGTAATGAGTCTTGTCAACTATAACATCTTAATATGAAAACGCCTTAGAGAACGTAAGTGGAAACATAGTGCGTAGAGCCCATCTGGTCCTTTTGTATTAACCTCTTCCTTGGAATAGAATCGTAAATCTGTGTCAATAGTTGTCAGAAAAAACAGTTCAGTGAATGATAAGACGAGACGTTTGGAAATCTCAGTACTTTCAGCTGTGCGACGCTGAAACCGTTTCTTATCACATGGTTCTCCATTTGCAATAAATGCAGTGATAGTACAGGTATCACAGGACACGTGCAGTTCACTCGAGCTGCTATGTAAAAAAAGAAAAAAAAAGACACGAAATCCGTAAGACATAAATATTCGGTTTACAGACATGAAGGTCTTAACATCTCAGCCAGATTCTTCCTGCGATAACGTACTCAATGACATGTCTCTGTGTCTCTGCCGTTTCTGGCACAACAACAACGCAAATATTTGGACGCTATAGATCTCTAAAGTAAAGACAGGCTTTACAATTCAGCACTCGAATCTAAGAGTAAGCATGCAGATGCTTTCCAAACCCTAAGAGGATTTGACAGCGTCAGACGATCGTCTGGAGAGCCCAAGTGTAGAGAGTATTATATTGCTTTAAACGCTCTTCGAGGAGCATACTACTGGTTACCCTGGAATTACCAATCACAGTGCGCGGCGTAGGTTTTCCTCGAACTTGCAGGAAAATTTACAGACGTGGTGAAGTCGCTTCGTGCGTAAAGATCAAAAGGTGTTGGGGAAGTTCCGCGGCTGATAAAGTCATTTTACGAGCTAGACTGTGCTCGTTACTAGAGCAGTTTTCTCTTGCTTTCCTTAGAATTTTCAAACTACAGAAGCGTCACGCTTTGCAATCTTTCCAGTTTTCCACGTAGATGAAATCATCAAAAGTCGTTGAACGGCCTTAACATTAACTGTAATGCCCCCCACCCAAAAAACCACATGTGTTCGAGGTATCAAAACCGCTCATACGATTTCACAACATGAGATCTTCCATATGAAGATGTGCACAAAACTACAAAGTTTTCATTTTCAAACGAATCATCGGATTTTACAAGGGCGTATCTTTTGCAGGCATGCACACACGACCTTCGGGTATTTTTTAAAATTATGTTTGCAATAAATGCTTTTATTTATCCTAAACATAATTTAAAAAGATACCTTAAGGTCATATGTACATGTTTGCACACCACCATGAACCATGGACCTTAACGTCGGTGGGGTGGCTTGCATGCCTTAGCAGTACAGATAGCCACACCGTAGGTACAACAACAATGGAGGGGTATCTGTTGAGAGGCCAGACAAACGTGTGGTTCCTGAAGAGGGGAAGTAGCCTTTTCATTAGTTGCAGGGGCAACAGGCTGGATGAGTGATCTGGCATTGTAACACCAACCAAAACGGCCTTGCTGTGCTGGTACTGCGAATGGCCGAAGGTTCAAATGGTTCAAATGGCTCTGAGCACTATGGGACTTAACAGCTGTGGTCATCAGTCCCCTAGAACTTAGAACTACTTAAACCTAACTAACCTAAGGACATCACACACATCCATGGCCGAGGCAGGATTCGAACCTGCGACCGTAGCGGTCGCTCGGTTCCAGACTGTAACGCCTAGAACCGCACGGCCACTCCGGCCGGCACGGTCGAAGGCATGGGGAAATTACAGCCGTATTTTTTCCCGAGGACATGCAGCTCTACTATATGATAAGTGATGATATTAAATATTCCAAAGGTAAAATAGTCCCTCATTCGGATCTCCAGGCGGGGACTATTCAGGAGGATGTCGTCATCAGGAGAAACAAAATTAGCATTCTACGAATCGTAGTGTGGAATGTCAAATCACTTAATCGGGCAGGTAGGTTAGAAAATTTTCAATGGGGAAATCGGTACATTGAAGTTAGATATAACGGCTGATTAGTGAAGTTCGATGGCAGGAGACAGGACTTTTGGTCAGGTGAATACAGGGTATAAATACAAAATCAAATATGGGTAATGCAGGTGTGGGTTAAATAATGAAAATAGGAATGTGAGTAAACTACTATGAACAACATAGTGAACGCATTATCGTAGCCGAGATAGACACGAAGCCCACGCCTACCACAGTAGTACAAGTTTACATGCCAACTAGCTCTGCAGATAATGAGGAGATTGAAGAGATGTATGATGAGGCAAAAGAAATTATTCAGAGAATTAAAGGAGACGAAAATGTAATTGTGATGGGGACTGGAATTAGATAGTAGTAAAAGGAAGACAAGGAAAAAATGTAGGTCAATATGGACTGTAGGAAAGGAATGAAAGAAGCCGCTTGGTAGAGTTTTGCTCAGAGCATAATCTAATCATCGCTAACACTTGGTTTGATAATCATAAAAGATGGTTGTATACGTGTAAGTGACCTGGAAACACTGAAAGGTTTCAGATTGATTATGTAATGGTTAGACAGAGATTTAGGAACCGGATTTTAAATTGTAAGGCATTCCCAGGGGGAGATGTGGACTCTGATTACAATTTATTGGTAATGAGCCGTAGACTAAAACAGCAGAAATTGGAAAAAGGTAGGAATTTAAGGAGATGGGATCTCGATAAGTTGAAAGAACAGAAATTGTCGAGAGCTGCAGAGGGAGAATCGGACAACGGTTCACTAGAACAGACAAAAGGAATACAATAGAAGACGAATGCGTAGCTTTAAGAGATGAAACAGCGAAGGCAGCAGAAGAATAAATAGGTAAATACACAAGACCTAGCAAGAATCCTTGGATAACACAAGAGATATTGAATTTAATTAACGAACGAAAAAATTTAAAAAGCAGGTGAAAGGGAATACAAATGTCTAAAAAATGAGATTTGCGGGAAGTGCAAAATTGCTAAGCAGGAATGGCTAGAGGATAATTGTTAGGATTTAGAATCATATTTCACTAGGCGAAAGACAAATACTGTCTACAGAAGAATTAAAGAGACCTTTGGAGAAAAGAGGAGTAGCCGTGTGAATTATACCAAGGGAAGCGGACGTAGATGTAGGTGAGATGGGAGATATGATTCTGCGAGAAGAATGTGACAAAGTTCTGAAAGATTTAAGTCGAAACAAGGCCCTGGGAGTAGATGACATTCCGTCACAACTACTGATAGACTTGGGAAAGCCAACTAGACTTGGGAGAGCCAGCCGTGACACAACTCTTCCATCTGGTGTGCAAGATGTATGAGACAGGCGAAATACCTTTAGACTTCAAGAAGAATGTGATAATTCCAATTCCAAAGAAAGCAAGTAAGTCATGGCTGTAAGACACTAACACGAACTCTTTACAGAAGAATGAAAAAACTGGTAGAAGCAGACCTCGGGGAAGACCAGTTTGGACCAGAAAAATGTACGGAGGTATGAGCCAATACTGATCCTACGACTTACCTTAGAAGATATATTAAATAAAAGAAACCCTACTTTTATAGTATTTGCAGACTTAGAGAAAGCTTTTGACCATGTAGACTGGAATACTCTCTTTTAAATGCTGGAGATAGCAGGTGTGAAATACAGGGAACGAAGGGCTATTTACAGTTTGTACAGAAAGCAGACGTCAGTGATAAGAGTCGAGGGGCATGAAAGGGAAGCAGTGGTTGAGAAGGGAGTGAGACAGGGCTGTAGCCTATCCCCAAATTTATTCAATCTGTACGTTGAGCAAGCAGTAAAGGAAACAAAAGAAAAATTTGAAGTAGGAATTAAAGTCCAGGGAGAATAAATACAAACTTTGAGGTTTGCCAATGCCATTGTAATTCTGTCAGAGACAGCAAAGGACTCGGAAGAGCAGCTGAATGGAATGGACAGTATTTTGAAATAGAGGATATAAGACGAACATCAACAAAAGCAAAACAATAATGAATGTAGTCGAATGAAATCAGTCGATGCTAAGGGAATCACATTAGGAAACGAGACACTTAAAGTAGTAGAAAAGCATTTCTAAAGAAGAGAAATCTGTTAACATCAAATATAGATTTAAATGTTAGGAAGTCTTTTTCTGAAGGTATTTATCTATAGCGTAGCCGTGTACGGAAGTCAAACATGTACGATAAACAGTTTAGATGAAAAGAGAATAGAAGCTTTCGAAATGTTGTGCTACAGAAGAATACTGAGGATTAGATAGGTCGATTACGTAACTAATGAGGAAGTACTGAATAAAATTGGGGAGACATGATTTTTGGCAGAACTTGACCAAAAGAAGGTATCGATTGACAGGACACATTCTGAGACATCAGGGGATCACCAGTTTAATATTTGAGAGAGTGTGGAGGGTAAACACCGCAGAGGGAGAGCAAGAGATGAATACAGTAAACATATTCAGAAAGATGTAGGTTGCAGTAATTATTCGGAGATGAGGATCGTACAGGATAGAGCAGCATATAGAGCTGCGTCAAACCAGTCTTGGGACTGAAGACCACCACTACAACAACAACAAATGTTTTTATTTGCGTTTCGTAAATGTTCAATGTGCCATCCTGCGGGCTCATGACAAACATCCAGAGGACAAATTCATTCCTTACTTTTGGGAGTGTGTCTGCTGATACTGCATTCGCTGAAGCGCTGCTATTCCTATGGCGCATCACAGTGCACCCAAGGTTGCTGGAAGTGGACGCAGAAATAAATAAATAAACAAATGAATAAATAAATGTGTATTTGTGATCATGTGATCCTTATGGCCAATGCTACAATGCAGGATGAGTATAGTACGCCAAGTACGGTTCTCACTGTTAAGAAACGCTCTTAACGCAGGGTCCATTGCGGTGGTGCTGCACCTCTCGGAAAATGAAATTTTCGAAATGTGCTCGCAACTGCGGGAAAAGCCAGATCTGAGATGTATCCGATACGTTATTGGTATAACAGTCCATTTAGAACGAAAGAACAGGCTATTAACGTTTTTTCGGGAAACTGCGAACATCATGATGGAAGTGGTCACTTATACATTTGTTCTTTAATATACTTCTCGATACATTCAAATAAATATACTACATGATGTACTGACATTCTTTATACAACACAAAGTTCTGGTTTTTATGGACGCTTGAACAAACAGTAAAGTGTTATTTTCTGTCTTCCGTTATAAAAAATGTGCGATAGGCAAATATACATCGCTGGTGCCGGCCGCTGTGGCCGAGCGGTTCTATACGCTTCAGTACGGAACCGCGCTGCTGCTACGGTCGCAGGTTCGCATCCTGCCTCCGGCTTGGATGTGTGTGAGGTCCTTAGGTTAGTTAGGTTTAAGTAGTTCTAAGTCTAGGGGACTGATGACCTCAGATGTTAAGTCCCATAGTGCTTAGAGCCATTTGAACCATTTGAACATCGCTGGTCTTTTTTGTTTAAATTTTTGGCGCGTACTTATCCAGTTAACTTCTATGCAACCAGTTCTAGGTCACTGTTTTGGAAAGAATGTTGGTTGCCAAAGAGTGTAAAGACAAATATTTGTATAACGTTTAGAACAATGTCTTTTTGTGATGCGTTGCGTTCTCCCAACTAAAGAAATAAATAATGGAAAAGGTGAAGATGAAAAGATCTCTAACTACTTATTCAGATATAAATTCACGAAGTGGGAAACTTGGATTTCTCTCTCTAATATAGGAATCATCAAACAAGATACTGGGCAAACAAAAAGGATCTTTGAGAGAACTATAGTGGAGACACAAGATGAGTAAATTATGCTTTTACAGAAGCTACTTTTCTGCCATACTCAATAATTCGTCTCTCCTTTGTACGTCGTTATATGCACAGCAAATCAGAGCTCGCCACTGACCTGTGCTGAAATATTTCAGATATTAATTTATTGGCAGGAAGATCTTAGAAAATGAAGCTTTGCTGAGTTCTTCCCTGCTCGTCTATGACATGTGGCTGTTGTAGGTGCGGTATGCTGCTTGTTTTGGACGAGTCACTTCTTCAGCTAAGTGTATTGGTGCTTCGCTACTGAACACTAAATGTGAAAGGAAACTTATCTTCCATCTTCACGTCCAGAATGAATTCACAAGACTATGTAAGTTGTTGCTCATCACCATCATGTAGCAGTTGAGTCCTGTGTGATTTGGAACACAAACGACACCGCAAAACACGCCAGACAGACACATGAGGAGTGGCAATATCTCAGCTGCCAGGCGAGTACAATTCTGAGGACTGTGCCCTGTTACACGCGCTCTGCCTCTTGAAAGAGCACAAGGAGACGGCCCGTGAATTTCCCCTCACTTAAATAACCAGTGTCTTGACTCTGCTGGTGCCATCGCGTTGCTGTATATTGACAAAATTTAAGTGATGCAGCGTCTTGCTGAAGATAAAGGTCGCCTGCGGGATGCAGTATGCAAACACACGATTGCGCGTTATCAGACGATAGGCTCCAGCATCGTTCGCCTGCAAGAGACGTTCGGAGATGTCTCAGAAGCGCGATTTCGTCCTATGTAAACTTCTATCACACGAGAATACCTCCTCCACCAGTCTGAGCTGTGCGTTGTTCGTATACGTGATGCAGTACTTGCTGTGGCTTTCGACGTGCTCATTCCCTGACAACCGTGCGACTTCGTTGTACCATACCGACTCCAAATGACGGCGCTTCTTCACCCATTGTAATCACTCTGCTCTGTTGAGCAGCCTGCCGATGTGGCCGAGCGGATATAGGTGCTTCAGTCTGGAACTGTGCGCCCGCTACGGTCGCAGATTCGAATCCTGCCTCGGGCATGGATGTGTGTGATGTCCTTAGGTTAGTTAGGTTTAAGTAGTTCCAAGTTCTAGGGGACTGATGACCTCAGAAGTTAAGTCCCATAGTGCTCCGAGCCATTTGAACCATTTTCTGTTGAGCAAAGACAGACGGCTGGTGCCGTGATCTGTTTTGACTCTGATGGCAACTGCTTTTATCCCTAATCGAATTAGTGGCAATACACTCTTTAACAGGATGGCACATGAAAGAACCGGTACTTGCATGGCCGTGCAGATGCACTGTATCACGTGTTCCGGAGATAAAATTTCAACTGTCCAGTTTTCGCTTAATGACATTCCGACATGACGATGTCCGACGGCAGTTAAATGACACACCGAGCTTTTTCATTCACTATGACCACAGGAGCTCGGTCTGGCTGTCTGTCTGTCTCTCTCTCTCCCTCTCTGTCCCCGTCACAAATCTGTTTTTAATTGAACTGCCCATAAGGGTATAATATCTATCCAGTGTTACGTGAGTCGGAAGCTGTAAGTGTTACGACTTTCTATGCTGCCCGAGAAAAGTATCAAATATGGGACAGTTCTAAAAGATCCATCAGATTTCAAAAGGGTATACCTGCTACACTCTTAAGCCTCCGCAAGGGTGAAGGGGAACCATGCAGAATAGCTCTTGCAATCTGGCTCTGAGCACTATGGGACTTCACTTCTGAGGTCATCAGTCCCCTAGAACTTAGAACTATTTAAACCTAACTAACCTAAGGACATCACACACATCCATGCCCGAGGCAGGATTCGAACCTGCAACCGTAGCGGTCGCGCGGTTCTAGGCTGTAGGGCCTAGAACCGCTCGGCCACCCCGGCCGGCTCCAATAATCTGGGTACGGACTTTATTCATTATAGAATCTTCACAGATTTCTAGACATATTTGTCTGTGATTCTACTAGAACTTTTAGCTTCACCGAATGCCACGAGAAACACTGTGGCTTTAGAATGCATTTCACACTTGTCTGTCTTTTTTGTCAGGCTGTTCACCATAAATTATACCGATTTATTTTCACGGCGGCGCTTACGAAGCTGTTTTTCAATTTTTATGAATGTGAACCTTTATAGAAAATTTCCGGAATAGAACCCCCGTTGTTATCTTTGTCGATTCCTCTTATATCCTTTGTCAAATTGCAGAAAGGGACAGTTCGACACTCACCACAGTGAAAACATGGCTCCTCTTACTCTCCCCTTGCTGCAGAACTTAATCACAACGGTAGTTTACCATTTGTCTGTGGAGAAAGATGTCTCGTCGAGACATGTTGAGGCTACTGTCACGACCAAGCGATTGCTGTAGACTCTGAAGGACATCGCCAAGCTATACTATAGGTGCGCCCAACGACATTTTATCTGTGCACTAAGATGATTCATTCCCCCCCACCACCACCACCACCACCAAAAAGAAAAAAAAACAAGCATTTTCTGCTCTATGAGAGAAGAAAAACGAGAAACTTCAGGATTTAGAACATGATATCTCTAGCTGTCGGAATAAAAAATAGCTTTTGTGATTGTTTTATTTCGTAACTACGAGGGCGGTTCAGAAAGTAACCTCCGATTGGTCACAGTGCGGGTTGTGGGGGGAGTAGCGACGCCATCTGTGCGTTCACGCACTCAACAGGTCAGTCGGCATCAAGCCGTGGTCGAGTGAACGTCGTACCTGCGCTAGTTTAGTTTTTGTGGCAGTTTGAAATGTGTGCTGCAATAGAAAACCCCGCCAAATGTGAAGTGCGTTCTGTCATAAGGTTTTTTACAGCCAAAGGATATTCTGCAGCAGCTATTCATCGTGAGCTTTGTGCCGTGTACGGACCAAGAGTTATGAGTGAAGGAGTTGTCCATGAATGGGTACGTTTATTTAAAAGTGGACGAGAAAACGTTCATGATGAAGAGAGGAGTGGTAGACCATCATTGGTGACTGACGAACTCGTTCGGACAGTTGATGCAAAAGTTCGTGAAAATCGACGTTTCTCAATGTCGGAGTTGTCTACTGGTTTCCACAGATTTCTAAGACTCTCTTGTACGAGATAGTGACAGCAAGATTGGGTTACCGTAAGTTCTGTGCACGATGGGTGCCCAAAATTCTTACCGACCACCACAAAACTCAAAGAATGGCCTCTGCATTAGACTTTCTGTCACGTTATGAGGACGAAGGAGAACCATTGTTAAACAGAATCGTGACCGGTGACGAAACCTGGCTTAAGTACGTGAACCCTGAGACAAAAGAACAATCAAAGATGTGGGAACATTCAAATTCGCCTACCAAACCAAGAAAAGCCTCGCAAGATTTTTCTGCCAGAAAACTGATGGCAACGGTGTTTTGGGATGCCAAAGGGGTGTTGTTGGTTGAATTCATGGAACGTGGTACGACCATTAATCAAGACGTGTACTGTGAAACAATAAAAAAGTTACGACGGGCTATACAGAACAAACGCCGTGGTATGCTGACTTCCGGTATCGTTTTTTTGCACGATAACGCCCGTCCTCACTCTGCTCGCAGAACAACGGCCCTTCTTGAGTCCTTCAAGTGGGACGTTATCAACCATCCACCTTACAGCCCAGACCTGGCGCCAAGTGATTATCACCTCTTCATGCATTTGAAGAAATGGCTCTGGTCACAGCGGTTTGATGACGACGAAGAGCTCAAAGATGCGGTCACAGGCTGGCTCCAGGCACAAGCGGGTGATTTTTATGCAGAAGGAATTTCAAAGCTTGTGAAGAGATACGATAAGTGCCTCAATCGCTATGGAGACTATGTAGAAAAATAGTGCAAAGATGTAGTTGTAAGATGTATATATTAAAATATTTTTATTTAACTTGGTGTATTTTTTTAAATCAACCGGAGGTTACTTTCTGAATGGCCCTCGTATAATCACATAAAAGGATGTGATTTCAGACTGCTAATTCAAAAAGGTTAGATAGACATAAGTTTATATCTATATAACATTGTATACCATATAATAATTTATAAATACGATAAAATATAGATTTTGGGCAATGAAGGTAACTTGACAGGGAAAATTGAGGTAGTTTTTGAACTAACAAAAAAAATCTGTGTAACAAGAAATCTGCTTCCGTAAATGCAACTCTCACACTGCAACACTATCATTAAACCACAATTCCTTTATGCTTCAGAATACCTTTCCTTAAATAGGAAAGAAACAAAGAGAAATAATGAGGGAAGTCTTGGGATCAAGATATGACAATGGCAAATGGAAATTAGAAAGTAATAAAGAAGTTTATGAAAGTATAGAGTGCAGTACCAGACACACTGAGAAAGAGTAGAGTTTTACAATATGGACACCGAAAAGGATTACATGAAAAGAGGATAATAAGAACAATTTTTAACGTTTTTGACGAAAACCAAGAAACATCAATTACGTGGATCAAAGAAGCTAAAGCAGACCTGAGAGAAAGAAAATAACGTAGGAAGAAATGGGAGAGAGAGTAAAGTTCAGAACAAAAGCAAAACGTTTCAAGGGCTTCGAAGAAAAAACAAAGAAAGAGACAGCTGCGATATGGACAAAAGAAAGAAGAGAAAACATAGGGAAAGAATGAAAAACTACAGGAAAGAAAGAAAGGAGAAAAGAAAGAAGGCGTAAGTTACTTTCATAGGCCAAAACAATAAAAAAAAGAACAATGGCCTTTGCCTAGTCTAGTGAAATATGCTTACCTCTTTAAGTATCAAAGTCCTCTACATTTTTTTTTTCGACTTGAGTCTCTATGGACTGCGTGGTAACAACCAACTTCACTCTAGTATCCAGGTCTTGTCCTTGTTCCAGCTTTGACTTCCTGCCAGTATCTTCTGAGCCCAACAAGAAGTGCCTGTTTATGTTCTTCGGACAAAGGTCCTCTCCGTCTTTTGGACGTTGACGCCATCTTAAAACTTTGGTAGTTGTTCACCAATCTTCTAAATTTGTTCCTGTCAGGAATTTCTCTCCCTGAGATACCAATCTGCCTAAGATCTTTATCACATTCTTCGAACCATCTTGGCCTTGTTTTCTTAGATTGGATGAAACTCCATATTCTTTTTGTTAGTCGGTCACCGTCCATCCTCATGAGATGACCGTAAAATAACGATCGTATCTTCTTAATGGACGCTGTGATAGGTTCTGTCTTGTAGTACAAGTCCTCATTTGCTCTTGTTCGCCATTGTCCATCAACTCATCTATTACCTAGGATTTTCCTTAATATCCTACGCTCTCACTTTTCCAGCCATTTTGCCTGACCTTGTCTATACATGGTCAAAGTTTCGGACGCATATAACCCCTCAGGTTTTACAACTGTATTATAATGTCAGAACTTGGCCCCTTTACTTATAGACCTTTTGTTACAGGTATTTTTTTGTCAGTTGGTATGCTTGGTCTAACCTCCTTATTCTGACATTAATTTCTTCTTCTTCTAATCCATTCTCCTGGGTGACTTCACCGAGATACCTGAAATTCTTAACTCGCCCGATTTTTCCCAGATTTGTGATCATCCGTTCAGGTCCATGACAGATTTTCGTCATATATTTTGTTTTTTTGAATAGAGATCTGGAGTCCAACTTTTTCAGCAATTTCTGACAGCCTATTGATCTTGTTGACTGCTGATTCTGTGTTGTTAGCAAAAATGGCCAGGTCATCCGCAAAGGCCAAGCAGTCAATGTACACCCCTTTGTTCTTGGGACCAAGTATGAACCGCTCTTCAATTGTTTCTTCTTGGGCTAACAACTTTCTCCACTCTCGAATCACCTTTTCCAAGACGCAGTTGAAAATGAGTGGGTATAATCCATCTCCTTGTCTTGTGCCCGTTCTGATTGTAAAGGGTTCTGATTTCTCACCCATAAATTTTATTTTTAACACTGTGTTAGTGAGAGTTCTTTAATCAGCTTTCTTGATGTATCATCCACCCCAAACTCTTCCAAAATATTCATTAATGCCTGTCGGTCGATGGAGTAATATGCCTTTTCAGTAGTTGTACAGGTAGGTCTGGGAGATTGACTGATCTGGTCTTGTAACATTAACCAAAACGAACTTGCTGTGCTCGTACTGCGAACGGCTGAAAGCAAGGGGAAACTACAACCGTAATTTTTCCCGAGGGCATGCAGCTTTACTGTATGGTTAAATGATGATGGCATCCTCTTGGGTAAAATATTCCGGAGGTAAAATAGTCCCCCATTCGGATCCCCGGGCGGGGACTAATCAGGAGGATGTAGTTATCAGGAGAAAGAAAACTGGCGTTCTACGGATCGGAGCGTGGAATGTCAGATTCCTTACTCGGGAAGGTAGGTTAGAAAATTTAAAAAGGGAAATGGATAGGTTAAAGTTAGATATAGTGGGAAGTAGTGAAGTTCGCTGGCAGGAGGAACAAGACTTCTGGTCAGGTGAATACAGATTTATAAATACAAAATCAAATAGGGGTAATGCAGGAGTAGGTTCAATAATGAATAAAAAAATAGGAGCCCTGGTAAGCTACTACGAACAGCATAGTGAACGCATTTATGTAGCCAAGATAGACACGAAGCCCATGCCTACCACAGTAGTACAAGTTCATATGCCACCTAGCTCCACAGATGACGAAGAGCTTAAAGAAATGTATGATGAGAAAAAAGAAATTATTCAGACAGTGAAGGGAGACGAAAATTTAATAGTCATGGGGGAACGGAATTCGATAGTAGGGAAAGGAAGAAAAGGAAATGTTGTAGGTGAATATGGAATGGGGGTAAGGAATGAAAGAGGAAAACGACTTGTAGAATTTTCCACAGAGTATAACTGAATCATAGCTGTCACTTGGTTTAAGAATCATGAAAGAAGGTTGTATACGTGGAAGAGGCCTGGAGACACTGGAAAGTTTCATATAGATAATACAATGGTAAGATAGAGATTTGGAACCAGGTTTTAAATTGTTAGACGTTCCCAGGGGCAGGCGTCGACTCTGACCACAATGAATTGGTTATGAACTATATATTAAAACTGAAGAAACTGCAAAAAGGTGGGAATTTAAGGAGATGGGACCTGGATAAACTGAACGAACCACAGGTTGCAGACAGTTTCAGAGACAGCAATAGGGAACGATTGACAAGAACAGGGGAAGGGAATACGGTAGAAGAAGAACGAGTAACTTTGAGAGATGAAATAGTGAAGGCAACAGAGGACCAAGTAGGTAAAATGGTTCAGATGGCTCTGAGCACTATGGGACTCAACATCTTAGGTCATAAGTCCCCTAGAACTTAGAACTACTTAAACCTAACTAACCTAAAGACATCACACACACCCATGCCCGAGGCAGGATTCGAACCTGCGACCGTAGCAGTCCCGCGGTTCCGGACTGCAGCGCCAGAACCGCTAGACCACCGCGGCCGGCGAAGTAGGTAAAAAGACGTTGACTAGTAGAAATCATTGGGTAACATAAGAGATATTAAATTTGGTTGATGAAAGGAGAAAATATAAAAATGCAGTAAATGAAGCAGGAAAAAAGGAATAAAAAGGTCTCAAAAATGAGATCGACAGGAAGTACAAAATGGCTAAGAAGGGATGGCTAGAGGACACGTGTAAGGATGTAGAGACATATATATCACTAGGGGTAAGCAGATACTGCCTACAAGAAAATTACAACTTAGGAGGCAATATTACCTTTGGAGGAAAGAGACCCAATTGTGTGAAAATCAAGAGCTCAGACAGAAAACCAGTTCTAAGGAAAGAAGGGAAAGCGGGAAGGTTGAAGGAGTATATAGAGTGTCTGCACAAGTGTGATGTACTCGAGGGCAATATTAAGGAAATGGAAGAGAACGTGGGTGAAGATGAAATGAGAGGTACGATACTGCGTGAAAAATTTGACAGAGCACGAAAAAAAAACTAGGTAGAAACAAGGCTCCGGGAGTAGATAACATTCCATTAGAACTACTAATACCCTTGGGAGAGCCAGTTCTGACAAAACTCTACCATCTGATGAGCAAGATGTATGAGTCAGGCGGCCTTCAAGAAGAATATAATAATTCAAATCCCAAAGAAAGCAGGTGTTCGCAGGTGTGAAAATTACCAAACTAACAGTTTAATAAGTCACGGCTGCAAAATACTGACACGAGTTCTTTACAGACGAATGGAAAAACTGGTAGAAGACGACCTTGGGGAAGATCAGTTTCGATTTCGTAGAAATGTTGAAACACTTGAGGCAGTACTGACCCTACGACTTATCTTAGAAGATAGGTTAAGGGCCGGCCGGGGTGGCCGAGCGGTTCTAGGCGCTACAGTCTGGAACCGCGCGACCGCTGCGGTCGCAGGTTCGAATCCTGCCTCGGGCATGGGTGTGTGTGATGCCCTTAGGTTAGTTAGGTTTAAGTAGTTCTAAGTTCAAGAGGACTGATGACCTCAGAAGTTAAGTCCCATAGTGCTCAGAGCCATTTGAACCATTTGGTAGGTTAAGGTTCAAAATGGTTCAAATGGTTCTGAGCACTATGGGACTTACCATCTGAGGTCATCAGTCCCCTAGAACTTAGAACGACTTAAACCTAACTAACCTAAGGACATCACACACATCCATGCCCGAGGCAGGATTCGAACCTGCGACCGGAGCGGTCGCGCGGTTCCAGACTGAAGCGCCTAGAACCACTCGGCCACACTGGCTGGCGATAGGTTAAGGAAAGGCACACCTACGTTTCTAGCATTCGTAGATTTAGAGAAAGCTTTTGACAGTGTTGACTGGGAAACACTCTTTCGAATTCTAATGGTGGCAGGAGTAAGATACAAGGAACCAAAGGCTATTTACAGTCTGTACAAAAGCCAGATGGCAGTTAAGAGTCGAGGGGTATGAAAGGGAAGCAGTGGTTGGGAAGGGTGTGAGACAGGGTTGTTGCATATCCTCGATGTTATTAAATCTACATATTGAGCAAGCAGTAAAGGAAAGGAAAGAAAAATTTGGAGTAGGAATTGAAATCTATGGAGAAGAAATAAAATCTTTGAGGTTTGCCGATGACACTGTAATTCTGTCAGAGACAGCAAACGACCTGGAAGAGCAATTGAACGGAATGGACAGTGTCTTCAAAGGAGGATATAAGATGAACATCAACAAAAGCAAAATGAGGCTAATAGAATGTAGTCTAATTAAATCAGATGATGCTGAGGGATGAGATTTGAAAATGAGACACTTAAGTAATGGACAAGTTTTGCTATTTAGGGAGCAAAATAACTGATGATGATCGAAAGAGAGAGGATATAAAATGTAGACTGCCAATGGAAAGAAAAGTGTTTCTGAAGAAGAGAAATTTACTAACATCGAGTATAGACTTATGTGTCAGGAAGTCTCTTCTAAAAGTATTTGTGTGGAGTGTAGTCATATCTGGTTGTGAAACATGGACGATAAATAGTTTAGACAAGAAGAGAGCAGTTTTCTAAATGTGGTGCTACAGAAGAATGCTGAAGATTAGATGGGTAGATCACATAACTAATGATGTATTGAATAGGATTGGGGAGAAGAGAAGTTTGTGGCACAACTTGACTAGAAGAAGGAATCGGTTGGTAGGACATGTTCTGAGGCATCGAGGGATCACCAAGTTAGTATTGGAGGGCAGCGTGGAGGGTAAAAATCGTAGAGGGAGACCAAGGGATGAATACACTAAGCAGATTCAGAAGGATATAGGTTGCAGTAGGTACTGGGAGATGAAGAAGCTTGCACAGGATAGAGTAGCATGGAGAGCTGCATCAAACCAGTCTCTGGACTGAAGACTGCAACAACAACATGTGAAACATGGTTGCTTATAGCTGAGGAACATAATGTCTCTATGAAGCATTTTCTCAGAGGTGGATTTCCAGTGGCTGATGATATGAGTACAGAATAGTTATTTATGTGGTTTGTATTTTTATCTTTCACATAACCTTCACGATACAGTGTTTCACTTAATAGTCTGTCGCATCGCCAGTTTCTTTTATGAAAGCCTTTGCTTCCGAGCGTTCCAAGCTGGACGTAGATCTCCGTCTTTACGGAGAATTAGGATGTTGCAGCTGAGTTTGCGAAAGCAATTTTTGCCCTGCGCTCGCCGACCGCGACGCTGAGTCGATAGGCGAGTCGATTGCTGGCGGCTACTTGCTGGCGCCACTGTTACGTCACGGCAGGCGTGTTTCCCGCGAGTACTCGCTGGTTTCTCAATCGCCGCGGACAAACAGGAAGCGAGCTGATGAACGCGCCGTGTCGCAAGCCGGCCGGCGCTCTATCTCAGCCACTTGCGACCCCGACACCGGAAGTTGCCGTTTCTGAACGTGCCTATCAACTTCCGCCCCGATATGACGCCTGCTTTGCCTTACATTCCGCTGCTTACAGATAAACGTTTAGCTTTAATGTGTTCCTGTGGGATATTTTAAGGATCTACTGGCGGAGCTGTTTAAGGAATGAGGAATGAGGTACAACTCGTCCTTTGACTATCTCAGCGTTCACTCGTTCATGTTTGCACCGAAAAGTTTATTAACGGGGAAGGTGGTATCGCAGCTGCGATCATGAAAAGTCACAATACTTCTACAAGCGGATAGAAAAGTGTAAGGTGTGGTAAAGAGAGATGGATGTGAGAGGGAGGGAGATCGCAAAGAGGAGGCAACAATTCTGTTAGAAAGGCCAGGATTGTATATACCTTAGTAAGAAATCGTTCACTTGGTCTGAACATAAAGCTTCACTACAGGCTGTAGTCCTCTTGCAGATGGTGCACCCTTGATTTCCTCAGCAACTCTCCTAAGGACCTGCAGTTTATCTTGAAACTGCTTTATATTTATCACCTGCTTAAAGCTTTTCTAGAGGTCATGAAAATGTAGTCGCGAGTTTCAGAGACTGGGAGAAACAGAAAGTGAGAGAAGAAGAAGGAGAGGAAAAGGAAAAGAAGGAGAAGGAGCAGGTAGGAGATAGATGGTGAGGGAGATGTGAAGGACATTTAGGAGATGGAGGAGGAGATTATAAAGGAGGTTTTGGTGACGGAGGATAGATGGTAGAGGAGATTGTTGAAGAGACGTAGGAGACGGTGGAAGAGATTGTGAGAGAGATGTAGAAGATGGTGGATGAAATTGTGGAGGAGATGGGGAAGATGGATGAGATCGTGAAGATGGAGAAGGAGATGCGGGACCAGTGGAGGAGCTACAGGAGTAGTTGAAGGAGGAGGAACTAGCCAGACTATAATTATTACAGGTAGATTTGCGCTCTACCAAAACTACGGTTCGGTAGTATTGGTAAACTACATAAATTACGTAGTAAGTGGCAGGATTACCGGTAGTATTGGTGTCATTGTTAGGGAAGGAAACATAAACGAATGTGGAAGAGAGAAATTTGGAACCGAAGACTTCTTCTTTCTTTTTGCATTTAATTAGAACTACACATTATTCATTGTTGGTCTACAGTATATTTTATAGCCGGCCGCTGTGACCGAGCGGTTCTAGGCATTCCAGTCCGGTACCGCGCTGCTGTACGGTCGCAGGTTCGAATCCTACCTCGGGCATGGATGTGTATTATGTCCTTAGGTTAGTTAGGTTTAAGTTGTTCTAAGTCTAGGGGACTGATGACCTCAGATGTTAAATCCCATAGTGTTTAGAGCCTATTTTATATCATTACAAAATATAGATTGCATTTTATAAGTAATAAAAATTCGTAGACCGTGTAGCGATTTTATATAACCAAAGCAATTACTTTTGATACAAGTACAGTTTACACACACACACACACACACACACACACACACACACATTTTGCGTTTATGGCTTTTATTTTGCCTGTGTATTGAGGAAATTGCGTTTTCTAGCGCTGTATGATAAACCTGTATTGTTTTCTTTATTTTCGCTACAACTTCCCCCTGCTTCACGTTAGAAATCAACGAATTTCGACTAAATCTGAATTAAACACTGAAAAATTCAGATTTGCTATAAATGTTGTTTAGTTTTAAGTAAGAGACAGGAGCCGGCCGTAGTGGCCGTGCGGTTCTAGGCGCTACAGTCTGAAAGATGTACCCGAAATGTTCGGGCATCAGACCTGGAGGAAAATGTGATTAACGATGTGGAAGGCGACCGCCGTATCAGTACCAGGCAGTTGGCCGCCATTACAGGGTAAGCCAGACGACCGTATGGAACATTCTCCATAACAAGTGTTACTACCCTTATCGCTTACAGCATGTGCAGCTTATACTAGATTTTCCATATCTGGAACAAGTTTGTAACTGGTTTCTTCATCTGGCAATCACGATTCCGGGATTTGTGTCATCCATCCTATTCACAGATGAGGACACCTTTACGTGGAGTGGTATCTTCAGCTTTCTTAACAGTCATCTGCGGGATAGTATGCAGAACCCCCACGGTATTGTGGCTGCGAATCATCAACTTCGGTGCAGCCGGAATGCGTGGTTGGGATTAACTGACGACCATATTTTGGGACCAGTCTTCCCTCCATGTCTCCTAAGAGGCCGGAACTACCGGTGTTTCTTGTGGGTGACCTTGCCTCCCCTGCTGGAAGAAGTGCCATTGATGATTCTAAGAGTTATACGGGTGCTACATGATGGTGCTCCAGCCCACTTTGCCGTTAACGTCCGGATGCATCTCAGGCGTGTTTTCCGTTGTCGATGATGGATCGGACGAGGGGGCCCAGCTGCATCGCCTGCTCGTTCACCGGATCTCGGTTATCGTGTCGTCTCAAAAGTTATCACTACGCAGAGCCCATTCCAGATGTGGAGACAGTGGAGAAGCGTATCCATGCTGCCTTTGACACTGCTCGGATGCAGCCTGTCGATGTGAACAGAACATGCTACGGCGCGTACACGCATGCGTTGAGGCCCATGGAAACGATTTTCAACAGGTACTGTAACTGTGGCTCCATGGTACAGCGTGCCTTAGACCGCAGTTTCTGTAACAATGTATGACTAAATAAATGGTCTCTAGCATGGAAACCAAGCATTTCCGGGCTTAAGTTCGTCAGACCTTTTTTGTTCCGTATCCTCTCATCGATCAACCCCTAGGGTTTGTACGCGGTGGAAAAAATCATCCTGTATATACTCAGAAGGCGTCGACTGAACAAATCTGCGATGCCTGTGCTTCGTATTTCGACAGTGTTCATGTACTCGCCACAGCGTCATCTTGTTGGGATTCTGTGATCCAGGAAGCCGTGTAAATACTACACTCTCAGGACTTTTTATCCTAAGTCCTCGCTGTCTAGCAAACCGCCTACAATTTCAGAAATCGACCACCTGACTTACAGCCGCTGTGGTTTCACGATGTAGTGATCGCGCGTTGCAGTGGTGATTGTAGTGACAGCACACAGTGATCAAAATATTTATGCTCAGTGATAAGTTCAGTGATATATATTTACCTGTTCGGTTTGCAGTAGTTAGTTATTCCTTGGTCCTAAATAATAAATGTTGTATGCTATATGGATACTTCGTTTTATCAGTACTACAGTCCCAGTACAGTGCAAATACGCAAACATTGTCGATGACCCCGATGGGATCTGAATAGGTAACGTGATTGGGAGCAATCCCGCCGCGTCGTTTCATCTCCATCTACATCTACGTCTACGTGATTACTCTGCCGTTCACAATAAAGTGCTTGGCAGAGGGCTCAATGAACCACCTTCAAGCTGTCTCTCTACCGTTCCACTATCTAACGGCGCGCGGGAAAACAGAGCACTTAAATTGTTCAGTACGAGCCCTGATTTCTCTTATTGTATCGTGATGATCAGTTCTCCTTATGTAGGTGGACGCGAACAGAATGTTTTCCCAATCGGAGCAGATAACTGGTGATTGAAATTTCATGACAGGATAACGCCGCAAAGACAAACGCCTTTGTTTTAATGGTTGCCACTCCAATTCACGTATCATGTCTGTGGCACTATCTCCCTTGTTTCACGGTAATACAAAACGAGCTGCCCTTCTTCGAACTTTTTCGATGTCATCCGTCAGTCCCACCTGTCGCAGATCCCACACCACACAGCAATACTCCAGAATAGGGCGGACAAGCGTAGTATAAGCAGTCTCTTTAGTAGACCTGTTGCATCTTCTAAGTTAGTTTAGGTTAGATGGGCTTTGGCAAGTACAGAAAGGGCAACAGCCTCAACGGGTGCGGGGCAAAGTCAGGACAGGCGGGGACCAAGCAGCAATCGGTATTGTAATTGTAAACTGTCGAAGCTGCGTTGGTAAAGTACCGGAACTTCAAGCGCTGATAGAAAGCACCCAAGGTGAAATCGTTACAGGTACAGAAAGCTGGCTGAAGCCAGAGGTAAATTCTGCCGAAATTTTTACAAAGGTACAGACGGTGTTTAGAAAGGATAGATTGCATGCAACCGGTGGTGGAGTGTTCGTCGCTGTTAGTAGTAGTTTATCCTGTAGTGAAGTAGAAGTGGATAGTTCCTGTGAATTATTATGGGGGGAGGTTACACTCAACAACCGAGCTAGGTTAATAATTGGCTCCTTTTACCGACCTCCCGACTCAGCAGTATTAGTGGCAGAACAACTGAGAGAAAATTTGGAATACATTTCACATAAATTTTCTCAGCATGTTATAGTCTTAGGTGGAGATTTCAATTTACCAGATATAGACTGGGACACTCAGACGTTTAGGACGGGTGGTAGGGACAGAGCATCGAGTGACATTATACTGAGTGCATTATCCGAAAATTACATCGAGCAATTAAGCAGAGAACCGACTCGTGGAGATAACATCTTGGACCTACTGATATCAAACAGACCCGAACTTTTCGACTCTGTATATGCAGAACAGGGAATCAGTGATCATAAGGCCGTTGCAGCATCCCTGAATATGGAAGTTAATAGGAATATAAAAAAAGGGAGGAAGGTTTATCCGTTTAGCAAGAGTAATAGGAGGCAGATTTCAGACTACCTAACAGATCAAAACGAAAATTTCTGTCCCGACACTGACAATGTTGAGAGTTTATGAAAAAAGTTCAAGGCAATCGTAAAATGCGTTTTAGACAGGTACGTGCCGAGTAAAACTGTGAGGGACGGGAAAAACCCACCGTGGTTCAACAACAAAGTTAGGAAACTACTGCGAAAGCAAAGATAGATTCACTCCAAGTTTAAACGCAGCCAAAACCTCTCAGACAAACAGAAGCTAAACGATGTCAAAGTTAGCGTAAGGAGGGCTATGCGTGAAGCGTTCAGTGAATTTGAAAGTAAAATTCTATGTACTGACTTGACAGAAAATCCTAGGAAGTTCTGGTCTTACGTTAAATCAGTAAGTGGCTCGAAACAGCATATCCAGACACTCCGGGATGATGGCATTGAAACAGAGGATGGCACGCGTAAAGCTGAAATACTAAACACCTTTTTCCAAAGCTGTTTCACAGAGGAAGACCGCACTGCAGTTCCTTCTCTAAATCTTCGCACAAACGAAAAAATGGCTGACATCGAAATAAGTGTCCAAGGAATAGAAAAGCAACTGGAATCACTCAACAGAGGAAAGTCCACTGGACCTGACGGGATACCAATTCGATTCTACACAGAGTACGCGAATGATCTTGCCCCCTTCTAACAGCCGCGTACCGCAAGTCTCTAGAGGAACGGAAGGTTCCAAATGATTGGAAAAGAGCACAGGTAGTCCCAGTCTTCAAGAAGGGTCGTCGAGCAGATGCGCAAAACTAGAGACCTATATCTCTGACGTCGATCTGTTGTAGAATTTTAGAACAAGTTTTTTGCTCGAGTATCATGTCGTTTTTGGAAACCCAGAATCTACTATGTAGGAATCAACATGGATTCCGGAAACAGCGATCGTGTGAGACCCAACTTGCAAAACACTCGTTCGACCTATACTTGAGTATTGCTCATCAGTGTGGGATCCGTACCAGATCGGGTTGACGGAGGAGATAGAGAAGATCCAAAGAAGAGCGGCGCGTTTCGTCACAGGGTTATTTGGTAACCGTGATAGCGTTACGGAGATGTTTAATAAACTCAAGTGGCAGACTCTGCAAGAGAGGCGCTCTGCATCGCGGTGTAGCTTGCTCGCCAGGTTTCGAGAGGGTGCGTTTCTGGATGAGGTATCGAGTATATTGCTTCCCCCTACTTATACCTCCCGAGGAGATCACGAATGTAAAATTAGAGAGATTAGAGCGCGCACGGAGGCTTTCAGACAGTCGTTCTTCCCGCGAACCATACGCGACTGGAACAGGAAAGGGAGGTAATGACAGTGGCACGTAAAGTGCCCTCCGCCACACACCGTTGGGTGGCTTGCGGAGTATGAATGTAGATGTAGATGTAGATGTAGATTTGTTCATGAGACCCAGAAAATATTAGATACAGGCTCCCAGGTAGATGCTATTTTCCTTGACTTCCGGAAGGCGTTCGATACAGTTCCGCACTGTCGCCTGATAAACAAAGTAAGAGCTTACGGAATATCAGACCAGCTGTGTGGCTGGATTGAAGAGTTTTTAGCAAACAGAACACAGCATGTTGTTATCAATGGAGAGACGTCTACAGACGTTAAAGTAACCTCTGGCGTGCCACAGGGGAGTGTTATGGGACCATTGATTTTCACAATATATATAAATGACCTAGTAGATAGTGTCGAAAGTTCCATGCGGCTTTTCGCGGATGATGCTGTAGTATACAGAGAAGTTGCAGCATTAGAAAATTGTAGCGAAATGCAGGAATATCTGCAGCGGATAGGCACTTGGTGCAGGGAGTGGCAACTGACCCTTAACATAGACAAATGTAATGTATTGCGAATACATAGAAAGAAGGATCCTTTATTGTATGATTATATGATAGCGGAACAAACACTGGTAGCAGTTACCTCTGTAAAATATCTGGGAGTATGCGTGCGGAACGATTTGAAGTGGAATGATCATATAAAATTAATTGTTGGTAAGACGGGTACCAGGTTGAGATTCATTGGGAAAGTGCTTAGAAAATGTAGTCCATCAACAAAGGAGGTGGCTTACAAAACACTCGTTCGACCTATACTTGAGTATTGCTCATCAGTGTGGGATCCGTACCAGAACGGGTTGACGGAGGAGATAGAGAAGATCCAAAGAAGAGCGGCGCGTTTCGTCACAGGGTTATTTGGTAACCGTGATAGCGTTACGGAGATGTTTAATAAACTCAAGTGGCAGACTCTGCAAGAGAGGCGCTCTGCATCGTGGTGTAGCTTGCTCGCCAGGTTTCGAGAGGGTGCGTTTCTGGATGAGGTATCGAATATATTGCTTCCCCCTACTTATACCTCCAGAGGAGATCACGAATCTAAAATTAGAGAGATTCGAGCGCGCACGGAGGCTTTCAGACAGTCGTTCTTCCCGCGAACCATACGCGACTGGAACAGGAAAGGGAGGTAATGGCAGTGGCACGTAAAGTGCCCTCCGCCACACACCGTTGGGTGGCTTGCGGAGTATAAATGTAGATGTAGATGGAGATGTAAGTGCTCTGCCAATGAATCGCAGTCTTTGGTTTGCTCTACCCGCAACATTATCTATGTGATCGTTCGAATTTAGGTTATTTGTAGTTGTAATCCCTAAGTATTTGGTTGAATTTACAGCCTTCAGATTTGTGTGACTTATCGCGTAATCGAAATTGGCGGATTTCTTTTAGTACTCAAGCGTATAAATCCACACTTTTCTATATTCAGGGTAATTGCCACCTTTCGCAGCATACAAATTGGTCATCTCATGACTTTACAAGACGGTAAATGACAGCATCATCTAAGACGGCAACTCAGATTGCCTTCTACGTCGTTAATACAGATCAAGAACAATAGAGGGTCTATAACACTTCCTTGCTGAACGCCAGATATTACTTCTCTTTTACTCAATGACTTTCCTTCTATTACTAAGAACTGTGACCTTTCTGACAGGAAATCACGAATCCAGTGGCACAACTGAGGCGATGTTCCATAGGCACGCAGTTTGGTTAGAAGACGCTTGTGAGAAACGGTGCCTTCTGGAAATCTAAAAATATTTAAATCAATTTGACATCCCCTGACTATAGCACTCATTACTTCATGAGTATAGAGAGCTAGTTGTGTTTCACAAGACCGATATTTTCTGAATCCTTGCTGACTATGTGTCAATAAATCGTTTTCTTCGAGGTAATCCATAATGTTCGAACATAGCCACCTGACGTACGTGAAAAAACTGCGCCAGTCGCATTGTGTTGCACTTCTCTTACGGGTCCCATGGGCATGGTCCCATGAAGGAGACACCGCCTACGATCGAGCCGCCTTAAGGTGCAATAAACAGCAGAATCTCGAATAAACACCCACCGTTCTGGCACGAATCCCTATTTTATGGTCCGCGCTGTTACACTACTGGCCATTAAAATTGCTACACCACGAAGATGACGTGCTACAGACGCTGTGATATGCAAATGGTTAGCTTTTCGGAGCATTCATACAAGGTTGGCGCCGGTGGCGATACTTACAACGTGCTGACATGAGGAAAGTTTCAGACCGATTTCTCATACACAAACAGCAGTTGACCGGCGTTTCTGGTGAAATTTGTTGTGATGCCTCGTGTGAGGAGGAGAAATGCGTACCATCACGTTTCCGACTTTGATAAAGGTTGGATTGTAGCCTATCGGGATTGCGGTTTATCGTATCGCGACATTGCTGCTCGTGTTGTCGAGATCCAATGACTGTTAGCAGCATATGGAATCGGTGGGTTCAGGAGGGTAACACGGAACGCCGTGCTGGATCCCAACGGCATCGTATCACTAGCAGTCGAGATGACAGGCATCTTATCCGCATGGCTGTAACGGATCGTGCAGCCACGTCTCGATCCCTGAGTCAACAGATGGGGACGATTGCAAGACAACAACCATCTGCACGAACAGTTCGACGTTTGCAGCAGCATGGACTATCAGCTCGGAGACCATGGCTGCAGTTACCTTTGTCGCTGCATCACAGACAGGAACGCCTGCGATGGTGTACTCAACGACGAACCTGGGTGCACGAATGGCAAAACGTCATTTTTCGGGTGAATACAGGTTCTGTTTCCAGCATCATGATGGTCGCATCCGAGTTTGGTGACATCGCGGTGAACGCACATAGGAAGCGTATATTCGTCATCACCACACTGGCGTATCACCCGGCGTGATTGTATGGGGTGCCATTGGTTACACATCTCGGTCACCTCTCGTTCGCATTGACGGCACTTTGAACAGTGGACGTTACATTTCATATGTGTTACAGCCGTGGCTCCACCCTTCATTCGATCCCAGCGAAACCCTACATTTCAGCAGGATAATGCATGACCACATGTTGCAGCTCCTGTACGGACTTTTCTGGATACAGAAAATGTTCGACTGCTGCCCTGGCCAGCACATTCTCCAGATCTCTCACCAATAGAAAACGTCTGGTCAACTGGCTCGTCACAATACGCCAGTCACTACTCTTGATGAACTGTGGTATTGTGTTGAAGTTGCGTGGGCAGCTGTACCTGTAGACGCCATCCAAGCTCTGTTTGACTCAATGCCCAGGCGTATCAAGGCCGTTATTACGACCAGAGGTGGTTGTTCTGGGTACTGATTTCTCAGTATCTGTGCACCCAAATTGCGTGAAAATGTAATCACATGTCAGTTCTATTATAATATATTTGTCCAATGAATACCCGTTTATCATCTGCATTTCTTCTTGGTGGATCAATTGTAATGGCCAGTAGTGTAGAAAGACAGCATTTGTTCGCGTAGGTGACAGCGGACGAGACTTAGTCTGTTTATGTCATCGTAGTACACAACGGTAAAATGGCTATACAGCCATGCCGTCGTAGCACAGAACGAGAACATTGATACGGACGTGCAAGACATTCTGGCTGCGCCGTCGAGCACTGTCGATATGCGATGATCGAGAATGCACCAATCAGCCGCCTTTTGCAATCTGAAATGAAAAGTTTTGAGAAATTGTTGCTTGCAGAGCAGTTAGGAGATCGCAACCCCCCGCCCCGCAAGCAGTTGCTTCGTTGAGGACGCTAGCGAGTAATAACGTCAGCGTTGATGTACTGCGGAACATCTGGCTGCCGCGCCTACCAACTGACGCGAAGGAAGTATTAACGGTATGCGCCGGTGATTTAACGCACTCGCTCGAACTTCAGACTGTATTTCAGAGGTGTATCCTATCACGAGCGTCGCAGCTCTAGGCTCGCAGACGGACAGTACCCCTGTAAAGGTCCTCGCATCCATACAAGCGCAAATCGCCGAGCTTATGGCACACGTCACCGCTTTGCTAACGTCGCGCCCTTGTCGACACACACAGTACATCATTGCTCGACGAGGAGACGCAGTGGCTCGCCATCAGCGACAACAATCTGTCCGTACCATAAGAAGTTTGGTTCAGAAGCACTAAAATGCAATCCCCATTGTGAGATTGGAAATGTAGCGAAGAGTCAGTGATGACGTCGACTGGCTCTCCCAACGGTGGCCATCGGTTATTTGTCGTAGAACGATGCACGAAGCAGCAGTTTTTGGTAGACGCGGGAGCAGAGAAGTCAGTGTAGCCAACTACTGGCTGCCATGCCACAGCCGCGACGACCACCGTCTTTCCGACGCCAACGGGTCTTCGATTCAAACTTACTGTTTGGTCACATTGTTTCCCAGTCTAGGTTGACGACCCAAGTTCGAGTGGCCGTTCATAATGACTGATGTGGGATATCCCATTTTTGGGGCCGATTTCCTGTGACTATTACCAGACTCCTGGAATCACCATCTCCTCGACACTATTACCGAGCAGCCATGGAAGATTATTCTGTGTCGCTGGAACGTACGTACTACCACAGGTGAATTACCATGCACTACTGATCATTAAAATTGTTACACGAAGAAGAAATGCAGATGATAAACGGGTATTGATTGGACAAATATATTATGCTAGAACTGACATGTGATTACATTTTTACGCAATTTCGGTGCATGGATCCTGTTGAAATGTGGGGTTTCGCAGGGATCGAATGAAGGGTAGAGCCACGGGTCGTAACACATTTGAAATGTAACGTCCACTGTTCAAAGTGCCTTCAATGCGGGCAAGACGTGACCGAAACGTGTATTCAATGGCACCCCATACCTTCACGCCAGAATGGCGATGACGAATACACGCTTCCGATGTGCGTTCACCGCGATGTCGCCAAACACGGACGCGACCATCATGATGCTGCAAACAGAACCTGGATTCATCCGAAAAAGTGACGTTTTGGCATTCGTGCACCCAGGTTCGTCGTTGAGTACACCATCGCAGGCGCTCATGTCTGTGATGCAGCGTCAAAGGTAACCGCAGCCATGGTCTCCGAGCTGATAATCCATGCTGCTGCAAACGTCGTCGAACTGTTCGTGCAGATGGTTGTTGTCTTGCAAACGTCCCCATCTGTTGACTCAGGGATCGAGACGTGGCTGCACGATCCGTTACAGCCACGCGGATAAGATGCCTGTCATCTCGACTGCTAGTGACACGAGGCCGTTGGGATCCAGTACGGCGTTCCGTATTACCCTCCTGAACCCACCGATTCCATATTCTGCTAACAGTCATTGGATCTCGACCAACGCGAGCAGCAATGTCGTGATACGATAAACCGCATTCGCGATAAGCTACAATCCGACCTTTATCAAAGTCGGATACGTGATGGTACGCATTTCTCCTCCTTACACGAGGCATCACAACGTTTCACCAGGCAACGCCGGTCAACTGCTGTTTGTGTATGAGAAATCGGTTGGAAACTTTCCTCATGTCAGCACGTTGTAGGTATCGCCACCGGGCCAACCTTGTGTGAATGCTCTGAAAAGCTAATCATTTGCATATCACAGCATCTCCTTCCTGTAGGTTAAATTTCGCGTCTGTAGCACGTCATCTTCGTAGTGTAGCAATTTTGATGGCCAGTAGTGTATATGTACGTTCTGAAGCAGTTCCCAGAACTTACCCGACATACCTTCATGCCTGTACAACATAGCACGATGCACTACATACTCACTACCCCAAGAGCTTCGATCCACCCGTAGTCTCGTCGATTACCACCGTAGAAGTTAAGGGTAGTGGACCAAGAGTTTTTGTCCATGTTGGCACAAGGAATCTTCCGACCCTCAAGCAGTAGTTGGATCCCGTCAACACATGTCGTACAAAAGAAGATCAGTGGTTGGTATTCATACGGTGGCTACCGACAACCCATTCAAGGACAATCCCAGATATGCATCTGGCGCTACACATTGAGGAACACACTGAAAATGCATCTTTTCCACCACTGCTTTGGTGTGTGCATATCATCAGATACCAGTTGCATCCGGAGATACAGGTAAAAATGCCGTTACTACTCAGTTCGGCCTCTTCCGGTTTATGGGAATGCCTTTCGAACTATGCAGTGACGCAGAAACAGTCCAACCTTTCATAGATGAAACAACGCATGAACTTGATTCCTGTTACGTTTATACTGATGATATTTTGGTGATGTCTGTTTCGGAACCGGAGCGTGTGGAACATTTGCTCCAAATCTTCAACTGCTTTCGTTAACAGGGACTGCTTATTAACCCATCGAAGTGCAATTCCTTGGATACACCACTGATGCTCCAGAAATCCGGCTGCTACAAGGAAAAGTGGAAACCATACTCAAATACCCACGGCTGATCACAGTCTCGGAACTATGACGATCTCTCGGCTTTTCGGCTTTATAGATTTCTACCGGTGTTTTATACATAACCATTAAACAAGTTGTTGAGAGGTACTCTGAAACTGAAGGATGAATTCTTGTGGGCCATCGAGACTGAAGCAGCTTTCGCAGAAGTGAGAACCGCCATCGCTGAACCTACGATGTTGGCGCACCCGTTTGTAAAGGCCCCCCTCGCTTTGATGGCAGACGCATTGGCAATTGCGACAGGCGCTATACTACAGCAAAAAATAGAGCAGTGCTGGCAACATCTTGCGTTTTTAAGCCAAAAGCTTTCACCGGCGCAACATGGCTGGTCGACATACGATCGCAAACATTACGTGACGTATGCTGCCGTAGAAAGGTTTGGCCATAAGCTGGAAGGGGCAGCCGTTTACTTTGATTACTGACCACAAACGACTGCCGTTTACTTTTCGTCAGAAGCCAGACAAGGCACCACCATGATAGGTACGCCATTTACATTATATTAGGCAGTTTACGACGCATGTTATCCAGTTTCAGGGCGACTTGAATGTTCCAGCAGACCAGACACTCGCTCTCGCGTCGAATCGTTTACAACCGCAATCGACTACGAAGCTCTTGCGCAGACAAAACATCTTGATCACACAGCTGCTCATACTACTGAAGCAACCAACTGGACTGCTCCTCCAACGCGCCCCAGTAACATCTGCGAACATAAAGATGTACAGTGATGTTCCAATGCCGAAGACGCGACCGTTTATGCCCTTGTATTAGGTCTACAATTTTGCTTCCGCTGTTTTGCAATAGACGGCACTAACGGGAAGTGGAATTCAGGTGGTTGGTCATAGGTGAAATACAATAAGCTTAGGCATCTGTAAACATAATGCCATAAAAATATTGGTCGATTTGTGATTGCATCATAAGGTTACTTTCGATTAAGTACGTCAACTTACGCACCCACTTCTCGCCATTTGCGGGAAGTTTTAATTTTCTGCTTTAACATGAAGAAATCTGCCGCTGTGGCTCTTAAAATGCTGGGTAAGACCAATGGTGAGGCAACTATTAGTGAAAGAACGTGCAGAGAATGTTTCTAACGCCTTAAGAACGGTGATTTTTGTGGTGTCACCGCCAGACACCACACTTGCTAGGTGGTAGCCTTTAAATCGGCCGCGGTCCGTTAGTATACGTCGGACCCGCGTGTCGCCACTGTCAGTGATTGCAGACCGAGCGCCACCACACGGCAGGTCTAGAGAGCCTTCCTAGCACTCGCCCCAGTTGTACTGCCGACTTTGCTAGCGATGCTACACTGACAAATACGCTCTCATTTGCCGAGACGATAGTTAGCATAGCCTTCAGCTACGTCATTTGCTACGACCTAGCAAGGCGCCATTACCAGTTTATACTGAGCATATTAATGTACCGTCAAGAGCGATGTACTCCAATTATGGATTAAAGTTAAGTATTACAGCAACTGCGTCCGTTTTTCTAAGTTCTCATTTCTCTGACCTGTTCCAGACCTCACGCCAGTCTGCGTGTAATTAAACGCGTGCATTTCGGCCTCCTCTAGCAACACGGTGTTGGCTCTTCTGCCAACACAGCAATATTTATGTCAAAGACCGGCATGGGGGTGGAAGACAGAACGTTTTCGAAGCTACTGAAACACACGAAGACAGTCACAGGACATCATTATCGAAAGCAATTTATGAGTTCGAGCCCAGCACTGAAACACAAACGGCCACAATACAGCGATAGACACGTAAAGGTAATTTTGCTGCAGGTCAGTGCTCGACCCCATGTCGCAAAACCCGTCAAAGTATACACGGAAACTTTGAAATGAGAAGTCCTATCCCTCCCGCCGTATTCCGCATACGTTGCTCTCGCTGACTATCATCTTTTTCGATCAGTGGCATACAGTGTGGCTGACCAGCACGTCCGATCATATGAACAAGTGCAAAATTGAATCGATTCATGGATCTCCACAAGTGACGCCCAGTTCTTCCGCCAAGGGATTCGTATGCTATCCGAAAGATGGGAGAATGTAGTGGCCAGCGATGGGCAATACTATGAATCATAATTTTTTTGTAAGTTTTTCACAAAAAATCCCGAACTTCGAGAAAAACCGGTGGAAGCAAAGTTGTAGACCTGGTAGTTTCGACATCAAGCTATGACGCTTTTGCATAAAGTGACCAACACGGGGGTCCGCAGCATGGTGTATCTTGCGAAGCGCGGTCTGGTGTGGCCGTGTATGAACAAGGATTTCAAGCGGTTTGTGCGACAGTGCTTTACTTGCTAAACGAATAAAAACACCCGACATATCAAAACACAATTTGGCACGTTTATCCCATCTAATCAACGATTCGAGCACGGCGATATAGACATAATAGAACTGCTACCACCATCTGCATGTTTCACTTACTGTCTCACGGCCATCGACCGCTGTTCGCATTGGTCGGAAGCCTTCGGCATGAGAAATATAACCGCTGAAACAGTGGCAAGCGTGATCTTTCGAGGATAGATTGTCCGTTTTAGCATGCCTCTTCGTGTCGTCATAGATCAAGGCCGCCAATTAGAGTCGTATTTGTTTAATACACTCTCTGAAGCGTATCCACTCTAGAGCTTAACACTCTGGAACTAATAGATTTGTGGAATGACTAAACCGGAAATTGAAGGCAGCATTAAGATTTTGTGCTGGCGTAAACTGTCGCGAGCACAACGGTCGGCAAAGATGTAGCGCGAAGATCGATGGTAGGTGCTGGATCAAAAGCGCCTATCACGAGAGAGGCCAGAGACACACCGACAAGTAACACGCCACCAACACCCTCTCGACATCATGCGTTTAGGCCGTCACCGCTGACCGGAGGACCTCACTGACTCACACTCCAGTTTGGCGTCTGTCAGCTAGTTGCAGTGTGGGATCAGTTCACGTCACAGGTTACGACAGTACGTAGCGACCAGATTAATGTAATAGCAAGATTACCTGTATTGTCTGCAAGAGGACTATTACTGATGAGAATGTACCATGATCATGGACTCTATTCAAGTTACACAACTGGCCATTAAAACTGCTACACCAAGGAGAAATGCAGATGATAAACGCGTATTCAATGGACAAATATATTATACTAGAACTGACATGTGATTACATTTTCACGCAATTTGGGTGCATAGATCCTGAGAAATCAGTACCCAGAACAACCACATCTGGCCGTAATAACGGCCTTGATACGCCTGGGCATTGAGTCAAACAGAGCTTGAATGGCGTGTACGGGTACAGCTGCCCATACAGCTTCAACACGATACCACAGTTCATCAAGAGTAGTGACTGGCGTATTGTGACAAGCCAGTTGCTCGTCCACCATTGACCAGAAGTTTTCAGCTGGTGAGAGATCTGGAGAATGTGTTGGCCAGGGCAGCAGTCGAACATTTTCTGTGTACAAAAATGCCCGTACAGGACCTGCAACATGCGGTCGTGCATTATCCTGCAGTAATGTAGGGTTTCGCAGGATCGAACGAAGGGTAGAGCCACGGGTCGTAACACATCTGAAATGTAACGTCCACTGTTCAAAGTGCCGTCAATGCGAACAAGAGGTGACCGAGACGTGTAACCAATGGCACCCCATACCATCACGCCTGGTGATACGCCAGTATGGCGATGACGAATACACGCTTCCAATGTGCGTTCTCCGCGATGTCGCCAAACACGGATGCGACCATCATAATGCAGTAAACAGAACCTGGATTCATCCGAAAAAATGACATTCTGCCATTCGTGCACCCAGGTTCGTCGTTGAGTACACCATCGCAGGCGCTCCTGTCTGTGATGCAGCGTGAATCGTAACCACAGCCACGGTCGTCGAGCTGATAGTCCATGCTGCTGCAAACATTGTCGAACTATTCGTGCAGATGGTTGTTGTCTTGCAATCGCCCCCATCTGTTGACTCAGGGATCGAGGCGTTGCAGTACGATCCGTTACAGCCATGCGGATAAGATGCCTGTCATCTCGACTGCTAGTGATACGAGGCCGTTGGGATCCAGTACGGTGTTCCGTATTACCCTCCTAAACCCACCGTTTCCATATTCTGCTAACAGTCATTGGCTCTCGACCAACGCGAGCAGCAATGTCGCGATACGATAAACCGCAATCGCGATAGGCTACAATCCGACCTTTATCAAAGTCGGAATCGTGATGGTGCACATTTCTCCTCCTTACACGAAGCATCACAATAACGTTTCACCAGGCAACGGCGGTCAACTGCTGTTTGTGTATGAGAAATCGGTTGGGAACTTCCGTCATGTCAGCGCGTTGTAGGTGTCGCCACCGGCGCCAACCTTATGTGAATGCTCTGAAAATCTAATCATTTGCATATCACAGCATCTTCTACCTGTCGGTTAAATTTCCCGTCGGCAGCACGTCATCTTCGTGGTCTAGCAGTTTCAATGGCCAGTAGTGTAAGTAGTAGCTTCTTGTAAGTAAAGAACCGTATTAATCCACCTGTGTACTTGTGTTGTAGAAAGACGGTACCGGCCAGCCAAAACATCCTCTCACTTGCTTCCTGCGGTACAACACTCTACAGATTTCATGGTTAGCATCATTGGACAGAAACATTACTAATCGTGGTTCTCGGCCTCCACGCATCCATTAAAGAAGACCTGAAGGCTACAGAACTGAACTCATATACGCCCAAATAATACGGCTGCCAGACGAATGCCTCGAGAATACACCTAATGGGTATACTGATTCGTCAGATGTCGTCTCCAAGCCACGGGCACAAATCCAGCAACTCCGGCCTGTTACATCGCCGGGCCATCTCGGTCATCGTCTTTTCGTTTTCAAGGACCTAGTAATGTGCGACCAAGTCTTAATCTGGCATAATGCGGTACACAATCCACTCCATCCCTTGTATGACGGGCGCTCGTTGTCTCGCGGGAGCGTTCACGCTTTGCGAGCGCGGGGTCCCGGGTTCGATTCCCGACGGGGTCAGGGATTTTCACCTGCCTCGAGATGTGTTGGGTGTTGTTGTGTCGTCTTCATCATCATCATTCATCCCCATTACGGTCGGAGGAAGGACCTAGCCTAGTACGGCGGTGCGGGTCTTCCGCATCGTTCCCCTACGCTCTGTCAAGGAGTATGGGACTTCATCATCGTATGACGGACCTTACGCGGTCCTCGACAGAGATGAGAAGACGTTCAACTCGACGTTATGGGTACTCCCATCATAATCTCCATAGATCGCCTGAAGCCCACATTTTGAACCTCATCCATTGCCACGGGTAACGGAGATACTCCACACTCCACCTGCTCAGAGTGCTGCATCCTCACTATCGAAAACTAGCCCATTACGAAACAATCACAACAGTCAACGAACGTCACAGTCAGGGATACTGCAGCAGACATGTCTGTGCCACAACGCACAACGAATGGAAGTTCGCAAAACACCGCACCGGGCTCCACGAAGCAAGTGCTCACGCAACTGGGGCACCACGTTCGCTCCAATAAGAAATCTACATCTACATATACATGGTTACCCTGCAATTCACACTTAAGTACCTGGCAGAAGATTCATCGAACCATTTTCATACTGACATCGTGGGTTGTCGGGTGTTCTGCCGGATATCAGCGTCGTACTTGCACGACATTTCGGTCACGTAGCTCGTAACCTTCATCGGGTGCGACCTGAGACTGCTCCTCGAGATTTTTTTTAATAAAGGATGGGGCCCCTCCACGCCCACACCAACGTGGTGACCAAACCAAAAGTTCTACTGTCACCTCCATAAACATGTTAGTTTTTGAATCAGGCGTCACAGGATGCGGGCTGTGACGTTATCCATGCGTCTGGGTAAGATTACTCATTAACATAGTCCATCAGGAGATAGAAGTGGTCGAAAACGATTGAAGGGTAGCGGTTGTAAGGGCAGAGGAAAAAAAGTGCCAAGGCCAGCACCAAGGGACAAAGAACCTCGGCTGCAGGCGCTTCCTCTGTGGTCCGCGCCCAATCCCTGCGACCTGCTGGAGCGTTGCTGCTCCGTTTTCCGTCCGCTGCGGTTCTAGGTGTTCCCTCTGCGGTCCGCGCCCACCAAACCCGCTCCTGGGGGTTTCATCTACGGTCTGGGGTACCAAGCGTTCCCCCTGCGGTCTGCGCCCGCTCACCACGACCTGTTGGAGCGTTGCCGCTCCGTTTTTCGTCCGCTGCGGCTCTGGATGTTCCCTCTGCGGTCCACGCCCACCAGTCCCACTTCTGGGTGTTCCATCTTCGGTCTGGTGCGCCTGGCAGTCCGTCAGGGGCTCGTTTTCCATCTCCATGTCTCTGGTTCTTCTGTTTGTGTAGTGTTGCAGCTGGCCCCGTTGCTCCTTTAACAATTCCAGAGCCGGATCCCAGGCTCTGCTTAGCTGGTACCCTGTGTCACGGTTCATAAGATCGTCAGCCATTTTAATTTCTATCGATTCTCTTATAACACTGTCCCAAAATCTGGGTGTTTGTGCTAGAATCTTGCTATCCTCATACTTCATGGCATGATCTAGTTCTAGACAGTGTTCAGCAATGGCTGACTTAGTCACCTGTCTTAATCTAGTGTGCCTCTGATGTTCTTTGCACCTGATCTCCACAGTTCTTGTCGTCTGGCCAATGTAGGACATGCCACATTGACAAGGTATATTGTAAATCCCTGGTTTTCGTAACCCCAGGTCGTCTTTGACACTCCCCAGCAGTCCCCCGATCTTGTTGGATGGACAGAAAACACACTTGATATTGTGTTTACGGAGGATCCTACTGATTCTGGCAGAAATAGAGCCAGCATAGGGCAGATACGCCACCTTCTTTGCTCCATCTTGTTCTTCTTCAGGAACCTGTGGTGTAGTGTCTGGATGGAGTGCCCTCTCAATTTGTCTGTCCGTGTATCCATTCTTGGAGAAAACTGTTTTGAGACGTTCTATCTCTATGGGTAGATTCTCTTGGTCTGACAGGGCACGTGCTCTGTGGACCAAAGTCTTCAGAACCCCATTCTTCTGTGCAGGGTGGTGACAGCTGCTGGCCTGCAGATATAAATCAGTGTGTGTTGGTTTTCGGTACACACTGTGGCCAATTGATCCATCTGCTTTCCTCTGGACTAGTACATCCAGAAATGGCAGCCGGCCATTCTTCTCCAGTTCCAAGGTGAACTTGATATTAGGGTGGCATGAGTTAAGATGTTCAAGAAACTCATTGAGCCTGTCCATCCCATGTGGCCAGATCACGAAGGTGTCATCCACAGTCTCAGGTCGCACCTGATGCAGGTTACGAGCTACGTGACCGAAATATCGTGCAAGTACGACGCTGATATCCGGCTGAACACCCGACAACCCAAGATGTCATTAGATCGCCGGGAAAGCCTGAAGAGTTACATTTTCATACTACTTCTCTACCACTCCACTCCCGAATGGCGCGTGGGAAAAAGGAACACCTAAATCTTTCCGTTAGAGCTCTGATTTCTCTTATTTTATTATGACGATCATGTCTTCCTACGTAGGTGTGCGTCAACAAAATATTTTTGCATTCGGAAGAGAAAGTTGTTGACTGAAATTTCGTAAATAGATCTCGCCGCAAAGAAAACCGCTTTTGTTTCAGTGACTGCCACCCCAATTCGCGTATCATATCAGCGACACTCTCACCCCTATTGCGCGATAACACGAAACGGGCTCCCCTTCTTTGCACTTTTTCGATGTCCTCCGTCAATCTTTCCTCGTAATATTATTGACACTAGTGGGGAACTGATGTTGTGATCCGCACCACGTTCGCTCCAATAAGAAATGTTATTGATACTAGCGGGGAACTGATGTTGTGATTCAGCGTTGAAGTGATGATTGTAGTGACAGCACACAGTGTTCGAAGTATTAGGTTGATGCATAAGTTCGTAGCGTTTTTGTTTTGCATGTCGTTATTCCGGTTGCTATGCATTAATTTATCGATAGTCATTTTTTATTTGTAGTTCACTATTGCTGTTTGAGTTTACCTATTGTCATTTTGTCATTTGGATGTAGTAACTGGAGCCGTGGACTCTAGAAAACGAATTGCCAAGTGGAGAAATCGGAACATTTCCAAGATAGCCTTCTGTTTGAGTTCAGTAGAGGGATGACAGCAGCGGAGATAGCCAGAAACATTTGCACCGTGTATTTGGTTAACGCCGTTGGTGTAGAGCACGACAAAGAAACGAACTTCTCGTCTTAATGAGGACCGTTTTGACATTAGTGACTCTTTACTTTCAGGAGGACTTTCGGGGTTTGATGAAGATCATCTAGACGTATTAATTCACAATGACTCACGTCATTGTTCTAGATAACTGGCAAATGTGACGAACAGTGATCATTCCACCATCGTGCACCAGTTGCTTGCAAAGGAGAAAGTTCAAAAATCGGGTATACTGGTACCGCATGCTCTGAGCAAAAATCACAAAAATCAGCTGGTGGCCGTCTGTGCATCGTTGGTTGCTCATCAGTTGGCTCTTGAACAACACCAACCATTCCTATCCCGTATCGTTACTGTATAGCATCGCTTCTTGAAAAAAAGGATATGATATGTAGTAAACGATATTCAGCGACAATGAAAGCGCTATATGCGCTCGTAGGATTGTAATAAGCATTATGTTTGTCCCGTAGTATATAAGAAAAGAACTTTTGTTTCTTTGTGCTCTGCTTCTCTTTCGTCTTCTTGGATCTGACGTCCTAGCAGAAGGTCGCATACAGATCACGGCCAGTAATTAATTTAACTATATGTAGTGTAATTATAATTTTTGTTAAACATATATGTCAGTACCAAATGTAGCATGTGTTTTTGTTAGTAGCAAGGAAGTACCTTCCCTGCCCCTTATTTAATTACGAAACAATTAAATGTTGCCCTGGTCATTTTGTGTAAGTGCATTGTTGAAGCGATGTCATTGGTGTTAAAATGATAAAAACTTTCTTAATGGTCATTTCATTCTGAAAGGATTTAATCTCAATAAATAGAAAACGGCGTCTTATAATATTTTCCATTTCATTTTAGGCCAGAGGTACAGTTTCATTAAAAACAATTATTTCAGTTGTGTACGCTGCCATTGCACATAGGCGGCTATAATGGAGCATCAAGCCTCACAGAGAAAAATAAATAATTAATTGAGTATTGTGTTTAATTTGCTTATCGCGTAAAATTAAAGAAAGATATTTTTTTATCCTTCGTGAGTAAGACGGATATCTCCACGTTGGAATACGTATGATATTTCTGGCGATAGCGCCATGAGAAAAATTAGCCGTGGCTTTTAACGAACGTAAAAGAAATTTTTTAACAAAACATTTCATTCCAAATGTAACAGAAGCTACGCATTAACTGGTGGACAGAAATAGTGTCTTTATGCTATCATAAGAAAATGAAAGGAATGGTTGAGTCCAAACAAAACACCAACTCCCCGTATGGAGACCTGTGCGCATCCGTAGAAGATAATGTTATCTGGTGGAACAGTGACGGTGTGGTGTACTACGAATTTCTTTCCCGAGATGTCAATAACTGAGACGTCTTGAAGGGGTGATCCAAGAGCAACGACTAGGAAGACTGCGTGAACTGATGCTACCGCACGATAACGCCCGCCCGCATTCTGCTAGACTATAGGGTTCAGAAGTCACTCCGCACCCACGTTACTCACTTGATGTTGGGCTCTCAGTTTTTCACCTTTCTCGATCTCAAAGTTCAAGGAACTTTCTTTCCGGATGGAAAATGCGCTGGCACGACGATTTCTTCGCCTCAAAAAGCTGTGATTTCTACAGTCACGGAATCGAAAAGTTACCCCAGCATTAGCAGAATTTTGTAAATAGTGAAGGAGAACATATTATTGACGACTAAAGTCTCTGTAATGCGAATCTGTTGTGTTTATTAACCTTATGTACCAACCCAATGCCGGCCGGGGTGGCCGTGCGGTTCTAGGCGCTTCAGTCCGGAACCACACGACTTCTGCGATCGCAGGTTCGAATCCTGCCTCGGACATGGATCTGTGTGATGTCCTTAGATTAGTTAGGTTTAAGTAGTTCTAAGTTCTAGGGGACTGATGACCTCAGATGTTAAGTCCCGAAGTGCTCAGAGCCATTTGAACCATTTTGAACCAACCCAATATTTACGTTCAGTGATAAGTTCAGTGGCATATGTTTACTCTTTGGGTTTGTAGTATAAGTTACCTGTTCTAGTATAGCGCAAATACGCAACAGCGGCTTCTCAAGTAGGTTTGTGTTTGTTTATGCTCAGCGCTTGCAACGTTTTATCTACGATACGTACCTTATATCACTGTCTGGCGCTTCTGTGCGGATTATCTCGTCAGTGGCGCAAGTACATTGAACTCTTCAGTCTAGCTAAGTCACGTGGTTTTGACCTCTCAAAGGGTAAAAAGGAACGCTTTCACACTCGGAAATCAGTTACTGAATTGCTTCGACAGTAGCTAGACTGTTCTAACCCGAAACGTAGGAACAAGAAGTACTGACGTTCCAAATGAGTGTCCGAAAAATAATGGAAAATTTGAAACTTCCTGGCAGTTTAAAACTACGTGAATGAAATTTTCATTCTGCAGCGGTGTGTGCGCTGATATGAAACTTCCTGGCAGATTAAAACTTTTAATTTGCCAGGAAGTTTCATATCAGTGCACACTCCACTGCAGAGTGAAAATTTAAAAATTAAGTAACATTAAAAATTATTTAATCACGAGCCGGGTTTTGATTTCTTAGGTCACCGCCAGACAACTGAAAGTCGCATTCCAAATAAAATGACATGTAGTTTACACATACACTGCTGATACAGATACAGAATATTCATGAAGAGGCAAAGTTAGTTCTCTTTGCTGATGATACAAGTATAGTAATCACACCTGACAAACAAGAATTAACTGATGAAATTGTCAATACTGTCTTTCAGAAAATTACTAAGTGGTTCCTTGTAAACGGACTCTCACTGAATTTTGATAAGACACAGTACATACAGTTCCGTACAGTGAATGGTATGACGCCATTAATAAATATAGACCTTAATCAGAAGCATATAGCTAAGGTAGAATATTCCAAATTTTTAGGTGTGTCCATTAATGAGAGATTAAATTGGAAGAAACACATTGATGATCTGCTGAAACGCTTGAGTTCAGCTACTTATGCAATAAGGGTCATTGCAAATTTTGGTGATAAACATCTTAGTAAATTAGCTTACTACGCCTATTTTCACTCATTGCTTTCATATGGCATCATATTTTGGGGTAATTCATCACTGAGGAATAAAGTATTTATTGCACAAAAGCGTGTAATCAGAATAATAGCTGGAGTCCACCCAAGATCATCCTGCAGACATTTATTTAAGGATCTAGGGATATTCACAGTAGCTTCTCAGTATATATACTCTCTTATGAAATTTGTTATTAACAACCAAACCCAATTCAAAAGTAATAGCAGTGTGCATAACTACAATACTAGGAGAAAGGATGATCTTCACTATTCAAGATTAAATCTAACTTTGGCACAGAAAGGGGTGAATTATACTGGCACTAAAGTCTTTGGTCACTTACCAAATAGTATGAAAAGTCTGACAGATAACCAACCAGTATTTAAGAAGAAATTAAAAGAATTTCTGAATGACAACTCCTTCTACTCCATAGAGGAATTTTTAGATATAAATTAAGAAAAAAATATTAAAAAAAATAAAAATAAAAAAAATAAAATAAAGAAAAACAAAAAAACACAAAAAATAAAGTTGTTATATTAACTTAAGTATGTTGTTAAATTAACCTAATTATGTCATGTATTGGAAAATTCGACTCGTTCCACATCATTACGAAATATCGTATTCATGATCCATGGAACTTGTATTAATCTAATCTAATCTAATCTAGTAAAATGGCGAGATAAAAAGGAAAATATTACTTTTTTGTGTTAGGCAAAAATTATTACATTTAACTAAGCGACGAAAAATAATGTTTTTTATATTATCTGGAAATCGTTTTTTTAGGAAAAGATGAAAAATAAAGATGAATTTACTATTCTGATGCAACATTTGTGTATCTCGAACTTAATTCGACAAAGAGAAAAAAAATGAAATAAGTTTGGTCATTTAAAATTAAGCTGACAGCTTTGTCACATACTTACCACTTTCCAGTACTTCCAGTAGGGTCATTTTTCTGCTTTTCTTAACTGGACGTCACACTCTACAGTCTACATTGTATGGGTGGTTCTCCTTTAAAAGATGTGCTGCAAAGGCTAAATCTATTTTTTGTAGTCTTTTGTAAATTGAAGGTGTAGGGGGGACGGGGTGGGAAGAAAAGTAAGGATTCATGCTGTCAGCTTCGTCGGGACTTTATGCGGAGCCAACGACAACGAGTGAAAAATGTGTGCTGTACCGAGATTCGAACCTGGGATCTCCTGCTGACTTGGCAGCTCCGTTAACCACTGCACCAACTGGACACAGTGTTCATTGCATCTGCATCTACTATCTCGGTACGCCTGTCGGCCGACCTACGTTCTCACTTAGCGCCACGTATCTGCATTTCCGTCCATGTCCTTCTCGCTCGCTACTTTGAGATTCCCGCAGGGGGTCGAACTGAAGGTAGTGGTGTGGATTCATAGACCATCGAGGCGAATCAGTTAAACCAATGCGTGGAGTCTGTTCTTTCGGACATGTCCGACATGTTCCTTGTCTCCGGCACCTCTTTCGTTCGGATAACGTAACTGCCACAGGTCTGCCTCACTGATGAACATATCCTTTCCACTGTGCTTGTAGGTGATTTTACACACGATAGTTTGTGCCAAAGATTTTATTTTGTATTTAATATCTGTAAATATTATAAATGAAAGTTATAAGCTGCCATTTTCTGTTGTATGTGAAGACTAAACTCAGGAACTTCCGCAGGTATTCTGATTCGTTTTCACTAACAGACAGACTTATTCACGAGGAAGGTTTGAGCATATCACTACATATAGAGGAATTGTCCGGCTGTAGATATTTAGTGCAAAGCCAGGTTGGTTCGCTAGCTGAATAATAATATAGCTATGCTCTTGCTATTGTAAAACACATTTCTGTAGTCCAGGGACTTAAATACGTTTAAAAATCGTGTGAAATTTTCCAGCATATGGAACAGTGCACCCGTTGGGATTCTAAGTGGTTCAAATGGCTCTGAGCACTATGGGACTCAACTGCTGTGGTCATAAGTCCCCTAGAACTTAGAACTAATTAAACCTAACTAACCTAAGGACATCACACACATCCATGCCCGAGGCAGGATTCGAACCTGCGACCGTAGCAGTCGCACGGTTCCGGACTGCGCGCCTAGAACCGCGAGACCACCGCGGCCGGCTGGGATTCTAAGTAATAATTGGTTGTCTCTTGGCCAGCGTACAGGACTGGTGGAATTTTCTTTCTAATAGAAAAGGTCTGCGCTGAAAGCAGTAAGTTGATAGGCTGTAACTCAATTCAAGACAGATTCTAACAGTGTAACGCGTATGGAATAGAACGGGAAGTTACTAGCATAAGATTCTTTTGGTGCTTGAAGCTTACAGAAGTACAGTACAAGAAGCTGTTGTGTTTCTGTAAATGCTAAATAAGTGTTTGTTTGCGCCAATGACTACATTAAAGTCGAATAAATTTTTCCAAGAGACTCCCAGCTTCATTTACAACTGAATGCTATAACGTCGAGAGTTTAAATGTCGGAGGAATGTGTTTAGCTGGTCAGTGTACCTTTGCATAAACACAGCGCATCATCCACAAACCCCAGTGCCTTTTTTGTAACATACGTATTCAAAAATTTTATTCGTGTTTGATATGTAAAGTGGCAGTCTGTGCTACAGTTTTGTGCTGTCTGCGCTGCAGGTGTTGCCCCGAGCTCTGCTAAATTGTGATAAACATGGGAACCTGACAGATAGCTTTCGGTTCGGACAGTGATCCAAAAATCACTGACAGAAATTAAGTGCAGATATTCTACTTAATCAAAATTGGCATGCTCAATGCAACATTCGGAAGTGAAGGTCGATAGGGGAGCTTGTAACACTACTCGGATATGAGTCGCATTCAAATTTGGACAAAACACGTAACTTACATGATGATTTTAAAGCACATACAAATAAAGCATATCGACAGAACAGATTAATTGCCCTGAAATGGGTATCATAGAGTGCCTGTTCCATAGGACTTGCATTCAACTATAAATCCGACAGTTATTGTTTGGATAAATGGGTAACGGGATTAGCAACTAAATAAAAGCCTTAGATAATGTGGCGAGGGAGAGAGTGAGATATCGTCAAGTAATCATACACCGGCAGTAGAACATTTGGCGTTACCTGAGCGCTGGTTGGAATGATGTCGTGACTCAGTGGCGGTAGTAAATCTATGCTACTATCGTTGAATTAGGCAACGAATTGCCGCGTTAGTCTACCAACATTGTTCCTAAGTTGATGGTCGATGTGGTCTTGCGACAGACTATAGCGTTCGCGGAAACGCCTGCTGTTGCTTTGAAGTCCAGCAAAAAAAGTGAGTGCAGCAGTTCCTATTACATCCTGTTTATAAGCTTCTTACACAGAAAGAAATAGCCTATTGGTCAGAATGGCAAGTATTTTTTCGACCTGCCTAAATCTTTATTTGCAGCAGGTTCAGAATGAACTAGGCTGGGATTTTAGATTTGTAGGTTCCTGCGACCTTTTTATCGCCTTGCAGGTGAATCCCTGCCCGTGAAGGCGGGCTATTACCAAAAAAACTGTTTTTAAAGGAGGTAGCTATGTAGGTGGTAGTATGAAATTATTGCTAGCAATTATTTAGTCATAAAAGTCGGGAAGAAAATATTTCTATAGCTAAGAAACAGTATTACTTTATTGTCATTTCCTAGTTCCTTCTAGAGCAGTCACAAAGTTAATATCCAGTTTATGGTTGTTAATAGCTAATACGGTTTTCCCATTAATTCTAGGATTTAATTATGTCACCTACTTAACTGCATGTAGTCCCTGATTACTTAACTGCATGTAGTCCCTGATTATACATTTTGTACCGCCACTCCTTGAACCCGCGTTGGAACAGCATCGTCTTATTTCACTAACAGCATCAACTGTGCTGCGAAAAATTGTTTCCACAACTTTAGTCAGCGACAGTAGTAACTGTTTTATTGTAAATAAACTTCACTCTGAGGCACTGTGCTTTCATTATTGATAGGAAAGCGCTGCACCAGTAAGCTACTCTTCTTCTTAATCGTCCGAAGTAGCAAAAGATTGTCTGCACCATCGTGGTCCATGCGGCGAAACAGGCGGTACCGTGACTGTGACGTAACTGCAACACAGCCAACGTGCGAACTGTTATTCGAGTGATCCGGATCACTTCTCGCTATTCCTATACTGATGAAATAGCTCTGGTGAGCGTCGCCAGCCTCGCTGTAACCCACGCGGCGAGGTTAAGAAGTCACAACCCTGGCACACTTGAGTGCTGCCCCGTAGCAATCCGACTGCACGAGGGTAAATCACAAGATCCGACCACTGACAGTTTCCGTGTAACCACCAACTGCATCTGCGCAATGTCCTCGGCGATCTCTGCAAAGCAAAAAGCAAAGAGAAGGAAAAGGTCGCGAGATGAACGTTCAAAGACACGAAAGCGAGAAAGACACACCAAAATTAAACATTCCTTTTTCCGTGGACACAATAAGTTTTATCCCCATATTAATAAACTTCGCCAAACGCCTCCAGCTAGCTCCTATACTGAGCAGCCAAAAGCCTTTGGAGGGCACTGTGAAACAAGTCGGCTGATGTGCGCAGTGCATTTCTCTCTGCAAAGTCCTGGTGGAAATGGGTTCTTGGCCATTCGATGGTGTTCTGACTGATACTAGACCATTGACCGCCTCGTACCGTTCTCAGTTGACTTTGATACAAGTTGTTACCCTCCACGCTGCCCTCCAATACTAAATTGGTGATCCCTTGATGCCACAGAATATGCCCTACTAACCGACCCCTTCTTCTAGTCAAGTTGTGCCACAAATTTCTCTTCTCTCCAATTCTATTCAGTACTTCCTCATTAGTTACGTGATCTACCCATCTAATCCTCAGCATTCTCCTGTAGCACCACATTTTGAAAGCTTCTATTTGAAGTGTCGGCAGAAGTGCCAACACCGTGTTGTTTGAGGAAGCCGAAATGCACGCTATAAGCTCACGCAGGATGGCGTGAGGTCTGAAACAGGATACTTAATGAATGCTATAAAGAAAAGTACGTAGCTTCTGGAATACTTAACTTTAATCCATAATTGGTGAACATTGGTCTTGTTACTGTACATGCTTCATTAGATACATAGCAAAGGATAAATGGCGCCTTGCTAGGTCGTAGCAATTGACTTAGCTGAAGGCTATGCTAACTATCGTCTCGGCAAATGAGAGCGTAATTCTCAGTGAACCGTTCCTAGCAACGTCGGCTGTACAACTGGGGCGAGTGCTAGTAAGTCTCTCTAGACCTGCCGTGTTGCGGCGCTCGGTCTGCAATTACTGACAGTGGCGACACGCGGGTCCGACGTATACTAATGGACCGCGGCCGATTTAAAAGCTACCACCTAGCAAGTGTGGTGTCTGGCGGTGACACCACACTATTCTCTTCTTGTCCGAACTATTTATCGTCCATGTTTCACTTCCATACAAATACTTTCAGAAACGACTTCATGACATTTAAATCTATACTCGATGTTAACAAATTTTTCTTCTTCAGAAACGATTTCCTTGCCATTGGCAGTCTACATTTTATATCGTCTCTACTTCGACCATCATCAGTTATTTTGCTCCCCAAGTAGCAAAACTCCTTTACTACTTTAAGTGTCTCATTTCCTAATCTAATTCCCTCAGCATCACCCGACTTAATTCGACTACATTCCATTATCCTCGTTTTGCTTTCGTTGATATTCGTCTTATACCCTCCTTTGAAGACTGTCCATTCCGTTCAACTGCTCTTACAAGTCCTTTGCTGTCTCTGACAGAATTACAATGTCATAGGCGAACCTCAAAGTTTTTATTTCTTCTACATGGATTTTAATACCTACTCCGAACTTTTCTTTTGTTTCCTTTACTGCTTGCTCAATATACAGATTGAATAACATCGGGGAGAGGCTACAACCCTGTCTCAGTCCCTTCCCAACCACTGCTTCCCTTTCATGTCCCTCGGCTCTTATTACTGCCGTCTGGTATCTGTACAAATTGTAAATAGCCTTTCGCTCTCTGTATTTTATCCCTGCCACCTTCAGAATTTGAGATAGAGTATTCCAGTCAATATTGTCAAAAGCTTTCTCTAAGTCTGCTATATATATATATATATATATATATATATATATATATATATATATATATATATATATATATTCGCTTGAGGACCGTCATAGCGGGCATTCCCCAAGGCCTTGGGGAATGCCCGCTATGACGGTCCTCAAGCCAAAATTTTTCCCGTCGATCTTTACGGACAGACGTCTCTCCTTTAGAAAACTGGAGGATAACCGTTCAACTGATACTCTTAGTTGTTTACTGCCTCTGACAGAATAGCAATTTCATCGACAAGCCTCAAGATTTGTATTTCCTTACCCTTCCTTTTCCACATTTCTGCTTCAAGACACAAAGGAATTAAAGACATTATCTGCCAGAGGGCTTTGACATAAATCAATGGGGAAAGTTGAAAACGGTATGAGTCCTCAGTTCGAAACCCTGCCTACTATCCAGATTCGCTGACCACTACGCCGGTCGGACACAGTGGTCAGCGCAACTGAATGGACTATCGTGGCACGCCTCCCGTCAGACCCAAATGTCTGAAAGAACAAACACCACACACGTAATTAAGGCAAGGGCAGCCAATGACCCCTTTAGTGCAGACGCACTGCAATCCCGAATTCTTACGGGAAACGGTGAAATGCCTCAAGTAATGAGGCTAACGGGCATGGAGAACTTCATCAGTAATGTGAGGATAAGTTGAGAATCTGGGTTCAAATGGTACAAATGGCCCTGAGCACTATGGGACTTAACATCTGAGGTCATCAGTCCCCTAGAACTTAGAACTACTTAAACCCAACTAACCTAAGGACATCACACACATCCATGCCCGAGGCAGGATTCGAACCTCCGACCGTCGCGGTCGCGCGGTTCCAGACTGTAGCGCCTAGAACCGCTCAGCCACACCGGCCGGTTGAGAATGTGGGCCTGATGGGAGATGCGCTGGGGTAGTCCACGCAGTGGCGATGACCACTGTGTCCATATGGCATCTGCTTAGTAAGCAAGAGACCTGGGTTCGAAACCCAGTCTGGCAGAAATTTTCGAATTTCTCCATTGGTTTAAATCAACAGTCTCTGGCAGCTAAGGCCGGTAATTCCTTTCTCTCTTGATCATAGTAGCTACAGGATCGAAAAAGGTGTCTGTTCTTCCCGACATGTTTAAAAGATGAGGCACCACATATATAATTCTCCTTGCGACCACAGATCGTGGTCTAGTGGATTGTGTTGCTGCCTCTGGACCACGAGGTGTCGGGTTCGATTATCGGTAGGATTGGGGATTTTCTGTGCCCGGGTGGCTGGGTGTTTGTGTTGTTCTCATCATTTCATCATCATTCGTGAACGTGGGGAAATTGGACTATGTGAAAATTGGGACTTTGTACGAGCGCTGATAACCACGCAGTTGAGCTCCCGACAAACCAGACGTCATCATCAAACTTCTCCCTGGTTTCCTTCACAGTTTATTTACCTAACTACAACCACTAAAGTGAGCACTTGCCCGTCAGTAGCGGTACAAGGTGTATATACAGTCCTGTTTCCTGCTTCGAGGTCAGCATGACGGTACGGGTTCAAGCGAGTTCAGCAGTAACGAAGCTACGTAGGTGTGCGTGTGTGTGTGTGTGCGCGTGCGTGGGTCGTCGGCAGCCAGACCGGACGCGTCGCCGCCTCCGCCCGCGCGCCGGCCCCGCCTCCGCCTCCGCCGCCCCCGCAGCATCCGGCGGCCCACTTGGGGCGGCGCGGACGACCCAGAAAGCGCGGCGGCGCGGAGCGCGAGTAGGCCCGCCGGTCCCGAGAAAGCCGCGACGCTGCGGGGTCGCGAGGGACCGGGAGCCACGGCGGCCCACATCCAGCCTCCTCCGGCGGGGGTCGCTTCCGCGCTCGCGGCCGCCAACGGGTAACCGTGTCAGTGCCGCGCGCAGCCGCCAGCCACTTTGCGAAACGAGCTGCGACCTCGAGTGCTCGGCCTGTCGGCAGTACTCTAGCTGCGGACGACGCTATTTGCAGTTTAGTCTGTACGCGTGATACTTCTACATTAACCGAAACTAGAATGTGTTTTACGGTTGGTACTCTGCAGCTTGTAGAAATTGTAATTATGTCATCTTATTACACTACTGGTCACTAAAATTGCTACACCAAGAAGAAACTGCAGATGATAAACGGGTATTCATTGGACAAATTTATTATACTAGAACTGACATGTGATTACATTTTCACGCAATTTCGGTGCACAGATCCTCAGAAATCAGTACCCAGAACAACCACCTCTGGCCGTAATAACGGCCTTGATACGCCTGGCCATTGAGTCAAACAGAGCTTGGATGGCGTGTACAGGTACAGCTGCCCATACAGCTTCAACACGATACCACAGTTCATCAAGAGTAGTGACTGGCGTATTGTGACAAGCCAGTTGCTCGTCCACCATTGACCAGAAGTTTTCAGCTGGTGAGAGATCTGGAGAATGTGTTGGCCAGGGCAGCAGTCGAACATTTTCTGTGTACAAAAATGCCCGTACAGGACCTGCAACATGCGGTCGTGCATTATCCTGCTGTAATGTAGGGTTTCGCAGGATCGAACGAAGGGTAGAGCCACGGGTCGTAACACATCTAAAATGTAACGTCCACTGTTCAAAGTGCCGTCAATTCGAACAAGAGGTGACCGAGACGTGTAACCGATGGCACACCATACCATCACGCCTGGTGATACGCCAGTATGGCGATGACGAATACACGCTTCCAATGTGCGTTCTCCGCGATGTCGCCAAACACGGATGCGACCATCATAATGCAGTAAACAGAACCTGGATTCATCCGAAAAAATGACATTCTGCCATTCGTGCACCCAGGTTCGTCGTTGAGTACACCATCGCAGGCGCTCCTGTCTGTGATGCAGCGCCAAGGGTAACTGCAGCCATTCTTTCCGAGCTGATAGTCCATGCTGCTGCAAACGTCGTCGAACTGTTCGTGCAGATGGTTGTTGTCTTGCAAACGTCCCCAACTGTTGTGTTGACTCAGGGTTCGAGACGTGGCTGCACGATCCGTTACAGCCATGCGGATAAGATGCCTGTCATCTCGACTGCTAGTGATACGATGCCGTTGGGATCCAGCACGGCATTCCGTATTACCCTCCTGAACCCACCGATTCCATATTCTGCTAACAGTCATTGGATCTCACCAACGCGAGCAGCAATGTCGCGATACGATAAACCGCAATCATGATTGGCTACAATCCGACCTTTATCAAAGCGGAAACGTGATGGTACGCATTTCTCCTCCTTACACGAGGCATCACAATAATGTTTCACCAGGCAACGCCGGTCAACTGCTGTTTGTGTATGAGAAATCGGTTGGAAACTTTCCTCGTGTCAGCACGTTGTAGGTGTCGCCACCGGCGCCAAACTTGTATGAATGCTCTGAAAAGCTAACCATTTGCATATCACAGCATCTTCTTCCTGTCGGTTAAATTTCGCGTCTGTAGCACGTCATCTTCGTGGTGTAGCATATTTAATGGCCAGTAGTGTAATTGTTCGAAAATTACACACAAATGAAAATAAAATAAAAGACATCATTACATTATCAAGGCAAAACTATACGAAATATTCGAAATTCACTGTCGTACCAAATTGGGAAAAATTTGAGATAAAGTCGCAGTTGCACTCCAGAAAAACGACCTAAAAATAGGCCGCGGAACGCAGAAGCCATCCCGATCACAAATTTCTTGTAACGTAGAATAATCCTGTAAATTGCACAGTCAGGTGTTTATATATTGTTGTTGTTGTGGTGTTCAGTCCTGAGACTGGTTTGATGCAGCTCTCCATGCTACTCTATCCTGTGCAAGCTTCTTCATCTCCAAGTAACTACTGCAACCTACATCCTTCTGAATTTACTTAGTGTATTGATCTCTTGGTCTTCCTCTACGATTTTTACCCTCCACGCTGCCTTCCAATACTGAATTGGTGATCCCTTGATTCCTCAGAAGATGTCCTACCAACCGATCCCTTGTTCTAGTCAAGTTGTGCCACAAACTTCTCCCCAATCCTATTCAATACCTCCTCATTAGTTATGTGATCTACCCATCTAATCTTCAGCATTCTTCTGTAGCACCACATTTCGAAAGCTTCTATGCTCTTCTTGTCTAAACTATTTATCGTCCATGTGTCACTTCCATACATGGCTACACTCGATACAAATACTTTCAGAAACAACTTCCTGACATTTAAATCTGTAGTCGATGTTAACAAATTTCTCTTGTTCAGAAACGCTTTCCTTGTCATTGCCAGTCTACATTTGATATCCTCTCTACTTCGACCATCATCAGTTATTTTGCTCCCCAAATAGCCAAACTTCCCCTACTACTTTAAGTGTCTCATTTCCGAATCTAATGCCCTCAGCATCACCCGAATTAATTTGACTACATTCCATTTTACAGAGATTAAACAAGATTTTAAGAATATCGGTACCTAATTGGCACGAACCTGTCTTCCTTTAGTACACACTTAAAACAACGATCCACATAGGCAGTGACATGACACAATGCCTAAAAATCCTACATATTGCCGGTAAAGGTAGTTCACTAAATACTTCATAAGAAATAGAAATTGTCGCATACAGTGTGTCTTAAAAAACTCCATCGAATTTTAGAGACAGGTTCCTTACACCAAAACAAGAAGAAAATGTCCAGCAAACATGGGCTAAAAGATGCAGACCTTACGAGCTATGAGTACTTGTTTGTCTTTGCTACTGTGTAACACGTCTCTTCTACTGAACAACTGCTCATATACCGAGCGAAGTGGCGCAGTGGTTAGCACACTGGACTAGCATTCAGGAGGACAACGGTTCAAACTGGCGTCCGGACATCCTGATTTAGATTTTCCGTGATTTCCCTAAATCGCTTCAGGCAAATACCGGGGTGGTTCCTTTGACAGGGCACGGCCGACTTCCTTTCCCATCCCCTGATCTGAAAGGACCGATGACCTCGCTGTTTGGTCCCCTCCCCAAAATCAACAAACCAAGAGCTCATAGCTCTTAAGGTATGCATTTAAGAGATCATGATTACTAGACAGTCTTTTCTCGTTTTGATCCATACTACCTCCTCTCGAAACATGGAAATTTATTTATTTATTGCAAACTATAGACCTGTTACCTGATGTTTTAAAACACGTCGTACATCTGACAATTTTCGTTTTTCATCTTTTTGCAGTATTCTTTTATCTACAACATTTATACAGAATAATACGTTTCAAAATAAGAATAATTTGAGGTTCAAATATAAAAATAAATATAAATATGGAAAACAAAGTGCTTGAGGTAGATGGAAGATGAACAAGTGGTCATAGATCTGAAGGTATGCATTTTAGAGTCCAAGTATGCTAAACTTTTTTTTTTATTTTAGTGTAAGGAACCTGTCTGTCAAGCTTATCCGTGTTTTTCTGGGGCACCCTACATAACGAAATATTGTGAATCATTTTAAACGAACAGACTGATATAAAAACAATAAAAATTATCATACTTTAATGAAAACACATTTATTGTTCTGCTAACAGAGAAATTACAAATCAGAAGGATCATTATGTATGTTCTCTGATGTATACCAATATTAATCTCTACATGTACGGCAGCTAGAAATGTCAACGGCATATATTTTATAAAAATTCCTTATGCTAATTCTATGTGTGTATACATGTGTATGTATAATTTGATCACATGAACATTACCAAATATTGTCACTGAGATACACTAGACAACGTTACATTCACAGCAAGTCGATTTACAATGGACTGAAAAATCACAGATACATTCAGCTCTGCATTATATACAATAAGTAGCTTATTATAAGAAATATGTATCTTCTGCGTAATGCAGATATCACTGATTATGAGCAACGCTGAAATTAGTCCGGTGAAATAAAATACCACTACAAAGCAGATTTTGTCGAACAACTAATTGATAAGATTATTTACAATAACTGAAATTAGATCTGTTTTCCAATATCTGGTCTGTTATCAGTTCCATGTGACAAATTATGAAGAGATATCCTCAAGGGAAAAGGTGTTGCACGTCCCATCATACGAGAGGATGCTGAAAAGTAATGCCCCCGGATTTTTTACGTTAAAATTCTTAAAACTTTTTAAATAAAATAAACGTTATTAACATTCTACATCTTTATTCTTCATGTCTATATATTTATTTCTCAATGCAGTCACCCTGGCGACGAACGCATTTCTCCCGAGGAAAGGCCAGTTTTTTTATAGAAGCCACAACCTCATCTTTGTCTGGACCACTCCATCATTATCAAAGTGAAGTCGTTGAAGGTCTTCTTTATTTATTCATTTACTTCATTTATTTATTCATTTAACCTGATCTGTTTAGGGCCCTCAGGCCATCTCTTACATCTGATCAAGATCTCACACCTACTGCTCCTTTTCTACATCATAGTTACGTTAGAAATAACAGTTTTAATGTGACAAATAATATTAAAATGATGTGAGTGTCTATGTCACAATGTGAGTAAATAATAACTGACTATGAAGTAATAAAGTTAAAATGGGCATTACTTGTACTACTTACTACTGTTGCTGCTAGTAATAGTGATAATAGCAATAATAATAATAATAATAATAATGGCAGTAGTAGCAATAATGATAGTGGAAATATAAAAAGATTTTGTAGCTATAAAATGCAGATGTTTTCTGATATAACGAGATCTGGGGCAAGGAGATTTAAGCAGATTGCACAAGCTAAGGATATTGGGAAACGAGGAGGACCAAGTTGGAAAGAAGGATGTTCAGGTGTAAGTTCTCATAGGGAAACGGCAATCATTAGTATTACTTTCGTAGATATGTCGTTAAATGTCTTCTGAAGCTGGAGATATTATTCAGTTCTAATGCGGAAGGCTCTTCCAGTGCCGGGTTCCTGTTACTGAGAAGGACTTCGAGAAAGTGGCTGAGCAATGGAGTGGGACAGAAAGTATTTTGTTCTGGTGGGAACAGCTGTTTCTGCCATATAGTTCAGGCAAGAGCGTTGAAGTCAAGGAGAGTTTTGAATGACTATGTACTTTGATAAGACGGCAGGGAAGATAGAGATACCCTCTGTCTTCCCTGCGGTTGTCTGCATGTAGACGGGATGGCTGTGCATATTATGGTGAAATATCATCAAAGAATGGTTCAAATGGCTCTGAGCACTATGGGACTTAACATCTGTGGTCATCAGTCCCCTAGAACTTAGAACTACTTAAACCTAACTAACCTAAGGAAATCACACACATCCATGCGCGAGGCAGGATTCGAACCTGCGACCGTAGCAGTCGCGTGGTTCCGGACTGAGCGCCTAGAACCGCTAGACCACCGCAGCCGGCTATCATCAAAGAGTCGAACATCACACACATATATGGAACGCAGACATTCATAACCAGTTCCAGGCGCCGTGAGCTTTCCACAGAAAAATCTTGCAGTACAAAATCGCTATGATGGATAATTTGAAGTATGTTTATACAGGTTTCTCTGTTGCCTCAAGGGGAAAGTGCTTTCTGTAGTTTTGTAGGGCATGGAGAGAGATGCTGATGCCTTCTTGCAAACTGTAACTATATTCTTAGGCCAATTTAGATTTTCATCCATTACTACTCCTAAACTCTTTGCTGAAGGAGGGAAGTTGATATTTGTCCCAGTTAGGTTTAAAGATGATAGGTATTCCCGATACTTAGCGCTAATGAGACGACAATGACCAACCAGTACCGATTGGGTTCAGGATGGGTTGTGCCATTTTGATAGTGCACACAGGTCGGCATTGAGATTCTTCATAGCTGTCTTCAGGATTATTGGTTTTATACTTTGATACAACTGGAGGACTACAGTGAAAAGAATATAGGACCTGATAACGAACTCTGGGGGACGCCTCACACTACCTGCATCGATTGTGACTCTATGATGCCAGACATGACACATTGCTGGTGATACGTCAGATACGTGCGAAACCATTGCACTGGACTTGGGGAGAAATTTAGGCTGCTAAGTTTGGTAAGTAAAATGTCGAAGTCGACATTGTCAAACGCTTTGCTGAAGTCTAAGAAGCACAGGATACTTGCCTGTTGTGCATCCATGGCAAATTTGAGGTTATCTGTTAGCAGATGTTTTGCTGCGGTGTTTACGAAAAGAAATAAAAACCAGACGGCGCAAGTCGGGACTATAATGAAGATGAGCAATGACAGTGAATCGAAGACTTTGGGATTTTGCAGATGTCGCAGCTCTCGTTTGTGGTCTAGCATTGACATATTGAAGGAGAGAATGTTCCATGTGTGTACGAGATGTTCGAATTTAAAGTTGGATTACGGCACTCTGTTTCTCATGAACGAAAATAGTTACGTTCCACACCGCCATGTTATACGCTATAATTCCGAAACCCCAACGACAGGGGGGGGGGGGTGAGAATGTATAGACATGGGGAATAAATATGTTACTAACGTTTGCTTTATTTTAAAAGTTTTAAGGCTTATTACACATAATGTTCGGAGGTATTATTTTCCAGCAAGCCGTCGTATATTTTACGCCCATTTCAATAGTGTACAAGCGTCAGTACAGAAATTCTCTGTAACAAAGTGGAAACATCGTTACACCGCACATACTGTACCGCAATGTGATTGAAAGGATGAAGTGTTAACTTGGCTTAAATAACAGGTGGAGACGGAGCGCCAAATCTAGAGGAGGCAGGGCAGACCGAAACATTGATGACATCTCAGGTTAAGGGTCAAGCGTGACCCTGATACTATGTTATCACTTCGAAGCTAAACAAATATGTTTGCTGGTTAGATAAGGAAAATGGGGAGAGACCTAATTTGTTCAGAACTGTACCAGGCTAAGCATAAAGCCTAGAATCAGCTATATCTACAGCTTAAGAGGATATCAGTTTCCTTTTTTGCTTTGTTTCTGTTGGATATATGGACGTAAAAAGACCTGAAGGACCGAAAAAAGGAAACTTTGTCAGGCTATGAATCCTTGGTCAGACCAATGCACCATGAAGGAAGGGACCTAAAAAAAGAAAACCGTTAAATGGTTTGAATGACAGAGTGAAAAATGAAATATTTATTTACTAAACAAATTTTGTGATGTACTCGTGGATGTACCAGTGCCTACAATGTTAAAGATTTAACGTAAGAAAAACTTTTACCATCCAAGATCGCATTTAATACTATTTATTCCTGATGACTGGTTTCAACAGTTAGGATTGTCAAATTCTGATCTCTTTTTAAAAGAAGTCTTGTTGTTGTAAGTCTTGTTAGATTATGACTGTATCACATATTCCATGCCGACATTACAGTGAGCAGTATGTAGGTCATTCCACACAGATGGACCGATCGTGGTGGCGCAGTGGTTAGCCCACCATACTCGCCCTCGTAAGGAAGACAAAACAGTTCTCCCAACTTTGTTTCGAACTTACAACGTCATCTTCTACAACCGCAGCCCGTTGTCCGGGGTATAGCGACTTTGCGAACGCGTTGTAACAGTAGTTATTATTCATGGTTCCAATATGATTTTATCCGCAAATGGCGAAGGGAAGTCTACCAGTCACTGTCCGTGGAACCACATCCGGAGTTCCGCAGCACTAGGGTGACCAGATGCAATTGTTTAAAAAGGAGGACAAACAGGTTCAAAAAGGAGGACAAAGGAAGAAAAAAGAGGACACATCAAACGGGTCAACTGCAGATGAGGATACCACCCGTCAGCTTTGGACAAGTCACGTGACTGCCGGGAATTACCGGCAAAACTAGTAGTTAATTGATGCTGGTGGTCACATGGTGATTCCCAGAGCAATATTTTTTTATTTTAAATTAAAAAACATTGATTGTGGTGACAGTGTGGCGTCAATTGTTTTGTTATGTCAACAATGTAAGTAGGCTGTTTATGTTTTCTTATTGGCAACGTTACGTAGCGCTCTGTATGAAAATCACTGGCTGTGCTGTGTGCAGTCTGTGGCTAGTTTGCATTGTTGTCTGCCATTGTGCCATTGTAGTGTTGGGCAGCGGCAGCTGGATGTGAACAGCGCGTAGTGTTGCGCAGTTGGAGGTGAGCCGCCAGCAGTGGTGGATGTGGGGAGAGAAATGGCGGAGTTTTGAAATTTGTAAGACTGGATGTCATGAACTGCTATGTATATTATGATTTTTCAACACTATTAAGGTAAATACATTGTTTGTTCTCTATTAAAATCTTTCATTTGCTAACTATGCCTATCAGTAGTTAGTGCCTTCAGTAGTTTGAATCTTTTATTTAGCTGGCAGTAGTGGCGCTCGCTGTATTGCAGTAGTTCGAGTAACGAAGATTTTTGTGAGGTGAGTGATTTGTGAAAGGTATAGGTTAATGTTAGTCAGGGCCATTCTTTTGTAGGGATTTTTGAAAGTCAGATTGCGTTGCGCTAAAAATATTGTGTGTCAGTTTAAGCACAGTCTTGTACAATTCACGCATTTACATACATTTCATAACTCTTAAAGTACGATTCTTGGTTTCCAACAACCTTTTTCAGAAACCAGAGTCCCTAACCACTACTCATTATTCCTTACCTTATTCATCGACTCTTCTTCAATATTTCATCATAACAGATATGTAGCATACTCAAATAACTCATATAGCATCAGCTTATTGATCATAAACATACCGCAACAGCATAATACACATAGTCATCGTAATAATAACATCATAACACCTCAGTCAACTCTCAAAATCGTCGTAGCTTCCTCCAATAATTTCAAAACCTAAAAAAAATTCTCTGCTCATGTCAAAAGTGTCATCTGCCTCAAACGTACTTTAAAAATCGTGATCCCATACCAAATACATCATTCAAAGCTCTCATAGTATCACAATGGTTCCAAAAAAAATATGAACAGTTCACAAAGTACAGACAAAATACAATTTCATAAGTGTGAAGTTACCCAACTGTGTAATTGCGTAAACATGTGTCACTGATGTAGTAAAAAAAATGTTTATCTCTCAGTTAAATGATCAGATAGCTGTGTAATTTGTGTGTTAGAGAAATATGGTACCGATGTGTAAAGTTGTACAAGCATATACCATATTAGCTAGGGCTCATTGAGCTTGCCAAACACATGGTACACAAAGTAAGCGTGCACCCCCCTGAGGATTAATGTAATTGTACCCTCAGGTGTTACAGATTACAGCAATGGAATGAAATGTATCACGGAAAACCCTTGTATCATTGTACTTCAAATATCTTTAAAAAATAAATGTTTTAAGTGCAAAATTAATCACTCAAATACGTGAACTGTAGCGTTAAACTGTGTGTCATGTTGTAAGATAATCTCTGTGGAAGTCTCGTAGTTATCGTCCTCCCAAAGCTAAGTTCTGCAGAAGTCAATGTACTTACCTCACGATAAACAAAAGTGAAATGCTTTGTGTATAGATATCGTAGTTATTACGCTTATTGTTGTGATGAAGAAAGTACTGTACTGTAACGTATTGTTTTGCTACGGAAAAGGCTGTCTCATTGTAGCTATACCACAAAAGTTACTACTAAAACAAGTTTTACTTTCCAGAATAGAACAGAAAACTGTGCAGATATAAAACAGAAACACTGCAAAAGCAACATTGTAAATTGTCACTAATTAGTAGCGTCGTGATAAAATCGTGTAGCTGTCACATAAACTAACCACTGTGTCATCTGGTATCTCACTGAAAGTACTTTAAATCCAGAATGTATTTTCAAGTAAACCAAATTGTTGCATTAAAATCTCATTAGCAGTACCAGTATACGTTCTAAGTATGTGAGCCTTATAGACATTACGTAATCGTGCAACTAACAAGCAATAATGTATACACACAATAACACTGTGTCGTCTGTTCACAATAACAATGCATTCGTAATTTCTGTTTAAATAAGTTCTCTTGGTTCAAGACTAGATATTTAACTTCAAACATTGTTGCATGTTAACAGATTCTAAGTCTGACAAAGCATACTAGCAATGTAAAGTGAAAAGTTATATGGCAAAGACAAAGCAGATTATCTTTCAATAAACGATTTTACATGTGAAATGTGGTGTAAACCTTTACTCTTCCTAGTACGCAGAGGTTCAACTTGAACGCAATTATCATGCGGTATACGTCGGTAAAGAATACTGGAATTTTTCTCAATGTTAGCGTCTATGTTATTTTTCTCTGAGCCAGCCGGCGCACGCGGCTGCCTGCGGTGCGAGTCATTGCCTGCTACCTCTTTGTTGGCGTGCGTCATTATAGGGATTAGGAGACCTAACTTCTACAAATTCACCTTGCCCAGAGGGCCCAGCCCTGTTTAAATCCCGCCAGTTCTGATGACATTCAGGTCTGTCGTTATGATTATATCGTCTGTCGTCATGTCGGTAGTTCCTGTAGTTTCTTTCTTGTCAGTTAAGTGGTGGAGAATTTCTCCCTGAATTATCACTGCATGGTGGACCGTTGCGTCTGAAGTTATTCTGTCTAACTTGATAATAATTGTTTTTGTTCCCATATTGTCTGTTTCTATGATTGTCTCTGTCATATTCATTACTACGGAAATGCGATCTTTCTCTGTAACTATTATTACTCTGCCAGTGGTTGTCATATGGGTGGTGTCTGTTTTGGTCACGATTTGCGTTGTAAGAATAGACCTGTCGTGTCCAGTTATTACTTCTTTCATCGCGGAATTGCGACGGATGTGACCTGTAATTGTTGTGTTCCTGTTTTCGCGTTCCGCGATTGTCAGTGTCAATTTCTAATTCTTGTAAGAGTCCCTGAAATGCTTCAATGTCGTCTTTGCAACGTCCTGCCAAGATAATATGTCGTAAATGTTCAGGTAATTTGATTAAGCAAATGCGGATGAGTTGTGAGGGGCTGTATGGGTTTGACAGGTACTGATTCTTGTGCAACATGTCTTCAAAATATTTCACAAGACTGGAAAATTCAGATTGTTCGAAATGTTTCATCATTATGATGCCATGTTTTACTAGGTCTTGTGTAGCTTGAGACCAATATGCTGAGAGGAAGGCATGGTAAAATTCTCCTTCACTGTGACAATCGTGAATGACCGATCACATTCTTACAGCTGGTTCATTCTCTAAATAGCCACACATAAATTCTAATCTGTGCTCTAATGACCAGTTGGGAGGAAAAAAATGAGAGAATTGATGGAGCCACGCTTGTGGATGAATGTCGTTGCCAGAATTCTTAAATGTTTTGAATTTACGTGTAGTAATGAACAGCTTATAGTCAAAATCATCATGTCGGCGAGTCGCATATCGGTCATTGTTACGTCGTTTCGGCAGTTCCATCTCAAAATTCGGTGTGCCTCGCCAATTTCTTTCATAATTTCCGAAGTGTCCTGTGTTATTATTTTGTGGTTGTTCCGTATTTCTAAGTCCCTCTTCCCGTATTGGACCACGAGTGGCCTCTGAAATACGTAATTCTTGTATTACCTGAGTCAGTTGATCTTGTACTTCCCGGATTTCTCTTTGGTGTTGCGTATTAATTTGATTCTGATTTTGTTTGAATTTCCTAATTTGTTGGCACTCTTCTGTGTCATTAAAGACTACCGGTTTTGTGTCATTCAGATTATCATCTACCTTCGTAGATAAGTTAGTGAACGGATCCGAAAGTTCGGCTACTTTCTCCGATAGTGAACACATTTCCTCAGTGTGTTTTTCTGAACCAAGTTTCAGAGCGTCCATTTGTGTTGAAATCGAATCTACTGTGTCCTTTAAGTTTTCCTGAGTTTTTGCAAGTTGCATAACCGAATCGGTAGATGCAACTGAGTCAATTTTAGCCCACAAGGTCTCATGATTTTCATGAACAATGGTTTGCAGTTCTTTTATGGCTGCTTCGTGATTCTGTAATGCATTTTCATGCCGCGAAAAAATAGGTTGAAAATGCTCACAAATTTGTGTTTTTACGTCGTTACAGACTTTTTGACATTTCGATTCGATTTTATGTAACTCAGTAGTTAAATCTTCACGTGTTTGTTCAAGCGTGGTGTGAAGATTTTGTTCCATTGCGTCTAACTGTTGCTGTGTTTGTCTCTGGTGTTGTTCCATTGTGTCTAACTTTTGAAGATTTTGTTCCATTGTGTCTAACTTTTGAAGCTTTTGCTATGTTTGTCTCTGGTGTTGTTCCATTGTATCTAACTTTTGAAGCTTTTGCTGTGTTTGTCTCTGATTTGGTTCCATTTGTTGCATTAGCTGTAATAACAATGCATTAGTGTCTGGAATCTGTTCCTCTACGCTTTTCGGCAGTGCATTTGCACCGGCAACATTCACATTTTGACAAACAGAAAATGTGTCTTGACTTATTTGAGAAAACGGTGAGGACGCAAAACCTGAATCTACAGTATTTGCAAAATTGTGTCCTGTCATTTCGGATTCCTGAGGCGAGCTATTGCCGACCGATCGATCGATAATGCTTCCCTGTTCACTAATTGTTTCACTGCCTACGCCCGCTCCATTTCCCTATGCACAATTACCAAATTACTATTTTGAACATTAGTTAATTCATTACACGGTGGCGCTAACACACTGCTTTCGTCGTCACTGTCATTTCTCAGTTTACTTTGGAGCCTAGTATTACGTTTTTCACACGCCATTATTGTCACAATATTTCACACGACAACACAGATAAAACACAATTTGAAGAGCAAAAATAAGAGAACACCGCTAAAAATATTGTGTGTCAGTTTAAGCACAGTCTTGTACAATTTTTCAAAGGGGACGTTTCAACAACACGGAATTGTTTACAAAGTGAAAAACGTAAGACCATTCACCTCCCTTCATTCGACTCACCGCTACCAACACCTACAATTCAAGAAGCAGCTAACGACGTGTAAACTGCACTTTAACCTTCCGAATACAAATAAATTGAATTACTATGAAACAATGAAATAAAACTATGACAGTTAATCTGTCGAGTTATTTATTACCTTTGTTGGCCACTGAGACGTACGTTCCTGCTCCACATATCTTACATTTTTTTTTTTTTTTTTTTTTTTTTTTTTTTTGGTCGTCAGTCTACTGACTGGTTTGATGCGGCCCGCCACGAATTCCTTTCCTGTGCTAACCTCTTCATCTCAGAGTAGCACTTGCAACCTACGTCCTCAATTATTTGCTTGACGTATTCCAATCTCTGTCTTCCTCTACAGTTTTTGCGCTCTACAGCTCTCTCTAGTACCATGGAAGTCATTCCCTCATATCTTAGCAGATGTCCTGTCATCCTGTCCCTTCTCCTTATCAGTGTTTTCCACATATTCCTTTCCTCTCCGATTCTGCGTAGAACCTCCTCATTCCTTACCTTATCAGTCCACCTAATTTTCAACATTCGTCTATAGCACCACATCTCAAATGCTTCGATTCTCTTCTGTTCCGGTTTTCCCACAGTCCGTCATTGGTTATTTCACTGCCTAGGTAGCAGAATTCCTTAACTTCATTGACTTCGTGACCATCAATCCTGATGTTAAGTTTCTCGCTGTTCTCATTTCTACTACTTCTCATTACCTTCGTCTTTCTCCGATTTACTCTCAAACCATACTGTGTACTTATTAGACTGTTCATTCCGTTCAGCAGATCATTTAATTCTTCTTCACTTTCACTCAGGATAGCAATATCATCAGCGAATCGTATCATTGATATCCTTTCACCTTGTATTTTAATTCCACTCCTGAACCTTTCTTTTATATCCATCATTGCTTCCTCGATGTACAGATTGAAGAGTAGGGGTGAAAGGCTACAGCCTTGTCTTACACCCTTCTTAATACGAGCGTTTTGTTGCCACTTCCCCCAATGATTTTAGAAATTCTGATGGAATGTTATCTATCCCTTCTGCCTTATTTGACCGTAAGTCCTAGAAAGCTCTTTTAAATTCCGATTCTACTACTGGATCCCCTATCTCTTCTAAATCGACTCCTGTTTCTTCTTCTATCACATCAGACAAATCTTCACCCTCATAGAGGCTTTCAATGTATTCTTTCCACCTATCTGCTCTCTCCTCTGCATTTAACAGTGGAATTCCCGTTGTACTCTTAATGTTACCACCGTTGCTTTTAATGTCACCAAAGGTTGTTTTGACTTTCCTATATGCTGAGTCTGTCCTTCCGACAATCATATCTTTTTCGATGTCTTCACATTTTTCCTGCAGCCATTTCGTCTTAGCTTCCCTGCACTTCCTATTTATTTCATTCCTCAGCGACTTGTATTTCTGTATTCCTGATTTTCCCGAAACATGTTTGTACTTCCTCCTTTCATCAATCAACTGAAGTATTTCTTCTGTTACCCATGGTTTCTTCGCAGCTACCTTCTTTGTACCTATGTTTTCCTTCCCTATCTTACATTCCGCTTCAAATTCAATTCTCCCTTTCTTGAAAGCCGGATATTTGCAGGAAAGGACATCAGAAAATGTACACTTTCGTTTAGGCATAGCCAAATATTTTGCGTAACTCATTCGGTTAAAAATTACACTTACAAATCACACGTGCACTACAGGAAGCCAAGTCAATACAAAGCGAAAATACGAAACGAAAAATTTAAATAATCGATATTTGTATTCGAACAACGATAACATCGACGATCTTGGTGCCACCTACTAATACCGCCTTCTTGCGTGTTTATCACGAAGGCTGTGCCAAAAGTTAAAGTATTTAAGAAAAGAGCAATAGAACGGGACGAATTGTAAATTTAACTGTATTACGCTGAACTTTGCGAAAAAGCCGGACATTGTAAAAATCCGCCCGGACCCTGGACAAAGAGCTAAAAAGGAGGACACGTCCGGATTAAACCGGACGCCTGGTCACCCTAGGCAGCACGCGCGGTGGTCGCCTCCGGGCTCTGTAAACGTGGCCGCCATCGTTGTGGCAGATGTACGCACTGGCCCTCAGTTTGTTTAGCATATTGTGTGTCATCCAACGAATGTAGCTGCCATCTTTCTCCTAGTCCGGCACTTCACACATTGCTGACGGTGCTGCTTTCCCTTCCTCTGTCGGTGGCATCAGTCCTATGAGCTCGGCCCTGGAATGTGCACTGTACATCGCGAGCAATCACACAGACTCCACCCACCAAAGACAAGGGCTAACTTCAGTGAGCCTGAGCTAGAGGATCATCCAGGACTCTTTTCACTTTGTCCTCAATGACATCAGTCACGATCCAAGGTGCAGAGGTGGTGAGGGAGAGGAGAGGAGGGGGGAATGATTAAAGATCCCTAACTCCAAAAAATGTAGAAGTCTTTTTTATTTTTACGTATTTCAATTTCCAAATATAAAAATGCAGTAAATGAAGCAGGCAAAAGGGAATACAAACGTCTCAAAAATGAGATTGACAGGAAGTGCAAAATGGCTAAGCAGGGATGGCTAGAGGACAAATGTAAGGATGTAGAGGCTTGTCTCACTAGGGGTAAGATAGATACTGCCTACAGGAAAATTAAAGAGACCTTTGGAGAGAAGAGAACCACTTGTATGAATATCAAGAGCTCAGATGGCAACCCAGTTATAAGCAAAGAAGGGAAGGCAGAAAGGTGGAAGGAGTATATAGAGGGTTTATACAAGGGCGATGTACTGGAGGACAGTATTATGGAAATGGAAGGGAATGTAGATGAAGATGAAATGGGAGATAAGATACTGCGTGAAGAGTTTGACAGAGCACTGAAAGACCTGAGTCGAAACAAGGCCCCGGGAGTAGACAACATTCCATTAGAATTACTGATGGCCTTGGGAGAGCCAGTCATGACAAAACTCTACCATCTGGTGAGCAAGATGTATGAGACAGGCGAAATACCCACAGACTTCAAGAAGAATATAATAATTCCAATCCCAAAGAAAGCAGGTGTTGACAGATGTGAAAATTACCGAACTATCAGTTTAATAAGTCACAGCTGCAAAATACTAACGCGAATTCTTTACAGACGAATGGAAAAACTGGTAGAAGCGGACCTCGGGGAAGATCAGTTTGGATTCCGTAGAAATGTTGGAACACGTGAGGCAATACTAACCTTACGACTTATCTTAGAAGAAAGATTAAGAAAAGGCAAACCTACGTTTCTAGCATTTGTAGACTTAGAGAAAGCTTTTGACAACGTTAACTGGAATACTCTCTTTCAAATTCTGAAGGTGGCAGGGGTAAAATACAGAGAGCGAAAGGCTATTTACAATTTGTACAGAAACCAGATGGCAGTTATAAGAGTCGAGGGACATGAAAGGGAAGCAGTGGTTGGGAAAGGAGTGAGACAGGGTTGTAGCCTCTCCCCGATGTTATTCAATCTGTATATTGAGCAAGCAGTAAAGGAAACAAAAGAAAAATTCGGAGTAGGTATTAAAATTCATGGAGAAGAAGTAAAAACTTTGAGGTTTGCCGATGACATTGTAATTCTGTCAGAGACAGCAAAGGACTTGGAAGAGCAGTTGAACGGAATGGACAGTGTCTTGAAAGGAGGATATAAGATGAACATCAACAAAAGCAAAACAAGGATAATGGAATGTAGTCAAATTAAATCGGGTGATGCTGAGGGGATTAGATTAGGAAATGAGACACTTAAAGTAGTAAAGGAGTTTTTCTATTTAGGGAGTAAATTAACTGATGATGGTCGAAGTAGAGAGGATATAAAATGTAGACTGGCAATAGCAAGGAAAGCGTTTCTGAAGAAGAGAAATTTGTTAACATCGAGTATAGATTTAAGTGTCAGGAAGTCGTTTCTGAAAGTATTTGTATGGAGTGTAGCCATGTATGGAAGTGAAACATGGACGATAACCAGTTTGGACAAGAAGAGAATAGAAGCTTTCGAAATGTGGTGCTACAGAAGAATGCTGAAGATAAGGTGGGTAGATCACGTAACTAATGAGGAGGTATTGAATAGGATTGGGGAGAAGAGAAGTTTGTGGCACAACTTGACTAGAAGAAGGGATCGGTTGGTAGGACATGTTTTGAGGCATCAAGGGATCACAAATTTAGCATTGGAGGGCAGCGTGGAGGGTAAAAATCGTAGAGGGAGACCAAGAGATCAATACACTAAGCAGATTCAGAAGGATGTAGGTTGCAGTAGGTACTGGGAGATGAAGAAGCTTGCACAGGATAGAGTAGCATGGAGAGCTGCATCAAACCAGTCTCAGGACTGAAGACCACAACAACAACAACAATTTCCAAATTTCGCAACCACCTTTTGGAGAGTAAAGAGGTATCTAAAATCTCGAAAATGCGATGGGTTCTAGAAATTAGAAGCTACTCTTAAGTTTAACACAAGATACTTTTGAGTTGTTTACATAAGGGGTGTATGCACCTGTAGTATACAAGTCACGTAAACACGCCTTACTTGCCATCAACAACAATCCCATATGGCCCGTGATTTCACAGTGAGAACAGGTAAATCGTAGGAAGATGTAAGGGGACACAGAAAGGGAAGAAGCCTTTACTAACCCAAAAATAGTTGAAGAGAAAGACTGACTTCCTGATCGTATGTGGAAACGGTTGAAAGAAACAGCATTTCCCGCATAACCTGCAGACCTGTGTTCACAATCGTAGATCTTAATGGAAATGGAAATGACGTGTGGCTAGGGCCTCCCGTCGGGTATACCGTTCGCCTGGTGCAAGACTTTCGAGTTGACGCCACTTCGGCGACTTGCGCGGCGATGGGGATGAAATGATGGTGATAAGGACAACACAACACCCAGTCCATGAGCGGAAATCTCCAACGCAGCCGGTAATCGAACCTGGGCCGTTAGGCATGACATTCTGTCGCGCCGACCACTCAGCTACCAAGGGCGGACGTAAAAATGGTTCAAATGGCTCTAAGCACTATGGGACTTAACATCTTAAGTCAGCCGGCCGGGGTGCCCGAGCGCTTCTAGGTGCTACAGTCTGGAACAGCGCGACCGCTACGGTCGCAGGTTCGAATCCTGCCACGTGCATGGATGTGTGCGATGTCCTTAGGTTAGTTAGGTTTAAGTAGTTCTAAGTTCTAGGGGACTGATGACCTAAGATGTTAAGTCCCATAGTGCTCAGAGCCATTTGAACGATTTGAACTTAATGATTTCAGCGTCAGCTCCACTGCACTCCCTGTAGAAGAATCTTAATACTAACTAAATTTAGTGGAAGGGGTTCAAGGCTTTCCTATTTTTAGTTATCTGGTAAAATAACGTCGAAAAGGCAGTTAAGTTTACCATTGGAAATTTTATTCTACTCACAAAACATTGTTTATAAATTGCACTATTGATAAAAGGAAATGTTTTAATACAGGATGGTAAAAACCAACTGTGTTCAACAAAAATGTGAACGAATATTCCCTGAATGGGTTTCCAAGTTCTACAATGGATCGAAGGATGACCTGTGCCATATCACATCTATAATCTAGGTTTAAATTAAGTTTCACAAGAGAGAAAACTATCAAAATGGTCTACAGTGACCCTCAATTATCTTTAATTACTTATCTAACTTGTCGTAAATTACAGTGGCTGATGTGGCTTCTCAATAACTGTATAACAGAAAAATCATCGCGTTTCAGATTTTTACTTCAAGTGGCAAATGTGAACACCATGAGCTTTAATTGACGATCGACACTAGTATTACGCAAAAAGGGGGTGTAACAGATGAGACTTCTGCAGTTCTGAGTGAAGCTTTATGCGCTGTTATGCGGCATTGTGTGCGTTGATTACCTTGTCGGGTTCGTCAGGGGGCGGCGGGCAGCACAGCTCCGCTCACCTCGCCGTCTCGGAAGGAACTCTCCCCTAACTTCTCCTTACTACAATTTACCGAAGTTGGTTTAAAAAAAAACTATCTGGCTGTGTTTTCATCTGACCAATCAGGGTCTCAATGTTAACCTTAAGGTCCGCCTACAAAAATTCTGTCTATCCAATAAGAAACGTTATACTTTGCGTGGTGGGGCAATGTTTTTAAAGTTTGTAACGTAACAGAGACGCGAAAAAGTCTCACGCTAAAACTTGCGACTGGGGTAGCCCTTTTTGTGTTATCGTAAGATCTATACTGTTCTTCTGGAGGGCTCCAGCTGTTAGCTGGCGACGTGGGTGTCCGTCCTTTATCGTAGGGCCTTCCAGCTTAACACGGTTCTGCTCTCGGCTTCTGTTCTCGTTTCTCCCCTCGGAACTGCGTCTGTCTCACAGTGGTAAGGTATGACATGCATTTAGGCATTCTTGTGTTAGTCTGTGGTATTACATTTGCTCACTCGTTACTCGTACTACTTTGGTTAATTTAATGTCACGATTTATTCCGAGCTATGTGACATACTACTGGATTTACTTATCATGTCAGGGTTTTCATGGAAGGTGTTGGATTTGCCTGACACCTTACAGTAGGTGGGGCAACGTTTGAGGCGGACTAGACCAGCTCACACCAAGTGAGTTCCTGATGCCAGGCACCGGTCCCACAAGGATTCCATCAATCTTGATCCTCACATGAGGGCAGCCTCCATTACGTCACTGCCATTCACATCTGACTTTGTGACCACGGGAGCCGCCGGTTGTAAACTTACGAGTGCTCATAGACTCCTTGCCAAAGAAGACCAGCGCTCTATCGTTGTGGCAGACCTGTGGACTTGTAAATACACTACTGGCCGTTAAAATTGCTACACCACAAAGATGACATGCTACAGACGAGAAAATTTAACCGACAGGAAGACGATGCTATGATATGCAAATGATTAGCTTTTCAGAGCATTCACACAAGGTTGGCGCCAGTGGCGACACCTACAACGTGCTGACATGAATCAACTTTCCAACCGATTTCTCATACACAAACCGCAGTTGACCGGCGTTGCCTGGTGAAACGTTGTTGTGAGTCCTCGTGTAAGGAGGAGAAATGCGTACCATCACGTTTCCGACTTTTGATAACGATCGGATTGTAGCCTATCGCGATTCCGGTTTATCGTATCGCGACATTGCTGCTCGCGTTGGTCGAGATCCAATGACTGTTAGCAGAATATGGAATCGATGGGTTCAGGAGGGTAATGAGGAACGCCGTGCTCGATCTCAACGGCCTTGTATCACTAGCAGTCGAGATGACAGGCATCTTATCCCCATGGCTGTAACGGATCGTGCAGCCACATTTCGATTCCTGAGTCAACAGTTGGGGACGTTTGCAAGGAAATAACCATCTGCAACGAACAGTTCGACGACGTTTGCAGCAGCATGGACTATCAGCTCGGAAAGAATGGCTGCGGTTACCCTTGGCGCTGCGTCACAGACAGGAGCGCCTGCGATGGTATACTCAACGACGAACCTGGGTGCACGAATGGCAGAATGTCATTTTTTCCGATGAATCCAGGTTCTGTTTACTGCATTATGATGGTCGCATCCGTGTTTGGCGACATCGCGGAGAACGCACATTGGATGCGTGTATTCGTCATCGCCACACTGGCGTATCACCCGGCCTGATGGTATGGGGTTGCATCGGTTACACGTCTTGGTCACCTCATGTTGACATTGACGGATCTTTGAACAGTGGACGTTACATTTCAGATGTGTTACGACCCGTGGCTCTACCCTTCACTCGATCGCTGCGAAACCCTACATTTCAGCAGGGTAATGCACGACCGCATGTTGCAGGTTCTGTACGGGCCTTTGTGGATACAGAAAATGTTCGACTGTTGCCCTGGCCAGCACATTCTCCAGATCTATCACCAATTGCAAACGTCTGGTCAATGGTGGCCGAGCAACTGGCTCGTCACAATACGCCAGTCACTACTCTTGATGAACTGTGGTATCGTGTTGAAGCTGCATGGGCAGCTGTACCTGTACACGCCATCCAAGCTCTGTTTCACTCAATGGCCAGGCGTATGAAGGCCGCTATTACGGTCAGAGGTGGTTGTTCTGGGTACTGATTTCTCAGAATCTATGCACCCAAATTGCGTGAAAATGTAATCGCATGTCAGTTCTAGTATAATATATTTGTCCAATGAATACCTGTTTATCACCTGCATTTCTTCTTGGTGTAGCAATTTTATTGGCCAATAGTGTATATTCCTAAATTTCAAAAGAGTACACGCCAGTCTTAGGCAGTTTTACTACCTACAGGACTTAAACTTTGTTGATTCAACTTGTTCTTTAACACTGAGGTTCCTATGGGACTTTGACTTTTATAAAGTGTGTGTTTAATGAACTTAGACTCATAAGGGGAGGCCGCCAATTGTGAAATTCAGATTCAATTGATATTGCGCATAATAAAAGCTCATGGCCAGACGTGTAATGTGGCAAAGCACCAAGATGCACTTCTCAGGCGTTGTCGAGAAAGTTAAAATAAACCGTTGCTGTGAAATACTCTCTACGATTAACCATTACCTACAGCGTTGCGATATATATATATATATATATATATATATATATATATATATATATATATATATATCATTCCCCGCAATCAGTTGCAATAATTATGCATATAATAAGTTGTTGAAAGTCGTTTGTCGTGGAAAACTGGCGACTTCGGACATCATTATGTTTTCCGCAAACAAAGTTGTATTTCACAAATGTTATTAATTGTCTTCATAATGTTAACCACGTATAGTTAATGGAACACGTAGAAACGATATTCCGAAACGAAAACGTATAGCGTAAGTCAAACGTTCGAAATAGAATATAGACACCACGAACACAAATTCGCTGTGGCAGGTATGAAATATAAACTCCGTTACTCGCTCGTTACACTTGAAGGACAGATGTTGAATGGGCCGAAACGAGCCGCCGCATAACAGCGTAGTTGCCTGCTAACTTCGAAAGAAGGTAGATGCGGTCCCTAACGCAACTTATAACATCGTCGAAATTCAGTGCGGACGGGAGAGCTTTGGTACACCCTGTTAAAAAAACGGAAAAATGGAGGCGGTACAATTGGAGAGCGATCCGCCTTCACCAACATGCATAAGCAATTCATTAATAGTTTATGTATATATATATTTGAATTACAATAAACTAATAATAAAAAATCTGTTGCATGGCGGGAGATTCGATGCGGCGACTTTCGGATTATGAACCCGAGCGCGTACCGCTGCGCCACGACGCTGTAGTAAATACCTGATCGTAGAGAGTATTTCACGGCAACGGTTTCTTTAACTGTCGATTTTCTCGAAAACGGCTGAGAAGTGCATCTTGGTGCTTTGCCACATTACACCTCTGGCCATGAGCTTTTATTATGCGCAGTATGAATCGAATCTGAATTTCACAATTGGCGGCCTCCCCTTGTCAGTGACAAACTAACTGACCTTCAGATGCCTGAAGTATTAAGGTTCTATTTCAAGAAATAACTTATTTATGTTTTGTTTTAATCTGTGTCTAAGTAGACATGCTATTAATCTTCTGCAAATAAACATGTTCAATCGTTGCTACCCGGATATCAGAAAGGAAGGAAGATTAGGGTTCAACGTCCCATCCCGGTCTTTTCCTGTTGCGATCTAGGGAAATCACGCAACTCCTAAATCTAGATGGTCAGACGAGGATTTTGAACCGATGTTCTCCCGAATGGGAGTCCAGTGGACTAACCACTGCGTCACCTCTCTCGAGTAGAAAGACTAGGCATACAATCCACATCCCGACCACCTAAGAAGACTCGGTCACAGGGTCCCTGGAATTTGTGTGATACTTTGTGAGTGCGGAATCACCAGCTGGTGTATCCGTACCTAGCCGATTGCTGCGCAGAGCACAAAGGCATTTCAAAAATCGAGAACTTATTCAGAAGTTGCTGAATACACTCGCACAAAGAGTGACCGAGTGATGTTTGATGAAACTAAAATCTTCTCCATCGTTTCTGCACATTGGGATTTTGTTATTAAAGATACATTTGGAAATTAGAAAGTGCGAGAAGAACTGCAGCCGGAATAGTGTCTATAGCCTTTGTACTGCGTGACAACGGGCTCTCGGCGCTAAGAAGACACATCCAATTCCCCTGGACTGTTTACGTTCCTGCAAGAACTCTGGTACCACCAGTGTAGGCACGGACACAATCTCCGGAAGCCTGACGTATTGACGACGTGCGCCGACGAATCACAAGCCACACATAGGCTGTAAAGGATCACCACAACAGCAGCCACGATAGTCAGTTGTTCCTGGTGAAGATGATGGACGATTTCTTCGAGAGCTATAATTTTTACTAAGATCTGATGCAACTAGTAAACCGGAAATGGTTTATACATGAATGGCGTCGTGAGTAACTTCCATCACTCTAAAAAAATTGTCCACTGCGTGCATGCCCTCGCTAATCATGCAGATATACAGGTTTCTGACTTCTCGTGGTTCTCTTCAGATCTCTGCCTGTACGGACTTTCCACGGCAGAGGCGTTACGCCCAGTATAAGCAATGATCTCGGTGTGGGAACCTCCCGCCTCTTCACACAGGTCGGTCATTCGTCTCCTTCCAAGGTTGTAGTTTCCTTTCGTAATGCTCTTTCATTGCGCAGGAGCGTGCTTTATACCTCGTGCGCCACGACACCGTTAAACGCTCTCCATTCGCATGATTGATGCGAAAGACGAAAGGGCCTTGACGAGTCCATAGACGTATAGTCACTCTGCAGTTCGAACCACTTTCATGTTTCCGTTTCAGCATCAGTAAGCGAGTTTAACTTCTTTCTGCTCTTATAACTGATTAAGGATGGTGCAAATTACCCAAATACTAATGTGTGTAAGGCGCACGGATAAAGTTTTAAACCAGTATCTCGACGACAAATAATCCACCTGACTGTGCAATACATGTACTAGTACTCTTGTTGCTAAGATTTTATGGTAGACAACTTTCAGAGTTGGTAGTATGGACCGAAACAAGGAAAACTTTTAAGTAAACCTGGGCTCTAAACGCGTATCTGAGGATCTGCGAGCACGTATTCACCTTCACCACTGTGAAACAGGTCTCTTCTATTGAACAAGCTCCTCAGGTGTACGTTTTAGAGCCCATGTTGACAGCACATTTTTTCCTTGTTTTGGTCCATACTACCAACTCTGAAAGTTGCCTACGCTACAGTCATAGCACCAACACTACCAGTATACGCACTGCACAGTGAGACGTATGAGAATGACTTTCGCTTCTAACTTTCGACTCATTCGTTTCCGGTACAGGGACCCTTACCTCAAATTGATTCATTTATCTTCTCCATCATCCTAGAAACTTTGTTAGAGCATCACGGAATCACTCCGTGTATACACACATCAACAGGCGTCGGCATCTATAACTTCTACGCTCTGTAGCTTCGTTGGATGCTGTTCCCAGACATGGGTTCCTATTCAAAATATTATGTACTTACTCCCCTCTGAAAGTCCTAAAAGTTTGTAACGGGAATTTCCGAACACCCTGTGAAACCGAAACCGGTAACTACCAATAGGGAGGAAATAAATTGCGATCTAGCCGGTCACTTTTTATTTTGCTGCAATTTTACCTTTCTCTGTTGTGACTGAGCCTAATTCTACTTAAATTAATTCTTTTGCTGTGTTGGTGCGGAAACTACTCGGGTGATCTATCGGTCGCGCATGGACTGTTGTGTTGAGAGCAGCAGGTTGGAGCGTAAACGGCCAGTGTAAAAAATAACTACATTGCTACCGTTAATCCTCGTCCTCTCCCTCCTTTCCTGCTACTATTTAACTTTGCTACCTATGAAAGCAATGCTACAATATGGAACTCTTCTAAGTTTTCCACTTCAAGAATATTCATAATTCGCCTTTTCTTTTGTTCCAGTAGATTTCAATATATGAAGCATTCATGTTTACGTACGGTTGTAATACTATAAACTTAATGCCGTAAGTCTCTATTTACATGCTTCCAAGAATTTTCAGAACAGTTGTACAATCGTAGATAACAATACAAAGGCATGAAAATATCAATTCGTGTTAAAATCTATGGCTTCTAGTCAATTTGTTCAACGCCATCTGTAATTACCGGAAAACAGACAACTCTCTCTCAGTCATCCTACGGAGGCGATTATCGTATAACAAGTGTAAATGATGCAGCATGGCCTGCTGGGACATATGCATCAAGGATGGAGTACTCAAACACTGCGGTTGCCACGTCAGAGAAAATTCTATGATATGGCATCATACCTACATGCCAAGCAAAATATATACATGTGTACCTATCACTTTTTTGCAGTGGTTTCTCGAAAGAAATTTACATCGCCTAGCGAAAATGAAATGGAATTTGACAATTTTTTCCCGGTAGAATATTGACCTCAGTCTCACTCAGAACAGTTTTTCTTGTAAAATGCTCTTATTACTGTTGCAGCGGCATCGATCAGCTATCGTTACAAAGACTAGGTCGATTCACACCACTCGACTGAATAAATGCGTCTCGAAATTCGCATTAGACGTATCATCTATGTTAACGTGCTCGTTCCAGCTATTGAAAATAAATATGACGTCTGACGAAATTTTACGCAAAATTACATTGACGATTACGGGACGTCATTTTTTCTTTATTTTCCCGTAATTATTAGACACAAGTCTATACGTTTCACACTATCAGCAGATTTTGGACTGTGGGTATTTTTTAATGATCACCCCGTACACATACTTAAAGAAATGAATATTGGGTCAAAATTATGTAGAGACTAGCTGAAAATTCCCACAGAGGAGGAAAGAAGCAGACTGTGTGATACATACAACTTTCATCTAATAATTACAACCAAATAATCGATAAATGATATGACTTGCTAATTTAGTTCGTTTTTCATTCCCCATTTCGATGAAATTATGAAACTGATAACCCATCTAAAGTGTGTGTTACACGTTTACTTTCTCCCTTTTGAACATAGAAGACGTTGACGCCCGTAACGTGTCGTGGGTCTTTTCCTATCACTTAATTTAAACCGAGTAAAATCTGTTCGGTATGTTTCAGCGGCTTTTTGCCGTGTTATGCAGGCTCGATTATTTTACTTAATTAACTTACTTCGTGAAACAGCCTCATTGCTCATTACTTTCCCCCATGCATTTGCAGTAGCATACCAATTCGCATTAATAAACAAAGGTACAATTACTATCAATAGATAATTTAATGAAATAATTAATGATGGACTCTGAGAATGGGAAAGCGCTGTCAATTTGTTTGATTAAAAAAAGTGAATGTAACAGGAAGTATATCAGACATGCAAGCCTCATACTGAATGTAATTTCCGGATGCAATGCATAAAAAAAATATAAATAATAAAGAAAGACATACACCGCTGGGGCAACTTATTACACTGATTAGCGTTACTAATTTGGCACAACTTCTGTATTTTTAACTTATGCTTCGCCCTGATGGCGATACAGCGATTCGCAGTTCTTACGCCGGCAGCTCGTGGTCTCACGGTCGCGTTCTCGCTTCCCGAGCACGGCTTCCCGGGTTCGATTCCCGGCGGGGTCAGGGATTTTCTCTGCCTCGTGATGACTGGGTGTTGTGTGATGTCCTTAGGTTAGTTAGGTTTAAGTAGTTCTAAGTTCTAGGGGACTGATGATCATAGATGTTAAGTCCCATAGTGCTCAGAGCCATTTGAACCGGCAGCTCGTGGTCTCACGGTCGCGTTCTCGCTTCCCGAGCACGGCTTCCCGGGTTCGATCCCCGGCGGGGTCAGGGGATTTTCATCTGCCTCGAGATGACTGAGTGTTTGTGTTGTCATCATCATTCATGAATGTGACGAGGTTGGCCTGTCAAAGGTTGGGAATTGGTACGGGCGCTGATAACCGCGCAGCTAAGCGCCCCACAAACCAAACATCATCATCACAGTACTTACATGTGCTTCTGATGCTGGCTGGTAACAGAACTCGAAAATGGTTATTCAAGCGTACGCTGGAAACTGACTCGGACTGTATGTTTCTCACTATATAAACACTGATCACGGTGTACTTAATTGTTCGTATCTTCCATTATGAAATAATCGGAAATTAATAACTCGAACTGCTAACACTGGACTAGCAATTGCGTGTCTTAGAATGGTTCTCACAATAATTTTCTCCAACGTTGCGACCCTAGTATCTATTTTAATTATTTTTGTATGTCTCCACTGTAGCTGTTTGCCATCTGTGATAATAACGATTTCATCCATCACTCTTCCCGGGCTTTATGAAAAGCAAAACATATGCCTCACGACAAGTGTATTCAAATGGTTCAAATGGCTCTGAGCACTATGGGACTTAACATCGCAGGTCATCAGTCCCCTAGAACTTAGAACTACTTAAACCTAACTAACCTAAGGACATCACACACATCCATGCCCGAGGCTGCATTCGAATCTGCGACCGTAGCAGTCGCGCGGTTCCAGACTGAAGCGCCTAGAACCGCTCGGCCACTGCAGCCGGCGACAAGTGTATTATTTCTGTCTGTCACCTCAACTTCTTCAATGAAATCCTCTCTCGCCTTTGAATGTCGCTCGCATATTTCTTCATGCTAACCATTCCTACATCATTAAATGCCCAACGGCTGTTACCTACGAAAAATGGTTTCACGCCCCGTCTTGTCCCCGTGAATCCTAGATATTACAGTGACCTGTTGATCTATTTTGCCCATTAAGAAACGAATAGTCACCTGAACCTGTCCATTTCTAATAAACTCTAACTTTTATCTCGGATAGATTTTCCAATTTTCCCCATCATCTGAGTCATCTGCCAGCGTTCGTGAACAGCCCAAAGTTAAAAGCAAACATATTCCCAGCTAAAAGAAAAATATCTGTATAGCTCATGCAGACAGTGGCAGGCGTTATGGTGCAACTTGCCGAAACGTCTGCGAACAGCTTTGGACTTCTTTGGAGGGGGAGACGTGGACAGTTTCCACTGATGGCTTTGCCGTTTGATCTCAGGCTCGAAATGGTGGCACCACGTAAGATAATGATGACCTTATTCTTCCATTACAGGGGCCCTTTGCTCGTCGAGTTCCTCGAGCGTGGAACTACAACCAATGCGCAGAGCTATGGAGACACCTTACAGCAACTGCGACGCGCCATAAAGTCAAAACGCCCAGGAATACTGTAGAACGGAATGATCCTGTTGCGACGGCCGGGGTGGCCGAGCGGTTCTAGGTGCTACAGTCTGAAACCGCGCGACCGCTACGGTCGCAGGTTCGAATCCTGCCTCGGGCATGGATGTGTGTGATGTCCTTAGGTTAGTTAGTTTTAAGTAGTTCTAAGTTCTAGGGGACTGATGACCTCAGAAGTTACGTCCCATAGTTCTCAGAGACATTTGAACCATTTTTGATTCTCCAGAATGAGATTTTCACTCTGCAGCGGAGTGTGCGCAGATTAACACTGTGTGCCGGGCCGAGACTCGAACTCGGAGGTATGCACGAAAGCTTCTGCAAGTTTGGAAGGTAGAAGACGAGGTAATGGCGGAATTAAAGCTGTAAGGACGGGGCGTGAGTCGTACTTGGGCAGCTCAGTTGGTAGAGCACTTGCCCGCGAAAGGCAAAGGTCCCGAGTTCGAGTCTCGGGCTCACATTTTTAATCTGCCAGGAGGTTTCATATCAGCGCACACTCCGCTGCAGAGTGAAAATATCATTCTGGAAATCTCATTCTGGAAACATCCCCCAGGCTGTGGCTAAGCCATGTCTCCGTAATATCCTTTCTTCCAGGAGTGCTAGTTCTGCAGGTTTCGCAGGAGAGCTTCTGTAAAGTTTGGAAGGTATGAGACGAGATACTGGCAGAAGTAAAGCTGTGAGGACGGGGCGTGAGTCGTGCTTGGGTAGCTCAGTTGGTAGAGCACCTGCCCGCGAAAGGCAAAGGTCCCGAGTTCGAGTCTCGGTCCGGCACACAGTTTTAATCTGCCAGGAAGTTTCATGTTTGAGCCTGTTGCCCGACAACGGTCGCCCCCAATCGGACGAAGGCTATGCTGCAGCGATTTGGCTGGCCAGCGCTGCAACTCCCTCCGACAGCCCGCATCCTTCACTGTGTGATTTTCACATCTCTGACGACCTGAAGAAGGACGTGCATGGACGTCGGTTTCTGTCGGGCGAGAAACAGAGAGTGCGGTTGTGGATTCGCCAGCGGCCGACCGCTTTCTGCCAAACAGGAACTGATGGTCTCGTCTCCCTCGGGGGTAAGTGTCTCTGCGCGTGTGGTGGGCACTTTTAAATGGAACAATTCCATGGTCCCGTTATGGCGGGCGTTCAGTTTTCATTTGACTGCCTCTCATAATTGACTGAATTTTAAATGCTGTCATAATAAACTCATTAAGAGCTATGATCGTACGTTAAAGATTTGACACAGTAAGTCAAATATCAAGGTTCGAAACTGTGTAAATGTCTCGAGGCTGCGTAACTCACAGCCCTCAAATTACCAAATTACACTACTGGCCATTAAAATTGCTACACCACAAAAATGACGTGCTAAAGACGCGAAATTTAACCGACAGGAAGAAGATGCTGTGATATGCAAATGATTAGCTTTTCAGAGCATTCACACAAGGTTGGCGCCGGTGGCGACACCTACAACGTGCTGACATGTCGAAAGTTTCCAACCGATTTCTCATACACAAACAGCAGTTGACCGGCGTTGCCTGGTGAAATGTTGTTGTGATGCCTCGTGTAAGGAGGAGAAATGCGTACCATCACGTTTCCGACTTTGATAACGATCGGATTGTAGCCTATCGCGATTCCGGTTTATCGTATCGCGACATTGCTGCTCGCGTTGGTCGAGATCCAATGACTGTTAGCAGAATATGGAATCGGTGGGTTCAGGTGAGTAATACGGAACGCCGTGCTGGATCTCAACGGCCTCGTATCACTAGCAGTCGACATGACAGGCATCTTATCCGCATGGCTGTAACGGATCCTGCAGCCACGTCTCGATCCCTGAGTCAACAGATGGGGACGTTTGGAAGACAACAACCATCTGCACGAACAGTTCGACGACGATTGCAGCAGCATGGACTATTGGCTCGGAGACCATGGCTGCGGCTACCCTTGACGCTGCATCACAGACAGGAGCGCCTACGATGGTGTACTCAACGACGAACCTGGGTGCACGAATGGAAAAACGTAATTTTTTCGGATGAATCCAGGTTCTGTTTACAGCATCATGATGGTAGCATCCGTGTTTGGCGACATCGCGGTGAACGCACATTGGAAGCGTTCATTCGTCATCGCCGTACTGACGTATCACCCGGCGTGATGGTATGGGGTGCCATTGGTTACACGTATCAGTCACCTCCTGTTCGCATTGACGGCGCTTTGAACAGTGGACGTTACATTTCAGATGTGTTACGACCCGTGGCTCTACCCATCGTTCGATCCCTGCGAAACCCTACATTTCAGCAGGATAATGCACGACCGCATGTTGCAGGTCCAGTACGGGCCTTTCTGGATACAGAAAATGTTCGACTGTTGCCCTGGGCAGCACATTCTCCAGATCTCTCACCAATTGAAGACGTCTGGTCAATGGTGGACGAGCAACTTGTTCGTCACAACACGCCAATCGCTACTCTTGATGAACTGTGGTATCGTGTTGAAGCTGCATGGGCAGCTGTACCTGTACACGCCATTCAAGCTCTGTTTGACTCAATGCCCAGGCGTATCAAGGCTGTTATTACGGCCAGAGGTGGTTGTTCTGGGTACTGATTTCTCAGGATTTACGTGCGGTTAAAGGCGCTGCAGTCTGGAACCGCAAGACCGCTATGGTCGCAGGTTCGAATCCTGCCTCGGGCATGGATGTTTGTGATGTCCTTAGGTTAGTTAGGTTTAACTATTTCTAAGTTCTAGGGGACTAATGACCTCAGCAGTTGAGTCCCATAGTGCTCAGAGCCATTTTTTTTCTCAGGATTTATGTACCCAAATTGCGTGAAAATGTAATCACATGTCAGTTCTAGTATAATATATGTGTCCAATGAATGCCCGTTTGTCATCTGTATTTTTTCTTGGTGTAGCAATTTTAATGGCCAGTAGTGTACATTAATCCAGTAGTTGAGAACGAGAACAGTTAGAAACTTTACACACAATTTTAAACCTTTTAGAAATATATTCTCGCTGACACTCTCCACAAAATAACGAAAGAAACGAAGCTTATAGCTCAGTACACTTTCGCTATTCATACAGCAAAACTTCAGCTTCTGGTGTGGCGCTTTAGTTTATGACTTCTTTACTGCTAACTCTATTGGCAACACGTTTTGCAGTCAGTATCCACATATACCGCTGAATGCACCTGCGAATTTGTATTGTTGTATGACACAACATATACTCTACCATATATGACGTTGAGATACATAATAAGCCAGCTATCCTACAACGGATTTCGATTACTTAAAGAATCAAGTTGGGTGGGTGGGTGGGTGCGGGGGGCGTGGGGGAGGGGGGGGGGAGTGGTGTGGCGTTCGTGAATAACTAAGAAATATAAAAAAGAGACTTTGATGTATGCATAAATGTTGTTGGTTATAGTTATGGTCAGAAATAATGTTAAAAGTGTTAGCCAGACTTTACTTTGAACGAGTCCAGTAATTACACACATAAATGAAATAATGCAGTTTCTTTAACAACGTTAAATGTATCTGCGGGAAAAATCCTTTTTCATGCCTTTCGTGATCTCTCTTGCTGCAATATCGTATACGGAGAGCCACAGATGTTACTGTAGGGAATAACTCGACGTCAACAAAGAAAATAATAGTAATCAGGGCGCCCAATGCTAAGTCAAGCTACTAAATGATTTAAGACAAGTGATTCGTGTTACCTGGATGTTTTAAAGACTTCTTCGTTTGGTGCTCTATACAGTAACTTTTTTTACATAAATGCCTGTGTTCCGAGCTAGCAGAAAATGAAATAGGCATATAATTTCTTGTGCACTGAGAGACATACACAGCAATGACTATTAGCGTGTCGTTCGCTCGGATGCCTACGCCAGAAGAAGAAGAACACATTTAAAACACAAGAGAATCTAAACTGAAGCACCAATAAGTTAAACTGGTTCTCTCACCTCTGAACTTCAAAGATACCTTTCTGGTTGAACATTACATTACTATTTCCTAAAAATAATACACTGACGGAAAAATCGCAGCTCCAAAAAGTAGAGTAATGAAATTTCGGGAATACATTAAGCTAGGTGATATATTTAAGTGATTAACATTGCAGGATCACAGATTAATGTAAGCGCGAGAAAAGTCGTTGCAAATGTGAAATGCTGGTACATTAATAACGGACGTCGCCGTCAGAATGTTGAATACAAGCATGCAGACGTGCATGCGTTGTGTTGCACAGTTGCTGCATGTCAGTTTGTGGAATGGAGTTACACGCCTGTTGCCCTTGGTCGCTCAATACAGGGAAGGTTAATGCTGTTTGTGGATGAAGGTGGCGTTGTCGTCCGATGATGTCTCGCATGTGCTCGGTTTGAGACAGATCTGGATCTCGAGCTGACCGAGGCCACATGTCGACACGCTGTGGGGCATGTTGGGTTACAGCAAAGGTAAGTGGGCAAGCGTTATCCTGTTGGAAAACACCCCTTGGAATGCTGTTGATGTATGGCAGCAGAACAAGTCGAATCACCAGGCTGCGTACAGATTTGCAAAATGGTTCAAATGGCTCTGAGCACTACGGGACTTAACATCTGAGGTCATCAGAACTTAGAACTACTTCAGGGACTCCGGAACGCCCTATACTTGCAATGTTAAAACAACGCTTATAAATTACATCTTTCCTCACAAAGTATTTGAGGTAGGAAGTTGAACTTTTTACAGATTATTTATTGGAATATGGGCTACAACTTAAGACAGGGATTTTACAAAATTTTAGTTCAGTTATTAAAGATGATTTTTTTTCAATTGCAATGAAGATTCACAACTTTTTTGCAATTTTTTATTTATATATTCAAAAATATACAGTTTTTTGGAAAAAGGCTGTGTTAAATTATGCAGAAGGTACTGTGTAACATTTACTGAAAGTTTGAAACAAATATGTTTGGAAGATCCTTAGAAAACATGTAATTAGTATGAGAAAATAAAAGTTTTGGGAATCGAGCGACAAAGATTGGATTAACTTTTTAGTGCATTCCAGGTCCATAGGATGGATTATCTTCATCCTCTGCAAACTCCTCCTCCAGCTTCCTCTTGTTCCTCCTCCTGTTTACTCTTGTTTGTATTTCTAGACTCTTTACAGCCCTGTCTGCAGCCCGAAGGCGTTCCTTGTCTAAAGCAAGCATCGCTCGTACCATGTTAGAACCTATCTTCATTCCCATATTTCTAAATACCTTGCACCTTACAATGTTGCCAACATTTCTCCTTTTCTTAAAAGCCTTCAGAGGATTTCTAATAACTTTACTTTTACTCATTATTATACTTCAACAAAACAGAGACTCAAGAAACAGAATTAATTACGAATATTTTCGAGATAACGACAGAGTTAATAAACATGAAACAATCGACAATCACACCAGCGATATATATTGAACCATCACAGGTTAGCCACAACACATACTTTATCTCTCATCACTAAAATGTACCTGATGAACACGGACGTTAATAATAACACCATTTGACAGCAGTTTAACAGCGCCACAGTGGGTCACGCCCATGTAGAACACATTTCAAAAAAAATTTAAAAATAGTTGTAGTCTTCGGAATTGAATGAATTATGTATCTATTAAAAGGTAATAGTCTGCAGATTCAGAAAACGCAAAAAAGTAAAAATTGAACTTTTCATGATTTTGAGCCTTTCCGGAGCCCCTTAAACCTAACTAACCTAAGGACATCACAGACATCCATGCCCGAGGCAGTATTAGAACCTGCGGCCGTAGCGGTCGCACGGTTCCGGACTGAACAGATTTGCAGTCAGGGTGTGTAGGATAACCAGGAGAGTGCTCCTGCTGTCATAAGAAATCGCACGCCAGACTTTAAGTCTAGGTATAGGTCGGGTGTGTCTAGCACGCAGACAGGTTGGCTTCAGGTCTCAACCAGCGTCCTTATAAGCCTCTCAATGGACCTCCTTCTAAGCAACACATTGTCATCACTGGCACCAAGGCAGAACCAGCTTTCAACAGAAAACACGACAGACCTCCACCCTGCACTCAAATGAACTCTCACTTGACATCAATGAAGTCGCAAATTGCAGTGGTTTGGGGTCAGTGGAATGCACACTGTAGGGCGTCTGGCTCGGAGCTGTCCTTGAAGTAACCGATTTGTAATAGTTCGTTGTGTTATTGTGATGACAGCTCCTGATCAGATTGCTGCTACAGACGCAGTACGATGTGTCAGAGCCATGCGCTGAACACGATGGTCTTCCCTCCAGTGCCACATGGCTGTCCGCAGCCCGCTCTTCATGCGACCGTAGATTCTCGTAGTCACCGCTGCCCGCAATCATGTACAGTAGCTATATTCTTCGCAAGTCTTTCTGCAGTATCGCAAAAGTAACATCCACCTTCTCGTAGCTTAATTATACTACCTCGTTCAAACTCAGTGAGGTGATGAAAGTGGTGTCTTTGTCGCTTTAAAGGCATTCTTGACTAACGTCAATTCACCACGCCCAATCTCAAAGGTAACTAACGTTCACGGCCGTTTCAGCGTGTATTTAAAGCAAACCTGACCTGCATCCTCATAGCGGCGCCACTAGCGCCAAAAATACGACTGGCTCGAAATTTGAATGAATTCCACCTTTCAGATGCCTAACAACTTTCCTTTACGTGAGATAACTCTTTCTTGGTGTTGTGCTTTTTTTTTTACGTCAGTCTAGCTGCGTGGGTTCTAGTACTACAGGAGTTTATGATTGTCTGCTGATCACGCACCACCCTCAAAACAACAATTCTCTTTTTCAGAAAATCAAATACAGCTGCTAAGCGATTAGGACGTGGTTGCTATAGTTTCTACACTATGACGATTACTGCCCTCCTACTGGTATCCGTACAAATGTTATGTTTGCACCTCCCATATTTATAAACTATCTACTTTCATTTTCTGGTATTATAGTCGTCTTTTACGTTAGAGATATTTGAAATGTTTGCATCTAGTCTGGGTCACATGGTATGTCATTGTGACTCAAGTGCTGCAACAGCAATGAAGAACGAAGATTCAGGATGTGCAGTCGCCGGAACTCCGTTTCTCCGTATGATATTTAGGCCTTATATCTTTCAGTCATAATCCGAATAAGCAGACAGACTGAAATTACAGCATTCGCATCCTCTATTTCAAACACGAGAGCCGCATCACTACGCTCGAGGCCATCGATTCCAAAGATCCTGAGACGTTGTTCGGCGAAAACCGCTTTGTATGAACTGAATTTGTGGTTGGTTAGATGAGCGATCCATGTTAGTATATCGATACATCAATAGGAGCGCTCTGTGTGGTGTATGACACTGACGACTCCATCATACTGGGGCTCGTGAAGTACTGGAAATTTATTTCGCGGATAATTTAATTAACAGCCTTACCCTGCACAAAGCACGCGACTCGGTGCATTAATTTATTAAATCGCAAAGACGTCCCAACTGGGCAGCTCCCATTGGTGCTTCGATATCTCAGCAAGGTTCGAGCGTCTAAGGACAGATTCAGTTCACACGCAACTCTTTGCCGCCGAACAATATCCTTGGTTCTTTTGTGGGCACAAGGGCAGTGACGGGGCTCTCACGATTAAAACGACGGATACTAGTGTTGTAGTTTCAGTCTGTCAGCTCGTTAGGAAAGTGACCGACCGATAAACTGTCGAAATATCAGTTGAAATGGTGGCGGTGCTGTGGGTGTTCACCCGAAATCTAACGCATCAGATACTCATTTTACTAAGGTTTGAAGCTCCTCTTTTCGTTCTCCCGTGTTTGCGATTTAAAAATTGGGTTGTTTTGGAAATCAGCCTTATGCAAACACAATTAGTTTATTTTTACATTTCCGCAGACGTGTTTCAACACCAATGTGTCATCTTCTGCGGGCTAAATCTTTATTTCTTAAAATTACATGGCTAATTGAACTGTATTATTGTACATCGATTTTAGTGCTCGTTTACGTCGGTTTCTTTCTTTCTCTCTCTCTCTCTTTTTTTTTTTTTTTTTTTTTTTTTTTTTTTTTTTTTTTGACAGCGTGTCATCTGCAAAATGTTCCGTCCTGTTTCGTGTCTCTGGTTGGTGTCTCAATCAGCTACTATTTAGTGCATTGCTTACACTCAGTTTTCATAAATTTGCGCTAACCACCTCACCTCACATGCACTTACACTAAATGTGATGAAATGGGATCTGAGCAGACACTTCTGACTTCTTGTCAGAACGGAAAATTTTGCAGATGACTTGGTGTCAAAAAAACGTCGAAAACTAGCACTAAAATCGATGTACAATAATACAGTTCAATTAGCGATGTAATTTTAAGAATTAAAAATATAACCCACAGAAGATGACTCATCGGTGTCGAAACATGTCTCGGGAAATACAAAAATAAACTAATTGTATTTATTTAAGGCTTATTTCCAAAACAACCCAATTTCTAATGCATCAGTCAATACGCGGAGAAAATATGAAAATGCCTATCGAGAATATAGTACTTCACTTTCTTCCGTAAGTATCAGCACGTGCTGAGTCATCAGTTTCACTTGAACTCAAGCATTTCTCTCGTCATCGACTCACTTCCGGATTTTATTGGACATGCGACGTATTCGCAGAACTTATTACTCTCTATCCAGTAGCTCACGGCAATTAATCTGCGAGGGGCCTCGTAGCGAGAACATTGCAGACTATGACCAACCCATCCGTCTTCAAACCAATGTCGACCACCCGTTTTCGGAGCAATACTGTGAAGGATAAATCACTCACATTGCACCCGCCTCCGCAGCGACAATGCAACCTTCCGCAGCGGTATTGAACCATGGGGTAGCCGATACAGTTCCAGCGGAGGAGGAAATTTGCATCGCCTCGATCTCCACAACAAACTCTGCGAAATTGTCCACCAGTAAGTGACAAATTAGTTCGCAATCCCTTTTGACACACAAGCGGCTTGTAATCAAATTGCGTGCTTATGGAATATCGTCTTAGTTATGCGACTGTAGTGGTGATTCCCTGTCAGAGAGGTCACAATTCGTAGTAAGTGACGGGAAATCATCGAATAAAACAGAAGTGATTTCTGGCGTTCCCCAAGGTGCTGTTACAGGACCTCTGCTCTTCCTTATCCATATACACGAGTTAGGAGACGATCTGAGTAGCAGTCTTAGATTGTTTACTGATGATGCTGTCATTTATCTTCTAGTAAAATGATCAGAAGACAAAAGCAAAGTGCAAAACGATTCAGAAAAGTTATCTGTATGCTGCAAGAACTTACAGTTGACCCTAAATAAAGAAAAGTATGAGGTCATTCACGAGGCCTTAAATTCAGCTAAATAACTACGAATTACAATAACTAACAACTTAAATTGGAAAGAACACGTAGAAAATGCGGTAGGGAAGGTGATTCAAAGACTGCGATGTACTGGCGGAACGCCTGGAAGATGCAACAGATCTACTAAAGAGAGTGCCGACACGACACTTGTCTTCTTTTGGAGTACTGCTGAGCGGTGTGGGATCCTTACCAGATAGGATTAACGGAGTACATCGAGAAAGTTCAAAGAAAAGGGGCACCATTTGTGTTTTAGAGAAATAGAGGGGGGGGGGGGAAGTGTCGCGCGGGAATGATGCAGGATTTCGGGTGGACACGGTTAAAACAAAGGCGTTTTTCGTTGCGGCGGAATCTTTTCACGAAATTTTAATCACCACTTTTCTCCTACGAAAGAGAAAATATTTTGTTGACTCCAACCCACATAGGTAGAAACGATGGAATAAAATAAGGGAAATCACAACTCGCACGGATAGATATAGGAGTTCGTTAATCAAAATATCCACGGGTGTACTGCCGGTCTACAGTGTCCAACGGGCACAATATTTCGGCGATCATACATGTCGCCATCATCAGGTGAACTGACGGACTGAGCTCCTGTGAACGTGCCGGCACGGAGATCCGTACACTATGGCTGCTCAGGTGGAACTGGGTTCGGTCGCGGCGGCGGCGGATTTAAATACCCTCCGCCCGCGGCGCGCTCACTCCGCCGTCCGCGCCCCGCGCCACGGTCGCGCGGTGGAACAGATTGCGACGGCGTTCGTTTTCTACGCTCGCCGGCCGAAGTGGCCGAGTGGTTCTAGGCGCTACAGTCTGGAGCAGCGCGACCGCTACGGACGCAGGTTCGAATCCTACCTCGGGCATGGATGTGTGTGATTTACATAGGTTAGTTAGGTTTAAGTAGATCTAAGTTCTAGGGGACTGATGACCTCAGAAGTTAAGTCCCATAGCGCTCAGAGCCATTTTTCCGCTCCCTGTTCGAGTGTGGAATAGTAGAGAATTATGGTGAAGGTGGTTCGGTGAATCCTCTCCCATGCACTTAAGTGTGATTGCAGAGTATTTATGTGGATGTAGATGTAGACTTCGACGGCTCTTCAGTATTTCGTTTGTCAGAAGGGAACGTCAAGGCCGGTTCCTTTGGAGATATCAGTCTTCCCGTTCTGGCAGAGACACTACACCTGACAGACATTAATCACAGTCATCTGTAAGGATATTTCACTGTCCAGAGAAGCAAGATATCTGATGACAACAGGTTTCGCCGTTCTCCTCCTCTCACACGTCAAAGGCACTGATCAGCGTCATCTGTAATGAATATTTCACTCTGCATCGAAGTCTAAGTTGGTTTGAAAACTTATGACAGTTTAAAACCTTGTGTCAGACTGCGATTCGAACCCAACACCTTGCCGTCGCGGGCAGTACTCTTACCGATCGGTCATCCACCTCATTAATTCTGCTTCTACCTCACTCCTACTTTCAAAACTTGAAATAGTGGAGGCGGATCCTCGGTTTTGCACGGACAGCTGTCGGTAATGGTATTTTCTGCGAAGGGTGTGTTTCTGGGTTAGAGTCCCGTTCAGCACACAGGAAGTTTCAAAACAATAGACATTGCGCTGCAGAGTGAGAGATTCATTCTGGAAACAAATACCTCGGTCGTGACAGAGCCGCTGTATAGTTTCTTCGAGAAGTTGTTCGAGTAGCAAAATATGCAGAGCTAGCGATATAATTTAAGTAATCAGTTATCAATTATAGGAGCAAAGTCACTCGCAATGCCTGTAACAGATTCTTCGATTATAGCCGGTTGTTGATGATGTTGTTGTTGTTTCCTACTCTTGAGTCCAGACTGGTTACATACAATCCTCAATGCTACTCTTTTTTGTGCAAGCCTCTACACCTCCGAATAGGTACTGCAACTTCCATCCCCCTGAATCTGATTATTGTATTCATCTCGCATTTTTCTCTAGCACCACGTTTCAAAAGTTTCTATACTCTTATTGACTAAACAGTTTACAGTCCACGTTTCACTTCCATACACAGCAACACCCCATTCAAATACTATCAGAAAAGACTTCCTAACGCTTAAATCTACATTCGATGATAACAAATTACTCTTCTCCAGAAATGCTTTCCTTGCCATATGCAGTCTACATTTTATACCCTCTCTACTTTGGTCATCATCAGTTACTTTGCAGGCCAAATTGCAGGACGCATCTACTAATTTATGTGTACCGTTTCCTAATCTAATTTCCTCAACTTTGCCTACTTTAATTTGACTACATTCCATAATTCTTGTTTTGTTTTTGTTGATGTTGATTGTAACCTCCCAACAGAAAAAATAATAATCATGACATTCACATTTAGTGTAACCTCCCAACAGTTTACTTCCGTAACCGCGGAATAAAATCTGACTAACCTCCCAATGACAATGTGACTCATATATATAACCTTTCAATAATTAACTGACTGTGAATCTAAACTGGTAAATCTGGACGTCAGCAATGCTGCGTCATGGCCCTGAAAAGTCATTCTGAATAAATTGTAAAATGTCACCTCATGAAGTCGCCGGACAACGCGTATATATCTGCTCCTATAAGAAAATTTTCTGGCGCAGCCCAGTGCAATGCTGGCCGCTAGATTTGTCATGTATAAAAAGAAACAACTGATTTTTCTTTACGATAATGGGGATGACCATGGATAGGAGAAATTAGTAAAATCTTTAAATTCAGAATAATGATTGTCAAAAGTTAATTCTATAAGAAAGATTATTATTAAGAGATTTTTAAAAACATTTACATGCGACTTGATATAACAATACTACAAAATCAGTTGATACAAATTACATAAGCGCGCTGCTGCTTTTACCTTATACTACATTGCTGAGGCACGACCGGCCCAACCGCTCGACTGCGAGCTACTACCACTACCGCCGACACTGCTACTACAGCAGCCGACACTGCTCTCTGGTCTGCGATTCTATTGTAGCTTACATATCGCAGGCAGCACTTGAGCAGTCCATCGAAATTACATCTGGTCGAGTGCGCTAGCAATAAATTCCTTAGTCATGGACCTCCTACATCATCCTATTATCCCTTTTCAGAACACTGCCCATTTCGTTCAACTGCTCCTCTAAGTCCCTTGCTATCTCTCACAAAATTAAAATGACATCGCCTAACTTCAAAGTTTTTATTTCTTCTCCCTGAGCTTTAACTCAGACTCCAAATTTTCCTTTGGTTTCTTTTACTGCTTGCTAAATATACAGACCGAATAACACGAGGCATAAGCTACAATCCCGTCCCACTCCCTTTCTAACAACTGCTACCCTTTCATACTTCTTGATACTTATAACAGTGATCTAGTTTCTGTACAAGTTGTAAATAGCCTTTCGCTGCCTTCAGAATTTCAAAGATAGCCTCCAGTCAATATTATCAAAACCTTTCTCTGAGCTACAAATGCTATAAACATGGGTTTACCTTTCCTTAACCTATCTTATAAGAGAAGTTGCAGGGTCGGTGGTGCCTCATGTGTTCCTAAAATTCTCTGTAATCCGAACTGATCTTCCCCGAGATCGATTTCTATCAGTTTTTCCATTACTCTATAAGGAATTCGTGTTAGTACTTTGCAACCATGATTTATTAAACTAATAGTTCGGTAGTTTTCACACCTGCCAACATCTGCTTCCTTTGGGACTGGAATTATTATTTTCTTCTTGAAATCTGAGGGTATTTCTCCTGTCTCATACAACTCGCTCACCAGATGGAGGAGTTTTGTCACGGCTGGCTTATCCAAGGCTATCTGTGATTCTGACAGTACGTCGTCCACTTCAGGGGCCTTGTTTCGATTTAGATCTTTCACTTCTCACAGTGTCGTATCTCCATCTTATTTTCATTTACGTCCTCTTCCACTTCTATAAGAATACTTTCAAGTTCATTTTCCTTGCATAGGCCCTCTATATACTGCTACCACCTTTCAGCTTTCCCTTCTTGGATTAGGACTGGCTTTCCACCTGAGTTCTTGATATTCGTACAACAGCTTATCTTTTCTACAAAGGGCTCTTTAATTTACCTATAGGCTTTTTCTCACTTACTCCTAGTGAGGTACGCTTCTAAATCCCTAAGATTGTTCTCTAGCCGTTCCTGCTTTGACATTTTTCACTTCCCATCAATCTCATTCTTTAGACGTTTGCATTTCCTTTCCCCTGCTTCATTTGCCGCATTTTTATATTTTCTCCTTTCGTCAGTTAAATTCAGTATCTCAAGTTTTATCCAAGAATTTCCACTAGGCCTTTTCTTTTTACCTGTTTGGCCCTCTGCTTCCTTCATTATTTCATCTCTCAAAGCTACCCATTCGTCGTCTGCGGTATTCCTTTCCCCTGTTCTAGCCAATCGTTGCCTAATGCTCCCTCTGAAACTTGCAACAACTTATGGGTCTTTCAATTGATCCAGGTCCCATCGCCTTAATTTCTTACCTTTTTGCAGATTCTTCAGTTTTTATCTACAGCTCATAATCAATAAATTGTGAACACAGACTATATCTGTCCCCGGAAATCTCTTTCAGTTTAAAATCTAGTTCCGAAATCTCTGTCTTACTATTATACAAGCAGTCTGACACATTCCGGTGTCTCCAGGTCTATTCCACGTAAACATACTTATTTCATGAGTCTTAAACCAAGTGTTAGCGTTGATTAAATTCATCTCTGTCTAAAGTTCTGCCACGTGGCTTCCGCTTTCATTCCTCTGCCCCACTCATTATTCACCTAATATCTGTCCTCCTCTTCCGTTTCCTACTAATGAAGTCCAGTCCCTCATCACAAGTAAATTTTCGTCTACGCTAACTGTGCGGATAATTTCTTGTATGTCATCATACATTTCTTCAATCTCTTTATCATCTGCGGGGTTAGTTGACATATAAACTTGTACTACTGCGGCAGGTGTGGGCTTCACGTCTATCTTGGCTACGATAAGGCGTCCATAGTTGCTCACGCTTATTCAGTATTGAATCTACTCCTGCGTTATCCGTATTTGATTTTGTATTTGTACCCCTGTATTCCTATGACCATAATTCCTGTTACTACTGCCACCTAACTTCAGATAATTCCCATTATATCTAACTTCAAGCTATACATTTCCCCTTTTAAATTTTGTAACCTACATACTCCTTTAAGTGATCTAACACTATACCCTCCGATCCGTAGAACGTCATTTTTGTTTCTCCTGATGACGTCGTCCTCCTGAGTAGTCCTCGCATGGAAACCCACTGGGGGATTATTTTATCTCCGGGATATTCTGCCCAAGGGGATGCTACCATCATTTAACTATGCAGTAGAGCTGCATGCCCTCGGGAAAAATTACGGCTGTAGTTTCCCCTTTGCTTTCAGCCATTCGCAGTACCAGCACAGCAAGACCGTTTTGGTTAATGTTACAAGGCCAGTTCAGCCACTAAACCAGTCTGTTGTCCCTGCCACTACTGAAAAGGCTGCTGCCCCTCTTCAGGAACACCACACGTCTGCCTGACCCCTCAACGGATACCCTTCCGTTGTGGTAGCACCTACGGTACTGCTGTCTGTAAAGCTGAGGTGGAACGCAGGCCACCCTACGAATGGGGGGAGTGAGCTTTCTAACTTAACTTGGCATTATGTAAATTCTATTCTTACTATACAAAGAAACTGTTTCTATGAGCAGCGCAACATTGCTGACTGTCTGATGATTCCGTAGACATCAAATGAACCTTCTGAAATTGCGATTTTCAGATCTCTCTCAGAAACCCATATTTCGAACGTTGCAAACAGATCAATCCATTACCCCATATTTTTTTGTCACTAAGCGAGGATCTATAACAAATAAAGATTGAGACAGGATAATAGGTTTCGTGGGTGATCTACTCTTTTGGCTAATTACATAACTGTGTCACGTATAGACAAAGGAATCCTCTGTGCAATATCAAAATCCAGTTAGTTAGTATTTCCAAATAAATGGGTCATTCAAATAATGTTAGAGGACAAAAGATAATATTTCAATCATGGATCGCTAAGACATCAGGTTAATTAATATTAACAATATATTCCGACGTATTAATGTCAATATTCTGTTATCGATAATTTAATTTTGGAAATACGGCTGTCACGCGATATGTAAGACCAGTTCTGGACTCAGCACAACAAATGCTTTAAGATGAGACAATTCACACATCATTTTACACTCATTTTAAATTTCGTTAAAGTTCCATTTATTTTATTTAGCTAAGATGACAGACCAATTTGTGGATAAAATAGATGACTCAAATATTGTTTCTATCACATTTGTATACATTCCAGCTCATTTAATTTGGAAGTTACAATCTCTGTTGTGTTAAAAGTATTGTAAATTAAAATACTGCCTGCCACTGGGCAGCTTATTTCTACTATGTAGTACATATTTATACTTAGTTTGCTTGATTTCATACCCACTAAACTGATGGGGAGAGGCATGTCTAAACAAACATTTTTCGGAGACACTAACAGCAGTTGTATGTGAGACGTCATTTGTGTAGGCCCCGTGACCTACAATTCGAGTATTTTTTGCGATTGTCTGCCAAAATTAAGTTGGCGGCACTGAAACAACATGTCCGACGTTTTAGTATTGCGTAAGAACTGTGATTTCAGTGAACGGTGTTCGCCAGTAAACCACGTACCCTGAATTATTGCCGTAGAACAAGTGAACCCAATATCATTCATATTTGACACCGTTTAAATCTATTACTGTTTATAGATATCTGGCTTCATCTGATTAGCGAAGGCTCAGAGCTTAAATGATTTTTGACATCCAGAGATAGCAAACGCCACAAGCTTCTGCGAATTTTGGAAATTAGGAGAGAGGTACTGGCAGGAGTGAAGCTGTGTTGGCGTAGAGTGAGAAACGCCAGGGTAGCTCTGACGGTTAAAGCAAAAGTAACTATTTCTAATTCTTGGATGTACACTGGACGATCTTTTCTACATTTGCATTTATATGATTACTCTACAGTTCACATTTAGGTGCTTGGCAGAGCATTTGTCGAACTACTCTCACACTTCACTCTACCATTACTCTTTCAAAGCCCTTGCAGGAAAAACGAACACTTAAACCTTACTGTGATAGCTCTGATTTCTCATGTTTTATGCTGATGATCATTTCTCCCTTTGTAGGTGGGCGCCACAACAAAATATTGTTGCATACGGAGGAGAAAGCTGCTGACTGAAATTTCATGAGAAGATTCTGCGTATCGAAAAACACTTTTCAACCCCATTCGCGTATCATATCTCCCTCCCCGATTTCGCGATGGTAAAAAGTGAGGTGCCCTTCTCTGAACTTTCTCGATGTCCTCAGCGAGTCCAACATGACGTGGATTCCACACCGAGCAGCAATATTCCAGAAGAGGACGGACAAGAGTTGTGTAGGCTGTGTTCTTAGTGGACCTGCTGCATTTTTTCAGAGTTTTGCCAATAAACCATAGTCTTTGCTTTGCTTTTCCCACAACGTTATCTATGTGATCAACCGAGTTTAAGATATTCTTAACTATAATCCCTACATATTTAGTTGAAATCATAGCCTCTAGATTCTTGCAGCAGTGGATACACCGGTTCCCGTCAGATCACCGAAGTTAAGCGCTGTCGGGAGTGGTCGGCACTTGGATGGGTGACCATCCAAGTCGCCATGCGTTGTTGCCATTTTTCGGGGTGCACTCAGCTCATGATGCAAAGTGAGGAGCTACCCGACAGAATAGTAGCGGCTCCGGTCAAAGAAAACCATCGTAACGACTGGGAGAGCGGTGTGCCGACCACATGCCCCTCCTATCCGCATCCTCACTGAGGGTGACACGGCGATGGGCCATTAGTGGCCTGAAGACGGAGTGCTTTTAAAGCCTCTAGATGTGTACAATTTGTCGTGTAACCGAAATTTACCGGGTTCCTATTATTACTCATATGGATGATTTCACACTTTTCGTTATTTAGAGTCAATTATCACATTTCGCACCGTACAGATATTTACGAGGGGCCTTCAGTAAGTATTGGAACACATTTTTCTCTGAAAGTGGGTTGGTTTTATTCAGGATTCCACTACACCATGTTATTCCCCACTTTTTTGGCCAAAAAACGCATCAGTCTGATGCTGCTTACAGTGCCGGCTGCACACGCGACCTTTAGCGGCGCGTCTTAATCAAGTTGGGAATTCCTAGGAAAATTTTATAATGTACAAATATGTTTTTATCTTTAACGTGAGCACTGTTGCTCTAAACCATTTCATAACTATTTACTCTATGTAATGCAAAAATTTTTTACTTCTATGAAGGCTGCCTTAGAGCAGTTGAAACCTAGGTAAAGTGGAAAATTTTTTACCTGTTCAACCGAAGAGCCGTATTTTCAAGTAATATTATAAATTTCGTCTACGGTTGCTGCATTATCGGCCATGTTCAAAATGGTTAATTAAATGTGATAATTTCTTAATTCTGAGACAGTACATTTTTGTTCATCACAAGCAAGCAGATTAACTTTTAAAAAATCAGGGAACAGAGAATTAATTTCAAAACTGGCATCAATGAGAAAGATAAAGGAGGCAGAGTATATCTTTTACGAAGCACATTTATTTCATTACTGAATTTGATGCACATCCTATGAATACACAAGACTGGTGCCTGAATAAAAAAGCTTAACTAAATAATTCGCAAAAAATTGTGGAATCGCGCAATTAAAAAGGAAAAACACCCAAACTTGAAGTGGAACACAATAATTCAATCATTCCATCTACGTACCCACGACTGTCCGAAAGGAACAAAGCAACTTTCACACTTTTAATTTCAACCACGATCATCGCAGATTTTAACAAAATAATTATGCCACATTCCGAAAATACATAACTATACACGCTTCAGTTAAGCTGAAGTACTTAAATAGGCCATGAATTTAACACAGGAAAGTTCTAATTCGACCTATCAGTAGAAACCCTCCCTAGGAGCTACGAACTCTACTCACCAGCCGCTAGCTGCAAAGTGTCCTTTCTCCACCGAGCTTCGCCTAACTGCCGGTGCAACGGAAGCTACCAGAGGGGTAGGCTTCCGCCACCAACCTGACAGGCAAACCAACCACAGAGTAAAAGAGGTAAACCTCTCTGTCCAGGTACTGGGATCCTAAGTTGGTCATCCTGTGCTATCCTCCAAACGAGAAGCAAACATCACCTGTTCCTAGCAGACGACAACCAACTCAGCGTTCCCCACAAAAGGAACCCGAAACCACTCGTAAAAACACTCATTCAGTCACATTCACGCACACATAGGGTAGGGTGAAGGGAAAAACGTAATAAATACAGGTCATGATTTCCTATGGAACACAGAAAAATCAAACATAATATCATTTAGTAAGCCTTAGTTTGATTGCTCAGTCTTTCTGGGAGGGTTAATAAATTAAACCGCAACCAGGCGGTGGACAGAATAGGATGCACAGAATCCAGTGAGACGAGCGTCTATGAAACGACTCCACAGAGACGTTTCAAGGGCAGCACAATACACTTCCGAGTTGATTGTAGCACCTTAAGGGAGGACATCAAATAAAATAACCCTTGAGAGTCTCAGAAGACCGTCGTCATGACTTTACCGCTGAGGGTGCGCCTTTGAACTTTTACTTCGGAGGGGAGGTGGTGTGGCACTACTTCGTGGACTGCCGTTTCGCTTCCGGTTCGAGGTGATGAAACCATGTTCGACAAAAAAATTGTCACTATCAGCCTCGTAATGGGCAAGCAGCTCTGCACGGGTGGTCCTTTGTTGCTCTTTGTGATCTTCTGTTAGGTGGCGAGGAACCAAGTGGGTACACACTTTTGAGTATCCCCAATTCGTGGAAGAGTGTATCAGCATTACCGACAGAGACGTTCAGTCTGCGGCGAGGTGTCTGATTGTGGTCCGTCGATCACCTCGAGTGAGAGTGTCCGCACGTTCCAACACTGCAGGAGTCACAGCTGTGTGTGGCCGGCCGGCACAATGGAGATCGGGCAGATTTGCACGTTGCGATGATGACAGACGCCTCTCCCAGCGACTCACCGTGTTTTTGTTCACTGCCAGGTCTCCACAGATATTCTGCAAGCGCCTATGAATATCGTCGATGCTCTGGTTTTTCGCCAAAAGAAACTCAATGGCATCTTTCTACTTGGAAAGCACCTCCGTTACGTTCTCCATATTGAAGGATAACTTAAAGCGCGCCACCTATTGGAACTTCATGAAACAATAGCGGCTGAAGGGAGAATATTCCAAGATGTTGTAAGACGTCATGGTCTCCTGACCTTCATTGCTTACATATTCCGCCCTCACAATCATATTCCGCACATCAAGACGCTTCATACGAACCCAAATTCGATAAGATAAAGTCAATGTTGTATGAATTCATGTAAACGATATGCAAATAACAAGTAAATCACAAATGCGCACCGTGGTTGAAATACTTGAGGCTGGTGTACACACACACATTCAAGACACGACAGTCACAAAAGCTTTTAGTTCGGGAGAGGCAACCACACGCCAGGATGCCGGTCCCTTCAGAGGATGAGACAACCTATCTACGTCGGCCGGTGACCACCCAAAGAGCAGACAGCGTTTGCCCGAGTGAAAGGAAGAACGACCCCGTGTTTGGCTTAAAATCAAATTCCGCTACATTGTGTGGGAGCGCCCAGCCTACACATTCTTTACAAACATAGCATACACTTTCAGAGGTTTTCACAGGGAGACAGCAAACGCCAAACGCCGATGCTACAGATTTCCAGATTGGTCGCCTTAAACGAAACGTCATTCTCCTATTTTAGAAGAGCAATGCTGATTGACAGACGATATTCCTGACTCCTTGAGCTGAAGGAGTACTGGAAGAGACCGAAAGATATACCCCTTCATGTCTGGTGTGATGAGGGGCCGTTACGTTGTCACTCTTGGAGCGAGAACACGTAACGAGAGCGCGCGCGCTCGTACGTGTACTCAAAGAGTGAGGAACAAGTCTCTCCTCAGTACTTCACTGGGAGAGCACCACTGTTGAGAGCGAATCAGAGTGCGACTCTATATTGAGTCCTTGTGATTAAGCGTTGTTCACTGTGTTGGCCGCCACACTTATTGTGCGGTGTGAACGGACAGGGTTATAATTAAACGCCTGCGAGCGAATTTTTGAGTGGCATCGCGGTGGACTGGTTATCTGACCAGTGTACCATTCCAATAGTTAGACTAGGGGCGAATAGGAGTCCTTGACTTCATCAAGGTGTAGGGAGAGTTTGATTGGCGAACGTCAATCCAGACAGAACGAGAGTTATCTTATTTCTCAGCAGTGAGAGGCGCAGACAGCAGTCATTGCAGCTTACAGTATTGTGCGCTACAGCTCTTGCGAGCCCCATGTTTCCTCCACAACAGTACACTTCACTGCATTTCACACACGACAGCCTCGGCTGTACCTAGCAATATTCTAATGGATAATTATTCAAGTTGAGCAGGTGCGGCTCTCAGCCATTCTGACAAGTCAATAACAATCTTAAACTCAGTATAGAAATTTCATTAGCGAATCCTATCCTTGAGAGGTAACTTGACATTCCGAAAAGAACCCAGGAGTAAATTGTTCAGTTCATAACTAAAAGTGCCATTGTGATTTCTCAGAATTTTGCAAAATAAATAATAATTTTCGTTAGTTTCATGTTTTTCTTACACTAACTAGCACTACTCCAGTACCCAATTATCCCACCAGTTACGGAAGAAATTTTGTGATTTTTTATGTCATTTCCTTACAGTGGACGACCCCAGAAGATATTTATTACCGAAAGTTTTTCAGGCATTTCTCTTTAAAGCATTAGTAGCGTCAGTCTGACTTCTGTAGTAGTGTGGCGGGTGGAAATTGCATCTTGCAGGAGCCACGGCGTAAAGGATACGTCTCAAAAAAATGGTTCAAATGGCACTGAGCACTATGGGACTTAACATCTGTGGTCATCAGTCCCCTAGAACTTAGAACTACCTAAACCTAACTAACGTAAGGACATCACACACATCCATGCCCGAGGCAGGATTCGAACCTGCACCCATAGCGGTCACGCGGTTCCAGACTGAAGCGCCTAGAACCGCACGGCCAAAACGGCCGGCTGGTACATCTCAGATTAATGCGTTGCGCAGAATGACAGAATAGCACACACACGCTCACAGTGTTCTACAGCAAATTCCCAATTTTTTCAATCAAAACTGGCCGGGAAAAAAGTTTCCTGTGTTACGTATTGAACGCCCCTCGCGTGTGCAACATGAACAAGAGCGGACCGAGTATCGATCCCTGTGGGTCCACGCTCACCTCTACCGGTATACAGGAGATATACCGTTTGTCGGGTGCTCCGTGTCAGGAAGAAAAAACGGAGGGGGCTGGAGGGCCGATGCAGGCAGGTGCAGGAAGGACAGAGGCGCCCAGCTGGACCGGCGGTTTTCGCCAGCGCGGCTCGGAGCGGCGAGCCAAGATCAACGACCCCCCGTGCCGCTGCGGCCGCGGCTGCCGCTTTCACGTGGCGAAGAGCCGCTAACTAGCCGTCCAGTCGCAACCGCCGCCCCGCCGCTGCAGAAACCCGCCAGGAATGTCCCTTGCGCAAGGCTGCGTGCCGCCCCGGGCTCACACGCTCGCGACCCCCACACTCGTCCCAGAGGCACATGTCAGAGACAGAGTAGGACTTCGAGGAGCAGTTGAATGGAATGAGCGGTATCTTGAAAGGAAGACACAAGAAGGGCAACAACAAAAGAAAAACAAGGATAATGGAATGTAGTCGAATTAAATGAGATGCTGTTGAGAGGATTATTGTAGGAAATCACACATTAAAAGTAGTGCCGTATTTTACAAACTATAAGACGCACCTTAATTTTTAAGCGATTTTTTAAATAACATTTTTATCTTTTTACTATTAGACTGCAAAAAAAGACTACAAAAGTTCTTAGTTTGTAAACCCGAGCTGACGTTTAAAAGCCCTGAAAATCGTCATCTGAACTCTTCTTCTTCTTCTTCTTCTTCCTCTTCGTCGTCATCGTTGTCCTCTTGATATACTGTATAAGATTGTCTTCACTGCCATCGAGAGCGTTACTTATCTCTCACTTCTTGAAAGATTTCACAATAATGTCTTCCGTAATATCAGAAATTGAGCCCGCATTGATGTAAAACACCTTGATATTCGTTTAGTTCTTTATTCTCCCAAACTAGTTTCGGCGACAAATATCACCATCATCAGTGGATTTTTTAAGTTTAAAACATGCAGAAAATAGCATGGTTATACAAACACAGTAGCACATTATTACATTTTTACTATTCGTTTTCTGAAATATAGTTTTCTATGGATACATTCATACTACTTTATTTATTGTATGTTACAGCATGTTTTAAGATTTATTGTCGCTGTTTGCGACATCTTTTTGTGCCCTTTTTTTCTGTTGCCGTTTGTTACCCAGCGAACATCATGTCATCTGCAACCGTGTGAGCGGCTGTTATTACAAAAATACTAAAAGGTGAACTTCGTACGTCAGCAATACATACTTGGGGTTGTGGAATCCAGTTATTTGGTGTGTACTGAGCCGTTACTTACCTATTCGTGTACTCACGTTCGTTGGATGGTATGTAGCTGCTTTTATACACAGAAAAACAAAACTTTCGCATTTTGTTTCTGATCCTGAATATTACGCCATCTTGCTGTTCGCGTGTGTCGTGATAGGTGTATCGCATGTGGCGAGAAAGGGTATGAAAACTGTTGTTGTTTTTCTGTGTATGAAAGCAGCTACATACCATCCAACGAACGTGAGTACACGAATAGCTAAGTAATGGCTCAGTACACACCAAATAACTGGATTCCACAACACGACCACAATCCCAAGTATGTTGTTGTTGTTGTTGTGGTCTTCAGTCCTGAGACTGGTTTGATGCAGCTCTCGATGCTACTGTATCCTGTGCAAGCTTCTTCATCTCCCAGTACCTACTGCAACCTACATCCTTCTGAATCTGCTTAGTGTATTGATCTCTTGGTCTCCCTCTACGATTTTTACCCTCCACGCTGCCCTCCAATGCTAAATTTGTGATCCCTTGATGCCTCAAAACATGTCCTACCAACCGATCCCTTCTTCTAGTCAAGTTGTGCCACAAACTTCTCTTCTCCCCAATCCTATTCAATACCTCCTCATTAGTTACGTGATCTACCCACCTTATCTTCAGCATTCTTCTGTAGCACCACATTTCGAAAGCTTCTATTCTCTTCTTGTCCAAACTGGTTATCGTCCATGTTTCACTTCCATACATGGCTACACTCCATACAAATACTTTCAGGAACGACTTCCTGACACTTAAATCTATACTCGATGTTAACAAATTTCTCTTCTTCAGAAACGATTTCCTTGCCATTGCCAATCTACGTTTTATATCCTCTCTACTTCGACCATCATCAGTTATTTTACTCCCTAAATAGCAAAACTCCTTTACTACTTTAAGTGTCTCATTTCCTAATCTAATCCCCTCAGCATCAGCCGATTTAATTTGACTACATTCCATTATCCTCGTTTTGCTTTTGTTGATGTTCATCTTATATCCTCCTTTCAAGACACTGTCCATTCCGTTCAACTGCTCTTCCAGGTCGTTTGCTGTCTCTGACAGAATTACAGTGTCATCGGCAAACCTCAAAGATTTTGTGATTCTTCAGTTTCTCCCGGTGTATTTGTTGCTCGAACAGTTCACAGGTATACTGCCGGTTCATAGTGTCCAACGGGCACAATATTTCGGCGATCAGACATGTCGCCATCATCAGGTGCGCTGACGAACTGTTCGTCAGCGCACCTGACGATGGCGACAAGTCCGATCGCCGAAATATTGTGCCCGTTGGACACTATGAACCGGCACTATACCTGTGGACTGTTCGAGCTGAAAGATTTTATTTCTTCTCCATGGATTTCAATTCCTACTCCAAATTGTTCTTTTGTTTCCTTTACTGCTTGCTCAATATACAGATTGAATAACATCGGGGAGAGGCTACAACCCTGTCTCACTCCTTTCCCAACCACGGCTTCCCTTTCATGCCCCTCGACTCTTATAACTGCCATCTGGTTTCTGTACAAATTGTAAATAGCCTTTCGCTCCCTGTATTTTACCCCTGCCACCTTCAGAATTTGAAAGAGAGTATTCCAGTTAACGTTGTCAAAAGCTTTCTCTAAGTCTACAAATGCTAGAAACGTAGGTTTGCCTTTTCTTAATCTTTCTTCTAAGATAAGTCGTAAGGTTAGTATTGCCTCACGTGTTCCAACATTTCTACGGAATCCAAACTGATCTTCCCCGAGGTCCGTTTCTACCAGTTTTTCCATTCGTCTGTAAAGAATTCGCGTTAGTATTTTGCAGCTGTGACTTATTAAACTGATAGTTCGGTAATTTTCACATCTGTCAACACCTGCTTTCTTTGGTATTGGAATTATTATATTCTTCTTGAAGTCTGTGGGTATTTCGCCTGTCTCATACATCTTGCTCACCAGATGGTAGAGTTTTGTCATGACTGGCTCTCCCAAGGCCATCAGTAGTTCTAATGGAATGTTGTCTACTCCCGGGGCCTTGTTTCGACTCAGGTCTTTCAGTGCTCTGTCAAACTCTTCACGCAGTATCTTATCTCCCATTTCATCTTCATCTACATCCTCTTCCATTTCCATAATACTGTCCTCAAGTACATCGCCCTTGTATAAACCTTCTATATACTCCTTCCACCTTTCTGCCTTCCCTTCTTTGATTAGAACTGGGTTGCCATCTGAGCTCTTGATATTCATACAAGTGGTTCTCTTCTCTCCAAAGGTCTCTTTAATTTTCCTGTAGGCAGTATCTATCTTACCCCTAGTGAGACAAGCCTCTACATCCTTACATTTGTCCTCTAGCCATCCCTGCTTAGCCATTTTGCACTTTCTGTCGATCTCATTTTTGAGACGTTTGTATTCCCTTTTGCCTGCTTCATTTACTGCATTTTTATATTTTCTTCTTTCATCAATTAAATTCAATATTTCTTCTGTTACCCAAGGATTTCTATTAGCCCTCGTCTTTTTACCTACTTGATCCTCTGCTGCCTTCACTACTTCATCCCTCAGAGCTACCCATTCTTCTTCTACTGTATTTCTTTCCCCCATTCCTGTCAATTGTTCCCTTATGCTCTCCCTGAAACTCTCTACAACCTCTGGTTCTTTCAGTTTATCCAGGTCCCATCTCCTTAAATTCCCACCTTTTTGCAGTTTCTTCAGTTTCAAACTGCAGGTCATAACCAACAGATTGTGGTCAGAATCCACATCTGCCCCTGGAAATGTCTTACAATTTAAAACCTGGTTCCTAAATCTCTGTCTTACCATTATATAATCTATCTGATACCTATTAGTATCTCCAGGATTCTTCCAGGTATACAACCTTCTTTTATGATTCTTGAACCAAGTGTTAGCTATGATTAAGTTATGCTCTGTGCAAAATTCTACAAGGCGGCTTCCTCTTTCATTTCTTCCCCCCAATCCATATTCACCTACTATGTTTCCTTCTCTCCCTTTTCCTACTGACGAATTCCAGTCACCCATGACTATTAAATTTTCGTCTCCCTTCACTACCTGAATAATTTCTTTTATCTCGTCATACATTTCATCAATTTCTTCATCATCTGCAGAGCTAGTTGGCATATAAACTTGTACTACTGTAGTAGGCATGGGCTTTGTGTCTATCTTGGCCACAATAATGCGTTCACTATGCTGTTTGTAGTAGCTAACCCGCACTCCTATTTTTTTATTCATTATTAAACCTACTCCTGCATTACCCCTATTTGATTTTGTATTTATAACCCTGCAATCACCTGACCAAAAGTCTTGTTCCTCCTGCCACCGAACTTCACTAATTCCCACTATATCTAACTTTAACCTATCCATTTCCCTTTTTAAATTTTCTAACCTACCTGCCCGATTAAGGGATCTGACATTCCACGCTCCGATCCGTAGAATGCCAGTTTTCTTTCTCCTGATAACGACGTCCTCTTGAGTAGTCCCCGCCCAGAGATCCGAATGGGGGACTATTTTACTTCCGGAATATTTTACCCAAGAGGACGCCATCATCATTTAATCATACATCCCAAGTATATATTGCTGAAATACGAAGTTCGCCTTTTAGTATTTTGTTTACTTAACAGCCGCTCACACGGTTGCAGATGACATGACGTTCGCTGACTAAAAAACGGCAACAGAAAAAAAAAACTGCACAGAATATATGTCGCAAACAGCGAGAATAATTCTTAAAACATGCTGTAAGATACAACAACTAACGAAGTATGAAAGTATCCATTGAAAACTATATTTCAAGAAACGAATAGTAAAAGTGTAATAATGTGCTACTGTGTTTGTATAATCATGCTATTTTCTGCATGTTTTAGAGAAAAAAACCACTGATAATGGTGATATTTGTCGCCGAAACTAGTTTGGGAGAATAAATAAATAAACGAATAACAAGGTGTTTTGCATCAAGGCGAACTCGATTTCTGATATTACTGTTTTTCTAAACAAACACGGCGCAAATTGAAGAGTTCCAAGATAAAATTATTAATAATGTCTTCTGTCACTCTAGACCACGACTATTTTATCCACTGACACACCTGTTTGAGTGTAGGTTGATTTAAAACTCCCTTCGGCGTGAATTGAAGTTTGATTTCATCCATCATCCAATTGTTCCATTCCTCTCCCATTTACACTGTAAATGGTTTATTTATCGAGACATGGAGAGGTTGCATTTGTGCTGTAAGTCCTCCCGGAGTAACATCAAGTTCTGTATTCCCTGTATCAATTACTCTTTCACAGAATTTTTGAAATTACTGCTAAATTGATCTAGCACAACGGGAGAAGTCTTCTTCAATAGAGGGTCTTTCCTTCTCTCCCACGCATTGTTAATCCATGCTCTCACGCCAGCCTCGTCCATCCAACCATTCTCTTGTATGTGAACAACTGGCGGTATTTCAGAGGGTTTTGGCAGTGTTTTGATCTTGAAGATGATCAATAGATTAAGTCCAGTGGCGTAATCACAACATGAAAGGATAATGGTGCAGTGCGTTTTTTCATGTTCACTTGTTTTAATATTCAGCACCTTTCATGGCAACAATTCTGTTACTCAGCACATCAAATGCCGGAGGAGTTTCGTCCATATTCGCTGTCTGGTTTAGTTCCTCACTGATTTTCTTTCAATGTTAAATCATAAAGCGATTGAAAGATATTATTTTCTCTTTATGCTCTTGAGGCTTTTCTTTTTTAGATATTTTGGTTTTAGTTTTCATGCCAAGTGCATGACGCTTCAAAAACCTGAGAGGTGGCATGAGCCCCCTCTCATATTTCTATCTTACTCTGAGTAATTCGATTTTCCTCTCTAATTGGATGCGGTGAAAATTCGCTATTCCTTCACATGCGGACTTCCCACGCAGCATCTCTCGTCACCAGGATGGTCCGGTGACAAGTGGGCACTGCTGATCTTGAAAGGGTTAAGCCAACGGGTGTGAGGGAGTCGAGTGGATGCTTTCCAGACGCCGACATTGTGCATGGGGGCTTAATAAAAATATTAATGCAAATAATTTTAATTTTTTTTTTTGCTTTAGTAGCTGTCTGTCCGATTACGAAGTCTCGTAACGGTTGGCCCTGACTGTTATTGTTACGCAATCTGACTGCTTAGAACAATAACAAAGAATGAAATGGAAATTTTCATTAACACAGTTAATTAATTAAGCCCCCAGCAACTATAAAACCAACGCAACAACAAGCACAAGAGTAACTGTTCTGTGTGTGGGAGTGTGACTCAACGTACGCATCTGGCACGGTTCTTCTTCAACAACACAACAATTTTTAAATAACATTATACTGAATTAATTAAAGAAAATACAAATACCATAATTACTCAAGAGAACCACAATTACACTCTAATCCAAGAACCCAAGCCAGATGCTTTGTTGACTGAACCTGTAATGACACATTATTTAAAACATGGAAATAATGAAAAATAAATCAAGTTTCGTTACCTTCATATATTGACCAAATTCACTCTCATAATTACAATATATCTCCACACCGCCTCGCTATTACCACATCTGAACAAGAACCTTTCAGTATCACATCTCAGCAAGCACTCCCTACTAGCACATCTGAACACCAACTGACTACTACGAGCTCTCCCCAAGCAGTGACCTCTAGCACATCTCAATAATGATAGCCCGTGGAGGCGGCGGAACAATGCTCTCTAGCGATCTCTGGCGCTGTGGCTCAGTGTAGCCACCTTTCATATGCCCTTCCTCCACGGCTAGAATTTGATGGTATTTTTGCCAGCATTGGTGGTGAAAATACCACCAATTTCGTCAAAAAAATACAGACAAAAATAAAAGATAATATTAATACGTAAATATCATATAACTAGATAAAATTTTGGCTTTGCACTGACCTTTCAATAACCTATAATATAGAATACAGTAAGCAATACAAATTCTTTCATACATGTGACTTTACATAACAGTTTATACAAGTATTATGTGGTTAAACAGTTCAATCAATAGCGTCAGCAATGACGAATATGTGCAGGTAAGAGTCTCATAACTTTCCACAAACAGTAATACACAATAAATCAGTTTATACAAATATTCACATAAACGCTTTCCATAGCCCAAGAATAAGCAGTTGACAGTTCCAGCAGTAGCACCCAGCAATGGTCAACAGGTGCAAATACCACAAGTAACATTTTTTCAATAGAAACAGTCCATCAGTGGCACCCAGTACTGTTGAATAGGTGCAGACACCAACAAGTAACACCATTTCAGTAGAAGCAGTCCATTAGTGGCACCAGCAATGTTGATCAGGTGCACACAGCGACAGGTGACTTCATTTCAGTAGAAGCAGTCCATCAGTGGCACCCAGCAATGTTGAGCAGGTGCACACAGCAACAGGTGACTTCATTTCAGTAGAAGCAATCCTTCAGTGGCACCCAGCAATGTTGAGCAGGTGCAGACATCAACAGGTGACATCTTTTCAGTAGAAGCAGTCCATCAGTGGCACCCAGCAATGTTGAGCAGGTGCAGACACCAACAAGTAACACCATTTCAGTAGAAGCAGTCCATTAGTGGCACCCAGCAATGTTGATCAGGTGCACACAGCAACAGGTGACTTCATTTCAGTAGAAGCAGTCCATCAGTGGTACCCAGCAATGTTGAGCAGGTGCACACAGCAACAGGTGACTTCATTTCAGTAGAAGCAATCCATCAGTGGCACCCAGCAATGTTGAGCAGGTGCAGACATCAACAGGTGACATCTTTTCAGTAGAAGCAGTCCATCAGTGGTACCCCGCAATGTTGAGCAGGTGCAGACATCAACAAGTAACACCATTTCAGTAGAAGCAGTCCATCAGTGGTACCCAGCAATGTTGAGCAGGTACACACAGCAACAGGTGACATCTTTTCAGTAGAAACAGTCCATCAGTGGTACCCAGCAATGTTGAGCAGGTACGCACAGCAACAAGTCACATTTCTCAGCAGAAGCAGTTCAATAAAATACACTGTCACTGATCACACTGTTCATCAGAGTTTATAAGCAGAAATTAAACATGTCCTAGTGGCACCAATATTGTAGAAAAGGTACAAGTAACAGTCCATAATTTTTTTTTACAATCACTGATCACACAGTTCATCAGCAGAAATTAAACATGTCCTTGTGGCACCAATCATGTAGAAAAAGTGCAAGTAACAGTCCATACTATTCACCATAACTACTGAGACAGTTCAGTCATGAACAATAGTTTGAATGCACATACAATTTCTTTAACAAAATATAATCAATGCTCTTACACTAAACATACAAATCATAATAAACACACAAATGATATCAGTTAATTGTCACATTAACTATTACAGTACACAATAACAGTTAACCTATAATATTTATGGGTGTCAGTGCAAGCCACTACCAACAAATAAAATAATATTTAGGAGATAGGTGGGTAGGATTAGGAAAGGAAAACACACAAAACACATCCACTCATCTTTCATCCTCATTAAGTGCTACTGTGTAATTGAATAGTGTTAACTGTGTAAATGCAATTCTGTCGAAATTTTATGTTCATTATGTGTATCAAGTAGTAGTGGCAGCAATGTATAACAGTCAATAATAGTTAGTCAACGTCATAGTCATCATGTCTAGACCAATGTTTGCCAAGCCAGATCAAATTGTACTGTTGCTGAACAACTGTCAGTGAGCCAAGATATGCAAATACTTCCTCTCTTCAAAAAAAAGTGTATACTGCTTAGTGATTTGACAAAGTGTGTGTGTAGACAATCTTCCTTCTACTTGAGTGTTCTAGTCTGCCATCTTTATCCTCCTTGTTCCATATGGACCAACAAAAAAAAATGTGCTCCTCATTTACTTTACCTCTTATCCACCAAACTCCAATAATCATCACTTAATCTTAATACTTCAATAATACGTCGATACATATAAACCTCAGCACCAATATCATTTCACTTCCATAACAACTCTTTCCTCTAGTCAGTCTCCTCGAACAAGTACAGATAAAATCCTAGTGCAACTTCAATTCAGCATCCCATGCAATCCGAAGACACATTGTCCACACACAACCTCTGTGTATTCCATCTGACCCAAATTTTCTACTCATTATAAATTATAAGATACATTTTGGTTCCTTGTCCATCATTAAATAAAAGAAATGCATACATGACCTCTAACAGACTTAGTTCGAATAACTCTCAGTAATTAAGTACGATTACGGAGTGTGAATAATCATAATATTTCACAGTGTGTACACCACTTCAAGAATCATGGCAGAAGCAAACATGTGGAGTATTCCTTGTGTCAAGTGTCACTTCCTATTTCAATTGCTCACGAAAATGCAGTGTAATACTGTCAATGCTCTAAACCTAGTTTTGGTCTGTCATGTCGTTAGCTTCCTTCCTATTAGCATAAATTTATACAGCTTCCATAAAACCTCAGCTCATGTGACTTCTATGACTTTCTTTTACTAATGTCGTTCGTCGAATTATAGCAGTTCATTTTCTTATCTTAAAAATATAAGGCACTGAGCGTAAGCAAAACATGCAATAGCGAGTAAATATACCAGTAGAGAACAGAATGTCAACAAGTGGATGCAGCACAATCCCTACAACGAGGCTCTGCCAAGTGAACAATCTATAATTAATACCACAGTGTAACCTAAACTCTATATTTGTACACAGTATATCAGCATTTCTATATACTAGATTGAAGAGTAGTTATGACAACAAAACAGAAATGTGTAAATATGCAATCCATACGCACAGCAGCAAACATGCCTTACACAATAAACAGGTCATTAGAATCACATCGCCATAAGCAAATAAATCTTCATATGTAATCTTAATAAGTAAACATGAAGGCGCAAGCAGATAAATCACAAAGTATAACTTACATATCTAACCACATCAGCACAATTAATCAGGTGACAATTATAATTTAAATAACTAAGCACAGCAGGCACATAATAAAAAAAATATGACGTCAGTGAAAAAGCATAGCAGCCAAGCGATGCATAATATACGCAAGTAATAACACTGTTCATTAATCAATAATTGTCAAAATCAGTAAATGTACACAAGCACGTCGCTTCACAAGTAATTTCATAGAACATAAAATTTAGCACAAAGTATGAGTCACGTAATCGCGAGCAGCAAATTACGTCTAAAGTACGTACCTAAGTGAAATTATGTTACCTGAAAAATAAACTCAATTAATAGTTACCCTTTTTAGTTTATTAGTTTCATCTTCGAAATGACCTTCTTCCTGAAAATTTTCTCCAAAGCAAGTCGTCTTAACGTCGGACACGCACAGAATTTACCTGAAGGTCTTAAATATTTTATAGAACCATATCCTGAAAAATACTGAACGTTAATAACATAATTTATAGTCACCATAGCTTATACAGAATTTAATCGGAGAAATTAGACTGTGTATTTGTTTACGTCTGTCAGTGCATTCGCACTGAGCGCTCGATCAGCTGTAGGCGCGTGACGTAGGAAGTGATTGTTTGCGGTCAACGACTGCCTTGTGCGGCGCGCAGACTGACTGTTGCTTTGAGTATGTGCCGCCGCCAAACACAGCGCGGTATCCTTGTACTCTCTCCATGTTTACGTAAACTGTTGGTTTCTCACAAGTATGTCATTCCACAAAAATTTTTACGTTAGATATGTGATGTATTCCCTTAGAGCGTCGAGACTTAAGAGTTTCTACTTCAACAGTGTTATCATGTATAATTTTGCGAACTCTATATGGACCGTTATAAAGCAGAAAAAATTTGCGACACAAGCCTTTTCCTTTATGAGACAAACGGTGGGACTTAATTAACACCTTCTGGCCAACTGACAAGATTTTTAAACGACCAGGACGTTTCGCTGATTTCTCTCTTCTAGCAGCCGCCGATGCAATATTTTGTAGAGCCAGGTTGACAACTTCAGAATGCCGCAGTTTCCGTGAAGGCGGAAAAGGAACGATTTCAGAAATGCGATTTGTCGGTGCTTTATTCTTTAATATCAGTGTAGGCGGTAAAGAAGTTGAATCATTAGGAAGTTCATTCAGAATGTTTTGAAAAAGATGAAGATACTGATCCCACGTTCTGTGATTCTGATGACAATAAAGACGACACAATTTATTGATTTCCTTCATCCATCTCTCTGAAGGATTAGATTGAGGGTGAAAAAGTGAAATGAAAATTGGTTTAATTTTACGACGCCGTAGAGTACGAAGCCAAATTTTGGAGCGAAACTGTGATCCATTATCTGATATAACCTTATCAACATGACCAACTTCCTTAAGAAAATGTTTGATGAAAGCATTAGATACTGAACGAGCTGTTGCTTTGCGTAAAGGTGTAAAACACACATATTTTGATGTTAATTCCACTGCTACGAAAATATACGCAAAACCATTAGTAGAACGAACCACTGGACCGAACAAATCGACTGCAGCCATCTCCTTTAATTTCGCTGGAATGATAGGAAACAACGGTGCTCTGTGAGAAACTGTTGGCGGCTTAGCCTTTTGACATAATTTGCATTTGGCAAGAACAGATCGAATACGTTTTTCCATATTACTGAAGTAGCAATTTTCTCGTAATTTATGAAAGCATTTTCTGGGACCAAAGTGCGCATAACTGAAATGTGTGTACCAAATCAATTTATTGACCCACTCATCAGGAATACAAACTAACCAAACAGAGTTGTCGACCGATTTTCGTTTGAAAAGAATATCATTGCGAACTAAATAATACTGTCTGATCGCTACGCTTTCCTTTCTCCTCCACTTCTCCTTAATGTCCTTCCAGATTGGATCCTTATTTTGCTCCTTAGCGATGTCCTGGAGCGAAGACGAAATAAAGTTCTCAAACGCAACACCTTGAATGTACATCAAACAATAATGGTTTTCTTTGCCGTCCTCTTCGGCACTTTGTTTCAAACCCATAGGTGCACGTGATAAAGCATCAGCAACAATATTTGAAGATCCCTGTATGTAAACAATACTAAAATCAAATTCCTGTAGGTACAACGCCCATCGTGACAATCTGCCATGAGTTAATTTTGTCGACATAAGAAATTCCAGAGCTCGATGATCGGTGTAAACCTTAGTATGTCTGCCAAACAAAAATGTGCGAAATTTTGTGAAGGCCCATACAACAGCCAAAGCTTCAAGTTCCGTAATCGAATAATTCTTCTCTGATTTAGAGAGAACACGGCTTCCAAAGGCAACAGTTTTCTGTACTACAACGCCGTTTTCTTCTATCTCTTGAAATAAATGTGCACCTAGGCCTTTGTATGATGAGTCCGTCGCCAAACAAAAATCTTTAGATAAATCCGGATGTGAAAGAAGTGGGGCAGCAACTAAAGCATCACGAAGTTGTTCAAATTCTGACTGAGCTTCCTCATCCCAACACCAATTAGAATTTTTTCCAGATAATTCACATAAACGAGGTGTGGCCAAATTGTCCAATCTAACAAAGCGTCTAAGAAAATTACAGACACCAAGGAAACTACGAACATCACGTTTTGTGGTAGGAACAGCATAATTATGAATAGCGTCTAGTTTCTCTGGATCAGGGAGAATACCTTCTGTAGAAATAATGTGACCGAGAAATTTCACCTGAGAACGACCAAATTCAGATTTTTCCAAGTTCACTGTCATGCCAACTCGTGCAAAAATACGTAATAATGAATCCAAAATTTTGTTATGCTCACTCCAAGAACGTTTAGCAATAAGAATGTCGTCAACATAAGAAGTAATATTGTCACGAAGATAAACAGGTAAAATTTCATTTAAGCTACGAATGAATGCTGCTGAAGATACAGTAAGTCCAAACGGTAATTTCCGAAACTGGTAACAGTTACCAAAGGCTAAAAAAGCAGTATATTTTCTACAATCAGGGTGGAGTTCTATTTGCCAAAAACTTGCGCGCATATCAATCGTGGATAAAACTTTAATTCCATGGAAATGTTGAAGAAGTTCATCTAAATTTTGTGGACGGTCAGTTTCAGGAATAATAATATTATTTATCTGTCTGGAATCCAGAACCAAACGAATTGACCCATCCTTTTTAAGAACAACGTGTAATGGGCTGGTATAAGGACTGACTGCTGGCTCAACAATGCCCTGATCTAACATGTATTGAAGTTCATTCTTAACCTTGTCTCTGTAAGCCAAAGGAATAGCGTACGATTTTCCGCGAAATGGTGTGTGTTCTTTTACTTTAAATAAATATTGTAAGCCTTGTATAGTTCCTGTGTGATGACTAAACACTGTAGCATGTGAAGTCAAAATATGGTGCAGCTCTTCTCTTGCAACGTCATCTGGCACTTCAGCTTTCTTAACCTTTTCATTAATTAATTCTTCGCTATTAATTACATCATCCATCGCGTCCCTGTATCTATTGTCATTGTCATGAATAAACACACTGTCGTCATAATGCTCAACAAAAGCATCAGAAGTAAGAAACCTTAAACATTTTGTATCTGATTCAGATCTTGCTAAACACTCGAAAAATTTCAAACATTTCAGCATTCCGGCAACAGTCAAATTCACACTTCCTTCTTTAAAGTTCAAAATTGCCTTATGTGCGTTAAGAAACTCCATACCTAAAATAATCTGTGTACTGAGTAATGGAACAATAATAAAATTAGCAGAAAATTCGTATCCTTGACAAATGAAATTTAGGTTGGTCTGTTGTTTAACTTCCACACCTTTTCCAGAAATCGCTCCTCGAATTGTAGTTTTAGAAATAGGTAACACGGGACAGGCAATAGTTCTTTCACATATACGAAAAACTGATTCACTAATGACGTTCAATGGGCTCCCAGAATCTAAAACTGCAGTGAACTTATTCTTACCCACACATACTTCAATAACAGGATGTAAAAATGCGTCTACATTAGTTTCCTTTTCGTCTAACAAAATGTCTCTCATGTCTTCCAGTCGTACGTAGTGTAAAGTCGAAGTGTCATTACTTTCTGAACCGTCTATATTGCTGCCAGAAGCCGAAGCTGCTAGTCATTGTCGATTGTTTGCGTCACGTCTTTGATTATTCGCGTCATTTCGCGGATCAATTTCTACTAATTGCACTTGTCTCTCTGAAGTTCTGTCACGTGGAGGATGCCAATTAGGTCCTTCCTGTCTGTTAGATGCAAATTCTTGGTTGTGTCTGTTATTAAAATTTCTGTTTTCCTGTCTGTCTGCATTACTACTTCTTGTGTAATTTCGACTGTCACTTCCGAAATTATTGTTGTATCTACTACCCTGGTTATTTCTGTAGTAAGAATTTCTGTTACTGTATGAATAATTTCTATCTTGATGATACCGATTACTGTTTCCGTATGGTTGATCATTCCGGTAGGAATTACCGTTATTATAATTGTCTGTGTAATTTCTGTTAGAACGTCTGTTATTGTCATAAGGCTGGTATCTATTGTCCTGTCTGTTACGTCTGTCATTCTCAAAGTTACCCAAATAACGTCCGTTCCGATCACTATCCCTTTTCTCTGAAAATGTATTGTAATTACTGCTACTGAAAAAATTACAAGAAGTCCCGTCGTCGATGTCATACTCAAGTTCTTGTAGCAAAGTCTTAAAAGTCTCAATGTCGTCTTTACATCTTCCGGCTAAAGCAATTTGTCTTATGGATTGTGGCAGCTTAGTTAAACAAATGCGAATTAATTCAGTCGGACTGTAAGGGTTGGAAAGGAACTGATTCTTTCGAATCATGTCTTCAAAATATTCTGCTGGCGTGCGGAATTCAGACTGTTTGAAATTACGCTGCATTATAAGACTGTGTTTGACTCTGTCTTGCGTGTTTTCGGACCAATATGCCGATAGAAATGCATGATAAAAATCATTCAGATTATTACAATCTCTAATGAGTGCACGCATCCGCGTCGCCGGTTCGTTTTCTAAATATCCACACATAAATTCCAGTTTGTGACTTAGTGGCCAATTTGGTGGGAGTGCATACATAAATTGATCTAACCATGCACATGGATGTATGTCATTTTTAGAATTGCGGAAGATCTTAAATTTCCGAACAGTCAAAAAGTGTTTATAGTCAAAGTTTTCGCCTCGTGGCGACAAAGACCTACCGCGTCTGTCCCAGTTTGAATGTCGATTATTGTCAAGTTCACGCGCCTGGCGCTCTCTTGTTGTGTCCCGTAAATGAAATAAATTACTTTCTTCAAACCCCTCTGCTATCTGTGATTCTAAATTTCTTCTGCTGTCTTTTCCTACGATTTCGCCTTCAATTTGTTTGACTTGCTTTCGTAATGCCTCAACTTCCCTTTTAACGCGTTCATTAAATTTTCCCTGATTTTCAACATGCTTATTTATGTTCTGGTACTCTTCGGTTTCTGCAAATGGTAATGGAGCTGTATCATCTGAATCTCTATCCCCATTTAAACTAAGACTTGTCAATTTATCTGAAATCTCCTCAACTCTTTCCGATAAATCACCTATTTGTTCTTTCTGTCTATTTACGTCTTCCGTAAGTGTCGCGACTCGGGTTTCAGTATTAACACATTTGGTAGTTAACTGTTCATATTGTTGTGTTAGTTTATTTATTCTGTCATTTGGTACGGATTCCTCGATTCTCTCAAATATTTCTTCCTTATCGTGTGCACGTTGTAAATTTAACTCTGAAAATTTCTGTACTATCACGCGATCTCTCTCCTCCTGTTCTCTATCCTGTTCCCTTTGTCTAATCTCTACTGCAATTAATCTATTATTGTGAGCATTCAAAATCGGTTGTACTTCTTCTCTGATTTCTTTCTTTAATTCATCTTTCATATTTTTGAAACATGTCCCTATTCGTGAATCTAACCGTGTTTCCATTGTTTCCATCTCTGTTTTAATTGTGCCTATTTGTGATCCCAACTGTGATCCCAGTGAGTCTAACCGTGTTTCCATTGTTCCCCTATCTGTTTTTAATTCGGATCGTAACTGTGATCCCAGTGAGTCTAACCGTGTTTCCATTGTTCCCATCTGTGTTTTAATTGTTCCTATTTGTGATCCCAAATTTAATATTGCACCCATCAACTGCTCCATATTAGCTTGTTCGCAATTCCTTTCGCCCCTAACATTTCCCGCAAAACCAGTTTCATTCGTCATAGCTGTAAAGCTATCTGTGTTTGATGCTATTCCAGAATTTTCTATCGTTAATCTCGTATTCTGTGAATTTTCTGATTGAGAAAAATTTTGAAATGGTTCCGGACTACTTTCCCGACTTATTAAATTGATTTCCACTTCATTATTCAACATACTGTTCTCCTGTGTTGGCGAGTTCGCCATGTCAACAATTTCGTCATTCTCACTATTCATCATTTTTGCCTTTTTCATTGATCGCGTAATCATTTACAAAATATACAAAACTCGTCACTATATGAAAATTACACACAATGACTCTTTATCTCCAACAATACCCTTCACACGAAATGCTTCCCTCAAACACGATTAACGAACAATTGAAATAATTGCATTAAATTGTCAAACGCGTATACAAGGCAATAAAAATTAAATTTTGAAAAATACCATTAGAAGAATGCTAATTACCAAATCTACACATGCAATATAGACTACAATTACTAACTACAAATTACTACAACAATCCTACTGTCTACTATTTCTACAATCAGAAGAATTCCATGGGACGATCCGAAGCAGTGGACGCCACGTGCGTGGGGGCTTAATAAAAATATTAATGCAAATAATTTTAATTTTTTATTTTTTTTTTTTGCTTTAGTAGCTGTCTGTCCGATTACGAAGTCTCGTAACGGTTGGCCCTGACTGTTATTGTTACGCAATCTGACTGCTTAGAACAATAACAAAGAATGAAATGGAAATTTTCATTAACACAGTTAATTAATTAAGCCCCCAGCAACTATAAAACCAACGCAACAACAAGCACAAGAGTAACTGTTCTGTGTGTGGGAGTGTGACTCAACGTACGCATCTGGCACGGTTCTTCTTCAACAACACAACAATTTTTAAATAACATTATACTGAATTAATTAAAGAAAATACAAATACCATAATTACTCAAGAGAACCACAATTACACTCTAATCCAAGAACCCAAGCCAGATGCTTTGTTGACTGAACCTGTAATGACACATTATTTAAAACATGGAAATAATGAAAAATAAATCAAGTTTCGTTACCTTCATATATTGACCAAATTCACTCTCATAATTACAATATATCTCCACACCGCCTCGCTATTACCACATCTGAACAAGAACCTTTCAGTATCACATCTCAGCAAGCACTCCCTACTAGCACATCTGAACACCAACTGACTACTACAAGCTCTCCCCAAGCAGTGACCTCTAGCACATCTCAATAATGACAGCCCGTGGAGGCGGCGGAACAATGCTCTCTAGCGATCTCTGGCGCTGTGGCTCAGTGTAGCCACCTTTCAATTGTCATAAGAGCGGCGGCGACACGCCTACAGGGGCCTGACGGAACGGCTGGGCTAGAGATTCTGGTACTTCGCAGAAACTTAGTGAAAACACTTTCTGGCGGGCTACCAGCGAGGCATGGGAATGACTTGTGTTCCCAGGCAGTCTTGGCGGGCAAATTCCCGCCTTTTCTGCAAAATCATAACTGTGATTGGCTTGCTCAGGGAATAGCTCCGTGACGTAACAAAATCGGCGCAGAAATTGGCACCCAGTAACTCCAATGGTGGAATAGTACTGCATCGGCAATAGAGGGGAATTTTCCGCCGGTTTTCGAGTTGCTGATTGGAACGTTTAACCACTACCACTGTCATGGGGGGGGGGGGGGGAGGGGATGTTCTGTGTTCAGCTTGTACGGGTGCTCTTGAGATTGTCGTCTCTCGCCTTTCAGTCGGAGTAGGTTACAAGACTCGCTGCTCTGGACAGCCTGCCTTCCGTTGGCTGTCTAATATACTTTTATTTAATTGTAACTGTTTGACGAAGTTGCTGAAGTTTTGACTTCAACGTAACTTTCCGAGTACAGTTGGCAATTGAGTGTTGTGCGTACAAGCGGCCTATGTTGTCTGTCTTGAGCAGGTTTGGCTAAAGTTGACTATATCGGACTTACTGTGTGACTTCGCTTGTTAAAATCAATAGTTTTGGCTAAAGTTGACTGTACCGGAGTTACTGTGTGACTTCGCTTGTTAAAATCAATCACTGTACCGTCAGTGATTGTGTGGCGGGCCTTCTTCGTCTCCCTCAGAGGCGCATTTGTATTGCTAGGAAATCTTTAGTCTGGAACAACCAGACCAGGATAATTTGTTTCGGGCTATACTCGCGACATTATCATCACCACGACGGAACGTCGAAGCAACCGGTCATCGCCTCCGGTACGCCAGTTCGTGTTCTTTCAGTTAAGAAGACAACTTGGTAATGTATGTCCACAGCACCGGCAGATTAGGGAATTTTGCTAGGTGATAATCAAAGCTCAGCAGAGCGCGCTTGTTCGTCTTTTCTAACTTTGTTCTGCCTTGGGTATTCATTGTCTGAGTTCTCACTACTGTGCAGCAATTAATGTTGGGTTGGCTGGGTGTTTCTCTTAAGATTTGAGTTGCAAGGAATTGGCTCCACATACCACTTCCTCATAAATGTCACAGTCTAGTTTATGGACAACTTCAACTTCACAGCATTTATTTGAGTATCCAATTTGATGTATTGTAAATGTTTCATGTATTTTGTTTATTATTTTGAGTTTAGTCATAATAAATCAAATTGTTATTTTGGACAGAACTTTCATTCTGTTAATCGGTAGAGCAACCCTTTCATTTCTCACTATGTTAATGAAACTTTCCTTTATTTAATTAATTTCTATCAAATTAAATTATTGCAGGTGCCATACTCTTTTCTACTCCACTTGCAGGGTCGATTACAGTCAGTTCACGTTTCTTTTTAATCCATGTGCAACAGCAAAAGTAGGAGTTAGAAAAGGGGGGCTTAGAGCATCATTTACATATGAAGATTCTAGAAGAATTTAGTGTTAAATACACTGCTAGCCCCGGCAGCTCGCAAACCTGAAGGACCAACCAATTCCACCCTTAAAATCTGTCAAATTCCACTGTAGCACTAGCTTACGTGCGCGTACGTCAGTCATTTTTGTATTAGATCCAATGTCATTTTGACGATGTTCTTAAACACTTCATCTTATAGTTCTGGTCATTTTGCATTCAGTCCTCTATTTGCACATTTAGTCTTACTCATTTTTTTCAGTTTTTCTTTACCAGCCCGCCAATCGTGAATGGTTTTATCTGTTGCTGGTGGGCCAAAATGCCACTCAGGTGCTCTGTTTCCATATTCTTCTGCATACGCTATTACTTGCAATTTATAGCTCGCATCATATGAATACCTTTTATTTTTTTCCATTAAGAAGCTGGCTACTAACAAAAATATTGTTCTGTTACCAATAACACAAATCAGTTTCAATTCAAGTTCACTGGCACCGTAGATTGCAATGGCGCATCATACGCTAGACAGTGTTCTGGGTCCGTGTTGGCGGGACGGGAGGGAGACAGCGTTAGCAAGCTTGCGAATCCCCGCAACTCACGTGCGTCGCATCGATGCACTGCCGCTGCCAGCTGAATCCATGTTGCCATAGACAGACAGGTTTCCCGCGGCATCGAATATATGGCTATTTTTAAGACTGGCGGGAATTTTAAATCAAACACTAGGTATTTTTACAATAATTTCAAGTATAAGACGCAATTGAATTTTGGAGGCAATTTTTTGAAGGGAAAAGTGCGTCTTACATTCCGTAAAATATGATACTCAATTTTGCTGTTTAGGCAGTAAAATAACTGATGATGGCCGAAGTAGAGAGAATATAAAATGTAGACTGGTAACGGGAAGAAAAGCGGTTCTGAAGGAGAGAAATTTGTTAACATCGAACGTATAATTAACTGGTAGAATGTCTTTTCTGAAGGTTTTTATGTGGAGCGTAGTCTTGTACGAAAGTGAAATGTAGACGATAAGCACTTAAAACAAGATGAGAACAGAAGCTTTTGAAATTCGGTGCACAGAAGAATACTGAAGATCAGATGCGTAGATCGTATAACTGATATAGAGAAAAAAAATCTGTGGTACAACTTGTCTGAAAGAAGGGATCAATTGATAGGACACTTTCTGAGACATCAAAGAATCATCAATTTAAAGTCCTTGGGAAGTGTGAGGGCTAATAATTATAATTGTAGAGGGATCAAAGTTCAACAGATGAATACCTCTATATTTATATCAATACCCCGCAAGCTACGTGATGGCGTGTGGCTGAGGATACTGCTGGCACTAGTAAAGGATTCCCCGTACGCTATTGCACTCGCGAATAACGCGTGTGAAGAACGCTTGTCGATGAGCCCATGTATCAGCTGTAATCTCTCGAATTTTCTCTGTTATGGTTATTTCGCGAGATGTATCTGGGAGGGAGTAATACGCTACTGGCCATTAAAATTGCTACAACACGAAGATGACGTGCTACAGACGCGAAATTTAACGGACAGGAAGAAGATGCTGTGATCTGCAAATTATTAGCTTTTCCGAGCATTCACACAAGGTTGGCGCCGGTGGCGACACTTACAACTTGCCGACGTGAGGAAAGTTTCCAACCGATTTCTCATACACAAACAGCAGTTGACCGGCGTTGCCTGGTGAAACGTTGTTGTGATGCCTCGAGTAAGGAGGAGAAATGCGTACCATCACGTTTCCGACTTTGATAAAGGTCGGATTGTAGCCTATCGCGATTGCGGTTTATCGTATCGCGACATTGCTGCTCGCGTTGGTCGAAATCCAATGACTGTTAGCAGAATATGGATTCGGTGGTTCAGGAGGGTAATACGGAACGCCGTTCTGGATCCCAAAGGCCTCGTATCACTAGCAGTCGAGATGACAGGCATAGTTGTAACGGATCGTGCAGCCACGTCTCGAACCCTCAGTCAACAGATGGGGACGTTTGCAAGACAACAACCATCTGCACGAACAGTTCGACGACGTTTGCAGCAGCGTGGACTATCAGCTCGGAGAACATGGCTGCAGTTACCCTTGACACTGCATCACAGACAGGAGCGCCTGCGATGGTGTACTCAACGACGAACCTGGGTGCACGAATGGCAAAACGTCATTTTTTCGGATGAATCCAGGTTCTGTTTACAGCTTCATGATAATCGCATCCGTGTTTGGCGACATCGCGGTGAACGCACATTGGAAGCGTGTATTCGTCATCGCCATACTGGCGTATCACCCGGCGTGATGGTATGGGGTGTCATTGGTTACACGTCTGGGTCACCTCTTGTTCGCACTGATGGCACTTTGAACAGTGGACGTTACATTTCAGATGTGTTACGACCCGTGGCTCTACCCTTCATTCGATCCCTGCGAAACCCTACATTTCAGCAAGATATTGCACGACCGCATGTTGCAGGTCCTGTACGGGCCTTTCTGGATACAGAAAATGTTCGACTGCTGCCCTGACCAGCACATTCTCCAGATCTCTCACCAGTTTAAAACTTCTGGTCAATGGTGGCCGAGCAACTGGCTCGTCACAATACGCCAATCACTACTCTTGATGATCTGTGGTATTGTGTTGAAGCTGCGTGGACAGTTGTACCTGTACACGCCATCCAAGCTCCGTTTGACTGAATGGCCAGGCGTATCAAGGCCGTTATTACGGCGAGAGGTGGTTGTTCTGGGTACTGATTTCTCATGATCTATGCACCGAAATTGCGTGAAGATGTATTCGCATGTGAGTTGTAGTATAATATATTTGTCCAATGAATACCCGTTTATCTTCTGCATTTCTTCTTGGTGTAGCAATTTTAATGGCCAATAGTGTATGTTGTCCGCCTCTTCCCGGAGAGTGCTCACTAGTAATTTCAGTAGTATACCTCTCGGTGACTCACAGCGTCTCTCTTGTAGCGCTTGCCACTGGAGCTTGTTCAGCAGCACTGTAATAACTCTTCCGCCGACTAAGCGAGCCCGTGAAGAAACGCGCGCCTCTTCGCCGGATCTTCTCTATCTCTTTTATCAGACCTAACAGGTAAGGGATCCAGACTGCTGAACATTACTCAAGAACGGGTCGAAGATGCTCCCTGTAAGACACTTCTTTAGTGCATCAGTTACATTTCCGTACGGTTCCTCTTACGAATCCCAGTCGGGCATCTGCTTTTCCTACTATTTGTTTTACGAGTATGTGATCATTCCACATAAGGTCGCTCCGGATAGGTACTTCTAGATATTTTACAGTGGTTACTGATGCCGGCAATTTGTCATCAGTAGTGTAGTTGCACCGAAGCGGGTTTCTTTTCCTAGGCGTGTGCAGTGTGTTACATTTATTTACGTTCACGCTCATCTGCCAGATCCTGCACCGTCCATCTATCCTCTGTAGGTCATTCTGCAAGTAGATACTCTCTCCTGGCCTTGCTACCTTCTTGTAGGTGACAGCATCATTTGCTAACAGTGTTAATCAGCTACCGGCGCTAGCTATTATATCATTTATATACATTGTGACAGTAACGGTCCTACCACACTTCCTTCGGGAGCTCCACAAATTACCTTTACATCTGCTGATTTTGTTCCGTTAAGAGCAACTGCTGAAGATTAGATTGGTAGATCACATAACTAATGAGGAGATATTGAATAGAATTGGGGAGAAGAGGAGTTTCTGGCACAACTTGACAAGAAGAAGGCATCGGTTGGTAGGACATGTTCTGAGGCATCAAGGGATCACAAATTTAGCGTTGGAGGGCAGTGTGGAGGGTAAAAATCGTAGAGGGCGACCAAGAGATGAATACACTAAACAGATTCAGATGGATGTAGGTTGCAGTCAGTACTGGGAGATGAAGAAGCTTGCACAGGATCGAGTAGCATGGAGAGCTGCATCAAACCAGTCTCAGGACTGAAGACAACAACAACAACAACAAGAGCAAGGTACTGAGTTCTCTCTCCAAGGAAGCAGGCTGAAGCGAACGCAGGTTGCAGCAGTCATTCGGAGATGAAGAGGCTTGTACAGGATAGAGTAGAAGAGGATAGTACACCATGGAGTAGCGTGGAGAACTGTATCCAATCGATCTTCGAATTGAATATCACAACATTGACAACGTTTACAGAAATGGCGCAAAACTATGGTGTTTGCGGCTCTTATTATGTATTCGGAAGTCCTGTGCTTTTTCATTCGTTGCTGGTTGAGGTTGAAATCGAAAGAAAAACGCGGCTGTACACTTACTTACTATTTTTTTATGCTCTTACGAACTCGCTTTGTCTTACACCGAAAAGAACAGTCCTATAGCATCTCGAATGATCGTCAGGTGTGGTTATCGTGCAGACCAGATAAGCAGACGAATTGGAAGAAACGAAGCGTGGGGTCTGACGTTCGATGTTCAGCGGGATCAATACGAAGGCGGCACAAGTGAGGATTGGGAAGGACGGCGAGGAAGTAGGCAGTGTCCCCTTCAAAAGAGCCTACTAACATTTGCCTTAGTCGAATTCCGGTAATCGTGAAAAATCTAAACCAGGATGGCCACTCAGGTATCTGAACCGCTCTGCCCTCGATTCGAGTCCAAGACTTTATAGAAGTTCATATTCATTTAGCAGTAATATACAGGGCGTTTCAGAAAGATTTATCAGTTTTCAGAAGACTATACCTGTTACATAAATGAAGACAGAGACTTGTGTTGAATTTAAAACTAAACGTCGATACAAGAAGTTTACCTTGGGCCAAGTTTTTAGTTGCCGGTTGATGTAGTTGCCCGTAGAGATCTAGCTGGAGCAGTTAAGTAGCTCTCTCGCTCTCCTTTTCCTTCCCCAACACGCGTCGAGTCGAAACGGAGACAACACAGTTTTGAGGACGTGGCAAAAATTTCATTTTAAACAGGGCGGAGCGTCATTATGCTGGCACATGCATGCAAGAGCATTTCTTAGCAGTGATCTGCCTCAGTGGATGATCTACTGCAATGTGGATACGTATCTCCCACTGAACGATTGTCCTACATGTCAGGCGCCACATTCTTTTTTCTTTTCGCCAACCACTCCCTTTTCCAAAGCTTGGTTCGGGACTCTCCGTGGTATCTCCTCATCCCATCCTTCCCGAAATACTCGTCCATAACAGTCCTCAAGTGCTGCTCACTTCCTACCACTTACTGCAGTCAAGTGAAACGGCCGACCGCAATGGCCGAGCGGTTCTAGGCGCTTCAGTCTGGAGCCGCGTGACCGCTACGATCGCAGGTTCGAATCCTGCCTCAGGCATGGATGTGTGTGATGTCCTTAGGTTAGTTAGATTTAAGTAGTTCTAAGTTCTAGGGGACCGATGACCTCAGATGTTAAGTCCCATAGTGCTCAGAGCCATTTGAACCATTTTGAACCAAGTGAAACGTTCCCACAAAGACCACACACAGTTGTTTATTTTGTTTGAAATGGCAACAAGTTGTTTTACCAGATAACAGCTTTCGTGCCATTTCATTAAGGCAATGTAACACTAGTTGTTTGTTGGTCTCTAAAGATGTCCTGACACAAGAGACATAAGAATAAAGGGTTGTGCTGAAACTGATTAGGTGCTGTTGTCTGTCATCATTCCATTACTGAATCATTCAGTATATTTAAGGTATGGGTGTTCGTTCAGCCAGACCAATTTCTTTATTTTATGTGGCCGTATGGTTCGATAAGTTCAGCTTATCAATTTCTTCTTTATAGTTTCACTTTTGGAGGAAAGATTGCATCAGTAACGATTATATCTATGAACCTGTCGCATCCTAAACCACCTACAACTATTTTCTATTTACTGTTCTGATTACTATATAAAATTAAAATGTTTCATAATAAGTATTTATTTCATAATAAGTATTTAATTTTACAAAATTAATTTTTTAACACTCCAGTTATTGTAACAATTATACAAAAAAACCTTAAAACGAGAGTTATATGTCAACTCACAAAGCTTATATTCCACTATCTTTGTATATTAGCTACATTTTTGTTTTACTTGTCGAGAACTTTGGAGGAATTGGTTGTAACAACTTTTCTATCATGCCCACGCGTCCCTAAAAGGTTCTCCGAGCAAGCAGAGTGGAAAAGATGTGCTAGTATGCAGTTCCAAATGTGATGCTGTAAGTACGCTGTTTAGGTTCTTATATTGGTAACGCCACCGCCACGTAGCGCTCTATATGAAAATCACTGACTGTGCTGCGTGCAGTCTGAGGCTGGTTGGGATTGTTGTAATACTCGCCATTGTAGTGTTGGGCAGCTGGATGTTAACAGCGCGTAGCGTTGCGCAGTTAGAGGCGAGCCGCCAGCAGTGGTGGATGTGGGGAAGTGAGATGGCGGATTTTTGAGAGCGGATGATCTGGACGTGTGTCCATCAGAGAGAGTAAATTTGTAAGAATGGATGTCATGAACTGCTATCTATATTATGACTTTTGAACACTATTAAGGTAAATACATTGTTTGTTCTCTATCAAAATCTTTCATTTGCTAACTATGCCTATCAGTAGATAGTGCCTTCAGTAGTTAGAATCTTTTATTTAGCTGGCAGTATTGGCGCTCGCTGTATTGCAGTAGTTCGAGTAACGAAGATTTTTGTGAGGTAAGTGATTCATGAAAGGTATAGGTTAATGTTAGTCAGGTCCATTTTTTTGTAGGGATTTTTGAAAGTCAGATTGCGTTGCGCTAAAAAAATATTGTGTGTCAGTTTAGTGTTGATCAGAATAGGTAAGGAGCGAAATGTCTGAGTACGTTCAGTTCTGCTCAGCTGTTTGAAAATCAAATAATGTAAGAGGTTTATCAGCACAGTAATTCATAAATTATTCTAAGGGGACGTTACAATGCATTCTATAAAACGTGAATAAATGGAAGAATTATTGAAAATGAATGTTGAAATTCATTACAGAGTCACCGGTTCCACACACAGTATACAGCTATTTTCTTTAGTGTTGTTTGGGCTGGCAGCGCAGCAGTACCCAGCTCTTCAGCCAAAAGAGTTTAAAAGGTACAAGCTGCGATAAAAATTTTAAATGAATGAGCTCTATGCAAGTGTTTTAAAAAACATAAAAGAACGCTTTTCATTGATGATATTTGACGTAACACACGAAAACGTGCTATGGCATTTAGAAACATTGAGTTGCGAGAAAAGTTAAAACAATACAGCTACTTCAATGAATGGGCTTGATTTAGCAGAAGTAATGAGGAAAGGGTACGTGCACTGGATCTTTGGGGTAGTTAAAATGTTTATAGAGGTGCTTGGTTCAGGATGGTGGGATCGACGAGATAGGTGTTACGTAGGAGGGAGGATTGATGGTAGGAAAACAAGGCAATCGGGGTACATAAAGAACGGCATGATTACCCCAAGAGCTGCTTATAAAATTTCTTTATTCAACAACCAGTTTCTGCCCACGGACCATCATCAGGCTCATAAAGGCATTCATAATAGTATTTACAACGTCATATTAGCAGATATAAAATCATTGGCGTTAGATAATAAAATCCATGAATCCGTTACCATTGTCACGTAGTAATATAAATTACATCGTGAATCATAAACTGTGTCAGACAGTGCGCTCATTCATGCTACATCAACAGTCAGCGTTAACGCTAGGAACATACTCTCTTTGAGTATGTAGAATGCCTTCGTTCCTAGCGTTAAACTGTTGATGTAGTATGAATGACTCCACTGTCTGACACAGTTTATGACTGACAGCATAATTTATATTAGTATGTGATGGCAGTAACGAAGTCATGCTCTTTATTATTTGACTCCAATGATTTTATATTGGGTAATACGATGTAAACGCTTTTGTGAACCTGATTATGGTCCGTGAACCGAAACTCGTTGTTGAATAAAGAAATTTTATCAGCGGCGCTTGGAGGTAATCATGACGTTCTTCAAATATTTACAAACTGTGGGGCACGACCTTCTGAAAATTCGGGTAAATGATAGCTAGGATGGAGGCCAGGTCAAGGTCAAGGGAAGGAAGAAAGAAGTGGGGAGGGGAGTGATACATGAAATCAGAAAGGGATGGGGAGGTGAGGGTTAAATCTGATACTATAGGCGGGGTAGATGTCACGGGAGATTTAGTTCTCACGGAGTGGAAAGCTACAAATATTTAAAAATTCAAGCAATTACTGGAATGACTATGATTAACAGTCATCAAGAGTGTCGATCCCAGAAGGTAAGTACCATATATGGAAAGTGGAAATATCAGATGCTTTAAGTAGCATTTTTTCACTAAACTGTTCGGTGGTGTTGAGTTGTCAGGACTATGTTGCACGTCTGTAGACTTGTTCCAAGTGTCGAAGCACGGAAAGCTGTTTAAAACATTTGTTAGTACAAGTAAATGGCGCACGGTTTTTTGCGAAGCAGAGCTTATCTCTGGAGTTCGAAATGCCATGTGTGAGTGTCTGCCACATTTAGTTGACGCTCAGTTTGTGTGGTTGTCAGACGGCATATAAATCTTTTTTTTTTTTTTTTTTTTTTTTTTTGTATCCGTAAAATATGTTGGTAATGGAAGGATATAATTTGGGTTTAAAACAGGGCTTCACAACATACGTGCTCGCGGAGCAAGCTTTGAGCAGCAAGGTGCGAGCACAGAGCAGCGCGAGCACGCTACCCCCACTACCGGACCAGAGTGGAGAGTGGGGAAAGTCACGTGGGGCACAGAACAGCTGCCGCCAGTCAATGTAAATCCGCGGCCACCTGCAGGGATATCACTCACGATTTATCACTGCGACAAATGAAGCAAATAAAGGAGAATGTACACATGCCACATAATTTTATTAGCTTAGTGTATGCCTCTACATTCGCATTAATTTGTGAACTGTTACAAAATAAAAGGTGTCACTGAAATGTGGGATTCTCGGTTATCTTGTACTTTTTGCCCTTTACAATTGCGCCTGTGTTCGGAGTAATTGTTCTTGTGCATTTTAGGCGCAGCGTGCAGTTTAAATTTCGATCAGACAATGCGTTTCTCAGCGCGTCTTGTTACATTTCATTGCAGAGAACAGTTGTTCACAAAAATACGTGGAACCGAACATTGATATTATTGTAGCCGCCAGTTTGTGCAAACGAGGAAATCTGTCCTGAAGGAAGTGTCTGTAGAATTCCAAAATGTTTTTCTTGTTCTGATATTTGTCTATGTATTCTCTGTCACACTGCAGGTCAATAATTTCCTGCTGCAGCTCGGGACGAATCTCTTAAATATTCGCTGAATATGGAGAGAACAGATCAAAATCACTGTCTAGTGCTGTCAGATCTTGAAAGCGCTGATCAACTAAACTATGTGAATAACGTTCACAGTCTTTGTGAACATCTTGCATGGATGATAATTTAGGTAAATGAGCTAGGTTTCCTGTTTCCAGCTGACTCACCGAAAGTGTCAATTTCTTTTTAAAATCTCGTATTCGATGTATGAAATGAGTAATTAGCAGATCTTTACCTTGTAGTAAAATGTTCAAAGCATTCAGATGGCTAGTGAAATCTGCTAAGAGCGCGAGATCACATTCAAACGTGCGCGCGCATTTCCCCTCCCTCCCCTCCCCCCTACTCCGCGACCTTGCAGCTGCTCGCGAGCAGGTGCCTGAGCAGACGCGAGTACTCGCGCTCAAAACTGGCCAGTTGTTAAGCCCTGGTTTAAAAGAAGTAAAAAATGTTGGAGATGTGAACAGAAAATAAGTGTGTCTGGAAAAGGTTATGAAAAGCCGTATCCTTCACAACAGCACATGGGCTTATGCAGTAAAGCTTGCATCTGACCCCGAGAATGGAGCCGTGTAAGCCACAGAACTTAAAACTGAAATAATTTTTCTTGAATTTAAATTTGCTATTACGTTGCAAAAGTTTTAAAAGATATGACAAACGGTTATTGTGGACTACAGTTTTACTAGTTAAAACACTACTGCTTAATTTCTGTACTTGCATTATCTCAAATAAAATGTAGTGCCCCAGTGTTAATAGCACTTAGAATCACTCGGCTAAGAGCTAGGACATATAGAACGTTCATCGAAAATTATTTATTTTCTAATTTGTCTCAGTATTTTTGTAGTGGTGAGCTGAGCAGCACAGTTCCTTGCTCTCAGAATATCTCCTCAATTTTTTGGGTACAAATATGTTATGTACAAAAAGAAATACTTTGTATTTTGTGCTCCTGATAACAGTGAATTTTGACGCTTAGGAAATTGACGTTTGCACTCCTCATATGTTTCGATTTTTGGTCACGGATAATTTCAAATACACTCTAACTATATATGAAGTCTTCACGGGTTGTCAGCCGAGTAGCGTCGTCGTCTCGTAGCAACGTTTCGATGGAATGCGTCTCCATCATCTTCGCCTGAAAATGATGGAAACGCATTCCATCGAAACGTTGCTACGAGACGACGACGCTACTCGGCTGACAACCCGTGAAGACTTCATATATGAAATTCGCCGAGAAAGCCTGCACTCGCATATACTCTAACTATCTCGTTCTTTACGAATAAACTGCTGTTATAGATAAAATCTGTGTAAATTCAGTCGTCGAATTGAATTACAGCAGGATCATTACAGCGGTCACTGGTTAAGCGGTGGTGGTGCCGCGGTGCCGGCTGAACTGTGCGCCCCGGGCGAGGCGGAGAGGTGGCGACCGTGCCAGGACGCGCAGTGAGAGGCGCCCGGCTTTCACGGGGACAGAAGACGGACGCCGGGGCAGGGCAGCGGCTCGTCGCGTGCCGCTTGCATCAACACCGGCCGGCCGGCCGGCACTTTCTCTGCTTTCCTCTGGCGGCCAGCGCCTCGCCGCTTTGTTATTGCATCAGGGCGGGACTCTCTCTGGCCGGCGCTGCTCGCTGCTCGCTGCCCGCCGGTCGTTGACACCCGCTGTTACTGCTGCCGCCACGCGTTGCAACACGCCTCCGCCGCCACAGATAGCCGACGGCTCGCGGCGCGATTAGCTGCTCGTCCTCTGCCGCCGTCCTCCGGTGACTCCGACTCCTCTCAGCTCTGAAAGACGCTTCATCGCACCAGTTCAAACACACACCATCCGAACTATCTAGCAACTTTCCTCCTTTTATGCGGTCATTTCATTCATCAGTAGTAAATACAGTAGAGCAGGGCTTCCCAACGTGTGGTCCGCGTCCGCGGCCAAGTTTCACCAAATCGTGTAAAATAATGAGTAAAATCATTGAATAAAAATGTGAAAATCAAATTAATCACTATTTTTTTCGTGTGAAAAACGTGTACTTTTACTTCGGGTGGTATTCCCAAGCAGCCTTTGCGGTTCCTAAGTGAGAACGCATACACAGTTTAGTGCCGGAGAATGCGGTTACTCTGATGGATTGTTTCGCAACAGTACGGGGGTCGTTCGTGCGCCGGCTCATGGCGCTAGATGCACTGAAACCTTTTACGTATGCGCGGAGCGAGTCTTGTCGACCAATCACAGCGCTCGTTGGCACGTATGCGGCCCCAGGCGTAATTAAATGTTAAACGTGCTTTGCTAGTGCACTACCTATTTCATAAGTCGATTTTTGACCAGTTTATTACTTCTAACATGGATCGGTGGCTGAAGTCTGGATCATTGAAGAAGGGTGCAGTTTCTCCATCGCCTTCACAACAAGGGAAGATTCCAGTAGAAATGAATGAGGTGGGAGGACGACCAAAGGAAGAACAATCACAAGAAGCTCCACAGCCGGATTTATTACGTTAAAACGCTGCAAGTACTCCATTGATTGCAATATCCTGTGGATGTGGGATAACCAAGAAGCGTAATTACAACGAAATCTATTTAGAAATGGGCTTCATGGAGACAAAGGAGGGTAAAGCTCAGTGTGTAATTTGTGTGCGAGTCCTTCCGAACAGTTCAATGGTTCCAGTTAAATTGCGCCGTCATTTTGAAGGTACTCAGCCGGATTTCAAGGCTAAAGACATCAATTTTTTCAAAAGGAAGAGTGCTGAACTAGCTGCTTCTCGGCATTGCATGAAAACTCAAGCAAAAACAGTTAATGAAAATTCATTAAAAGCTTCTTTCTTGGTTAGTTATCGAGTGGCAAAAACAGCCAACGCTCATACCATTGCAGAAAGTCTCATAATTGGATCGTTAATTTCAAGTTGTTTTCAGTCATCTATAAACTAAAGACTATTGATACTTCGGGGGGGGAGGGGGGGAAGCTCATTGGTAAAATGGCACTTTGCATCAAGAAGCTTTCAGTTCCCATGGGTTTCGCTCTGAAATTTAAAGTTACTGTGCTCTTGACTGACTAGGGGTCCGCCATGGATTTTCGACTGAAGAAGGGGTCAGCCAGCTGGAAAGGTTGGGAAGGCCTGCTGTAGAGCGTCGATTATCCGAACGTCGGTCAACAGAACGACCGCTTAACCGAACTGTGTACTCGCTCGCACCTCTCTCCCACCCTACCCTCCATCATCGCCCTCACTCCCAAACCAAGTTTCCCACAGTAGTCGCCGCACTGGGCCAACGCTGGCGGAACATTGCTTCTAATGGGGCCTTCACAAGTCACTGCTGACCTGCCAAGCCGCCAGTCGCTGTGTTTCAACAATCAGCACACTTCTGTCGGCTTGGCACTGGCAGTAGAAGAAGCGGCAGTATCAAAGCTGTTCACAGCAACAGCTGCGCCAGCTTAAAGAGTTGAGGCGCGCCGCTCCGTGCAGTTTGAAGGATTGCGCGGCCCCAAGAAGAGCTTCTCACGGTGCAAACAGTCACCTTCTGTTCTCTGTTAGGACCACTTGTGTGCTGCTGCGTGAAGAATGAACTTGACGATACAAAATGCTTAAACGTAAACGTGTTTTGCTTTCTATGAGGGACAAGTACGAGATTATTAAAAGGTTAGAACAAGGTGAATCTGCAACCACTTTATCCAATTTTAATTTTGTATACTGTGTGTATTGTTCATGTAAAATGCGTATGTAATATGTATATATTTTTGTTTAATAAACTGTGCCACATACTGTATATTCCTACTGAAGTTGCCTTTGTATGTTACTTTGTAATACTAAAAGAGGTGCCTGTTTTATGAATAAAATTACTGTACAGTATTTCTTTTTGGCAAATAAACATGTACAGTTCGATTATCCGAACAAACCAGTTTCCCGAACACCCATGTCCCCCAATTACTTCGGATAATCGACGCTCTACTGCACCTACAATCAATCGCTTTAGCAGTACGTGTTTCAAGAGACAGTGCTCTCCTCAGATTGCTGGTAAACAGCTTGTGACGTTCATCGAACAAAAATAAAATAAAATAACAAGTTGCACAATGGATCCGTTATTGATATATACTGAGGCGAAAAAAGTCGTGGGATAGCTACATGCAAATATACAGACGCTGCGCGGGGTAGCCGCGTGGTCAAAGGCGTCTTGACACCGTTCGCGCAGCTTCCCACGTCCGAGGTTTGAGTACTCTCTCGGGCATTATGTGTTTTCCTAAGCGTAAGTTAGTTTAAGTTAGTTTAATTAGTGTGTAAGCCTAGGGACCGATGACTCAAGGAGTTTGGTCCCATACAACCTTACCACATATACTCATGGCGGTAGTACTGCGTACATAAGGTATGAAATGGAAGTACAATGGCGGTGCTGTCATTTGCACTCAGCTGATTTACGTGAGGCCGGCCGGAGTGCCCGAGCGGTTCTAGGCGCTACAGTCTGGAACCTCGCGACCGCTACGGTCGCAGGTTGGAATCCTGCCTCGGGCATGGATGTGTGTGACGTCCTTAGGTTAGTTAGGTTTAAATAGTTCTAAGTTCTAGGGGACTGATGACCTCAGCAGTTAAGTTCCATAGTGCTCAGAGCCATTTGAACCATTTGATTTACGTGAAAAGGTTTCCGACTTGATTATGACCGCAAGACGGGAATTAACAGACTTTGAATGCGGAATGGTAGTTGGATTTAGACGCATGGGATAATTCATTTCGTAAATCGTCAGGGAATTCAATACTCTGAGGCCCATATTGTCAAAAGTGTGCCGTGAATACCAAACTTCAAGCACTACCTCTTACCACGGACAACGGAGTGGCCAACAGCCTCCACTTAACGACCGAGAGCAGCGTTGTTTAGGGGCAGAGTCGTCAGTGGTAACAGACAAGCAAGACTGCGTGAAATAACTGCAGAATCCGTTATCACAGTGGGACGAAATTTGATTAATGGGCTATGGCAGGGAACTACTTAAACCTCACTAACCTAAGAACATTACACACAGCCATGCTCGAGGCAGGATTCGAACCTGCGACAGTAGCAGCAGCGCTGTTCTGGAATGAAGCGCCTAGAACCGCTCGGTCACAGAAGCCGGCCCCGCAGTGCATCTCTGGAGCTTGTGACCATGTCTGTTGGAACGTAGACGGGCGGAAAGCTATGCCCAGTTGAGATAAGCCCCGATGCCAGTTGGTGGCCGGCCGAAGTGGCCGTGCGGTTAAAGGCGCTGTAGTCTGGAACCGCAAGACCGCTACGGTCGCAGGTTCGAATCCTGCCTCGGGCATGGATGTTTGTGATGTCCTTAGGTTAGTTAGGTTTAACTAGTTCTAAGTTCTAGGGGACTAATGACCTCAGCAGTTGAGTCCCATAGTGCTCAGAGCCAACCAGCCAGTTGGTGAGAGCTGATGGTAAGGTTCGAGTGAGGCACAGACTTCACGAAGCCATGGATCTAGGTTGTCTACAAGGCTGGCTGTGTTGGGGGAAGAGACCAAACAGCGACGTTATCCGTCTCATCAGATTAGGGAAGGACGGGAAAGGAAATCGGCCGTGCCCTTTCAAAGGAACCATCCCGGCATTTGCCTACAGCAATTTAGGAAAATGACGGAAAATCTAAATCAGGATGGCCGGACGCGGGATTGAACCGTCGTCCTCCCGAATGCGATGTCTACAAGGCACTGGACAAGCTGGTGGTGGCTACATAATTGTGTGGCCTGTATTTATGTGCAACAGACTGAGTTTTCTGGTCCAACTGGGTTGGGGGGGGGGGGGGGGCGCAAGTAGGACAACTCGAGCTTAAAAACCAACGTCATCACTAATTGAGTACTGGAACTATCTGGACTGGAGGTGTGCATACAGGGTATCTCTCCTAAGAGTTGTCAGATTCATTTTCTCTAATGTTTCAGCAGATATTTGCAATTTAGTTTTTGTGTTGTGTAGCTAGAGTCAGCCTAACCAAACAGAGCTCCTCGTGTTTTTCATGCGACGTCCATTGTCGACGGAAAGCACTGGTTTGTTTCCCGTTACAAACGAAATGATTTTTAATGTGGAATTTTACATACCCTGTCGATAGAGTGATCCCAGATTAGACTAGTGCTATATTCGTCTTAGCAGTTTGTATTAACAAGGACAGTAAAACACGAAGAATGACGAGTATTCCAACAGCGGCAGCACCCCTCTGGCTCCAGCTGACTGTTACCGCCAAGCACGCGCACTACTGAGTCGATGCTGCATTGTGATTTATGCTTTGTGTTTTACTGTCCCTGTTAATACATATTGCTAAGACGAATATTGGACTAGATTAATTTGGAAGCGCTCTATCAAATGGGCCTGTAAAATTCCGATTTAAAAATAATTTTGTTTGTAATGGGAAACAAATCGACGCTTTCTGTCGTCGCTGGCCGGACTCCTAGAGAGACACTGGTATATAATGGCGAGAAAAATACAAAAAAAAAATATATCTTACATCAAATTTATTCCAGAATGAGATTTTCACTCTGCAGCGGAGTGTGCGCTGATATGAAACTTCCTGGCAGATTAAAACTGTGTGCCCGACCGAGACTCGAACTCGGGACCTTTGCCTTTCGCGGGCAAGTGCTCTACCAACTGAGCTACCGAAGCACGACTCACGCCCGGTACTCACAGCTTTACTTCTGCCAGTACCTCGTCTCCTACCTTCCAAACTTTACAGAAGCTCTCCTGCGAACCATGCAGAACTAGCACTCCTGAAAGAAAGGACATTGCGGAGACATGGCTTAGCCACAGCCTGGGGGATGTTTCCAGAATGTGATTTTCACTCTGCAGCGGAGTGTGCGCTGATATGAAACTTCCTGGCAGATTAGAGCACTTGCCTGCAAAAGGCAAAGGTCCCAAGTTCGTGTTTCGGTCCGGCACACAGTTTTAATCTGCCAGGAAGTTTCATATCAGCACACACTCCGCTGCAGAGTGAAAATCTCATTCTGGAAACATCCCCCAGGCTGTGGCTAAGCCATGTCTCCGCAGTATCCTTTCTTTCAGGAGTGCTAGTTCTGCAAGGTTCGCAGGAGAGCTTCTGTAAAGTTTGGAAGGTGGGAGACGAGGTACTCGCAGAAGTAAAGCTGTGAGGACCGGGCGTGAGTCGTGCTTCGGTAGCTCAGATGGTAGAGCACTTGCCCGCGAAAGGCAAAGGTCCCGAGTTCGAGTCTCGGTCGGGCACACAGTTTTAATCTGCCAGGAAGTTTCATCAAATTTATTATTCGTTAAATTCAGCAACAATTAAAATTACGTTTCCTACAAATTTCTGTCTACGGACTGTAATGCTTTTTATTACTATTGGTTGGTAATACCAGTAATGATCCAGGTACAAACTGATTATTACTGCTCATACATAGCACACAATTCTCTTCTATTTCTGTCCTGCGTTTCGTAAAGACGTAAGTATGAAAATTTTTAAGAAACGAAGTATCAACAACCGCTGGCATAGTTCGTCGGCGAATACGGCGTTTCTATACTGCTTTGTCATTTCGTAAATATTCTTGACGATAACATACACCGCGGGAAGATATAAGAGAGTTGAAAGCGTTTATTGTTGGCAGTAATTCTCTTTTAAAATAACGACTGAAAAGAGTAAAATTATTCGAGAACTGATAGAATACAAACATCTAAAAGTGTGGATATGTTAGTCTCCTTTGTATAAGTACATGACTTTATGTGGATAAAACTTAATCTGACGTGTCATATACGGAGAATGTTCATATACAGGGTGTATCAAGAAGGATACTGCAAGCTCTTTACTTTCCATATTTTAGAAAGTGGTAGTATGGACAAATACAAGATGAAAATGCCCAGTAAACATGTGCTCTAAATTGCATACCTTAGAAGTTATGAACACTTGTTCATTGGAAGAGTTGTGTTCCAAAGTACCGAAGATCAACAGGTGCTGATAACTGTTAAGGTACGCGTTTTAGAGCCCATGTTTACTTAACATTTGTGCTTCTGCTATCGTGTACTTTCAGCCGTGTAAGTTTGCTCCATCCTTTTTGGTACACCCTGTATAATTCGAAGTATCACTCTTAGCAATAATTTTTTTTATAAAAATTTCCAAACAATCTGGGCACACCATATTTGACATCAAGAAAGTATGAACTGAGTGAACAATGAAATACATGAGTCAACGCTTAACTACAACAGCAACCAACGTTCCTGCTTTACTTCAGACTTAGTTTCTCTAACGCTAAGTATCATATTGAGCAACAGATATCCTCCAGCGAAACCGATGAGCTACCAGGTTTTCGGATTCGTCACAGTTTATATCCATTCATTGAAGGTTCTTTGCAGAAGGTCGTTTCAAGGTACTAGTAAGTCTCCCTACTTTGTATCCATTCATTGGTTTCTACAACATCTGTAATTTTGGAAATCTTCCGTCTTTAATACGTAAAACATGACCCGGAAGCTTCAGTCTTCTTTCAGCAACTAATTTGTGCAGGCTGCGTCGACCACTTCTTAGTGCTTTTAGAAGTGGTCCCGATAAGTGATCGTCAAAATTCTCCCTAGCCCCCCCTCCCCCCTAAGATAGATTTTTTTTTTAATTGTCAGCGATCGTCGAACACGCCAGTGAGCTGCTCTGTCCTAGGGTGCCGTGATATGCAAAGAGGAATTCGTCATGGGTGTGTACTGGCCCCCATCTTGTTCGGCATATACTTCTCGCTACTTCTCAAAGTTGCTTTCGGCTGAACAATCCTGGGCATCCATCTACATACCAGGGCTGACAGGAAAATCTACAACATCTCGTTACTCAGATCGAAGCGCTATTGTGAGGACTTATTTGTAAATAAGTTTTTATTCGCTGATGATGTATCACTCATAGCACATATTCAAGACAACCTTCAAAGGATTTGGACAAATTTTCCGCTTCACGCAAGCTCTTCTGCATGTCTGTGAATGCAAAGAAGACTGCGATTATGGCGCCAGGAACACAGATATGCCTGCCATAAGATCAAATGGCTCTTTGTTTAACGTAGTCGACAAACTCCGCTGTCTCGGTTCATTAGTGTCCCTAGACGATGAAGTAATCGCGAGAATTGGAAAAGTGGCGAATAGTTTCGGGAAGCTCCGCATAAGAGTACAGGACAAAAAACTCCTAACAATGACTTCAAAAATATTCGTCTTCCAAGCATGCCCGCTGAGCACCCTCGCGCACAGTGATGTGACCTGGACATCATGCGGCAAACAAGAACGTAAGCCAAACACCTTTCATCTGCAGAGCTTACGGAACATTCTGGGCATAATATGGAGGGATCATGCGACAAATGAGGTGGTCCTGAACGCCGCGAATCTACCAAGCTTCGCCACCACTCTGAAGGAACGTCGCCTGCGGTGGCTTGGACATTACATCGTGCAGACCATTCCCGTCTTCCCTGACGCACACTGCTTAGTGAGATAACGCACGCCAAGAGACCTCCTGGAATGTCTGTTTTGAGCATTAAAGATTGCGTCAAGCGTGATATGTGTGGTGTCACCGCCAGACACCACACTTGCTAGGTGGTAGCTTAAATCGGCCGCGGTCCATTAGTACATGTCGGACCCGCGTGTCGCCACTGTGTGATCGCAGACCGAGCGCCACCACAAGGCAGGTCTAGAGAGACTGACTAGCACTCGCCCCAGTTGTACGACGACGTTGCTAGCGACTACACTGACGAAGCCTTTCTCTCATTTGCCGAGAGACAGTTAGAATAGCCTTCAGCTAAGTTAATGGCTACGACCTAGCAAGGCGCCATTTGTACCATTGCATGTATCTCAAGATAGTCTCACTTGTATCATCAAGAACGCTGTATACCAAAGGACGATATAAAAGTTAAGTGTTCTAGTAGCTACGTTCTTTTCTTTATCACATTCATTACGAATCCTGTTCCAGACTTCGCGCCAGTCGGCGTATGTGTACGTGTGCCCTTTCGGCTACCCGTCTCTGTGGACTGGCTGCCTTAACAGTCCACTAAAATATGAATGCATCTGGCAACGAGAAATGGGAGAAGCTCGCTGAAGACAGCAACAGCTGGAGGAAAATCATCAATGATGGCAGCAAGCTCCACGACGGCGCCTGGCTCAACAACTTGGGCGCGAAGCGAATGTATAGACAAGTTCCTCCAACGAACCACTCTTCCGGTGTGCTGGATACTTGTGTTAGCTGTGGGCGCCAAGTGGGCTCTCGCGTTGGACTCCAGAGTCACCAAAGAAAGTAAGTATGTGATGCTACTTGAATGTTCCCTCAGGAAGTACGGACCACTGATTATGCCCCAGTACCACTATACATGCACATCTTGTGCTAATATTTCCAAATAAACTAGAGTGCAGGTCCTCTGATGTAGAACATATTGGACAGACAGGAAGAATCTTTTCACTCAGATACAAAGAAAGCATAAAACAATTTCTGGCTTAGTAATTACAGCAAGCCAGCAGTAGTGGGCCATGTGTATGAAACAGACCACTTCTTAAACAGTATAAAAATTAGCTTGGAAATACTGCACATGGGAAAGAACAGAAAAACACTAGACTCTCCAGCAGGAAGCAGCCATATGCGGGGAGAAATTAAGCAACATTCTTGATGTACGAATGAGTGTCAACAGAACGAGATCTTTTAACAGGTTTTTCGATTTATTTTCATGAAAATTAATGAAGTATTCTGTATTCCAATGCAGTAACAGCTAGAGTTTAGGTAAATAACATCTTTGGAAATACTAACACAAGCCGCCAATGCATGCTGGTATCTCGGGCATTGCAGTTCGCAACTACTTCCGGACACCAAATAAAACGCCTAGTGGACACTCTTGTATCTACAACTGAGGAATAAGACGCAGCCTGCTGAGTGAATACGGTGGACTATTTCATGTAAGACAAGGAACCACAACCCAATGACTTTTTTATTTAATTTTACTTAGATCTCACTAGTGTCTATAAGCACGTCAAATATCTGTTCTAAATTGTGTGATCTCTCTGGCTTTCTGGGCGTGTTTCATTTTTGTGGAACTTCAGGAGATCAGCTGAGTTGTTTCTGCCATTTTTTTGCACGATATTCCTACGACTGACCAAGTCGTCTTCTGCAGCTGCTGTTAGTTGTCCTGGGTACCCGCTGTGTGGATGGGAAGACCGACCAGCTAAAATCGATACCGGTATTTTAGTTGTGAATAACCAGTATTATTGGTATTTGTTTGTGTGGTGTCATCGCCAGACACCACACTTGCTAGGTGGTAGCTTTAAATCGGCCGCGGTCCATTAGTACATGTCGGACCCGCGTGTCGCCACTGTCAGTGATCGCAGACCGAGCGCCACGACACGGCAGGTCTCGAGAGACGGACTAGCACTGGCCCCAGTTGTACGGACGACGTAGCTAGCGATGCACACGGACGAAGCCTCGCTCATTTGCAGAGCAGATAGTTAGAATAGCCTTCAGCTAAGTCAATGGCTCCGACCTAGCAAGGCGCCATTGTTATTAATTAGCATGTATCTACAGAGTCTCACTTGTATCGTCAAGAGCGATGTACAACAGTGATGGATTAAAGTTAAGTATTCCAGCAGCTACGTACTTTTCTTTATAGCATTCATTACGTATCCTGTTTCAGACCTATCTCTAGCCTGCGTGAGTTTAACGCATGCCTTTCGGCTACTTCCGAGTGGCGTGGCTGTCTTACTACGCCACAACAGTTTGGTCTCTGTTATGAAAGATGTTTTTTTTTTAATTTTTGCTAATAACCACGTATAAAACCTAAACATCAATTAGCTATAGCAACAGTACTAATTTTTTTTCTATTTAAAAAACCTTTTTTTAAAAAAGAGTCTGTTTTATCCGCAAAATTTTCATAGGTTTGAAATATTGCGTTGTTGTAGAAAATGGGAAAAGCCAGCAGCGCTGTTTTAACAACACCGCCGACAGAAATGAGCAACAAACAGGTGGTATAAGAATTGGTACAGCGTTGCTGGGACAATGACGTCGCTGTCACCGTGTGTCGTGGGTTAGGGTACGTGTGTACGTGCAGTGTGCAGGACTAGACAACACGGAGGTGACTACAGTCGTCGGTACTCCTTTTGCCCGGCGTAGTGTAGCAACTCGACGTGTCATGGACTCCACAATCCGCTGGAGCGCCCTGCAGAAATATCGAGCATGCTGGCTCTATAGCCTATCATAACAGCGAAAGTGCTGCTGGTGCAGAATTTTGTGCACGAACTGGCCTCTCGATTATTTCCCATAAACGTTCGATGGGTGGTCAAATCATTCGTTCAAATTGTCCACAATGTTGTGACCTGGCGCATTGCCATCCATAAAATTCCATCATTGTTTGGGGAGCACGAAATCCATGAATTGCTTCATATGGTCTCCAGGTAACCGTTACCCGTCTATGATAGATTCAGTTAGACCAGAGGACCCAGTCCACACCACTTAAGGGGCTCCGGAACGCCCTATACTTGCAATGTTAAAATAAGGCTTATAAATTACATCTTTCCTCACAAAGTATTTGAGATAGGAAGTTGAACTTTTTACAGATTATTTATTGGAATATGGGCTACAACTTAACACAGGGATTTCACAAAATTTTAGTTCAGTTATTAAAGATGATTTTTTTCAATTGTAATGAAAATTCACAACATTTTTTTGCAATTTTTTATTTATATATTCAAAAATATACAGTTTTTTGGAAAAAGGCTGTGTTAAATTATGCAGAAGGTACTGTGTAACATTTACTGAAAGTTTGAAACAAATATGTTTGGAAGATCCTTAGAAAACATGTAATTAGTATGAGAAAATAAAAGTTTTGGGAATCGAGCGACAAAGATTGGATTAACTTTTTAGTGCATTCCAGGTCCATAGGATGGATTATCTTCATCCTCTGCAAACTCCTCCTCCAGCTTCCTCTTGTTCCTCCTCCTGTTTACTGTTGCTTGTATTTCTTGACTCTTTACAGCCCTGTCTGCAGCCCGAAGGCGTTCCTTGTCTAAAGCAAGCATCGCTCGTACCATGTTAGAACCTATCTTCATTCCCATATTTCTAAATACCTTGCACCTTACAATGTTGCCATCATTGAAAGTCGCAACACCATCATACACACCAAAGTGAAGTGTTTCTATTCCAACAAATACAGTTTGGGGATTCTCGACCATATAACACTATTTACACTTTCATTGGGGTTTTGAGTTTTTCCGTGAATACACTTTTTCAACAGTTCAGGTGCTGCTAAGTCTCTGAAAATAGGCTTTATCACCTCCATTATTGCATGAGGCAGACTATGCTTATGAGTGTACACTTCACCAGTTAGCAATCCTTTGTTATATTTACACCAACTGTCTTCTTCTTTGGGACACAAGCTATGTTGGGGATTTTCATCGTCTTTATTGTTTACAGTAATAACACATACCTTTGGCTTTCCAACATTTCTCCTTTTCTTAAAAGCCTTCAGAGGATTTCTAATAACTTTACTTTTACTCACTATTATACTTCAACGAAACAGAGACTCAAGAAACAGAATTAATTACGAATATTTTCGAGATAACGACAGAGTAAATAAACATGAAACAATCGACAATCACACCAGCGATATATATTGAACCATCACAGGTTAGCCACAACACATACTTTATCTCACATTACTAAAATGTACCTGATGAACACGGACGTTAATAATAACACCATTTGACAGCAGTTTAACAGCGCCACAGTGGGTCACGCCCATGTAGAACACATTTCAAAAAAAATTTAAAAATAGTTGTAGTCTTCGGAATTGAATAAATTATATATCTATTAAAAGGTAATAGTCTGCAGATTCAGAAAACGCAAAAAAGTAAAAAGTGAACTTTTCATGATTTTGAGCCTTTCCGGAGCCCCTTAAACGCAACCCACGTCATTATGGAGCCACCGCCAGCTTGCACAGTGCCTTCTTGACAACTTGGGTCTGTGGCTCCGTGGAGTCTGCGGCACACTCGAGCCCTACCACCAGCTCTTACCAACTGAAATCGGGACTCATCTGAGCAGGCCACAGTTTTCCAGTCGTCTAGGGTCCAGTCGATACGGTCACCAGCCCAGGTGAGGCGCTATAGGCGATATCGTGCTGTTAGCAAAGGCATTCGCGTCGATCGTCTGCTGCCGTACCCCATTAACAGCACACTGTGCTAACGGATACTTTTGTCGCACGCCTCACATTAACTTCTGCGGTTATTTCACGCAGACTTGCTTGTGTGTTAGTACTGAAAACTCGATACAAAGGCCGCTGCTCTGGTCGTTAAGTACGAGGGCTGTTCGGAAAGTAGGGTCCACTGGGTCGCGAAATGAAAACCGCAGTGAAAATGAAAAAAAATTTTATTCGCAACCGATAGCCACACCTTCCAGCTACCTCTCTAAATAATCACCGCTCCGACTTACAAGGGGAGGCCGCCAATTGTGAAATTCAGATTCGATTCATACTGTGCATAATAAAAGCTCATGGCCAGAGGTGGCACAGCACCAAGATGCACTTCTCAGCCGTTGTCGAGAAAATCGACAGTTAAAAGAAACCGTTGCGGTGAAATACTCTCTACGATTAACAGCTCTCCACAGCGTCGTGGCGCAGCGGTAAGCGCTCGGGTTTGTAATCCGAAGGTCGCCGGATCGAATCTCGCGCCATGTAATTTTTTTTAGTATTTGTTTTTTATAATTCAAATATATATATATATATATATATATATATATATATATATATATATATATATATATATTTGAATTATAAAAAACAAATACTAAAAAGAAAAAGGTCGCTTAGCGCGAGATTCGATCCGGCGACCTTCGGATTACGAACCCGAGCGCTTACCGCTGCGCCACGACGCTGTGGAGAGTTGTTAATCTTAGAGAGTATTTCACCGCAACGGTTTCTTTTAACTGTCGATTTTCTCGACAACGGCTGAGAAGTGCATCTTGGTGCTTTGCCACATTACACCTCTGGCCATGAGCTTTTATTATGCGCAGTATGAATCGAATCTGAATTTCACATTTGGCGGCCTCCCCTTGTTAGACATTTGTCGTGACGATGTACAAACTTTCCCTATACCCCCGTCACAGATAGAAGCGGCCTCCGCTTTCCGCCATTTTTCTACGCTCATCTGCTTTTCGTTGTTTGTGACAAAATTTTGTCTTGGTAGCCAGCGGTTAACGTGAGCAGAGAAGAACAACAGAGGGAGCCAATTAAGGGCTGTACTGACGGTGATCAAACACTTCTCATCGAAAACGCCGCAGGAGCGCCTTTACTGCCCATGCAGAATGGGGCTCAAAATTGTGTTGAAGAAAGAAATGCGTGACATTTATGTTATGTGGGCTGCATAGCTCCAGGCAAAATCTCTCATCAGATCCACATACTCGGCGGGAGACATTTGTTTTAGACGTTTCTGAGTGATCACTTTGCGCTCTGAACTGAAAAGAGCGACGTGAAGCGATCGACAGGCACACTACAGACACTGCACAACGCATCTGTGCAAAGTTCCATCGGATTCTCGCAGTGGTTTCCATTTCGCGCCTAATCGGACCTTACTTCCCGAATACGCCTCGTAATGGCCGTCGGCCACTGCGCTGTCCGTGATGAGAGATAATGCCTGAGATTTGGTATTCTCGGGACACTCTTGATTCCGTGGATCTCGGAATATTGGATCCCTAACGATTTCCGAAATGGAAATGCGTCTGGATCCAAGTATCATTCCGTATTCAAAGTCTGTTAATTCCTGTAGTGTGGCCATAATCACACTGAAAAGCTTTTTACATGAATTACCTGACTAGAAATGATAGCTCCGCCAATGCACTGCCCTAGCATACCTTGTGTACGAAACATTGCCGCCATCTGTATACGTGCACCTACCTAACCCATGACTTCTCACTATCGTCGCTGGACATCCGTTGTGTTGCCGAATTGCACCATCCCGAGTCTGTAAATACAGTATTTTGACGTAGTGGCGTAGCACTGAAGTACAATGCTTCATTTGATTTAAATTATCATAGATTTGTCTGACATTTCTATGAAATATTTTAAGAGGACGGAAATTATGGTGACAGTAACAAAACTAAAAACTAAATAACGATCAGTCATAGTATACAGTAAGAACAAAAGGTAGCTGATCTGCTGTTTGCGTCTACAATATATATTGACCTAGGCTTCACCCTTTAGCACTGACTATTCGCGTCTTTTCTTTTATTTGCCTATTTGTTTTAATATTTTATATACCTTGAATCTGAGAGAGTCAAAGGTTTTCAATCTGTTCGATTTCTACGTTTCTTACGAGAAATAATAGAAACAAAACCTGAAAATCGGATATTTCGGAAACCGGTTAATTTGAGCGGTTTTATCAGTCATGTTAAACTGGTGTGGGAAGAAACGACATAAACGAAGAGCGGCTGTTTCAGCCATAACCGCCATTCCTAACTCTCCGCCTGGACTACAACCAGACCGTGAAGTATTGTTGCTGTGACGCCGCTGTTAGCCGAGTTCGGCTTCCGACGCCCGCTACGTCCTTTGACGCTTTTTTTTTTTTTTTTTGAGCCCACATCATTACTAACTGAAACGCCCATTTTCTCAGCGTTTTCAAACTCTTGTGAATGGGACGGCCAGTTAGATGTTAATATATCGAGAGCTGAACAGCAAGCCTTGTTAAAATTGAGACTTCCGTCCCGGTTTATCTGGTTTCCGACAGCTTTATTTCGAAAGACTCCTTCATTACGCTATCCCACAGACTTGGCGTTTGTGCTGTGATACCTGTCTCGTTGTGATTCGTTTCGAGGTAGTGCTCCGCAACAGTTGGCGTTGTCAGTTGTTTTAGGGGAGTGTGTTGCTGATGTTCCTCGTACTTGTCTAACTCACGCAGAACAAGCCACTTTCGCACGGAATGTTGTACACATCCGCCTTTCGGCGGCGTAGGTAGTCTTTAACATTGTAAACCATATTTCTTTTCTTTGTTGGCGGCAGCGAAATACAGTGGAATCAACATCTTGGTTGAACGCCGTAAAGCACACCATAACTGTCCTAAATTTTAATTGTAGACGGAGTTACGCTAGTAATTTTGAAACAGCCCTAAAGCGCTCCGTAATTGTCTTAAATTTTAATTATAGACGGAGTTATTATAATTATCTTGAAACAGATGAAAATTTTCACATCCAAGAATAATAACTCATCACGTCATATCCTCAAAACTGTTGAACTCATTTTTTTCATTGTCATCAAAATACCTCTCTCAGCAACGGATCTTTCCACAGTTTTGTATTGAATTGCATTTGCTATGTGTCAGCTTCAGCAAACAGTGTTTTGTCAGTATTTATCTCGTAACAAATATGAAATTTAAGGGGCAAGAGCTTCACAAACTGAGCAGGTTCAGCTTGGCATTGATTGATAGTATTATTGGATGTTGAGCGATATCGTGCCACATTCTGTACAATTCAGCCGGCCGAAGTGGCCGCGCGGTTCTGGCGCTGCAGTCTGGAACCGCGAGACCGCTCCGGTCGCAGGTTCGAATCCTGCCTCGGGCATGGATGTGTGTGATGTCCTTAGGTTAGTTAGGTTTAACTAGTTCTAAGTTCTAGGGGACTAATGACCTCAGCAGTTGAGTCCCATAGTGCTCAGAGCCATTTGAACCATTTTTTTGTACAATTCAAATGATAATTAAATCAAGACCCTACGCTGTCGACAGGCGTTGATATGCATCAACGGGGACAGTTTGAAAATGTGTGCCCCGACCGGGACTCGAACCCGGGGTCACCTGCTTACATGGCAGGCGCTCTATCCATCTTAGCCACCGAGGGCACAGAGGATAGTGCGACTGCAGAGATTTATCCCTTGTACGCTCCCCGTGAGACTCACATTCCCAACTTAACGTCCACACACTACATTCGTAGTGCCCCTGCCCATTACACTCATTACTCGCGGCAGACAATCTTACCGAGTCCCGTAAGAGTCGGGCAATGCGTGTGCATCCAGCACAGAAGAAGAAGGTCAATGGCCGTTTAGCCTTAACTATATGAAGACGGTATCTGTTCTTTCGGACATGTCCGAAAGAACGGGTACCATCTTCATATTACGTCCAATTGTCGCTTTAGATCGCCAAAATGCCGAGCTGGTTGGAGGGCCCTGCGCATAATGCTCCAAACGTTCTCAGCTGGGAAAAGATCCGCCAACCTTGCTGGTCAAGGTTGGGTTTGGAAAGCACAAAGACAAGCACTAGTAACTCTCGCCGTGAGCGGGCGGACGTTATCTTGCTGAAATGTAAGCCCAGGATGGCTTGCCATATAGGGCAAGACGTGACTGGAGACACTCCAGACAGCGTTGGGATACCATCTCACCATCGCGTGCCATACGGCCTCACAACCTGGAGTGATGGTCTGGGGTGCCATTTATTTTCATAGCATGATCTCTGTGGTTGTCATCCGTGGCACCGTAACAGAACAGCGGTACGTCGATGATATTCTGCGCGTCGTTTCGTTGCCTTCATGGCAAGCCACACTGCTCACGCTTCAGCAATATAATGTCCACTCGCACACGGCGAGAGTTTCTAATGCTTGTCTTAGGGCTTGCCAAACCCTATCTTGGCTAGCAAGGTCACCGGATCACTCCCCATTTGAGGGCGTTTGGAGCTTTATGGGCAGGGCCCTCCAACCAGCTCGTGATTTTGACCATTTTATGCGCCATCTGGACAGAATTTGGCACGATATCCCTCAGGAGGATATCCAACAACTCTGTCAAATGAAGAGCAAAATGGCTAAGCAGGGATCGCTAAAGGACAAATGTAAGGATGTAGAGGCTTATCTCACCAGGGGTAACATAGATACTGACGGACGAAAATTAAACAGACCTTTGGAGAAAAGAGAACCACTTGTATGAATATCAAGAGCTCAGATGGCAACCCAGTTCTAAGCAAAGAAGGGAAGGCAGAAAGGTGGAAGGAGTATATAGAGGGTCTATACAAGGGCGATCTTCTAGAGGACAATATTATGAAAACGGAAGAGAATGTAGATGAAGATGAAATGGGAGCTATGATACTGCGTGAAGAGTTTGACAGAGCACTGAAAGACTTAAGCCGAAACAAAGCCCGGGGAGTAGACAACATTCCATTAGAACTACTTACAGCCTTGGGAGAGCCAGGCCTAACAAAACTCTACCATCTAGTGAGCAAGATGTATGAGACAGGCGAGATACCCTCAGACTTCAAGAAGAATATAATAATTCCAATCCCAAAGAAAACAGGTGTTGACAGATGTGAAAATTACCCAACTATCAGTTTAACAAGTCACAGCTACAAGATACTAACACAGATTCTTTACAGACGAATGGAAAAACTGGTAGAATTCGACCTCGGGGAAGATCAATTTGCATTCCGTAGAAATGTTGGAACACGTGAGGCAATACTGACCCTACGACTTACCTTAGAAAATAGATTAAGGAAAGGCAAACCTACGTTTCAAGCATTTGCAGACTTAGAGAAAGCTTTTGACAATGTTGACTGGAATACCCTCTTTCAAATTCTAAGGGTGTCAGGGGTACAATACAGGGAGCGAAAGGCTATTTACAATTTGTACAAAAACCAGAAGGCAGTTACAAGAATCGAACGGGCATGAAAGGGAACCAGTGGTTGGGAAGGAAGTGAGACAGGGTTGTAGCTTATCCTCGACGATATTCAATCTGCATATTGAGCAAGCAGTAAAGGAAACAAAAGAAAAATTCAGAGTTTGAATTAAAATTCATGGAGAAGAAATAAAAACTTTGAGGTTCACCGATGACATCGTAATTCTGTCAGAGACAGACCTGGAAGAGCAGCGGAACGGAATGAACAACAAAAGCAAAACGACGATAATGGAATGTAGTCGAATTAAATCGGGTGATGCTGCGGGAATTAGATTAGGAAATGAGGCGCTTAAAGTAGTAAATGAGTTTTGCTATTTGGGGAGAAAAATAACTGATGATGGTCGAAGTAGAGAGGATATAAAATGTAGACTGGCAATGGCAAGGAAAGCGTTTCAGAAGAAGAGAAATTTGTTAACATCGAGTATAGATTTAAGCGTCAGGAAGTCGTTTCTGAAAGTATTTGTATGGAATGTAGCCATGTAAGGAAGTGATACGTGGACGATAAATAGTTTAGACAAGAAGAGAATAGAAGCTTTCGAAATGTGGTGCTACAGAAGAATGCTGAAGATTAGATGGGTAAATCACATAACTGATGAGGAGGCATTGAATAGAATGCGGGAGAAGAGAAATTTGTGGCACAACTTGACTAGAAGAAGGGATCGTGGTAGGGCATGTTCTGAGGCATCAAGGGATCATCAATTTGGTATTGGAGGGCAGCGTGGAGGGTGAAAATCGTAGGGGGAGACCAAGAGATGAATACACTAAACAAATTCAGAAGGATTTAGGCTCCAGTAGGTACTGGGAGATGAAGAAGCTTGCACAGGATAGAGTAGCATGGAGACCTGCATCATACTAGTCTCTGGACTGAAGACCACAACAACAACTGCCAATCAATAAAAAGCCGAATAATTGCTTGCATGAGATGGAGCAAGATGTTGGGGACTTGCTCAAATTGTGAAGCTCTTTCTCTTGGATAAATCATTCAATTTTTCTGACACTGTAATCATTTTCTTGTGATCACATCTAGCGATTTCGCATTCGGATAATTCCTTCGCGGTCCGTCTTTGAGTGTATCACGTAAAAATTACGAAATTGACTTATGTTATATATCTTTTTCATGGCGCTAATTAAAAACTATTCTTAATTTTAATTAGGGCCGCAGTTTTTCTTGGATCAGGTGAAGTAACTCGCACCAGGAAACGTTTTCTACTTGAGAGCTGGCGGGCACGATTCCTTGCGCAGACGAAGTGACTACATTGTGGCAGCCTCGAATGCCAGTACAGTTCCCATTGGTGTATTGCTGGCGGGAGCAGTCCAGCAGCCAAATGTTAACTGATTTAAATCGGACTATAGTTAACATAATAAGTCACTATGTTATGACATTTACACACTTTGCTGCAACAGACGAGATGTCATTATCAATGCATGTGCAGGTCCGAACGACGAGTTATTCACCCTGACCTTCGCTATTTTGGAACTACACTGACGCGGTACTTGCCTGGGGACGCCAAACAGGTATCTGCAGCAAAACGCCTCTTTTGTGAAGGTAGAAGGCAAACGAGTATCACCAACGCTCAGTATAAGCAAAGGTACAAGACAGGGCAGCTGACTCTCAAAACGTTTGTTAATATAAGCCAATGTCCAGAGATAAATAAAAAATCTGCAAGTTAACAACAGCACAGCTGTTTGCGGGAAGTTTTCAGCAAATGCATCCTGGACTAAATCTGTGATTCATTGTCGAAACAAATGCTGAACAAGAAAAATACATCTTCAGTTTGAAGCATCCTAAGTTCAAAACAAATTGAACATCCAAACACTACCTACCGCATTGAATAGCTTTTACCAACTGAAGCAAACAGTTGAATGTTATGCAACAGTAGAACGAATTAAAGAGCAGTCGGGTATCTATGAATGAAACAGTTCTGCCAACTTTGTTTCGAGCTTCCAAGGTGGTCTACATCCGTAGTCCAAGGACCACTTTCCGAACGCACTGTTTGGAAATTATGTATTGGATATTGTCGGAAGCTCCACGAGTCTGTAGGCAGAAGATGTTGTTGTCTATGGCAAGCTTCCGACACAAGAAAAATATTGCGAATAGTGGGAAGATTTGCAGAGCGTGCATGAATCGTGCCTGGACTGGCAGTTACCTCTGCACATAAATATATGTAACATACTGCCCATAAATATGCAAAGAGATCCATTACCATTCGATTACGCTATTAGTCACTTGAAACTACGGCAATCGTAAAATACCTGGAAGAAACCGTTCCTTATCGAACTGATGTGGAACGACTGCATAAACATTGTAGGAAAATCAGACCGAGTTTCACTGAAAGAATTTTAAGGGGAGGTTTCCTATCTTTTGGTTCAAAAAATCAATTTTTTAAAATTGCATTTTTGGACCCATAAAACTGTTTAGAATCCACCCCTGAAACAGTTTTTCCGAATACGGAACGGAAATGTTTGTTATTCGCGGTTGGACAAAAAAATGCACCTTCCTGAAATCGGCCTTTTTCACGCACCAGTTTTTCTTTTCGGAGGACGAGTTATTGTACCGGTGCGTGGGAGGAAACACACAAAATTCAAATGAAAGTTTGAACGCGTGTGTTCGGAACTTAGCCCCCAAGCATTTGCATTCTGATGAGAAGACTGTGGAGATTACGACTTTCCTGGGAGTGAGCAGCTTCATCGAAGGGTCTTCAGCAATTCTGAAGACCATGACAACGATGGAAGCCACCCTAGGACTCTATTCGACGCAGTTCGCCAAGCATTCGGACGACCACCGGATTCAAGCGATCGAAAAAACGCTTGTCACCGGCCGTACGAGCGGCTCTGGAGCAGCGCAGGATGGCCCAGATCGAGCAGAACGCCCTCTATGGGGAAGAGGAAGGACTAGTTTAAGGACCCGGAATAGCAGATTGAACTTACATTGCATAATATTGCATTTATATGTAGTCAGATCTTCAAACGCGTTTTTCTCGAAATGACGTTTTTATTATCGCGCGGTATGGTAACTTCAAATCTACTGAACCGATTGGCATGATTCTCCATAAATATTTTTACTTGGCCGACGAAGCCGAAAAATCGATGAAAAAACCCTATTTTTTGTCAGATGGCCGCCATTTTGTTTCCTATGGTCCAAATAACTTAAGCGAGGTTCAACTCCTAAAGAATATTATCTACTTTGCTAACGCCAACTCAATTTTGATTTCAGACGAGGCGGCTGACCTGTGACATACCGCGCGTGGAGATCTACATCGAAATTTTGTTTCGTACCGTTGGCACTTCCGCCTTTGCTCTTCACATTTCTGGTCGAAAAATTCCAGTTTGTAGAGAAAATATCAATAAACATTTTGACCAAATTTGACATTGATATCTACAGCACATCCCGAGAAAAAAATTCTGAAAGAACATACTTTTTTCGGGCCAAAGATAGTAAACCTCCCCTTAATGCAAGTGCAGGTGTGAACGGGTTATTCGCACTGACCTTCGCTAATTTGGAACTAAACTGACGCGGTACTTGCCTGCGGACGCCAAACAGGTATCTGCAGCAAAACGCCTCTTTTGTGAAGGTAGAAGGCAAACGAGTATCACCAACGCTCAGTATAAACAAAGAAACAAGACAAGGCAGCTGACTCTCAAAACGTTTGTTAATATAAGCCAATGTCCAGAGATAAATAAAAATCTAGAAGACAACAACAGCACTTCGTTTTTAACGAATCGGCAGATAAAGGTTGTTCCAGGAGGGCCCCGAGGGAGTGTTGGTCGTAATCATTCGCAATATACATTGTGTTCGCTAAGCTTCTGCGCAGGTTGAAAATGAGAGAACACTGTCACCAAAACAACTTTTCCAGAAGCCACGTTGTGGTGTTAACTATGTGCGCAATACCGCTATCTTGTTGACACCCCGAGTAGTCGTCTCCCTGTTGGTGACCAATGAAATCGTGGATCATTAAACAATAACCTTCACTGTTCACGGTTTTTTCTCTGCTACATAGAGTCAGAAACATACAACAACTTCTTATCGTTTATTAACGGTAATGTTCCCGTTTGTTTGGCCTGTAACATTGAGTCTATCTCTCGAAATTTCTCAATAAGTCGATGAATTGCAGAACGATAAGGTAAAGCTGTATGCGGGAATTTTTCAGCAAATGCATCCAGGACTAAATCTGTGATTCATTGTCGAAACAAATGTTGAACGAGGAAAATACATCTTCAGTTTAAAGCATCCTAAGTTCAAATCAAATTGAACATCCAAACACTACCTATCGCACTGAATAGCTTTTACCAACGCCAGCAAACAGCTGAATGTTATGAAACAGTAGAACGAATTAAAGAACAGTCGGCTATCTATGAATGAAACAGTTCTGCCAACTTTGTTTCGAACTTCCAACGTGATTTACATCCGTAGTCCGCAGACCATTGCACAGCCGCCTTCCGAAGGCACTGTTTGCAAATTATGTATTGGATATTGTAGGAAGCTCCACGAGTCTGTAGGCAGACGATGTTGTTGTCTATGGGAAGCTTGCGACACAAGAAAAATGTTGCGAAAAAGCGGGAAGATTTGCGGAGAGTGCATGAATCGTGCCCGGACTGGAAGTTACCTCTGCACATAAATAAATGAAACATACTGCGCATAAATATGCGAAGAGATCCATTACCATTCGATTACGCTATTAATCACTTGTACTGCGGCAATCGTAAAATACCCAGAAGAAACCATTCCTTATCGACATGACGTGGAACGACTGCATAAACACTGTAGGAAAATCAGACCGAGTTTCACTGAAAGAATCTTAAGTAAATGTAACTCATCGAGGAAAGGAGTAGCTGAGTATTGTTCACCCGTCTGCGACCCTTACCAAGTTTAATACACTGATGAAAAACATCACACTCACACACACAAAAAGTAGACTAATGAAATTTTGGGAGTACTTTCGTCTAGGTAACATATACAGGGTGTTACAAAAAGGTACGGCCAAACTTTCAGGAAACATTCCTCACACACAAAGAAAGAAAATATGTTATGCGGACGTGTTGCCTGTAAACGCTTACTTTCCATGTTACAGCTCATTTTATTGCTTCTCTTCAAATCACGTTAATCATGGAATGGAAACACACAGCAACATAACGTACCAGCGTGACTTCAAACACTTTGTTACAGGAAATGTTCAAAATGTCCTCCGTTAGCGAGGATACATGCATCCACCCTCCGTCGCATGGAATCCCTGATGCGCTGATGCAGCCCTAGGGAATGGCGTACTGTATCACAGCCGTCCACAATACGAGCACGGGTTGCGTAGACAAGAGCTTTCAAATGCCCCCATAAATGAAAGTCAAGAGGGTTGAGGTCAGGAGAGCGTGGAGGCCATGGAATTGGTCCGCCTCTACCAATCCATCGGTCTCCGAATCTGTTGTTGAGAAGCGTACGAACACTTCGACTTAAATGTGCAGGAGCTCCATCGTGCATGAACCACATGTTGTTTCGTACTTGTAGAGGCACATGTTCTAGCAGCACAGGTAGAGTATCCCGTATGAAATCATGATAACGTGCTCCATTGAGCGTAGGTGGAAGAACATGAGGCCCAATTAAGACATCACCAACAATGCCTGCCCAAACGTTCACAGAAAATCTGTTGATGACGTGATTGCACAATTGCGTGCGGATTCTCGTCAGCCCACACATGTTGATTGTGAAAATTTACAATTTGATCAAGTTGGAATGAAGGCTCATCCGTAAAGAGAACATTTGCACTGAAATGAGGGTTGACACATTGTTGGACGAACCATTCGCAGAAGTGTACCCGTGGAGGCCAATCAGCTGCTGATAATGCCTGCACACGCTGTACATGGTACGGAAACAACTGGTTCTCCCGTAGCACTCTCGACACAGTGACGTGGTCAGCGTTACCTTGTACAGCAGCAACTTCTCTGACGCTGACATTAGGGTTATCGTCAAGTGCACGAAGAATTGCCTCGTCCATTACAGGTGTCCTCGTCGTTCTAGGTCTTCCCCAGTCGCGAGTCATGGGCTGGAATGTTCCGTGCTCCCTAAGAGGCCGATCAATTGCTTCGAACGTCTTCCTATCGGGACACCTTCGTTCTCGAAATCTGTCTCGATACAAACGTACCGCGCCACGGCTATTGCCCCGTGCTAATCCTTACATCAAATGGGCATCTGCCAACTCCGTATTTGTAAACATTGCACTGGCTGCAAAATCATGTTCGTGATGAACACTAACCTGTTGATGCTACGTACTGATGTGCTTGATGCTAGTGCTGTAGAGCAATGAGTCGCATGTCAACACAAGCACCGAAGTCAACATTACCTTCCTTCAATTGGGCCAACTGGCGGTGAATCGAGGACGTACAGTACATACTGAAGAAACTAAAATGAGCTCTAACATGGAAATTAAGCGTTTCCGGACACATGTCCACATAACATCTTTTCTTTATTTATGTGTGAGGAATGTTTCCTGGAAGTTTGGCCGTACCTTTTTGTAACACCCTGTATAGGTGATTAATATTGCTGGATCACAGGTTAATTAATGTAAGAGCAAGATAAGCTATTGCAAATGTAAAATGCTGGTACATTAATAAGCGGTGTAACCTCCAGAATGTTGAATGCAAGCGTGCAAACGTGCGCGCATTGTGTTCTACACGTGCCGGATGTCGGCTTGTGGGATGGAGATCGTTAGATCGATGCCTGTTGAACTTGGTCGGTCAATAGAGACGGTAAATGCTGTTTGTGGATCACGCTGGAGTTGTCTGACGATTTCCCATATGTGCTCTATTGGAGACAGATCTGGTGCTCGAGCTGGCCAACGACACTCTGTATAGCATGTTGGTTTACAAAGTGGTATGTGGGCAACCGTTATTCTGTTGGAAAATACCCACTGGAATGCTGTTAATGAATGGCAGCAGAACAAGTCGAATCACCAGACTGACGTACATTTCTATAGTCAGGCAGCGTGGGATAACCACGAGAGTGTTCCTGCTGTCACATACCGTCGCACACCAGTCCATGACTCCATGTGTATGTGGGCAACCGTTATTCTGTTGGAAAACACCCACTGGAACGCTGTTCATTAATGGCAGCAGAACAGGTCGAATCCCCAGATCGACGTACAGTTCTACAGTCATGCAGCGTGGGATAACCACGAGAGTGTTCCTGCTGTCACATACCGTCGCACACCAGTCCATGACTCCATGTGTATGTGGGCAACCGTTATTCTGTTGGAAAACACCCACTGGAACGCTGTTCATTAATGGCAGCAGAACAGGTCGAATCACCAGATCGACGTACAGTTCTACAGTCATGCAGCGTGGGATAACCACGAGAGTGTTCCTGCTGTCACATACCGTCGCACACCAGTCCATGACTCCATGTGTATGTGGGCAACCGTTATTCTGTTGGAAAACACCCACTGGAACGCTGTTCATTAATGGCAGCAGAACAGGTCGAATCACCAGATCGACGTACAGTTCTACAGTCATGCAGCGTGGGATAACCACGAGAGTGTTCCTGCTGTCACATACCGTCGCACACCAGTCCATGACTCCATGTGTATGTGGGCAACCGTTATTCTGTTGGAAAACACCCACTGGAACGCTGTTCATTAATGGCAGCAGAACAGGTCGAATCACCAGATCGACGTACAGTTCTACAGTCATGCAGCGTGGGATAACCACGAGAGTGTTCCTGCTGTCACATACCGTCGCACACCAGTCCATGACTCCATGTGTATGTGGGCAACCGTTATTCTGTTGGAAAACACCCACTGGAACGTTGTTCATTAATGGCAGCAGAACAGGTCGAATCACCAGATCGACGTACAGTTCTACAGTCATGCAGCGTGGGATAACCACGAGAGTGTTCCTGCTGTCACATACCGTCGCACACCAGTCCATGACTCCATGTGTATGTGGGCAACCGTTATTCTGTTGGAAAACACCCACTGGAACGCTGTTCATTAATGGCAGCAGAACAGGTCGAATCACCAGATCGACGTACAGTTCTACAGTCATGCAGCGTGGGATAACCACGAGAGTGTTCCTGCTGTCACATACCGCCGCACACCAGGCCATGACTCCAAGTACAGGTCGAGTGCGTCTAACATGCAGACAGGTTGGTTGCAGGCCCTCAACTCGCCTCCTTCTAACTAACACACGGTCATCTCTGGCACCAAGGCAGAATCGGATTTAATCAGAAAACACAACAGACTTCCACACTGCCCTCCAATTAGCTCTGGCTTGATACCACTGAAGTCGCATGTGACGGTGGATTGGGGGCTGTGGATTGCACGCTACAGGGCGTCTGGCTCGGAGCTGTCATTGAAGTAACCGATTTGTAACAGTTCCTTGTGTCACTATGATGCCAACTGCTGCTCAGATATGCTGCAGATGCAGTACGATGCGCTAGTCATACTCCGAATTCAATGGTCTTTGAAAGGTGGCTACACTGAGCCACAGCGCCAGAGATCGCGCTAGAGAGTATTGTTCCGCCGCCTCCACTGGCAGTGATTATTGAGAACTCGTAGTGGGCAGTGCTTGGGGAGAGCTCGTGGTAGTCAGTGCTGAGAGGTCGTAGTGAGGAGTGTTTGTTGAGATGAGCTAGTAGGCAGTGCTTGCTGAGATGTGATACTGAAAAGTTCTTGTTGAGATGTGATAGTAGCGAGTCGGTGTGGAGAGATTGTAATGTCTAGAGTGCTTTTCATCAATATAAATTAAGGTAACAAACTACTTTTCTTTTCTTTCTCATTATTTCAATGTCCTGAATAATGCGTCATTACAGGTTCAGTCAACAAAGCATCTGGCTTGTGTTCTTGTATTAGAGTGTAATTCTGGTTTTCTTGAGTAATTATGGTATTTCTATTTTCTTTAATTAATTCAGTATAAATGATATTTAAAATTTCTTGTGTTGTTGAAGAAGAACCGTGCCAGATGCGTACGTTGAGTCATACTTCCTCACACAGAACAGTTACACTTGTGCTTTGGTTTCGTAGGTTTTATAGTTGCTGGGGACTTAATTAATTAATTGTGTTAATGAAAATTTCCATTTCATTCTTTGTTGTTGTTCTTTGCAGTCAGATAGCGTAATAATACTAGTCAGGGCCAACCGTTACGAGACTTCGTAACCGAACAGACAGCTACTAAAGCAAAAAATTAAAAAAGTATTTGCATTTTATTTTAATTAAGCCCCCATGCATCTTCCCTCTCGGAAGTGCGACGTTGCAGTCCGGAGGCAGGTCTTGCAACCGTACGTGCTCTTGGCTACCACAGCCAGCAATCATGAACAGTGGCTACATTACTGCAATATCGCAGAAGGAACACCCAGCTTCTCGCAGCCCTATTACATGCCGTCGTTCAAATTCAATGACGTGTTGATAATGGTGTCCTTGTTGACTTAAAGGCATTTTTGACTAACATCAACACCACGTCGATTCTCCAAGGTAACTAACGCTCACGACCCTTACAGCCTGTATTTAAAGCAAACCTGATTTGCACTGTCACAGTGGCGCTACTAACACCACTTTTATGTAACTGGCGCAAAATTTGAACAGACATCATCTGCCAGAAGTAGAAACATGTCTACCACCTCTTCTTGGTGTTGCGATTTCTTTCCGTCAGTGTATAATCATGAAATGAAATACGAGACTAGTATTGTGGTACAGTCGCCACGTTTGTGGAACACTGTTATCAAGCCTAGAACACTAAAGGGAAAAAATGGCTTGGTTCAAATGGCTCTGAGCACTATGGGACTTAACATCTGAGGTCATCAGTCCCCTAGAACTTGGAGCTACTTAAACCTAACTAACCTAAGGACATCACACACATCCATGCCCGAGGCAGGATTCGAACCTGCGACCGTAGCGGTCGCGCGGTTCCAGACTGAAGCGCCTAGAACCGCTCGGCCACACCGGCCGGCGAGGGTATAGTAATCTGGTATTAAGGAGTCAGTCGAAATAAAAATGTCGGAAATCCATGTAAAACGGGAAGGAGGGTTCAATTTAAGCAAGACTTTGGATTCGGCATTCTTTTAATTAAGACACTCCTGGCCACCCTGTCCATGAAATTGCACATTTCACGGAATAACTGTGGGGCCAGGAATCTAACTCAACAATGAAGAGCGTCTCGACAGCAACAATACCAAAGTGTTTGTGGTCCAGGCAGTGAGTAAGCATAGGAACACAGCTTATCGCATGTGCATATCATTTACGGAATATACTGATTTGCTGTATTTGGTTGGTTACATTGTATAGAAAACAAACCCGATCAAGAAGTGGAAGCACATCAGTTTCCTGTGTTTCGATGGCCTGGTGCGCGTCCTTCAATTGGACGTCACTTCGACTACTTGCGTGTCCATAACCTACGCCAGTTACTGAGCTAGGAAAAAGGGAGATAGATTTTAACGTGCAATCCGAAGCAAGAGTCGCTTCTGATAAATCACCACATCGTTCAGAGGTAAATGCTACGTTAATTATTCGACTGGGATTCGATACCGCGTACTTTCGGTTTCGAGACACACACTTTAGTGCTAGACCACTATGCTCGACTGGCACTCAGAATGGTGACAGAAAATTCCATCACTGCAATGTACTTGGTAGTATGTGGTTCAACCTAGATGGAGCCCACTGCCCTTTGAACGTTCTGTTCGCGAACGTCTGAATCGCACGTTCCTTGGAAAGTGGATACGTAGAAGAGATGTTGGTCCACTGCCAGCTCGTTCACCTCGTCTGACCGGACTTAATTTCTTCTTGTGGGCTCATGTGAAAAGTTCTGGATCGGAAACTGATGTTGGGAATGTAGACAAACATTCTTGCAGCCTGTGACAATGTTCGAACACCAGAGCGGTATTTGAAATGGGTACTACAGAACTTTGTGCAGCGATATCAAGCCTACACAGAAGACGGAGGATGCCTCCTTAAACAACATCTACATCTATTTTCCGCAAGGTGCCTACTGGTTTGTGGCGGAAGTATTTGTGTACCACTCTTACAGTATTGTTTGAACAATTGTTACGAATGTGACATAAATTTATTAAATGTCATTTCTACTTGGGGTTTCATCTTCGTCAACAGACGCAGAGTAAACTTAGAAAATTCCCCGTTTCTGCTTTTAAGTTTCAGCTGATCTGTTTTATTCCGAGATTCCCTACCTTCAACTGATGATTTTCTCTTCTTCATCACGACTAAAAGTTTGAATCATCATCACGAAAATGCTATGTATACGATTACTGAGGCTTCATGAGTCAGCAAATCGTGCTAGGATCCCGTTTATGAACAACTTATACAGGGTGCGTCAAAAAAATGTATACACACTTTGAACTGTCATAGACAATTTCCCGTTCTACAAGGTTAAATATTTGTGAGAAAGTAATGTTATGTTTCTTCAACAGGTGGCAGCAGTGGCAAGGAAATAACTGCAACATGGCTGACGTGCGTTTAAGCTTTGAAGCACGGAAGCACATAATTAAGTGGTACTGGAAGTTTGAGAATGTAGCTGCGGTTCGAAGACAGTGGAGAAGTGAGCATGGTACAGAACCACCTTCAAGGTTGACAATTACACGTCTATGAGACAAATTCGAAATTCATGGAACAGTGTGTGATGTGCATAAAGGTCGATCAGGGCGACATCGTACAGCTACAAGTGATGATTCCACAACTGCGGACTTGGAACTGTTTCAGTGTTCGCCTCGAAAATCTTCAAGTCGAGCGACACGTGAGAGTAATGTTAAGTGCTAGTAGTGTGCTACGCATTCTGAAGAAAGGCAAGTTTCGTGTGTACATTCCAAGGCTGGTGCAACAGCTAAGTGACGACGATCCAGATCGAAGGTTAGAATTTTGTGAATGGGTTCAGGCGATTGTGAGACTTGAACCGGGATTTATGGGTAGCATAATTTGGTCGGATGAAGCTCAATTCAAACTCAATGGAGCTGTCAAAAGGCACAATTATGTGTACTGGGCTGAAGATAATCCTCACATTACAGTGGAAAAGGCTGTGAATTTGCCTGGTGTAAATGTGTGGTGTGGTTTGTCTGCAAGGAGACTCATTGGGCCTCTCCGCTTTGAAGGTACTGTTGCTGGAGAAACGTACCTAACAATGCTTGCTGACTCCATATTCTCTGCCATTCGTGCATTATACGGTAATAATGAGTTTTATTTCCAACACGATGGCGCCCCACCGCACTATCATAGGGACGTAAGAGCGTACCTGGATCACAATGTGCCAGGCCAGTGGATAGAACGCAGGGGAACAATCGAGTTTCCTGCACGCTCTCCAGACCTCACGCCGCTGGATTTCTTCTTATGGGGCACAGTAAAAGATGAGGTGTACAAACGTAAACCACGTAACCCGGACACATTTTGGAATGGGATTCAGGTGGTGTGCGCAGAAATCTCATTTGACACTTTAGTACGATGTACGGAATCAGTGGTGATTCGTACTCAGAAATGTATTGATGCTGAAGGCCACCAGTTTGAACATTAATTACATTTGCAAAGGACATTTATTTTTCCAATTGGATTTTAAGCTTTACAACTCCAGAAATTTAACATTGTAGAACAGGAAATAAATTTTCTGACGCTTCAAAGTGTGTATACATTTTTTTTGACGCACCCTGTATTTATAACAAACGAGTGCCTGTCACAGCGACGTTGCTCGCATTATATTTTCTTTAAGCAATACACTGTCGTACGCGATAACTCAAAGGAGTAGTTTATCACTGATTATAGATCATGACTGGTTGTCACAGATGGAGAATCACTCGTTTCAAGAAGTGGCAGACATGCATGTGACGTATACTGCACCAGGAAGCAGTGCAGTTTTCCGACGAAGACTCTCTCGCATAGCATAACTTGAGGAGGTGATGAATCGTGAGAGAGAAGATTCACAATTAATAAAGCATACATCACAGAACCCGCGAAATGCATGTTTCGAAGAATGCAATGTGGACATGACTGGTGAAGCAGCAATTACTTGCATCATATATAACGTGTGCAAGGAACAGTACCAAATTATTTTGAACCGAAGGTTCAACTCTGTAAGTACATTAAATCGCAGTGTGTGCAGTGAGACTAGTTTTTGTCACTTCGAAGAGCTGTTATGGAAATTTTCTAGATGGCTATGAAAGCTGAATGAATAAAATTGCTGTGCTTTCTTGTGCAGACCGTTGGAACTATCCAATCGAGTGAACATATTTCCTTTATCTTCTTTTTATGTGGATCATAAAATTAAGAAGCAGTATTTCGTTGCTGTAGATGATAATGATTATGATGACGATGCGACGTGCTCTTCGGATTAGGCAAATTCATCATTCTCCAGATCCCCTGGTTTCCCACTATCTGTTCCGAAGCAGGTGTCATGCATTGATATTGATGTTGTTAATTACGTGATATCTATTTCTTCCTTTGCTCCTCTTTCCAGTCTCCATTCCTTCTAGTCCAACCTGTGTTATGCAGTCTCTTCTTATCCAGTGTACCAAAAAATGTATGTTCCTCCACTTCATTGTTTCCAGTATTTGTCTTTTCTCATTCACCCTGTGTAGTAAAACCTCATTATTTTATCTGTCCGTTTCACACCTTACATTCTTCTCGATCACCACATCTCAAAATTCTCTGTTTATTTAAGAGCCCACAAAAAATATTCCTGCTCCTGTAAAACGTTTCTTTTACGATAGCTATCTTTGTTTTTATTCCTTGATTAGATGTCATGTTACTGGTTACTTTGCATCCTAGATGCCTGAAGTTGGCCGGCCGGTGTGGCTGAGCGGTTCTAGGCGCTTCAGTCTGGAACCGCGCGACCGCTACGGTCGCAGGTTCAAATCCTGCCTCGGGCATGGATGTGTGTGATGTCCTTACGTTGGTTAAGTTTAAGTAGCTCCAAGTTCTAGGGGACTGATGACCTCAGATATTAAGTCCCACAGTTCTCAGAGCCATTTGTTTTTGCCGGAAGTTACTAATTTGGTCCTCTAACCCATCAAAATTTTTACTTTTACCTGCGTTGATGGCCTTGTAAAAATCATTGACATAGTCGTCTTCCCATTTGTCATCATTGCACATTACCCACATCTGGACTTTAACTCTTTTAGTTCCTTTAACATATTGTTAATTCCCATTTCATTATCACTTACTTATTTCCCTTTTCATTATCAGTTACTAATGCCATGTCATCAGCAAATTACGCTTCCTCCTATTGCTGTGGAGTTGCTTTTTATAATATGTCTCACAGTTTGCTCGAATAATACCATTAACGGCTAGGGCCCACTGCTGCATAGTAACAGTGGACGTTGAACAAGACGTCGTGTCGCAGTAGTGGAAATTTCGTGAACTAACGACTTCTAAACGAGTGTGTGTCTTGAGTAACAATCGGACACGTGGAGACATGTGTCCATATCTCGCAGAGCGGTTAGCGCAAGAGCCTCCTTCGGCCAGTATTGCTGTGTAAGTATTTGCTTTGTCTGGAATAGCGTCACAAGAGCTGTTGCGTCCGACCGTCCGTCTCTTGCGAGTGTTCATCGGAGCATACGAGCCTCTCGTCAGACAAAGCCGTCTGAAGTCAGGCAGCGGAGCAAACAGAAGCGGCCAGCGCCTTCCCACTTGCTAAATCAGATACCAGTGAGCTGCCTCGTTCTGAAATAGTTGGGCCTATTTGGAAAAGACTACGGTTAGACATTCTTGGAACGAATTCTGCAAATGTAGATATTAACCCATACCCTTCCTGAAGTCAGATAACAGACTAAAGCCTACACGCACACGGAAAAAGTTCTCGTTCACTATTGTTTCCTTAACATTTCCTCAAAGTGAAATTGATGAGTATATGCGCTCACCCTGTGCACATCTTTCCTTGAACTGTCTGTGAGAGTAGATTTCTGAGAAACTGACAGATGTTTTGAACTTTCACTCATGAATCAATGTTCTGCGTGTCACGGCCTTCCTCTTATGCTACGACTGATACCCTGACGTGAATCTTCGATGCCAAAATATATAACTCTGCATCCCTTATGTTGTATCTCAACTGACTTCTTCGGGTAGAGTGCATGTATTTATGAAGCTGCCAAGATAGCTCTCTGCTGATGATACAAGTGTAGTAATCACACCAAAAAAAAAACTAGAACTAGCTGAGGAAATTGTAAACAATGTCTTTCAGAAAGTTTTTAAGTGTTTCTCTGCAAATGGACTCTTACTAAATTTTGAGAAAACACAGTATATGCAGTAGTGTACAGGAAATGGCATAGCTCCATTGATAAATATAGACTTTGTACAGCAGTCTGTCACTAAGGTAGAATGTTCAAAATTTCTGGGTGTGTGCATTGGTGAGAAATTCCGTCTCTTATCACAGATTTTCTCTTGTTGCAGTATCGTTGTATTTAACTTGGAAAGTGTTGTGTAAATTCTGTTTATTAGTTGTTCAAAATGTTTCTTATTTCTTCCTTAACTACAGTGTCATCACCCGCTCAACTTTTTTTCCCGTTAAGTTAGCCGAATTGCAAAAGTGATAAGTGGGATTCCTACACTACCCCGCATTCCTATCCTGATTTCCAGTTGTTAACTACTCTTATTCATTACTGTAACCGCTGTCCTTAACTCTTTTGTTTTCTTTCCTTTCGCGTGCAAAGATTATTCTAAAGTAAACAGTTAAATGTCACGAAGAGGGTTGTCTAGTAGCATTCCGTGGTTCATGTTCAGAAGATGTTTCGGATACATCGACACAACTTCCTACGATAAATTGGAAGTAGCTACTAGTTTGTTTCGTGTATTGATATCCGAAAATTAAAGACTGGTCCTCGCCTCTCACATAAACAAGTAAAGAAGAAAATGCATTTCAGGAAGGGCGATCTGTAAACAGTAATGTTGCTAACTCTGAGCTCGTCCCCCTCTCCCCATAGACATTATCAGTTTTAGATTAAAAGAGCTTTAATAAAGAGTACTCAGGCAAGAGCTTTTCGTATCAAGTCAGCAACGCTTTGTGTGGTACGAAAAATGAAATCGTTGTTCTTTTCAGCACAGCCGTTTGAAGACCTAAAGGAAACCAAGACGTTACAAGGAAGGAAACTTGTCTCCACTTCCACTGTTAAGCATTAACGTCAGGATATATAAAATGAGAATTAATCAAGTCATCAATCTGAAACGTTATTTCCGTTTCTTTTCGTGAAGAGTCGATTGCATCGGAAGCTGATGAACCACAGCGTAGCCTTACGTCATTTTATGCGTCTGGCAACTGAAACATATCGTGTCGGTGTTTTATCTTCAAGTGTATCAGCACCCTGCGCAGGTAATCTGGAAGAGAGCTATCAGCTGTTTTAGAATACCGTAATTGTATGTAAACTCAATAAGTGAACATGCGGTAATGTGATGAATTTTACACACGATGATGACGAGTGTGATAGCTAGGATACTCAATTCATTTCTTATGCCATTATCAGCTAAACCTATTACGAATACTTTTGAACACCAAGCCTAAAATGGCTCTAAAATTATTATTAAAATGAACTATTTCATTCAAAGACTGTAACTAACGGCAACTACAGTTCATTCTCAATTTGCCATTAAGAGTCTCTGGCAATGGCTACTGCTTTCATGTTGATTTATTTCTCTCCTTCATGCATAGTCCTTCTTCGAAAGTTTTCTTTCATTTCAGTCATCTTCTCTGACCGCTTACTTTAATCCAAAACGGCGAAAAACTGTAAGCATCTTGACCCATATTAATGTGAGCAAATATATCTTCATTTTTCAGTTCTATTAATCCGAAGTTTTCTGAATAGCTAAATCAGTAATGTCTGTCTATACCTGACCCTTGTTTGTTTCATAACTCAGATCGCCTTATTCCACATGACACTGCCGAAACAATTCTCAATCTATAATGACTTTTTTTCTGATTCCTAAGTGCAGGATCAGCGTAAGTACCTGTGTAACTTTAGCCTATTTATAACCAAACTTGTCACTGTCCTTAACTCTTTTCTTTTCTGTGTATCATTCATTCTAAACTTCGTGGCCAAAGTCATGGGGAGTTTTGTTTCGTTTGAAGATGAGCCATGCATGATGACCGAATGTACGACGTAAGGTGCGAGTGCAGACACTGTCTGTTGCAGACAGTCGTGTGTATAGTCAACATGACGGCACGCCGCGACTTTCAACGAGTGATGATAATCAGTGCAAGACGCATGTGGGAGATAAGAAAAGAATTAGGATTTCCGGGGTACAGAAAATGGAAAGGGCATATCGAATAACAAAAATATTCACAGTAAAAAGTTCATATCAAGAAATGTTGATGGTGTTAAGACAGCAACCAGCCACAAATTTACTTTGAGTTCCTTTATTCAAAGGAAACCGTTACCGGTTTCGAATCGTTGCGATTCATCATCAGACGGTTTACACGCTTTCTTTCTACATTTGGTGTGTTTTTGTAGATTAGTCTATAAAAACACACCAAATGTAGAAAGAAAGCGTGTAAACCGTCTGATGATGAATCGCAACGATTCGAAACCGGTAACGGTTTCCTTTGAATAAAGGAACTCAAAGTAAATTTGTGGCTGGTTGCTGTCTTAACACCATCAACATTTGTCTTCAAAAACAGCCACGGTCTCCAACATGTCATCATATGACAAAATTGCATATCAAGAAAGGCGAACACAGTAGTGAAACCATAATGCAACAACGGAAGTGAATGCTTAGCACTGAAATAAAATTACATAAACTAGAGAGAGTAGAGAGGAGAATCCTGAGAGATATTTTAGGTAAAATAAGAAAGAAGTAAAGATGAAATATATTGTTGTGGTCTTCAGTCCTGAGACTGGTTTGATGCAGCTCTCCATGCTACTCTATCCTGTGCAAGCTTCTTCATCTCCCAGTACCTACTGCAGCCTACATCCTTCTGAATCTGCTTAGTGTATTGATCTCTTGGTCTCCCTCTACGATTTTTACCCTCCACGCTGCCCTCCAATGCTAAATTTGTGATCCCTTGATGCCTCAAAACATGTCCTACCAACCGATCCCTTCTTCTAGTCAAGTTGTGCCACAAACTTCTCTTCTCCCCAATCCTATTCAATACCTCCTCATTAGTTACGTGATCTACCCACCTTATCTTCAGCATTCTTCTGTAGCACCACATTTCGAAAGCTTCTATTCTCTTCTTGTCCAAACTGGTTATCGTCCATGTTTCACTTCCATACATGGCTACACTCCATACAAATACTTTCAGAAACAACTTCTTGACATTTAAATCTATACTCGATGTTAACAAATTTCTCTTCTTCAGAAACGATTTCCTTGCCACTGCCAGTCTACATTTTATATCCTCTCTACTTCGACCATCATCAGTTATTTTACTCCCTAAATAGCAAAACTCCTTTACTACTTTAAGTGTCTCATTTCCTAATCTAATCCCCTCAGCATCACCCGATTTAATTTGACTACATTCCATTATCCTCGTTTTGCTTTTGTTGATGTTCATCTTATATCCTCCTTTCAAGACACTATCCATTCCGTTCAACTGCTCTTCCAAGTCCTTTGCTGTCTCTGACAGAATTACAATGTCATCGGCGAACCTCAAAGTTTTTACTTCTTCTCCATGAATTTTAATACCTACTCCGAATTTTTCTTTTGTTTCCTTTACTGCTGGCTCAATATACAGATTGAATAACATCGGGGAGAGGCTACAACCCTGTCTCACTCCTTTCCCAACCACTGCTTCCCTTTCATGCCCCTCGACTCTTATAACTGCCATCTGGTTTCTGTACAAATTGTAAATAGCCTTTCGCTCCCTGTATTTTACCCCTGCCACCTTGAGAATTTGAAAGAGAGTATTCCAGTTAACGTTGTCAAAAGCTTTCTCTAAGTCTACAAAGGCTAGAAACGTACGTTTGCCTTTTCTTAATCTTTCTTCTAAGATAAGTCGTAAGGTTAGTATTGCCTCACGTGTTCCAACATTTCTACGGAATCCAAACTGATCTTCCCCGAGGTCCGCTTCTACCAGTTTTTCCATTCGTCTGTAAAGAATTCGCGTTAGTATTTTGCAGCTGTGACTTATTAAACTGATTGTTCGGTAATTCTCACATCTGTCAACACCTGCTTTCTTTGGGATTGGAATTATTATATTCTTCTTGAAGTCTGTGGGTATTTCACCTGTCTCATACATCTTGCTCACCAGATGGTAGAGTTTTGTAATGACTGGTTCTCCCAAGGCCATCAGTAGTTCTAATGGAATGTTGTCTACTCCCGGGGCCTTGTTTCGACTCAGGTCTTTCAGTGCTCTGTCATACTCTTCACGCAGTATCTTATCTCCCATTTCGTCTTCATCTACATCCTCTTCCATTTCCATAATACTGTCCTCAAGTACATCGCCCTTGTATAAACCCTCTATATACTCCTTCCACCTTTCTACCTTCCCTTCTTTGCTTAGAACTGGGTTGCCATCTGAGCTCTTGATATTCATACAAGTGGTTCTCTTCTCTCCAAAGGTCTCTTTAATTTTCCTGTAGGCAGTATCTATCTTACCCCTAGTGAGACAAGCCTCTACATCCTTACATTTGTCCTCTAGCCATCCCTGCTTAGCCATTTTGCACTTTCTGTCGATCTCATTTTTGAGACGTTTGTATTCCCTTTTGCCTGCTTCATTTACTGCATTTTTATATTTTCTCCTTTCATCGATTAAATTCAATATTTCTTCTGTTACCCAAGGATTTCTATTAGCCCTCGTCTTTACCTACTTGATCCTCTGCTGCCTTCACTACTTCATCCCTCAGAGCTACCCATTCTTCTTCTACTGTATTTCTTTCCCCCATTCCTGTCAATTGTTCCCTTATGCTCTCCCTGAAACTCTCTACAACCTCTGGTTCTTTCAGTTTATCCAGGTCCCATCTCCTTAAATTCCCACCTTTTTGCAGTTTCTTCAGTTTCAATCTGCAGTTCATAACCAATAGATTGTGGTCAGAATCCACATCTGCCCCTGGAAATGTCTTACAATTTAAAACCTGGTTCCTAAATCTCTGTCTTACCATTATATAATCTATCTGATACCTATTAGTATCTCCAGGATTCTTCCAGGTATACAACCTTCTTTTATGATTCTTGAACCAAGTGTTAGCTATGATTATGTTATGCTCTGTGCAAAATTCTACAAGGCGGCTTCCTCTTTCATTTCTTCCCCCCAATCCATATTCACCTACTATGTTTCCTTCTCTCCCTTTTCCTACTGACGAATTCCAGTCACCCATGACTATTAAATTTTCGTCTCCCTTCACTACCTGAATAATTTCTTTTATCTCGTCATACATTTCATCAATTTCTTCATCACCTGCAGAGCTAGTTGGCATATAAACTTGTACTACTGTAGTAGGCATGGGCTTTGTGTCTATCTTGGCCACAATAATGCGTTCACTATGCTGTTTGTAGTAGCTAACCCGCACTCCTATTTTTTTATTCATTATTAAACCTACTCCTGCATTACCCCTATTTGATTTTGTATTTATAACCCTGTAATCACCTGACCAAAAGTCTTCTTCCTCCTGCCACCGAACTTCACTAATTCCCACTATATCTAACTTTAACCTATCCATTTCCCTTTTTAAATTTTCTAACCTACCTGCCCGATTAAGGGATCTGACATTCCACGCTCCGATCCGTAGAATGCCAGTTTTCTTTCTCCTGATAACGACGTCCTCTTGAGTAGTCCCCGCCCGGAGATCCGAATGGGGGACTATTTTACCTCCGGAATATTTTACCCAAGAGGACGCCATCATCATTTAATCATACAGTACAAGCTGCATGTCCTCGGGAAAAATTACGGCTGTAGTTTCCCCTTGCTTTCAGCCGTTCGCAGTACCACGAATATGGAAAAGAAGACATATTTTTAGGAAATATATAAATAATTAATGAAAATAGGCTCATAAAACAGATCTTCAAATATTTCTGGAATAGGAAATTAGCAATGAGGGATCCGAGAAGTTAGATTACGAAATATACGATATAAGAGCAGGCAAAGCAGCAGAAAGACATACACAATCTGATCAATAGTACGAGGGCCATTCGGAAAAGTAAGGTACATTTGATCGCGAAATGGTAACAACAGTGAAAATCCGATGAAACTTTGCGCAGATTTGTAGGGCGGTGTCTCCTCAGTATGTCCGTCGATCGCGTCCCGTCGCTCTTTTCAGTTTTCAGTGCACGGAGAGCACGTGAAGATGCCCAGAAGAAAGTGTCTCCCGCCAAGTGTGAGGTTCTGATGAGAGATGTCGCCTGAAGCTTTTCAGCCCACATAACATGATTGTAATGCGAATCCTTCTTCTTGACAGTTCTCGGCCGCACTCTGCAGAGGCAATGAAGATGCTCCTGCAGCGTTTTCGATGAGAAGTGTTTGATTGCCATCAATGCAGCCCGCAACTGGCTCCCACTGAGTTTTTTATTTCTGCTCACATGAACCGCCGGCTATGAAGACAATATTTTCGTACAGACAACGAGCTGTAGACCAACGTAGAGATTTGGCGGAAGGCACAGGCGGCTGCCTCCTATGAGGAGGGCGTTGGAAAGTTGGTACAACGCTGCGAAAGCGGCGACTATGTAGAGAAGTACACTCTTGCTCATAAATTAAGGATAATGCTGATACGTGGTGAAACAACGCTCTGATTGGCGGTTAGCGGGTTTAAATCACCTCGGGGTATGACCATACGGTGCATTTGACCTGCGGTCGTCGCACGGAGGCGCTGGCAGCACTCCACATACGCAGAGGTATGTTGGTGCATGTCAGAGTACGGTGCAGCGATTAAGTCTGCAGACGTTTTCAGACGCGCTAATGGTTACTGTGTGTTGAAAATGGCTCAAAGAACACATATTGATTACGTTAGGAGGAGTAGAATACTAGGGCGACTGGAGACTGGTCAAACAGAGCAGGTCGTAGCACGGGCTCTCCGTGCAACGATTCCAGCAGGCAGGAAACGTGTGCAGGCGCTACGGTACGGGACGTCCACAGTGTACAGCGCCACAACAAGACCGATACCTCACCATCAGTGCCCGCAAACGGCCACGGAGTACTGCAGGTAGCCTTGCTCGGGACCTTACTGCAGCCACTGGAACAGTTGTCTCCAGACACACAGTCTACACACGACTGAACAGACATGGTTTATTCGCCGGAGACCTGCAAGGTGCATTCCACTGACCGCTGTTCACAGGAGATCGCGTAAAACCTGGTGTCAATAACACAGTACATGGTCATTGGAACAGTGGTTCCAGGTTATGTTCACGGACGAGTCCAGGTATAGTCTGAACAGTGATTCTCGCCGGGTTTTCATCTGGCGTGAACCATGAACCAGATACTCCTTAATGTCCTTGAAAGGGACCTGTATAGATGTCGTGGTTTGATGGTGTGGGGTGGGATTATGATTGGTGCACGTACAGCCCTGCACGTCTTTGTCAGAGGAATGTAACAGGTCAGGTGTATCGGGACGTCATTACGCACCAGTATGTGCGCCTTTTCATGGGTGCAGTGGGTCCCACCTTCCTCATGATGGGTGATAACGCACGGCCCCACCGAGCTGCCATCATGGAGGAGTACCTTGAAACAGAAGACATCAGGCGAATGGAGTGGCCGACATGTTCTCCAGACTTAGACCCCATCGAGCACGTCAGGGATGCTCCCGGTTGACGTAGCGCTGCACATCTTCAAACCCCTATGACACTTCAGGAGCTCCGACAGGCACTGGTGCAAGAATGGGAGGCTATACCCCAGCAGCTGCTCGACCACCTGATCCAGAATATGCCAACCCGCTGTGCGGCGTGTGTACGTGTGCATGGTGATCATATCCCATATTGATGTCAGGGTACATGCGCAGGAAACAGCGGCGTTTTGTAGCACGTGTGTTTCGAGACGGTTTTCTCAACTTTTCACCAATACCGTGGACTTACAGATCTGTGTCGTGTGTGTTCCCTATGTGCCTATGCTATTAGCGCCAGTTTTGTGTAGTGCCACGTTGTGTGGCACCACATTCTGCAATTATCCTTAATTTATGAGAATGAGTGCAGATGGAGCGTCTACCTAACTGTTTCAAATAAAACATTTTTGAATTTCACAGTGATTTCCATTCGCGTCCGATCGGACCTTACTTTCCGAGCAGACCTCGTATCTGGATAGTCCTACGTAACGCGGAGTCGCGAAGAAGATAACACGAGAGACGGACCCGCCAGCATAAGAGGAGGCCTGGAGTACAGTGTTACCAACAGCAGGTAGCAACAGTAGAAAGGTTCGGTCAAGATAGCACAGTCACTCCGAACGAGGACTACTCATCGGATATGACCTGAGTAACAAATCCATCAGCGAAATTTCAACCCCTCTAAAGCTGCTCAAGATGCCGGTTGGCGATGAAACTGTGAAGTGGATAGTGAAACCAAGACCAGGGAGACCTCATATAGTGACGGAGAGAGAGCGCGGAGCATTGTGGAGGGTGGTTGTAAAAAACCGAATGAAATAGCGGAAGAAAACGCACGTGTATTCCAAAGCACTTACAGCAATCCAGCTGCCATAATGATTCTATGTAGACACATTTCTGTGGTCAGCGCCAACTGACACTTGAGGTTAGGTAAAGAGCGGACACAAATGGACTACTGGAAACGAAAAGTTTGCAGTGATGAATCACATTCTCCACTGTGGCGATCCGATGTATTGGTATGGGTCTGACAAATGCCTGTCTACCGCCATCATATGTAGCGAAGTACAGAGGGAGTGGTGTTTTGATATGCGGATGTTTTTCGTAGTTAGGGTGCGGTCCCCTCATTGTGCTTAATAAAACGCTACATGCCGAAGTACGTGAACACACTTTACAGCATCGAGTTCTGCGTACAGTATAGGATCAGTTTGGATACGGTGAATGTTTGTACCAGTATGACAATGCACCCTGTCACAAAGCACCATCTCTAAAGCGCTGGTCTCTGGACAATAACATTCCTGAATGGATTGGACAACTCTGAGTCTAGTCCTGAACCCAATGGAACACGTTTGGAATCAGTTAGAATTTCGACTTCCTCCCGATCGCAGTGTCCGACATAACAAACATCTCTGGTTTCGACTCTTGAGGAAAAATGGCCTGCCATTTCTCAACATACACTCTGTGATCAAAAGTATCCGGACACCCCCAAAAACATACATTTTGCATTGTGCTGCCACCTACTGACAGGTACTCCATATCAGCGACCTCAGTAGTCATTAGACATCGTGAGAGAGCAGAATGGGGCGCTCCGCGGTACTCACGGACTTCGAACGTGGTCAGGTGATTGGGTGTCACTTGTGTCATACGTCTGTACGCGAGATTTCCACAATCCTAAACATCCCTAGGTCCACTGATTCCGATGTGATGGTGAAGTAGAAACGTGAAGGGACACGTACAGCACAAAAAGCCCACAGGCCGACCTCGTCTGTTGACTGACAGAGACCGTCGACAACTGAAGAGGGTCGTAATATCTAATAGGCAGATCTCTATCCAGATCATCACACAGGAATTCCAAACTGCATCAGGATCCACTGCAAGCACTATGACAATTAGGCAGGAGGTGAAAAAACTTGGAGTTCATGGTCGAGCGGCTGCTCAAAAGCCACACACCAAGCTGGTAAATGCCAAACGACGCCTCGCTTGGTGTGAGGAGCGTAAACATTAGACGACTGAACGGTGGAAAAATGTTGTGTGGAGTGACGAATTGCGGTACACAATGTGGCGATCCGATGGCAGGGTGTGGGTATGGCGAATCCCCAGTCAACGTCATCTGCCAGCGTGTGTAGTGCCAACAGTAAAATTCGAAGGCGGTGGTGTTACGGTGTGGTCGTGTTTTGCTTGTCACTATTACAGCACAGGCCTACATTGATGTTTTAAGCATCTTCTTGCTTCCCACTGTTGGAGAGCAATTCGGATATGGCGATCGCATCTTTCTACACGATCGAGCACCTGTTCATAATGCACGGCCTGTGGCGGAGTGGTTGCACGACAGTAACATCCCTGTAATGGACTGGCCTGCACAGAGTCCTGCCCTGAATCCTGCAGAACACCTTTGGGATGTTGTGGAACTCCGACTTCGTGCCAGGACTCACCGACCGACATCGATACCCCTCCTCAGTGCAACACCCGGAGAAAAATGGGCTGCCATTCCCTAAGAAACCTTCCAGCACCTGATTGAACGTATGCCTGCGAGAGTGGAAGCTGTCATCAAGGCTAATGGTGAACCAACACCATATTGAATCGCTGCATTAGTAATGGAGGGCACCACGAACGTTTAAGTCATTTACAGCCAGGTGTCTGGATACTTTTGATCACATAGTGTATATTGGGAAATCACACTGAATATGTCCCCAGCGGGGTTGATGCCATCATAAAGGCGCGTAGTGTCTTAATGGAAAATATTACTATTCTTGGTAATTATTAGTGTCATTTGGAAGGAGAAATTATTGTTGTTATGGACATCAAATGATTCTGCAAGTGGTGTAGGCTATAAATGTTTAAAAGTTGTACACTCTTTAAGATCAGAAAGTTTAATACTTCGCCTACAAACGTGAACGTAATTACGTGGGTACTTGTTAGTAGGCCTACACTTTTGCATTACACGTACGCCACAGAAATAACATATATACACTTTTGTACTCCGTACCTTATGTACTGAAAGTAACTGGAGCTTAGGTCTTTAGAAGTATATCGGCGATTTAGTCTCTCTAAGCAAGAGAAACGATCTGGCGACCTTAAGTGTCTGTACTTACGTGCGCGTAAATTATGAATTACACACCACAAAAACACAGTTTCAGTACTGCAAAATATCCTCCGTAAATCAGTAATGTTGTTAGGGTTCGATATCTTTCTCTTTTACACCAGCATAAACTAAAAATTAATTAGTTACCTTAAGTCGTGAGCCCAGCCGTTATCGATTCTGGACTTTGTAACTTACAGGGTGTTTCAAAAATGACCGGTATATTTGAAACGGCAATAAAAACTAAACGAGCAGCGATAGAAATACACCGTTTGTTGCAATATGCTTGGGACAACAGTACATTTTCAGGCAGACAAACTTTCGAAAGTACAGTAGTTACAATTTTCGACAACAGATGGCGCTGCGGTCTATAGTACGATATTTTCCACATATCCACCATGCGTAGCAATAATATGGCGTAGTCTCTGAATGAAATTACCCGAAACCTTTGACAACGTGTCTGGCGGAATGGCTTCACATGCAGATGAGATGTTCTGCTTCAGCTGTTCAATTGTTTCTGGATTCTGGCGGTACACCTGGTCTTTCAAGTGTCCCCACAGAAAGAAGTCACAGGGGTTCATGTCTGGCGAATAGGGAGGCCAATCCACGCCGCCTCCTGTATGTTTCGGATAGCCCAAAGCAATCACATGATCATCGAAATATTCATTCAGGAAATTAAAGACGTCGGCCGTGCGATGTGGCCGGGCACCATCTTGCATAAACCACGAGGTCGCCCTACCTTTCCAGCACGTTCATCCGTCACGTTCCCAGTCCGTTGAAATTTTTCAAACAGATCCTTTATTGTATCGCTTTTCGGTCCTTTGGTTACATTAAACCTCCGTTGAAAACTTCGTCTTGTTGCAACAACACTGTGTTCTAGGCGGTGGAATTCCAACACCAGAAAAATCCTCTGTTCTAAGGAATAAACCATGTCGTCTACAGCACACTTGCACGTTGTGAACAGCACACGCTTACAGCAGAAAGACGACGTACAGAATGGCGCACCCACAGACTGCGTTGTCTTCTATATCTTTCACATCACTTGCAGCGCCATCTGTTGTTGAAAATTGTAACTACTGTAATTTCGAAAGTTTGTCTGCCTGAAAATGTACTGTTGTCCCAAGCATATTGCAACAAACGGTGTATTTCTATCGCTGCTCGTTTAGTTTTTATTGCCGTTTCAAATATACCGGTCATTTTTGAAACACCCTGTATATCAGTTCCATACCTTCTGTAGAAAGATATTTGTGATAGTCAGATCTCAGAACTCCTGTGAAATGATGTTACAACTGTCGGTGCGCTTTAGGTTGCGCTATTTCATAAATAAATACTGAAAATTAAAATTTCCGCGTAATGGTGGAGGAGACCAGCGATGTTACGTTCGTCTCCGCAGCAGCGTGTGCTAAACATAATGAAAACTCAAGGTTGTGGCAAATAAGAATTACATATCTATAAATGAGAACATATAATTACATTTACTGCTAAGTCTCTATTTCAAAATAAATCAAATTTAATAAAAAGACAGACTTAAGTACAGGAATTTGGTATTACTCTCATCGAGTACATCGGATCGATAGCAAGCGAACGAAACGACCAGACACTAGCGAGAGAGAGCAAAACGAACAGAACACAGCTCCATAATCTTATGGCACGATTATGTGCACGATTGTATATAGCAGCTAACGGTTACATTTTGGCCTTTTCTATACAAATCATTGTCATAGTCTTCAAAAATCATAAACGAAATATTTACTAAATGTACATAGTTACAGATTTTATCACAGTATCAAAATAATATTTCACTTTTAACAAAAATCCGTACTGTTTGTATATTTGATATTTTGTTGTCAAAAGTATCCATGGGGACGCTATAGACGAAAGCTCTATATATCCTGTATTAAAGTCCACTAATAGGTGTTGCAGCCCTTTTGAGGGGATAATGTGCATTGAGAAAAAGAATGTTAAATTTGTAAGGATTCAAAGGCTAGAGTATTAAGAGAGCAGATGGGAAGTGATTTAAAGAAAGGAAAAGGAGAAATGGTGAAAAGATGAAAGAGTCTTGGAGGAAAAGTAAAGAGCAGATAGGAAGGAACTGGAAGTGTCACGTGGTCCCTAGCTGGCCAAAACGGATGGCAGAAAAAGAAATGCGAAGTTAACAGGCAGCACGTATTGGTTCGTCCTACCGAGGCTGTGCGAGAGTCGGGTGACGGCTATGTCTTTCACAGCCTCCTACCGTGCTTACTCCCTGTTCCGGCATGTTCCCCACTAGAAGTGTTTCGCCACTGCTTCCAGAGTGTAACGTTCCCTGGCATTTTCACAATATATTTGTAACATATACGCCGATCTGGGCAAGTTATATATATATATATATATATATATATATATATATATATATATATATATATATATATATCTTAATATTACTGAATGTGGTATGAAATATGTTTGTTAATTTTATTATATTTTTTTGTAACATTTCTCTGTATTTAGGATAGGAAATTTCTATATTTATTATGTGAATGTAAAAGTGTCAGTATTTGCGGTATCAGCGATATTTGCTAGAAATCGATTTACAAAGAAATGTTAATAATCGTAATAGTCGTGCCGTTGTTTATCTTTGGCATGTGGAGACTCTCTGTCGTTGTATGGACAGAGCAGCTAGTTGTGTGGACAGAGCCGCTAGAGTGAGGAAGGGTCAGTTGTGGACAGAGCAGCTAGTGTGTGGAAGAGTCAGTGTGTGGACAGAGCCGCTAGAGTGAGGAAGGGTCAGTTGTGGACAGAGCAGTCAGTGTGTGGAAGAGCAGCTAGTTGTGTGGACAGAGCCGCTAGAGTGAGGAAGGGTCAGTTGTGGACAGAGCAGCTAGTGTGTGGAAGAGTTAGTTGTGTGGACAGAGCCGCTAGAGTGAGGAAGGGTCAGTTGTGGACAGAGCAGATAGTTGTGTGGACAGAGCCGCTAGAGTGAGGAAGGGTCAGTTGTGGACAGAGCAGCTGAAGTGAGGAAGAAGTGAGGAAGTGTTAATCCTTGATCGCTCTAGCAGACGCGATGTGCAGCTACGCTCGCGCCCATTAGACGCGCCTGATTCATTAACCCGCATTGTGGGCACTAAAGGTTGTGTATGCATCGTGGTTATCCAGCAAAGTTAAGATGTACTTCTTTTGTATCTGTCGGGACTTTGCCGCCTTTAATCAAAGCGTACGAATTAATGTGAATTGACTTGTTGTTTGGGCTAAATATATTAGTATTCATTAAAAGTGTGAATTATTTATGTAAATGAGCATGCCCACGTCATCTATAAATCACATGCGTAATGTAGTAGGTTTGATCAGTGATAAATGTCGGCTTGGCAATAATTAAGACATTTTCTGTTAATTAAAATATTCTTGTGTTCTATGGCTAGTGCCGGGATAAAAGTCAGTAAAAACATTTCATAAAAAGAAAAACCCACTGCATTCTGGAAAGTGTATGCCAAGGCCGAATGATTTAAGAGACTCAGTTCTTATCCAGATAGTACTATCCAATTAATATGAGTGCATGTAATAATTTCCTTTAAATGTACGTAATCCTTAAGAAAGTAAAATTTGTTTTTTTATTACCACACGTAATGAAGAGAGTGGTTCTACAACAAAGTTCGCACTAAGGCAAATTAACTTTTAAGCAAGAAATAAAATTATTATTTCCTTTTTTTTTATTTTTACGAAATTTCAAATCATTCATTCCAGGAATTTCGTTAAAATGGCACCCAGCGTGAAGCTCGATTCAATTTTAAGAGAATATCATTAAAATGGCGCCCAGTGTGGGGCACGAATATGCAGTGGCCACGAAATACCCTTGAGATACCTAGGGAATTAATATAGTCGAACTTTGTTGCAGGACATTTAATAATTTTGTCATGTACTGTATGTATTGCTTAACCAATATTGTGTGGTAATACCTGTGTATGATTTTTTGCATGAGAACACTATGTATCCGGAGCTGAAGCAGAGAGCTCATTATTTTGAAAAATTAATAACCTTCCACAATATCAGGGGGCAGCAGCACCCAAGATAGATCACCAAAAGGTAAAGCTACAGTGTAGTTGTCCTGTAGGTAGTAAAGTAGCCTCCGTGCAGTGTCCTCGGATCATTAGTGGTGTGCTTGTTGTTAGTACTTTGTTTTAAAATAACAGGACATTTAAGTAGTTAGTTATTGTAGTATATAGTACGTATGTATTGGGTAATGTCCATTTCTTGTGTGCTTATGTGAGTGAAACCTGAAGTGTTAGGATACTTAGTTCAGATTTTATTTCTTTTGTTTACTATGGTTAGATTGCGTAGTCAGAAAGATATCAACATGGATAATGAGCAACAGTTAGTTAATAGTGATACCGAGTTAGAAAATGGGACACAAAGTAATGTTAGTGACGTAGCTCAGGAAGTACAATGTGAGAATCTGGGGGCGGAAGGGCAAGAAATGTTGCCACTGCCACCCAGTGATTCAGTTGATAGCGTAAATAGTGAGCCATCCGCAAGCACTGGGCACGGACCAGAGAGTGGTGTGATGTCAGAAGTGCAATCATTAAAAGATATGTTTGAGCGCATGATCACTTCCCAAGCTGAATTTGTACAAATGCAAGCAGAGCGTGATAAAGAACGTGATGCCGAACAAGCAAAGCGTGACCAGAGATTGGTAGCTGAATTTGCATGTAAACAAGCAGAGCGTGATAAAGAACGTGATGCCAAACAAGCAGAGCGTGACCGACGCATGCATGAGAGGGACTTGCAGTTGATGCAAGCTTTAGAAGTTATGCAAAGTGACATTGTTAACTTGAAACAAAAATATGAAACCATGCCCAAAACGGTGCAAGCATTAAGCGAAGGACTAAATAGTATTCAAATGGCTAATGCCAATATCGTAGAGGAAGTCAGTGTCCTGACTAATAGGGTCGAACAACTAGAACTTAACACAACCCACGTAATTGAGAACAAAGTGATCGAACATGTGCACAAAGTAGAACGTAACTTCATAAAGGAATTAGATGAGAAAGTGCACGCCGCAATTGAGGCCAGAGAGATGGATTCTACTGCGGATGTGCAAGATCTTAAAAAGATAGTGCAAAAGGACATTCCGCTGTGGCAGCGGAGTGTGGACCGCCGTCTTGCCGAAATGGAGCTAAGTTTGCGGCAAGACGATGCGCTGGCGTATGTCACGCCAGCCAAGTCCAACAATGATAGGCATATAAATACAGCAGTACACAATTGTGACTGCAAGACAGGACAGGCAACCGATGTAAGCGGAACAAATAAATGTCATTCCAAAGTAGTGATTGAAGAAAGTCTGATTAGGAACCGACAGTTTCAGATCTTTACAACGGAGAAGAAATCTGTTCACCCTGTAGTGTTTATCAAGGGATTTAGAAACATTTTGCCTAGCGTTTGGAGTCATACCCAGAAAATACAGTTTGTTATGTCTTACATACAGGGAGATGCTGCGTTATGGGCAACCGAAGCAGCTGACAGTTGCGATACATATGAGCAATTCGAAAACGCATTCTTGGCCAAATATTGGTCAACATGTATTCAGGAGAGATTACGGAAGGAAGTATATAATCCAGAGCCGTATTCTCCACGATTAGGCAATTTGCGAAAATATTTTGAGAAGTACATTAATAAGACCCGTTACTGGGACGAACAGATTTCATCTCGGGATTTGATCAGACTTTTGAAATCACACTTGCCGATAGATGTAAAGGAAAAGCTTATACACGTGCCCGAAAATGATATGGAACATTTCTTGTCTATTCTGGACGCAATTGACCTGATTCAGGAGGACATTAAGGCGGCCTCTGAACAGATTAGAAGTAACGGAAATAGTTATAGAAATGGTAGAAATAACACGCCTCTAACCAGTAATAGAAACGGCGGAGGTAATAATAGGAGACAAGGGTATACACAAAACGGAAATAGAGATAGAGACCGGAACGGAAATAGACCACCGGGGAATAATGATAGGAAAAGGAGGTTCGATGACCGGTATGAAACAGGCCCACCAAGCAGTCATAGATGGAAAAATGCCAGGGGGCCGTACAACACTAATACTTATAATGATGCAAACCGAACTTGGCCACAGAACCAGAGGCCCAGTCCGGACCGGCAAAACAGTGATAGATATGACAATAACCGACCGCCACCACAAAATGCGCCAATTGCGCAGCCGTGGCGGCCGACGCAACACAACGTGCACATAGTGGAGGTCAATGACACAGAGCAGCCACGCCCATCCACTAGCAATAATTCAACAAACTAGATGCGGCCGAGATACGCTCTCCATCGTCGGCTACGGTTTGGAGTGAGAGCAGCCCGACACAAAACAAAACACCGAAAACAATCTGTATCCTTAGGTATAATGACGGGGTACAGATGGGAGATGAATTAATAACCGAACCATCCACGTGCATAAAGGAACACAAGGACAATGTACAAGTGATAATAGAAGTTAAAATTAACAATATTGATGTGCAAGTGGTCATAGATACAGGTGCTACTGTTAGTGTTATGAGTATGGACTTATTCAAGGTACTGGGGAAGGAAAGGCGTATGCTGACTTTTCCCGTGAATAATTGTAGAGTCACTGGAGCCATAAGTGCACAGCGACAAATAATTAAGCTCCAAGTGCGGGTAGAGATGTATATAGGGGAAGAAGCCATAACGAGCTCATTCCTGGTAGTAAAGGGTTTAAAGGTAGCCTGCATTTTGGGGGTAGATTTTTTGAGAGAGAGGGACGCAATAATAGACCTTTCTCGGGGAAAATTAAGTTTGATGAATGCTGGTAGGAGAATAGAATTTTCCATGCTTAGATCTGAAGAGGTACCTGTACCTAATTGTAACGCCATAAATATAAAATGTAGGAATCAATCGATACTACAATTAGACAATTATTGTCCAGGGCAGAATCTCTATTATCCTGACGTACAAGGTGATCAATCAAAGGCGAATATGGATATATTAGTGAACAAAGTATCACAGTCCGAAAATTTAAATTCAATTCAACAGAAGGAAATAGTACAGTTATTATCTAATTATGCAGATGTATTTTCTGAACGACCAGGAGTTGTTAAGGGATATCAATACAAGATCGAGGTAAAGCCTCACAAAACTTACTGTCGAGCCTCATACTCCATTCCTTGGTCCAAGAAGGAAATAGTAGCTAAGGAAATAAGAAAACTGATCGTGTGGGGAATAATAGAACCGTCTTTGTCCCCTTATAGTAGTCCATTGGTGGCGGTAGCAAAAGCTGACGGACAGGTACGGTTAGTACTGGATGCAAGAGACATAAATGAAATCATTGTACCTGTCAGGACTCATCCGGAAAACCTTGATGAGCAACTTCGAAAATTCCATGGAGTGCAATATTTGACATCTATTGATATGAGAAGTTCTTTCTGGCAAATTCTACTTACACCCGAGTCGAGACAATATACTGCATTTATATTTGGGGGAAGAAGCTACCAATTTAGGGTACTACCTTTCGGCCTAAATGTAAGTGCAGGAGTTTTCATAACAGCCCTTGACGCGGTTTTGGGTCCGGAGTTGCTGCAAAGGGTGACAGTATATGTAGACGATCTAGTGATTGCCACTGCCACCTGGGAGGAGCACGTAGAACTACTGAGTAAAGTCTTAGAAAGGTTTAAGCAAGCAGGGGTAACAGCGAATCTTGATAAATCCAAGTTTGGACGTAATCAGATTCAATTCCTAGGTCACATAATAACACCACAAGGCATCAAACCTGACAACAAAAAACTTGATGCAATTCGTGGGTTTCCTAGTCCTAGAACTAAGAAACAGCTCAAGGCATTTATAGGTCTAGCATCCTTTTTTAGACGATTTGTCCCGAACCAATTAATGAATAACGAGTCGTTATTGAGCCTGTTGCGTAAAAATGCGCACTGGGTGTGGACAGACGAATGTCAACGCGCATTTGACGCTATCAAAAACGCCTTGGTGAATGCAAACATATTGCGACACCCAGACATGACAAAAGATTTTTGTATAGCGACAGATTCGTGTTCATACGGTCTGGGTGCTTGTTTATTTCAGTGGGAAAGGAGCAACGACCCCACAACAGTAAAAATAATCGAGTTTGCCAGCCGCACACTAAGCAGCTGCGAGAGAGCATATTCTGCTACCGAATTAGAGGCTCTTGCAGTGGTCTGGGCGGTAAAGAAATTTAACTACTATATCTATGGTAAGGAAGTCAAAGTATTCAGTGACCACCAGGCTCTGAGCTATTTAATGACTTGCAAATTATACCATACCCGCTTGCTAAGATGGAGGTTAGCATTACAGGAATATAAAATTAAAATCATGTACCTAAAGGGACAAGATAATGTTGTGGCAGACGCTTTGTCGAGGCTTCCACTAGGGCAATCCTCAATGTCAAATATTTTAGAACAATCGGAGGAATATCGAATACTCTTGGTACAAGATAAAGTACATAGGAGGGACTTTTTACACATGTGTAAGAATATGTCTATATTGCAGGAAACTGATCCCATCTGGGGAGATATAATTAGCAAAATTAAAGAAGGAACCAATCTTAAAAGTGTTCAGAATTTCAAAATAGTAGATAATATTCTGTATTATAAAACAAGTGTGTCAAATGACCACGGAGTCGTGTGTATACCACAACAGGCTATCCCAGCTGTAGTGTGGCACACGCATTTAGCATGGGGTCACGCTGGGATAGGCAAAACAATAAGGATTTTATCCAAATTCTGTTATTTTAAAGGGATAAGCCAGCAGACTCGCACCATTATCAGGACTTGTCCTCTGTGCCAAAAGGCTAAGTTTCAAAATAAGTCCACAAGGTTTGAACTGCATCCTATTGTGCCTCATCGACCACTTCAATTAGTATCTATAGACATAGCAGGACCCTACCCACGAGCCAGGGGTGGATTGAAGTACATTTTAGCGGTGTATGACCTCTTTTCAAAATATTTAAAAATATACTGTCTTAAATCAGCCACTGCTCGTGGAATAGTGAAATGGTTAGGCAAAGAATATTTTATACAAGTAGGTAAGCCTGAAGCGATAATATCGGATAATGCTTCATATTTTACAGGCCATACCTGGAAACACTATTTATATGAACAAGATATAAAGCGTATACTAATTTCCCGCTTTCACCCACAAGCAAGTTTAGTAGAGAGAGTATTTGGAGAGTTAAATAAATTTTGCAGGTTATACATTGCATATAAGCACACAAGGTGGCCAGATATGATACATAAGTTTGTCGAAATTCACAATGCAACCCCGCATGCTTCTACGGGGTATCCACCAAATGAGATATTAATGAATAATAATCGAGCTCTGAACGAGTGGCTGGCACCCTTGCCTAAGGTCCCAGTCATTCCTGAGCCTAAGGAAGAGAAGATAAGAAAAGCAGGATGCAACCTTACCAGGTGCGCCCAGAAAAGGACGGAAAAATATAATCGACATGTAACGAATAACCAAACATTTAATGTTGGGGACTTGGTGCTCTTACGCAATCATCCTAAGTCCTCGGCATCTTTGAAACAGAATAGCAAGTGGCAATTGGTGTATAATGGACCTTTTAGAGTAGTAAGTGTGCCACATGAGTGTAGCTATCTCTTAGCAGATCCCCACTCAGGGAGAGTACGGGGACTGTATCCGCGTAAGGATGTAAAAGCATTCCTACAGTAAAAGACTAATAGTCCTATGCGGACACCGTTCCTTTGTAAACAATGAACATTAATAAGGTGTACTAGTGTAGGAGTGTATAGTTATAAGAATATGATTGACTTTTTTCATGTGTGTGGATATTTGTGTTATGTACTCTTTTAATTTATGTTTAATTTGAGATATTTCTTGGCACAATCCTTTATATTATGTGTATCTATGTGTAGCTGTCAGATTGACAGATCTGAACCCGGAACAATATTAGTAATATAAGGCCCTGAGAACTTTATTATCTCACTAGTGTTATCACAAAATAATGCACCCAGTAGTGACCCGAGAGCACCACGGGAGGCAACCTTGTTGTAAATTTATGTAGCGTAAAGAAACTCACAAAGAAGCTTCAATTGAAGCATGTGCAGATTCAATCAATAAGAAAGAGCTAGCCAGATACGGTCCAAGTAAATTTTCGCCTACAGAGACTTCACTGTGGTTACGTAGGACGTTGATTGTATGTACGTAAATCTTACACTCTGGTAAAAGGTTACGAATGTGCTGTTGCAAACAAATTCAGCAGCGGACATTGTAAATAGAAATAAATAAACTTTAACAAAAGTGTAGTATTGTGCGGCAGAAACAGTGACAGTCACTGATAAAGAACTAGCACAACACGAACAGTGAACCGATAACGGACGGTGGATAAACCTAGTGTCAAATTTTAACTTTTTGTATGTAAAGGGACGCTAGGAAAGAGCGTGTGACTAATGACAAGTCATGACGGTGGAAAATATTGTGTGCCCATAAAAGTGTACTGTGACAATGAAACCTTGTGCGAACCAGACTAGTGAAGGCCTACTGAGTAATAACTACCACTAATTGTGTGCGTTCTTTCCCACAGCAGGAAATACGGATAGTATACTGTTTGTGAACTTGTTGCATGTTTCCTGGAGCACCGCAAGAAGACGTCGCACGGGCGAGCTGGTATCCAACGCGTTCGGCTATAGCAGCTATGCAGCGGCCACAGCAGCCCGTAGCAGACCAGACAGCCACGCCCGTACGCGCCGTAGCTGTCAACGATGGGGCGGTGACCTACACGAAGTCAGCGCGCCGCGCCGAGCGCCGCACCCCACCGCTCATCAAATACATTATTGGCTTTTGAAATGTTTACATAAACTGAATAACATATTAATGACTTCATTTTGATAAACATTGAACATGTACTATGTACGTCCGTAATTGATATATCCTAGGACAAGTGACCTTGTAGTGTATCACAAGAAAAATAGTGATATTGTGTAATTGTGTAAACCCGTTTGTGACAAACTGCAAAAATACTTCAAATGAAAAACTGTTAATATGGACTATAAACCAACTGGGATGGCTGGGCTCCGGCACAGTTTTGCCCAGGTTTCCTGATTGCCTACGCCCAAATGGGGGAGCCATGTACTTATATAATCCTGGGGCTAATTACAAGAGCCATTCCATAAAACATACAGAGGTGTAAAGAACGTTACTGGCACCATTGTGTCAAAGTGTAAAACCTCTTTGCCAAATGCTGCCAGGGGGCAATGTAACGTTCCCTGGCATTTTCACAATATATTTGTAACATATACGCCGATCTGGGCAAGTTATATATATATATATATATATATATATATATATATATATATCTTAATATTACTGAATGTGGTATGAAATATGTTTGTTAATTTTATTATATTTTTTTGTAACATTTCTCTGTATTTAGGATAGGAAATTTCTATATTTATTATGTGAATGTAAAAGTGTCAGTATTTGCGGTATCAGCGATATTTGCTAGAAATCGATTTACAAAGAAATGTTAATAATCGTAATAGTCGTGCCGTTGTTTATCTTTGGCATGTGGAGACTCTCTGTCGTTGTATGGACAGAGCAGCTAGTTGTGTGGACAGAGCCGCTAGAGTGAGGAAGGGTCAGTTGTGGACAGAGCAGCTAGTGTGTGGAAGAGTCAGTGTGTGGACAGAGCCGCTAGAGTGAGGAAGGGTCAGTTGTGGACAGAGCAGTCAGTGTGTGGAAGAGCAGCTAGTTGTGTGGACAGAGCCGCTAGAGTGAGGAAGGGTCAGTTGTGGACAGAGCAGCTAGTGTGTGGAAGAGTTAGTTGTGTGGACAGAGCCGCTAGAGTGAGGAAGGGTCAGTTGTGGACAGAGCAGATAGTTGTGTGGACAGAGCCGCTAGAGTGAGGAAGGGTCAGTTGTGGACAGAGCAGCTGAAGTGAGGAAGAAGTGAGGAAGTGTTAATCCTTGATCGCTCTAGCAGACGCGATGTGCAGCTACGCTCGCGCCCATTAGACGCGCCTGATTCATTAACCCGCATTGTGGGCACTAAAGGTTGTGTATGCATCGTGGTTATCCAGCAAAGTTAAGATGTACTTCTTTTGTATCTGTCGGGACTTTGCCGCCTTTAATCAAAGCGTACGAATTAATGTGAATTGACTTGTTGTTTGGGCTAAATATATTAGTATTCATTAAAAGTGTGAATTATTTATGTAAATGAGCATGCCCACGTCATCTATAAATCACATGCGTAATGTAGTAGGTTTGATCAGTGATAAATGTCGGCTTGGCAATAATTAAGACATTTTCTGTTAATTAAAATATTCTTGTGTTCTATGGCTAGTGCCGGGATAAAAGTCAGTAAAAACATTTCATAAAAAGAAAAACCCACTGCATTCTGGAAAGTGTATGCCAAGGCCGAATGATTTAAGAGACTCAGTTCTTATCCAGATAGTACTATCCAATTAATATGAGTGCATGTAATAATTTCCTTTAAATGTACGTAATCCTTAAGAAAGTAAAATTTGTTTTTTTATTACCACACGTAATGAAGAGAGTGGTTCTACAACAAAGTTCGCACTAAGGCAAATTAACTTTTAAGCAAGAAATAAAATTATTATTTCCTTTTTTTTTATTTTTACGAAATTTCAAATCATTCATTCCAGGAATTTCGTTAAAATGGCACCCAGCGTGAAGCTCGATTCAATTTTAAGAGAATATCATTAAAAGAGGCTGACACACTGTTGGCAGATGGCCACACGGCGCCCTACAGTACGCTGGAACATTCATCCTCACCTTGAAAGTCGCGGCAGTGGGGACTTCAGAGCCACACCGAGGAGCATCTTCTGCTTGTGCAGCTGACGTAGAGGCGCAGACGCTGCTTCGAGAGGTGGTTGTGTTTCGAAACGACGGATACGGGAACACAAGACGTGTGAGGGACGATGTGGTGCTCACTAGCTATGACCTCTCTCGATATGGACAGGAGCTGAAAATTACTCAGAGGGCGTACTAGATCCGATACCATAGAACAGCTTCCTTTCTTTTTAGTTAGTGAAATGACATTTTCAACCCTTGCCTGTGAATACTACACGAGAGTTGCCCAGAAAGTAATGCACCGCATTTTTTTGTCAACCGAAAACAATGCTACGAATGCGAAACGCTACGTATGTATTATTTGAAGTTTCCTGAGTGAGCGCGCCAAGTTTCCGTCATTTCCGACAGAGTGCGTAGCTGCAGGACAGTTTCAAAATGGCGTCTGTAGGTGATGTCATTGAATTTGTCACTACAGAGAAAGCAATTGCGGGGAATATTCACAAACGCGCGTGCAAAGTCTATGGAGCACCTGCTGTTGACAGAAGAACAGTTAGTCGCTGGGAACGGAGGGCGAGGTCGTCAGAATTCAATTCGGCGGAGCTCCACGGTTTGCAGCGGTCGGGTAGACCATCCTCGGCTGTCACACCTGGCATGTTGTAGCGATCTGATGTCATTCCCGAGGACAGACGCATTACGACTCGCCAGTTGGCCTTGCATCTGTCAATCAGCAAAGGAAGTGTGGATGCAATTATTCGCACTCTTGCATATTAAAAGGTTTGTGCAAGATGGGTCCAGCGATGTCTAATGCTGAATCACAAATAGCACAGAAGAAAAAATTCAAAGCAACTGCTTCCGCCGGTAAGGTCATGATCACGGTGTTTTGGACTGTGAAGGTGTGATTCTCATTGAAGTGGTGCCAGGATGCGGTAAAATTAATTCAGATGCATATGTCAACACATTAACAAAACTCAAGACGCACTTCTGGCTACTCGGTGCCACAGCAACCCGGGAGATATTTTCCTGCTACACGATAACACTCACCCCAGACAAGTCTGACTGCTGAACACAGCGCAAAACGGGATTGGACAGTGTTACCCCGTCCAACCTACAGCCCAGACAGGGCTTTCACTTGTTTGGGGCATTAAAGGATGCCATTCGTGGATCACATTTTGAGGACGATGACGGGGTGATTCACACACTGAAGCACTATCTCCACCACCAAGGCAAGGATTGGTACCGACAGAGCATACACGCCCTTCTTTTGCGCTGCAGGAAGGCCGTACAATGGGATGGAGATTACGTGGAAAAATACGTTGTGTAGATAAAACACCGCCAACGGCCTAACCGCAGTGGTAATACCGGTTCCCGTCAGATCACCGAAGTTAAGCGCTGTCGGGCTGGGCTAGCACTTGGATGGGTGACCATCCGGTCTGCTGAGCGCTGTTGGCAAGTAGGGTGCTTTCAAACCTTGTGAGGCAAACTGAGAAGCTATTTGATTGAGAAGTAGCGGCTCCGGTCTCGGAAACTGACATACGCCCGGGAGAGCGGTGTGCTGACCACATGCCCCTCCATATCCACATCCAGTGAAGCCTGTGGGCTGAGGATGACACGGCGGCCGGTCGGCACCGTTGGGCCCTCATAGCCTGTTCGGGAGGAGTTTTTTTTGTCTAGATAAAACACCATTCTTTCGGGTGTGTAATTCTAGTTATGTTCGATAAAGAATTGTTAAAGAAAAAAAAATGTAGTGCATTACTTTCCAGGCAACCCTCGTATCATTTCAGCCTGAGACAGAATTTTTCTCTGCGTGTTTATTTGCTTACGTATTTTATTTTTAAATTAATATTATTATGTTATCTGAAATACCACACTTTGTATTCGTGTATGAATGTTGTACAGGCATATGGTTTTTTAAATATAATGCTATGCTCATAGAAATTAACATCACTATAAAATCAGAAGAACATAGGTTTGGTATTAAGAAAATGAGAAATTAGGGCGGTCATCACTCATTTACCAACCATCTACAAATTTACCAGCGAATTTCGCGATATTTGAGGAGGAGGAGTTGCCATATTGGTTGCAGCAGAGACAGTGGATCCATGTACTGCATCACACGCCGTCTTCATACGTTAACGAGCTAGGCGCAGCTTAGTTGAATACATCTTAAGTGGTGGAAAACACAAACATCAGAAGCGCACCAAAAATAAACTGAGTCACATCCTCATTCTGAGTGTAACAAGCATTGATATTTTGAGTCAATATACATTTTGAAGACTTTCCTCTTATATTTTATGAAAGAAATCATTTTAGATGTACTACCGCAGGGGAAATTATTTTGCACTGTTGTTATATTTACTTCGCAGTTGTGTAGCATATGTGTTGAAAAGGCGACGAACTGTAGTCTACAATATTTAATGAAACAAATCATTTTGGATGAACTGTATCAGGCGAAATTATTTTAACTGTTGTCACATTTACTTAGCAGTTGTGTAGCGCATGTGCTGAAAAGGCGACAATCCGTTGTGTACAAAACTGCCTGTATCCTTGTAACTGGCGTTACGTTAATGATGAAATGTTGTAACCCTACAATAAACTCTTTTACGACTTGCAGCAAAAAATTCTGCTAGCTGTAACAGTTTCAGAATTATGGGAATTTTAAAGATGTCGATGTAGTGTCGTTGACAGAAGTTTATATGTGTGTCTTGAATTCAGTTTTACGTTAATGTGAAGATTCGCGACGGAACAACAATTTTCTCAATACTGACAAAGACAGGTAGACAGTTATAGGCTGTTGCGGCAGTTTCAAGTATTATCTGCAAGGAGCAGACCTTAATTACATACATGCCTGTTCTGTTATGAACATCTTTCTTCGTTGCAGTAGGATCTTTGAGTTACCAATTCTCGCCATTTTAACTACTGTCTTTTTATCGACAGGAATGAGAGAAAAGGATTCATTTGCCTGTGTTATTACTTATTTAGGTGATTTATGGTGCTATTATGGCCCGTTTTATGACAGTTGAGTCGTATTGAGTGGTGTCCTCGTTTCTGTTACTATCTTTAAAGTATTTTGCTCCGACTGTACGCAAGACTACTTGTAGTAAGTTTTATGAATGCTAGCCATTGGATAGGTTGTTAGTTGGTTAGTTAGTTACATGTTCAATAGATAATCTGAACGATTCTTTTATCGAAATGATGTGGCATGATGGAATTTGCAGGGTATGTATACATGATTAGTATTAACATTAATGAACATATTATTTTTTAGTCCTAGTCATACAACTATTTATATGTAATTTTTATTACTGTGTAATTTTTTCAATACTTAATAATTTAATATTTGTTAATAAAGATGGAAGTGAAATTAAAGTAAGAATGTTCCTATAAACGAAGTAGCTGTAATAACTTTCATTGCCTTATTAAGAATTTTACATAGTTAATTAAACATCTTAAATTTGGGCAATGCGAATTTTTTGACAGTTTGACACGGTAATAGCATAATTGTGTAATGAGAAAGATAACAGAATATAAACATCCTGCCAGATTAAAACTGTGTGTCAGACCGAGACTGAGCTACCCAAGCACGACTCACGCCATACTCCGCAATATCCTTTCTTTCAGGACTGCTATTCTGCAAGGTTCGCAGGAGATCATCTGCAAACTTTGGAAGCTAGGAGACGAGGTACTGGCAGAAGTAAAGCTGTGAGGACGGGGCGTGAGTCGTGCTTGGGCAGCTTAGTTGGTAGAGCACTTGCCCGCGAAAGGCAAAGGTCTCGAGTTCGAGTCTCGGTCCGGCACACAGTTTTAATCTGCCAGGAAGTTTCATATCAGCGCACACTCCGCTGCAGAGTGAAAATCTCATTCTGGATAATAGAATATAAACATACAAATTAGTAATTTGAAAGGTCTCTGTTGGATTCCTTTCATGTTAATTTCTTAAATCTGTTGTCATTTACGGCATAAATTCCTCTTCTAAATTTACTGTGGCGTTTCTGACTATCTGGGAGGAGACTGAGTAGTGGAACGTGTTACTTTTACACATAAACAAGAACGATCTGTCAAACTACTTCACTTTAAAACACAGTTTATACGTAATTCATGTCACACAGTCTCATACGGAACCTACATCCGCTTTCTTTTATATACTTTATATGATAAGATACTGTCATCCCCCTTCCCTTCTGTGTGAGAGGATGAATGAGCAAATGTATTTCTAGTTGCATGCTGGATGGTAGCAGACAAGCCTGTCTGCTAGAGAACAGTAGGACCAACGTAGGAACAGGTAGCTACGCTTTCTAGGAGCAAAGAGGTTTCTATTCTTGGTATGGTCCTGTCCGTCCCTTGTCATGTTGGTATAGGAAGCTGCCTCTCTGGTCACTTCCGTTTTGTATACGGAAGCACCCTTGGTAGGAGCCGAGGTCAGTCGGTTCGCGGCAAGCGTCTGAAGTGGTAAGATCTCCGGCTAAGCGCGTGTCTGCTAAGTCCGTAGGACAATGGATTTCTTAAGTTCAGCCTAACTGAAAATTTAATCACCTTTATTTCAGGTTTAGCTCTAAAATATCTAATGTTATCTTAAATTGCAACGCAGTGTAATTCGTGTGTGAAGTTCAGAATATCTTCCGGTAGTTGCTTTGTCACTACTTTGTGAGTAAAGTGGAACCACGCGTTGATCAGTAACTCTAACTAAGATCATCAATCTTAAATGCGAATGCTCGTGTGATTATAACGTCTCGTCTTGACAATATTTTTCAATATAGCAACTTCTCTTTATGTTCAACCCACGTGGGGTGTACTTTGTGAGACCAGTACCACGTGCTTATACAGCTGTGTGACCCATCAGGTTAATAGTAAGACGATAGTAACCAGTTCGAGGTTTTTCTTTAGTAAATTGTGTTTCGATGTAATTTATTTTAATTATCAAAATTATTGTGGAGTTACACTCTTTGTGTAAACCAAGTTGACCACGTGAAGCATGTGGTGAAAGCATCAAAGTAGCCCTCAGGTATTCTTGTCGGGAAGATTTCACACAGAGTTAGTATGAATTTAGTATACCAGTGTGTGGTAATTTCATGACGGACAGGATTGCGCTACGAACGTAGCTTCTTTGGGTGAAAATTGAATCGGTTGGTTGTGGTTAATTTCCTCTTGGATATGTTTCAACGTTCTTCGTGTGTTATTTTATGAATGCAGTGTTGTATGCAGTCTCCCAATGTTGGCTCCATGTTTGATGTGTTCTGTAAGATTACAAACTCACATTTTCACAATCGTAAATAAGGCACCAGTTTAGTTATGAATCAAGTTTAATATGCTGAAATTTCAATGATCAATGTTAAAATAAATTTCCAAATATAAACTGATTTATTTCTTTTTATTTAAATTGTCTTATATATATATATATATATATATATATATATATATATATATATATATATATATATATATATATATATATATATATATATTACCGGTTGTCGTATGACTATTGAAAGATTATGATTAATGTTAGTCTGGTTGGGAATTTGGTAAGCTACACTGGATACACAGGTGAAACAGCTTTTAAACCGCTTTTATTGAATATCAGCACCGCTTTCATAACAAATCAATGCAACAACGTTACAAATTCACAAAAACAAATATTTCGTTTCACTCATGACAAATATTTCACATTCCACGTTCAATATCCTTGTCCGTTGGTAGTATTCGAAGCTGGACGTTCGTTGAGGCTACATCTATATTCCGAAATCAACCTGACGGTGTGTTGCGGAAGCAGTGTGTCGTTAGCCTTCCATTCGGGAATGGTGCTTGGGAAGAATGATTGTCGGTTAAGCTTCTTATTAACTCTACTTTCTCGGAGTTTCTCATTGTGGTCATTTCGAGAGAAAGTAACACATCACCCTAGTCTTCCCTGAACGTACTCTCTTAGAACTACAAAAGTGAACCTCTCAGTGATGGGCAGCGCCTCTCTTGCAGCGTCTGCCACTGTGTTTGTTGAGCTCTCGCGCCGACTACACGATCCCATGACGAAGCGGGTCGCTCTTCGTTGAATCTTGTCTATCTCTTCCGTAATCCTACCTCATAAGGCCCCCCCCCACTGATGAGCGGTACTCAAGAATCGGTTGAACAAGTGTTTTGTAAGGTACTGTATTCATTGTTAGTAAAGCAAACGACTTCCCGGTATGAGTCCACGATCATCATGAATATTTTATGAATAAACCCGTGTGGAAAGCTAAATAAAATCTCTTTATTTATTACGGCTTCTCGGCATCTGCCATTATCAGGTAAAAGAAAATTAGGTCTTACGAAACGAGTTTCGGCGTCAATATTAAAATTTACGCCCAATAGGGCGTCAACTAACTTATGCTCCGCTTAGGTTACATTTCAGAATTAACACTAAACCTTGTTTCACAAGTTGAAAGATTTTTCATACCTGATGATGTCAGATGCCGAAACATCGTAACACATAAAGACACATTTTTGGCGATCTAGACGGGATTATTCGTAAAATAGTCGTACAATTACATTTCCTTAAGAACCTTGCAATGAATTTCAGCCTGGCATCTATTTTCCCATTTATACAGCCGCAATTAAACGACAGTTAGTTTTCGTTAAGCCATAAACTAATGATACCCTGTAACACCGGAAATGCATATCCTCGTATTTCCATCTATTGTACTATAATTTTTTTCCTTATTTTGTTACCTGAATATATGACGTTTCTGTGTCTTTGTATATTGTAACTGTTTTACTATTTGTATATATATGCATTTATGTCGATGTATAATTGGTTTGTTGTGTAAAGATTATTTGTATTTTTACGCTGGGTCTGGCCTAGGGAAAACTATGCTATCGAACGAATACATCGATAGGTCGTGTGGAGAACCAAAGTGTTTAGGATCTTTGGTAGTGTTAACTCTGCCGCGTGGAGCGCGGGCAGAGCATGGGAGAGTCTGGCTGGAGTAGCGAGTGGAGCAGGTGTGTGGTGTGAAGCTCCCGCGAGTTGCCGCGCTTTCGGGGTTTGGCAGCATGTAATTGCGCTCGACTTGCGATGATAGTTTCTGACATGGTGTCGCGGACGGGAAGCATTAGCTGGCGCACATCAAGAGCCCGTTTCGTCTGGTGACCGTGTCGAGAAGAAGGCGCGCCAATATCCAGCTTCTGCAACAGCGTCGGCCGACAATGAGTGACTGTCGCCACCTCTTCGATCGACGGCTTCAAACCTTCAATCAACCAACAAGGAAGACTGGAAGCACGTAAAGTTTTAGAACTGTATGGCAGACCTCAGCTTTTCAAACTTTTAAAATTGTTGCATCACAAAATTACAGCTGCTTAGCATGAACCTTTGTTGCTCATTGTCCCAATTGCATTACCAAGCAGGGTCCCTTTCTTTTCCGAAATGAACCCGTGTGTCGTTGAAATTCAAACGCCAGCATAATTCCATTTCACTGCTTTAATTTCAAAGTTCAGTTTAAGTATTCATAGCTGGCTACAATATTTAGATTACACAAGCACAAATTAAGAGTGCGGGTTTTGTTACCGTATTTTAGCTTACCTGTGATTGCAGCTCAGCTTGGTACGTACTAAATTTTACTATTGTTAATTGTTCAGAATCATTTAATTCAAGTTCAAAGTTAAATCTCTTATTTCTAAATTGCGTAGATTCAAGTACCTTTTGAAATGATTGTTGAGGTAGTCCAAGACTAACCGTATTTTACTGAATTTCGATGTGCTTCAGAAAGAAAGCTCACTATTAACTTCAGTCACTAAATTAACTTTCGATTTTCCGGTTTTATTAATTCTTTTGCTAAATTAAGTCAGAGTGTAGCGAAATTTATTACTTCTGACAAACTTTCAGTTTTCACACTACACGCGTCAACCTTCAGTTGCCACGCTTCTAGTGCTAATTATATGTGTAATAACCTTTCTTTTTCAGTTATTATAGTAATTGTCCATAGGACTGGCGACCGTAATTTCCCTCAAATCTCAAATATCTAATTACCGCTAGTTAATTGTTAACGTAACGGCCGCACATTTACTTTCTTTATTAACTTTACCCCTTTTCAAAATTAATTTCCACCAGTTTCATTTGCATTTTTCCTTTCATTTAGATGTAACCCTTTCCTCCCTCTTTACCGACAGATTAACTTCGATGACGATTGCTTTTCCCAAATTTCCATTAAGTACACGCGGTTTAATTTTTCACTGTCATTAAGGTCGATAAGTGAGGGGGAGGTTACAACCCTCTACTCACTTTGTTCAACTATTCCCCTCATATTCCACATCTTTGACAGAGAAAGTTACAAAATATAGTGTGAGGTGCTGTTCAAGTGTAATACGTTTCTCGTTCGTAATTAAAACTGGCACCACCATATTGAATGTTCCGCTATAGCAATGGAGATGGCCCGAAGAAGCAGCGACTTTACGTATGGCTGACTACATTTAGATCCGCATACATGCTCCGCAAGCCACCTTACGGTGCGTAGTGGAGGGTATCCTGTAGTGCCCCGTCCCATTCTAGTCGTTTCCTTTCCTGTTACACTCCCAGACAGAGCGACGGGAAGAGGACTGCCTATATAACTCCGTAGAAGCCCTTGTTTCTTGTGTCTTATCTTCGTCGTCCCTGCGCGAAATGTAAGTCGGCGGCAGTTGGATCGTTCTGTATTCACCTTCAAATGCCGGGTCTCTAGACTTTCTCATTAGCGTTCTTCGAAATGTATGTCTTCTTCGCTCCAGGTATTCCCATTTGAGGTCCCGAAGCGTATCCGTAGCACTTGCATGCTGATCGAACATATCGTTAGCAAATTTACACTACTGGCCATTAAAATTGCTGCAGCACGAAGGTGACGTGCCACAGACGCGAAATTTAACCGACAGGAAAAAGATGCTGTGATATGCAAAAGACTAGCTTTTCAGAGCATTCACACAAGGTTGGCGCCGGTGGCGACACCTGCAACGTGCTGACATGAGCAAAGTTTCCAACCCATTTCTCATACACCAACAGCAGTTGACCGGCGTTGCCTGGTGAAACGTTGTTGTGATGCCTCGTGTAAGGAGGAGAAATGCGTACCATCACGTTTCCGACTTTGATAAAGGTCGGATTGTAGCCTATCGCGATTGCGGTTTATCGTATCGCGACATTGCTGCTCGCGTTGTTCGAGATCCAATGACTGTTAGCAGAATATGGAATCGGTGGGTTCAGGAGGGCAATACGGAACGCTGTGCTGGATCCCAACGGCCTCGTATCACTAGCAGTCGAGATGACAAGCATATTATCCTCATGACTGTAACGGATCGTGCAGCCACGTCTCGATCCCTGAGTCAACAGGTAGGAACGTTTGCAAGACAACAACGATCTGCACGAACAGTTCGACCACGGGTGAACGCACATTGGAAACGTATCAACTGGCGTGATGGTATGGGGTGCCATTGGTTACACGTCTCGGTCACTTCTTGTTCTCATCGACGGCACTTTGAGCAGTGGACGTTACGTTTCAGATGTGTCACGACCCGTGGCTCTACCCTTCATTCGATCCCTGCGAAACCCTACTTTTCAGCAGGATAATGCACGACCGCATGTTGCGGGTCCTGTAGGGCCTTTCTGGATACAGAAAATGTTCGACTGCTGCCCTGGCCAGCACATTCTCCAGATCTCTCACCAATTGAAAACGTCTGGTCAATGGTGGCCGAGCAACTGGCTCGTCACAATACTCCAGTCACTGCACTTGATGAACTGTACCTGTACACGCCATCCAAGCTCGGTTGGACTCAATGCCCAGGCGTATCAAGGTCGTTATTACGGCCAGAGGTGGTTGTTCTGGGTACTGATTTCTGAGGATGTATGCACCCAGATTGCGTGAAAATGCAATTACATGTCAGTTCTAGTATAATATATTTGTCCAATGAATACCCGTTTATCATCTGCATTTCTTCTTCGTGTAGCAATTTTAATGGCCAGTAGTGTAGCAGCTCGGCTCTGAATTGCTTCAATGTCTTCTTTCAATCCGACCTGGTGCACATCCCAAACACTCGAGCAATACTCAAGAACATGTCGCACTACCGTTCTATATCCCGTCTTCTTTACAGATAAACCGCACTTTCACAAAATTCTCCCAATAAATCGAAGTCGACGATTCGCCTCCCTACTACAATCTTTACATGCTCGTTCCATTTCATACCGCTGCTCAACGTTACACGCAGACATTTAAACGAAGTGAGTGTGTCACGCAGGACACTAGTAATGTTGCGTCCGAACATTACGGATTTGTTTTTCCTACTTATCCGGATTCATTTACATTGTAAGAGCCAGCTGCCATTCATCATACCAACTAAAAACTTCGTCTAGTTCATCTTGTATCAATCTACAGTCACTTATCTTCGGCGCTTCACCGTACACCACAGCACCATCAATGAACAACTGCAGATGGCTGCCCACCCTGTCTGCCAGATAATTTATCTACATAGAAAATAGCAACGGTCCTATCGCACTACTGATGTTACCCCTGTCCCTGATGACCTGCCACCAGACCACCTCCAAACAGGAGAACATGGCGCCTATCGACATCAACACTCTCCACTGACCTGGGCCAGCTCCTTGCCAGCTGACTGGTACCACGGTACAGCCCGAGCACTTCGTCTTCCTTCAGTGCTTCCGCGCCATCTCCTCACCGACCGCCAGAAGCAGCTCGCTCTCGCGGCGAGTCAAAGAGCTCCATGTCAAAGCACTGCCGCCAGATTACCCTCAAAAAAAAAAAAAAAAAAAAAAAAAAAAAAAAAAAAAAAAAAAAAAAAAAACCGGAGGAAAAGAAGAAAGACGCATCACGAAGATAGTATCTGAATGTCTCTGGAAATCCATCGAAGACAGTACGACTGCAGCCGGATATTAAGTAATTGAATAATGATACTTGAAACCAACAGCTGTGTTGTAATCCCACGTCGTTTCTCCAAAAAATTCTACCAGTTTCGAAGCCAAAAAGCGTCATCTTCAGGCCCCAAGCCTAATCTGTCATCCACGTACGAACCACACTGACGAAAACCAACGGAGTCTCCAAATGAAAACAGTACAACTTATAAAGCATATTACGGTAGCATGTGAAGTCCCATGCAGTGGGGCCAAATTCAGATGGATTTCGCATCTTTCTAGCAGTAATAAGCCCACCGATGGTTTGGCCCTGCTGCACTTGACTGCACATGCTGGCGTAACATGCTAAATAAATTACACAGTTTCCATTTGTAGACTCCGCTGGTGTTCGCCAATGTGGATTGTATGTTAGTGACGGATTACACTTGCGGCCAGGAGATGATGCTTTTAGCGTAGAAAATGGTAGCATGTTTCGAATAAACGGCATTAAATTACAACACAAGTGTTTGCTTGAACTGTCACTATTCGAGTATTACCTGAATGGGGTGGAAATCCTTAAATGCGATGTACATGCACACAAAAAAATCAGAAAAATTGGGTGACTTATTCATGAGAAGGAGCATCACAAACTGAGCAAGTCAATAATGTATTGGTCCACCTCTGGCCATTATGCAAGCAATCATTCGGCTTGGCACTGATTGACAGCGTTGTTGGATGTCCACCTGGGGGTATCATGCCAAATACTGACCAACAGGCACGTTAGATTTTCAAAAGCCATAGCTGGTTGGAGGGCCCTCCCCGAAATGCTCTAAGTTTTCAGAACTAGGGAGAGATCCGGCGACCTTGCTAGCCAAGGTAGGAATTGCCAGTTCCCAAATACTAATCATTTCCAGAATGAGATTTTCACTCTGCAGCGGTGTGTGCGCTTATATGAAACTTTGTGGCAGATTAAAACTGTGTGCTGGACCGAGACTCGAACTCGGGACCTGTTCGAGTCTCGGACCGGCACACAGTTTTAATCTGCCAGAAGGTTACTAATCATTTGTTTGCCTGTACATGTATATCGCAGCTACCGATTTCCATCACATTTGGGTAAGTCCTTCGTGGCGCGACATTTTGTCATGATGGGCAAAGTAGGGAGGATATAAAATGCAGATAGGTTGTAGCAAGAAATTCGTATTTGAAATTTGAATATACACTGCTGGCCACCGTAAATGCAACTCCAAGAAAGACAAGAGGTAGCACAACAAAATTTATTTTATAGATAACATGTTGACCAAGTATCAAATGATTACGTTTACAGACGTCTGTGACATGTGGTTCCTGCCAGAATCAGTAGCCAGAGTAGCCCCCATTGTTGGAGATCACCGCTGCCACACGTCTCGGCATTGAGTCAAAGAGACGTTGGATGTGTTCCTGGGGTACAGCAGCCCAAGCAGCTTCCGCACGTTGCCAAAGATCATCTGGTGTGGCAGCTGGGGATGTAATCTGGGTCACTCGTTGAGCAACCATGGACCACATGTTTTCTATCGGCGAAAGATCCGGAGAGCGAGCTGGCCAGGGAAGCAATTCAATCTGGTTATTGACGAAGAACCTTTGGACAATGCGTGCCACGTGTGGTCGCGCATTATCCTGTTGAAATATGGCTGTGGCCGAGCCCTGAAGGTAAGGAAGGACAACTGGCTCCAGCACCTCGGATATGTAGCGCCGGCTATTTAAAGTACCGGTAATGCGTACTAGAGGCGTGCGAGAGTAATATCCAATACCGCCCCATACCATAATACCCGGTGCAAGACCAGTGTGGTGGTGCATAATGCAGCTGTCCAGCATCCTCTCTCCACGGTGTCTCCACACTCGAATCCGACCATCGTGGTGCAGCAGACAGAAGCGTGCCTCGTCAGTAAAGACAACGTCATTCCATTCTGCCGTCCACATCCGTCTGTCATCACACCATTGGCGTCGGAGACGACTGTGGTTCTGCGTCAATGGTAGACGAAGCAATGGACGTCTTGCGGACAGACCACTCTGCTGTAAACGGCGTCGAATGGTACGCGCAGACACTGGATGATGCGTTACAGACGCAATGTGCTGTGCTATGGTTCGGGATGTCACTGAGCGATCCGTCACTGCCATGCGCACAATTTGCCTATCAGCACGTGCAGTGGTGCACCGAGGTGAATGCGATCGACCACGTCGGTCCGTCGTACCCTCCTGCATCCAACGGTCACATATCCGCATTACAGTTGTTTGGTTTCGTCCAACACGACTAGCGATTTCTCTGTATGATAATCCACAATCTCGGTAAGCCACTATCCTTCCTCTGTCGAACTCGGATACTTGATCAAACGATGTTCGCTGTTGTCTACGAGGCATAACTGATCGTCCTGTGAAACAACCACAAGGTAAACACACGTGCCGAACATACACTCGTCGAAATCGCCAAGCCTTAAATGGCGCTATGAGGTGGCGCCACAGGCGCGCGTGATGTGCGTCTGCGCTGAAATTCTAATCAGTTGCATATCTCATCGCTGCAAACCCATGGTGTAAATTTCACTTGATTCGCATGCTTCCTTCAGGGTGTTGCATTTACGGTGGCCAGCAGTGTATATTGACACCGAATATAGATGTTGGAAAATACTTCGTGAAGGTATTTGTCTGGAGTGTAGTATTGTACAGAAGTGGTGGAGAGTAAGCAGTTCAGACAAGAAGACAATAGAAACTCGTGAAATGCTATACTACAGAAGAATGCTGTCACATCGATTAGACATCTGAGTAAAGGGCTGCAAAGTGGGATGAAATGGAGCGAACACGTATGGTCGGTAGTAGGGAAGGCGAATGGTCGACTTCGATTTATTGCAAGAATTCTAGAAAAGTGTAGATCATCTACACTATGTGACCAAAAGTATCCAGACACCTGGCTGAAAAGACTTACAAGTTCGTGCCGCCCTCCATCGGCAATGCTCGAATTCAGTATAGTCTTGGCCCTCCCTTAGCAATGATGACAGCTTCCACTCTGGCACACATACGTTCAATCAGGTGCTGGAAGGTTTCTTGGGGAATGGCAACCCATTCTTCATGGAGTGCTGCGTTGAGGAGAGGTATCGAAGTCGGTCGGCGAGGTCTGGCACGAAGTCGACGTTCCACAATACCCCAAGGTGTTCTATAGGATTCAGGTTAGGACTCTGTGCAGATCAGTCCATTACAGGGATGTTATTGTCGTGTAACCACTCCACCACAGGCCGTGCATTATGAACAGGTGCTCGATCGTGTTGAAAGATGCGATCACCATCCCCGAATTGCTATTCAACAGTGGGAAGCAAGAATGTGCTTAAAACATCAATGTAGGCCTGTGCTGTGATAGTGCCACGCAAAACAACAAGGGGTGCAAGCCCCCTCCATGAAAAACACGACCACACCATAACACCACTGCCTCCGAATTTTACTGTTGGCACTACACACGCTGGCAGAGGACGTTGACCGGGCATTCGCCATATCCACACCCTGCCATCGGATCGTCACATTGTGTACCGTGATTCGTCACTCCACAAAACGTTTTTCCACTGTTAAGTCGTCCAATGTTTACGCTCCTTACACTAAGCGAGGCGTCGTATGGCATTTACCGGCGTGACGTGTGGCTTATGAACAGCCGCTCGACCACGAAATCCAAGTTTCCTCACCTCCCGCCTAACTGTCATAGTACTTGCAGTTTGGAATTCCTGTGCGTTGGTCTGGATAGATCTTTGCGTATTACACATTATGACCCTCTTCAACTGTCGGCGTTTCCTGTCAGTCAACAGACGAGGTCGGCCTGTACGCTTTTGTGCTGTACGTGCCCCTTCACATTTCCACTTCACTATCACATCGGAAACAGTGTAACTAGGGATGTTTAGGAATGTGAAAATCTCGCGTACAGACGTATGACACAAGTGACACGCAATCACCTGACTACGTTCGAAGTCTGTGAGTTACGTGGAGCGCTCCATTCTGCCCGCTCACGATGTCTAATTACTACTGACGTCGCTGATAAGGAGTACCTGGAAGTAGGTGGTAGCACAACGGGCCTAATATGAAGAACGAATGTTTTTGGGGGTGTCCAGACACTTTTGATCACATCATGTATAAAGGAGACCGCATACAGAACACTTAACCGATCCATGCTTGAACACTGATCGAGTGTGTGGGATCCCTCACTAGGTCAAGTTAATGGAAGATATCGAAGCAATTAAGAGGCGAGCTGGTAGGTTTCGTACCGAACGGTTCGATCAACACGCGAGTATTTCAGAAATGCAACGTGATCAGAAATGGGAATTCCTCGAGGGAAGACGATGTTCCTTTTGCGAAACACAATTGAGAAAATTTAGGGAATCGGGATTTGAGGCTGACTGCAGAACGATTCTATTGCCGTTAATGTACATTTCGCGCAAGGACCGCGTAGAAACTAGGTCTCGCACCGCCGAAGTATATAGACAGTCGGTTTCCCCTCGATCCATTTGCGAGTGGAATAGGAAAAGAATTGACTAGTATTAGAACAAGGTATCCTCCGCCATGCACCATTTGGTGGCTCGGGTATTATGTAATATTGTAGGTGTAGATGAGACAATACTCCAGGACAGGTAGAACAGCGTCTTGTACTTGGTTTCTTTACAGGTACATTTTATTTTCCAAGAACTCTTCGAACGTTGGCCACCTGGCGGTCATACTGTACAACAGAACATCTCGTCTCGGCCGTGGTTCACAGCGGTGACGTTTAGTAGGTTTCATGTGACCTCTCTCATCCGCATGACTTTGGGACACGAGTGTTACCTCACCCACCTGTACCGATTGAAAATCATCGCTTCTGGCCACTGTCATCAGGACACAACAGTGGTGGCGAAACTAACCACGTCGTATTGACTAGTACCAATTACTCGACCGCACAGCGCACAGCAGTCATGTACAAAAAGTTGGTTACGAGTGGCTACCCCCTCTCTTCAAATAAAATTTACTTAACCGGTTCGATACGTATAGGTATTATTTGTTCGCTATTTACGAGGGTAATCCCAAAAGTAAGGTCTCTTATTTCTTATAAGTACATAGACCTGTTTATTTCTACAATGGTTTACATCAATTTACAGCTTGAACATTTAGCTGTTTTTCGACACAATCACCATTTCTATCGATGCATTTTTGTAGACGCTGTGGCAGTTTTCGTATGCCCATGTCATACCAGCTTACCGCCATGCTGCGAAGAAGGATGCCACCACTAGTGTGATTGTTGCTTGGTCTCAGGTGTAAAGTGGTATGCCCAGGTTTCGTCACCCGCGACAATTGAGTCCAGAAAGTTGTCTTGTTCGGCTGCAAGGCGGTGAAGAAATGTGCGGGAAGCATCAACTCGTTGCCGCATGTGGTCCTCAGTCAGCATGCGCACACCTTCCGGTAGTTCAATGTTTCCGTTACAATTCTGTGAGCGGTGCTTCGGGAAACCTCAGGAACCAACGTGCAGAGATCATCCAGGGTGATCTGCCGATCTTCGCGCATGCTTTGCTCAACCTTCAACACTGTCTCCTCAGTAATTGGCGGTCTCCCGCTCCTTTTTTGTCGCGAATTTCGGTCCGACCAGCTGCAAACTCTCTACACCACTTACGAACATCTTTGACATCCATGCACGACTCACCATACACTTCCGTCAATTGGCAATGGATTTCAATCGGCGCAGTGCCCTATGCGTTCAAAAACCGAATAAGTGCGCGCAATTCGCGCTTGGCTGTAACATCCTACGGGAGCTCCATTCTGAACGGCTGCCAAGCCAAGACTGAGCGCCTCAGCGCGGCGTGCTCATGTTTACACACAGCTCGTGAAGCACTCTTCATAACAGTGTGACCAACTGCCACACAAACAGAGTTATATACTTATAAAAAAATAGGAGACCTTACTTTGGGATTACCCTCGTAGAAGAAGCCTGCAACCAGTCTGACCTACAAATTGTGTGGATCGCGTCCTCGCACGAAATCCGCCCGGTTCTAGAAGTGAGCCTTCTGTTTGTGTTTTTACTTGGAATTAAGAACTTATCTTTGTAAACGACGCCGTTGTCCAGCTTTCAGTTATAGGTTGCTGTGGATGTCATTCTGCTCTGGAACCGGCCCTGTTTGAATGCAGGGCCGTAATTTTGTGTTTTTTAATTTATACGACGAACTTATTTTTGTACTTCGCACTCTTATCATTGTTCTGTTGTGACAATTGCACTGCTGTTAACTTGTAACTGTAACTATTGTAACTATTGGTGGCAGTATGGTGTTTGTCTTTTAGTGTTTTTTTTTCTTTTTTTTTGCATTAAGGGGGGTAGGACATCAAACGGGACGACTTGGAACAGGAGAGACAACACAGGAATTTTTAATCTCCACTGTATATACTTTTAAAAATAAATTCATAAAACTTTGTTAGAATGACCAGAAAGGATTCAGGATTTACACTTATAGTGGTGGAAGTTCAAAATATAAGAAAATAATTTTTTTATAGATATGAAATTTCATCATTTTTTTTTTTACTGTTGGCTGCATTTGTTGCTATAGGTACACTTTTCTTCATAAGTAAGGGTGATTCATCGATGAATTTTGCACAGCATACAAACCATACGTACAGGTGTATGAAACTCTAGAATTTTCCAAATCTATTAAAAATTGAGATAATAAATTATAAAATTTGAGTTTTTTCTAAATATGAAGTTTAAAATGTAACAGTACATTCATTTTTTCATAAATTAAATAATTTCTAGAGTTTCATACACCTGTAAGTATGATTTGTATGCTGTACAAAATTCATCTAAGAATCTCTCTTACTTATGATGAAACGTGTACCTATAGCAACAAACGCAGCCAATAGAAGTGAAAAAATGATGAACTTTCACTTGCAAAAAAAATTATTTTGTTATTCTTTGAACTTCCATTGCTGTGCTTGTGAATCCTTAATCGTTCCTGGTCATGCTGATAAAGTTTTATGAATTTATTCGTAAAAGTATAGACAGTGGAAATTAAAATGTCCTGTGGTGTCTCTCCTGCTCCAAGACGGCCCGTTTGACGTCCTACCCCCTTAAGAGCTTATTTTTGTACATTAAACATTTTTTGTTGTTGTCCTATGGGAACTGCAGCTATGTTAATACGGCAGTTTTGTAACTAGTGTTGGCTTTATGGTCTTTGTTGCCCAAAGCCAAAAATAAATAAATAAAAAGAACCCTTCCAACAAATTTAAGCCATCCATTCGTCTGCACTAATACGTATTTTACGTTATCATTCCATTTTATATCGCTTCTTAGTGTTAACCCTACGGGACACTCTCAGGATGTTCACCGCTGATCTCGTGGTCGTCTACTGCGCCGTGGTCCGGCTCTGCTGTAGCCGATGTCGGAGCGCCGCCGTCAATCAGCTGGTCCCCTCCCCCGTGTGGCGGCGTTGTTATCAGCCGTATTCTCGGTCAGAGGGCAGACGCGGGCCCAGCACCGCTCCCTGTCGCAACCGCCGGCCCACATACAAAGGTTAAACGTCGCTTGATCCTCTCCGGCGGCGCGGCCGCATTGTTCGGACAGCATTTATCTCCGGGCGACAGCCGTAAACAGTGGCCCGGCGAGATCTTGAGTAACAGCGGCAAACACGGGAGCCAGCCAGACCCGGCGGTGCGTGCCGTGCGTTACGCAAGCGGACGGCGACTTAAAAATACTAACGCCTCTTCGCAGCCTCGCGCGCCGGATGCACCGCCAAGGCCGCGTGTAGAGCAGCCTCCGCCACATCCGCGGTTCGGCCTTCGGGCCGGTCGCGCCCGAGCAGGACCCCGGGGGGAAGGAAGGTCAGGGTTTAACGGCCCCCGGCGGCGACAAGGTCGTAGCAAAACAGACGGGCAGTTCCTGCACCTTCTCATCTAAAGTAACCGGACACCTACGAGGGTGAGTCAAATGAAGACCTTAAATTTGTAACAACAAATCGAAATTTCGCGCCGTTATCCTGTAAGTTGGTAAGTGTGCCGCAAACAGCGTGCAGAATAGCCTGTAGGTGGCAGCATAGTGCAGATGCGCACATACCGTCGCAGTATCAGTATACACTCCTGGAAATGGAAAAAAGAACACATTGACACCGGTGTGTCAGACCCACCATACTTGCTCCGGACACTGCGAGAGGGCTGTACAAGCAATGATCACACGCACGGCACAGCGGACACACCAGGAACCGCGGTGTTGGCCGTCGAATGGCGCTAGCTGCGCAGCATTTGTGCACTGCCGCCGTCAGTGTCAGCCAGTTTGCCGTGGCATACGGAGCTCCATCGCAGTCTTTAACACTGGTAGCATGCCGCGACAGCGTGGACGTGAACCGTATGTGCAGTTGACGGACTTTGAGCGAGGGCGTATAGTGGGCATGCGGGAGGCCGGGTGGACGTACCGCCGAATTGCTCAACACGTGGGGCGTGAGGTCTCCACAGTACATCGATGTTGTCGCCAGTGGTCGGCGGAAGGTGCACGTGCCCGTCGACCTGGGACCGGACCGCAGCGACGCACGGATGCACGCCAAGACCGTAGGATCCTACGCAGTGCCGTAGGGGACCGCACCGCCACTTCCCAGCAAATTAGGGACACTGTTGCTCCTGGGATATCGGCGAGGACCACTCGCAACCGTCTCCATGAAGCTGGGCTACGGTCCCGCACACCGTTAGGCCGTCTTCCGCTCACGCCCCAACATCGTGCAGCCCGCCTCCAGTGGTGTCGCGACAGGCGTGAATGGAGGGACGAATGGAGACGTGTCGTCTTCAGCGATGAGAGTCGCTTCTGCCTTGGTGCCAATGATGGTCGTATGCGTGTTTGGCGCCGTGCAAGTGAGCGCCACAATCAGGACTGCATACGACCGAGGCACACAGGGCCAACACCCGGCATCATGGTGTGGGGAGCGATCTCCTACACTGGCCGTACACCACTGGTGATCGTCGAGGGGACACTGAATAGTGCACGGTACATCCAAACCGTCATCGAACCCATCGTTCTACCATTCCTAGACCGGCAAGGGAACTTGCTGTTCCAACAGGACAATGCACGTCCGCATGTATCCCGTGCCACCCAACGTGCTCTAGAAGGTGTAAGTCAACTACCCTGGCCAGCAAGATCTCCGGATCTGTCCCCCATTGAGCATGTTTGGGACTGGATGAAGCGTCGTCTCACGCGGTCTGCACGTCCAGCACGAACGCTGGTCCAACTGAGGCGCCAGGTGGAAATGGCATGGCAAGCCGTTCCACAGGACTACATCCAGCATCTCTACGATCGTCTCCATGGGAGAATAGCAGCCTGCATTGCTGCGAAAGGTGGATATACACTGTACTAGTGCCGACATTGTGCATGCTCTGTTGCCTGTGTCTATGTGCCTGTGGTTCTGTCAGTGTGATCATGTGATGTATCTGACCCCAGGAATGTGTCAATAAAGTTTCCCCTTCCTGGGAAAATGAATTCACGGTGTTCTTATTTCAATTTCCAGGAGTGTATAAGGATGGCCGCCCCATTTGCGACTTGCACCAGGGAAGAACAGCGTTCTGTTATTTTGTTTTTGCGTAGTGAAGGTGTGAAACCTATTGAAATTCGTCGACGGATGAAGGTTCAGTACGGTGATGCATATTTGTCACAGCACCAAGTCTACGAATGAAGTAGGAAGTTCGCAAATGGTGTGACTTCAGTGGAAGATGCTCCTCGTCCAGGTCAGGCACAACGAGTTGTGACTTCACAGAACACTGCAGCAGTTGAAGCCATAGTGAAGGAAAACCGCCGAGTGACACTGAATGACATTGCAGCATGTTTACAGATTAGTCATGAGTCAGCACGCCACATTGTGCATGATGTGCTCCAGTTTCACAAAGTGTCTGCAAGTTGGGTGCCACTCCTGAAACGACAGAACGACGTGTTGATGCACGCTTTGAACGAGAAGGTGATGATGGCTTCCCTGCAAGAATCGTTACTGGGGACGAAACCTGGGTTCACTTCCACCAACCGGAAACGAAGAGAGCGAGCAAGGAATGGCGCCATTCCTCATCACCAAAACCAAAGAAGTTTCGAACAGAACCATCAGCAGGGAAGGTTATGCTGACTCTTTTGGGACGAAAAAGGCGTCATTTTGGAGCATTATATGCCTAGAGGGACCACTGTCACCAGTGAATCATACACAGATCTCCTAAAAAATCATCTGCGGCCTGCAGTCAAATCAAAGCGACGTGAATTGCTGTCAGCAATCCTTTTGCAACATGACAATGCAAGGCCCCATACTGCCCGTACTACAGTAGCAACAATCACAGACCTGCATATTGAGTTTCTTCCTCATCCACTATACTCATCAGACCTTGTCCCAAGTGATTTCCATATGTTTGGACCACTCAAAGATGCAATGGGAGGAAATAGGTACGCCACACGGTGCATGAGTAGTTGCGCGGACTACCAAAAGAATTTTTTTTCTTAAAGAATTTATGTACTTTGTAAGCGCTGGAGGACTTGCATTGAACCTGGGAGGGATTGTGTTGAAAAGTGATACAGCTTTGTATCACTTCTGCACGATAAATAATATTTTAAAAAAATTTAAGGTTTTCATTTGACTCACCCTAGTATTACACTTGATCATTTATATTTTGGCTGCAGCTACAGTCGTGGTAATTGCTTTGAATGATGCTGCCGCTAGTTGGCTGTAATAATTTTCATTTCATTGTTGTACGATACAGATTTCGGCCTTATGCCATTTACAAGCCCAAAAACGTCTTTAAATAAAGTTTTCATCCACGAAAATGGCCTAAGGGCGAAATCTGGATAGTACAATAATAAAATACAAGTTATTACAGTCAAATGGTGGCAGCATCTTAAAAAAAAACTACCATGGCCGTGGCTCCAGCCAGAATAAAAATTATCAACTGAAGTTGTTGTTGTGGTCTTCAGTCCTGAGACTGGTTTGATGCAGCTCTCCATGCTACTCTATCCTGTGCAAGCTTCTTCATCTCCCAGTACCTACTGCAACCTACATCCTTCTGAATCTGCTTAGTGTATTGATCTCTTGGTCTCCCTCTACGATTTTTACCCTCCACGCTGCCCTCCAATACTAAATTTGTGATCCCTTGATGCCTCAAAACATGTCCTACCAACCGATCCCTTCTTCTAGTCACGTTGTGCCACAAACTTCTCTTCTCCCCAATCCTATTCAATACCTCCTCATTAGTTACGTGATCTACCCACCTTATCTTCAGCATTCTTCTGTAGCACCACATTTCGAAAGCTTCTATTCTCTTCTTGTCCAAATTGGTTATCGTCCATGTTTCACTTCCATACATGGCTACACTCCATACAAATACTTTCAGAAACGACTTCCTGACACTTAAATCTATACTCGATGTTAACAAATTTCTCTTCTTCAGAAACGATTTCCTTGCCATTGCCAGTCTACATTTTATATCCTCTCTACTTCGACCATCATCAGTTATTTTACTCCCTAAATAGCAAAACTCCTTTACTACTTTAAGTGTCTCATTTCCTAATCTAATCCCCTCAGCATCGCCCGATTTAATTTGACTACATTCCATTATCCTCGTTTTGCTTTTGTTGATGTTCATCTTATATCCTCCTTTCAAGACACTGTCCATTCCGTTCAACTGCTCTTCCAAGTCCTTTGCTGTCTCTGACAGAAGTACAATGTCATCGGCGAACCTCAAAGTTTTTACTTCTTCTCCATGAATTTTAATACCTACTCCGAATTTTTCTTTTGTTTCCTTTACTGCTTGCTCAATATACAGATTGAATAACATCGGGGAAAGGCTACAACCCTGTCTCACTCCTTTCCCAACCACAGCTTCCCTTTCATGCCCCTCGACTCTTATAACTGCCATCTGGTTTCTGTACAAATTGTAAATAGCCTTTCGCTCCCTGTATTTTACCCCTGCCACCTTCAGAATTTGAAAGAGAGTATTCCAGTTAACGTTGTCAAAAGCTTTTTCTAAGTCTACAAATGCTAGAAACGTAGGTTTGCCTCTTCTTAATCTTTCTTCTAAGATAAGTCGTAAGGTTAGTATTGCCTCACGTGTTCCAACATTTCTACGGAATCCAAACTGATCTTCTCCATTCGTCTATAAAGAATTCGCGTTAGTATTTTGCAGCTGCGACTTATTAAACTGATCGTTCGGTAATTTTCACATCTGTCAACACCTGCTTTCTTTGGTATTGGAATTATTATATTCTTCTTGAAGTCTGTGGGTATTTCGCCTGTCTCATACATCTTGCTCACCAGATGGTAGAGTTTTGTCATGACTGGCTCTCCCAAGGCCATCAGTAGTTCTAATGGAATGTTGTCTACTCCCGGGGCCTTGTTTCGACTCAGGTCTTTCAGTGCTCTGTCAAACTCTTCACGCAGTATCTTATCTCCCATTTCATCTTCATCTACATCCTCTTCCATTTCAATAATATTGTCCTCAAGTACATCGCCCTTGTATAAACCCTCTATATACTCCTTCCACCTTTCTGCCTTCCCTTCTTTGCTTGGAACTGGGTTGCCATCTGAGCTCTTGATATTCATACAAGTGGTTTTCTTCTCTCCAAAGGTCTCTTTAATTTTCCTGTAGGCAGTATCTATCTTACCCCTAGTGAGACAAGCCTCTACATCCTTACATTTGTCCTCTAGCCATTCCTGCTTAGCCATTTTGCACTTTCTGTCGATCTCATTTTTGTGACGTTTGTATTCCCTTTTGCCTGCTTCATTTACTGCATTTTTATATTTTCTCCTTTCATCAATTAAATTCAATATTTCTTCTGTTACCCAAGGATTTCTATTAGCCCTCGTCTTTTTACCTACTTGATCCTCTGCTGCCTTCACCACTTCATCCCTCAGAGCTACCCATTCTTCTTCTACTGTATTTCTTTCCCCCATTCCTGTCAATTGTTCCCTTATGCTCTCCCTGAAACTCTCTACAACCTCTGGTTCTTTCAGTTTATCCAGGTCCCATCTCCTTAAATTCCCACCTTTTTGTATTTTCTTCAGTTTCAATCTGCAGTTCATAACCAATAGATTGTGGTCAGAATCCACATCTGCCCCTGGAAATGTCTTACAATTTAAAACCTGGTTCCTAAATCTCTGTCTTACCATTATATAATCTATCTGATACCTATTAGTATCTCCAGGATTCTTCCAGGTATACAACCTTCTTTTATGATTCTTGAACCAAGTGTTAGCTATGATTAAGTTATGCTCTGTGCAAAATTCTACAAGGCGGCTTCCTCTTTCCAGAAAAACGAGAAACAATGCAAGTGTTGAAAATAGTGTACAAATACCATGATTCTTTCCCTTATTTATACGTCAAAAACCGCCATACTGGAATGAAACAAAAATCTGTTTTAGAAAAGTCATATCTGATCGTATAGGCCACATCTGTCATTAGTAACAATGAGAACTCCTATAAAACGTGTAAAGTATGTATATAGAACTGTAAACGGATCCTAGCCAAGGCTCGACATACGTTACGTACCAAGAATAATGGAGATGAAACACTTGTGTGCAATTTCTGGTTAAGCGACCTCACAAGGACAATTATAAATTTAAAAATTACAGGGTCGCCACCAGCCCAAGCTCTTCCTAACAATTAAGAGAAGATCGAAATGGAAATTATCAGTTCAATTAAATTCAGAATTCAATTATAAGAATGCATTTTTTTAAAGACAGTAATAAGATGAATAGCATTGTATGTCGTATATCAATGAGCTTGTTTAATTAAATTCATTTTTCCTCCCATTTTTCTTCATCACAAGCAAGCAGATTAACTTTAAAAGAATCAGGGAATAGATAATTAATTTGAAAACTGGCATCAATGAGAAAGATAGATGACGCAGAATTTATCTTTTACGTAGCACATTTATTTCATTACTGAATTTGATGCACATCCTATGAATGCACATCACTGGTGCCTGAATGAAAAATTTAACTAAATAATTCGCCAAAAATGGCAGAATAGCGCAATTAAAAAAGGAAAAACACACAAAAGGGAAGTGGAACACAATAATTCAACCATTCCATCTACATACCCACGAAAGAAATAGTTCAGAGAGATACCTATCACCATTATGCTCATGCACTAGCTTGGAAAGAGGTTTATTCGATTCGAAAGGTTTGTATAGTAGATATACGACATGGAATCCGCGCTTGCCGCTTACGAACGGCCGAACTTCAGCACGTAGTAAACTTGATTACGAGTTAACTGTTCAGGGATTAGACATTAAACCAGGCACAAACGTAAGAAATTTTAATGGTACAATAGCAGAATGATTTTGCTGCCACGAAATAAAATTAACTTGGTAAGGCAGAAACCCTCTCTCGGACCTACGAACTGTACTCACCAACCGCTAGCTGCAGAGTGACCTTTCTCCACCGAGCTTCGCCTAACTACCGGTGCAACGGAAGCTACCAGAGGGGTAGGCTTCCGCCATCCTGTGCTACCCTCCAAACGAGAAGCAAACATCACCTACTCCTAGCAGAAGACAACCAAATCAGCGTCCCCCAGAAAAGAAACCCAAAACCACTCGTGAAGCAAGCAGATTAACTTTAAAAGAATCAGGGAATAGATAATTAATTTGAAAACTGGCATCAATGAGAAAGATAGATGACGCAGAGTTTATCTTTTACGTAGCACATTTATTTCATTACTGAATTTGATGCACATCCTATGAATGCACATCACTGGTGCCTGAATGAAAAATTTAACTAAATAATTCGCCAAAAATGGCAGAATAGCGCAATTAAAAAAGGAAAAACACACAAAAGATCGGCGAAGGAGAAAAGAGACCCACTTGCAATGTCGGGAATATACCGCATACCATGCACATGCGGAAAAGTTTATGTCGGAATGACTGGACGATCAATTAACACCAGGATCAAAGAGCATAAGCGACATTGCGGGTTGGGGCAGGTGGAGAAATCGGCCGTGGCAGAGCACGCACTGAATGAGACCGACCACGTAATAAAATTCGCAGACACGGAAGGTCTGGCTGTAGACAAGCACTATCACACGCGCTTGTTCAGAGAAGCTGTGGAAATACAAAAACACGCGAACAGGAAAGAGGAAAGCCTTAAGGTAAACGGATCCTGGCTTCCCGTACTGCAGCGAACGACCGTCGCAGGTAGCAAGAGGAGAACCGCAACGGAAATGACCGCGGAGAAGCCTTCGGACGTTGGCGCGCCAGGTACATATAGTCTCCGCCCGCGAGCTCGGCTCCAGTTCACCACCGGCAATGGAGCGTGAAGCTTTGACAATGCCAGCCACTCGTGCTGGTGAAACGTCAGAAAAATCATTAGATGAACGTCGGCCGAAGAACCCGAGACAGAAGCCAGTAGGCAGTTTGTCAACAAGTGGCCACGAAAGCCTCAACTAACGGGTATTCATTGGACAAATACATTATACTAGAAATGACATGTGATTACATTTTCACGCAATTTGGGTGCATAGATACTGAGAAATCAGTACCCAGAACAACCACCTCTGGCCGTAATAACGGCCTTGATACGCCTAGGCACTGAGTCAAACAGTGCTTGAATGGCGTATACAGGTACAGCTATCCATGCGGCTTCAACACGATGCCACAGTTCATCAAGAGTAGTATCTGGCGTATTGTGACGAGCCAGTTGCTCGGCCACCATTGACCAGACGCTTTCAATTGATGAGAGATCTGGAGAACGTGCTGGCCAGGGCAGCAGTCGAACATTTTCTGTATCCAGAAAGGCCCGTACAGGAACTGCAACATGCAGTCGTGCATTATTCTGCTGAAATGAAGTGTTTCGCAGGGATCGAATGAAGGGTAGAGCCACGGGTCGTAACACATCTGAAATGCAACGTCCACTGTTCGAAGTTCCGTCAATGCGAACAAGAGGTGACCAGGACGTGTAACCAATGGCACCCCCTACCATCACGCCGGGTGATACGCGAGTATGGCGACGACGAATACACGCTTCCAATGTGCGTTCACCGCGATGTCGCCAAACACAAATGCGACCATTATGATGCTGTAAACATAACCTGGATTCATCCGAAAAAATGACGTTTTGCCATTCGTGCACCCAGGTTCGTCGTTGAGTACACCATCGCAAGCGCTCCTGTCTGTGATGCAGCGTCAAGGGTAACCGCAGCCACGTTCTCCTAGCTGAAAGTCCATGCTGCTGCAAACGTCGTCGAACTGTTCGTGCAGATGGTTGTTGTCTTGCAAACGTCCCCATCTGTTGACTCAGGGATCGAGACGTGGCTGCACGATCTGTGACAGCCATGCGGATAAGATGCCTGTCATCTCGACTGCTAGCGATACGAGGCCGTTGGGATCCAGCACGGCGTTCCTTATTACCCTCCTGAACCCACCGATTCCATATTCTGCTAACAGTCATTGGATCTCGACAAACGCGAGTAGCAATGTCGCGATACGATAAACCGCAATCGCTATAGGCTACACTCCGACCTTTATCAAAATCGAAAACGTGATGGTACGCATTTCTCCTCCTTACACGAGGCATCACAACAACGTATCACCGGGCAACGCCGGTCAACTGCTGTTTGTGTATGAGAAATCGGATGGAAACTTTCCTCATGTCAGCACATTGTAGGTGTCGCCACCGGCGCCAGCCTTGTGTGAATGCTCTGAAAAGCTAATCATTTGCATATCACAGCATCTTCTTCCTGTAGGTTAAATTTCGCGTCTGTAGCACGTCATCTTCTTGGTGTAGCAATTTTAATGGCCAGTAGTGTACATCTACATCTACGTACCCTGCAGGCCACCACACGGTCCACGTCAGAGGGTACCTTGCACTGGTGCCAATCGTTCCCGTACCTGTTCCACTCCTCAATGAAGCGAGGGGAAAACGACTACTATTTGTTTCCGTACGAGTCCTGATTTATCTTGTCTTCGCGGTTTTGCACGAGATGTATGTTGTCTGCAGTCTATAGCTAATACATTTTCTCTAGTGATTCGCGGAAAGAACGTTCTCTTCCTTCCAGTTCACGTTGCATATCTAGAATGCTCGCGCGTTGATCGAAACTGCCGCTCGCAAATCTAGCTACACGCTTCAGAATTGCTACGTCTTCTTTGGACCCGACTTCTTGGGGTCTCAAATACTTGGGTACGTCTACCAGAAAATTGGTCGCACAAGTGTTGTATACGCGGTCTCCTTTACAGATGGGCTACACTTCCATACAATTTTCCCAATAAACCGAAGTCCAACATTCGCCTTCTCTACTACAGACCTTAGAAGCTGATTGCAATCCATGTCTCTTTGCCATGCCTGTTTGCTAACATCTGATATGCTGTTCTCATAGAGCATGACTGAACACACTAAATTTGATTACTGATATTAACATTCAATACTTACATATATCGATTACTGGTTAAACCGGTTTCGGCACTGTCATTAACAGTAGCCTTCTAAACCGATGGCTGTTGCAGTATGGCTATTGAGTGTGACGTAAGTATCGAAATAGGTTTAGCCAATAAACAGTATATATCAGTATTCAGTGTTAATCTCTGAAGTCAACACTTTGCCGTCCGCACGTCTCGTACAAATTTATTCGCTTGGCGCCGGCAGCGCTAATTCGGATTACTTGGCTTGTCGCCGGCCGCTTGTCACCTTTACGTTGACATCTACATCTACATACATACTCCGCAATCCACCATACGGTGCGTGGCGGAGGGTACCTCGTAACACAACTAGCATTTTCTCTCCCTGTTCCACTCCCAAACAGCACAAGGGAAAAATTACTGCCTGTATGCCTCTGTACGAGCCCTAATCTCTCTTATATTATCTTTGTGGTCTTTCCGCGAAATATAAGTTGGCGGCAGTAAAATTGTACTGCAGCCACAAATGCTGATTCTCTAAATTTCCTGAGTAGCGATTCATGAAAAGAACTTCTCCTTTCCTCCAGAGACTCCCACCCGAGTTCCTGAAGCATTTCCGTAACACTCGCGTGATGATCAAACCTACCAGTAACAAATCTAGCAGCCCGCCTCAGAATTGCTTCTATGTCCTCCCTCAATCTGATCTGATAGGGATCCCAAACTCTCGAGCAGTACTCAAGAGTAGGTCGTATTAGTGTTTTATAAGCGGTCTCCTTTACAGATGAACCACATCTTCCCAAAATTCTACCAATGAACCGAAGACGACTATCCGCCTTCCCCACAACTGCCATTGCATGCTTGTCCCACTTCATGTCGCTCTGCAATGTTACGCCCAAATATTTAATCGACGTGACTGTGTCAAGCGCTACATTACTAATGGAGTATTCAAACATTACGGGATTCTTTTTGCTATTTATCTGTTATTAATTTACATTTATCTATATTTAGAGTTAGCTGCCATTCTTTAGACCAATCACAAATCCTGTCCAAGTCATCTTGTATCCTCCTACAGTCACTGAACGACGACACCTTCCCGTACACCACAGCATCATCAGCAAACAGCCGCACATTGCTATCCACCCCATTCCAAAAGATCATTTATGTAGATAGAAAACAATAGCGGACCTACCACACTTCCCTGGGGCACTCCAGATGATATCCTCACCCCCGATGAACACTCACCATCGAGAACAACATACTGGGTTCTATTACTTAAGAAGTCTTCGAGCCACTCACATTTTTGGGAACCAATCCTATACGCTCGTACCATAGTTAGGAGTCCACAGTGGAGCACCGAGTCAAACGCTTTCCGAAAGTCAAGGAATATGGCATCCGTCTGATACCCTTCATCCATGGTTCGCAAGATATCACGTGAAAAAAGGGCGAGTTGCGTTTCGCAGGGGCGATGCTTTCTAAAGTCGTGCTGATGCATGGACAGCAACTTCTCTGTCTCAAGGAAATTCATTATATTCGAACTGAGAATATGTTCGAGAATCCTGCAACAAACCGATGTTAAGGATATTGGTCTGTAATTTTGAGGATCCGTCCTTCTACCCTTCTTATATACAGGTGTCACCTGCGCTTTTTTCCAGTCGCTCGGGACTTTACGTTGGACAAGAGATTCGCGATAAATGCTAGCTAAGTAAGGAGCCAATGCATTAGAGTACTCTCTGTAAAACCGAATTGGAATCCCATCAAGACCTGGCGATTTATTTATTTTCAACCCATTCAGCTGCTTCACAACCCCAGAGATGTCTATCACCATGTCCTCCGTACGGGAATCTGTACGAGACTCAAACGGCGGTATGTTTGTACGATCCTGCTGTGTGAAAGATTTCTCAAAAGCTACATTTAAAATTTCAGCTTTCGTTTTGCTGTCTTCCGTTACCAGGCCAGACTGATCAGTGAGTGACTGGATGGAAGCCTTCGACCTTCTTACCGATTTTACCTAAGACCAGAATTTCCTTGGGTTTTCAGCAAGATCTTTTGCTAAGGTATGACGGTGGTAGTGGTTGAATGCTTAGCGCATCGTTGTTTTTACAGCAGCACGAATCTCTACTAACTTTTGCCTGTCCTCATTCTCCCGATCTTTCTTGTACCGCGAGTGCAACTGCCTTTGCTTCCTGAGCATTCTCCGAATTGCGCTGTTAAACCACGGTGGGTCCGTCCGTAACCCACTTTTTCGGCACATACTTGTCCAATGCGTGATTTACAATGTGTTTAAAATTTGCCCATAATTCTTCCACATCCATCGATTCATTTACTAAGTGGGATGCTAACAACTGCTTATCTGCTCTCTCTAGTAAGAATACTCTCCTAGCCTTCTTGACCGACTTTTTAAATTTCGTAACCATAGTCGTAATGACAACATCATGATCACTAATCCCTGTCTCAACACTGACACCGTCGATGAGGTCTGGTCTGTTCGTGGCTACCAGATTTAAAATATTTCCATTACGTGTTGGCTGTCGATTTAGCTGCTCAAGACAGTTTCCGAATAATGTGTTCAAAAGTAATTCACACGACGGCTTGTCTGTACCACCTGTAATGAATCCATAGACATCCCAGTCTGTACTAGGTAGGTTGAAGTCGCCTCCGACTAATATAGCATGATCCGGGTACTTCTGCGATACAGAGTGTAGACTCCCTTTGAATGATTCTAGAACTGTCACGGTGGAACCTGGTGGCCGGTAATGACACCCAACAATTAACTTTATTTCTCCTAGCCCTGTTAAACGTGTCCAGATAACTTCACAACCACACTCTACTTCGACCTCAGTAGACACAATATTTTTGTCAATTGCACTGAAGACACCACCTCCTACGGTGTCTAATCTGTCTTTCCGATACACGTTCCATCTCTCACTAAATATTTCAGAACTTCTTATCTCAGGGTTCAGCCAGGTCTCAGTCCAGAGAATAATTTGCGCGCCGCACGCTTCCTGGAGGGCAGTTAATTCAAGAACTTTATTCCGAACACTCTTAAAATTTACTGCTAATATCTTGATAGCTGAAGTGTCTTTACACTGAGTGCGTCCTGATTTCCCTGCCTTCACGTCGACTGGTGAGTGTTGATCAGGACACCTCGCACTGCTGCCTAGCCTAAAAAACCCCCATGTGCACGCCACAAGTACTCTGCTTACCCGAGTAGCCGCTTCCTTTGTGTAGTGCACCCCTGCCCTATCTAGGGGCGTCCTACAATTCCCCACCCAATAGCGCAAGTCTATAAATCTGCAACCAAGACCGTCACAGAGTCGACGAAGCCTCTGGCTGAGACCCTCCACTCGGCTCCAAACCAAAGGACCCCGAACCACTCTGGGAACGATGCTGCAAACAGAGAGCTCTGCTTGCACCCCGCGTGCGAGGCCAGCGGTCTTCACCAAATCCGCCAGCCGCCTGTACGAACTGAGGATCGCTTCAGAACCCAAGCGACAGGCATCGTTGGTGCCGACGTGAGCAGCTACTTGCAGACGAATGCACCCCGTACGCTCGATAGCCGCAGGCAAGGCCGCCCCCACATCTTGAATGAGGCCCCTCGGCAGACAAACCGAGTGCACGTTGGAATTCTTTCCAGCCCTGTACGCTATTTCCCTAAGGGGCTCCATCACCCGCCTAACGTCGGAGCTCCCAATAACCAACAAGCCTTTGCCCCTGTGTGCCTGCTCGGGCCCTGCTGAAGCTTCAAATACATTGTCTCTTTGTAATGCGCTTTGATTTCCCGCAAATCGTCTATTTTGCCGTATCGTTCCACAAACTCGAATTTTCTTTTCAAGTAACTTCTCTGCAAGTTCTACACTGTTATAATAATTATCCATGCAGAGGTGAAGCCACTTTCCATCAGAAGGTGTCAATCATTCTATCGCTGTTTTTGCTAAAGGCTGTCCAGCGCCAGAATATATCTTGAATGAGGAAATGTATCCCGTACTCGAATCACACAGCTTCAAAATGAGCATGCCGTATTTCGTAATTTTCGACGGATTGTAAACTTTAAAATTTAACTGTCCACGCCACGGTATCATTCCTCCACCAATTGAGATGTTTTGACTTAGATTAAACGTTTCTTTAAACTTTTTGGAAAAATAATCAGTTACGAATTGCACTTTGACAAGCCGGTCACCATCATCCGGTTTATTGTTGCTGTCATAAAAATTTAAGAATTACAATATTTGTCTGAACTGGTTGAGGGACGTCGTTTTGCGAAATATCGGTGTGTCTGTCAACGGATTCGATGACCAGTAATCATCGATCCTTGCTTTTTTTTACGATTCCCATAAGGATAGCAAGCCCAAACCATTTTCTAAGTTCGTGTCCCGTAACGTCGACAAATTTGGAATATTTTAAATCCAGTTTCCTTCTATTGCAATTTTGACTGTAGTACTTGTTGGTTTCGTTGCTAATATATTCAAATAGATCGTTCCCAGTATATAATTCTACGATATCCTTGACGCTCTGTGTATCTTTGGGAAATATGTTTGGACCCAGGAATCGTTCAAATTTATTATTGGTCGTCGGTAAATCAAAGTCTGACCACTGTGCACTGTCTTCTTCGTCTGATTCAGGCGAATCAGTTGGCAACCGTAGCGTTCGCCGTATTTCACTATCTTCCCACGATTCTGCTTCACTTTCATTTTTTTGGTATCCAATGTCTTCTTCCCAGTCGGCCAAGTCGTCCGGAACGTCAGACAAGACGTCCGCGCATTCATCGTAAATAATCCTATTGTCTCTTTCGTGCGCCATGATGAAAGGGCACAAGTACTTATAAAAACAAAGAACTGTTTGACGTGTGTAACTTAAATGTTACCTAAACAAAACACCAACAGAATGCAAAAGATACTAAAGTGCTGACGCCAGCCACTGAGCGATACTCTGCTGACGACACCACTGTGGTGTCGCCGGCCACTGAGCGACACTATGAACACGACACCACTGTGGTGTCGCCGGCCACTGAGCGACACTATGAACACGACACCACTGTGGTGTCGCCGGCCACTGAGCGACACTATGAACACGACACCACTGTGGTGTCGCCGGCCACTGAGCGACACTATGAACACGACACCACTGTGGTGTCGCCGGCCACTGAGCGACACTATGAACACGACACCACTGTGGTGTCGCCGGCCACTGAGCGACACTATGAACACGACACCACTGTGGTGTCGCCGGCCACTGAGCGACACTATGAACACGACACCACTGTGGTGTCGCCGGCCACTGAGCGACACTATGAACACGACACCACTGTGGTGTCGCCGGCCACTGAGCGACACTATGAACACGACACCACTGTGGTGTCGCCGGCCACTGAGCGATACTATGCAGACGACACCACTGTGGTGTCGCCGGCCGTTGACCGCTATTTCACGTACGACACCACTGTGGCATAGTGTTAAAAGATACGTCACAATTAGCCTAACCTTGCCTTTATATGTAAACTGAAGGTGGAGAATGAGAGAAAAGAAATGAGGAACAATTCTGTCAGCTGCATTGGGAGATTACACGGAATCAGAGTCGACGAGTGAAAATGTGTACCGGCCTGGGATTCGAAACGAGATCTCCTACATGCTAGCCATCTGGGGCAGAGGGTTATTGCGTTTGCGCCGACTGTCTCGTCACGCCTCACGGCCTATCCACACCCCCATCGAGCGCCACCTGTCCGCAGTCTCTGTCCATTTTCTCCATGCTCATCACTCTGAGATTCCCACAGGAGGTCGGACGTTTTTGTGGATCCGCATTGAAGAAGGCGGATCCGTTGCCCAGCTAGGCGTATCAATTATATGAATGCGTGCCCGAAAGAACAGACACCACGCAGAATCCGCAGCTGTGATACATTATAGAGAGGAGTCCAAAATGATGTATCCACTGTTTAAAAGTCCATAACTTGCTAGCTAATTGACGGAGTTGTCTCATTTTTGGTGAAAGCGTGTAATGTTGATGCATTAAGTTGTTCTGAAAGCGGTGCTGATATTCAAGACAATAAAAGCGGGTTAAAAGCTGTGAGCTATCCGGGAAAGTTAACCTTGCATCACTGAGCAACTGTTTCACCAGGTATCCAGTCTAGCTTACCAAATTCCCAACCAGACTAACATTAATTATATTTTTTTAATATATATATATATATATATATATATATATATATATATATATATATATATATAAAGAATATTTAAATAAAAAGAAATAAATCAGTTTATATTTGGACATTTATTTTAACATTGATCATTGTTCCGTTAAAATTTCAGCATATTACACTTGATTCATAAATAAACTGGTGCCTTATTTAGGATTGTGAAAATGTGAGTTCCTAATCTTACGGAACACATCAAATACGAAGCCAAGAATGGGAGACTGCATACAACACTGCATTCATGAAATAACACACGAAGAACGTTGAAACATATGGACGAGGAAATTAGCCACAACCAACCGATTCAATTTTCACCCAAAGAAGTTACGTTCGTAGTGCAATCCTGTCCGTCATGAAATTACCACACACTGGTATACTAAATTCTTACTAACTCTCTGTGAAATCTTCCCGAAAAGAATAGCTGAGGGCTACTTTGATGATTACGCCACATGCTTCACGTGGTCAGATTGGTTTACACAAAGAGTCTAACTCCACAATAATTTTCATAATCGAAATAAATTGCATCGAAACGCAATTTACAAAAGAAAAACCTCGAACTGGTTACTATCGTCTTACTATTAACCTGATGGGTCAAACAATTGTATAATCACGAGGTACTGGTCTCACAAAGTACACCCCACGTGGGTTAAACATAAAGAAAAGTTGCTATATTGAAAAATATTGTCAAGACGAGACGTTATAATCACACGAGCATTCGCGTTTAAGATTGATGATCTTAGTTAGAGTTACTGATCAACGCGTGGTTCCACTTTACTCCCAAAGTAGTGACAAAGCAACTACCGGAAGATATTCTGAACTTCACACACGAATTACACTGCGTTGCAATTTAAGATAACATAAGATATTTTAGATCTAAACCTGAAATAAAGGTGATTAAATTTTCAGTTAGGCTGAACATAAGAAATCCATTGTCCTACGGACTTAGCAGAGACGCACTTAGCCGGAGATCTTACCACTTCAGACGCTCGCCGCGGACCGACTGCCGTGGGCCCCTACCGAGGATGCTTCACAGATACAAACGGAAGTGACCAGAGAGGCAGCTTCCTATACCAACATGACAAGGGACGGACAGGACCATACCAAGAATAGAAACCTCTTTGCTCTTAGAAAGCGTAGCTACCTGTTCCTACGTTGGTCCTACTGTTCTCTAGCAGACAGGCTTGTCTGCTACCATCAAGCATGCAACTAGAAATACATTTGCTCATTCATCCTTTCACACAGAAGGGGAGGGGGATGACGGTATCTTATCATATACAGTATATAAAAGAAAGCGGATGTAGGTTCCGTATGAGACTGTGTGACATGAATTACGTATAAACTGTGTTTTAAAGTGTAGTAATGTGACAGAACGTTCTTGGTTATGTGTAAAAGTAAAACGTTCCACTGCTCAGTCTCCTCCCAGATAGAGTCAGAAACACCACAGTAAATTTAGAAGTGGAATGTATGCCGTAAATAACAACAGATTTAAGAAATTAACATGAAAGGAATCCAACAGAGACCTTTCAAGCGTAGCTTAAAGTGTAACTTAAGGGTATCACTGTAGGTGTTCGAGATGGTCACCATTAGCATCCACACGCAAACGATGCCGCCGAATTACAGCACGAACTTCTGACTGCAACGTGTTCAGTTGGATATTTGCACACGAATGTACAATGGATTCTCGAAGTTCATCCAATGTGCGTGGCTTTTGTCGATAAACGACGTCCTTTAGTGTTCCCCACAGGTAAAAGTCCAGAGGAGTTAGGTCTGGGGAACTTGGTTGATACTTCACAGCACCTCTACGGCCTATCCATCGTCCTGGTAAATTTTCGTCGAGATACGCCCTAACACGATTTTGGTAGTGGGATGGGGCACCATCTTGTTGAAAGTAAACTCTTCCGTCTCCATACAAGTCTCGGTTGGCAGGTAAAATGGATGTCTGAAGCTTCTGAAGGAACACCTCACCGGTAACTTTGTCGTCAAAGAAGAATGGCCCAATCAAGCCCCGGTAAGACAACCCTCACTCCTGGAAAATTCACGGCTTTGTCTACATGGACGATCGGATTTTCGGCAGCCCAGTAGATGCAATTGTGGCGACTTACTGTACCACTGAGTTTGAACTGTGCCTCATCAGACCACACAATCATCTCTGCAAACTCTTCATTGTTCCGCACCATGTTAGTAAACTAGTCGCAGTGCTCCATTCTACGATCTGGGTCGTCCTCGTTCATTGCGTGTAGCAATCGTGGGATGTAGCACTTCCACTTTGCTGTCTTCAAAATTCGCCGAACACTTGAGTGACTCACTCCAGTTTCACGGGCACACTGTCTCACAGACTTCTGTGGTGAGCGAGTGAACTATTGTAACACACGACGGGAGTTAGCTGGACTTGTTACTGTTACAGGTCGTCCAGATAGTTGTTTGTGTACATCTTTAACACAGCCTTCAGCTTCAAATTTGTCTCGAATGCGACGAATCGTTAAATGTGTCGGTGGCTCTGTTTGATACTCATTTCGCCATTGCCGTTGAACGTCATTAATGTTTTCGTACTTAAAATACCACTTCAAAACTGACTTCCTTTCATCGAATGTAAGCCTTGCGCCAGCCATGTTTACTCGAGTAACTAGATGCAACTAAGAAAAAAACACTGACTATCTGGCGGCTGTCATCTGACAAAACAAAACAACGAAGTACAACGCTTGTGTGGTGACTGCCGTAACTACAAACTATTATACCACCAAAGATGAGACAACTCCGTCAATTACTTTACCAGTTATGGACTTTTAAACAGTGGATACATTTTTTGGACCGCTCTGTATGTAAATTGAGGGTAGAGAGCCGGAGAAAGGAAAGGAAACGAAGGTGAGTAACGGATACGCCTTCTTCGGTGCGGATGCACCAATACGTCCGATCTCGTGTGGGAATCTTAGAGTAGCGAACATGGAGCAAATGGACATGGACTGAGGACAGGTGGAGCTCGATGGGAATGTGGATCGGCAGTGAGGTGTGCCGAGACAATCCGTGCTTTATCCCGGATGGCGCAATGATTACGCACCTGCCCAATAAGCAGGAGATGACGGGTTTGAATCTCGTTCCGGTACACATTTTCACTCGTCGCCGGGTCCAAAAGAACCGACTCCACGCATTCATATAACGTTGTCTACTTGATCCCTACGGCAGCGACACGGAACTATCTGTGGACTACTCATTTGGTGTTGGTTCCTCACACTTGCACTATATTCGAGGATGTGCGTGTTTTGCAAGTAATTACATTTGCAGATTCATTGCATTTCCCTAGTCTGCAACCTGCTTTGCCAACGACTAAGCCCATGTGATAGTTCCATTTCATATCCCCACAAACTGCATCCAGGTAATTGCATGAATTGATCGATTGTAGTTGTGACTTACTGATATTATTGTCACAGGTCACAACTTTTTTTTCCTCTCTTCTGAAGTGCACAATTTAACACTACTGCCATTGTCCACCATGTACTCATACACAACATGATTAGCAAGGATAGCACACTCTTCTGAATGGAGAATATATATATATATATATATATATATATATATATATATATATATATATATATATATATATGTGTGTGTGTGTGTGTGTGTGTGTGTGTGTATGATCCCAGAATTTGATTATTAGTGGTTAACATGAGAATTGAATTTCTTCCTGAGAGAAGTCAGTTGCCTGAGAGTACGAAAACAGTGCTGGAGTCTTAAAGTAAGACCGCGTCTTATATGAAGAAATAAGAGAAATAAGAGAAATGACGCAAACGAAAATAATGAAAGATGCTGAAAGGAAGAAATTAGTGTGATGTCGGTATTACAACGCATGGTTGATAATAGATGGCCATTCACGATATGGGTATGGATTGCAGAAGGAAAACGACGGCGAAGCCGAGACCCTAGAAGTAGGTCGACAAACGTCAAGGAAGCTATAGACTGCAGTAGTCTCCCAGAGGGGGTTGGGAAAACCGTGAACTATGGAGGCTTGAAAGGGATAAACGGCATTGGCTGTAAACAACCTGCAAAATATATATAGGATGATTTTGTATGTTACAAACCTTCAGGAGTGTTGGAGAAGGGTGACTGTATCAAAACAAGGTAAGGGACCCTGGTTCGGAATCGACCAATCAATAATTATAAGCGAAAATCGTTGTGATACATCTGCCAGTGGAATACACGTACCAGTACCGTTGTTGCAAATAATGTAGGATAGACAACTTTCAGAGGTAATATTATAGCCGGCGACTGTGGCCGAGCGGTTCTAAGTGCTTCAGTCCGGAACCGCGCAGCTGCTACGGTCGCAGGTTCGAATCCTGCCTCGGGCATGGATGTGTATGACGTCCTTAGGCTAGTTAGGTTTAAGCAGTTCTAAGTCTAGGAGACTGATGACCTCAGATGTTAAGTCCCATAGTGCTCAGAGCCATTTGAACCATTTTTGCAATATTATAAACCATAACAACAAAATATGTCTAGTAAACATGGGCTCTAAAAGGCTCACCTTAAGAACTATGAGCACTTGTTCGTCTTCGATAGTATGAAACAGATCTCTTCTGTTACAAGCTCTTTGGTTTCCATTTTTTTGGAGGAGGTAGTATGGACCAAAACAAGAAAAAATATCAGGCAAATGTGGGCTCTAAAATCCATACCTTAAGAGGCGGAGGAGGAGATAAATGTTTATCATAGCGTCGACAATGAGGTCATTAGAGACGGAGCACAAGCTCGGATAACGGAAGGATGGAGGGAGGAAATCCGCCGTGCCCTTTCAAAGGAACCATCCCGGCATTTGCCTGAAGCAGTTTAGGCAAATTACGGGAAACCTATTTATCAGGATGGCCGGATGCGCGTTTGAACCAACGTTCTCTCGAATGCGAGCAGTGTGCTAACCACTGCGCCACCTCGGTCGGTGCATGCCTTAGGAGCTATGAGCACTTCCTCATCTTCGCTATATGAAACTCATCTTTTCTGCTGTATAAATGTCTATAGCTTTTACGATACGTATTTTAGAATCCATGTTCACCTGAAATTTTTTTCTTGTTTTGGTCCATACCTCTGAAAGCAGCGTATGTTATAAGCGAAAACTACCTTGACCAGTTAAACAAGGAACAGATTCGTGGCGATAACATATTAGACCTTCTGGTGACAAACAGATCCGAACTATTAGAAACAGTTAACGCAGAACAGGGAATCAGGGATCATAAATCGGTTATTGCATCGATGATTTCAGTCACAAATAGAAATATTAAAAAAGGTAGGGAGATTTTCCTGTTTAGCAAACGTGACAAAAAGCAGAGTACCTGACGGCTCAACACAAAAGTTTTGTCTCAAGTACAGATAGTGTTGAGGATCAGTGGACAAAGTTCTAAACCATTGCACAATATGCATTAGATGAGTATATGCCAAGCAAGATCGTAAGAGATGGAAAAGAGCCACCGTGGTACAACAGCCGAGTTACAAAACTGCTGCGGAAGCAAAGGGAACTTCACAGCAAACATAAACATAGCCAAAGACTTGCAGACAAACAAAAATTACACGAAGTGAAATGTAGTGTGAGGAGGGCTATGCGAGAGGCGTGCAACGAATTCGAAAGTAAAGTTCTATCTACTGACTTGGCACAAAATCCTAAGAAATTTTGGTCTTATGTCAAAGCGGTACGTGCATCATAACAAAATGTCCAGACACTCTGGGACTAAAATGGTACTGAAACAGAGGACGACAGACTAAAGGCCGAAATACTAAATGTCTTTTTCCGAATCTCTTTCACAGAGGAAGACTGCACTGTAGATCCTTCTCTAGATTGTCGCACAGATGACAGAATGGTAGAGATCGAAATAGATGACAGAGGGACAGAAAAACAATTAAAATCGCTCAATAGAGGAAAGGTCGCTGGACCTAATGGGGTACCAGTTCGATTTTACACAGAGTACGCGAAGGAACTTGCCCCCCCCCCCCTCCTTGCAGTGGTGTACCGTAGGTCTCTAGAAGAGCGTAGCGTTCCAAAAGATTGGAAAAGGTCACAGGTTATCCCCGTTTTCAAGAAGGGACGTCGAACAGATGTGCAGAACTATAGACCTATATCTCTATCGTCGATCAGTTGTAGAATTTTGGAACACTTATTATGTTCGAGTATAATGACTTTTCTGGAGACTAGAAATCTACTCTGTAGCAATCAGCATGGGTTTCGAAAAAGACGGTCCTGTGAAACCCAGCTCGCGCTATTCGTCCACGAGACTGAGAGGGCCGAAGACACGGGTTCCCAGGTAGATGCCGTGTTTCTTGACTTCCGCAAGGCGTTCGATACAGTTCCCCACAGTCGTTTAATGAACAAAGTAAGAGCATATGGACTATCAGACGAGTTGTGTGATTGGATTGAAGTGTTCCTAGATAACAGAACGCAGCATGTCATTCTCAATGGAGAGAAGTCTTCCGAAGTAAGAGTGATTTCAGGTATGCCGCAGGGGAGTGTCGTAGGACCGTTGCTATTCACAATATATATAAATGACCTCGTGGATAACATCGGAAGTTCAATGATGCTTTTTGCGGGTTGATGCTGTAGTATATCGAGAGGTTGTAACAATGGAAAATTGTACTGAAATGCAGGAGGATCTGCAACGAATTGACGCATGGTGCACGAAGGGCAATTGAATCTCAATGTAGACAAGTGCAATGTGCTGCGAATACATATAAAGAAAGATCCTTTGTAATTTCGCTACAATATAGCTGGTCAGCAACTGGAAGCAGTTAATTCCATAAATTATCTGGGAGTAGGCAATAGGAGTGATTTAAAATGGAATGACTATATAAAATTAATCGTCGGTAAAGCAGATGCCAGACTGAGATTCATTGGAAGAATGCTAAGGAAATGCAGTCCGAAAACAAAGGAAGTAGGTCACAGTACACTTGTTTGCCCACTGCTTGAATAGTGCTCACCGGTGTGGGATCCGTACCAGATAGGGTTGATAGAAGAGATAGTGAAGATCCAATGGAGAGCAGCGCGTTTCGTTCCAGGATCATTTAGTAATCGCGAAAGCGTTACGGAGATGATAGATAAACTCCAGTGGAAGACTGCAAGAGAGACGCTCAGCAGCTCGGTACGGGCTTGTGTTGAAGTTTCGAGAACATACTTTCACACAGGAGTCAAGCAGTATATTGCTCCCTCCTACGTATATCTCGCGAAGAGACGATGAGGATAAAATCAGAGAGATTAGAGCCCACGCAGAGGCATACCGACAATTTTTCTTTCCACGAACAATACGAGACTGGAATAGAAGGGAGAACCGATAGAGGTACTCAAGGTACCCTCCGCCACACACCGTCAGGTGGCTTCTGGAGCATAGACGTAGATGTAGAGGACCGCTTCGGTTGTGATTCTTGGCACTCTTGCTGCAAAGCGGTGCTTCGACGATATTCTGCGTCCTGTTTTATTGCTCTTCGGGACAAGCCATCCTGGGCTTAGATTTCAGCAAGACAACGCCCGTTCACACGCGGCGAGAGTTTCTACTGTTTGTCTTCGTGTTTGACAAACTCTACCTCGGCCAGAAATTTCGCTGCATCTCCCCCAATTGGAACATTATGAGCAGAGCCCTCCAACCAGCACAGGATTCTGTCGATCTAATGCGCCAGTTGGACAGAATTTGGCACGACATTCCTTAATGCCAAGCAGAGTAACTGCTTGCATAAGAGCCAGAGGACTACTTTCAATAAATCACCCAATTTTTCTCAACTTGTAATCATTTGTCTGTCTGCACATGTATATCACACTACCGATTTCCGTCCCATCCGGATAATTGGCTCTGGCTCTGAGCACTATGTTCATCAGTCCCCTAGAACTTAGAACTAACTAACCTAAGGACATCACACAACACCCAGTCATCACGAGGCAGAGAAAATCCCTGACCCCGCCGGGAATCGAACCCGGGATATCCGGATAATTCCTTCGGCGCGTGTCGAACTTTTTTCTGTCGCTCTCATATGGTGTATATACAGCAAAACTAATAAAACGTTACCGACTGGGCAAAACTTCTACTTTGAGATGCAGAGATTGGTGCAAGAGAGGAAGTCGTGGCGGACCACATCAAGCCAGTCTGAAGAGTGACAGAAAAGGTCCTTAGACTGACCATGAAATACGTCAATAGAAAGTCGAACAGGCCATGAAAAATATTTATAAGCTAAGAAATACGTAAATAACAATTACAGTGTGTAAGAAAAATGGTAAGAAAAATGTTCTGTAAATTTTATTTAAGTTCTTTGCATATCGATGGTGACAATGAAGTATCTTTGTTGGCGGGAGAGCCCGCGCATTGATATATAGGATGCACGGAGAAAAGCGCGCAGCATTGTCGATAGAACACTCTAGAGTCAACCTTTGTGCAGTAACGTTGTGTGTAGAGACGAGCGGTGTGCCTGTTCGCTACCAGCTATATATTACTTGAAGAATACTATAATTATATAATGGGTAATTATTTATGAATCCTTAAAAATCGACGTCATGAAGACATCAAAGGTATTTAAGCGCTAACTGCATATTATAAGTTTGTTATAACATTTTTTATCTGTTTCATGTAAACGATCCCCAAACTAAAGATTTATAAATTGAATCATTATAAAGAGTTAAAAATTTTTATTCCATCATTTTCAGAATAGATCAGTTTATCTCAGTCAGTATCGTATTATTTTTCATTGAACCACAATATTTAACTTTTGTTGAGTTTTCTCAATTTTTTTATTCAATAATGACATTTAATTTTGCACCAGTAACTTCAATCAAAAAAGCAAATGAATAATAAGTACAGTTTTAGCTCAAATATTTGCAAATGGCAACCCAAACAATTATCAACAATATATGTATGTTTTCAGGTTCACTGCGTGGACAACAAGTACTAAGGGCCACGGCGTAAGCTTATGTGTTCAAGTCGAAATAATCTCCTTTTGATTAGCCACATTAATACTGCTACCAATTAAGGCACAATGCGTACAACATTGTGTACGCTTAAGATTGTCACATCAGACACGTTGCCAAAAGCAAGTCCAGACAGGAAAGCTGCAACGCACCAAAAGTTGAATTCTCTTTCTTTCTTTCATTAGACGGAATGTAAGTTAAATTATTTCATTCTAGACGGGAGGGTATCGTCTAAACGCATTAAGTTAAATTATTTCTTTTATTTATTCTACGGGAAGGGTTCAATCAAAAAAATTCCGCTTAAAAGACTTTTAAACGTCTCCACCTCGGCTATTTTTCACGATTATTTACTATATTACATCTTGCACGATTGGCCAGTTTCGGCCTTACAGGTCATCTTCAAGTGCAGTGGGCGTGAATATATTGCAAAATTGTCTGATTATGAAACATTATACACATATTGACCGCGACCGCACTTGATTATAGCTTGTAAGGCAGAAATGGGCCAAATGTACAACATGTAATGAAGTGAATGCTTGCCAACAGTAGCCGAGGGGGAATCCTTCAAAATGTCTTTCAACAAATATACGGCTATGGTACCCCACATGAAGAAAATGGCGAAGAAAAAAATTCCGGTTGTTGATTTTTCGTTGTATGGTTATTGAATTGATTAGTAGTTACCAAATCAAGGGGTAACTAGTGTGCGATTAAAGGTCTGGGTAATTGCGATGAGCACTGGAGTCAGTTTGTACAGACAGCAGAACAAATCAAACTAATATACCAGTACAAGTAATTCGCCGTGAAATTGAAGTTACTGCCGCGAGAGAATCGGCTGCTGGTAAAGACTGACGAGCACTACTTTGTGGTGCCCCCCCCCCCCCCCTCCTGTTGTAACTGACCGTGTGGAGCCACCGTCTTGACAACATGTTGCACTGGTAGAAATTCTGCAGGTTTCGACACCGTTGCAGTGACACGGCGTTGTGCGTCAAAACTACGGTACGGAACAGTACGGTAAGTGTTGCACGGACGCCAGTTACATAAGAACGCTTTCATGTACGGTTCTCGTTAAGGCAGGTTCTCCACTACTGGCTGGAGGTTTAAGGTTAGCGCCGCATTTCGCCACACCGTTTCACGCCCGCTCGCGATGTGCAACGCGCAAAAATCCGACCCGGCTTTTCCTTTGCTTCAGTTCTGCCGTCGGCACAGCGGCACAGCTGTTAGCTAACGCTGCAAAACGCCTGTCAGCTTTCTTTCATAAGGCGTGCCTGAGGCGCAAAACGTGGAGGGGAATTTCATGAACTGCTAATTGAAAGGTCGCTAGTCACTGTCGCAAAAGTGCGTGGCCAGTCCATAGGCGTGATACGTTAGTTATCACCTAAGACCGTGTCAAAATGGTTCAAATGGCTCCGAGCACTATGGGACTTAACATCTATGGTGATCAGTCCCCTAGAACTTAGAACTACTTAAACCAAACTAACCTAAGGACAGCACACAACACCCAGCCATCACGAGGCAGAGAAAATCCCTGACCCCGCCGGGAATCGAACCCGGGAAAAGACCGTGTCAGTATAAATGCAGTGCCACTGTGTTGAGCAACTACTTATAATAAGATTTTTTGTCTGTGGAGGAAGCAGAGATTTGGAATGTGAGAGGTAGTAATTTTCAGCAGATAGAACAACTTTCATCGTTGCTCCTCAGAAGTGTCAGGTTTGTAATGAGGAATAAAGCCCCTAGTTGTAACACAGTAGGATGGTCGGGCTACACTGAATTGGTGTAAATGACCGTTGTGATGAAACACAACTAGCTCTTTACTCGCACGAAATGTTGAGTGCTATTGACAACGGATTTCAAATTGATTAAGTATTTCTGGATACCCGGAAGGCTATTGGCACTGTACCACACAATTGGTTTGTAGTGAAATTGCGTGCTTGTGGAATATAGTCTCAGTTATGTGCCTGGATTCGTGATTTTCTGTTAGAGAGGTCACAGTTCGTAGTAATTGACCGAAAGTCATCGAATAAAACAGAAGTGACGTCTGGCGTACCCCGAGGTAGTGTTATAGGCCCTTTGCGGATCCTTATCTATATAAACGATTTGGGAGACAATCCGAGAAGCCGTCTTTTGTTGTTTGAAGACGATGCCGTCTATCGACTAGTATAGTCATCAGACGATCAAAACAAATTACTAAACGATTTAGAAAAGATATCTGTATGATGCGAAAATTGTCAGTTGACCCTAAATAACGAAAGGTGTGAGATCATCCACATGAGTCCTAATAGGAACTCGTTAAACTTCGGTTACACGACAAATCAGTCAAATCTAAACGCCATAAATTCAACTAAATACCTAGGAATTACAATTGTGAACAACTTAAATAGGAAGGTTCAAATGGCTCTGAGCACTATGCGACTTAACTTCTGAGGTCATCAGTCGCCTAGAACTTAGAACTAATTAAACCTAACTAACACACATCCATGCCCGAGGCAGGATTCGAACCTGCGACCGTAGCGGTCGCTCGGGTCCAGACTGTAGCGCCTAGAACCGCACGGCCACTCCGGCCCACAAATAGGAAGGAACACATAGAAAATGTTCTGAGGAACCTAACAAAAGACTTCGTTTTATTGGCAGGACACTTAGAAAATGCAATAGATGTACTAAAGAGACAGCCTACGCTATGCTTTTCCGCCCCCTTTTACACTCCTGGAAATGGAAAAAAGAACACATTGACACCGGTGTGTCAGACCCACCATACTTGCTCCGGACACTGCGAGAGGGCTGTACAAGCAATGATCACACGCACGGCACAGCGGACACACCAGGAACCGCGGTGTTGGCCGTCGAATGGCGCTAGCTGCGCAGCATTTGTGCACCGCCGCCGTCAGTGTCAGCCAGTTTGCCGTGGCATACGGAGCTCCATCGCAGTCTTTAACACTGGTAGCATGCCGCGACAGCGTGGACGTGAACCGTATGTGCAGTTGACGGACTTTGAGCGAGGGCGTATAGTGGGCATGCGGGAGGCCGGGTGGACGTACCGCCGAATTGCTCAACACGTGGGGCGTGAGGTCTCCACAGTACATCGATGTTGTCGCCAGTGGTCGGCGGAAGGTGCACGTGCCCGTCGACCTGGGACCGGACCGCAGCGACGCACGGATGCACGCCAAGACCGTAGGATCCTACGCAGTGCCGTAGGGGACCGCACCGCCACTTCCCAGCAAATTAGGGACACTGTTGCTCCTGGGGTATCGGCGAGGACCATTCGCAACCGTCTCCATGAAGCTGGGCTACGGTCCCGCACACCGTTAGGCCGTCTTCCGCTCACGCCCCAACATCGTGCAGCCCGCCTCCAGTGGTGTCGCGACAGGCATGAATGGAGGGACGAATGGAGACGTGTCGTCTTCAGCGATGAGAGTCGCTTCTGCCTTGGTGCCAATGATGGTCGTATGCGTGTTTGGCGCCGTGCAGGTGAGCGCCACAATCAGGACTGCATACGACCGAGGCACACAGGGCCAACACCCGGCATCATGGTGTGGGGAGCGATCTCCTACACTGGCCGTACACCACTGGTGATCGTCGACGGGACACTGAATAGTGCACGGTACATCCAAACCGTCATCGAACCCATCGTTCCACCATTCCTAGACCGACAAGGGAACTTGCTGTTCCAACAGGACAATGCACGTCCGCATGTATCCCGTGCCACCCAACGTGCTCTAGAAGGTGTAAGTCAACTACCCTGGCCAGCAAGATCTCCGGATCTGTCCCCCATTGAGCATGTTTGGGACTGGATGAAGCGTCGTCTCACGCGGTCTGCACGTCCAGCACGAACGCTGGTCCAACTGAGGCGCCAGGTGGAAATGGCATGGCAAGCCGTTCCACAGGACTACATCCAGCATCTCTACGATCGTCTCCATGGGAGACTAGCAGCCTGCATTGCTGCGAAAGGTGGATATACACTGTACTAGTGCCGACATTGTGCATGCTCTGTTGCCTGTGTCTATGTGCCTATGGTTCTGTCAGTGTGATCATGTGATGTATCTGACCCCAGGAATGTGTCAATAAAGTTTCCCCTTCCTGGGACAATGAATTCACGGTGTTCTTATTTCAATTTCCAGGAGTGTAGAATACTGCTGCACTCTGTCGGATCCTTACCAGATAGGATTGACAGAGTACATCAAAAAGTTCAAAGGGGCAGCACGTTTTGTATTATCGCAAAAAGGGAGAGAGAGTGTCACTGAAATGATAGAGCAATTGGGGTGGACATAATTAAAACAAAGGCGTTTTTCCTTGTGGTGGAATCTTCTCTCGAAATTTCAATGACCAACTTTCTTCTACAAATGCGAAAATATTTTGTTGACTCCGGCCTACATAGGGAGAAACGATCATCATAATAAAACAAGGGAAATCAGAGCTCGCGCGGAAAGATATAGGTGTTCGTTTCTTCCGCGCTGTACGAGATAGGAATAATAGAGAATTGTGAAGTTGGTTCGATGAACCTTTTGCCAGGCACTTAAATGTGATTTGCAGCGTATCCTTGTAGATATAGATGTAGATGTAATCAAGTGGTGACCTAATCAAGTAATATTGTACTGAATGAACCTAAGTGAGTTTTTAGCCGAAAGAATGGCTCAAAATGGTTCAAATGTCTCTGAGCACTACGGGACTTAACATCTATGGTCACCAGTCTTCTAGAACTTAGAACTACATAAACCTAGCTAACCTAAGGACATCACACACATCCATGCCCGAGGCAGGATTCGGACCTGCGTCCGTAGCGGTCGCGCGGTTCCAGACTGAAGCGCCTAGAGCCGCTCGACCACACCGGCCGGAACGAAAGAATGAAATTAAATTTAGTATCAAATTCAAAATGAATAAAACTGAACTCGTATATTCACCATGTACCTTTACTTGCATGCCAAAAGCAGTATCAAGAAAATGAGTAACACGTCATTCTGACATTAAATGTACCGGATGTCCATAATTAAAGTTCCACTTCCAAAGCGCTGTACAAAGAGATCCATTACTCAGAATGACGCCAAATTTGAACAGTGTATTATTGACGCTGGGGGAAACGTCATGGAACAACAAAAATTGTAAAATATGCGCAGCAACAGAGGCGCGGCACACAACTGTTGCTCTGTTTTCTTCCGAGACGCCCACCATTATTGTCTCTATAAAGGATCGCCCGCTGCTGGTAAACGTCTTTTACGAGATCGGTGACTGAGCGCCAGTAGCCCTGCAGAAGTTCCGGACACTCTAGGGAATGAAAAAAGGCATTAGTTCTGCAACCGCTAAGGGTCTGGAGAAAATGATGACAAAGTTCGCAAAGACACGTTCTTTTGAAGTACAGTGTGGCAGAGGGAGGAAAGCAGTTGACACGACGTCGGTCGAAGATGCGGCAACAGCACTGAAGGTGGGGTCGAGCAGTGCCCGAACGTTGCCCGAACATTAGATGTGCCTGCGGGCAAGACGAAAATTCTACAAAACATCCTGCATTAGTGTCCATAGAAAATCATACGAGGGCAGTTCAATAAGTAATGCAACACATTTTTTTTCTCGGCCAATTTTGGTTTAAAAAACCGGAAATTTCTTGTGGAATATTTTCAAACATTCCCGCTTCGTCTCGTATAGTTTCATTGACTTCCGATAGGTGGCAGCGCTGTACGGAGCTGTTAAAATGGCGTCTGTAACGGATGTGCGTTGCAAACAACGGGCAGTGATCGAGTTTCTTTTGGCGGAAAACCAGGGCATCTCAGATATTCATAGGCGCTTGCAGAATGTCTACGGTGATCTGGCAGTGGACAAAAGCACGGTGAGTCGTTGGGCAAAGCGTGTGTCATCATCGCCGCAAGGTCAAGCAAGACTGTCTGATCTCCCGCGTGCGGGCCGGCCGTGCACAGCTGTGACTCCTGCAATGGCGGAGCGTGCGAACACACTCGTTCGAGATGATCGACGGATCACCATCAAACAACTCATGCTCAACTTGACATCTCTGTTGGTAGTGCTGTCACAATTGTTCACCATTTGGGATATTCAAAGGTTTGTTCCCGCTGGGTCCCTCGTTGTCTAACCGAACACCATAAAGAGCAAAGGAGAACCATCTGTGCGGAATTGCTTGCTCGTCATGTGGCTGAGGGTGACAATTTCTTGTCAAAGATTGTTACAGGCGATGAAACATGGGTTCATCACTTCGAACCTGAAACAAAACGGCAATCAATGGAGTGGCGCCACACCCACTCCCCTACCAAGAAAAAGTTTAAAGCCATACCCTCAGCCGGTAAAGTCATGGTTACAGTCTTCTGGGACGCTGAAGGGGTTATTCTGTTCGATGTCCTTCCCCATGGTCAAACGATCAACTCTGAAGTGTATTGTGCTACTCTTCAGAAATTGAAGAAACGACTTCAGCGTGTTCGTAGGCACAAAAATCTGAACGAACTTCTCCTTCTTCATGACAACGCAAGACCTCACACAAGTCTTCGCACCCGAGAGGAGCTCACAAAACGTCAGTGGACTGTTCTTCCTCATGCACCCTACAGCCCCGATCTCGCACTGTCGGATTTCCATATGATTGGCCCAATGAAGGACGCAATCCGTGGGACGCACTACGCGGATGATGAAGAAGTTATTGATGCAGTACGACGTTGGCTCCGACATCGACCAGTGGAATGGTATCGTGCAGGCATACAGGCCCTCATTTCAAGGTGGCGTAAGGCCGTAGCATTGAATGGAGATTACGTTGAAAAATAGTGTTGTGTAGCTAAAAGATTGGGGAATAACCTGGTGTATTTCAATGCTGAATAAAACAACCCCTGTTTCAGAAAAAAAATGTGTTGCATTACTTATTGAACTGCCCTCGTATGTTCAGTTGCTTACTGCTGACTTACCGGGAAGACAAACATTCTCTCTGGAATTTCCTGCTCGCATGGAAGTTGACAATGAGTGGCCATGTAACATTGTGTGGACAAACGAAACCCAATTTCAACTCAAAGAACATGTCAATATGCGGAATTCCAGAATACGGGCAACGGAAAATCACGCACGTCAACCGGTACCCATTCATTCTGGAAAGGCGATTGATGTCGTTTGGCGGCATCGAGAAGACGAGTCATGCGAGTCCTGTTACCTGTACCGTCACCGGCAAACGCTATGAGATTTTTTTGCGCATCAACGTCATTCCAACCCTTAACAACGTGAATATGTGGTGGGGTCATTTTTATGCAAGATGGCACTCTTCCGCACATTGCGCAGCCGGTGAAACGGCTGATGCGGAGGCGATTCGGGAATGCTAGAATTATCAGCCATCATTTCCCTACAGCCTGGCCGTCCAGATCACCTTATCTGAATCCTCGTGACGGCTGGCTGTAGGGTTTTCTGAAACACGTTGTGTCCAGTGCTCCAATTACGGACCTGGCTGATATCATGGCACGCATTGCGCGACGCATTCTGTACGTGACCCCCTAGACACTCCGTTCCGCCGTGGATCATGCTCTTTCTCGATTTCATCTTGTGGCAGAAAACGGTGTACAGTACACTGAACATGTCTTGCGTTAGTCTCACTACAGTTAGAAACCAATGTCATTTTGTTGGTTAGGTGGTTTTTGGCACCAGGAGAGCTAAAACTCGATTTTTCCCATCCGCTGTGGTACAATCTTGCCGTGGTGGATGGGCTTACCTAATTAACACTGCCACAAATGTTGGCTGTCGAACTTGTGCGGTCATGCACATTGAACAGTACGGATGGTGTAATGTGCAACTCAGACCATAGCCGTCGTATTGCGATTCATCTGTCATCTATTGGTAACATTTTCGTTAGACTTTTTTGTTCCATTAAGTTTCCCCCTGCATCAATAATATTCTGTCCCATTGTGACGCGATTCTGAGCAGTGGTTCACTTTTTACCGCGTTTTGGAACCGGAACTTTAATTACATACTCTCTGTAGTTCCCTCAAATGTATGTTGTATAATGGCAGGTATGTATGGAGCCAGAAATGCATTCAGTAACTCGAAACACACAGACGCGCTCAATTCAGGCAACTCGCTTGGTATTACGAACAAAATAGCCCCTACATGTGTACATCAGCTGTCAATATCAAATACCGCGCGGGCTGAGGTTCCCAGCCACTGAAAACAAAGCAAATTTACGATAGGTTCGCGTGTACAGTGTATGATGGCTGTTCGCAAATCTACTCACTTCAGAAAAATTTTCGTTTATATGCGGGAAATCAGAATCTGCGAAACATGGTTAATGCCCTGAATGAATGAGAGCATCTGTGAGTACTCATTTGCAAATAATCACATAAATTTTCCTTACAAATGATAAGAAAAATTCTTGGGAGGGATGTGGAGCAAACGTCAACATTTCTGTGTTAGTATTGTTGCAGCGAGAGTGTTGTAGTAGGTCGACAAATCACAATATTCCGACGGGAATAACATTTTATTTTAAAGAGAAAACAGGTATTACATTAATTTTGCAATCGAGGGCCTGATCTTATACGAGGGTTGCCCAGAAAGTAAGTTCCGATCGGTCGCGAAATGGAAACCACTGGGAAAATCCAGTAAAGCTTTGCACAGATGTGTTGGGCAGTGTCTCTAGTATGCCCTTCGATCGTGTCGCGTCGCTCTTTTCAGTTTTGAGCGAACAGTGAGCACGTAAAGATGCTTAGGGAAGGGCGTCTCCCGTCAAATATGAGGGCCTGGTTAGAGATTTCGCCTGTGTCACGCAGCCCACATAACACAACTGCCGAGCAGTTCCTTCTTCATGTCAAGTCTCTGCCGCACACTGCAGGGGCAAAGATTTTCTTCTTCTGACAAGGTTACTTGGATGTAAAACAACTACAAGTAAGAAGCTGTTATGTGTCTAGTTGACACTTCTGAATATTGTGAAAATGATTCGTGAAAATCTTTTTTCGGTAACTGAAACAAGTAAATCACAAAAATCGACCGAAAACTACATTTTAAGCATATGTACATTCATTCTTCCACGGTGTTCTGTCACAATGTGTTTTTATAATGACAATGTTGTGCGTAAAATTTCTATTTTTGTGACTAATTTAAATTTTTTGTTCCTTTCAGTTATAATTTCTTGTATGAATTAATTCAGAAGAAGCGCAAAATTCTGAAACTGACGTCACATCACTAAGCTAATTATCGCTAAATAAGTGGCAAATGAATATTACTCTTTGGATGTGACCTTGCATCCGTTGCATATACTACACAGACAGACACTTGCAGACTACAGTTCTATAACTGTCTTGTCATAAGTGAAAATCCGATATTTTCGGTTACAGTGAAGGAATGGAGGGCCTCTACGCCATTCACGTCTCACTCCATTAACACGGAAACAAACACTAAAAGACACATGAGACCCAGATATACGGTATTGCAATTGTACACGAGTAAATGTAAAACTTATAACATACTCAATGCAGCAACTAATTCGGAAAGAAAGGAAACCCAGTGACGACAACCAGAATCGATTATGTGCATTTGGGTACCGTTAAGTAAACCTACGTTTTCCGTTTGAACATTATATTGCATGTAAAAATAGAGAAAACTGTATGACTGAAGCTGCTGAAGACATAATTTTGCTTTTATTGAATCCATATATGACACAGCTGCACATTTCCATTCTACCAATTAGATTTGTCAAAGTGAAATTATTATAATTTTGTATGGTGGTGGCATTGTACAGCTGTAATGAACATTAAGAACTGCATTATGCAATACACAGCTATATCAGTATATTTCTTGGAGCCAATGATTTCGGTCTAGGATCAGACCATCGTAGTGTCCACTGTACCAAAGAAGAACAAAAACTGTATAATAAAGTGTGTAACATGTAAGTACGCTGGTGTTGCATGAAAAGACATTAAATGCATCAAATCTTATACCGTTGTTGAAAAGCACTTACAAAATCATTTCATCTATGCAATTGCGTAAGTAGAGTAACAGTTATCAGGTTTATATACGTAACATATATGTCCATGTAAACTCATAGACGTTTGTGTGTTATAATTTCATGCACTGAACGCAGTAGGTCAAAGATTACTGAATGGAACATTTAAGGCATTCCAAAGATATACCCACTAGTGTTTAGATCGATTGTCAGTACAACATAGATGTTAACATTATACATATTACAAACACTAAATGGATATATTATGTTACAACATTAACAATTAATTATCTTAATTACAGGAAAACTCCTAGCTAAAAATTTTAAGCCAGTTTTAAAGGAATGGTATAGTATGGCATTAACTACTGAAGTCTATTGAGTTTCTGGTTAATTTATGATTATGAGAGAGCTATAGAAAGAACCCACTGGTAAGAAAAATGTTTGTTGTATGTATATTACATATTAGTTTTTAATATTTACTGGTGCTTGTGATGAAAAGCTATGTAACTGTGGATGGTTAGTAAATCAATCAGTGGACTAAGATTATGAGGCTGATAACCAATAGCAGCAGAAGTCTACATTGCAAAAAATTGTGCTATAGATAATTTCTTTCTTTTATTTTCATATCAGCTTTAACTGTAAAAACAAGTCATTATTTAGAAACCACAGTGATGTAACAGAAAGCCATTTGATGGCTTTAAATGCATCTCAGATGATATTTGGTTCATAGCCCCTCCTATTCTTCTCATTAACAGCACAGGAACAAATCAGGCATTGCACTATAACTCACCTGGAAAAATGAACGTAGTAAGTTGGTTATAATTCCAGCTATGAACTGTTGAAAAATTATTAATCTGACTGCAGCATACATTGTCACTCTGGAGGTTTAATGTAAATGTGATGATTATTAAATCCTGTGTATGTATTTGGTATGCTAGCACATAGACATCTCTTTTCCTTTCCTGTATGGCTATAAGAGGGTACTGAGTTAAACAGACAGAGTACTGGAATGGTAGATGTAATGATGATAATCAATAATAGTTATTATTAAATTGTGAATCATGTGTCGATATGTACTCATGTGGGAAGGAAAAAATTAATTTAGATTTTAGTCGACATTGTATGTCACGACGATGCTATCTGTATGATTTGCACATGCATTATTTTCGGTGTTGATTCAACTGAAGTGTGTCTGCCTGTGTTTCCTTTAATTTTATATAGCAACCATAAAATGTCAACGGTTTGTAACTGAATTATTAATGTTGTAACACAATAAATGCGTTTAACGTTTGTAATTGTTTATAATGTTAATATCTATGTTGTATCGACAATCGATCTTATCACTAGTGAATCTGTCTTTGCAATGCCTCAAATGCTCCATTCAATAACCTTTGACCTAGTATGTTCAGTGCAAGACATTACAACACACAAACGCCTATGAGGTTACATGGACATCTATGTTACGTATATATGGTTACTACTAGGGATGGAACAATGTAAATATGATAACTCTTATTCCAGTCACGCAAATGTATAGCTAAGATAATTTTGTAAGTACTTTTCAACAGTGATATAAGATGTGATGCATTTAATGTCTTTTCATTCAACAACTGCATACTTAAAAAGCATACTTGCATGTTACACACTTTGTTATACAGTTTTTGTTCTTCTTTGGTACAGTGGACTCGATGTTACAAGGCCAGATCAGTCAGTCATCCAGACTGTTGCCCCTGTAACAACTGAAAAGGCTGCTGCTACTATTCGGGAACCACGCGTTTGTCTGGTCGTCTCTAATATACTATGCGGATACAGCTGTGTACTACACAATGTAGTTATTCGTGAAATGAATTTACCTCCGGAAAGTGTGTTCGGACTCTTGATGTTTCTTTTGTATATTAATGACGTGGTTGCCAATATAAATAACAACTTAAGAACTTTTGCAGATGACTCAGTCGAAGTACTTTCAGAAAAAAGGTGTTCAGATATTCAGTTAGATCATGATAAAATTTGAAAGTGACGCAAAGTGTGGCATTTCAGATGTTCAGAAATTTAAAATTGCTGCTTTAACATAGCAAGCTGGAAAAATAAATTGCAATAGATATTTGGTAAATTTATGCACTTCACAAAACGCAGAAACGAAGCAAAATGACTACAGTATCGACGGGTCACAACTGGAGTCATTCAGCACATATAAATACTCGTGTGCAACAGTTCTTAGCAATTACAAATGGAACTGATCACAAAGGCCGAATCGTAGGTAAAGCAGGATTTTTGGGACTTGCAATCAACCTACAAAAGAATATCGTACGGCTAATCCTAGAATATTACTCTCATGTGTGGGAAGCACACCATGTGGTATCAACAGTCGATACTGAATGTGTACAAAGAAGATCAGACGAATGAACACAGGTGTCTTTTATCCACGGGAATGCGTCACGAGAATGCTACAAACCTGAATTGAGGACTTTTGAAAACATACGCCAACAGTGCCTCAAAAGCCAAATTAGGAAATTTTTAAGAACAGTATTACAGAGAAATTTAAGAATATAGTACACGTTTTAAGAAACAGTATTATACCGGTCCCCCTCCCCTCCCCCCATGAACCGTGGACCTTACCACCGGTGTGGTAGTTTGCGTGCCTCAGCGATACAGACAGACATACTGTAGGTACAGCTACAACGGACGGGTATCTGTTGAGAGGCCAGACAAACGCGTGGTTCCCGAATAGTGGCAGCAGCCTTTTCAGTTGTTACAGGCGCAACAGTCTGGATGATTGACTGATCTGGCCTTGTAACATCAACCAAAACGGCCTTGCTATGCTGGTACTGTGAACGGTGACTTTAGCCACACTTTTCTCCGAGGGCATGCAGCTCTACTGTATGGTTAAATGATGATGACTTCCTCTTGGGTAAACTATGCTGGAGTAAAATATTCCCTCATTCGGACCTTCGGGAGGGAACTACTCAGGAGGATGTCGTCATCAGGAGAAACAAAACTGGCATTGTATGGATCGGAGCGTGGAATGTTAGATCCATTAATCCGGCATGTAGATTAGAAAATTTGCAAAGGGAAATTGATAGCTTGAAGTTAGATATAGTGGCAGCTGATGAAGTTCGGTGGCAGGAGGAACAGGACTTCTGGTCAGGCGAATACAGGGCTATTATTACAATATCAGATATGGTAATGCAGGAGTGGGTTTAATAACGTATAAGAAATCAGGTATGGGGGTAAACTACCATGAACAGCATAGTGAACGCGTTATCGTAGCCAAGATAGACGCGAGGCCAACGCCTACCATAGTAGTAAAACTTCATATGCCAACTAGCTCCGCAGATGATGGAGAGACTGAAGAAATGTATGATGAGATAAAAGAAATTATTCAGATAGTTAGAGACGAAAATTTAATCGTGATGGGGAACTGGAATTCGCTGGTAGGAAAAGGAAGAGAAGAATAAATAGTGGTGAATATGGACTAGGGGACAGGAGTGAAAGAAGAAGCCTCCTGGAAGAATTTTGCACAGAGCTTAATTTAATCGTCGTTAACACTTGATTCAAGATTCATGAAAAAAGGTCGTATGCGTAGAAGAGACGGAGACACTGATTGTGTAATGGTTAGACAAAGATTTAGGAACGGGATTTTGAATTGTAAGATATTTCCAGTGTCAGATGTGGACTCTGACCACAGTTTATTGGTTATGATTTAAAATGAAAAACTTGGAAAAGGTAGGAAATTAAGGAGATGGGACCTGGATGAGTTGAAAGAACCGGAGGTTTTTGAGAGCTTCAGAAAGAGCAGTTATACAACGTTTAACTAGAGCAAGGGAAAGGAGTACAGCATAAGACGAATTGGTAGCTTTAAGAGGTGAAACAGTGTAGGCAGCAGAGGATGAAAGAGGTAAAACCATATGGCCTAGAAGGAATCCTTGGCTAGCACTAGCGATATTGAATTTAATTAATCAAAAGAGAAAATTTAAAAACGCAGCATATGAAGCAGGCGAAAGGGAATACAAACGTTTGAAAAATGAGATTAATAGGTAGTGCAAAATTGTTAAGCAGGAATGGGTAGAGGACAAATGCAAGGATTGAGAAGAATGTTTCACTAGCGGAAAGACAGATACCGCCTACAGGAAAATTAAAGAACTTTTGAGAAAAAGAAAAGCAGCTGTATGAATATCAAGAGCTCATATGGTAAACCAGCCCTAAGCAAAGAAGGGAAAGCTGAAAGGTGGCAGGAGTGTATAGAAGATCTACACAAGGGAGATGAACTTGAAAGCAATGTTATAGAATGGGAAGTGGACTTAGATTAATATGAGATGGGAGTTATTATATTGCGAGAAGAATTTGACAAAGCTCTGAAAGATTTAAGTCAAAATAAGACCCCGATAGCAGACGATATTTCTTTAGAACTACCGATAGCATTGCGAGAGACAGCTACGGCAAAACTCTACCATCTGGGGCGAAAAGTTGTCTGAGACAGGCGAAATACCCTCAGACTTCAAGAAAAATGTAGTAATTCCGATTCCAAAGAAATCAGTTGCTGACAGATATGGAAATTACCGAACTATCGGTTTAATAAGTCATGGTAGTAACGTACCAACACGAATTCTTTACGGAAAACTGGATAATCTGGTAGAAGCAGACTTCGGGGTAGACCAGTTGGGATTCCAGATAAAAATAGGAATACGCCAGCCACTACGACTTATCTTAGAAGATAGGCTAAGGAAAGGCAAACCTACATTTATAGCATTTCTGGATTTAGAGAAAGCTTTTGACAATGTTGACTGTAGTACTCTCTTTGAAATTCTGAAGGTAGAAGCAGTAAAATACATGGAGCGAAATGCTACTTACAACTTGTGTTGAAACCAGACGTCAGTTATAAGAGTTGAGGGGCATGAAAAGGAGGCAGTGGCTGAGAAGGGAGTGAGACAGGGTTGCAGCTTATCCCCTACGTTATTCAGTCAGTACATTTAGCGAGTAGTAAAGGAAACCAAAGAAAAATTGGGGGCGAGAATTAATATCCAAGCAGAAGATATAAAAACTTTGAGGTAACTTTGACATTGTAATTCTATCAGAGAAACAGCAAAGGACTTGGAAGAGCAATTGAACGGAATGGACAGTGTCTTGAAAGGAGGATATAACATCAACAAAAGCAAAACGAGTATAGTGGAATGTAGTCGTTAAATCAGCTGGTGCAGCGGGAATTAGCTTAGAAAACGAGACGCTTAAAGTTGTAGATGAGTTTTGCTGTTTTGGCAGCAAAATAACTGATAATGTCCGAAGTAGAGAGGATATAAAATGTAGACTGGCAATAATAAGAAATGCATTTCAGGAGAAGAGAAATTTTTAACATCGAATGTAGATTTAAGTCTTAGGAAGTCTTTTGTGAAGGTACTTGTATGAAGTGTAGCCATGTATGGATGTGAAACATGGGCTCCACTTGAATTACCACACAATATTGCAAGTATTTGAAAAAAATCATATACATGAGACAATGAAACTGTAAGAACTTGTGATGGATATACGACTTACAAATTAATGTAGAATGATGACAGGTCATAAGTTATCAAATTTACTTTTCATTCACGTATTTATGGTTGTCCTCTGAACAAACTTACCGGTAACTGGTGCTACTCCACAAATATTCTCCACATACGTAAAATTACTGAAAGATAACTTTCAATAAAGATTTTCAGGTCCATATCTTTCCTTGAATGCTTTGGTTCTGCTTTCTGAAAGGAAAAAAAATGAACACAAAAAGTCTGATTTAGAGCAAAGAAGAAGAAATCAACAAGAACCTGGAATGATAAGGAGTAACTACAGTCAAATTAAAGGATGAGGTGTTAAAGACATAAACAGATAACAGAGAATGCAGTAGAACAATTATTTTTAATCTGAATCTGTTTTGGCCGTGGTTCATCCAGGCACATGACATCACATGTTTATCATATTCCTGAGCAATATGAGGACACAAAAATTGAGAGTACTGCAAAGTCAGAAGTAGGTATAATGCTTTGATAGCATTTGACCAAACTGCAAGCAAAATCATAATTGTTACAGTGACAACACATTGAAATAAAGCAAGTTGTATCTTGTCAAATCCGAAAACCAAGACTACTGATTTCAATGGTTTTTATTTCCTTTCACATACAAATGCAGACATATAAACAGACACATTTCATTCTGAGCACCTGTGTGAGGTTGTGCAGAGAGGACGATGTCAAAAAAATACAATAGATTCTGATTTAAGTTCTGTCCCTCCCATCTTTCTTCCTCTTCTTGAATCAGTCCACACAAGTACTAGACACACTGCTTCAGCAAAGTCACTGCTAATTCCTTCCCTCATCATTCCCCATTTAACCATAACATTAGGTTGGTGCATAAGCTCATAGCATTTTTCCATAAGCTTCATAAAAACAACAGATAAGCATAACAGATCCTTTCAAAATGTGGTGATGCAGAAAAACGCTGAAGATTAGATGGGTCGATCATGTAACTAATGAGGAACTACTGAACAGAATTGGGGAGACAAGGGATCTGTGACATAACTTGACGAAGAGGAGGGATCGGTTGAAAGCACACATTCTGAAACCACAAGGGATCACCAGTTTGGTACTGGAGGGAAGTGTGGGGTGTTAAAATGGTAGACGGAAGTCAAAAGATAAGTACAGTTATCAGATTCAGACAGATGTAGGTTGCAGTAGTTATTCGGGGATGAAGAGGCTCGCACGAGATACAGTAGCATGGAGAGCTCCATCAAACCAGTCTTCAGACTGAAGACCATAACAATAACAATAACATACTTTAACCTATCGTTCCTGTAGGGACTATGAAGACAAGATTAAACTAGTTACAGCGCTCGTTATGTGAACGGGAATAAACCGTAATATGCAACAGAATCACAAGTACCCTCTTCCATGCACTTTACAGTGGTTTTCAGAGCAGCAGTGTTGATTTGGATGAATAATCCAAGTAAATTGGTGCATGACTCAGAGTTCCTAATTATCTCGATTAATAAATAAACTGGAGAAATATAATAAGGCTGTGGCTATCGACAGATCACCAGTTTGGCCTGCTACTGGAATAAAGCAGTCCAAAGAAAAAGAATTAGCCTTCGCTTACTCCCTCATTTCACAAATTCTGGATTTACGAGTACATTTTCCGATAAAGGGCGCGCTATTAATCGTGACAAAAGTTATTCACGGGCGGAGTTATTTATCGCATTCCTCAATCACACGAGGCTTAGGCAAAAGCGTACGGCGCAATAAATAACGGAGAGAATATTGTGCAGTGATATGCAAAACGCGTGAAAGGAGGTTGGGCAGCTAATGCAGTCGATTCGTCACTGCACTGCAAGCTAGATGCAGGCGTTTCTCAGTGTTTACACCAGCGGTTGCAACCGGGCAGCAGGGCGTTACGGTTTCGACAGTCCGCATCGCACTTGCAACTAGGCACTTCGAAAGTAGTGACGGTCGCAACAGTTTTGTCCTAAGGCAACGTCTCTGTTTGCAGTCAGGCCAGAATATTGTGATTTGCCGTTAGGTCCATATGTGGGATCCTGACGCCCGTGGGCAAAAAGAACTCTGCTACCCCTCCTCCCCCTCCACACACGATTAGAAATAAGACTTTGACCGCGGGATGGTAGTTGGAGCTAGACGCATGGGACAGTCCATTTCCGAAATCGTTAGGGAATAAAGTATTCCGAGATCCACGGTGTCAAGTATGTACGGAGAATACCGTATTTCACGTATTACCTCTCACTACAAACAAAGCAGTGGCTGACGGCCTTTACCTAGAAACCGAGAGCATCGTCGTTTGCGTAGAGTTGTCAGTGCTAACAGACAAGCAACACTGTCTGAAATAATCTCAGAAATAAATGTGGAAAGTACGACGAAAGTATACGTCAGGACAGAGCGCCGAAAATTGATGTTGAAACGTCTCCTTTGGAAAATTATATATTACAGTAATATTATAGTACAGTACAGTAGCTTGCTGATAAACCTCTAACGTTATTTGTTTTCAAGCAGCTGAGCAAAACTGAACGTACTTAGACATTTCTCTCTTTACTTATTCTGATCATCACTAAACTGACACACAATACTTTTTTTTAGCGCAATGCTATCTGACTTTCAATTATCCCTACAAAAGAATGGCCCTGACTAACAATAACCTATACCTTTCATGAATCACTTACATCACAAAAATCTTCGTTACTCGAAATACTGAAATACAGCGAGCGCCAATACTGCCAGCTAAATGAAAGATTGTAACTACTGAAGGCACTAACTACTGATAGGCATAATTAGCAAATGAAAGATTTTGATAGAGAACAAACAATGTATTTACCTTAATAGTGTTCAAAAGTCATCATATATATCTATCAGTTCATGACATCCATCTTTACAAATTTCCTTTTTCTGGCGGACACACGTCCATATCGTCCGTTCTCAAAACTCCGCTATCTCTCTCCCCACATCCACCACTGCTGGCGGCTCACCTCCAACTGTCCAACGCTACGCGCTGTTCACAGCCAACTGCCCAACACTACACAAGCGATATGAAACTTCCTGGCAGATTAAAACTGTGTGCCCGACCGAGACTCGAACTCGGGACCTTTGCCTTTCGCGGGCAAGTGCTCTAACAACTGAGCTACCGAAGCACGACTCACGCCCGGTACTCACAGCTTTACTTCTGCCAGTACCTCGTCTCCTACCTTCCAAACACTACACAAGCGAATATTCCAACAATGCCAACCAGCCACAGACTGCACACAGCACAGTCAGTGATTTTCATACAGAGCGGTACATGGCGTTACCAACATAAAAACCTAAACAGCCTACTTACAGTTTTAATGGGCTATGGCAGCAGACGACCGACGAGAGTGCCTTCAGTGCCTCTGCTGGAGTCGTGATCGTGTTGGTTGAGCCCTCGATGACTTTGCTGGGAAACCGTGGCCTGATCATATGAGTTTCGATTTCAGTTCGTAAAAGCTGACGGTAGGGTTGGAGTGCGGTGCAGCCCCTACGAAGCCATGGGCCCAAGCTGTCCACAGCGCATTGTGCAAGCTAATGGTGGCTCCATAACGATGTAGGCTGCGTATATATGGACCGACCATTGACTGGAAATAGTTATGTTCGGATACTTGGAGACCATTTGCAACCATCTGCGATCGACCTTTATTGTATGACAATGCGCCATGTCACTGGGCGACAATTGTTCGCGAATGTTTTGAAGAACATTCTGGACACTTCGAGCGAATTATTCGCCCGCATGAATCCCATCGAACATGAGTGGGACGTAATCGGGAGGCGAGTTAGTGCACAGAATCCCGCCGTGGCAAGACTTTCGAAGTTAAAAACCGCTACAGATGCAGCAATGTTTCTGGAGGGGACTTTCAACGACCTGGTGAGTCCATGCCACGCCGAGATACGCTACGCCGGGCAAAAGGAGGTACGACGCGATATCAGGGAGTGTCCCATGACTTTTGCCCCATTGTGACCCCAAGAGCAGCTTCAGCATCAGCGACTTACGCTAGCAGTAGTCATAACGCCAACCGTCTGTGGTAGGGATGGCGACGCCACGCAGTTCCGTAAATTGCTTAACATCTCACGCAAGTTTCCGACGTGCCAGCGCCTCCTGTTTGCGTTTTCCTGATAGTAACTAGAATCACTTAGGGGCGCTGGGTGGCGATAAGCGACGTGAAATTCTCCAGCATTTGGTGAGATTTTGCGAATAGCGTAATAAGATATGTAAGAGCCCAGTGGTAGGACTAAGATTTCACTATCTCTGCTTTGGCGTCAAATACAGTCGTAATTGGGGCAGTGTTATGTGCTTTGTATTGTTTTAAGAGACCACCGTCGTTCAAGGTAACAGGTTCCCTGAATGACATTTTCACTCTGCAGCGGAGTGTGCGCTGATATGAAACTTCCTGGCAGATTAAAACTGTGTGCCCGACCGAGACTCGAACTCGGGACCTTTGCCTTTCGCGGGCAAGTGCTCTACCATCTGAGCTACCGAAGCACGACTCACGCGCGGTACTCACAGCTTTACTTCTGCCAGTATCTCGTCTCCTACCTTCCAAACTTTACAGAAGCCCGCGAAAGGCGAAGGTCTCGAGTTCGAGTCTCGGTCGGGCACACAGTTTTCATCTGCCAGGAAGTTTCAACAGGTTCCCTGTCTAAAGGCAAATTTGTCCTGATTGTCCGATCGATCGAATCGTTTCCCTAACAAAGGCAAGTCTTTTTATCTTCTTTTCTTCTTTGTGTTATGTGATGGAGGTTTGTTTGTTCGTTTTTTTTTTTTTTTTTTTTTTTTTTTTTTACTACAAGCAAGCACGTGTTGCTGAGTGAAAACTGTGCCAGCGGAAGTGCTTTTAACACTCCTTTAGTCGTGCACACCTCACAGATCCTCTAGGGATCAGCCTGTGTTATTTACATACTTGTTAACTTTAAAGTGCAATAAAGTTTATTATTTACATCAGTTTTGCTGTTTCCTATTTTATTCACGAGTTGAATAAGCGCCCAGACGCTCCGGAAGTTTTTTACTGGCAAAAATTGATAAAGCACCTCACAGGTGCAGTGCGACAAAGGTGAGGAGGTAAAGGGGAGCGACTACCTGTGGTAATGGTCGACTAACTGCGGCTCGCGGGCTGCATACGGCCGCGGTTCTCAGCCATATTCAACAACATGCTGCTCGCAACTAACAGCAGATTTCAAAAACGTCAAACAATGTTACCAGATTCAGTGTAGTTTTCTTTCTCAATAACAAACAAATATACTTGCAGAGAGAGTAATACTTTAAGTGCTTAATTTTAACTGATTGTTAATTAGGCCGTGAGTTAAGTTAACCTCTCCACTTACATCAGGGGCAGAGCGGTAAGTAGCACGAGCACTGCGGTATTAATAGACGTGAGAAGGGGGATACTTTATTGTTTTTATTTCAATGCTGACAACTCGTGAACGTGACCAACTCTTACCAATTAGCTCCTGTGGCGTAGATGTCAAACTGGAGTAAAATGGATTCCTGATTGCGCATTATAGTGACGGTTCTCTTGTGATCGTCTCTCATATTGCTTTTACTGTTATTAATTAATATAACACGCAGATTAGAGCAGGTTGCCGAGTAGTAGCTAGATCGGTACGGGAAGGTATGGTAAAGTCGCCATGACGGGAAACTGGCCACAGCCTATTTTTTGTCCTGAACAGCGCTGCTGCATGCCGAGAGTGGCCACACTAATTATAATATACACTCACGCTCACAAATTAAGGATAACTGCAGAATGTGGTGCCACACAACGTGGCACTACACAAAACTGGTGCTAATAGTATAGCACATAGGGAACACAAACGACACAGATCTGTAAGTCCACGGTATTGGCGATAAGTTCAGAAAACCGTCCCGAAACACATGTACTACAAAACGCCGCTGTTTCCTGAGCATGTACCCCGACATCAATATGGGATATAATCACCATGCACACGTACACAGACCGCACAACGGGTTGGCATACTCTGGATCAGGTGGTCGAGCAGCTGATGGGGTATAGCCTTCCATTCTTGCACCAGTGCCTGTCGGAGGCCCTGAAGTGTTCTAGGGGTTTGAAGACGTGCAGCGATACGTCGACCGAGAGCATCCTAGACGTGCTAGATGGTGTTTAGGTCTGGAGAACAGGCAGGCCACTCCATTCGCCTGATATCTTCTGTTTCAAGGTACTCTTCCACGATGGGAGCTCGGTGGGGCCGTGCGTTATCATCCATCAGGAGGAAGGTGGGACCCACTGCAGCCCTGAATAGGCGCACATACTGGTGCAAAATGACGTCCCGATACACCTGACCTGTTACAGTTCTTCTGTAAAAGACATGCAGGGGTGTACATTAACCAATCATAATCTGTAGACTGTGTGTCTGGAGACAACCGTTCCAATGGCTGCGGTAAGGTGCCGAGCAAGGCTACCTGCAGTACTCCGTGGCCGTCTGCGGGCACTGATGCTGAGATATCGGTCTTCTTCTGCTGTTGCACACTGTGGACGTCTCGTACTGTAGCGCCTGGACACGTTTCCTGTCTGCTGGAATCGTTGCCATAATCTTGAGATCACACTTTGTGGCACACGGAGGGCCCGTGCTGCGACCTGCTGTGTTTGACCAGACTCCAGTCGCCCTAGTATTCTACCCCTAATAACGTCATCAATATGTGTTCTTTGAGCCAATTTCACACAGTCATCATTAGCACGTCTGAAAACGTCTGCACACTTACTCGCTGCACCGTACTCTGACATGCACCAACACACCTCTGCGTATGTAGACTGCTGCCAGCGCCACTGTGCGACGACCGCAGGTCAAATGCACCGCATGGTCATATCCCGAGGTGATTTAAACCCGCAAACCGCCCACCAGAGCGTTGTTTCACCATGTATCAGCATTATCCTTAATTTATGAGCATGAGTGTACATCGTCATTGTTCTCGACGAGACTGACAGTGGACGATGGCTCCGTTATTTTTATTTTTGAATCGTCTGATGTATGATATCCCATTTATTTCATTCTTGTTGCATCAGTTGCATGAAGAGTAATAATTTTTTACGATGTCGATGTTTATACAACGTCTTTTGCCGTACAATGTAGTTCCTTGTTATTTCTTCAGTTTGTTAGTAGTCTCTGCGGATCACTAATGCCGACATGGCGTCCGATCGGAAAAGTGTGGCCACAATACTCACCCGGAAAAGCGGCCGAGGTGTTCAACCAAATAAGAGTTAGTTACTTCCAAAAAACGCCGATAATACTACAGATAAAACTGACATGTAAACCCTTTTACGTACGAAGTTATCACTCGATATTCTGTCCCTTTCTGACAAATTTTAATTAATAATGCATGTTATTTAAAACCGCCTACACTCTGTTATATGTGGCCTAATATAAAAGTCCGATTGAAATCGGTCTGCTGCAGCCGCTTGGTAATCTTTCAGATACTATGGCGTGAAGATGCCTGGAAAATATACTCTGCAATCAGAAAAAAAACAGCGTGTCTTGTTGCACTGGTGCTGACCACATTGTCCACTTAGGTACGGAAAATTGGTCACTATGTAAGCCTCCAGAAAGATGCAAGTACTTCCCATATATCATTAATTTCCTTTTTCATTTAAAAGTATTTGATGTGATACCTTATAATACAGGGTGATTCAAAAAGAATACCACAACTTTAAAAATGTGTATTTAATGAAAGAAACATAATATAACCTTCTGTTATACATCATTACAAAGAGTATTTAAAAAGGTTTTTTTTCACTCAAAAACAAGTTCAGAGATGTTCAATATGGCCCCCACCAGACACTCGAGCAATATCAACCCGATACTCCAACTCGTTCCACAATCTCTGTAGCATATCAGGCGAAACAGTTTGGATAGCTGCTGTTATTTCTCGTTTCAAATCATCAATGGTGGCTGGGAGAGGTGGCCGAAACACCATATCCTTAACATACCCCCATAAGAAAAAATCGCAGGGGGTAAGATCAGGGCTTCTTGGAGGCCAGTGATGAAGTGCTCTGTCACGGGCTGCCTGGCGGCCGATCCATCGCCTCGGGTAGTTGACGTTCAGGTAGTTACGGACAGATAAGTGACAATGTGGTGGCGCTCCATCCTGCTGAAATATGAATTGTTGTGCTTCTTGTTCGAGCTGAGGGAACAGCCAATTCTCTAACATCTCCAGATACTGTAGTCCAGTTACAGTAGCACCTTCGAAGAAAAAGGGACCAAAAACTTTATTGGCTAAAATGGCACAGAAAACGTTCACCTTAGGTGAGTCACGTTCATACTGAGTTGTTTCCCGCGGATTCTCAGTGCCCCATATACAGACATTGTGACGGTTGACTTTCCCGTTAGTGTGGAAAGTTGCTTCATCACAAAACATCTGTTGAGCGGTCGCCATCTTAGCATCAACTGACGCTGACGCCTAGTCAACAGCGCCTCAAGCGAACAAATGTACAACTAAATGAAACTTTATAGCTCCCTTAATTCGCCGACAGATAGTGCTTAGCTCTGCCTTTTGTCGTTGCAGAGTTTTAAATTCCTAAAGTTGTGGTATTCTTTTTGAATCACCCTGTACAATCTCCAAAATTTGTAATTGGTAAGCTTTATCAATAGCTAACATTTGCTGAAAATGCTCTTTCCGTTTCAGAGGCCACTTTACGCCCCATTACGATCCCTACACCCTTGCTCCTGCTCCCAAAGGTGTCGCCCCACAGAGTACGGTACACTACACGCAGACAAGCTCCACACACCCCTCACACAGTGAGATGATCTATGGCCGATCTCCCACTACTATATAACGATCCTGAATGTTCCAGGAATGCAGCGGCTGCAGCAAACTCGGATACATCGCCGTCGCTTGCCACGGTAATGATGCATGATACCCATACTAACAAACCCAAACTTGCATGAACTATCGCAGCTAATAAGCCACTACAGCTCTTACTACCCATCCCACTGTCGCAGAAATTTTTTTCCCACGGTACGAACCTTGGCACTTTTTCCCTCTGCTCTTCAAATTGCTACCCTCATTCGCGTTTCGTCCACTATCTATCATCTGATGGACCGTGTTAATGCGTAGTCTTACCCACACGCACGGATACCATCACAGCCCAGCATTCTGTGATCCACAAATTAGATAACTAACATGAGGACGGAGGTGACAGAATTTTTGGTTTGGTCACCACGTTGGTGCGGGCGTGGAGGGGCCCCATCTCTATATAGTCAATACTGGCTCTTGAGCAAATAAGTTTGACTACCATTGATCTGAGGGTTAAGTGGACGTCCGTTAGCACTCTGTCTAGGCACCAGCGAAAAGCTATGGTTAGCTGTCTTACTCACTGACCTAACGCGCGTATTCCTAGATTCCCGAAAAGCGTTTGGCATGGTGTCCCACTGCAGACTGTCAACGAAGGTACGAGCGTACAGAATAGATTCCCAGGTATGTGAAAGGCTCGAAGACTTCTCAAGTAGCAGCATCCAGTATGTAGTCCTCGACGCCGAATGTTCATGAGAGACAAGGGTATGCTCTAGAAAAGTGAAGTGTTGGCAGAAGAGCCAACACTGTGTTGCTAGAGGAGGCAGAAATGCACGCGTTTAATTACACGCAGACTGGCGTGAGGTCTGGAACAGGTCAGAGAAATAAGACTAGCAAAACAGGAGGTACTGGTAGAATACTTAACTTTAATCCATATTTGGTGTACAGCGCTCTTGACGGTACATGTTTTATAATTTCAATATTAATTGAATACGGCGCCTTGCTAGGTCGTAGCAAATGACGTAGCTGAAGGCTATGCTAACTATCGTCTCGGCAAATGAGAGCGTGATTGTCAGTGAACCATTCCTATGAACGTCGGCTGTACAACTGGGGCGAGTGCTAGTAAGTCTCTCTAGACCTGCCGTGTGGCGGCGCTCGGTCTGCGATCACTGACAGTGGCGACACGCGGGTCCGACGTATACTAATGGACCGCGGCCGATTTAAAGGCTACCACCTAGCAAGTGTGGTGTCTGGCGGTGACACCACAGAAAGTATGGTAGGATCGGTGTTATTTCGTATATCTATATATGCATGGATGATCCGGCAACATGGTGAGCAGCAATATGCCGCTGTTTGCTGAAGATGGTTTGTTGTACGTGAAGGTGTCGACGTTGAGTGACAGCAGGAGCATACAAGACGACTTAGACAAATTTTCTAATTAGTGTGATGAATGACAGCTAGTTTAAAAACTAGAAAAATGTAAGGCAATGCAGATGAGTAGCAAAAACAAACGCTTATGTTCGAGTACAGCATTATTAGTGTGCTGCCTGACATAGTCACGTCCATTGAATACCTAGATATGACTCTGCAAAGCAATGTGAAATGGAATGAGCATGTGAGGAGCGTGGTAAGGAAGGCGAATAGTCGACTTCGGTTTCCTGGGAGAATTTTAGGCAAGTGTGGTTCATTTGTAAAGGAGACCACACATAGGACAGCAGTGCGACACACTGTTGGGTACTGCTAGTGTGTTTGTGATCCCAACCAGGCCGGATTAACGGAAGACATCGAAGCTATTCAGAGGCACGCTGTTAGATTTGTTGCCGGTAGGTTCGAATAACACGTAAGTATTACGGAGATCTTCGGGAACTCAAATGGGAATCCCTGGAGGTGTGGTGACGTTCTTTTCGAGGAATAGTATTCAGAAAACTTAGAGAACCAGGATTTGAAGCTGACTGCAGAACGATTCTGCTGCCGTCAACGCACATGTCGCGCAGAGGACCACGAAGATGAAATATAAGAGCTGGTACGGAGGCGTATAAACGGTCGTTTTTCTCTCGCTTTATATGCGAGTGGAACAAAGAGAGAATGACTAGTAGAAGCATAAGGTACACTCCGCCATGCACCGTGCGTTAGCTTCCGGTGCATGTATGCATGCAGATGTAGAAGCACTCCATGGCGCAAAATGATAGCATGGAACGAAGCATGTTGAAAAATTATTCTTTGGTTGTAAATCACGATATTTACGCGCAGTAAACTGCTGTACAGTTTATTTCCAACTCTGGTAATCGAACAAATGAAGATATGTTCTCTTGCAACGCACGAAAACAATGCACATGGAAGTGAGAATTGTATAAGATGACTGATCGTAGCAATTTGTTTCGTGAAGAACACTACAGCAAATGACCACTGCAAAGGAGGGAACTCGAGTAAGCGTTACCTGATGGTGCTTCGTTAAATTAAACTGGTAGAAAATGACGATTTATTTCTCCAGAAATTTACGAGCTGTGAGGCACCACCTGCATAAAATGGTTCAAATGGCTCTGAGCGCTATGGGACTTAACATCTGAGCTCATCAATCCTCTAGACTTAGAACTACTTAAACCTAACTAACCTCAGGACATCACACACATCCATGCCCGAGGCAGGATTCGTACCTGCGACCGTAGCTGCAGCGCGGTTCCGGACTGAAGCTCCTAGAACCGCTCGGCGACAGCGGCCGGCTACCTGCATAAAATGTGTTGAAGAATACACAGATACTTAAGGACAAACATAATTTTCGCATGATATGTCACAGCCAGGTAACATAGCTCAATAAATCTTGGAGAATATACAGGGTGTAAATTTTAAGTTGACAAACCATAACAACTCGACAAATAAGCTTCACACGAAAAAATGTGTAGAATCAAAAGTTGATTATTTTCGTGGGGAACATCTGCTGGTGCTAAAATTAGCCCGCCACCCGAGGCCCCTCCCAGTGGGGGGTACTCCCATTTTTTATTGCAGAATCAGATTCTACACAAAAAACTACGTACATTTTGTATTAAACATTTGTTTTCATTCTTGGTAGTTGGAACTGTAATTCAAGAAAATCCATGTTCTCATTTTTGCGTGGAAAATAAATGGTTACGAATAAATAAAAAATACTTATTTTCTTCGTAAATTGACACAAATATTAATTTTTTCCGCAGATTCGGATTGGTCAACATTTGGTCAACCAAGAGTCTCGGTCCGTCACACAGTTTTAATCTGCCAGGAAGTTTCAATCAAAACAAATGTTTAAGATAAACTCTCAAACCCCACCCTATGGGGAGAGAGGGAGAGTTTTAGTTTTAGCGAATCAAAATTTACGAAGAAAATAAGTATTTTTATTCACCTGTAACCATTGTCCAGACAAAAATGAGGACAGGGATTTTCTTGAATTACAGCGTCAACTACCAAGAATCAAAACAAATCCAGAATGAGATTTTCACTCTTCAGCGGAGTGTGCGCTGATATGAAATTTCCTGGCAGATTAAAACTGTGTGTCGGGCCGAGACTCGAACTTTTTTTTTCTAACCATATATATTTATTTAAATATTTTAACAACGATACATTTAAAAAAAGACATTTTATTCTATTAATCTATTATCTTAGTGATGGTTAATATTATTGTCATTTTATATGTTTTCGTTTTTATATTTTCCTTTTTCGTTTTTCTCTTATTGTTTGTTCCTTAAACCCTTTTACATGGCCATTTGTCGTCTTTTTTTTTTTTTTAGGGGGGTAGACATTGCAGGACAGGCATAACAGTTTATATTTGGCATCGTTGCATTGATTTGAGTTTATGTTTCTGTATGTGATGCACTTTTGATGCCACAGGCACATTGTGTATTCTGGTTTGATCTCTTCCTTTAGTTACACTGTTTAGTGGGACAGTATGAAGGAAACGTCACCATGATAGGTGGAGCAGAAGTGGAAGAAACTTTTTTTTTTACATATACTACAGAATATACCTAATTGAAGAAGAGAGAAAATTTTGTCATATTACATAAGAGAAGCAGAAAGGGTAGTGTGAGTAATCAATAGAATTTTATAGGCACAAAGTAAAGGAAATCAAAATATCTAATAATAATGAGTAGTTGGCACTTTCCACTAAGGAGCACTTTGTGTCACTGATTCCACTAGGAAGAAACACTTTATACTACTATACTTCACTATTTGATGCGAGAAGAGAAAGCACTTTATCTTTTTTGTTGCACTTGTTCACTATCACTGCACACGTTATTCTTGTGGTGAGTGTGGTGAGGTGGCTGGTGGCGGTGCTGAGGGTCACAGGCTGGAAAGGACTCTGGCGATTGCTGTCTGCAGTGGAATCTGCAGGAAGTTTTTGAAGTTCTCGTGGTATCGCCCGTGCTGCTGGGCCGTCTTGTTCTCCTCCCAGAGGTCCATCAGGAAGGCCAGCCGGTCGGTCTGCCTCCGCGCTACGATGGCGTGTGCCGTCATGGCGAGGATCCAGAGAGTCGCCAGTCGCTTGGGTCGTGGAAATGGGTTGCAGTCTGGGGCGGTGATTGCTTCCACTGTGATGCTTCCCGGCGCCGTTCTGTTGATGTGGGCCACCATCTGCTGGCACGCTTCCCAGATGTTGATGGCATTCCCGCACGTGAATCGGTGCTCGAGGGTGTCGGTCATGCCACATACGTCACACTTGTCACTTGCGACGAGTTTTATCTCCGCCAGTCTTTGGTTGGTTGGTACCGTTCTGTTAATTATTTTGTACCATGTCTCCTTCGCATGTTTAGGCAACACGTTTTCCGAGACGTTCCCCCATACTTGTTTCCAATTGTATTGCGGGAGTTTTTGTTCAATTTTGTTTTTTGCCGGCTTCCCCCTGAGGGCCCAGTATATTCTCTTGGCTGTTCTGTGGCTGGGGTTCGCCACGGTGTCCAGAACGTAACTTTTGTTGGCGTAGTGCAGCCTGACGTGTCGCATTCTGCAGGGAATGTCTCGTGTCGACCGGCGCTTCTTGTGATGCGGGCTTGTATCTTCCAGTTATCTTGGCTGTGACGCTGTCAGGGTTTTTGTCCTGGATGGCGAGCGTTCGTTTCAGTAGAAGGGCTGCACATTTGGTCTTTATATCAACTAGACCTAGTCCCCCTTCTTTTGTTGGCAGCGAGCACGTTGCTTGCGCCACTTTGAATATATTTCAACGCCACAACAGGAAGTACACTGCGCTCGTTAGTGCTCGCGCAATTTCTGTCGGGATGCTTGAGATTTGCGCCAGGTACCAAGCTTTCGACAGGATCGTCGTGTTTAACAGTTCTGTTTTCTGGTGGATTGTTAGCTTCCGGTTCGCGTGCTGTCTGGAGAGATCTCTTATGGTGTGTAGCACGTCCCTCCATTTGTATGCGGCCATTCTAAGTGGACAAGACTGTATATATATTCCAAGAACTTTATGGCTTTCTGCTATTTTATACCACTGGCTGTCTGGTTTGAGTCGTTGATTCCCTATCGGCAGTAGCACTGTTTTTCTGGGATTGGTTTGGGCGCCTGACGCTTTTTGGAATGTATTCATGATGGTTTCTACTCTCCCAATATCTTCCTGGTCTTCAATAAAGATGCCTAGGTCGTCAGCGTAGGCTATACATTCTACTGCTTTGCCTCCTACGGAGAAGCCTCTGATGTCGTTTGTGAGTTTCCGCAGCAGCGGGTCCAGTGCTATAGCGAATAGAGCCATTGACAATGGACAGCCTTGCCTCACGGATCTGTCCAGTTTTATCAGTTTTGTTTCCCAACTATTGATTATTACTGTCGATCTCGCAGTACTTAGTATCTTCTGGATGATTGCGATGAATTTTTGCCCAAACCCGAGTCTGTTTAGTGTCTCTACGAGATATTTGTGGTCGATCCTGTCGAAGGCTTTGTTGAAGTCCACCGAAATTATGGCACCTGCGCTTCTGGTGGTGGCTGCCTGTGCTATTATGTCCCTGTAGGTGCATGTGGCGTCAAATATATTTTTCCCTGGTACCGCACATGTTTGCCACGGACTGATGACTTTCCTCATCGCCGATTTCAGTTTGTTTGCGATGCATTTCGCTATTATTTTATAGTCGGCGTTGAGGAGCGTAATCGGACGAAACTCTTCAATGCGGCGGGCGGCTCTCTTCTTAGGGATGAGTGTTATGGTCCCTTCGGTCAGCCCAGGTGGAATTTCCGCCCCATCGAGTATCTCGTTCACCATTTCCGTCCCAATATGCGAGGTAGAACTCGAGCGGGATGCCGTCGGCGCCGGGTGCTCTTCCTCTTGCGCTGGTCCTCATCGTTTCTTTGACGTCATCCACGTCGACATTTTCTGTCAGCAACGCCCTGTCTGCGTCTGTGAGCACGCTCCTCGTCTGCTGGAGGATTTCAGCAGTTGCCGCGTCGTCTGTCGCTTCACGACGGAACATGTCTCGGAAATAGTCCTCGATGTGTTTTGTTAACTCCGTTTTCGTCGTGAGCGTCTTTCCTTGCTTGTCCTGAACCTCACTTACTCACTTTCCTGCGCCTCTCTCCCTTTCCCTATTTAGGTGGTGCATGGTGAGTGGCTCTTCATCCACATCACCATATGTTTTACTTCTTGTGAAGACGCCTCTTATTTGCTGTTTCTTTATTTCAAGGAGTTTTGCCTTGATTCTCCTCACTCGCGGCAGGTATTGCTGGTCGTCTGCTGGTGCGTCGAGTGCGTCTTTCAGGCACTGCTGGTAGAACTCGGCCGTGGTTCGCCTCCAGAATGACTTTACCGCGCTGTATCTTATCAACAGGCTGCGCATTGTCGGCTTCGCTCGTGCCAGCCACCACTCGGTCGTGCTGCTGTAGCGTGCGCGCTGTGCCAGGCATTCTTGCCACATTTCCACTATTTGCTTGCGCAGTTCCGCGTCCTGCAGGTGTTCCGTATTTAGCTTCCACGTGCTTCTTGTGCTGACGTTCTTTCCTTTTTGGAGATGCAGGCTGCATTCGTAGCTGCAGTGGTCCGAAAAGATGACAGGATAGACTTCGACGTGCGCAACATTTTTAGTTGCTGCTCTGCTGATATATATACGATCCAGTCTGCTTTTACCATTTTTGTGGTGGTATGTAAATTCAGTGTGTGTTGGATGGAGAAGGCGCCACGAATCTTCTATTTTCAGTCGTCGTATCAGTTCTTGCAGTTCTGGGCACATGTTTGCTACAGGTATTTGGTCTTCAGCTGCGGCGACACAGTTAAAATCTCCTCCAATGACGATGTTGTTATTGTTCTGCATCAGCAGTTCGGCTACTTCTTCATTATAGAAGGTGCTTCTTGCTCGCTTGTTGTCTGTGCCAGAAGGTGCGTATATGTTGATAAAGAGCGTCTTTTCTATGCTTAGCGCTATCCCTCGGCCGCTTGACAACATTTTAGTCCCGCCAAAGTCGATCCCGTTCCGTACCATTATTGCCGTACCGGGACCTTTGCCTTTCGCGGGCAAGTGCTCTACCGACTGAGCTACCCAAGAACGACTCACGCCCCCTCCTCACAGCTTTACTTCTGCCAGTACCTCGTCTCCTACCTTCCAAGCACTTGCACTTGCCCGCGAAAGGCAAAGGTCCCGAGTTCGAGTCTCGGTCCGGCACACAGTTTTAATCTGCCAGAAAGTTTCAATCAAAACAAATGTTTAAGACAAAATGTACGTAGTTTTTTATGTAGAATCTGATTCTGCAATAAAAAATGGTGGTTCCCATTTTAAAGTTGCCTGCCGCTCCACCCCCAGGGGGCTGGGGTGGTGGGCTAATTTGAGCACCAGCAGATGTCCACATAGAAAATAATCAACTTTGGACTCCACACTTTTTTCGTGTGAACCTTATTTTTCGAGTTATTTTGGTTTGTCAACTTAAAATTTACACCCTGCATAGAAAGAACTGGTAAAGCATGGTACAGAAGGTAACTGAAAAAAAACCGCAGGCAGGCGAACAGAAATTACTCTTGTATTCAAAGACAATATTTACACTGTCTTATCACGCTCCCTTTGACAAAAAAATATTGGACATGGTTCTCAACAGGGAGTGTGATCACCACGGACAGTAATGCGTGCTCTGCAACACGTTCCCACGCTGGCCACAAGGTTGGTAAGGAGTTGGTGTGGGAGTGCGTTCTATTCCTCCACCTGTGCGGCTGATAACTGCCGAATGGTCATTGATGCATCTGGACATGCTGCAGTACATCTCCCCAACGCATCGCATAAGTGTTTGATGGGGTTTAAATCGGCGAAACGGGCAGGCTAATCCCATTGCCGAATATCATGTTATTCGAAGAGCTGCTCCACCTGCGCCCTTCGGTACCTTCGCACGTTGTTATCGATAAAAATAAAAACAGGGCCAAATGCCCACCGAAAAGACGCACGTGGCGAAGGAGTACAGCGTCACTGTAACGCCTGTGAGTGCGCCGTTTTCAAAGATTTGGAGGTCGGTACGACCATGCAAAGCCACGCCTCCCCGCAACTTACTGCATGCTCCACTGAAACGATCATATTCGACAATGTTCCTGAGTGCATTCTGTATTCCCACCTCTCGCCATCTGAGGGTAATCCTAAATGACTATTCACACAGCACATGCTGTCATAAAACAAACTCCCCCGAGCTGTGCTGCGACCCGCGCTGGTGCTGTTGTTTCCGTTCTCTGTTGGAGGCCGGAATGTATCGTTTAGTTGAGATGGTTGCGGTTGTTTTGTCTTCTTCTTGCGTTGACTGGCGCCACTTGGTTTCGCAAGCATTGCCTGTCAGCGAGTGGCAGCAGCGGCGTTATCGATATGTAGTAACTGTGGCTCTATCTTTGGGGTGATGTGGTTGTTCTTCTGGATCGTGTGAGTGAGCAGTTCAGTTGGGGACTCTGGAGGAGCCAAGACTGCAGTGCGAGAACACGCCGGGACTGCTGGCGGCTCGCTTGCACTGCCGGATGGAAGGGCTGTGGTCGCGAGGGTACGCGACCTAGTCGTCAGCCGGATCCAACAAGCCTTAAGTTGAGTTGATTTTAATCCGAGCAGTGAAACTTCCACCATTGTGAGATCTCGCGATTCTCCAGTGACTTGAGTTCTGTTGCTGTTCGCAGTGTCGCCGAGACGAAGAGCAGTGAGTGGAGTGCTTGGGGAAGGCGGATCTAATTAGCTTTCCTCGACTTCTTGTTACTAATTGCTGCATTCTATGCGTTACTGTTTAAGTTCAACCAGGGGTTTTTTCCTGCCTGGTGGCCGCTAACGCTCCCGTTAGCTGCCCTGGGGTCTGCAGCTCGTGGTCGTGCGGTAGCGTTCTCGCTTCCCGCGCCCGGGTTCCCGGGTTCGATTCTCGGCGGGGTCAGGGATTTTCTCTGCCTCGTGATGACTGGGTGTTGTGTGCTGTCCTTAGGTTAGTTAGGTTTAAGTAGTCCTAAGTTCTAGGGGACTGATGACCATAGATGTTAAGTCCCATAGTGCTCAGAGCCATTTGAACCATTTGCACCTGCCCTGGAGGTTAGTGTATTTAATGGCAGTGTACGTTTCCTCGCTTTGCCGCTGCTGTCCGGTAAGGTGTGTAGTTTTGACAGTTTCCTTCATCTGTAGGTCGGTTGGTGTTTCTTCTACTCTGGTAGTAACGGTCCCTTCCTCCTTTCGGACCCTCTAAACACGGCATTCTGAGGACATAGTGCTGACCGCCGGTTCCGGCTTTGGCGTGGTGTTCCATCGTTGCATTGGGTATCGGTCGTTAGGTAGCGTCAGCAGATTGTCATTAGTCATTCGTTACACTGCCACTAGTCTGAGTTACCATCTTGTGATGTGAATGCAAGTCTTGGATGCCTTTCTCATTGCTCGCGAAAGTGTTTTTGCCCTGATATGCTCAGAGGTCTGTGACTGGTCCTTGTGTTTAATTTTTGTGTTACTATTTTATTACTGTATTACCAAGTTACCATTATTTGTCTCACCTGTTTGGTGATTAGTTGCCTGTTTTTTAAATCAACTTATGCTATTGCATTGCTGTTTGACAGTATGTTTGTTAAATTTTTTTTAATAATTGCCATTCTTGGTGTTTAAGGCCTTCAGCCGTGAAACAGTTCTTAATTTATTGACAGTAACGCCTTCAACACTGAAACAATTCTTAATTTGTTTCCATTAAGGCCTTCAGCAGTGAGCACGGTTACTTGTTTTAAAATCCTAATTTTGTAACTGCATTTTAGCAGTGAGCTTTAAGATCTTTGGTGATTTGTCTTTAATATTTTAATAACTGTAATTGTCAGTCACAACAAGTTTAAACGATTCTTAATTTATACCCATTAAGGCTTTCAGCTATGTAACAATCCTTAAATTATTGCCATTATTTTAATTTGTTGTTGATTTTAAATAAATTGTGTGTGATAAAAAGAAGGTCAATCAACAGTAACTGATTACGGCGCCGTCCACAATCGTAACCGAATCCTGCCTTCCTTGACTACCAGGTTTCAACGCTGTTCCTCGTTAGTTCAGTCCCTATGCTATTGGCACCATCGCAAACAGCGCAGTCCAGTTAAATGTGGTTGCAGTTGCACCCGCTGTTTGATGTGGATCCTTTCTTGCCTGTTACACAACTTAGCGGCCACTTGCTGCTGTAATTAACCGTGCCACTACCACTATATGTGCACTCTTTAACCAAATGTTCACCTTTCTGCACGACTGGGAGACCTCTGGCAACATTCTCCTGCACTTTAGTTCATTCTCGCCGAGTAGCTGCTATATCATGGTTGTTTATCTATCTCTTCCATAAGTTTTGCAGAGCAATGTACTTTGAAATTTATTGGGTTCACGTGAAAGTATTGTAGAGGTTTCTGTAATTGCGAGGTAATTCGGGTCTGTTCAATCCAAAATTGGACTCACGAGTTTGCCTCAGTATGAAGAACTTCATAAAAAAGTAACGACAAAAAATACGTACTTGGAAAACCCAGAGATAGTAGAAGAATAATGTAAATATTATTTATGGGACTACCGTTTATAATGCAGAAAAATGTCACCTTGGCAACCATGAGAGATACTGTAGAATTAAATTGGATCCTAGCCCAAATGGAAGTTGAGCATGAGAAAAGTTCTAGTAAGAATGTGTAGAACTTCGTTTTCATACGTTCTGTGTAGACCTACTTTAGTATACTGGTGATTAACGGTTGTGTCGTGGTTAATATACACTTGGTAATGTAATGTGTGCTTCTTGTACTCTTTCTTTCTACACCAGTGTCATAGCTTTATTTGTACTGTATTCATGCAGTCTATGTGCATTAATTTTGTACGCACTAATTTTGTACTCTTTTGATACAATTTATTCTGCAAATTGCGGCTTCGTACTCTTGTTCTATTACACCATTATTAGGCTACAATCACAATACTAGAGAGGCCTGCGTCTCCCATGTGAAAAAAAGGAAAACTGTGTCAATGTGTACCTTGTATTAGACGTTAGAGGCCACATTATATTTGTATTGAAATATAACCCACATATAGTGGCAACTTTTTACATCATGATTTATCTACTCACAGCTCCTTTTTCTCCATATGATTCTACCTACCGGTACCAAGCAAATGCCGCTAACTGACTGCAACACTTGTGACACCAATATGGAACATTCAGTCTGACATTTCCTGCTTAATGTCATGACCAAAGACTCTGTGCAGTTGTTAATAACTTTAGTTTTTAAGCTTTAGTATTTTAAACGAAAGTGTCTTTGTCAACGCTAGGCAGCTATTACCTGTTGATGGCCGAAAAACAGTTATCAATAAACATATATTTGTTTAAAAAAGTCTGTTCCTATTGCGCCGTTAAATATGAAATTATTCCGTCAAGAAGCGCCGGAAGAAATCATTTGGATATAATTTTATCAATTATTATTGGGAATAACCTTATGCATAGATAATTGATAACCAACCTCTGGGTTGACATAAATATGTAGTCATGTTGGTGTGCCGCTTGTTGATAAATGTGTAGTGTTACTAGGAACCGTGCTGGATGCCCTGTTAAACAGAATGGGGAGTTATATATGCTGTACTGCCATTCGAGCTGCCATGACGTTACAGCAAGAAAACAACAGTTGAATTTTAAATAAAATATGTTTTTCTATAGCATAGCATTGTGATATTTACAGAGGTATAATGCAGGCATTTGGGAATTATGTACGGCACAACATGACCGATAAACGGCTGCAAAGGCTTTGGTGGTACTGGCGAAATTTGCAATAATGATTTTGCAGAAACTGTCACAGCATTTCGTTGATAGAGAATTCAGTTTCAGTCTTTAATACCTAAGTGGTCGTGAGGTTTGTTGTAAACCTGACACTTGAGGAAAACCACAGAAAAAAGTTTATAGACGTTAAATGACAGATGGTCACCAAAATGGAAGATGAAAAAACTCGTCCAACACCGCCAATGTTCCACTGACTGTATGGTAAGTGACACAGTCTAAGGTCTCTAGTTTATTTTTGGTATTCAATAAAACTGATGTAAGCTCTGTTGTCATTCAGTATATACTTCATATCTGTATTCTGGATACTTTTCAAACAGAGGCTTTCAATAGTCGATACGTTACGTCACAGAGGTTCTGAGTACAACCAATGTAATCTTCGATTGCCAGTACCAATGTGGCTGCTGTAACATTCTAAGAGGAGCTAGTGAGTGAGTCAGCGGTTGGTCATGCTGCTAAGCGGTCTGGAAACAGCTAGCAGAGGACAGAGATAAAGATACTGAGGATACTGAATTTTGGAACTATAATTTTGCAAAACATTAATTTGAGAAGCGAAGATTCTCAGTCACTGTTCTTGCCGCACTGTTTGCTTCCATGTAGTTTATGATGAGTTTGAAAAGGACAAAGTTTTAGTAGGATTTTTGTTTATTGGTTCGGGTTAGTTTAATTGATGAGACGCGATAACGTAATCAATTCACATTGCTTGCATTCAGACATTATAAATTTATCAGTCCTTTACCGCTTCAATAATTTATTTCATAGCAGAGCCATACTTTTTAATAAGAGGTAATTTTTAAAAAATGATTATAATAGCTGGATAATGAGTTTCATTATTCACAATTTAATTATTTTAAAAAGATTAGTCTCCTTTGAATCATTCAAAGAACTTAAATCCTGCCACCGTATCCTCATAAAAATTTTTCTTTTATGGTTATGCGTGTCGCCGCATTGCACTGAGCGGAACACAGCTGCTTAAAAAGGAAGCGTGATCTGTTTAGAATAGCAGCACGTTCTTGCACTGGCCTATGTAAGGCTTTCTTCCTTTCCTTTAGTTAGTTTCCTGCTGCGTTTGCATTTTTTAAATGTTTATCACTTCGGGCAGTACCGAGATGCCATTGCCACAGGTAAACCATATAAATTTATCCAGAATGAGATTTTCACTCTGCAGCGGAGTGTGCGCTGATATGAAACTTCCTGGCAGATTAAAACTGTGTGCCGGACCGAGACTCGAACTCGGGACCTTTGCCTTTTGCGGCAAGTGCTCTACCTTGGAGACGAGGTATTGGCGGAAGTAAAGCTGTGAGGACGGTGTGTGAGTCGTGCTTGGGTAGCTCGGTTGATGCACGGTCGCTCAGCGTGTTCGGTCAGAGTGTTACCTGCCCTATATATATATATACACCTGAGTTAATCGATCAATAACGAACTTAAACAGATGTTTTACGACGTCCGCCCCGAGCAGATGCAACGAACAAAAGTGAACAAAATGAGATTAAAGAAAAAAATTGGTAGAGCACTTGCCCGCGAAAGGCAAAGTTCCCGAGTTTGAGTCTCGTTCCGGCACACAGTTTTAATCTGCCAGGAAGTTTCATATAAATTTATGATTTTCTTCATAGCTATAGTTCGGCAGTTGCAGAATATTTCAATAGAGATGAAAAGTCAGTCTCCAGCTGCACAGGAAAACCTTTATTTTGGTTCACTTTACCGGTTTCGATAGTTTAAACTGTAATCTTCAGAAGTGAAATAGGCTCAAATCATTCTGAACATGCCAGTTTAAACTGTCGAAACCGATAAAGTGAACCAAATAAAGGTTGTCTCGTGCAGGTGCTGACGAACTTATTATCTTCATTCTCATATATATCTGTCAGGGTCAGTTTTTTTCGTCGGTTGGAAAACACTAAGATCATTCACATTTAAGTATTGCATTTCAAGATTAATATCAGGTAAGATTAGGTACATTCATTTTGGATCTCATTTCTTATACAGACAGTTTTATGGTCATCGTGCACTGTTACATTTGCGTGCGTATTATCTAATGTTTGGAGTTTTCTTTAGTCAGTTTGCGCACGTAAATTCACAGGAAATTTTAATAGAAACATTTTGGTTGTTTATTCTTTTGATTTGTAAATTTTGTATAATTTTTTTTTTCTGTTAGTTTGGTGTGTTAAAATTGAAACACATGTATTGTGACGTCATGCATTCTAGCACTGTTCGCTCCACTGCACTGTACAGAATTTCACAGGACAGTTTATTTAGTCTTCATCTTTAGGTTTTCTAAGTAATTTGATTGAAGTTAATGTAATAGAAGTATACAGTTATACAATTACAGACATTTGGCTTCTCGTTTAATCAGATAGCGTTTCGTAAGTAGACCACTTGTATTGTTCAGGACAACAAGACAGACTTGCAAAGTTAAGAATAGCAAAACAGTTCAATTCAGGTTCAGTTCACAACATTCAAATCAATTTAATTCTTATAAAGTTACAACAGACCAGCTGAAATGACAAGCGTCCAAGAGCAACATCTTCGAATTGAGTCACAAAGAACTGGGTTACCACGTTGCGATAGCTTTCGCCTTTTACCGTTAGTGCATTACCTGCCACGTTTCCGAAGAAAAACGGTCCAACAATCACTCCAGACCACAATGCCCACAGTGCAGTAACGTGTATGAAATACATTCTTTTCTCATCAGTCATTCATGGATCTTCTCAACAATAAATGAGATAATTGTGCCTATTAACTAAGCGATCGCGGTGAAAATGATACTCGTCACTGAAGATGGTTTCATCAGTAAAATAATTTCACTGATACATCTGATGGGTGCAGTTAAACAGATATCGGATTGAAGAGGGTAGGTGCAAATACAACACACACAAGTGAGGCTTTTCAAGTGACAGTGTGTGTGACTGTGGTGACACCCAAACAATGAGCCACACTGTGAATGAATGTCCAACCAGACGCTTCCCTGGTGGCATTGAGAAGCTCCATCAATCATCCCACGAGGCACTCCGCTGGATCGAGTCCATCAACATCCGAGTGTAGTCTGAGCCGTTTTAAAACTTGTGTACTGTATATAATTTCACATGTTCATTTTCATATATATATTTCTATGTTTTGCTAAATGTGTGTTACTGTAATTGATGCATACGATAATAATAATAATAATAATAATAATAATCTTGTGGATGTGGGTAGTATGGAGACGTAGATGTTCTGTAGGAATGCCGTGAATATGGCTGCTGCTATGTCCAGTTCTTGAGCTGGATGACGAATCGAGGACCCTAGACTACTGGCCACACTCTCACGAACTGCCGCTATGTCTCTGCCTGAACGACCCTAAGAATCGTGTTGTTTATTTGACAACAACTGGACCTATGCTACCGAATTTTTCGATTATTCCTTCGACAAATGATAAATTTGGAACAACATTTCTACCGAAAATTGTAAGCACTTTCCGAATCGCAGCATTTTGATAGTAAAGTTTGACAATAAGGACGCGTTACGGTACCATGTTACGCTCCATATTTAATAAGTTCTATCTGCTTCAAATCGACTTATCACCGTTATCGACGCATCGAATCATGCATCCAGAAAACTAAGCAATTCAGATATTGTACCTAACCTAACCTCTTTTACATGCGACAGGCGATTGTGTTTACTGGACCATGGGAGGATGTTGTAGAGCACTCATTGTCGTCCGTGGCAATCACACACCCAATTCCCGCTTTTTGTAATATGCTGGGGACCGTCATGAATCGTATGAACAGCGCTGACTTCAGTGTAATTACTGTCTTTGTCATTTGTGTTCGTCTCATTGCCTTTCTACATGTGATCCAAGTTTCTTCCAGCTACGCTAGTTGGCAGTGACGCATCATGCGAAAATTACTTTGGTTTTTAAGTTTCAGTTTTGCACACCAGTGTGTTTCATGCACCTTAAGGTAGACAATCCAACTTACGTACTCTGCGTGAAGTGTGGAAATGTAAGATAGGTTGCTTGCCTTAAGGTGCATGAAATACTTTGTAGGTCATTTTTACTGCGCCCACGATGTGGAACGTGTAGCTCATGATATGGACCAGCTCTGTCAGGGCCTCACAGACACAACGGCTACCTTTTCTTGGAAGAATTAACGGCTAGCAGGTTTGAATTGAAAATAATTACGTTGTTCAGGATTACACGCGCGTTTTTGTGCAGTATTTACAAGTCACCGGAAATAACAGATCATTGACGTAAATGTTCATCTATTTTAAAACGTTTGAGGGAATGCATTCGATGAAATTATATGTTACTGAACCACATTTTACGTATTACCAGAATTTTATTTATATGATATGTTCCACTATGGTTCTGTTGCGTATTATTACGAACTGGGGAAACGATATTATCGGCAGGGAGTATTGGCTTCACACTATTAACAAAGCTCTCGTAAAAAAAGCATGAAATGACGTGGGTCGCTAATCGAAAAAGTTACCGACAACCTATTCATTTTGTGTTGATTTTAGATTCTGTTCTAAGTTCCTTTTACTAATTTTAAATTCTGTTAATTTACGCCCTCAACAATACATTTTTCTACAACGTTGCAGACCAGTTTCGTATGGTGTTCAATGTCCATACATGCTTTACTGTGCATGCTATTTGCATGCCCCAGTATGCTCATTCTCAGCTGTAGAATATTGCAATATTAGTTATATTGGCAGCTTCCATCGCTAAATATAACGTGCATCAGGTTTCTCCAACCACTGTGTTTCGACATTTAATACTGCGACATAGTTGTATAAAGTGTGTCCCAAAATTTTGTTCAGTTCAGAGGGTTATCACTGTTAGCATTCAACCGCGATTCTTATACATATTTTAACAACGCGTTTCAAGAGACAATGCTCTCATCATCAGGTTGTAAAATCTATGTCATGAAATTAAACGGACTAAAAAGACAAAATACCATCACCAATAGTTGGGAAGTCCATAGAGTAAAACAGAATTAAAAGTATATTGGACTGTGGGTCCTCGTCTTACATTGAAATTATTAATATACGGCTCCAACCGTGCTCATGGCGTTATTCGCACTGAGAACTTGTTAGTAATAATTTCAGTACCACTCAATCAGGAAATGCTCGTAATTACAAATTTTAGTTACTATCAGTGTTTATTGATGGAGAGGATGGATCAGTCACAAGCGCGCCCTGAGAGGGCAGGCGTAAAACTGCTAAGACAGCTGCACTGCTAGTCTAGTATCAGTTCCAGAGGAGGTAATATATGAATCAATGTATAAAATCCGACCTCATCTCCTCATGTAAAGAAGGGAAAGTTTATTAAAAAATGATGTTCATGTGTGGTGTGCTAATCGAAGGCAGACTACGATCTGGTTTCGAGACGGGAACGTGTGAACTAATGTGTCAAGTGCAACTCCACACAAAGACGGAATTAAATGTTAATGTTGCCTCGGAAAACGTATTTGTGCGATCTCGTGTTGATTCTAAGAGCCTGTGAAACATTTTTGTGACTTTTGGGCTGTTCGAGAAGTAATAATTAATGTCTGGGAATCTTGTTATGAATATTAACGATAGACTGATTCTAGAAATCGCTTTACTAATCTTGCGATTAATGAAATAAAACAAAATTAATTGGCGACCTAGCATTTCACGATTCTCATTGCGTTTAACATCTAAACTCACCAATTGTCACATTATGCACAGATTATGGCACAAACGTTTGAGCTAGCGACCGACGGAAGAAAAACCAAGCGGGGCAACGACTACGGGACGTCTTTAAAAGACGCGAGGTAAGAAAGTCGATTCCAGTTGCGCTAAGGAAATTGAAAGTAGACATTTTTCGCTAAAATCCACCGTGTTTGTCAATGCCGCGATATCTTTAAGGTGTGGTGTTTCCCTTATGCAGCCCACTGTGTAGCTCGTGGGGGTCAAATCCGCGTTTACTATGAGACTACATTTTACCACCGACCCTAATATTTGTTACACCAGACCGGCAGAGTGTTCGGCCGTTTGAAGTTAAGGTTAGATTGTTTGTTCGGGCGCCAGTTTTTCCAGCTCGCGGAACGCTGGCGTGCCCTCTGGCCATGTTTGAAAGTAACGGCTCCAACATAACTCGCCATCTTGAGCGACTTTAATATCATCCCAATTCTAAGCGGGAAAAATGTTTACTCCCCTCCAGCTGACAGTACACAATGGAGAAAATTAATTTTGCTGCTCAAATTGATATGGAAAAAAAACGTAAATTAGTTACAAACTACGGCGTGCACACGCTTTATTCAACATGTAAACGTCACTACAGATATTCGGGTTTAGGCTATGACATGTTCGATGTACCTGCCATCATTGGCGTTGATGTGGCGCCGACCAATATCGAATGACCCGCTAAAGTATCGGAAGATCGACGTTTTCGTTGACCTCCTGAACGACTGTTTTCACCTAAGCAATGGATTTGGGGTTATTGATGTACACCTTGTCTTTAATATAGAACCACAGAAAAGAGTCGAACATGTTCAGATTCGGAGATTATGGCGGCCAATCGAGGCCCATGCCAGTCGCCTGTGGATACCCCAGAGCCAGAATGCGGTCCCCAAAGTGCTCCTCCAGGACACAAAATACTCTCCTGCTTCGATGGGGTCGAGCTCCGTCTTGGATGAACTATATCTTGTCGAAATCAAGGTCACTTTGGATAATGGGGATGAAATCATCTTTCAAAACCTTCAATTACCTTCGGTAGTCACCGTGCCATCAAGGAATATCACACCGACTATTCCGTGACTGGACACTGTACACCACACAGTCACCCGTTGAGGGTGAATAGACCTCTCGAACGCAAAATGTGAATTCTCATTGCCTCGAATGCGGCAATTTTGCATATTGACGAACCCATCCAAATGAAAGTGGGCTCCGTCGCTAAACCAAAACATAATGCGCATACTAATTCCCATCACGTCCCGCGGCCAACCGCGCAGTTTGAACGTCCTAACGCAAACCGTTCAGAAGTTATGATGATTTTATTTCATACAGTTCAATAATTGTCACCTTGTAATTACTGAGCTTTTTTCATTATGCAGTTAACAGGTCCGTCGTCACTACCAGTGAACTCGTCGTCTGTATTTTCTGGATTAGTTTCGTTTCGCACTCTCTGACCTTGTTTTCTGGCACTGGAAAGGGCAGTCTGGCTGAGCTTGCCTTTATAGCAAAAGTCTGGGGATTGCAAAATGAGCTGTTATAATTTACTAGCGGCGCTCAACAAGTAATGCAGCACATTTTTTCGGTCAATTTTGGTTGAAACAAATACAGAATTAGTTCTAGGACATCGGGGAATATTCCTGCTTCAGCACCTATAGTTTCATGAAGTTCCGATAAGTGGCGGCGCTATATATAGCCTTCAAAGTGGCGTCTGTAGCCGGCCGCTGTGGCCGAGCGGTTCTAGGCGCTTCAGTCTGGAACCGCGCTGCTACTACGGTCGCAGGTTCGAATCCTGCCTCGGGCATGGATGTGTGTCATGTCCTTAGGTTAGTTAGGTTTAAGTAGTTCTACGTATAGGGGACTGATGACCTCAGATTTTAAGTCCCATAGTGGGGAGCAAGGAAGGCGCCTCCACGTGTGCATTTTACTTACATGCTACATAGAAGAAAGTAAAATGCCGGCGCTCCCCGGAAAAGTTGCCCAATGGGACAACGGCCAAACCTTCCACCACCGGAAACCAATGCAATCAAAAGCCAAAAACAAAAACAGGTCCTCTTCAGGGCCAACCCTGACGATCGTCAGCCTGAACGTCGAGGGAATCACCGAGAATAAGGAGGATGTAATATCGCAACTATGCCGATCAGAAAAGTGGGACGTACTGTGCCTGCAGGAAACGCATAGAGATGAAACAGCAAACAGACCCAATATCAAAGGAATGCGCTTGGCAGTAGAAGCACCTCACAGAAGGTATGGGAGCGCAATATTTACCAGACCCGACATGCTGCTCTCTTCCACGAGTAAGACAACCACCAACAACATTGAAGTGTTAGCGATAGAGAGTGGAGCATTTACAATATGCTCCGTACTCCGTATATAAACCCCCCGGCCAGAACTTACACACTTCAGCGCCAGAAAGCTTCAACAACCAAAGGACACACTTCGTTGTGGGCGACTTTAACAGCCACAGCACCACCTGCGGCTACGACGAGACAGACGCCAATGGTCAGCTGCTAGAACAATGGGCTGAGGCAAATAACCTCTCACTTCTCCACGACCCTAAGGTCCCCTGCTCCTTCAACGGCAAAATTTGGAAGTGAGGCTACAATCCCGATATTTGCTTCGTCAGCCGGAACATCTACGACACCTGCTGCAAAAGAGTGTATGATGCAATCCCAAAGACACAACATCGACCTATTGGAATCCAAGTCTACTCAACAATCAAAACAACCAAAATATCTTTCCGTAGGAGATTCAACTTTAAAAAGGCTAGGTGGTCAGAATATTCCCAAGCGTTGGATGAGGAATTAGCCAGTCTGACCCCAACACCAAATAATTACCTTACCTTTGTTGAGACTTTGCGAAAGGTATCTAGACAATATATTCCTAGGGGTTGCAGACAACACTATATCCCAGGGCTCTCAAATGCCTCAAAGGACATCCTGGAGAAGTATCAAGTATTGTTCGCGGAAGACCCATTCAGCGACGAAACCATCACCTGTGGCACAGCTTTAATGTCAGCCCTCAGCGAGGCACGCGAGAAGTGGATAGCAACCCTAGAAAGAATGGATATGTCCCACAGTAGCAAAATAGCCTGGAACCTGATTAAGAAACTGGATGGTGACCCAAGGCTAAGCAAGGCCCCGGCCAACGTAACTCCAAACCAGGTGGCCAACCAACTCCTTCTAAACGGCAAGTTCAACTCCAAACGTCAGAAAACTAAAATCACACGCCTACTGCCAACGGAAAACACCAACTTCCAGAAACCATTTAGCATGAGAGAGTTGAACAATGGCATAAATACCATGAAGAATAGGAAAGCCGCTGGGTTTGATGATATTTGCGTGGAACAGATTAAAAACTTCGGCCTTGGCGCCAGGGACTGGATACTTGGACTTTTTAACGTGTGCCGTGAAACCTTTCAAATCCCGAAACTGTGGAGGAAGTCAAAAGTGGTGGCTCTCCTTAAACCCGGGAAGGACCCAGAGTCTCCGAAGAGCTATCGACCCATAACCCTTCTCTGCCATCTGTTTAAGCTCTATGAAAGATTGATCCTCAACAGAATAGAGAAGATCGTTGACTCGAAGCTAATTCCACACCAAGCAGGTTTTAGACCTGGAAAGTCCTGTACCAGTCAAATTCTAGCATTGACGGAACATATCGAGGATGGGTTTGAGAATAAACTAACCACCGGGCTGGCACTAGTCGACCTAAGTTCCGCTTATGATACAGTACATCACCGGACACTACTGCATAAAATCTACGAGACCCTGAAAGACCACCACCTAGTCAAGATAATCGAATCCCTGATCCAAAATAGACAGTTCTTCGTAATGCTTGAGGGGAAAAAGAGTCGATGGCGGAATCAGAAAAATGGGCTCGCGCAAGGGAGCGTGTTGGCGCCAATCCTATTCAACATATATACAAATGACCAACCAACTCCAGACAAAACCAAAACTTTTGTATATGCAGACGACCTGGCAATAACAGTTCAAGGCAACAGGTTTGAAGCCCTTTCTATAATGTCAACCTACTACAAAAAGAATTCTCTAAAACCCAATCCCTCCAAAACTCAAGTGAGTGCATTCCATCTGGACTCGAGGCAGGCAAAGTACAGGCTCAATGTTACCTGGGATGGGACATTACTAGAACACACAGACACTCCCACCTACCTTGGCGTCGTGCTGGACAGAACATTGACATACAAATATCATTGCGAAAAAACACGCAAAAAAGTAGAAGCACGAAATTCCCTAATAAGAAAGCTGTCCAACAGCAAATGGGGTGCCAAACCTACCGTGGTCAGAACTTCAGCCCGAGCTGAAAAAGTAGAAGCACGAAATTCCCTAATAAGAAAGCTGTCCAACAGCAAATGGGGTGCCAAACCTACCGTGGTCAGAACTTCAGCCCGAGCTTTGTGCTTCTCAACTGCCGAATATGCCTGCCCGGTATGGTGCAGATCCGCCCACGCAAAAAAGGTAGATATTAGCTTCATTGAAACATGCAGGATAGTGACAGGCTGCATGAAACCTATCCTCATAGAAAATCTTTACAGGGCCGCAGTTTTCACAAACCCTGACTCACGTAGGAAATCCCATGAACATACCGAGAAGCTAAAACAAACCTTTGATGCTCGTCACTCAATATTTGGCCTAGAGTGTGGCCCCAGCAGACTCAAATCCAGACACCGTTTCCTAAGTTGCGCCTTAGATGAGCCCCCCATCTACTATCCATTAAGAGAGAACCCACCAAGCGGCGTTTCTGGTGGCTCCTGTGAAATCTAATCTGATCAAATGGGGTTTGTTGGACGAAAATGACGACAAATGCGATTGCGGCACTGGACAGGACATGGAACATCTCCTACAATGCCCAGCCTGCCCGCACAGATGCACCCTCGACGATCTATGGCTGGCTAAAGAAGAAGCATTGGACATTGCCCAATATTGGGCAAACAAATTGTAGTTTCCGGACACGAAAAAGTAAAAAGTAAGTCCCATAGTGCTTGGAGCCATTTTCTTGGCGTCTGTAGCGGATGTGCGTTCCAAGCAAAGAGCTGGTATCAAGTGTCTTTTGACGGATAACCAGAGCATCGCAGATATTCGTAGGCGCTTGCAGACTGTCTACGTAGACCTGGCAGTGAAGAAAAGCACGGTGTGTCGTTGGACGAGGCATTTGTCACCGCAGCAAGGTCGCGCAAACCTGTCCGACATCGTGCGAGTCGGTCTTCTCTCTGGAAATTGAAAAAATGACTTCAGCTTGTTCGTCGCCACAATGATGCAACCGAACTTCTCATTCTCCATGACAACGCAAGGCCCCACACGAGTCTGCGCACTCTAGAGGAGCTCACAAAACCTCATTCGACTCTCTGTCCTCATCCACCCTATAGCCCGGATCTCGCACCTTTAGACATCCCTCTGTTTGGCCCAATGAGGTACGCATTCCGCGGAAAGCAGTACGTACTGATGCAGCAAGACGTTGGTTCCGACGTCGACCTCTAGTGTGATACCATGTGGGTCTTCCCAGTAAGGTGGCGTAAGGTCGTCGCATTGGACGGGGATTATGTTGAAAAAAGGGTTTTGTAGCCAGAACAGTGGGCAATAATGGTGTGTTGGAATCCTGAATAAAATAAACCTACTTTCAGAAACAAACGTGTTGCATTACTTATTGAACACCTCTCGTACATTCAGTATCTGCCGCTAATTCAAACGGTGGTAAAAACCTGCACTACTGTTGATCTTACTCTTTCCGCTTAGTAAAATCAAGAGTACGGCGATTTCAGTTTTATGATGGAGAAACTCATTCGCAAACTGTGATTTTTCCTTCCTATATGTCTGGATCATGTAGGAGTCAACAGTGGTGAGTAGCTATACACTGAAGAGCCAAAGACACTGGTATACCTGCCTAATATCGTGTAGGGCCCCCGCGAGCACGCAGAAGTGCCGCAACACCACGTGGCATGGACTCGACTAATGTCTGAAGTAGAGCTGGAGGGAAGCGAGACTATCCTGGAGGACTGTTCATAAATTAATAAGAGTACGAGAGGGAGGAGATCTCTTCTGAAGAGCACGTTGCAAGGCATCCCAGATATGCTCAATAATACAAAATTGTTAAGGCTTTCGTGGCCACTTGTTGACAAACTGCCTATTGGCTTCTGTCTCGGGTTCTTCGGCCGAAGTTCATCTAATGATTTTTCTGACGTTTCGCCAGCACGAGTGGCTGGCATTGTCAAAGCTTCACCCTCCATTGCCGGTGGTGAACTGGAGGCGAGCTCGCGGCCGCAGACTATATGTACCTGGCGCGCCAACGTCCGAGGGCTTCTCCACGGTTATTTCCGGTGCGGTTCTCCTCTTGCTACCTGCGACGGTCGTTCGCTGCAGTACGGGCAGCCAGGATCCGTTTACCTTAAGGCTTTCCTCTTTCTTGTTGAAACTGTTCGCGTGTTTTTGGATTTCTACAGCTTCTCTGAACAAGCGCGTGTGATAGTGCTTCTCTACAGCCAGAACTTCCGTGTCGGCGAATTTTATTACGTGGTCGGTCTCATTTAGTGCGTGCTCTGCCACGGCCGATTTCTCCACCTGCCCCGTATACCATGCACATGCGGAAAAGTTTATGTCGGAATGACTGGACGATCCATTAACACCAGGATCAAAGAGCATAAGCGACATTGCAGGTTGGGGCAGGTGGAGAAATCGGCCGTGGCAGAGCACGCACTGAATGAGACCGACCACGTAATAAAATTCGCCGACACGGAAATTCTGGCTGTAGAGAAGCACTATCACACGCGCTTGTTCAGAGAAGCTGTAGAAATCCAAAAACACGCGAACAGTTTCAACAAGAAAGAGGAAAGCCTTAAGGTAAACGGATCCTGGCTGCCCGTAATGCAGCGAACGACCGTCATGCTCAATAATGTTCACGTCTCGGGATTTTGGTGGCCAGCGGAAGTGTTTAAACTCAGAAGAGTGCTCCTGGAGCTACTCCGTAACAATTCTGCACGTGTGGGGTGTCGCATTGTCCTGCTGGAATGCCCACGTCAGTCGGAATGCATAATGGACATGAATGGATGCAGGTGTTCAGACAGGATGCATACGTACGTGCGCCGGCCGAAGTGGCCGTGCGGTTCCACGCGCTGAAGTCTGGAACCGCGAGACCGCTACGGTCGCAGGTTCGAATCCTGCCTCGGGCAGGGATGTGTGTAATGTCCTTAGGTTAGTTAGATTTAACTAGTTCTAAGTTGTTGGGGACTAATGACCTCAGAAGTTGAGTCTCATAGTGCTCAGAGCCATTTGAACAATACTTACGTGTCACCTGTCAGAGTCTTATTTAGACGTATCGGGGGCCCCATTATCATTCGAACTGCACGCGCCTCGCACCATTGCAGAGCCTCCACCAGCTTGAACAGTCCCCTGCTGACATGCAGCGTCCAAGGATTCATAAGGTTGTCTCTGGACCCGTACACGTCCATCCGCTCGATATAATTTGAAACGAGACTCGTCCGACCAAGCAACATGTTTCCAGCCGTCAACACTCCAATGTCGGTGCTGACGGACCCAGGCGAGGCGTAAAGCTTTGTGTCGTGCACTCATCAAGGGTACACGAGTGGTCCTTAGGCTCCGAAAGCCCGTATCGATGATGTTTCGTTGAATGGTTCTCGCTAATGCTCGTTGGTGGCCCAGCATTGAAATGTGCAGCATTTCGTGCTTCGGTAGCTCAGATGGTAGAGCACTTGTCCGCGAAAGGCAAAGGTCCCGAGTTCGAGTCTCGGTCGGGCACACAGTTTTAATCTGCCAGGAAGTTTCATATCAGCGCACACTCCGCTGCAGAGTGAAAATCTCATTCTGGATTTCGTGGAAGGGTTGCACTTCTGTCACGTTGAAAGATTCTCTTCAGCAGTCTTTGGTCCTGTTTTCCGGCCGCAACGATGTCGGAGATTTGATGTTCTACCGGATTCCTGATATTCACGGCACACTCGTGAAATCGTCGTATGGGAAATTCCCATTTCATCGCTACCTCGGAGATACACTATTCCATCGCTCGTGCGCCGGCTGTCACACCGCGTTCAAACTCACTTAAATCTTGATAACCTGCCATTGCAGCAGCGGTAACCGATCTAACTGCACCAAACAGTTGTTGACTTATATAGGCATTGCCGACTGCAGCGCTATATTCTGCCTGTTTAAATTTTTCTGTATTTGAATATGCATGGCTGTACCAGTTTCTTTGGCGCTTCAGTGTATCTGGAGTGATGTTGGTTGTGTTCGTCAGATAATAGTTGAACAATCAAGTTCATCTGCTATCGCTTGAATAACTGGAAAAAAAAAATTACGTGATCGTCACGGGTTATGTGGGTGCAAAATAAATAGATTAAAAATGAGTCATATCGCAGTTCATCAGTGTTTTGTATCCCGCGCAGCATTAAACCGGCTCTGTAAAGTATCACTGTTTCAGGTATCACAACAATGACGTCAAGGCAGCCTTTCGTGCACACAAAATCACCGCACCTCTATATCTTTTCGGTGTCTATCAGATCCTCGAGCTTACGGATATTACGTCAATACCGAATAAAACAAAAACTGGAAACATTGAGCAGTGGCTACAACGATGCTGCACGTGTTTGCTAAGACGTCGTGAATGGCAAGTGATGCGTTGATTCTCAAAATTAAAACAGGAACCGGTAATCATAAAACTAACGTCAGGTAACTGTTGAAATACACAGATTACATCAGCTGTAAGAGAAGACGTATCAGAGTGCGCTCTTTGAAATTCGCAAGTACTGCACTTGACGACCGCGTCTTGTTGTCTTTGGAAACTGATTAATGATCCTCTGCCCGCCTTGCGGCTGGTTCTTGTTTCGCAGGCCGTTGCGTTAGCCCCTGTTTAATGAGACAGCTCACGACCTGCACCCAGTACTAAAGCTTTCTCTCGCTATTTCATCAATGCTTGTTGCTGCATTCAAATGTTACTGCCTTATAGAGCAACTAGTCTACAATTAAGTCATAAAGTTCACTGAGTTTTCTTGCTTTTCCGCGTCTTCGCAATCTCAAATACTCGCCTGGAAGGTTAGTGTGTTCGTTTCCACCATTAGAAGGTGCAATAAATGTGAATTTTCTTGCTTTTGGAGTCGTACGCCCATTGCAAGGAGAAAAATCAGACTGCCACGTTACTTCCAAGAAATTTTGCCCCTACAAAAACGTGCTGCGCAACAGCTACTACTATTTGCTTGTCGTGCCCAGTCGGTGCAAGAACAGTCAAAACTGGCTAGACGTAAGTTAATATTGGCAGTAAAACGACTTCTGTGGAGTTGTACGATGTGAGCTGAATTGATAATGACCAGTATATTACTTCAAACACGAAAGCAAGGAGCAACCTTAGATAGAAAACCTGTACTAGTGAACAGGAAGCGAGTGATGGAGAATCAATAATGCCTAGAGTTCCTTATCAAATATCGTTACATCAGTATCTCAGAAGAAAATTGTTGTGAGTAGTGATTCCATACAATTTTATTATTCATCCTTATTTTAAAGCTCTGTTACTCTACTTCAACTTTCGTGCTATAACTGCTACTGTATTGGGTAGCTCAAAAGAAAGTATTTTTAGTAACATTATTTTTCCACCATAGGACGCCATCTGTCAAAAAAAAAAAAAAAAAGTAAATTCAGCACTTACGAATACACTCGCTTTTCTCAACCAAAGCCTTCTTCCTGGATAAGTTAAAATGTTTATCTGTTTGATTTCAAAGCTGACAATTATACAAAAAGCAAAAATTGGTGAACTCCGCTGTTTGAGAAGCCCAGTCTCTTCCTGTGCAGAAATTTATTAATATGTACAACAAATTTAGAACTTTCTGTGTCCTCCACTGACTCCTTTTCATATGCTACCTTAATTATTGGTGTTGCTCTGTTTATTGAACAGAACTGTATATTCTGTGTTTTACGTTACCTAATGGGGAGCCTGTCGGCATGGAAGCACATATTAATTGCTCGAAAAACGTTTTTAAATGTTTATTTTGTTAGGTTGTCTGTAGCCAGATTAATTGCAATATTTTATTCAGTGCAAAAATCACCAACAATATGCAGTAGAAAATTCGTCGTATAACACATCTAAGTGGACCCAGAACTGTAGCGTTTAGGAGTCCATTCGAGATTTCTCCCGTCAGTAACATGTTCTCAACCTTCATTATGACTTCAATAATTCGGTACCACTCACTGAATTTTTTCTTTAAACATAACTCTCGCAGTACTTACAGCACTGTTAATTTCATAAAAACATAAGCTTTTCTGAAAAACGTAGTACCCAATTACGGAAATGACTTCGACAGATCACAAAAAACTCCAGAAGGTCATATTTTTAACTATCCCAATCACTGAAACTTCTCTGATGTATCCGTGTCCTAGTAACCACAGTCTTCGAGTTTCCTAATAGAACCCAACGCCCTCATGTTACTACTTGTCTAGCATGACAAGCTAAAACGCCTACTCGAACAAGTACAGTGGCAATTTCTATGTGTGTTCCGTTTGCAAGCTACACAATATTGGCACGTCAGTGTTATGTTAACTTTGCAGTGTAAAAACTCGATGGTCAAAAATAAAAGCATTATTGAATCGAGGAAATCATCCACAAATAAATACCTTCATGCATCGTCTGATATCAGTGAAAGAAAGTGAAGAGACGTTGTGTGTTGTTCAGCTATGCATTGCACCCAGTGGCGTTACAATGTGAAATCTCTGATGACACATTGGCTATAGTAAGTCATTGTGATCAGACAAGCCGTATTAAGTTTCTTCATGTTGAAAGAATCAAGTGAAAATTGCTCGAACTCCCTCTCACAGACTGTTCAATGTAGCCCTCGCTATGCGACCTTCTGCAAACAACAACTTGCATGGGTAGCGTGCCTGTTGCAGTACTGTGCTACAGCAGGAATATTTCCTCTAAAGTTAAAAAAAAAAGTAGAAGGGATACTGCTTCACTTGGCATCCCTGGTAGAGAAACTGCCATTAGACAGTTATTAATTGGCATGGTACAAATCATTTTGAAGTGTGAATATTAGATTTGAACTTTGGAAACTGCTTTTAGACAGCGTTAGGTGTCATTTTGAAGATTCAGTACTATATGTGAACTGTGAAAACTGCTAATGGACAGTGATTAACTGAAAAGGTAGAAATCATTTTGAACAGTCAGTGTTATTTGTTGCAAAGATCACATTGGGCAGTGAACATTAGGAAAGAAGACTGACGTTCCGGAGTAGCGACAAGTGCCGGCACGAAGATGAAGAACGCAAGAGCAGAGAAGGCTATGAGACGACGTCAGCCAATAGCCCGCTGACTAGGACCGCAGCAGGACAGAAGAGGCTTCCATACGAAGAGAATGTAAGGGCCGCTCCTGCAAACCTCGTCCGAGTAAAGGCACAATAGAAGACGGACACTAGCAGAGGGGCCTAGATGAACAGTGACATTATCGACAGCAGTGACTTATGAGCGAGTGTGAATGCTTACATGGACATTGTATATAGTGAAGGACACTGACTGTTTGCATGTAGCCCATCACTTGCGACAACTCGTTCTAATCCACAGTTGAGTATTATTAGTCTTCTTTATTGTAATAAAGACTATTAATCTGATTTGCTTGAATTGTTGTATAGCTATCCGAGAAGGCAGCACCCTTTAGGCGCCCTGTGAGAGACGAGTGGGTAGGATCCCACAATTGATACTGAATTGTTGCCATGGATCAAGTTCTTATGAACAGAGGCTGTAAGAAATACCTGTGGGACAGTAAATATTTAGTGTGGCAAAAATTATGTGAACAGCGAACACTGTGAGAGAATTGAAATGTTGTCGTGAAATATGTTTTGATGAAAAGTCACTGAAAATTACTATGAATGGTAAACGTAAATGCTAGTTTGGAAAGCAGTGTGGTGAGCAAATATGGAATTTGTGATGGACTGAAGTGCCATATTACATGAGCGTTATGTGACATATTAGTCCTTCTGGCCGCATATGTATTCATGCAGTTTTTGTGGAACACTGAGATTTATTGTTCACAGCGATTACGATATATTATCGCATAGTTGATGTTTTGACAAAATGTGTGGAGGAAGTGGCAAAGTGCAGGCAGTGCACTGGACAGTGAGCAAACATATTTGAGTGCTGAGGCTGAAGGCGATGCTGTACCGCCAGCCAACAGGTGTCTGACTGGCAAGCCAACTCGGCGTGTGTGGATTCAACTCAGCAATAATAGTAGCGGTGTTCACACTAGACAGAATGAGGGGATATGAGTGCTGCAATTAGTTGAGATGCATAGCCAGCAGTTGTCTGAGGTCCAGCTACTTGAGCATCTCAGCGCATGTGGCTTCAACCCCATGACAGCATGGGAACAGTGCACGACTTCACAGCGGCTAATGTAAGTAATTCTTACAATACTGTTTAAGATATAAAGATTTGTTGTGATGTTAAGAGCATTCGTCTTGCTATTTTAAGATGGTGGTTTGTTTGATTAGATTAGATTATATTAGATAAGATTAGATTAGTACTTGTTCCATAAATCATGAATATGACACTTCATAATGATGTGGAACGTGTCAGTTTAATAAAAGGTGTCTATACAAGATATTACATTACACAAAATATTACATGACACTTAATATTTTTAATTTTTTTGTACGAGTTGGGGAAATTACCCAATTACTATATCCAAAATTGCATCAAATGAGTAGAAGAAGTTGCCATTAAGAAATTCTTTTAATTTCCTTTTAAATGCTATATGGCTATCTGTCAGACTTCTGATGCTACTAGGTAAGTGACCAAAGACTTTTGTGGCGGCAAAATTTACCCCCTTCTGAGCCAAAGTTAGATTTAACCTTGAGTAGTGAAGATCATCCTTTCTCCTAGTGTTGTAGCCATGTACACTGCTATTACTTTTGAATTCGTTCGGATTGTTAATAACAGATTTCATAAGTGAATATACATATTGTGAGGCTACAGTGAAGATCTCTACCTCTTTAAATAAGTGTCTGGAGGATGATCTTGGATGAGCTCCAGCAATTATTCTGATTACACGCTTTTGTGCAATGAACACTCTTCTACTCAATGATGAGTTACCCCAGAATATGACGCCATACGAAAGCAGAGAATGAAAACAGGCATGGTAAGCTAATTTACTGAGATGTATATCGCCAAAATTTGCAATGACCCTAATAGCATAAGTAGCTGAACTCAAACGTTTCAGCAGATCTTCAGTGTGTTTTTTTCCAGTTCAACCCCTCATCAATCCATACACATAGAAATTTTGAAAATGCTACCTTAGCTACTGATTTCTGAATGAAGTCTATATTTATTAATGGTGTCATTCCATTTACTGTGTGGAACTGTATATACTGTGTTTTGTCTAAGTTTAATGAGAGCCCATTTGCAGAGAACCACTTAATGATTTTCTGGAAAACATAGTTTACAATTTCACCAGTTAATTCTTGTATGTTGGGTGTGATAGCTATACTTGTATCGTCAGCAAAAAGTATAAGCTTTGCATCTTCGTGAATACAGAACGGCAAGTCATTAATATATATTAAGAACACCAGAGGACTCAAGACCGAACCTTGTGGCACCCCATTCTTGATTGTTCCCCAGATTGAGAAATCACCAGTTTTTTTGCATATTAGGTGAACTGCTTATTTCAACTTTCTGCACTCTTCCAGTGAGGCATGATTTAAACCATTTGAGCGCTCTCCCATTCATACCACAGTACTTGAGCTTATCTGGCAGTATTCCATGATTTAAACAATCAAAAGCCTTTGAGAGATCACAAAAAATCCCAGCAGGTGACTTCCGGTTACTCAGAGCATTTAATATTTCATCAGTGAAAGTATATACAGCATTTTCCGTTGAGAAACCTTTCTGCAAACCAAACTGACATTTTGTTAAAACTTTATTTTTACAAAGGTGTGAGGGTACTCTACAATACATTACTTTTTCAAGACTTTTGGATAAGGCAGTCAGAAGAGAGATTGGGTGGTAGTTGTTGACATCAGACGTATCCCTTTTTTTATGCAGTGGTTTAACAATGGCATACTTCGGTCTATCTGGGAAAATACCCTGCTTCAAAGAGCTATTCCATATGTGGCTACGAATCCCACTTATCTCTTGGGAACAAGCTTTTATTATCCTGCTGGAAATGTCGTCAATTCCCAGTGAGCTTTTATTCTTGAGAGAGTTTATTTTCTTCCTAATTTCAGAAGGACGGGTGGGTGGAATTTCAATTGTGTCAAATTTTGTGGGTAAGGCCTCTTCCATTAACTGTCTTGCTTCTACTAATGAACATTTAGATCCTATTTTCTCTACAACATTTAAAAAATGATTATTCAAAATGTTTTCGACTTCCGGCTTGTTGTATGTCCGTTCCCATTCACTTTGATGGTAATGCCGTCACCCTGTACTCTTGGTTGCCCTGTCTCCCTTGTAATAATGTTCCAAATTGTTTTGATTTTGTTATCAGAGGTATTAATCTCAGACATGATGCTCATGCTTCAGGACTTTTTAATAATCTTTCTTAATGTAGCGCAGTAGTTTTTATAACTCGCTGTTATATAGTTTGGCTGTTTCTGGGTCATTTCCCTAAGCCAAGGTTTTTTGCATGTTTTCTTGTAACTACTTTCTTGGGGAAACAGTTTTCAAATTATCTTACAAGTTTATCATGAAATAAGTTATATTTTAAATTAGCATTGGGTTCCTTGTACACCTCATCCCAGTCTAACTGCTGAAGATTTTCTCTGAAATTTCTAATTATTGAGTCATTAATTGAATACACAACTTTGGAGGGTAGTTTTGAATTACTGAATGGAGCTATGTCATATACTGTAACTAGCTGAGCACCATGATCAGAAAGGCCATTCTCAATAGGACAAGAATTTATGTTTTTAAACTTATCTTGGTCTATAAAAGTGTTATCTATCAATATGCTGCTGTCCTTTACTACTCGAGTAGGATAATCAATGACAGATGTCAAATTGAAAGAACAAAGCAAGACTTCCAGGTCATTCTTTCTATTACACTCTTTCAGTAAATCAACATTGAAGTCCCCACAAATAACAATTTGGTTTCCCCTGTCTGACAGATAGCACAATAAGGCATCCTAGTTTTCCAGGAATAAATGAAAGTTTCCTGAAGGGGACCTATATACTGTTACAATTATAAAAGAGCTCTCCTTCAGTTTAAGTTGACAGGCACATGCTTCTATATGTTGCTCTAGACAAAACGTTTTTGTATCTAAGCTTTTTACACAGTGATAACTTTTGACATATATGGTAACTCCCCCTCTCACCTTATTCTCTCTACACATATGTGCAGCTAGTTTATAAGCACTGATATTTACCTTTTCCATATTAGACACAATGTGATGCTCAGACAGGCATAGTATATCTATTACATTATCATATTCAATGTCATCTAAACAAACCAGGAGCTCATCTACTTTATTCTTCATTCCCGGAATATTTTGGTGAGAAATGGTAACATTAAAATTTGCTTTCCTGTTGTGAGAATCTTGTGAGTTTTGGACCTGTTTAGCATCTACCTGCCTGAACTTCTCATTGGACACTGATATTAATCTAAAAAAGAGGTACATCCATGAGTACTAGTGTCCTCCCTTATGGATTTCGCTAACAACCCTGCCAGTTTACCCTTTCCTTTCTTATTTAGGTGTAGTCCATGCCTTGTGAAATCCCCCCTATCAATAGCCTCGACAGGAAACAATCCAATGTCCGACAGAGTGGACACCCTATGCAACTGATCCAACTACATATTTACCTCCTGATAGAGTGGTTCAACTGGGGCTCATCATGCCGCACGAAAGCAGGCACCAGCCCAACATTGGTATGGGTCGTTGCACAGGCTATTTTCACCAGGTCACACTCAATACTGTAGCCCTTATCCCTATCAGTACTGTTTCCCACTCCACCCACTATCATCACGTGATCCTGCTTTGAGGAAACCTTGCGCAAGGAACCTATATCCTCTATCACCTGGCTAGACATGCACTTGGCTTGAAAAAGTTTGTGATCTGGTACCTGTCACCTAAGTTTTCCTGCAAAATTTGGCCTGCACCTCTTCCAAGGATGCTACCTAACAACAGAACTCTCCTCTTACTTTCTACTTTTTTTGAAACAGTTGGTTTCCTAGTGAGATTCTGTTGCATCTTAACTACATCTACTTCTACTGGAGCCTCTTCCTTACTTAACTGTGGTAGCAAGGCAAATCTATTAGTTGTGCCAACTGGGAAACTGTCAGACACTGTCCTCTTTCTGTGGCCCCTGTTTCCAGCTATCACTTCCCACCGCTGTTTACCCTCATCCCCCCTTAACCTCTTCAGTTCCCCCCCCGCTCTGTCGAAATCAGCCTGAAGGGCTCTAATTTTCTCCTCCTGTTTACCTATAATCCTGTTGCTTGAGCAAACCCTGCAAAAGAATGGAAGAGTCTCGTTTGCTTCCCCAATTCCCACGCCGCTACAATTTCCCCAATGTTACCACATGTCACAACAGCTGCTCAAAACCCCTGAACTAACTTTCCTACTGCAGCTCAGTTTGGAAATTTGATTTGTGGATAATAAATAAGGCCAGAAGAGTTCTAATAATAAAAGTATGAGCGATGAGATTAGCACTAAGAAAATGTTGTTAACAAAAAGGATGATGTTAATTAGCAATGAGAATGACACTTTATGTCTATACAGTGAATGTCATAGAGTATGACGACATTTTAGAGGCAAATGGGGAACAAAATGTAAATGACAGCGTGAATCATGTTGAATCAACACAATTATGAGTTAGTGTTTCTGAGATTAATGTTGAGACTCCCGAAGATATTGATATTAGGGATCTATTACTTGTAATAGACGCTTTTCTGAAAGTTTGGATAGGCATGGTGCATTCTCATTCTCATCTGCTGGGCTGTACGTGTAGCGCATATCCGTCATTTCAGATGCTGAATATATCGTTGTGAAGTGTTATGGTGGGAGTTACTCTAAAACAGAACAAATTACATTGAGATGTAGACAAAAGCAAATTTGTGTAAAGCATACCACAGGGAGTCAATACAGGGAATTCTTTTCATGTCTCACTAACGAAGGATTTTTGGACCCATATTCATATAAACTTTTTGTAAGGTTTTGACATCAAGAATGAATCCCTGAAGTGTATGACATAAGGTCGTAAACACCCTCCACATGCTGAAACTGTAATTACCGAAAATCCGGGCGAATATGATTGCCGTACGCTGCCATATTGAACGTCGGTATTTGTCAGCATACACTTTTCAGTGTTAAAATACAGGCTGGTTATACTTGTAATTAAAGTGCAGCTTGTCGCAGATACAGTGTGCACAGTAATTATCGTATGGCAGCGAAACCTGGTAGATATTTCAATGCGTTAATGTGGAACCGATTTACGCTGAAAGAAATAAAGAAAATAGTTCCACTTGCTGCCGGCAGGTGCAAATCTGACGCTGTGAATACAAGAAAGACGTGTAGAAATGTTCCAATGTATAATGGAATTGGAACAGGACGTGGTTAGAAAAGGTTAAACAAGTGAGAAAGTAAAAATTTTGATATTATTGTTAACCACCGCTTACACAAGTTGTTCAATAAGAGCACTGGAGACGCCGACGACATGCTGCATCCGTAATACAAAGTGATCAACAGTTGCTCGCAACAGTTCCGATGGGATTTAAGCAACGTGTTCCTGTTCAAATGGTTCAAATGGCTCTGAGCACTATGCGACTTAACTTCTGAGGTCATCAGTCGCCTAGAACTTAGAACTAATTAAACCTAACTAACCTAAGGACATCACACACATCCATGTCCGAGGCAGGATTCGAACCTGCGACCGTAGCTGTCGCTCGGTTCCAGACTGCAGCGCCTAGAACCGCACGGCCACTCCGGCCGGTCGTGTACCTGTATACTGGCCTTCAGGTTAGGTAGAGACCGAAAGTGTCCCGGCTAAATGTGTTCTTTTAAATGTCCCCAGTCACATGGATTCAGATCAGATGACGTTCGAAACCATGCATCTAGAAAACCTCAGGAGCTAACACGTTCGTGGAAGCTTACTTTAAGAAGATCTTCCACTCGGCGAGCTACATGAAGTGTTGCCCCAGCTTGCATGAAAACAGTGGCTTCCGCACAGTTGCTCTCTTCCAGAGCTGGTGTCACATGGCGGCCAAGGAGGTCTCGATAAAGCGCAGAGGTCACAGTACACCTGACAGGCCCTTTGGGTGTATTGTCTTCAAAGAAGAAGGGACCGAGAATAAAGCTCCTTGTGAATCCAAAAAAAAAAGAAAGAAAAAAAAGAAAGAAAGAAAGAAAGAAAAGAAAACAGTCACATAGAGCGAGTGCAGTGGCAGTTCGTGTACAACACGCATTTTAACAGTGCCCCAAATTCGGTAGTTCTGTGTAGTCACTGCAACCTGTAGTGTAACATGTGCCTCGTCACTCCATAGAATATTGCAGGCCACATCATCAACTGCAGTAGGTGCCACAAACCGAAGAGCAAGGTGAGAATGTCGGTGCGGATCGTGATGTTTCAGTTGGTGCACCGTCTGGATCTTGTACGTGAACCCGTATGAAACAGACCACAAAACTTTACGTACAAATTGACCATGGGCTGGACAATTGTCGTGGCACTGCACGAGCACTGGTACTACCGGGGCACGTGCTACAGGGTCACTTACAGCAACAGCAGCCTCGTCAATAACTTCCAGGTAGGTGCCCCACCAAGCCTACCACTGTTTTAGAAGTTCATTGTCACCTTCTTTAAACCATTAAATGGCATTGGGCCTCTCCATATACCTTTCAGTCGGCGATACTCTCTCTACGCAGCAATGTAACTGCTGCCGTTCACATAAAACAATTTCCCTAATACCGCACGCTCCCTCTTCTCGATAGATTGACTGTTCACTCACGTTACGACAGCGTGGGCCTCATACCAACAGCGCACAACATGTGGAGGCCATAATAGCAACTAACTTGTTTTCCAGGGTAAATCAATTATGCATTGACTCATTAGAATATCTTCCAGGTTTTGTTGCCATACGATAATTGCAGTCCATACTGAACGTCCGTGAGTAGCTGCACATTAATTATAACATTTCAAAGATGTCAGCCTTAAGAAAAAGTCTGGCCACATGCAAGAGTTGCTTCAGAGATATGAAGATATGTTAACGTTTTGGAATCGCAGTTTTAATAATACTAACGGAAAGTCAAATAATTCAAATCAAAAAAAGAACTGAATCTCTGTCATTTCGATTTGCTCACTTAGTTTATATTACTGCATCATGAACGCAAGCTATTTACAAACACTATTTCGCAAAATTAGACTTGGAGTTGGGCTACAAGACTATCGTTTCCATTTTGCTGGTATCATATATAATAAATAAAAAAAGTTAATACGTATGTTTTTGGATGGAGTCCGCGTTTACCAAACACAGTTTTGTTTTGTAACCCAAACATGTTTCACTGCAGTTGTAGCATCTTCAGTGGGCTTTTGTTTTTCATCTGTTAAAGGTAAACATTGTTCTATACTGTTTGCATAAATGTGACTATTAGTTTTTAAATTGTAATCACAGATATTTGGAAAAAAAGACACATAAATTATGAATTCATACCTTTTTACCATATGGTGTGGTTTTTCTGATGTGTTGTGATCCTACAGTGACCGTTTTGCTCCACAGTTCGTCATCTGCAACCACTTATACCTTAAAGTAGATAAATTGTTTAAGCCAAAAATTACGATTTGAAAAATTGTTATTTATATGCCTCAAATTATTTAATTCTATGTGTGTGTGTGTGTTGGTGGGTGGGTGGGTGGGTGGGTTTGTGTCTATTTACGTAATGTTTCACTTACATTTTCTTTTTCTTCATCGTCTTCACTCTCAAACACTATATATTAAAGAAATTAATTGATTGTATTCTACTTTTTTATTTAGCAGCTGCTGTTCAGTATGTTTGTTGTACAAGAAAATCTCAAGTTCTTGACACCAGTCTATCTTAAGGCTTCCCTATAATTTGTGCTGTATTTTTGGGCTGTTTTTTATGCTTTTGAATTTATGTCCTTTGCCTTGATTCTCACAATAGTGCGCGATGCCTGTATTTTTGTGACTGCTGGGAGAAGTTTAAGGCACTGAGACAATAAATAAAAATAGAGTACTGTCAGAGAGAACTCTGTTCATGTACAGTGCTTGCAATGTTGTGCAATTTCATGCACGAAAAGTGCGTGCGTGACTAGCGAATGTTTACCCGTATTCTTGTGTTTGGCCTTGAATGACGCAGTCGCTAGCGACAAGAGTTGGGCAATGGCTGTTAATCTCCATGTTTTTCTCTATATGGCGAGTGTTTTCAGTTCGAACAGATGTTTACTGATACAGCAGGAAGGAATGCAGCAATAGTGTAGAGAGTTACTTCGCTGACTAATTTCGCTTCAAGGAAATTCAGTAGTGAATAATACAAGTTAAGGAAACGTTCCCTAAAACTGAATCTCAAGGAAAGAGACTTGAAGCATTTATTCTCAATTCGTTTCTGGGGCCGAAGGAAAATTCTAAAAACCCGTCAAGAACAGCAGAATGCCGCTTAGTGTTTTGCCAATGGCAAGCGATAATAACATTTTCCTATCAAGAACTGTTCTGCACCATCATCGAAATCTACAAATATACTCTGGAAAATTGTAGCAGGGTCTAATAAGAAGATTGTGTTAGGTGGCATTTTATGTGGAAACATCTTTACGTTAAAAAAAATGGCTCTCAGCACTATGGGACTTAACATCTGAGGTCATCAGTCCCCTAGAACTTAGAACTACTTAAACATAACTAACCTAAGGACATCACACACAAAGTTATTAAACGTGTGATCAGGCGTTGCCTTTTTACCTTCCTTGATGTGTCAAATTCGACATTTAACTGATTCTGTACCTAGTCTAAATACCTGTAGCCGAATAAAGTCTGGGTAACTAACGGGCATTGAGTTTCACTGGCCAGTAGTGGTACCACAGGATCCCTTCAGGTCTGCGAAGTTAAGAGCTGTCGGGTTTGTGTAGAACTTGAACGGGTTACCGTCCGAACCTGCCGAACATTGCTGGCAGGTGGGGTACACTTAGCCCTTGTGAGGCCATCTGAGGAGCTACTTGACTGAAAAGTAGCGGCTCCAATCTCGTCAACTGAAAACGGCCGGGAGAGCGGTGCACGACGCCATGACCCTGCATATCTGCATCCAGTGACGCCTATCGGCTGAGGTTGACACGGCAGTCGGTCGGTACCATTGGGTCTTCGGAGGCCTGTTCGAGCGGAGAGAAGGAGAGAGAGAGACAAGAGTGTGTGTTATACTGTCTGAAGACATGTACATAGCTTCTATCTTTACTGCTTGACACATTGTGTCAAACCTTCACTCTAAGATTATACCTCTTAATGACAAGATTTTGAGAGCACTTACGTTTTTAAATTCAGCCCATAAAAATATGAAAAACTGAAAATTAAATGTTTGTGCACCTGGAAGCTCGCAAATAGGATTGTGGAGAGGGGGGGGGGGGGGAGAGGCTGGTTCACAGATTTAGGTGCTCAATAACATAGACATTAGCACCAGTAACGGCTCGCTGCTCCTTCTCCCTCACCCCCACTCCCCTTCCTACAGACTCAGATACAGACACACACACACACACACACACACATTGTTCTGCTGTCTTCCATGACTTCCAACAGTTTCTTTCCTATCGACGTTGCAAAACACAGGAAGTAATGGGAAATTTACTCGCCGTAGAGATGAGCCTACTATACCCAGAACTCGCGACATAGACCCTTGGCACTGAGATGACAGAAGTCACAGGATAACGATATGCACATATACAGACGGCGGTAGTATCGCGTACACAAGGTATAAGTGGACAGTGCATTGGCGGAGCTGTTACTTGTACTCTGGTGATTCATGTGAAAAACTTTCAGACGTGATTATTGCTACGCGACGGGAATTAACAGACCCTGAAAGCTGAATGGTAGTTGCAGTTGGACACATGGGACATTTCATTTCTGAAATCGTTAGGGAATTCAATATTCTGAGATACACAGTGTCAAGTGTGTGGCGAGAATACCAAATTTCAGGCATTGCCTCTCACCACGGACATCGCAGTGGCCAAATTCCTTCACTTAACGACCGAGGGAGCGCTGTTTGCGTAGTGTTGTCAGTGCTAACAGACAATCAACACTGCGTGAAATAAGAGCAGAAATCAATGTGGGACGTACAGCTAACGTATCCATTTGGACAGTGCGACGAAATTTGGAATTAATGGGCTATGGCAGCAGACGACCGACGCGAGTGAATTTGTTAACAGCACGACATATCCTGTCGCGCGTCTCCTGGGCTCGTGACCATATCGGTTGGACTGTAGGCGACTGGAAACCCGTGGCCTGGTCAGATGAGTCCCGACTTCAGCTGGTAAGAGCTGATGGTAGGGTTCGGGTGTGGGACAAATCTCACGAACCCATGGACCCAAGTTGTCAACAAAATACACTGTGCAGGCTTGTGGTGGCTCCATAATGATGTAGGCTGTTTTTACATATAATGGACTGGGTCCTCTGGTCCAATTAAACTCGTTGCTGGGCATTTGCAGTCGTTAATAGACTTCATGTTTCCAAACAACGATGAACATTTATGCAAGGCAATGCGCCATGTCACCACTCACATCTGTTCGGGACTGATTTGAAACACATTCTGGGCAGTTCGAGCGAATGATTTCGCCATACAGATCGCCCAACATGAATCCCGTAGAACACTTAAGGGATATAATCGAGAGGTCAGTTCGTGCATAACATTCAACACCGCAATTACGGACGGTTATAGAGGCAGATTGTCTCAGTATTTCTGCAGGGGACCTTCTATGACGTCGTGCAACGTTGAGTGGTTGTACTACGCCGATCGGAAGGAGGTCCGACAAGATATTACACTCCTGGAAATGGAAAAAAGAACACATTGACACCGGTGTGTCAGACCCACCATACTTGCTCCGGACACTGCGAGAGGGCTGTACAAGCAATGATCACACGCACGGCACAGCGGACACACCAGGAACCGCGGTGTTGGCCGTCGAATGGCGCTAGCTGCGCAGCATTTGTGCACCGCCGCCGTCAGTGTCAGCCAGTTTGCCGTGGCATACGGAGCTCCATCGCAGTCTTTAACACTGGTAGCATGCCGCGACAGCGTGGACGTGAACCGTATGTGCAGTTGACGGACTTTGAGCGAGGGCGTATAGTGGGCATGCGGGAGGCCGGGTGGACGTACCGCCGAATTGCTCAACACGTGGGGCGTGAGGTCTCCACAGTACATCGATGTTGTCGCCAGTGGTCGGCGGAAGGTGCACGTGCCCGTCGACCTGGGACCGGACCGCAGCGACGCACGGATGCACGCCAAGACCGTAGGATCCTACGCAGTGCCGTAGGGGACCGCACCGCCACTTCCCAGCAAATTAGGGACACTGTTGCTCCTGGGGTATCGGCGAGGACCATTCGCAACCGTCTCCATGAAGCTGGGCTACGGTCCCGCACACCGTTAGGCCGTCTTCCGCTCACGCCCCAACATCGTGCAGCCCGCCTCCAGTGGTGTCGCGACAGGCGTGAATGGACGGACGAATGGAGACGTGTCGTCTTCAGCGATGAGAGTCGCTTCTGCCTTGGTGCCAATGATGGTCGTATGCGTGTTTAGCGCCGTGCAGGTGAGCGCCACAATCAGGACTGCATACGACCGAGGCACACAGGGCCAACACCCGGCATCATGGTGTGGGGAGCGATCTCCTACACTGGCCGTACACCACTGGTGATCGTCGAGGGGACACTGAATAGTGCACGGTACATCCAAACCGTCATCGAACCCATCGTTCTACCATTCCTAGACCGGCAAGGGAACTTGCTGTTCAAACAGGACAATGCACGTCCGCATGTATCCCGTGCCACCCAACGTGCTCTAGAAGGTGTAAGTCAACTACCCTGGCCAGCAAGATCTCCGGATCTATCCCCCATTGAGCATGTTTGGGACTGGATGAAGCGTCGTCTCACGCGGTCTGCACGTCCAGCACGAACGCTGGTCCAACTGAGGCGCCAGGTGGAAATGGCATGGCAAGCTGTTCCACAGGACTACATCCAGCATCTCTACGATCGTCTCCATGGGAGAATAGCAGCCTGCATTGCTGCGAAAGGTGGATATACACTGTACTAGTGCCGACATTGTGCATGCTCTGTTGCCTGTGTCTATGTGCCTGTGGTTCTGTCAGTGTGATCATGTGATGTATCTGACCCCAGGAATGTGTCAATAAAGTTTCCCCTTCCTGGGACAATGAATTCACGGTGTTCTTATTTCAATTTCCAGGAGTGTAGAAGTTACCTTACGACGTTTGTCATCTCACTGGATGTTTGTGATGGTGATACTGGTCTCGTTGCCTACGGGACAATGTTCCGACTTAGATTTACGTTTCTTTAGTTAATAAATATAATGAAATTGTCCCTTATGTAAATTAGATTTAAATGATGCTAGGCTGAATGTGGCTGCCGCGAACTAAATAAAGTTCCCCAACTACTAACTATTAAAGTTAAATATAACGTTTATTGTTCTTCGTCACACTCGCCGATTGAAAAGTTGTGATTAAACTCCTCTACGTGCTCACGCAACTTGAAGTTAGCTTGAGTCTATAATATAGTGGTTGGTAAACACAGTACATGATTAAAATAACAAAAAACAGCAAATTTTCACTGTTTCCATTAAAGTCAAATCAACACTAGCACAAAAAATACAAGGCTGATAAACATGTCATGTAACGAGCCTAAGTTTTGACCAGCACTGAAATCGACAGAGACCCACTGGCTAGTTGAAGTTACGTTCAGTGCAGTAATTCCAAACCCGTTCTAGTTTAGCTCGACGTTAATACAAGTTCCACATAACTGCTCGCAGAATAAAATCAGTCATGAAATACTGTGGAATACCTCTTAGTAGCGAGACCGTCATGTAGGAATAAAGAGTGCGTTATCTTGGAAACAGTTTTGAGTCCCAACAGCCGGCCGAAGTGGCCAGGCGGTTCTAGGCGCTAGAGTCTGGAACTGCGCGACCGCTACGGTCGCAGGTTCGAATCCTGCCTCGGGCATCGATGTGTGTGATGTCCTTAGGTTAGTTAGGTTTAATTAGTTCTAAGTTCTAGGCGACTGATGACCTCAGAAGTTAAGTCGCATAGTGCTCAGAGCCATTTGAACCATTTGAGTCCCAACAGCGCGCCGCTGTACCGCCCACCAAACTGACGTAGGCATTGACTTAGAGAAATGATAAGCCCTGTTTACAATTCTTTATACAATTATGCAATTTTAAACCTGCATGCTTCGTTGGATACAAGCTTAAAATCTGAACAAAATGGCATACGACAGACGTTCAATACGCAATGAAACATGTTTTTCTGAAAACAAGTTGGGATTCCAATACGCTATATATTCTGGCTGAAAAGTCATATTATTCAACATAATCTCCATTCAATGGACGGCCTTACGCCACCGTACAGGGAGAGCCTGTATGCCCGCTTGGTAGCACTCCACCGGTCTTCGTCAGAGCCAACATCTTGCTGCATCAACAGTGTAGCCATGACTGCCAAATGTAGATGTTGGCGTGCCATGCAGGAATGTTGGACATGGATGGAAACTGTCAGGATGCGCCATATTAAAACTCGGCCTTCATCTTCAAGTATTTTATTATTTCCAGCTACAGTGCCACGTCCCCCCCCCCCCCCCCCCGGCCTGTCTGCTTCACAGGGTCCCACGGTGCTGAGGACGCCACTTCACTGTCTACAAAGCAGCTTGGCGCGTGTACAGCTGCGGTGTTTTGACGACATCAGGATGCGCCGGCAGCCGACTCGGTGGCCTTCATCCCTGATGCCTTACCGCCGCTCACGGGGAGCCACAGGGAGTCCCGATGCGTACTTCTTCGCCATTGTGGTTAAGATCGTGGCGACAACAAGCGCCTGCGATCTGACAGCCAAATCTGTGGCCCTTGCCTCGAAATGCCTCCTGCATGTGTTAGGAACCAACAAGACTGCCATCGAGTGGCCCGCTGCTAGCTGGCTACGGAGCCCACGTTGCCCTCAGAGGGTCGAACCAGCGACCTGCTGTGGAATGGTACGCTGGCGCCCCATCTGCTGCTGTATGTAGCCGGTGGTGTGGCTGGCCCTGCCATCCAGGAGAGCTGCGACACTTGAATCCCTCTCATTAGAAAATCGGCACCTATTTATACGCGGCTGTGCGCATCCGTTTTGCTAACGCGCCGCTCCGAGTCCTGTACTCATAACACCTCGGTAGGGCAGTGGGCCCCTTCTGCCTGTAACTTACGCCTTGCAAACAGCTGCGTTTACTCTTTTCAGCGGTTCTATGGTCCTGTGGCCTCCATTCTACTTCGCAACCGCTGTTAAGTGTAACTAACTGTCAACAGATCCGGACCTGGCTGTAACTTGTGCGCTCAGAAATATTGCACCGAATCCAACCTTTTCCTACCTTAAACGGTGGTGCCGCTACAACAGCCTCCCCGTCATCCACGTACTGCTTCCTGCGTAGTGCATCCTTCACAGGGCCAAACCAATGGGAGTCGGAAGGTGCGAAATCCGGGCTGTAGGTCAGATGAGGAAGAACAGTCCAATAAAGGTTTGTGAGCTCCTCCAGAGTGCGCAGACTTGTGACGCCGTGTGTTGTCATAGAGAAGGAGTTCGTTTGCCTTTTTCTCGCGACGAATACGCTGAACTCGTTTCTTCGATGTTGTCACGGTAGCACGGTACCTTTCAGAGTTGATTGTTGCACCATGAGGAAGGACATCAAACAGAATAACCCCTTCAGAGTCCCAGAAGACTTAACCCCCTGAGGGTGAAGCTTTGAACTTTTTCTTCGGAGGAGAGGTGGTACAGCGCCACTCCGTGGTTTGCCGTTTTGTTTCCGGTTCCAAATGATGAACGTATGCTTTATCGTCTGTGACTATGTTCGACAAAAACAGCCCTTCGTTGCTCTGTACGCTCTTCGATTAGGTGGCGAGGAACCCACCGGCCACACACCTTCGAGTTCCTTAACTGGTCGTAGAACTAACAACAGAAACGTTCAGTTGTGCAGCTAGAGGGTCCGCGTGTTTCATCATTGCAAGAGTCACAGCTGTGTGTCGCCGGCCGGCGCATGGGACGTCGGGCAGGTGTACGCTACCTTGTTGCGATGAGTACAGATGCCTCGCCCAATGACTCATCATGCTTTTGTTCACTACCAGCGATCCGTAGACGTTCTGCAAGCACCTATGAATATCTGCGAAACTCTGGTTTTTCACCAAAAGAAATTCAGTGACGGCTTTCTCCTTGGAACGACATCCGTTACAGACGTCATTTTGAATGCGAAGTACAGAGCCGCTACCTGTCGGAACATCATGAAATTAGAGAGGCTGAAGCTGCAATATTCGACGCTATCCCACAACAAATTCCGCATTTTTTCAACCAAAATTGGCGGAGAAAAAAAAATGTGCTGCCTTACTTGATGGACGTCCCTCATATAGTATTTGATTCTACATACAGTATTTTGCCTAGAAATTAAACAAATGCATGTTTTTATTTCGTTTGGTCAAGTTCATTCCATGCTCTGTAGTTCTAAAAAATTATTGTATATACATGTATGGCATCTCTGTTTTACAGGAAGTGACCTGTTTTTTTCCATTGCTGCAATTAGATTTTAACTACCTTAGGATAGAAAGTACGCAAAATAATAAGAAATTAACAAAAAATAGCTTTAATAAAGAAAAAATAGGACCGCGGGTAAGCTACTACGAACGGCATAGTGAACGCATTATTGTAGCCGAGAGAGATACGAAGCCCACGCCTACCACAGAAGTACAAGTTTATATGCCAATTAGCGCTGCAGATGACGAAGAGATTGAAGAAATGTATGATGAGATAAAAGAAATTATTCAGACAGTGAAGGGAGACGAAAATTTAATAATCATGGGGGACTGGAATTCGATAGCAGGAAAAGGAAGAGAAGGAAAAATAGTAGGTGAATATGGAATGGGGGTAAGGAATGAAAGAGGAAGCCGCCTGGTAGAATTTGGCACAGAGCATAGCTAACACTTGGTTCAAGAATCATAAAAGAAGGTTGTATACGTGGAATAGGCCTGGATAACCTGGAGGGTTTCAGATAGATTATATAATGGTAAGACGGACATTTGGGAAGGAAGTTTTAAATTGTAAGACATTTCCAGGGGCAGATGTTCACTCTGACCACAATCTATTAGTTATAAACTGTAGATTAAAACTGAAGAAACTGCAAAAAGGTGGGAATTTAAGGAGATGAGACCTGGATAAACTGACTAAACCAGAGGTTGTATACAGTTTCAGGGAGAGCATTAGGAAAGTTGGCAAGAATGGGGGAAAGAAATACAGTAGAAGAAGAATGGGTAGCTTTGAGAGAAGAAATAGTGAAGGCAGCAGAGGATCAAGTAGGTAAAAAGACGAGGGCTGGTAGAAATCCTTGGGTAACAGAAGGGCTACTGAATTTAATTGATGAAAGGAGAAAATATAAAAGTGCAGTAAATGAAGCAGATGAAAGGAAAAAATATAAAAATGCAGTAAATGAAGCAGGTAAAAAGGAATACAAACGTCTCACAAATAAAATCGACAGGAAGCGCAAAATGGCTAAGCAGGGATCGCATATATCACAAGGGGTGAGATACTGCCTACAGGAAAATTAAAGAGACGTTTGGAGAAAAGAGTACCTCTTCTATGTATATCAAGAGCTCAGATGGAAAACCAGTTCCAAGCACAGAAAGGAAAGCAGAAAGGTACACGAAATATATAGATAGTCTATACACGGGCGATGTACTTGGGGAAATATTATATAAATCAAAGAGGACGTAGATGAAGATGAAATGGGAGATATGATAGTGCGTGAAGAGTCTGACAGAGCACTGAAAGACCTAAGTCGAAACAAGGCTCCGGGAGTAGACAGCATTCCATTAGAACTACTGACAGCCTTGAGAGAGCCAGCTCTGACAAAACTCTACCACCTGGTGAGCAAGATGCATGAGACAGGCGAAATACCCTCACACCTCAAGAAGAATATAATAATTCCAATCCCAAAGAAAGCAGGTGTTGACAGATGTGAAAATTACCGAACTATTAGTTAATAAGTCACGGCTGCAAAATACTAACACAAATTCTTTACAGACGAATGGAAGATCTGGTTGAAGCCGACCTCGGGGAAGATCAGTCTGGATTCCGTAAAAATGTTGGAACACGTGAGGCAATACTGACCCTACGACTCATGTTAGAAGATAGATTAACGAAAGGCAAACTTAAGTTTCTAGCCTTTGTAGACTTAGAGAAAGCCTTTGACAATGTTGACTGGAATGCTCTCTTTCACTTCTGGAGGTAGCAGGGCTCAAATACAGGGAGCGAGCCGGCCAGTGTGGCCAAGCGGTTCTAGGCGCTTCAGGCTGGAACCGCGCGACCGCTACGGTCGCAGGTTCGAATCCTGCCTCGGGCATGGATGTATGTGATGTCCTTAGGTTAGTTAGGTTTAAGTAGTTCTAAGTCTAGGGGAGTGATGACCTCAGATGTTAAGTCCCATAGTACTCAGAGCCATTTCAACCATTTGAACAGGGAGCGAAGGGCTATTTACAATTTGTACAGAAACCAGAAGGCAGTTATAAGAGTAGAGGGGCATGAAAGGGAAGCAGTTGTTGGGAAGGGAGTGAGACAGGGTTGTAGCCTATCCCCGATTTATTCAATCTGCATATTGAGCAACAGTAAAGGAAACAAAAGAAAATCCATGGACAAAAAATAAAAATTTTGAGGTTTGCCGATGACATTGTAATTCCGTCAGAGACTGCAAAGAACCTGGAAGAGCAACTGAACGGAATGGACAGTGTCTTGGAAGAAGGATGTAAGATGAACATCAACAGATGCAAAATCAGAATACTGGAATGAAGTCTAATTAAATCAGATGGTGCTGTGGGTTTTAGATTATGAAATGAGATACTTAAAGCAGTCAATGATTTTTGCTATTTGGGGAACAATATAAATGATGATTGTCGAAGTAGAGAGGATATAAAATGTAGACTGGCTATGGCAAGGAAAGCGTTTCTGAAGAAGAGAAATTTGTTAACATCGAGTATAGATTTCTGAAAGTAATTGTATGGAGCGTAGCCATGTATAGAAGTGAAAAATGGACGATAAATAGTTTAGAGAAGAAGAGAATAGAAGCTTTCGAAATGTGGTGCCACAGAAGAATGGTTAAGATTAGATGGGTGGATCACGTAACTATTTAGGAGGTAGAGAATATAATTGGGGAGAAGAATTTGTGGCACAACTTGACTGGAAGAAGGGATCGGTTGGTAGGACATGTTCCGAGGCATCAAGGAGTCACCAATTTAGTATGGAGGGCAGTGTGAAGGGTAAAAATCGTAGAGGGAGACCAAGAGATGAATACACTAAGGAGATTCAAAAGAATGTAGGTTGCAGTAGCTACTTGGAGATGAAGAACCTTGTACAGGATAGAGTAGTATGGAGAGCTGCGTCAAACCAGTTTCTAGACTGAAGATAACAACAACAACAACAACAACAAATAGCAATTAATCACATAAAACTTGTAAACTAAATGTTGTTGGTGATATTTGTAGATCTACATATACTACCTTGCTGTTAGTGTAACTGTTTTTTTAAATATGTTTACTTTGATCAGGTGTACTGTTAAAATGTCTCTCACAGTTTATTTATTTAAATAATAAAATTTATAATTAGCTCAGTCGACACATATCTATGACCGCCACTGTTTGATAGATCGATTTCTTTTGTGGAATATATTTTACAAAAGTTTCACACATTATCTCTGTAGTATGTCTACATAACCACAGATTCGTCCTTTTCGCCACTGTTTGATAGATCGATTTCTTTTGTGGAATATATTTTACAAAAGTTTCACACATTATCTCTGTAGTATGTCTACATAACCACAGATTCGTCCTTTTCTCCTCTTTAAACCCTGCGTTATCGATTTTTTTTGTGCAATATATTTTACAAACGTTTCATACATTATCTCTGTAGTATATCTACATAATCACAGATTCGTCCTTTTCTCCTCTTTTAACCCTGCTTTATCGATTTCTTTTGTGCAATATATTTTACACAAGTTTCACACATTATCTCTGTAGTATATCTACATATCCACAGATTCGTCTTTTTCTCCTCCTTAAACCCTGCTTTATTGGAATAACAATGGATTGAGTCGCACGTATATCAAAGCATACAATGCCAATCATCTCTTTGTGACTGTGAACAGACAAGATGTCACACTCCGGTAATGCGCAAGGCCACCACGCCTTTTAGCCAGCGGGCAGTGCTGCGCTAGCCTCCGCGCCACTGCGCGTTCAATTCAACCGCTCCGCTCGACCAAAGCCATCATCAAATGGTTCAAATGGCTCTGAGTCCCATAGTGGGACAACTTCTGAGTTCATCAGTCCCCTAGAACTTAGTACTTAAACCTAACTAACCTAAGGACATCACACACATCCATTTCCGAGGCAGGATTCGAACCTGCGACGGTAGCGGTCGCGCGGTTCCAGACTGTAGCGCCTAGAACCGCTCGGCCACTTCGACCGGCACCAAAGCCATCACTTCAGCTCAGTTTATTGCACGTCGTGTCACAACCACTACCTATTTAGGTGGCTTATAGGAAGACGAGCCTCTCATCCCCAGGTTGAACGAAGCTCCCTGACTTTGGATATCGGAACTGATCGTGACGACCACAGGCTGCTGTGAATAACTTATGAGACCTGAAGATGATCATATGGTCGAAACCGTTAGCTAATATTTATTTCATCAGCACCTCCTGGCGGTCTTGGATCGTCACTTTTTTCACAGGTGAAATAATGTATCATTGTGTTCGATCTGAACGCACCCCCACGAACGGGCTCCAGAGAAGCATATGAGGCAATGGCCGCACGCGTCCTAGCCCGGCACTCTCGTCTCGGAGGGCGCGCTTTCTAAGCCCACGGGCCAACGCTCGGGAGGACCTGCCGGTCTTCTCTGCCCCGAAGACGTTTCGAAACACCGGCGAACCGCAGCCGTCCACGGTGACTCAAACCTGTGCCGCTGAACGCAAATTACATTCACTGCTCGCCAGGTGTTTCCCCACACGCGTCGCCGCCAGAGCGCCTGTGCATCTCGTTGCCACATACGGCCTGCAGCAGGTACTGCGACAAAGTCGGCGATTCGATTCACAGGCGAGTATGAGTCACGGTGCGGTTTGTGGACACTTTTTCTGTAAACTTCTCTCTCTTCATTAGTCTTCTGCCGGATTTGCTGCCACCTGCCATGCCTTTTTCTTGTCGTCAATCTCTTCATCCCTGAATAGCACTTAAAGCTAACTTACTCAATTATTTGCTAGATAAAAAGCACTCTGTATCTTCTCCTAAGGTTGGTAGGTACTCAAGTATTAAGGCAGTTATTCATTGATACCTGTTCGATTTTACACAGAGTACGCGAAGGAACTTGCCCCCCCTCCTTGCAGCGGTGTACCGTAGGTCTCTAGAAGAGAGTAGCGTTCCAAAGGATTGGAAAAGGGCACAGGTCATCCCCGTTTTCAAGAAGGGACGTCGAACAGATGTGCAGAGCTATAGTCTCTAACGTCAATCAGTTGTAGAATTCGGGAACACGTATTATGTTCGAGTATAATGACTTTTAACGAGAATAGAAATGTACTTTGTAGGAATCAGCATGGGTTTCGAAAAAGACGATCGTGTGAAACCCAGCTCGCGCTATTCGTCCACGTGACTCAGAGGGCCATAGACACGGGTTCCCAGGTAGATGCTGTGTTTCTTGACTTCCGCAAGGCGTTCGATACTGTTCCTCACAGTCGTTTAATAAACAAAGTTAGAGCATATGGACTATCAGACCAATTGTGTGATTGGATTGAAGAGTTCCTAAACAACAGAACGCAGCATGTCATTCTCAATGGAGAGAAGTCTTCCGAAGTAAGAGTGATTTCAGGTGTGCCGCAGGGGAATGTCGTAAGATCGTTGCTGTTCACAGTGTAGATAAATGACCTTGTGGATGACATCGGAAGTTCACTGAGGCTTTTTGCGGATGATGCTGTAGTCTATCGAGAGGTTGTAACAATGGAAAATTGTACTGAAATGCACGATGATCTGCAACGAATTCACGCATGGTGCACGGAATGGCAATTGAATCTCAATGTAGACAAGTGTAATGTGCTGCGAATACAGAGAAAGAAAGATCCTTTATCATTTAGCTACAATATAGCAGGTCAGCAACTGGAAAGACTTAATTCTATAAATTATCTGGGAGTAGGTATTAGGAGTGACTTAAAATGGAATGATCATATAAAGTTGATCGTCGTTAAGGGGCTCCGGAACGCCCTATACTTGCAATGTTAAAATAACGCTTATAAATTACATCTTTCCTCACAAAGTATTTGAGGTAGGAAGTTGAACTTTTTACAGATTATTTATTGGAATATGGGCTACAACTTAACACAGGTATTGTACAAAATTTTAGCTCAGTTATTAAAGATGATTTTTTTTTCAATTGTAATGAAAATTCACAACATTTTTTTGCAATTTTTTATTTATATATTAAAAAATATACAGTTTTTTGGAAAAAGGCTGTGTTAAATTATGCAGAAGGTACTGTGTAACATTTGCTGAAAGTTTGAAACAAATATGTTTGGAAGATCCTTAGAAAACATGTAATTAGTATGAGAAAATAAAAGTTTTGGGAATCGAGCGACAAAGATTGGATTAACTTTTTAGTGCATTCCAGGTCCATTGGATGGATTATCTTCATCCTCTGCAAACTCCTCCTCCAGCTTCCTCTTGTTCCTCCTCCTGTTTACTCTTGCTTGTATATCTAGACTCTTTACAGCCCTGTCTGCAGCCCGAAGGCGTTCCTTGTCTAAAGCAAGCATCGCGCGTACCATGTTAGAACCTATCTTCATTCCCATATTTCTAAAGACCTTGCACCTTATAATGTTGCCATCATTGAAAGTCGCAACAGCATCATACACACCAAAGTGAAGTGTTTCTATTCCAACAAATACAGTCTTGGGGATTCTCGACCATATAACACTATTTACGCTTTCATTGGGGTTTTGAGTTTTTCCGTGAATACACTTTTTCAACAGTTCAGGTGCTGCTAAGTCTCTGAAAAAAGGTTTTATCACCTCCATTATTGCATGAGGCAGAATATGCTTATGAGTGTACACTTCACCAGTTAGCAATCCTTTGTTATATTTACACCAACTGTCTTCTTCTTTGGGACACAAGCTATGTTGGGGATTTTCATCGTCTTTATTGTTTACAGTAATAACACATACCTTTGGCTTTCCAACATTTCTCCTTTTCTTAAAAGCCTTCAGAGGATTTCTAATAACTTTACTTTTACTCATTGTTATACTTCAACAAAACAGAGACTCAAGAAACAGAATTAATTACGAATATTTTCGAGATAACGACAGAGTAAATAAACATGAAACAATCGACAATCACACCAGCGATATATATTGAACCATCACAGGTTAGCCACAACACATACTTTATCTCACATCACTAAAATGTACCTGATGAACACGGACGTTAATAATAACACCATTTGACAGCAGTTTAACAGCGCCACAGTGGGTCACGCCCATGTAGAACACATTTCAAAAAAAATTTAAAAATAGTTGTAGTTTCGGAATTGAATAAATTATATATATGTATTAAAAGGTAATAGTCTGCAGATTCAGAAAACTCAAAAAAGTAAAAATTGAACTTTTCATGATTTTGAGCCTTTCCGGAGCCCCTTAAAGCAGATGCCAGACTGAGATTCATTGGAAGAATCCTAAGGAAATGCAATCCGAAAACAGAGGAAGTAGGTTACAGTACGCTTGTTCGCCCACTGCTTGAATACTGCTCAGCAGTGTGGGATCCGTACCAGATAGGGTTGATAGAAGAGATAGAGAAGATCCAACGGAGAGCAGCGCGCTTCGTTACAGGATCATTTAGTAATCACGAAAGAGTTACGGAGATGATAGATAAACTCCATTGAAAGACTCTGCAAGAGAGACGCTCAGTAGCTCGGTACGGGCTTTTGTTGAAGTTTCGAGAACATAGCTTCACCGAGGAGTCAAGCAGTATATTGCTCCCTCCTACGTATATCACGCGAAGAGATCATGAGGATAAAATCAGAGAGATTAGAGCCCACACAGAGGCATACCGACAATCTTTCAACGAGAAATACGAGACTGGAATAGAAGGGAGAACCGATAGAGGTACTCAGGGTACCCCCCCCCCCCCTCCCCCCCCCAAACACCGTCAGGTGCCTTGCGGACTATGGATGTAGACGAAGATGTAGATGTCTTAACACAAGGCGGCCGCGGTGGCCAAGCGGTTCTAGGCGCTTCAGTCTGGAACCGCGCGGCTGCTACGGTCGCAGGTTCGAATCCTGCCTGGGGCATGGATGAGTGTGATGTCCTTATGTTAGTTAGGTTTAAGTAGTTGTAAGTTCTAGGGGACTGATGACCTTAGAAGTTACGTCCCATAGTGTTCAGAGCCATCTCAACCATCTTAACACAAGTCGTGCGGTCTGACGCGCCTTGCCACGGTTCGCGCGGCTCTCCCCGTCGGAGGTTCGAGTCCTCCCTCTGGCATGGGTGTGTGTGTGTTGTCCTTAGCGTAAGTTAGTTTAAGTTAAATTAAATAGTGTGTAAGCCTAGGGACCGAATACCTCAGCATTTGGTCCTATAGGAACTTACCACAGATTTCCAATTTTTTAACACAAGTCCGATCGTCCCTTCTTGTTGTCAACATTTTTCACACGTTCTTGACCTTGCCGATTCAGCGGAAAATTTCATTTCTCGTCCTATAATTCCGTCTAATTTTCAACATCATTCTGTAGCACTACATCTCAAACGCTTCGATTCTTCTGCATTTTTCCCACAGTGCAGTGGCGTGTCCAAAACGTACATTCTCTAAAACTGCTTCCTCAGATTTGTGCCTTTGTTTGGTACTAGTAGATTTGCCCCAGTGGGGTTTGCCATCTTTGTTCTGTGCTAGTCTGCTTTAAATGTGCTCCTTACCGGATTCACTATTCGTAAGTTTCTTCTAAGGTAACAGTGTTCCTTCTCATAGTCCACTCTGTCTCCTCAGTTTTAAGTTTATCACTTATCTCGTTTCTGATACTCCTCATTATATTCGCTTTTCTTCGATTTACCCTCAATTGTGTACTCAGTAGACCATCCCATTCAACAGATTCTGTAATTTTCGTTAAGCTTCACTCAGGACAACAATGCCCTCTGTAGGCGAGATCGCTAAAGTATGCGTATGCGTTGCCGCTCGACACGGTGATAAGACGGTAAGGATCCTGGTGACACATAAAGTTTTCATTGCCAATATTTGGTCGGTCAGAGGTATTGGCATTAAACTCCATATCAGGAGACTTTGTGCCGTTGTCTCGGATTAAATTACAAACCTTTCCGCATTCTCTCATAAATCCTAGTTCACAGTCACGTGACCAATAGAGAGGTTGCAGTGTACCTGATCTACCTGTTACTCCGGTGACATCCAGTTACTAGTCCACAGTCGAAGTCACTGTCCCCTCCTCTTCTTACTGCTTCTCTATGGGTAACACAGTCGTCACGACTCCTTTTATAGTGACGACCTCGCGTCTCGGAACTCGCAATGGCCAATTTCGAATGACGTGGCGGTGTCCGCGTACTTGCGACAACAATGTATTTTTGGAGTGTAAGTGAGTTTAATTAGTGCGTAAATAGTGTGGTGTTTGTGTTGGATGATGGAAATAGAAATGCCGTGTGGCTAGGGCCACCCGTCGGGTAGACCGTTCGCCTGGTGCAAGTCTTTCGACTTGACTCCACTTCGGCGACTTGCGTGTCGATGGGGATGAAATGATGATGATTAGGACAACACAACACCCAGCCCCTAAGCGGAGAAAATCTCCGACCCAGCCGGGAATCGAGACCGGGCAGTTAGGTATGACATTCCGTCACGCTGACCACTCAGCTACTAGTGGCGGACGTGTTGGATGATGATAAAGAGTGAAGGGGGGGGGGGGGGGGAGTGTAACCGGTACCGGCACATAGCGTAATCCTCTCGAATTTCGCAACTGGACCGGCGAGTTTAACGTTCTCACGGACGGATGACCATCAATCGACAGCGTTACATGCCCTCACTCGTGACTGTGAAGTGGAATTGCGCCGGAACGCCCACAGCTAAATCAAGGCCAGACAGACCTGATGTACCGACGGACAGGAGTCATCGAGCACTGCAGAGTGTGGTGTGGCTGTAAAACTCTCCAGAAATCAGCGGATGGAATCAGTCTTGAGTTCTTCAGTGCTATCAGAAGTCCAGCTAGCACAATGGCTGCGGGTAATAAGTTAAAAAGAATGGTGTACAAAGTTCGAACGGCACCTCATAAGCCACACATTTCTGTAATCATTGCTAAATAACGCCTGAGACCGTGTAAAGAACGACGTCACTGCATGGTAATTGACTGGAAACGAGTGATTTGGAGTAACGAATCACGCTACACACTGGGGCAGTCTGACAGAAGAATACGATTTTGACAACTGCCTGCAGAACGGTATCTACCATTATGTGTAGTGCCACCAACGAAACGCAGAAGAGATGGTGTTACAGTATGGCGGTATTTTTTAGTGGTTAGTGTGTGGTCCCCTTAAGAAAATGTTAAACGGGGAAGGATGTGAACACATTTTGCAGCATTTGGTGACAATAGTTTTCCTGAAATGGACTTGCCTTTCCACATCCCCAGCCTCAATCCAGTGGAACACGTCTGAGATGAATCAGAACGTCGACTTTGCTCCGGATCCCAGCGCCCAACATCGCTACCGTAAGCGATTTCGGCTCTGGAGGAAGAATGGATGCACGTCTGCTAAGGTAAGGAATGAGGAGGTTCTGCACAGAATCGGTGAGGAAAGGAGTATATGGAAAATACTGACAAGAAGAAGGGACAGGATGATACGACATCTGTTAAGACCTCAGAAAATAACATCCATGGTACTAGAGTGATCTGTAAAGGCGAATACTGTAGAGGAAGACAGAAATAGGAAAATATCCAGCAAATAATTGGGGACATAAGTTGCAATTGCTGCTCTGAGATGGAAACGCTGGCACAGGAGAGGAGAAAATGGCGGGCATGCCAGCACGGAAAGGGAGCACTGTGGTCTGCGGAAGAAAACCCCTTTTTCGACTAAGAAGCTGAGCCTACCATTTGGGATTTCCCAGTCGACAATGCCACACAACTTTACATTTTTATGACTGACATTCTTGCGCCCTAAAATTTAATAGTACTCCTGATCCTTTCTTGTACTACCAACATTGCTCCTTCACCGTACATTTGAGCAGTAGGGGAGAAATACTTCATCCCTGCCTTGCCCCCTTCTTAATTTAGAACACTCTTCTCTTGGCCTCCTATTCTTCTTGTTTCTTCTTTGTTGTTGTGCATATTAGTTATCACTCTTCTTTCCTTGGTATGTTAACGAAATATTGGTTTAAGGCATAAAGTACAATATCTGTCAAAAGGCGTTCTTTCTCATATTCTGCTTTGTTATGGAGTTAAGGAAGCAAAAAGAATTTTCGCTAAAATGTTTTCTGTACCGGACAACGATGTAAAGCAGCAGTGTGCACTTGGGCAGATAGTTCACGAGGTTACACGAAGCTGACAGTTGTGTCAGATACAGCTCATCTATCTGTAGAGGGTCGCAAACCGGTCAAAGGCCACCTGTTGCACCAATCACTGAAATAGACGTGGCAAATTGAAACTATTTTTCATATGTGGAATCTTCCACAGGCAGTGACTTTTCAGTTGTCCTACTCAAGCAAATATTACGAGCCAGCTCACAGCTTTTATCTCTCGCAGGTGTCTATTTCTTCGAAATTATGCAATCTTTTTAACTCATCAACACCAGAACGGTGCGATGATCGGTCGTCCGCAATATGCAGATATTTCGAAGTAGGTTTTGACCAAGTTGTAGCAGACAACATAGCAAATTTTATGATCCACGCAAGTAATTTTTAACGTTTGTAGCTGCCGAATTATGACACAGAATTTTTTTATGTAAAACGAAATAATTTCTTCTCTAGCGTTAGAAAAAGCTTTGGAGTAAGACCTCAACGACATGTGTGGAAATTGATGAAATAGAAGATATAGCGCAACAAACCACTGTCCTGCGATCGGGAGAAGAAGTCCGGAAAACTTCCGACACCAAATGAAGCAGGCGCGTAACTCAGCAGGGGTTCGAGTGTTTAGTTGTGCGCTTTAAGCACAGCAGTCTGTGCCCGCTATTGTAGCTGTAAGACAGCTCGCTAGTGAAGCTGTTCAGACTCTCACAGTGCACACGTCAGTGGCAAAAGTGGATATGATTGTCGTTCACGGTGAGTGTCGGAAGCTTCACGTTCTATAGCGGCCGAATACTTTCGATATAAGGACTTGCTCATATTCTGCTTTTAACCTTTCTGAATGGCGGAGCTAGTAAAAGTAAACTGCACTTAACCTGAATAGGTTTGTCTTTTTCCACGTCCCTGAGATACATCGATGTGTGCTTCATAATAAAATCTACTGCTATAACTTACCAATAAGTGATCGTGTGGAATTGCTGGCTGAGAGGCCACTTACGGGGAAGTTCGGCCATCGGGTGCAAGTCTTATACCAGGTGACGCCCCAATGAGCGACTTGCGCGTCGGTGATGATGAGAGAATGATGAGGACAATACAACAGCCAGTCCACGGGAAGAGAAAACCGCCAAGCCGGCCGGGAATAGAATCCGAGCCCGCTGCATGCTAAGCAGGCAACGCTGAACTAGAAAGAAGTCACTTAAGCACATCGAAATTTTAATATGATCATCAATAAAACAAGTAGGCAGGAGAACACCAGATTAAATACGCTGTGCACCAGTAAGGAAAGCACACAACGAAATTTTACTTATTGTACAGGGTTATTACAAATGATTGAAGCGATTTCACAGCTCTACAATAACTTTATTATTTGAGATATTTTCACAATGCTTTGCACACACATACAAAAACTCAAAAAGTTTTTTTAGGCATTCACAAATGTTCGATATGTGCCCCTTTAGTGATTCGGCAGACATCAAGCCGATAATCAAGTTCCTTCCACACTCGGCGCAGCCTGTCCCCATCAATGAGTTCGATAGCATCGTTGATGCGAGCTCGCAGTTCTGGCACGTTTCTTGGTAGAGGAGGTTTAAACACTGAATCTTTCACATAACCCCACAGAAAGAAATCGCATGGGGTTAAGTCGGGAGAGCGTGGAGGCCATGACATGAATTGCTGATCATGATCTCCACCACGACCGATCCATCGGTTTTCCAATCTCCTGTTTAAGAAATGCCGAACATCATGATGGAAGTGCGGTGGAGCACCATCTTATGGTACGTTTAGCTCCCTGCTTGCTTTATTCGTCGACTTCCGCGGGCTACGCGTGAAACTTGCCCACACGTGTTCAACCGTTTCTTCGCTCACTGCAAGCCGACCCGTTGATTTCCCCTTACAGAGGCATCCAGAAGCTTTAAACTGCGCATACCATCGCCGAATGGAGTTAGCAGTTGGTGGATCTTTGTTGAACTTTGTCCTGAAGTGTCGTTGCACTGTTATGACTGACTGATGTGAGTGCATTTCAAGCACGACATACGCTTTCTCGGCTCCTCTCGAGCGCTCTGGCGGCAGAAACCTGAAGTGCGGCTTCAGCCGAACAAAACTTGATGAGTTTTTCTACGTATCTGTAGTGTGTCGTGACCATATGTCAATGAATGGAGCTACAGTGAATTTATGAAATCGCTTCAATCATTTGTAATAGCCCTGCAGGTATTCAGTGTAGTAGGACGATTAACGATTAAATTTTTCAGTGATTTGCGGGTATACAACATACGAAATTTAGTACACAGACTGCCACCTCCGACAGCAACAATGCTCTTACCCAACTGGGCATCGAGTCGAAGTGGCTCTGGACGATAGATACTTCACTTCCATGCCGGAGAGAGTAAATTGTAGTCGTTGGCGATTGGTGTCATAGCAACACGTCGGCAATTCACTGAGAGATCTGGGAAATACGCTGACCAGGGCAATTGTCGATTGCCCTCTGTATGGAGCTACGTCAGGTCAGCAAGGACAACAGGCGGTCTTGCGTTATTTTGTTGAAAGATAAAGTCGAAGAGACGTCGAAGGTAGGAGGCACAGGTATTGGCCTTAACACGTCAGAAATGTAACGTCCGCTGTCCAATTCATCGGCTATGCGTACCAGCGGTGGTCGTTATATTTACCCACTGAACTTCGCGTCACTACGCTAGGTGCGATACGTCCATCATGATGATGCATGTGAAACAGGAACTCGTCTGGACAGCTGACGTGGTGCCACTCCCGTGTCCCGTTTTTGTTGGGCACAACGCTGTCGGCACGCCCGTCTATATATTTGCCTGGCTCAAGATATGTGACATGGTTGTACGATCCTGCCGCCGAAATGGCCGTGCGGTTCTAGGCGCTGCAGTCTGGAACCGCGAGACCGCTACGGTCGCAGGTTGTGTGTGATGTCCTTAGGTTAGTTAGGTTTAACTATTTCTAAGTTCTAGGGGACTAATGACCTCAGAAGTTGAGTCCCATAGTGCTCAGAGCCATTTGAACCATTTTTGAACGATCCTGCCTAGCGGATAGCATATCTCTTCTCTCAATCGCAATTCGAGAGGGATCGTTGAGAAACCGCATGGCGGTGAGTATCGATCTCCTGAATACATCGATTCCATAATCACAAGAATGTTGTGGGATACTGACCAATGCGAGCAGCGTATCAGGAAACGGTAAACTGCAGTCTAGATGGACCATAATCCTGTCGCTGTCTAATTTCCACATGTGTTCGTAGACGGTTCTCATTCTTACATGCTGTGTAACACGATCTTGTGACAAACAAACAACACTGCAACGCGATTTCTGAATGGTACGTTCTGTGTGGTGTCGTCCGAAGAGCATGGTGCCAAAGCACGGTTGCATCGACGAATGAGCGACACCGGCGTAGCCACAACTGTGAGTTTCGCTACGCCACCGCAACTGCTCCTCTACTTGCGGCCCAGCACAGGACCGCTTAGACACAGTCCGCGATCATCGACTAGGACGACAGCATAGTCTTCTAGGAGGCCATCTGTGTGATCAACGTATTAGGTAGAACTCTGTGCGAAAGATATTGTTAAATGTACCTCGAGTGAGAGACGTGTAGTTTTCTGTATCAAGTGATACGTTAATGTCCAGAGAGAGTTGTAAATACTCGTGACATTTCTGTGCAAATGAATTGTACAGGGTTAAGTAATTCTTCTTATCTTCCTCATAATAATGTGAACTAATACTTTTTGTGTTACATTATCCACTCGGCCTCCTGACAGAGCAAAGTAAAGAACGCAAAATTGTACCGACTAGTGTATTCTCTTCCGGTACAACGCTGCATCATCTCTTTATTCACAGAATGCATATGGGCTTATTCTTACCTACTATGTGCAACTGCGCTGAATGCCAATAATTTGTATGCAGTTCAGTCGAATTTGGCGTTTGGTACATTGCGTTCACGGTGTTAGAATTTTATTACCAATAATATTACGACAAAAGATTTTGCGCTTTTGGCTTCAATTAGCTCTAAGGCAGGAGAATTATTCGTGTTCTCTACAGTATGGGATTGTCCACCATGATGCAAAACACGGACCAGTGGAAGAGTGTTAAGGTAACATGAAAGTCATACACCTTACAATGAGGTAACAAATACCATGGGATACCTGTTAATGATGGTCGAAGTAGAGAGGATATAAAATGTAGACTGGGTGTGGCAAGGAAAGCGTTTCTGAAGAAGAGAAATTTGGTAACATCGAGTATAGAGTTAAGGGTCAGGAAGTCTTTTCTGAAAGTATTTTTATGGAGTGTAGCCATGTGTGGAAGTGAAACGTGGATGATAAATAGTTTAGACAAGAAGAGAATAGAAGCTTTTGAAATGTGGTGCTACAGAAGAGCAGATGGGTAGATCACATAACTAATGAGGAGGTATTGAGTAGAATTGGAGAGAAGAGGAGTTTGTGGCACAATTTGACAAGAAGAAGGGACCGGTTGGTACGACATGTTCTGAGACATCAAGGGATCACAAATTTAGCATTGGAGAGCAACGTAGAGGGAGACCAAGAGATGAATACACTAAACAGATTCGGAAGGATGTAGGTTGCAGTAGGTACTGGGAGATGAAGAAGCTTGCACAGAATAGAGTAGCATAGAGAGCTGCATCAAACCAGTCTCTGGACTGAAGACCACAACAACAACAACCTGTTAATATCGTACCGGACCTCATTTTGCCCGGCGTAGTGCAATAACTCGGCATGGCATGGAATGGGGAATCCCCTCCAGTAATACTGAGCGATGCTGCCTCTATAGCTGTTCATAATTGCGAACGTGTTGCGGGTTCACGATGTCGTGCACGAACTGACATCTCGCTTATGTCCCACAGATGTTCGATGAGGTTCATGGCGGGCGATTTGGGTGGCCAAACCATTCGCTCGAGTTGTCCAAACTGGTCTTCAAACCAATCGCGAACAATTGTGGCTCTGTGACATGGCACGTTATCATCCCTAACACTTTCATCGTTGAATGGCTGCAAATAGTCTCCAAGTAGCCGAATATAACCATTTACAGCCAATGATCGTCTCAGTTTGACCGGAGGTCGCAGTCCGTTCCATGTGAACACAGCCCACACCACAGCACCTTGATGACAACGTCAGTTGATGGCTCCGTGGGGTCTGCGGCACACTCGAACCTCACTATCAGCTCTTATCAACTGAAATTGGGACTCATCTGATCGGGGCACCGTTTTCCAGTCGTCTACGATCCAATCAGTATTATCTCGAGCCAATACGAGGCGCTGGACGCGTTGTCGTTTTGTTAGCACGTCGTCTACTCCCACAGCCCATTAACGCCAACTTTCGCGGAACTGTCCTAGCGGGTATGATCGTCGTCCGTCCCATATTGGTTTATACGGTTGTTTCACGCAATGTTGCTTGTATGCTAGGACTAACAACTCGCTGCTCTCGTCGTTAAGTGAAGGCCGTCGCATACTGCGTTATCCGTGGTGACAGGTAATGCCTGAAATTTTATATTCTCGCCACACTCTTGACACTGTAGATCTCGGAATATCGAATTCTCTAACGATTTCCGCAATAGAATGTCCCATGCGTCTAGCTCCAGCTACCACTCCGCGTCCACAGTCTGTTAATACCAGTCGTGCAGCCACAATCACGTCAGGCTCCTTTTCATATGAGTCACCTGAGCATAAATACACTACAGGCCATTAAAATTGCTACACCAAGAAGAAATGCAGATGATAAACGGGTATTCATTGGACAAATATATTATACTAGAACTGACATGTGATTACATTTTCACACAATTTGGGTGCATAGATCCTGAGAAATCAGTACCCAGAATAACCACCTCTGGCCGTAATAACGGCCTTGATACTCCAGGGCATTGAGTCAAACAGAGCTTGGATGGCGTGTACAGGTACAGCTGCCCATGCAGCTTCAACACGATACCACAGTTCATCAAGAGTAGTGACTGGCGTATTGTGACAAGCCAGTTGCTCGTCCACCATTGACCAGACGTTACCAGTTGGTGAGAGATCTGGAGAATGTGCTGGCCAGGGCAGCAGTCGAACATTTTCTGTATCCAGGAAGGCCCGTACAGGGCCTGCAACATGCGGTCGTGCATTATCCTGCTGAAATGTAGGGTTTCGCAGGGATCGAATGAAGGGTAGAGCCACGGGTAGTAACACATCTGAAATGTAACGTCCACTGTTCAAAGTGCCGTCAATGCGAACAAGAGGTGACCGAGACGTGTAACCAATGGCATTCCATACCATCACGCCGCTTGATACGCCAGTGTGGCGATGACGAATACACGATTCCAATGTGCGTTCACTGCGATGACACCAAACACGGATGCGACCGTCATGATGCTGTAAAAAGAACCTGGATTCATTCGAAAAAATGACGTTTTGCCGTTCGTGCACCCAGGTTCGTCGTTGAGTACACCATCGCAGGCATTCCTGTCTGTGATGCAGCGTCAAGGGTAACCGCAGCCGTGTTCCCCGAGCTGATAGTCCATGCTGCTGCAAATGTCGTCGAACTGTTCGTGCAGATGGTTGTTGTCTTGCAAACGTCCCCATCTGTTGACTCGGGGATCGAGACGTGGCTGCACGATCCGTTACAGCCATGCGGATAAGACGCCTGTTATCTCGACTGCTAGTGATACGAGGCCGTTGGGATGCAGCACGGCGTTCCGTATTACCCTCCTGAACCCACCGATTCCATATTCTGCTAACAGTGATTGGATCTCGACCAACGCGAGCAGCAATGTCGCGATACGATAAACCGCAATCGCGATAGGATACAATCCGACCTTTACCAAAGTCGGAAACGTGATGGTACGCATTTCTCCTCCTTACACGAGGCATTACAACAAAGTTTCACCAGGCAACCCCGGTCAACTGCTGTTTGTGTATGAGAAATCGGTTGGAAACTTTCCTCATGTCAGCACGTTGTAGGTGTCGCCAACGGCGCCAACCTTGTGTGAATGCTCTGAAAAGCTAATCATTTGCATATCACAGCATCTTCTTCCTGTCGGTTAAATTTCGCGTCTGTTGCACATCTTCGTGGTGGAGCAATTTTAATGGCTAGTAGTGTAATAGCTCCGCCAATTCACTGCACTTTGCGCACGCGATGCTACCGCCACCTGCATACGTGCATATCGCTATCCGATGACTTTTGTCACCTCAGTGTATTGGTAGTGTGCATTTCCTCGCAACCGGTACTAAATTTTCCAGCTGACAACTTCTCTGCATTGTCATACACCTTCTCAAGGTCTGTCAGAGAAAAAATATACGGTTCCGATGTCATTGTGAAACTTGAGGGTCGTCGTTACGCCTGCCCAGTCTACGCCGAACGTAAGACGCCGTGGCGTTTTTTGCGCGCCTGTAATAGGAGCCCGCGGCGGCGGCTCGGGTTATATTTTGCGCGCGCAAGCCGGATGGCGGCGTTTGACTGAGCGCCGCGGTATATCGGAAGTGGGTCACGTGGCCAAGGCTGGGCTCGTTTCAGCACGGGACAGGTAGGTTAACCGCGGATGGGGCGGCGCGCAAGACCTGCCGCCAAGTGTTTGCCTCTGCCGCCGGCAACGCAGCTCTGCCAGTGTTTATGATTACCTGGTTAATCGGCCAGTGAAAAAAAATGTTCAAATTCAGATGTGTGTGAAATCTTATGGGACTGAACTGCTAAGGTCATCAGTCCCTAAGCTTACACACTACTTAACCTAAATTATCCTAAGGACAAACACACACACACCCATGCCCGAGGGAGGACTCGAACCTCCGCCGGGATTAGCCGCACAGCCCATGACTGCAGCGCCCCAGACCGCTCGGCTAATCCCGCGCGAATCGGCCAGTGAGTTCTCTATCATACCACACAAGGATGCATCTACATTTTTATACTCTCCGTCTTCAGGCCACGAGTGGCCTACCGGGACCATCCGACAGCCGTGTCATCCTCAGTGGAGGATGCGGATAGGAGGGGCGTGGGTTCAGCACACCGCTCTCCCAGTCGTTATGATGGTATTCTTGATCGAAGCCGCTACTATTCGGTCGAGTAGCTCCTCAATTGGCATCAGAGGCTGAGTGCAACCCGATATATGGCAACGGCGCATGGCGGCCTGGATGCTCACCCATCCAAATGCCGACCACACCTGACAGCGCTTAACTTCGGTGGTCTCATGGGAACTGTTGTATCCACCGCTGCAAGGCCGTTGACATTTTTATACACACATCAAAAAAAGTTTTGCATCACCTCGGTTTCGAGAGTTCCGGAAACTGTACAGATAATTGGAATAGAGATTAACAAATGGTTCAAATGGCTCTGAGCACTATGGGACTTAACAGCTGAGGTCATCAGTCCCCTAGAACTTAGAACTACTTAAACCTAACTAACCTAAGGACATCACACACATCAATGCCCGAGGCAGGATTCGAACCTGCGACCGTAGCGGTCGCGCGGTTCCTGACTGAAGCGCCTAGAACTGCTCGGCCACTCCGGCCGGCAGAGATTAACACAAACATCATTTCCGCCCTTTTTATTGCTCATAAAACCACACGCTGCATGTTGTAACGCCATATAGTGAGACCTCCAGAAGTGGTGGTCCAGCTTGCTGTACACATCGGTACCTCTAATACCTCTTGCATTGATGCGTGCCTGTATTCGTCGTGGCATACTATCCACAAGTTCATCAAGGCACTATTGGTCCAGATTATCCCACTCCTGAATGGCGATTCGGTGTAAATCGTCCATAAACAGCCCTTTCCAAACTATCCCAGGCATGTTCGACAGGGTTCATGTCTGGAGAACATGCTGGCCACTCTAGTCGAGCGATGTCAATATCTTGAGCGGTCCATTCGGCACGTTGTTGGGCCTAACTGTGCCGCGCTGCATCGTGTCGTGGTTGCAAAGATGGACTTTACCATGGACATTGGGAGTGAAGTTGCGTATCATGCAGCCTATTGCGCACAGTTTGAGTCGTAACACGATGTCCTGTGGCTGCACGAAAAACATTATTCAACATGGTGGCGTTGCTGTCAGGGTTCCTCCGAGCCATAATCCGTAGATAGCTGTCGTCCACTGCAGTAGTAGCCCTTCGGCGGCCTGAGCGAGGCATGTCATCGACAGTTCCTGTCTCTCTGTAGCTCCTCCATGTCCAAACAACATCGCTTTGATTCACTCGGAGACTCGTGGACACTTCCCCTGTTAAGAGCACTTCCTGGCACAAAGTAACAATGCGGACGCGATCGAACCGCGGTACTGAGCATCTGGGTATGGTTGAACTACAGACAACACGAGCCGTGTACCTCCTTCCTGGTGGAATGAATGGAACTGATCGGCTGTCGGACCCCCTTCTTCTAATAGGCGCTGCTCCTGCATGGTTGTTTTCATCTTTTGGCGGATTTAGTGACATCTCTGAACAGTCAAAAGGACTATGTCTGTGATACAATATCCATAGTCTACGTCTATCTTCAGAAGTTCTGCGAGCCGGGGTGATGCAAAACTTTTTTAGATATGTGTATTAGTCCTCCGGAAAAAATGAACTGGACCTTTTTGTAAGAAATTTAAGGTAGTTATATTTTGCACTGAGATTCGTTTTCGCTAGAGGCCATAGTTTCCTAATTATTCAAGAAAAACGTGCAAACGTGATATTCGAACTTTTTTTCTTGAATAACCTGAAAACTCTGGCCTTCTTACAAAACGTGATAACAGTACAGAATTTAGCTAAATTAAATTTACTACAATACAGTCCTGTTCATATTTTCTTTAGGTCTAATAGTTTACACATAGCAAGCGAAAGAATATGAAAATGATGTACATGGTATTTGAAGTCACTGTGGGCTGCATAAAACCCATTGGTATGGGCAGATGAGTCATCCTGTGTATATCTTTCAACGTTCCTGAGCCGCGCGGGGTAGCCGCGCGGTCTAGACGCCTTGTTACGGTTCGTGCAGCTCCCCCCGTCGGAGGTTCGAGTCTTCCCTCAGACAGGAGTGTGTGTGTTGTCCTTAGTGTAAGTTAAAGTTAGATTAAGCAATGTCTAGACCTAGGGAACGATGACCTCAGCAGTTCGGCCCCGTAGTATCTTACCACAAATTTCCAAAAATTCCTGAGTTGTGTGAAACCCGTGACATATGCATTGTTCGTCAGCAGTACGCACAACTCACCTATGAAGAGACTACATTGCACAATACTTCGTGACATGTCTCAGTGAATGTGTTGTAATGAAACAGCTACATATGCAATGAATATCATCTCTAATATATTCAACTTTTATATTTACGAGCGTCACACAGATATTTCAGGAGAGATATCGCCTGCTATATCGCCTCCCTCCACCCCTCGCACACACGAGCGATTTATCAAACAATTTCAACCCGAAGTTCCATAGCTGCTGCATTGTGAACTCTTGTTGTGGTGAATGAGCTGTTACGTTTAGCACAGTTGCCAATCGATCACCATATGTCGACTAATACATCTTTACTTTTTTTTATTTAAAAACAGGAGCTGATATTCTACATCTACTTCTACATGAATACCCTGTAAATCACATTTAAGTGCTTGGCAGAGGGTTCACCGAATCACCTTCACAATTCTCTACTATTCCAATTTCGTATGGCGCGCGGAAAAAAAACGAACACTTATATCTTTCCGCGCGAGCTCTGATTTCCGTTATTTTATTATGGTGATCGTTTCTCCATATGTAGGTCGGCGTCAACAAAATATTTTCTCTTTCGGAGGAGAAAGCTGGTGATTGAAATTTCGTGAGAAGATTCCGCCGCAACGAAAAAACTCCTTTGTTTTAATGATGTCCACCCCAGATCCTGTATCATTTCAGTTACACTCTCTCCCCTATTAAGCGATAATACAAAATGTGCTGCCCTTCTTTGAACTTTTTCGATGTACTCCGTCAATACTATCTAGTAAGGATCCCACACCGAGCAGCACTATTCTAAAAGAGGACGGACAAGCGTAGTGTAGGCAGTCTCCTTAGCAGATCTGTTACATTTTTTAAGTGTCCTGCCAATAAAACGCAGCCTTTGGTTAGGCTTCCCCACAACATTTTCTATGTGTTCCTTGCAATTTTAGTTGTTCGTAATTGAAATTCCCAGGTATTTAGTTGAATTTACGTCTTTTAGATCTGACTGATTTATCGTGTAGCCGAAGTTTAACGGATTCCTTTTAGCACTCATGTGGATGACCTCACACTTTCGTTATTTACGGTCGATTGCCAATTTTCACACCATACAGATATCTTTTCTAAACCGTTTTGCAATTTGTTTTGCCGGCCGGAGTGGCCGCGCTGTTCTAGGCGCTACAGTCTGGAGTCAAGCGACCGCTACTGTCGCAGGTTCGAATCCTGCCACGGGCATGGATGTGTGTGGTGTCCTTAGGTTAGTTAGTTTTAATTAGTTCTATGTTCTAGGCGACTGATGACCTCAGAAGTTAAGTCGCATAGTGCTCAGAGCCATTTTTTTTTTTTTTTTTTTTTTGCAATTTGTTTTGTGTTTTGATGTTCTGATGACTTTACTAGTCGATAAACGACAGCGTCATCTGCAGAGAACATAAGACGGCTTCTCAGGTTGTCTCGCAAATAGTTTATATATATAAGGAACAGCAAAGGGCCTGTAACACTACCTTGGGGAACGCCTGAAATCACTTCTGTTTTACTCGATGACTTTCCGTCAGTTACTACGAACTGTAACCCGTCTGACAGGAAATCACGAATCCAGTCACGTAACTGAGACGATATTTCATAAGCACGCAATTTCACTACAAGCCGCTTGTGTGGTACAGTGCCAAAAGCCTTCCGGATATCGAGAAATACGGAGTCAGTTTGAAATCCCTTGTCAATAGCACTCAACAATCCGTGCGAGTAAAGAGCTAGTTGTGTTTCACAATAACGATGTTTTCTAAATCCATGTTGACTGTGTGTCAGTAGGCCGTTTTATTCGACGTAATTCATAATGTTCGAACACCAAAAATGTTCCAAAATCCTGCTACATATCGACGTTAATGATGTGGGCCTGTAATTTATTAATTAAACATACCGTGGAAAGTTTTTCTAAGAAACTACAGATTATATTAAAGCATATTTTTCATTTTTCATTGCCGCCAGTTGTTTAGGGTACATCTTCTCTGTCAGTATTTCGCAAAATACATCTGACAGTCTCAATTCAATTTTCGTTTATATGTCTTGTAGTTTAACTATAGGTATTTACACTATGGCTTTGCAGTCTCCAAGTGTCTATAAAACTGTCATCAGTAGCAGTGTAACTCGTTCCCTTGATATGTCTAAATTTTGTGAGTAACCTAGCATAGCTAGCTTATAGCCCAATAAATTTAATTCAAAATCTCCATTTAATATTGACTCATTCAGTTTAGAAGTCAAATTGCCAAATTGTTTGATGAATACTTTAAAATCACCGGCTGGTGCCCACTATACTGCGATAATTAGTATTAACTTTGATTTCTACGTCACAAGCTTCAAAATAATGATCACTGCGAAATCTGAGGACATCAGTATTTTGTATTTGTATGCTATCTTAACGTAAGTGGGAAGTCCTACCTCGACTTTATTTTTAGAAGTGGTATCTGATTCTTGAATAACACTGTAGCGTGGCCGTAGCGGAACGAAACAAAACTGCACATCCAAACTTAACAGTTAGACAAACGGATAGTAGCCGCATTACGACACATGGCCGCAGGCTGTTCGTCGTATTCCTCGAAAATTACAATAATCAACGATCGATCACTGCGAAGTGCGATTTGCACACAGAGGCCTGATCTACTGGCAGATGGCTGCATAATAAAGCACTAGTGACCTATGTAAACAAATATGTGAACTATGAAACGTTCACTTGATATTTACCGTTGTAAGTTTACATTTCAATACATACATACGAGGGCTATTCGGAAGGTAAGGAACAATCGGTTGCGAAATGGAAACAACAGTGAAAATTGGATGAATCTTTGCACAGATGTGTTGGGCAGTGTCTCTAGCATGCTCGTAGATAGCGTCACGTAGCTCTTTTCATTGCTGAGCGTACAGTGAGCGCGTGAAGACACCTAGAAAATAGTCTCTCCCGCCAAGTAAGGATGCCTGCCATGAGGCTTCGCCTGATCTCATGCAACCCCACAAAACATAACTGTCATGCATTTCTCTCTTCATGACAGTTCAAGGCCGCACACTGCAGGGGCAATGAGGATTCTCCTGCAGCATTTTCGATGGGAAGTGATTGATGACCCATCAGCCAGCCAGGACTTCGCTCCTTCTTATTTTCGTCTCTGCTCATATAAACCATTGGCTATGAAGACAATATTTCGGCAAAGACAAATTATTGCAGTCCAGTGCAGGAAAGTGTCGAGAGCACAGAAGCCAGCCTTCTATGGCGAAGGTATTGGAAACGCCGCGGCAGATGTCTAACGGAGCGGAGAAGCAGCTGGAAGGTGTAACTAACTCTTGCTAATAAAACATTTTTGATTTTCGCTGTGGTTTCCATTTCGCGAGCGATCGTTCCTGATTTCCGAATAGCTCTCATATATACGACACTTTAAATTTCTACATCTACATCTACATATATACTCCGCTAGCCACCAAGCGGTGTGTGGCGGAGGACACAATTCGCGCCAAAGTCATATTTCCCCCCTCTGTTCCACTCGCGGATCGCGCGAGGGAAAAACGACTGTCTGAACGCCTCAGTAAGAGCTCTTATTTCCCTTATCTTTGAATGGTGATCATTACGCGATTTGGAGGTTGGTGGTAATAATATATGCTCTACATCCTCGGTGAAGACTGGATTTCGGAATTTAGGGAGCAGCCTCTTCTGTTTAGCGCGTCGTCTATCTGCAATTGTGTCCCACTTCAAACTTTCTATGAGATTTGCAACGCTTTCGCTATGGCTAAATGTACCAGTCACGAATCTTGCCGCTCTTCTTTGGACCGTCTCAATCTCTTGAATCAGACTCAACTCGTAAGGGTCCCATACAGACGAACAATACTCCAAGACTGGACGAACTATCGTATTGTAAGCTATTTCCTTTGTTGAAGGACTGCATCGCTTCAGGATTCTACCAATAAACCGCAATCTAGAGTCCTCCTTACCAATTACTTGTGTAATCTGATCATTCCATTTGAGGTCATTTCGAATAGTCACACCCAGATATTGAGGGACTACCGCTTTCAAAGACTGGGCATTTATTTTGTACTCGTACGTTAATGGGGATTTCGCCTTGTTATACGCAGTAGGTTACACTTACTGATATTGAGAGATAACTGCCAGTCATTACACCACGCATTTATTTTCTGCAAATCCTCATTGATTTGTTCACAACTTTCGGGTGATACTACTTTTCTGTAGATGTAAACAACGGTTTTAGATATAGGAGCCGTTAAGCTATACAAGATGTCAGATTAACACCATGGATTACAGGCATAAAGAGACTAGGCCGACGACCAAATAAGTGTTCAAAAGTCAGAAAATTCCAATAATAAACTTAAGGAATGGTTTTTAAGCCGAAATTTCCATTATATTCCAAGATAGTAGTAAACGAACAAACGAATAGCCTATGTGTCACATTTTCACCTTTTAAGCTATGATATTAGCTACTTATATTAAAACAACATCAGTAATAAATTAAACAAGTTTGTAATGATACGTGGCTCACAGAACAAAGGAAGGCAATGCAATGAAGTGAGCTATACAGGCACGACTCTCGAGCCGCCCTCAGAGTTTTACTTCCGCCAGTACCTCATCTCCTGCTTTCCAAACTTCACAGAAGCTCTCCAGTATACAACATTTGAGGGCGACTCATATGTCATGCCTGGACAGCTCAGTGCGTAAGAGCAATGTCCTCGAAGGGCAAGGTTCTGGGTTTGAGTGCTGGTCCAAAGCAAAGTTTTAATCAGCGAGGAAGTTTAAAGAAAGGTTCACTCCTCACTTTACAGTGTAGGATTCATACTGAAGAAAATGGAGGACACAAAGGAAAAATTTTGTAGAGTAATAGCTACCCCTATAATAAGATTCGAGGGTGAATAGTCAATGCTGACCAAGAGTGACAAAAAAGAAAACAGTCAGGTGAAATGCAATTTTTAATGAAAGTAAATGGTCAGATACCAAGTACACAGCAGCATTACAACAAAAACTTAATACGCAGGCTGTTTAAAAAGTACGTCACATATTCCTAAGTATTCGTAAGAACTAGAAAAAAAGGTCTTATAACGACACGTCTGGAACCAATACCTGTACAGATTTGGGGCGATGGAGATCCCCAGTTCTTAACGTGCATTTGTTTAATGGATGACGTAGGATTCTTAAGAGATGTCACGGTAAATTACAACAATATGCTTGTGTTGGCAGATGTAAACACTAGAAAAATCATGGATGTGCTTCAGTATCGGTGTTGAAAGGTGACAGGCTTTTGCCAGCCGACTTTTATACTCACTTCACAGGCCTATTTCATTTAAAAATGTTCTCTTTCTTTCTGATTAAAAGTTTTTTCTCTTTGTTAAAGTACTTTACTAACTGATGGGGGAAAAATCCGAATATCGTTGCTTGTGAGTTGTGTGAATGCAGTCTGGTGTTACCTGCCTGGGAAAGAAACGGAAAAATTTGCTGGGAGCCACTAGCGAGGCGAACCCTCGGCTCCAGACCACGGTGACGGGACGCGGGACGCCGAGTTGACTTGTAGAAAGTAGAACAGAAAAAATCCCTGGGTGAAAAGAAGCACTGAAGTATCTGAAAACGACCGGGCATCCTCCGGCCCGGGGGGTTGACCTCTATAAGGAAGGGCCTCGACAGGAGGTTAAAAAGTTTCAAGAACGAAAGGGACCCATTGGCGCAGCGATAGTGACACCAACGTCTTCTGCGCGGGCGCCGTCAGTTTTGGTAGTGGGAGACGATGTAACTGTATGGTCAGATTTGAACAGAGTCGCGCATTTTTTGGCGAGAAATTTTGTCAGCGAGAAACCATCTCGTTGGCCCGGGTCAAATACCTGGTACTGCTACTGTTTTGTGAATCGCGGCGGCGCGGAAATATCTTCAAGACAGAAGAAGAGAGAGATTTTTCGTAGCAGTGCTGGGGGAGACGGAGTTGAAGGTAGTTGGCGTGACGCGGTTGAGACCAGTGCTATCGTGCGAATTTTTTGAGGACGATTATCGACCTTTCGATCCAAGTCGTTAGATTTCAGATTCAACACTGCAGTTAGTACATTGAGAGTGTATTTAATAGCCGAGTGTGGAAAACAGTGGTTTTGTGCCATACTGTGAACTTGTAAGAAGGAGCGTAGAGTCTGGGGTCACGATCGGGTATTCTTATTTGGAAAGCGTGCACGCAAGTCCGGCACGCGGTGGCGTACATTTCAATGGGCCGCGATTCACCGAATTGGTGAAGACGCAGCGGTTGCACTGGCACACCTTCACCAGCATCTTGTAGGCAGCAGATCAACGTAAAGTGCGACAACTCCGTGAGAAGTTCCAGCAAATACCCACTTGCAGGTGATTTGTACCGTAGCTCGCGTAATCCAACTTCTAAAATCTACTTTTTTTATATTGATACTGAATGGTGTGGACCTGTGTGATTTCAGCAATAGCTGTGTCAAATAAATGTGTTAGTTAAAATTCAGCATACAGTTCTGCATTCATATCATGTCATTACTAGAGATATTTAGAAAGAAGGGATCCATTTACCTCATGTTTTTAAATACTTTATGTAGACGTTGAACCGAGCCAAGAAAGATACAAGCAACTGCGAATGGTCAATCTGATGAATTTCTACTAGTTACTCAGGAAGTATCGTGAGCTGATATCATCTGTTGAACTCAAAGATTCATTTGGTAACTTTTCAATACTGACTGGATCATAGCTAAAATTACTTGATCAAACAACTACTACACTTTTGCGTGAAGGAAGGAAAACTCTTCTGAATTTAAAATACGCTTAATGCTCAATCGTCAGTTCAAATTCTAATATCAGCGTCATCCGAAACTTTGCGCGCATATTAAGTCAAGGCTCAGTCAAATATATAAAACAGTAATTTCTTGAGTCAATGGGCAAGTAGCAACAGAATAAGGTGCCTTGATATACCATTATTTCACCAGTTATAGCGGATCTTCGCTGAAGAAAATATAACAAATAGGATACAAGTAATCATGACTGACATCTGTCTCTCTCTCAGCTATAAAGCAAACGTAAATTTATGTTTTTGTTGCAAACCAACAACTTCCACCATCATTACATCATTACTCTTCCTAACCGCCCCCCCCCCCCCCCCGGTCCACTCAAATGCATGGGCAGAAATTGTTGGTGTCACCATTTGGCAAACACAGTGTACACACAGTTAAAAATAATAATGGCCTCAAAGTAATGGACTATCCTATATCAAGAAATTTTGTAGGCCTTGTTTTCCATATAAAAATACACATAAACTTACATGGGTCTCCCCGTATGGGATTACACGAAATCAAATTGATCATGTGGCCCACTAATCCAGAGAAATCATCAAACAAGCAAAACAGATATTAAGAGCTGTCAAGTAACGGTATTTGACTGAGACTACTTTTTAGATTAACTAACTTGCGTATTTCGTCACCCCAAAGGAAATGGCAAAAAAAAATTAATTAATTAAAATGCCTCCAAATATGATACACCGAAACTCAGATTATATGAGAATTCGTAGAGAATTTCACAAAAAAAGTAGTGTGAGTCTGTCTATAAGTGGCCAGTCAGATACAAATTACTGGAAATGCTTAAAGGACGCAATAAGGAACACCTCAAATAAAATTTTGTTGTTAAAGAAACGGAGTGAGAACTCGTGGTTTAACGAGGATGGTCCTAAAGCTTTTGCTGACAGAAATGCAACAAGAATAAAGTTCATACAAAATCAAAATAATGAGAACAAAGTCATAATTACCCAAAAACAAAATGCTTGTCGCTCTTTAATGTGAAAGAAAAAATGAGATTCAGTCAAAGAAAGATTGAATAAAATAGAAAATATACGGAGGACAGACACCAGGGTTTTTTTCTACTGTATACACACTGGATAAAAGAAATAACAATAATTATTCTTGCAACCACACGAAAGATGTAAGTGAGAATTTGATAACAGAACCGATACATACTAAAGACGCATGGATATGCTATTTTGAAACACTTCCAAATTATAATAGCCACATTATCTCAGACGTCAGTAATATAAAGTTTGAAACTGCTGGAATGCTACTTGAGGAAGGCTCTCTACGAAAAGCGAAACAACTTGTATGGAACCTAAACAGATATAAAACACCCTATATCTGGGAAATAATGAATCTACCTATACTTAGAAAACTCCATAGTCTCACGGTCATGATCTGAAAAGAATAGGAAAGTCCAGAAGAATGAAAATATGTTTTAATCCACACGACATATAAAAAAGGTACATGTATCTGCAACAGTTAAAGGGAATAGCATCATTGAAATCTCCATAAAAATACATACAAACATAATTTTATCAAGATTGCAACCGTTTATGGAAGAGACTGTTGATGTAAAAGACGATTTTAGAAGAAACAAACGAACAACAGATATTTTCATTTTAGAAGACCTACTTGAAAAGAAACTGGAGTATCTTCAGGATGTACACACGGTTTTCGTAGACTATAAGTAAGCATTTGACAGTATTAACAGAAACTGTCTGTGGATGACCATGAAAGAATCTGAAATCCTAGACAAATAATTACAGCTGAAAAAATGTGCATTAAAATTCAAAATTTAGTGTCAAAGTACAAAAGAGTCTCTTGGAAATGGTGTATGTTTCTCTCAGAGTCAAAGAAGAAGATGTTTTATCACCATCACTTTTCAAAAGCGTTATGGAACAGATCATGAAGAAAGTAAAATCATCAGAACTTGGAACAAAATTAGAGCACAATATTAACATACTGGCATATGTAGATGAGATCAAAAGCTTAGTATAAAATTAACAAGAAATTAATTCACTCACAACAGTTGACCTGGAACAGGACTAGAAATGAATACTAGTAAAACAAAATGTTTCATTGTTTCATGACCATGTAAATAGATCATAACTTGAAAGCTAGCGCAGAGAAACTCGAAATAGTAACTGAGATCATTTATCCCGGAGCCTCGCCAACTACAGACGACCGTGTCACAGAAGAAAGAGATAGCATAACAAAGGGAGCCAATAAATGTTATTTCGCATTATGAGCATATTAAAAAGTAAATTTATTTAAAGAAATATAGAGGAAAGAAGCAAAATTAAGAGTCTTTGAAAGGAAATTTTTGAGGAAGAGATTTTTCTGGATTGAAGACTAGAGGCGACTGCTATTTTAAAAGCTATACTGAAAAATATTGTAGTCCGACGCCGATCCGAATCCGAGCTTTCCATTTCCAGGCACTCGTTTCACCGTTAGAGCACCGGGACTGGCATGGACTATCGTAAATTTCATTGTTGTGCGGAGTTGTGGCGGCTGTTTACTGCTTTCCCGCCAGATACAGTCTTCTAAGTAGCTGACCAGCTTGTAGTACTCCTCATTTCCACGAGATGTCACTCCAAACGCCAATTAAATGTGGAACCGATAACATTAAATACACACAACGTGATCAAAAGTATCCGGACACCACCAAAAACATACGTTTCTATATTAGGTGCATTGTGCTGTCACCTACTGCCAGGTACTCCATATCAGCGACCTCTGTAGTTTTTAGATGTCGTGAGAGAGCAGAATGGGGTACTTCGTGGAACTCACGGACTTCGAACGTCGTCAGGTGATTGGGTGTCACTTGCGTCATACGTCTCTACACGAGATCCCCACACTCCTAAACACCCTTAGGTTCACTGTGAAGTGGAAACGTGAAGGGACTCTTACAGCACAAAAGCGTACAGGCCGACCTCGTCTATTGACTGACAGAAACCGCGACAGGTGAAGAGGGTCGTAATGTGTAATAGGCAGACATCTATCCAGACCATCACACAGGAATTCCAAACTGCATCAGGATCCACTGCAAGTACTATGACAGTTAGGCGGGAGGTGAGAAAACTTGAATTTCATGTGGAACGGCTGATCATAAGCAACACATCACGCCGGTAAGCCGGCCGGGGTGGCCGAGTGGTTCTGGAACTGCGCGACGGCTAGGGTCGCAGGTTCGAGTCCTGTCCCGGGCATGGATGTGTGTGATGTCCTTAGTTAGGTTTAAGTAGTTCTAAGTTCTAGGGGACTGATGACCTCAGATGTTAAGTCCCATGGTGCTCAGAGCCATTTGAACCATTTTTGCCGGCCGCTGGTGGCCGAGCGGTTCTGGCGCTACAGTCTGGAACCGCGCGACCGCAACGGTCGCAGGTTCGAATCCTGCCTCGGGCGTGGATGTGTGTGTTGTCCTTAGGTTAGTTAGGTTTAAGTAGTTCTAAGTTCTAGGGGACTTATGACCTCAGCAGTTGAGTCCCATAGTGCTCAGAGCCATTTGAACCATTTTTGAACGCCGGTAAATATCAAACGACGCCTCGCTTTGTGTAAGGAGCGTAAACATTGGACGATTGAACAGTGGAAAAACGTGTGGAGTGACGAATCACGGTACACAATGTGGCAATCCGATGCAGGGTGTGGATGTGGCGAGTGCCCCGTGAAAGTCATCTGCCAGCGTGGGTAGTGCCAACAGTAAAATACGGAGGCGGTGGTGTTATGGTGTGATCATGTTTTTCATGTAGGGGGCTTGCACCCCTTGTTGTTTGCGTGCACAGGCCTCCATTGATGCTTTAAGCGCCGTCTTGGTTCCCACTCTTTAAGAGCAATTCGGGGATGGCGATAGCATCTTTCAACACTATCGAGCAACGGTCATAGTGCACGGCCTGTGGCGGAGTGGTTACACAACAATAACATCCCAATAATGGACTGGCCTGCACAGAGTCCTGACCTGAATCCTATAGAACACCTCTGGGATGTTGTGGAACGCAGACTTCGTGCCAGGCCTTACCGACCGACATCAATACCGTTCCTCAGTGCAACACCCCGTGAAGAATGGGCTGCCATTCCCCAAGAAACCTTCCAGCACCTGACTGAACGTATGCCTGTGAGAGTGGAACCTGTCATGACGGCTAAGGGTGGGCCAACACGATACTGTTTCCAGCATTATCGATGGAGGGCACCACGAACTTTTGAGTCTTTTCAGCCAGGTGTTATGATAGTTTTGATCACATAGTGTATTACAGGCTCATCTTTACCTCACGGTGCCGGCCGGAGTGGCCGAGCGGTTAAAGGCGCTACAGTCTGTAACCGCACGACCGCTACGGTCGCAGGTTCGAATCCTGCCTCGGGCATGGATGTGTGTGACGTCCTTAGGTTAATTAGGTTTAAGTAGTTCTAAGTTCTAGGGGACTTATGACCACAGCAGTTGAGTCCCATAGTGCTCAGAGCCATTTTTTTTTTTTACCTCACGGTAATATATTTTATACACAAACGTGAAACCCGCACGAAAATGGCTACAGTAGTTCCTGAAATTAGTATTCACGTTCAGACAGAAACCGTGACAGGAGACTTCCATTGATAATGCACGAGATGTTAGGCTGGACCCAGGGGAGATGTTATGGACTTATACATAGATGCATACTGTCCCTCGCTACAGCACAGCTAATTCCATGTTACTTTATCCATTTTTGACCTTGTGAACTCTAGCGGCCGTTAATGGTAGTTGTTGAATAACACAAACAGCTACAAATACTTAAAAAATGCTCTATTTAAGTGTCATAATCGGTTTCGGGATACAATGCCCTCTATGAAATACCTAACATTTTTCAATTACATTGGCATTTTGCTCAGCAGCTCGTCTGCTCCAGCGCTCAGCAAGAACGTTTGAATATTTAGAACCATTTTATATGTTGTTTCATTAATAAAAACACGCTAATGTGCCTGCATTTATTTAAGTGTTTGCCATCTGAATATGGGCATGGTAGCCGGAAACCTATTATGGCATTGAAATAAAGCGTTTTGAAAATATTTCTGGCTGGTAGCATTATTAAACAACAACAACACTTTCCCTCTAGTTTCGCGGTTTAGTGTAACATTCTCATCTTTATTTTTCTCGTCAGGTATCCTCTATTATCAATTAGGCTCTTGCTTGAGCAATTTTATCTCTGCTGCTGTCTCACTTCCATTTGTCTCGAAATAGATGAAAACTGGAGAAGCAGGTCTACTTTGTATGATCCCGGTGGACATTTCACTGAGCGAAAGCAAAGAGAGGCGTTGTTGTGTTTTGTGGCATATTAAACGAGTAAACTGTGAGTCTGACACTTGGGCATGGACCACATTAATTAATAATCTTTTCATTTATTTCATACTAGCTTAGCGCCTGCTGCGTTGCTCGCGTAGGCTGTATGGTCAGCACAGATTTTTTTTTTGTCTCTCTTTAACTTTTCACGTTGCTCACATATTGCAATACATTCTAAACTTTTGACACTAGTAAAGACCACAGAAACATGGTATACTCCGACTGTACCTCTGACCAAAGAGCGATTGCGGCAACTGGAGTCCAAGGTGGTTGTTAGTCATCCTTGTTGCGTTGTTGTGCAGATATTTCCACAGCAACTTTCATCCCCTAAAACGTATTTCTTTATTTCTAACCGGAAAACTGAAATTCCAGTTTCGTAGGTTTAGCTTTAAAAATTCATTCATAATGAAATATTTTCATAAAACATTTCGTCTCCTGTTTCTCACCCTTAGGGATTGAATTCTCAAAAACAGTGAAACACTTTTTTAAATTTCTGTCGGAGAAGCCAAATACATATTTTCATAGCTTTAGCTGCAAAGATGCGTGCTTAAGGAAATATTCCCATAAAAACTTCCATCCCATATTTCACCCTCGTAGAATTCACTTTCCAAAAAAAGTGAAACACGTGTTTCTTTTTTATTTCTAACCAGGAAGCCAAATATCAATTTTCATGGATTTAACATCAAAAATGCTTTCACAATGAAATATTTTTGTAAAACATCTGCTCTCCTACTTCATCCCTTTAGGGTTTGAATTTCCGAAAACACTGAACCACTTGCTTTATTTTATTTGTAACTGGAGTCCAAGAGTAGCTTTAAAAATACTTTATTAGTTATTTACGAAAGATTTATTTCCAAAATAAACCTTCACCCATTATTTCAGCACCATAGAAGTTAAATTTCTAAAAATGCCGAAACATGTATAATTTAATTTCTGACCGAGAAACCAAATACCAATTTTTGTGGCTCTAGCTTCGCAATTGCCTTAATAGTGACATATTTTAAAAACTTTTCATCCCCTATTTCACGTCCATGTTAAACGACCACTACAGTATAAGATCAACAACCTTTGCAAATTTCAGGTTTCTATCCTTAGTGGCTTGGGTTGGGCGGTGATGAGCCAGTGACTCAATCAGTCGCGACATTGCCTTTTATATAGAGAGATTTCTTCCACTAGTCGTCGCAGCAGATTACATACGACGGTATCTTTTTAGCTTTCTCCGACCTGTGATGTGGTTTATCCTGCCAGTTACAGGAGCATCAGTAGTTTAATGTCCAGCTTGAAGAACTGATAACGGACAGAAAACACTCTAGGACCGTTGGAGGAATAACTTCGGATCGTTGCATTTGCAATCGAACACTGACACTTTTTGTTTTCAAAGGAAATGTGGTTTTGTTACCTCATGATAATTATCATCCTTGAGTAAAAAGGATCGACCAGCTTTCATTTTGGTTGCCACCATTTGGTCCGTGTCTGCAGCTGGTCAGCGGGTCTGACTGCCATGGGAGGACCACGGTTCAATACCAGTCCGTTCCCTCAGATATGCGTGCAATCGTGAGCTGCGGCCGCTCTCACAGAACGGCAGTGTTTATACCGAGTGAACTCACTGCTTCCTTTCGTGGTACCGCCTCGTAATTGTAAGTACAGCTTTGAGAGGAATTGCGTACGTCCATTTTTCATTTTTTGGAGCTGGCTGTTACATGAAGTAAAGCTGAATGATGAGGAATTTTTCATCTACATCTACATGTACATGGATTCTCTGCAAATCACATTTAAGTGTCTGTCAGAGGGTTCATAGGATCAACTTCACAATAATTCTCTATTATTCCAATCTCATACAGCGCGAGCTGTGATTTCCCTTACTTTATTACGGTGATCGTTTCTCCTACGTAGGTCGGCGTCAACAAAATATTTTCTCATTCAGAGGAGAAAGTTGGTGATTGGAATTTCGTGAGAAGATTCCGTCGCAACGGAAAACGCCTTGTCCATCCCAAATCCTGTATCATGTCAGTGACGCTCTCCCCCCTATTTCGCGATAATACAAAACGTGTTGTCCTTATTTGAACTTTCTCTATATACTCCGTCAATCCTTCCTGGTAAGGATCCCAGACTGCGCAGCAGTATTCTGTAAGAGGACGGACAAGCGAAGTGTAGGCAGTCTCTTTAGTAGATCTGTTCCATTTTCGAAGTGTCCTGCCAATAAAACGCAGTCTTTGGTTAGCCATCCTCACAACATATTCTATGTGTTCCTTCCAATTTAAGTTGTTCGTAATTGTAATTCCTAGGTATTTAGTTGAATTTACGGCCTTTAGATTTGACTGATTTATCGTGTAACCGAAGTTGAACGTATTCTTTTAGTACTCATATGGATGACCTCACACTTTCGTTATTTAGAGTCATTTGCCAATTTTCGCATCATACAGATATCTTTTCTAAACCGTTTTGCAATTTGTTTTGATCTCCTGATGACTTTATTGGTTGATAAACGACAGTGTCATCTGCAAACAACCGAAGACGGCTGCTCAGATTGCTCTCCTAAAACGTTTATTTAGATGAGGATCAGCAAAGGGCCTATAACACTACCTTGGGAAACACCAGAAATCGCTTCTGTTTTACTCGATGACTTTCCGTCACGTAACTCAAACGATAATCAATAATCACGCCATTTCACTACAAGCTGCTTGTGTGGTACAGTGTCAAAAGCCTTATGAAAATCGCTGTTAAAATGTATAACGTTACAAAAAGTGATTTGTGAATTGTAGCAGTCCTGAAGTTTGTGGAAGAACAGTACATAATACGAACGGTGCCGATAAATTTAAGCAAAACGATTGCTGAGTAAGCACAGTTGAAATTATTTATGCTGTTTCGTTTTTACGATCTGCCAGTATTTATAATTTGCCCTTTAAAGTTTCATCTGGAAAAAACACGAGCTAACCTGAAGATTTATGGCACGGTCTACCATGTCAAGAAGGATACTGGGTGAGAGAAGTGGTTTTATGTTAAACTGCAGAGTGGCACATGAAATGCCATTGGCTAATAAATATTTTATTTTCAGGTTGGCAACATTGAAATGTTGTGACGCGTAGCCGTAGTTCCCGTATGGTTTCCCAGAAGACAGCACTTGTCAATATCACGCGTACGTGTCGCCACAACTTCAGTTTAGTAAAATGCCTCACAAAGGCCAGCTGACGCTAGAGCAGAAAGTGAAGACTTTTATTTGACGCAGAAGGGTGGGCCCCCCTTGCAGGCAGACAGGGCGTAGACTAAACAAAGAACTGGAAACTGACGGCAGTATTTTCGAGACGAAGCGACCTCGTGCCAACGCAGGCCGTACTCCACAGATTATCGAGGTTGTGAGAGTGGCTTTGACACGTAGTCGTAGGAAATTCACGAGGTGAACTTCAGCCGAACTGGGCATCTCAAGTCGTTCTCTTCAGAGAATACTTCAAGCTCACGCGAAATTATTCCCATAGAAAATTGTACTGTTGCACAAACTGACCGAAAATGAGTAGGTACGGTGATTACAGTCTGAGATTTCAGCTCTTGCAAATGATTATCTTGTGATTCCGGTGAGGCGTGCCTACGTCCATCTGAATGGTAGCGTCAATAGGCAGAATATCAGATTTTGGACGCGGGAAGCTTCCGATGTTGTACACAAGACTAAAGATTATCGAGAAAAAGTGTGTAAATAGGGTGCCACTTCCAGCCACGGAATCATTCGGCACAGTCAACAGTGCGCGCTGTGCGGACATTTTGCGGAATAATTTTCTTCCACTACTTTATGAAAAAGGGTTACTAATGCAGATTAATGAAAGATGGAGGTAGTCGTCATACAGCATACGCTATTCAGTATTTCCAGCACAGATATTTCGGGCACCTTGTCATGTCCTATCGATATCCAGAACGTTTTCATTCGGTTATGTACCCCGCCACAGAGCCCTGTGATTATTTATTATGAGGACATCTGAATGGAACAGTCTACCGCAACAGACCATGCAATGTATGGCAACAGCGAGAGGTTTTTGAGGGAATCACAAAATTGACGTAGGACACTCGGAAACACCGCAGTTCGTCTCGAATTAGTGGTACCTAGCAAGATGAACATATGGAACACGTACTGTACTCTCGCTGAGAATACAAATTCTCATGATTAATGTAAAAAATGGAGAAAATCATGTTTTGTTTATCAAAAGTTATATAAGCAATTTTCAATGTATGAAATTTCCTGCGCCACCTGTAATTGGAATCAGGGTACCTGGATTGGATTTGCAGAGGTAGATCCCGTTCCATCTTTTTATTTGCAGCCTCAGAGCGTATACAGGGTGAGTCACCTAACGTTACCGCTGGATATATTTCGTAAACCACAACAAATACTGACGAATCGATTCCACAGACCGAACGTGAGGAGAGGGGCTAGTGTAATTGGTTAATACAAACCATTAAAAAATGCACGGAAGTATGTTTTTTAACACAAACCTACGTTTTTTTTTAAATGGAACCCCATTAGTTTTGTGAGCACATCTGAACATATAAACAAATATGTAATCAGTGCCGTTTGTTGCATTGTAAAATGTTAATTACATCCGGAGATATTGTAACCTAAAGTTGACGCTTGAGTACCACTCCTCCGCTGTTCGATCGTGTGTATCGGAGAGCACCGAATTACGTAGGGATCCAAAGGGAACGGTGATGGAGCTTAGGTACAGAAGAGACTGGAACAGCACATTACGTCCACATGCTAACACCTGTTTATTGGTCTTTTTCACTGACGCACATGTACATTACCGTGAGGGGTGAGGTACACGTTAAGTGACAGCAGCATTTCTAACGATTTTTGTAACGATCTGCACCTAATATTAGCTCCCTTACAGGACCACGTTCATATTTATTTAGAATGTCTGTTTAACTTCCTGGGCTTGAGAAGACACTTCAGATGTTTTGTCCATTTGTGTACTAAGTGGTAAGCTAAGTTTGCACATATTAGTACACTCCCTGTGCAGACACAAAAAGGGCGAACACTGACAAAGAGAGGAGGAATTAGTCTTACCAGCACAGAGTCGGAATGAAAATAAACCATAAAATACGAAAATGTTACGTTGCAGCAGAAACAGGATTAGCAAAAAACGCAGTATCAAAATTGGAGACTATATAGTAGACGAAGTGAAGCAATGCTCATATTTTGCAACCAAAATAATGTGTGACAGACGAAGCAAGGTGGATGTAAGAAGCAGAGCAGCACAGAGAAAGAAAACTTTCTTTGCCAAAAGAAGTCTACTGGTCTCAAAACACGCATTAACTTGAGAAGGAAATTTCTTGGGTTTTGTGTATCAAGTACAGCATTCTATGGAAACGTATCACGGACTGCGGGAAACCCGAAAAGAATAGAATCGACGCTTTTGAGATTGGTGTTACAGAAGGACGCTGAGAAATAAATAGATAATAAAATGCTTTACTTCAGAATCGGTGGTGTAAGAAATATATGAAAATTTCTAACTAAAAGAAGGGATAGAACGATAGGACATGTGTTATGCCATCAGGGAATATCAGGGAAGAAACAGCCACAGAGGGCAAAAGCTGTAGGTGAACACAGAATTAGTAATTCAGGAATTGAGTACTTAGGACGAAGAGCTACTCTGAGATCAAAAGATTGACGCAAGAAAGGAAACTATGGTGAGGTTCATCAAATTAGCCAAAATGCTGTCGCACTTATCAAAATTATATCGCAGTTACAGGAAAAGGCGTGACTAGGTGTAAGCATCTCATGAATATATAAATAGGTTGTCACATTATAATTTGGCTCTGTGTTATTGATCACCAACACAGTGGAACTGTTACTGTAGACAGCCTCTTACGTGAGTGTGGTACGTGTAAGTCTTCACACTCAGCAGCCAGAACTCTATGAGGAAGTTCCTTTTACAACACGGACAGGAATGTACTTGCAACAGTGTAGCCCCTAGTATTTCTCATGATTAGCGGTGCAGCACCGCGATGAAACACATCCTGGACGATTACGCTACGTTGCGATGGTCATCAAGGTCACATGACACTTTCCTTCTACATTATACATTCTCGTGTAGCTTAAGACCGACCACTACGGGCAAAAAGTGCAAAATAAGATAAGATCCCTTCTTAGTGCCTTCAACGAACATGGACATTGTAGTGATACACAAGTTGTTCAGTATCACCGAAATCTTTGCCGCCCACACAGCGTGTGGTACTGTTTATAATTAAGTGATTTCATTATAATAACTAGCTGGGTACCCGCCGTTACCCAGTTATGTATGTATTTCACTTGTAGTAGTCGATCTCGCCTTCCCCCTCTATCTGCCTATCTCCTCCCACCCTTCTCTCTGGCCATCTGCTGTTCTCTCTTTGTCCATCTCCTCCTCTCTCTTTCTCCGTCTGTCAACATCCCCTTCCCTTTCATGCCAATCTCCTCTTTCCCCCTTTTTCTGTCCATTTCCCATCGTTCCTTTATTTGTCATTCTCCTCCTCTTCTTCGCTGAGTCGTAAAAATATATAATTATTTAGGTACATTCAGCTGCATATGTGGATTCTGCCTGCTATCTATGTTGCGAATAGAGTTATTTGCAAAGAAATAACAAATTTAAACATCATGACCTCATGGATTATGGGACAGTTTTACTAAATGAACAGCGAAAATGTGGTGAGTGATAACGTTTTTTTCCTTTCACTACTTTTTGGGGGTTGTAAGCGACAAAAAGTTTCGTAAAGCTTTGAAATTATGAGTATAGTATGTTGCAGATCACTAACTACTCTCGTTATGAAATGCTGGAAAGCTTGCATCGTAGGTATATATTATGCAACGTGTGCATTAGGCAACAAATAGTGTAGAAATATGGATTAAACACATTGAATATTGTAAGAGCACTGTATTCATTACTTTGAATCGTATCATGTAGCACATATCAACCAATAAAAGCATTTATACAAATATGATGAAGTTGAAAAGTCAAGGGGTAAAAAGATTTTTCATAGAGGAAGTATTTTTCCCTAATTCCTCGTTACCAAATTTCATCGAAATCGGTAACAATGAATTTAAACGTCATGCATGACGCTGAGGCTTTTTCATGCACCTCACTGTTTATGACGTCATATATTCTGAACTATGATATAGTTTTGCAGGTACTCTCAGTGGTATATGTGAACACTGTAAAGGGTGTCGCAAATTCATTTAGTAGCAAAGAAATAATACAGCGATTCTTTACAGACAGTAAGTAGTACATGTACCATGTTTGGTTGAAATCGGACCAGTAGTTTCGGAGAAGATGTGAAACATACGTACATGCTTTTTTATAATATGCATGGATTTTTTCTCGGGATCTGAATTTGATGAAATAAAGCCTATACGATGCCGTAAGCAATATTCAAGTTACCTGCGAAAACCCCATCAAAATTCGTCTAGTAGTTTTAGAGATTAGCCTGTTCAAATAGACAGACAAGAAAATTTTTTGTGTGGTCATATTTTGATGAAATAAAGCCTTTACGTTGCCCCAAGCTACCCTTAAGTTATCAGCGAAAACCCAATAAAACTCGGTCTGGTAGTTTTGGCGAATATAGTATTCAAAGACAGACAGATAAAGACACGGTTTCACACTTTTATCATTATCAGAGATATTTGTGGAACCTACATATTGTTTAGTTTTTTTTCTCGTTACAAGCAAGTCGTGGAGATCTGGCGAACGCTGTGGCTCTACCTCACGCCGTATGAGCTCATCACGTCGCCAGATTCCGTACCCATCGTCCACTGCGACGTGAGATCTGAGCTACATCACATCTGCAGCGATTATGACCTTATAATGAAATAACGGAATGGATAATGGACGAAATGAACGTCTTTCAAAGTGTATGCAGTCTCTTCTTGGCCACACGAGAATCAAGTTCAATTTTCAAGAATGTGTAAAGATTTTTTATTGCATGGCTTACCGTAGTATATCTCTAGTGAAAATAAATTCAGACGAAGTGTTTGTTGAAATAATTAACAATCATTGAATTATACATACAATCCAATGTGTTTTCAAGGAAAATTATTTTGTTGTGACCACTGTGAGACTTATAATCAACTGTACACATATATTTGAAAAAGTCTTTAAACTGTGAGCGGAAGAAAAATACATATTCCGATCAGCTGAAAATAGCCGTAGGGTGCATGAATGTCGAAAACTTTTAATTTTAAGTACACCTCCTAGCGGAGAAACTATTTGTTCACAGATTTTGGCGTAGAGGTTTAATAAGGTGGGTTGGCGCTATCATGGAGGAATAATAAGGGGAGATGGCTGTACAAACTTGCGCTGTGCACTGTTTTTAAGCCGGCGCCGCTATGTTAAATGCCCGAAAACATTAGGAGGCTACAGTTTCCATTCGTTCTTGTTCTTAATTTTTGTTATAGGTTTACAACAACCAAGAAGAGAGTATGTGATACAAAAAGCTCCTTTCGTAATCCAGAATTTTTCTTACTACGGACTCACGAAATTGCTGTTGTCTATGCTCTGTTCCCGAAAATGCAGAGAACATATTTTGCTACGTTTGCCCGGTTTCCCACGATAATCTTCGAGCTGAACTGATAGGAAATCAAAAGAGAAATTACAGAAATCAAATCACTACAGTAAAAGTAAATAGCGCACCCAAACTCATGTATACAAAACAAAATATCGCTTGAAAGAGTACAATAACGAATGATATACGATTCTTCCACACTTTAGGTATCGATGTCGGTCGGTGAGGCCTGACACGAAATCGGCGTTCCAAAACATCCCAAAGGTGTTCTATAGGCTTCAGTTTGGGACTATGTGCAGGCCAGTCGATTACAGGGATGTTATTGTCTTGTAACCACTCTGCCACAGGCCGTGCATTGTGAACAGGTGCTTGATCGTGTTGAAAGATGCAATCGCCATCTCAGAATTGCTCCTCAACAGTGCGAAGCAACAACGTGCTTAAAACACCTATGTAGGCCTGTGCTGCAATAGTGCCACGCAAAACACGACCACACCATAACACCACCGCCCCCGAAGTTTACTGTTGGCACTACCCACGCTGGCAGATGACTTTCACCGGGCATTCGCCATACCCACACGCTAACATGGGATCGCCACATTGTGTACCGTGATTCGTGACTCCACACAACGTTTTTCCATGGTTCAATCTTCCAATGTTTATGCTCCTTACACCAAGCGAGGCGTCGTTTGGCATTTACCGGCATGAAGTGTGGCTTATGACCAGCCGCTAGACCGTGAAATCCAAGTTTTCTCACCTCCCGCCTGTCATCGTACTTGCAGTGGATCCTGCTGCAGTTTGGAATTCCTGTGTGGTTGTCTAGATAAATGTCTGCCTATTACACATTACGACGCTCTTCAACTGCCAGCGGTCTCTGTCAGCAGACGAGGTCGGCCAGTACGCTTTTGTGCTGTAACTGTCCCTTCACTTTTCCACTTCATTATCACATCGGAAAGAGTGGATCTAGGGATGTTTTGGAGCGTCTAAATCTCGCGTACAGACTTATGACACAAGTGACACGCAATCTCCTGACCACGTTCGATGTCCGTGAGTTCCACGGAGCGCCCCATTCTGCTCTCTCACGATGTCTAATGACTACTGACGTCGCTGATATGGAGTACCTGGTAGTACGTGGCAGCACAAAGCACCTAATGTAAAAACGCATGTTTTTGGGGGTCTCCGGATAATTTTGATCACATAGTGTATCACTGTGCGATGCATAGTTCAGGAGGTACGAGATCGTAAGGATTTGTATATGTGAAAAACTAGCTATTGCTTATAATGGAGCGCCAATTACTCAGACAATATTCATGCAGTGTTTCATAATGAGAGCACTTAGCGACTTTCAATAAACTTTGAGTATAATTTCAAACTTTTCCTAAACTTTTTCTCTCTAAAATGCTTAAAGACAAACATATTAACTCATTTGCTAAAAAGTCAGACGGTTGAAGCTGTTTGATACGCGGGAGTTCGATTACTTAAAGATTCGGGGCTTTCTTGTAGACGACTATTGTTGCGCCAAAGTGTACCCACAAAGTTGGTGATGACTCAGGGAATACACTGACGTAGTTTCCATAGAGACTGCCAAAATAAGATGCACGAACTACAGCGCACACAGAGGCATTGAACAGCTCATTTTTTCCATTGTTCCTGTGCAAATCGGACGGATAGAAACTATAATATGTTGATCAATGGGCTGCCAGGCCCTTCACAGTGGTCTGCAGAGTATAGATGTAGACGTAAATGTGCTCTCACTGCAGGAGAAACGCAAGCAGGTCACAGTAACTCCCTTTTTTATGTTCCGACACAATCACATCTCGTATTTATGGCACGAATTTCCCTTTTCTAGTCTTTAGTCGTGTGGCCTCTAGTTGGTACGGTTTTTACTATCGGACAAGTAATAGTGGAAATCAACGTATGAATGCTGTTTTCTAACTGATGTCTAGATATTTTACAGCTGCGTGCTAATGAATCTTTCTTCGTCTCTGCTGGCTTTAGCTGGCGATGCTCCTCACGACAGGAGCGACCGCTCGCCGTGGCCGGATGTCCTTCGTATCGCCGGCAGCGTCACCTCCACCCAGTAGGTGAGTGGGTCAGAACCGCGTGCGTCATCTGTCTGCGAATCTCCTAAACACTGTTCGGATTGTTTATGCTTTTCAAACGGGCTGCAGCTATTTAGGTACCGTGTACTTAAGACAAAAGTCGGCAGTCAATGCGACTGTTTTCTGGCATACAGCGTATAACTGTATCAAGATTGGCTGAGTATCAAACCGAATTTCATGCGTGTCTTGGTAAAATCCATTTTCCCCCAGTTTTAGGTCTTCGTGTGAATTGCCAAATGCCGACAAAGGACGCGTTAACAAATGAAGGTTCAGCAAACATACATGAAGATAAAGTTGTTACGCAGTGGAACGGCACAATCGGTGCTATTCCGTAGTTGATTACAGCATTTTGTTGACTGTTTATGCTATATAAACGTATTTCCTTGTTTTCGTGGCTGTAAATTCAATTTTGCGGGTGGTTAACTGCTTGTGCTCTGTCATTTCGGCCCCGTCACATCACTATGGAAGGTACAACGAAAAGCGTGTGAAATAAATATGGTTAAATGTCTTCTTTATTTCCTATTGAGCACGCCCTGTGTCCTTTCTTCCTCTCCCTATCTTTTCTCATCGTGTGTGGCCAAACTTGAATTGTTTTGAATGTGGTAGCAGACGAACCAAAGGTATAGAGGGACTCTCAGTCTTGTATCAACTTAACTTCAGTCTAGGTAAGACAAAGAACAGGAACATGGTGGTCAAACCCAAGATGAGAGAGAAGCTAACGGTTTGGTATGCAGAGATTGGTCATGGCGACTGGTTCGGTTTACCCCGTAGCTTGTGCTGCACAGGAAGAGGTCCTCCGGGTCTGCCATCTTTGTGCACTGTTCAGAAGACGGGTAAGCGACCGGACGTTCCCTCAGAAAGCCTGTATAGAATGATTGGAAAAAAAGGTATTAGAACGGCTTATTTTGTGGTTAAGTTTAATTATTCCTACCCTTCACAGGTATTATCGCTGATGAAATAGGACAGGGATCGTAATTTTATCAGGGTTTTAATTTAGGGACTTTGCAGCTGAAGTCGTGCGGCTTCTGTTATGTGAGATCATCTGTGTAGATTTGATGACTTGCGTTCTGCGTTACAGTGAGTGTACTTGTTCTTCACACACTGTGAGTTACGGTCGCAGGTTCGAATCCTGCCTCGGGCATGGGTGTGTGTGATGTCCTTAGGTTAGTTAGGTTTAAGTAGTTCTAAGTTCTAGGGGACTTATGACCTAAGATGTTGAGTCCCATAGTGCTCAGAGCCATTTGAACTGTGAGTTAACGAGCATTGCGCTCTCATGTAAATATATGGCCGAAAGAGTCAGCCTACAGGAATTGTGAAACGGACGTTGTCGTCCAGGACCGTGTGCTGCAAAGGGCGCAGATTCACCACGAGGTGGGGAAACTCACAGGCATCTATTGTCTATTGAGGCCTAAGCGCTGTAGTGTGCGAGTGAGACAGACGAGAACCTACGTCACAGGGAAACCCAGTAGAAGGCTTTTGTGGCCAAGGAGACGTAGCAGTGTTGAATATGGCTGACCTAAGATCGGCCATAATGGGAAACATTTATGAAAACTATTTAATTCAGTAGTAGCGCAGGGAATGAAGTCACAGTATTTTAATCTACCATCCTCCATAAATTTTCATGGTGATCCCAATAAAACTTTACTATTGATCACATCTCTAATAGTTTAGGATTTACTGTTAATGTGAAATTAACAACTTTTGTAACAAATACCTGAATGCTAAAGTCTGAACGCTTTGGTCGACCTTAACGATCGATATTTCATATAGAAGAGCATCATTAAAATGACAAACATTGTAAACATCAAATCTGTAACTTTATTTTTTTATAAGATATAGTAAACTTAAATTATCAGTATTTTCAGTTAAGCTTCAGATCATCATTTCCTTCACACAAAACATATTGAATAATGACAACATGACACCTATTGAATCATTAGGTAACAGGATATTTGATGTAAGGTTTAGTGCATAATAGTTACTTTTGTTCTTTATTTATTTATCAGAAAGCACACCGGTGCAAGGCTAGTGACCGTGGCATTCATAGTTAAGAAGGAAATTGTACTGGTTTTATGTAAAAGAATTTAACATGTATTATGCAATGGATAATATTGTTACTTTATTTAGAACGTGAAAGTGGTCAAGCTTTGATTATTTAAATATGTTAAAATGTAAAATAATGTGGAATAAGCAGTAGCCAATCAGATGGACGGCTTCAGGAAAGGGAGCTGCCCTAGCCAGTTGAGCGAAGATGTTTGGCGCGCGGGAAACGCGGCCGGGTACGGGCAGAGGGACAGTGCGGGTGGAGACACCAGAGTCGACAGTGCGGCTAGAGAAACCAGAGTGGGCAGTGCTGGTGGAGACGCGAAAGCAGACAGTCGGTCTTTAGGCACCTAGGATGTGAAACGACTTAGAAAATGTCGCATTGTGTGTTATCGCGGGACATAGTCTCTGAGCGGTGAGCAGCCATGGGCCTTGTGTGATCTCTAACTTTTCGCAACGCTTACTCCTAACTTCACCATAGTCAGCATTTACTTGATAAACTCGGTCACATAATTTAAGTAGCTTCACGGTAAATCTGTCTTCGGAAATTTTGGTGCGGTTCATTGTGTGTGAGACTTTGCTGTAACTGCTCCACAGGCTGCGAATAGGACGCGTAACAGATAATGATACCCCTTTTGGTTCAATATAGGGTTACCGACAATAGTCAGTATTAAATTCTTGCAATGTCTGATCAATTTTATGGGCATCAAATGTATTTACTGAACATTTTCGTGAATCTTCGTTTCGGTCGATTTGCGTGTATGGCTTTGGCTTCATGTGTATATCGTCTCTCAACCTTCGAACTCTTAAGAGTCTGCTATGCTTTCATTCCCTCGCTTGTGATAGAACACGAACACGCAAGCCATAATCATATCACTCATCCATTTCAAGCGCCTCATGCAAACATCCACAACAGTTGTGTCCTGTTCGTTGACGGAACTATCTTTTAATCTAGTTATTTCTAATTTAAGTTCTCGGACTTGCTCCGATTTCGTTTTGCACACATATGAACGTTTGTGGGTCGAGCAGATAGATCACAAGCTGCCCCCAAATTTCTACTCCTTTTCCCACTCTGTGTCGTGTAAAAATGTGCTTGAATACTGTGAATTGTAACGGCGTAAAATACGCGGGCGTATTGTAAGCCTCTGGAACGTTATTCATGATGTCATTTGTCTACTTCCAAAGCAAATAAATTATGTTGTCATTTAAAATCATATCCCCGTGTCTCGTGTAATCACTCCAACCGCAATATGCCTGAAACAAAATTCCTGAATAATCATTAAAAGAATACAAAAACTGGAGATCAGTAGGCTACGCAAGCACGAGCGTGTGCGCTATCTGAGTACTTGAAGGCCAAATGTCAAATACTGTCTATCTATATCCGGATCCCGCTCCAGCTACTGCCGGGCCTGGGTGCTGACGAGTCCTCTCCATTTGGCTCGGTCCTCCCACCACATTCCTTCCTCAACTTGCTGCCAGATCACACCTCTCCTTTCTACAGATATTCTCACTCCCGTTTTCCACCGTGTTCTTGGGCGCTCTCTAGGTTTTTTTCCATCCATCTTTAGTTCTTCCATAATTTTGGGGAATCTCTGCCCACACATCCTCTTAACATGCCCTTTTTTTTCAATTACTTCTCACATACTTTCTTGTTAAGCACCTTTCTGATATCTACGTTCCTTTCTCTGTCCATTCTTGTTTTTCCCTTAACTGCTCTGAGAAATTTCATTTCCCCTGCTTGCAGTCTGCTCCAGTTCCTTTCTGTCATTGTCCATGTTTCTCCTCAATAGGTGACAATAAGGAAGTAATAACTCTTATACATAAGGAGTTTTGCTTTTTCTGAAACTTCCTTACTCCAAATTAGGTGTTTTATTGTTTGGTAGAAATTGCCTCCCTTCTGTAACTTCCTATTAATTTTGTTGGTTATTCTTCCATCACTAGATATTTCACTCCCTAAATAAGTGAAACTGTCTACCACTTTGAGGGGTTCTCTATTCAGAGTAATATTTCCGTTGATCCCTTTGTCTCTTCTAAATTTACTTCACTCTTATTTTTATTCATTTTTAATCCATACCTTTTCATTATTTCCTTCCACACATCAAGTTGTAAATGTACATCTACGTCTTTATAACCCCATATTACCATATCATCTGCAAAAATCATCTTTTTGTCTTTTTTTTAGTATATCTTTAACTGCCCTATTCATTCCCTCCATCACAACATTAAAAAGTGCAGGAAATAGAATACTTCCTTGGTTAAGTCCTTGTCTTATTTCGAAGTATTCAGAGTTCCCCAATGATTTTCTAATTCTACAGTTGTGTCCTTTGTACACTGTCTTTATTACATTACTAGATTACATTGCTTTATTACATTAGTACCTTTGATTGTGGCATCATACACAATCATTAACCCGACTCCAGGGAGGTAGAGTCCCCTTCCCTATTCCTCCACTGGGGTAATTCCTGTCTGGTGCATCCATGTCGCGAGGGTGGTCATCCTACACTTCAGTAGGCCGGAGTGATAGGATGACTGAGTCCAGGCAGGGACCAATCCCGTGGGGTATAACACGGAACCCATGCCCAGAGTTACGGGTGAAGACCTTAATGGCAGCAACAGTGGAGAAGAAAGACTTCGGAACGGCGTAGCTGGCAGATGAGGCAACCCTCCTCAAAAAAAATGGTTCAAATGGCTCTGAGCACTATGGGACTTGACATCTTAGGTCATCAGTCCTCTAGAACTTAGAACTAGTTAAACCTAACTAACCTTAAGACATCACACATATCCATGCCCGAGGCAGGATTCGAACCTGCGACCGTAGCAGTCGCGCGTTTCCGGACTGCGCGCCTAGAACCGCGAGACCGCCGCGGCCGGCGCAACCCTCCTCTCTGGGGATTAAATGAGAAGGGAACCACTGCCTTGTGGTGGAGGAGAAACTCCAAAAGCTATGGGAGATAACCCCAACAGAAAATCCTTTTTTGCATTAGGCCTAGCAAGCCAGTAGGGAAGTCTTCATATATTGCTTTCAAAACACACATGAGCCTCAGAAATGTCAGATACTAATTCAATTAATTATCACGTCCCTTCCTCTGATAACCCCACTTACCCTTTTAAGTTATCCTTTGCATGTTTCAAACATCAGTCAGTAACTTTTGGTACTAACTATTAAATTCAATCAGTCGCGCCACTCACCGCTGCGAAAACTGTTACCGTCTGACAGTTGAAACGATACTTGCGCCCCTAGCGGCGAGAAAGCCAGTCATAAGATTGATATTTGTTTTTAGTAATTTTCTACTTAATTAACGAAATAGTTATTAGATTTTTGCGTCCCTAGCATTAGTAAATTTTCAAGGGACATGAATGATCGTGAAATAAATTTGAAAACAGGCGAATTTCATTAATACAGCACGAATGGTCGCGCGGTTGACTCATGGTAGAGCGTCACAGAGATACCGAAGAAACTGGACCGGCAGACTCTTGATGATAGACGTAAACTAACCCGAGATAGTCTACTAACATAGTTTCAAGAACCAGCTTTAAATGATGACTCTAGATATATATTACAACCTCCTCCTTATCACTCACATAGTGACTGTGAGGACATGATTAGAATAATTACAGCAAGCACACAGGCACTTAAAAAATCATTTTTCCCGCGCTCCATACGTGAATGGAACGGGAAGAAATCCTAATAACTGGTAAATGGGACGTCACCTCCACCATACACTTCACGGTGGTTTGCAAGATATAGATGTAGATGTAGACGATTCATGAAGAAATACATTCGGATATGTGAATGATTGCAACTTGCTCCGATGAAAACAAGAGGATACACTACCGGCCATTAAAATTGCTACACCAAGAAGAAATGCAGATGATAACCGGGTATTCATTGGACAAATATATTTTACTAGAACTGACATGTCATTACATTTTCACTCAATTTGGGTGCATAGATCCTGAGAAATCAGTACCCAGAACAACCACCTCTGGCTATAAAAACGTCCTTGATACGCCTGGTCATTGCGTCAAACACAGCTTGGATGGCGTATACAGGTACAGCTGCTCATGCAGCTTTAACACGATGCCACAGTTCATCAAGAGTAGTGACTGGTGTATTGTGAAGAGCCAGTTGCTCGGCCACCATTGACCAGACGTTTCAATTGGTGAGGGATCTGGAAAATGTGCTTTCCAGGACAGCAGTCGAACATTTTCTGTATCCAGAAAGGCCCGTACACGACCTGCAACATGCGGTCGTGCATTATCCTGCTGAAATGTAGGGTTTCGAAGGGATCGAATGAAGGGTAGTGCCACGGGTCTAACACATCTGAAATGTAACGTTCACTGTTCAAAGTACCATCAATGTTAACAAGAGGCGACCGAGACGTGTAACCAATGGCACCCCACACCATCACATTGGGTCATGCGACAGTATGGAGATGACGAATACACACTTCCAATGTGCGTTCACCGCGATGTCGCCAAACATGGATGTGACCATCATATTGCTGTAAACAGAACCTGGATTGATCCGAAAAAATGGCGTTTTGCCATTCGTGCACCCAGGTTCGTCGTTGAGTACACCATTACAGGCGCTCCTGACTGTGATGCAGCGTCAAGGGTAACTGCAGCCATGGTCTCCGAGCTGATAGTCCATGCTGCTGCAAACGTCGTCGAACTGTTCGTGCAGATGGTTGTTGTCTTGCAAACGTCTCCATCTGTTGACTCAGGGATCGAGACGTGGCTGCACGATCCATTACAGTCATGCGGATAACATGCGTGTCATCTCGACTGCTAGTGATACGAGGCCGTTGGGATCGAGCACGGCATTCCGTATTACTCTCCTGAACCCACCGATTCCATATTCTGCTAACAGTCATTGGATCTCGACCAATGCGAGCAGAAATGTCGCGATACGATAAACCGCAATCGCGATAGGCCACAATCCGACCTTTATCGAAGTCGGAAACGTGATGGTACGCATTTCTCCTCTTTACACGAGGCATCACGACAACGTTTCACCAGGCAAACCCGGTCAACTGCTGTTTGTGTATGAGAAATCGGTTGGAAACTTTCCTCAAGTCAGCACGTTGTAGGCGACGCCACCGGCGCCAACCGTATGTGAATGCTCTGAAAAGCTAATCATTTGCATATCACAACATATTCTTCCTGTCGGTTAAATTTCGCGCCTGTATCACGTCATCTTCGTGGTGTAGCAGTTTTAATTGCCAGTGGTGTATAAATACATATTTCATGAGTGGGGCGCATATATTTGTGTTGTTGTCTGTCCTGCTTGCAATAGGTACTTTCCTTGAAGTAAAAATTTTGTGTGGAGTCTAATGATTCGCCCATTCTTACACTTCACTCCACCTTCTAATACAATAAAATTTTTGGAAATGTGATTAGTTTTGCGTCAAAAGCGAATGAGTTGCAGAGTTTTGCCACTTGTGCCTCAGATGTAGGAACAATTGCGGAACTGGTTTCTTCTGTGTTGGGAAAGAGTTTTATTGCTTTCGACGTTTTAATATCACATATGTGAGGTTTCCCTTCAGTTACAGTTGTGGTGGCTAATTTGATACGTTAGATAATGTAGATATAGCAATCCATACAAGTTCTTTTACGTTTCACATTCAGTTATTTGACTGGAAGTCGAGTAAAGGAAACACCACGTTGATAAGCATACGTACGACGTCTTTCTCCGAAGGGTCAGGTCTTCTGTTGTTTACTAGCCATTTTTGTTCTTAAAGGAAAATGACATTTTTCAGTACACATCTATATGTTATTGGTGTAGTGGGTTCGGTGCCAGGAGGTGCCGTATTAAAACTCGGCGAGAACTTTCCAAATGATTTATTTGCTTCTACTACAGTGCTCCATCCACCTCGGTCTGTGTCACAGGGCCCTGCAATGCTGAGGAAGCACCCCAGCTGCCTGTGCAATCCAACGCTGTGTCATTCCAGCCTTGACTGGCCCACTGAGTTCCGATGATGTCAGGATGGCTGCGCCAGCTCGGTGTGAGCTGCGGGCAGCCAGCTGCGTCCTTCTCCTCGCCGGCGTGGCTGAGATCATGGCAGAACAAGCGCCCACTATCTGGCGTCCAGATCTGTAGCCCTCGCCACAGGAAGTCTCCAGCGTGTGTCGGGAGCTGAGACGACTGCCCGTGGTAGCGAACCAAAGAGTGGCCCACCCTGGCTGGCTGCGGACCCCGCATCGATATCAGATGGCCAAACCAATGACCCGCCATTGATTGGGACGCTGGCTGATGCTGCGTTTAGCTCGGTGGTGTGATATGCCCTGCTGTCCAGGAGAACTGCCACACATGAATGAATCTCGTTAGAAAACGGCACCTACTTATAATCAGCTGTGCGCCTCTGTTTTGCCAAGCATGCCACTTCGCGTAACGTATGCCTAACACCTTGGTTGGCCAATGGCCCTCTTCTGCCTGTGACTTGCGCCATGGAAACTGCTGTGTGCGCCCTCTCCGGCCGTTCTACACCCCTGTGGCCTCTATTTGCCTTCGCAACTGCTGGTATGCGTAACTTACTGCAATCTGGCCCGCACCTGGCTGTAACTCGTGCTCCGAATATCGGACCAAACTAACTTTCCCTACCCTAAACGGTGGTGCCGCTACATGGGAGAATCGTAAATGAACTGTTCTGTAATGTACTGTTCCATACCTACCAGGATCCTTAGGAAACTACATGTAGACAAATGTGATGTAACTTTTTAGCTAGTGCAGATTTTCATTGTGGTATCACATATCGATACCAACCCGCGGACGTCACAGTTGCCAACGGAATCGTAAGTTTCCGTCTGATGGCGATAGCGATTGCGCGGGATCTGCCGGATCCAATGATGTGCGCCCACTGAGCCATACCTCCAGCAGCTCTGGACTACGAGCGTCCTCTGTGGCCGCGACATACTATGTCGGAGGCTGCCAGAAATCACTCGCATCCCAAGTTCCACTTGGAATCTCTTTACTGCAACACCATCGTTGCAGCAAGCCTCATCCTAGTTGACATGTTGATAACTGGACTACTGTTTCTTGTTGCATTGTTTGTAATGAGTCTTTGTACGCCTGCAGAAATACTGGTTATGTAAATCTTCTGTTTGTTGTGTTAACTAGTTCGCTAATCATTTCTGCTCCTGTCCAGCTTTCCTATCATGGCAGTTGCCACACCATTCTGTAACCCGCATCTCCTCGCCATTGTGTACACAGTCATATACAGCATTTATGGTGCTAAATGTTCTCTCTATTTTAAAAACTATGTTACAAATCAACATAAACGATACTGTTCGCACACGTCAGATATAGTATTCAGAAGTGTAGCTTTGTCTCTACTAGCTGTTGCAGTGTATAACCAAAGTCGGGGGGACTGTCAGGACGACCCTGGCTTATGGTGGTACATTCTACACACTTCCATAATGATAATGCAAATAAAGGATTCATTTGAACTGTCGTGGTAGCAAGTGAATATAGCTCTTGAGTCGTCTCTGATGACCTCACGTCGACATGACGTTATAATGCAATTTTCAGTCCTTCCTTTGGAAAGGGAGCGGTTAGCTGACTAGCTTAATGTTCACATTCCACTGACGGAGAGCTTTCAAGAACTTATTCCAGCACCAGAATTGCACCAGATACCTTCAGGTCTAGCAACACCATAATAACAAATCTTAAGGATTTGAACATCTAACTTCTAAAACAGCGGGCTCTTAAATTTATATTGTAACACCCCGCTTAATCATAGAGACGCGATGGCAGGTTATTGGGTTCTGTTAATTTTCTTTTAATTCTCTTTCAAATATTCTTTGACCTTACTTGGACAGATCGTACGTGAGCTTCCTCATAACAGACGCACCCTTCTCTGGCCTGGTAGCCTCATATCATTTTACTGAAAAAATATTCTCGCCAAGAAAGGAGAAGTCTAACAATAACAGAGCAAGATGATCTGAGCGTTACTTTGGAACTGCCATAGAGCCAGCTAGCAGATTATTATTGTAAGGGGCAAACTTACTATGGAAGTCTCTTGTTAAGACTATATGAGGCTGTCAAGACGAATATGTACCGGAAAGTTCTCCAGAATGGGAGATGGGATGGGCTTTCGCTCCAGAACAATGCCACAGTTCCTGTTGCACAAGACACAGTCACGCATGCTGCTTCTTAGGGATATCAAATTTTTTGTCGCCCCCGTATGTTATTCATATGGCACTGATTGTCTTCTTCCACATTCCTCGGAAGAAAAAAACCATTGATTATCACTTATTTCCAGGACGATAACGAGATGATTTTCGAAGCGGAACGTTTCCTGAACACCCGAAATGCAGAATTCTACATGCAAGATATCTTCCAAGACATCTATCGTTGGAAAAAAGTGTCGCGTTGTAGAGCCAGTATGTAGAGAAACGGTATCATCATCACCAAATTTCACGGTCACAGGTAGATTTATTCATAGTACGCCGCTGCCTTCCTTTGCAAATGCGTATTCCTCATACTATACGGCCTTGCGATTCTAGCGGCAGATGTGTCTGCTTTTTCGAGTCCATTTTCTGCGCACCACCTCTTCAGATCCACAGCAATATTCTTGCACTCTTCAGATAATTAGCTTGTTTCTTTACGTAATATTTTACGTATTCAAGTTCAACTGCTGTTATTACCAGCTGTACTACCTAAGTACCCTGTCAACTAACACAGGTATCACGGTGACAGACAGCCGTTCTACCTTCGCCGAGTTGTCTCTAGCTGAATAGCCCCCATGGCACTGTTGCGTCACAGAGGAACATTAGTATGCGGCTTCATTGCTATTACATCTCTCCGGTTACAGCTTGGGAAGGGACGGCTGCCTTATAAGTAGCATAGATACCTTTTACGAAGATGATCTCTTCAGTGGAGTCCATTTTCTGCGCACCACCTCTTCAGATCCACAGCAATATTCTTGCACTCTTCAGATAATTGGCTTGTTTCTTTACGTAATATTTTACGTATTCAAGTTCAACTGCTGTTATTACCAGCTGTACTACCTAAGTACCCTGTCAACTAACACAGGTATCACGGTGACAGACAGCCGTTCTACCTTCGCCGAGTTGTCTCTAGCTGAATAGCCCCCATGGCACTGTTGCGTCACAGAGGAACATTAGTATGCGGCTTCATTGCTATTACATCTCTCCGGTTACAGCTTGGGAAGGGACGGCTGCCTTATAAGTAGCATAGATACCTTTTACGAAGATGATCTCTTCAGTGGTATCCTGGTTTGAGCACTGGCATCGGTAGACCTATTTCAGGACCATACTGGAGTCAGAACAGCTGCGAGAGACACAACTGCTACACAACATGAATATTGCGCATGTACGTTACGACGGTCATGAAATCTGGTAGCACATTAATGGACATGTTTAAAACTGTGCTTGAAGTCTATAATGCACGGTTATTCTTTTCACTGCGCGCGGGGTGAAGAAAGAAAATCATATTTTAACATCCCATGGACTATGAGGTCATTAGAGAGGGGGCACATGCTTCGTGACGTTTTTCAAATGCATGATTCCTGTAGTTAGAATGAATCATTTAGGGAAAACTATGCAAACCTTAATCAGGATTTCCGTGGATCGTCATGGCCGATCAATTAACTGGCCGTGTGACCGTGCAACTAAGGATGTCAGGAGCAAGACTGTCACTCCCGAATAGGTGTAAATCAAAATGGGGAAAGCGTGCATCTCATGGCCAAGTACCTACTGCTTATTAAAACGATGATGACACGTTTTCGGGCCGACCGTTGTGGCCGAGCGGTTCTAGGCGCTTCAGTCCGGAATCACGCTGCTACTACGGTCGCATTTTCGAATCCTGCCTCGGGCATGGATGTGTCTGATGTCCTTAGATTAGTTAGGTTTAAGTAGTTCTAAGTCTAGGGGACTGATGACCTCAGATGTTAAGTCCCATAGTGCTCAGAGCCATTTTTGAACATGTTTTCGTTGCTATCTTCATTGGTAAATTGTAGTGTCACTTAAAAAAGAGTGGAAAGACCGTTATAGAAACCGATCTAGGGTAAGTTCAGTTTGCGTACCGGAGAAATGTAGAAACACGCAATACTCGTCCTACTTTTCTGAAGGTTTTACGCTGGAGTGTAGCCGTGTGCGGTATTGAAACGTGGACGTTAAACAGTTTAGACAAGAAAAGAACCGATGCTTTTGATGCGTGGTGCTAGAAGATAGTACTGAGTACTAGAGCGGTAAGAGGGGCAGGGAAGGGTAATAGATTAACAGATGTGTAGGGACTCAACCGAATAGCAAAGGAAAGAAACGTCTGTTACAGCTTGACTAAAAGAAGGGCTACTGACAAAACATACGCTGCGACAGCAATGGTTTGTTAGGTTGGTAATGTGGAAAGGAATATATATGCGAAGGGCGGTAAAAATTGGAGAGGCAGACAAGGGTGTGCAGGTTCAAATGGATGTAAGTTGCAGTAATCACGCAGGGATGAAGAGACTCGCGTAGGACTGAAGTGCGTGGAAATCTGCATCAAATCTGTCATCGGACTGAATTCTAATAACAACAGTGTTGTTTATGAACAGAACTGGATCGTGGCAAAGTTGTTACATAAGGCAATTGTTTGCTCCATAGAATATGGAAAACTGAGACGGTCGCCAGACCAAATAGACCACCTCCACTGCAAAAATAATTAGACCAAAACAAGAAAAAGAGTCTAGTAAATGTGGGCTCTGAAGTCCATACCTTAAAGCTGTGAGTACTTGTTGGTCTTCGCTACTGTGAAACGCATATCTTCTATTGAACGAGTGCCCATGGATGTTAAGTTGTGCGTTTTAAAGCCCATATTTACAGAGTATTTCTTTCTTGTTTTGGCCCATAATACCTCCTCCAAAAGTATGGATACGAAAAGGATTGCAGTAGAATGGAGGTACTTCACAGTGTCGAAGATGAACAACTGCTCATAGCTCTTAACGCATGCATTTCCGAGCCCATGTTTACTGGACTTGTTTTGTTTTGGTTTGGTCCATACCACCACCCCTGAAACGTTGCTTACCCTACCGTCTTAACAACAACAGTATCGGTACGTGTATTCCACTGTCAAACGTATCACAACGGTTTTCGCTTATAACTGTCGACTCGGTCGTTTCCGGACCGGGGTCCCTTATCTTAAATTGGTACATTTACTCTTCTCCATCATCGCTGATTGTTTGCAACATCATCACGTAATCACCCACAATTAAGTTTCTTATAATTTGAAAAACATTACGACAATCCAAACTATAATCACTGATATATTTGTTTTGTAAATAAAAACGCCTCCTTTTTCTGCACTGTATTTTATTTTCCCAGACGCCTTTTTTCGCTTTAAGACATTATCAGTGGGATCTATAATGATACAGTTATGATATACTTTTGTTTTGATATGTATTTTTCGTAGATTATAATACAGTTGACTACTCGCTTTTTATGTGAATAAGTGATTATTTACTGTTCTTCCAGTTTTTAGTTGACATCGGAGTTTCCTCTCAGGAAGAACGATAAGTAATCACTTAGAGAGTAGTGAACTGTTTTATAATCAACGAATAATACGTATCAAAACAAAAATGCATCATTATAGATCCCACTGCCTCAAAGTGAAAAAAAGTCGAAATGCGTCTGGGAAAATAAGATACAGTGCACCAAGAGAAGGCGTTTTTATTTACAAAACAAGTATTTCTGTGTTTACTGCGGAGGATGGCCACGCAAACAAGCTCTTTATAATCACTGATATTTCTGTAAAGTCATACGCGATAGTGCACTGTCGCTACAATATCGACAATTTTCTTCTCAGGTTGCGGTGGTGAATGTGAAATTTGGGAGTTGGTTTAGTTTTCTTTTTCACATTACCACATTGTCCCACAGCTGGATAAATTATGGATTAAGTCTGGCCTGTTGCAGGCCAGCTGGTATCTCCGGTGCATACGAGAAGTTCTAACAAAACTTCGAGCATTTAATAGTAATCACTGTGTATTGCGTCCGACAGTGTCTGGAGTTTCTTATCCCCACATGGTACAAGAATGGTTTCATTATCTGAGGTTCTGTGAGTAGTCCCCTGATCTGCCAGCGTTGGCAGTAACAGCCACAACTACCATAGTAGAATCGACGAAAGAAGGTCCCTGAACATTGCATTGGTCTTGGCATGGCTGCTTTGAGCGTCTACCTCAACCAATCACATAAAGCGCTTTGCACACGTCTCCCACGACAAAACATCACTGTCGTCGCAAATCTGTAGGCAGCTATAGTTTTCGCCAGCCCCGGTTTACACGTCGCAAATGGAAACTAACGACACCGATGCCAGCTGCCACGGATCATCTCTCTGTGGTATTGTAACACCCAATGCGTCACTTATCTGGTTTTGGCGTGTGTTCCCCCCAAGTAACTGACTAACAGATCAACAGAGAGTGCAAAAGTGCTGCAATGTCGGATAACACAAAGAAAGTAATAAGGCCCTGTGACTCCTGATTGAACTGCGGTGGCAGTGTTGACATTAATTGATTCAGAATTGATCCCCTTTAATTAAAAAGGGGTGCACATTGATGTTATATTCACCTATCGAACACCAGATGCAAATGTTGAACATAAAATTAATTAAGAAAGTGACTTGGAACTTCAACTACTTGATTGAAAACAGATGCAGTCGATTAACACAAATTTATTTTAACTCACGACCTTCAATCATCACATTACATGACTCTCCTAACAGGCAGTGGTAATAAATTGCGTTTGCGTGGAGTAAAGAGCGATAACTCAAAAGTAATTCCTTTCAACTGACCCAGGCATAATGCGAAGTGCGAGAAGAATTCTACAATAAACGGCCCATGAAACCCTCGTGGAAACTTTGCCAATGTGATCCAACAAATTAATCAGTGGCCTAACTCAACCCGGAGCAGGCGCAATATCACCGAATTCAGCATGGCGGGGTGGCGCCGTTATGCGGACGTCGGCTGACCTCATGGTGCTGCAAGGCTGCACTCGATTATTCACTCCTAGCTATCTTGCTCAGGACATAGCTGAACGAAAACTTTCTATCTCCAAGCTCAATCGTTCCGTTTGCTAAGTCCTAAACTGCAGAGATGCTCACTCTCCCTCAGGCAAGCTGAGTAAAGAACACCACGTCTGCACTCTAGGCAAGCTGGGAATGGGAGACTTTTATGGAGACTTCTGCCAGTCCGCTCTTTGCCTTGGTTTCCCCTCCAGCAAAATCACTAACGCCAATTGCACCGCAAGTCGCGTTAATTATGTGTCGCTTCCCAGCGCTAACCAATGTCTGCTCTGGGAAGTGAACAAATTCCCACAAAAATTCCCTTCCTCTCACCTTCTGCTATTTAGCTCCTCCGAGGCCACTCATCAAGGTTAGCATCTGCACAAAACGCCAATTTTCCGGAATTCTGACTCCCAGGAGAGTACTTCAAATTCCTTGGTCCTATGTTCCCAGTGGAGGCTGGCGTATTTCATTCTGTTGCTCTTCACCTGATTTACTGCAGACTCTGCCGACCATGAATTCAACGTGAATTGGTATAGTCACGAACACGCATATTTTTGACCTCTGTTGACCGCTCCACTGTAGCTTTGTGCCGCTTTCCCGCATGTTTCACTGAAAACGGGATGACGGACATTTATCAACAGGTGTACAAGTTCTCCGTCTGCTTCCCGGTACACCAGCATGGGGTCAATCACCCCCCCTCAATGTCACTCGTCTTAAGGCAGCTGGAGGCCGCACCCCGTTATGGCTTTTTCAGAGTTTGAGCCGTCCCAAGCTGCCTATTGTCGCTTCCCTTCGCTGCTCCCCAGCCAGGCTGCACTCAACTCTGAATACTTTCTTGGGATAAACTAGCCTCCAGTAAATCGACGCGTTTCCACAAAGTTTTCATGTCACGTGAATTACTTTAAAACCATCACCCAACATTAATTTCCAATACGTCCATACTATACCCTCAACAAGATGCATTGTGCCTTGTCAGTCAGTTTTGTTCAGCCCTACTGTTCACTCAACGTGAGTTCAGTGATCTTTAATGACTTCATGTAAGGGGCATAGTTCTCGCCATCTATAGTGAGTGTACTATAAGGGGCGACAATTTTCTAGACTGAGGTCTGCTCGCCAGAGGGACCCCAAATGGTTAGCGCTGTCATGCGAGTGTCCAGGACTAATAAAACCAGAGCCTTCGATTACACCCATTTGACTTTGACCAACAACATCATAAAAAATTCAAAATTCAACACAAACATAATTTCAAAATAGCAGTGAGTGACAATAACAGTTCCCTTGGCGCCAAAATATAAACGTTAAACACAGCATCGTACAAATTCATAATAATAAATATTGAACCTAACGGGGCAACCGCGGGAAAGTGAGAATTTTGAGAAGGCACAAACAAAAATCTAAAGTAACAAACGAAAAAATTACGATTATGGCAAATTATACAAAACGAAACAGCCAAACACGATACAGTGGTCCACTTAAAAGATGCAGAAATCACTAAACTGGTGCAAATCGACTACAACTGGTATGGAAAACATCACTTAACATACATGGTTCATTTAAAAGACCAATATCAATCCGGAAAGTCGAAAATATAAATAATGAAGCAAGCCAATAAGTGATACCAACACAGACAGCCAAAAACGATGGAAATTAAGGAAGTGTGGTATCGAATTAATCAGTAGAGCTATGTAGCTTAGCTTGAAACTCCGATACGAATAGGGAAAGCCAAAATCAGACAGCAGGGCAAAAATCCGATATGCTGTACCAACACACATAGCCAAAAATTGCAAGAATTATCGAAATGCGGTATCGAAAACATCACTTGATCTGTACAGCAGTACAAAGACACACCAATACAGACAGCCAAAAATCAAGTGAACAAACGAAATGTGGTACCAAAATATTCGGTTCACGTATATAACTGAACTACTAAAACAAAAAAGCCAAAAACTAATAGCAGTACATAAAGCCAAAATGCGATACCACTACATACAGCCAAACATAGCGGCAGTCGACAAAACGTTGTATCGAAACAAAATTAATGCCTAATGAGAGGGCTAATCGGAAAATAATGTCCGATCGGTCGCGATATGAAAACCACTGTGAAAATCGAAAATGTTTTATTTGCAACAGGTAGCTACACCTTCCAGCTACTTCTCTACGAAGTCGTCGCTCCAACTTCCGCATTTACCGTCGCTTTGTACCAACTTTCCAATACCCTCGTCATAGAATGGAAGCACCTGTACTTTCCGCCAATTCTCTATGCTGGTCTACAACTCGATGTCTGAGCCAAAATATTGCCTTCACAGCCAGCGCTTCGTATTGGTAGAAATGGAACTCAGGGTATGAAACGTCCCCTTTGAAAAATTTATACACGACTGTGCTTAAACTGACGCACAATATTTTTAGCGCAACGCAATCTGACTTTCAATAATCTCTACAAGAGAATGGCCCTGACTAACATTAACCTGTACTTTTCACAAATCACTTACCTCACAAAAATCTTGGTTACTCCCACTACTGCAATACAGCAAGCGCCACTACTGCCAGCTAAATAAAAGATTCAAACTATGGAAGGCACTAACTACTGATAGGGATAGTTAGCAAATGAAAGATATTAATAGAGAACAAACAATGTATTTACCTTGATATCATTATATATATATATATATATATATATATATATATATATATATATATATATATATATATATATATATAGAGAGAGAGAGAGAGAGAGAGAGAGAGAGAGAGAGAGAGCAGTTCATGACAAATTTCAAAACTCCGCCATCTCTCTCCCCACATCCACCACTGCTGGCGGCTCACCTCCAACTGCGCAACGCTACGCGCTGTTCCCAGCCAGCTGCCTAACAGTACAATGGCGAGTATTACAACAATGCAAAGCAGCCACAGACTGCACACAGCACAGCCAGTGATTTTCATACAGAGGTGGCGTTACCAATAAAAAAACCTAAACAGCCTACTTACATAGCCCCCATGCTCCCCACAAAAAATTGGGCAGTGGCCAATACAGAGATGAAACAATTTTTTATAATTACAATAACAAAGAAATCAAATGCACACACTTATTGATACAATGTTGGTCAAAAGCTAAAATTTTCTCACAGTCCATAAAGACAGTCCTGATCATTCATCACATTGCAGTGTTTTTCTCAAAGTCTGAGCAGGAAAAGAAAATGCACACGGAAGTAGTGGATTTCCATGCAATCTTGAAGAAGTAGTGTTGTCCTTCCAACGAAAAGACAGTGCTGACTCTTGACATGCAGACAGGTAATGGGCCACAACAGAGCAAACCCACAGCGGAGTCAGTCGAAGTTTTGAAGAATATCGTTTGGTAGGTCAACACAGAGCAGACCCACTGCAGTCCTGGTAGAGATTACGGTATTGGTGGGCCACCAGAGGTGCAGACCCACTGTAGTCCATGTAGAGATAATGGTACTGGTGGGTCATCAAAGATGCAGACCCACTGTAGTCCTTGTAGAGACGGCCAGCAGCCATCTGTTGTGACTATGCAGGTGCACAATCACCATTGAAGAGTCTTGCGGATAATAGAGCAAGTCCATAACCACCACTTGTGCACTCACAAAGTTTTTGAATTGTCCTGAGAACCAGCAATGCTGTTAACCAGTCCCTTGCCGAATTATTAACACACGTGCAAACACTAACAATCCCTACTTCTCACATATTGTCCATATACTATGACCAATAGAAACGTGTGCAGTGAAATGTAACTTACAAGTTACTTAATTTGATGAACTGCTGTCAATTACAATTTTATAACATAAGAATACAATAACAAGGTACAAAATACATCATTAAAGAACATAACAATACAGATAACATTTGTAGTACAGGCTTTACAACAGAATAGAAATAAACATATACATCACTGTTACAGGAATTATGAGATAAGTAGATACATAAAAGTTCAGAATAACTTTCGAAACATCAACTTCACACATGAGCATTAAAACAAAACAGAATAAATAATGTCTAAGCATATTTACAAGTTAAATAACATATTATTAATGCCAATTATATTTGAGTATAACAGTATTCCTCATCATAGTGAATGTAGCTTAGTATTAGAAGAAGAAAAAATTCTATGAAACTACACAGAGACAGGAAGAAAACAAATACACAAGGGTACACAAACACATAGTGGGATAACACAAGGGAAGGACAGGGTTTGTTTTACTGCAGTATTTTGCAAACAAAACTTTCTTTACTTCTCGGAGATCTCCCTTCGTTCTTCATTATTTCCAAAAAGTCCTATCTATACCTGCTTTCTGTACTTTTTTTTTGTATGACTTCTCAATGCATTTCTTCCAATTCATCGCAACGCAGTCTCTTATATAGTCTACCCCCTCTTAAGCTAACTTAAATCTACTGAGCTCAGATGCTAAACTAAGGGACGAGGCAATGCAGCAGCACAAAACAATTAACACAAACAGCAATGATCAAAAATATAAATGGCGAAGCAAGCAACATAAATTATAACTAATATAAGGCAATGAGCAGCAAACAAGAAAAATAAATCAGTAGTAAAACTGGCTTAACAGAGTAACACAAATTAAAATTCAGTAGCACTATGCCTGGCAAACAGCAGCAAAAAAATGAAATAACTTATGCCTAAACATAACAAAGTTCAAGCAGAAAAAATATTACACTAAAAATGGCCATGTCTAATACCTATGTCACATCTTAACACTAGAGTGATGCATCACGATAACTTACTCTACCAAAAAAATTACCAAGTAGTTGAAAAGAAAATTATGTATGCAGTTCCTGTTACTAGTCCCTTCTTATTGTTCTTTCCATTCCAAGAGCTCCTTTTTCGAAGAATGTGGATCATAAAGTAATTATTTAATAGATCTGTTGACAGAAAGTGTTCACATTAGCAAATGCATTTAATTTTATTTTATGAAAACAATGCTGCAAGACAACTGGAAACCAGATATCAAATGAAATAAGCAATTATGTACAAAGTAAAGCATAAAATAATCATTCAGTAGTCATGAGGCATTTCATAAGTTAGTAGAAATTCTCTCAACTCTCGTAGAAAGACACTTGTCAGAATCAGGTGTGCAGATGTAAAAATATTTCTTGTCATTTCATTAGGCATTTCAGTAAATATCGTACATTAAGAGCTCCACAGTGTAATCATATGTTTTCAAGTTCAACCATGTCGTTTTTGCGATGCTTTCTACAAAGGAATGTCAGAAGCGATGTTAATGGCCTCTTTTTTTCTCCACCTAATGGCTTTTTCTCCAGGCAACTGGCACACCTGGCCGCTCGCAACGCATTACTTCACGGTCACTTACCTTTCTTACTGACATATTTACGACAGCAGTTTCCGCTACAGTGACAGTCTCATATAAACATTTCACAGGTCGAAAATTTGCGTAACAAACGTGTAGAAAAAAAAATCTTGTAAATATAACAGTGTCCAAAAAATTTTCGCCAGCATTGTGATACATTCATGCATATACACACATTTCATAACTCTTAAAGTACGATTCATCATAATAAATACGTAGCATAATCAAATTCCTCATATACGGTAGCATCATCTTATTGATCATAAACATACCTCAACAGCATAATACACATCGTCGTCATAAAAATAACATCGTAACACCTCAGTCAAATCTCAAAAACGTCGTAGCTTTCTGCAGTAACTTCAAAATCTAAAAAAATTCTCTGCTCATTTAAATAGTGTCATCCACCTCAAATGTACTTTAAAAATCATGCTCCCTTACCAAATACATCATTCAAAGCTCTCATAGTATCACAATGGTTCCGAAAAAAAATATGAACAGTTCACACAGTGCAAACAAAATATAATTTCATAAGTGTGGAATTATCCACCTGTGTAATTGCGTAAACATCTGTCACTGATGTAGAAAAAAAATGTTTGTTTCTCTGTTAAGTAATCAGATAGCTGTGTAATTTGTGTGTTACAGAAATATGGTACCGATGTGTAAAGTTGTATAAGCAAATACCATATTAGCTAGGGCTCCTTGTGCTTGCCAAACACATGGTACACAAAGTAGGCGTGTGCCCCCCTGAGGATTAATGGAACTATACCCTCAGGTGTTACAAATTACAGCAATGGAATGAAATGTATCATGGAAAACTTTCTTTGTAATTCAAAAATCTTTAAAAATAAATGTTTTAAGTATAAGATTAATCACTCAAATACGTGTACTGTAGCGCTAAACTGTGCGTCTTGTCGCAACATAATCTCTGTGGAAGTGTCGTAGTTATCGTCCTCCGAAAGCTAAGTTCTGCAGAAGTCAATGTACTTACCTCATGATAAACAAAAGTGAAATGCTTTGCGTATATATATCGTAGTTATTACGCTTATTGTTGTGATGAAGAAAGTACTGTACTGTAACGTATTGTTGTGCCACGAAAAAGGCTGTCTCATTGTTGCTATACCACAAAAGTTACTACTAAAACATGTTTTTCTTTCCAAAAGAATTCCGAAAACTGTGCAGATATAAAACAGATACACCGCAAAAGCAACATTGTAAATTGTCACTCATTAGTAGCGTCGTGATAAAATCGTGTAGCTGTCACATAAACTAACCTCTGTGTCATCTGGTATCTCACTGAAAGTACTTTAAATCCATAATGTATTTTCAAGTAAACCAAAATGTTGCACTAAAATCTCATTACCAGTACTGGTAAATGTTCTAAATATGTGAGCCTTATAGTCGTTACATAATCATGCAACTAACAAGCAAGAATGTACAAATACAACACTGTGTCGTCTGTTCACTATAACAATGCATTCGTAACTTCTGTTTAAAAATGGTCCCTAGGTTCTAGACTGGATATTTGACTTCAAACATTGTTGCATGTTAACAGTTTCTTAAGTCTGACAAAGCATACTAGAAATGTGAAGTGAAAAGTTTTATGGCAGAGACAAAGTTAAAAAGCAGATTATCTTTCAATAAACGGTTTTACATGTGAAATGTGGTGTAAACCTTTACTCTTCCTAGTACGCAGAGTTTCAACTTCAACGCAATTATCATGTGGTATACTTCGGATTCTGTAAGGTCCATTGTAAACTAGAAAGAATTTGTGACTCAAGTGTTTCTTCTTATGTGACAATGAATGAGCTTTAATGAGAACTTTCTGACCAATATGTAATTTCTTTACATTTGCTTTACCGTGTAGTTTTCTCCTTTTGTCTGCTGCAGATTTTATATTTTTAAGAGCCAAATCAATTATGTCTTTGTGTCGAAGTTTACGTGTATTCGGGAAAGGTACAAGCTCTCTGATTCTGTTCGGTGGTTTTTCATTCTTCAGTACAAGAGTAGGTGGTAAAGCAGTGGAGTCATGAGGCATTTCATTCAGTACGTTTTGAAATAAGTGTAAATATCTGTCCCAATGCTGATGCTTTCTGTGACAATAAAGTCTGCAAAGCTTATTGATTTCTTTCATAATCCGTTCGGAGGGGTTACAATGTGGTGAGTACAATGAAATAAAAACAGGTTTGATTTTATGGTTGCGAAGCATGCGGGACCAAACAGCAGTTCAGAATTGCGGTCCGTTATCTGAAATGACTTTACTATCGTGTCCAACTTCACGTAAGAAATTTTTAACAAAGGCGTTGGATACAGACCGTCCAGTGGCTTTACGTAACGGAGTGAAAGAAACAAATTTTGAAGTAAGTTCAACAGCGACTAGAACGTACGAAAATCCATTAGATGTTCTGACAAGCGGTCCCAAGAGATCAACAGCAGCAAATTCTTTTAATTTAGAAGGAATAATAGGAAACAACGGAGCACGATGTGAGACAGTAGATGGTTTCGCCTTTTGACAAAGTTTACAAATAGACAAGACTCTTCGAATTTTCTTTTCCATATTGTTAAAATAACAAGTCGTTCGAAGAATATTATAACATTTTCGTGGACCAAAATGTGCGTAGCTGAAATGAATGTACCAAATGAGCTTATTAACAAAATCGTCTGGAATGCAAAGTACCCATAGCTTGTCATCAACAGTGCAGCGTTTGAAGAGTATGTTGTTTCTAACCAGGTAATAATGCCGAATCTGAGTGTGTGTCTTTTCATGCCATTTACTTTTGATGTCTTTCCAAATCGGATCTTTATCTTGTTCATGAGCAATGTCCTTTGAAGATTTGGTGATGAAGTTTTCAAAGGCGACTTTCTGAATGTAAAGAATACTGAAATTTTTCTCGAGGTTGCCTTCTGTGTTACTTTTCTAAAGCCCAGACGGTGCGCGTGACAGTGCGTCCGCAACAATGTTCTCCTTGCCGGGAATGTAGACTATTGTGAAGTGGAATTCTTGCAGAAACAATGCCCAACGTTTTAACCTGTCATGATTTAATTTTGAAGACATAAGAAATTGTAATGCACGATGATCACTGTATACTTTTACGTGCTTACCAGAAAGAAAGAAACGGAATTTGTTAAATGCCCAAACGATAGCTAAAGCTTCTAATTCAGTAACGGAATAATTTTTTTCAGATTTTGTTAGCACTCGGCTAGCAAAAGCAATGGTTTTCTGAACAGTAGTGTCATTTTCTGTGGCTTCTTGAAATAAATGGGCACCAAGACCGACTTTAGAAGAATCCGTGCTAAGGCAGAAATCTTGTGACAGATCTGGATGAGCTAGTATTGGCGCGTTAAGTAGCGATTCTTTCAAAGAATTGAATTCCAACTGTGCTTGTTCGTCCCAGTTCCAAATAGTATTTTTTCCAGTGAGAGAACAAAGTTTTGGTGTAACAAGGATTTGCATATTCAGAAAACGACGGTAAAAGTTTACGAGACCTAGAAAACTGCGGACTTGTCTTTTTGTGGATGGAACTGGAATGGCTCTGATTGCTTCTAACTTTTCAGGATCTGGCTGAATGCCTTCAGAAGAAATAATATGTCCCAAAAACCTCACCTTTGACCTACCGAATTCAGACTTTTCCAAGTTAACTGTAATTCCAGATTCTGCAAAAATACGTAACAAACTGTTGAGGATGCGATTATGCTGTTCCCATGAAGCTTCTGCTATTAGAATATCGTCCACATATAAGGTGATGTGACGTTTTAAGAACTCAGGTAATATGGAATTTAGCCCGCGAATGAATGCTGCTGAAGAAATGTTCAAACCAAAAGGAAGTTTCCGAAACTGATAACAAACGCCGAAACAAAGGAAAGCTGTGTATTTTCTACATTCTGGATGAAGTTCGATCTGATAAAAGCTGGATCTGAGATCAATGGAAGACAACACGTTTACACCATTAAAATTTTGAAGAAGTTCTTCCAACGTTTGCGGCCTGTCTGTTTCAGGAATGATGATAGTATTGATTTGTCTCGAATCTAAGACAAGCCTGATCGATCCATTTTTCTTCTCAACAACATGTAATGGATTGTTGTATGAGATTACTGCAGGCTCAATAATGCCCTCGTCAAGCACAGATTGTATTTCTGTTCTAACACCGTCCCTATAATGCGCCGGAATTACGTATGGTCTAACACAAAATTTAGTATGCTCACGAACACGAAATTGGTATTGAAATCCCTTGATTGTTCCTGCTTTGTGAGTAAAAACCGTGGAATGTGCTTGTAAAATCTCAAAAAGGTCTTGCCTATCATTGTCATTACAATTCTCAATTGTTTGAATTTTATTCTGAATTAACTCATTAGTATCAAATGCGCCGTCGATATCACCCCTGTCAGTACTTGCAGAGTGATTGTTAGTGTCAAGTTCCGTCGAAAATTCCGAACTGTTGTCTAACAGGAGGTAAAGCCGATTAATTTCTTCGTCATGGTTTGAGAGCCAATCTTCAAATTTCAAAGCTACTGACTTACCTTCTTTTTCTAAATTTATTTCAGCATCGTGAAAGCTTAAGATTGCTTTGTATTCATTCAAAAAGTCTACTCCCAGTATAATTTCCGTCGACAATAATGGAACAATAAGAAAGTTCATAGAGAAACTGTGGCTTTGACAAAAGAATTCTAAGTTGGTTTGTTGGCGTACATCTACACTTTTTCCAAAGATTGCACCTTGTAATTTAATCTTACGTAAAGGAAGTGTGGGGCAATCGTTCGATTTGTTGCATTTGCTAAAGGCTGTTTCACTAATTACTGAAATGGGACTGCCAGAGTCAAGTACTGCCGTAAATTTTACGTCATTTACTGTAATGTGAATCACAGGATATGCAATGTTGTTATGTTTTACGTCGTGTTGTTGGAGTAATATGTCCCTAATGTCTTCCATTTTTACGTAATTTCTAGCTACGGCAGCTGCGTCGTTAGTTTCATACGGGTTTTTTGTGGCTGCCTGCAGTATTAGTCATTGCCTATTGTCTCTTTGTTGGCGCGCGTCGTTATTGGGATTTGGAGACCTAACTTCTACAAATTCACCGTGACGAGAGGGCCTTGCCCTGTTTAAATCCCGCCAGTTCTGATGCAATTCAGGTCTGTCGTTACGATCACATCGTCTGTCGTCATGTTGGTAGTTCCTGTAGTTTCTTTCTTGTCGGTTAAGTGGTGGAGAATTTCTCCCTGAATCGTAACTGCGCGCTGGACCGTTGCGTCTAAAGTTATTCTGTCTCCCGTAATAATAATTATTTTGGTTCCCATATTGTCTGTTTCTCTGATTGTCTCTGTAATAGTCATTACCGCGGAGAGGTGTTCTTTCCCTGTAATTATTACTACTCTGCCAACGGTTGTCATACGGGTGGTGTCTGTTTTGGTCACGATTTACGTTATAAGAATAGCCTTGTCGTGTATTATTTCTGTCATCCCGGAATTGTGACAGATGTGACCTGTAATTGTTGTGCTCCTGTTCTCGCGTTCCACAATTGTCAGTGTCAATTTCCAGTTCTTGTAACAGTCCCTGAAAAGCTTCAATGTCGTCTTTGCAACGTCCTGCCAAAATAATATGCCGTAAATGTTCAGGTAATTTGATTAAGCAAATGCGGATGAGTTCTGAGGGGCTGTATGGGTTTGAAAGATACTGATTCTTATGCAACATGTCTTCAAAATATTTCATAAGACTGGAAAATTCAGATTGTTCGAAACGTTTCATCAGTATGATGCTATGTTTTACTCGGTCTTGTGTAGCTTGAGACCAATACGCTGAGAGGAAGGCATGATAAAAATCTCCTTCATTGTGACAATCGTGAATGACCGATCGCATTCTTACAGCTGGTTCATTTTCCAAGTAGCCACACATAAATTCTAACCTGTGCTCCAATGACCAGTTGGGAGGAAAACAATGAGAGAATTGATGGAGCCACGCTTGTGGATGAATGTTGTTGGCAGAATTCTTAAACGTTTTGAATTTACGTGTAGTAATGAACAGCTTATAGTCAAAGTCATCATGTCGGCGAGTCGCATATCGGTCACTGTTACGTCGTTTCGGCGGTTCCACTTCAAAATTCGGTGCACCTTGCCAATTTCTTTCATAATTTCCGAAATGCGCTGTGTTATTATTTTGTGGTTGTTCCGTATTTCTATGTCCCTCTTCCCGTACTGGAGCGCGAGTGTCCTCTGAAATATGTAATTCTTGTATTACCTGCGTCAACTGATCTTGTACTTCCCGGATTTCTCTTTTGTACTGTGTATTCATTTGATTTTCATTTTGTTTGTATTTTCTAATTTGTTCATACTCTTCTGTGTCAGTGAAGGCTACAGGTCTTGTGTCATTCAGATCATCACCTACCTTTGTAGATAAGTTAGTGACCTGATCCGAAAGTTCGGCTACTTTCTCCGATAGTGAACACATTTCCTCAGTGTGTTTTTCTGAACCAAGTTTCAGAGTGTCCATTTGTGTTGAAATCGAATCTACTGTGTCCTTCAAGTTTTCCTGAGTTTTTGCAAGTTGCGTAACCGAATCGGTAGATGCAACTGAGTCAATTTTAGCCCACAAGGTCTCATGATTTTCATGAACAATGGTTTGCAGTTCTTTTATGGCTGCTTCGTGATTCTGTAATGCATTTTCATGCCGCGAAAAAATAGGTTGAAAATGCTCACAAATTTGTGTTTTTACGTCATTGCAGACTTTTTGACATTTCGATTCAATGTGATGTAACTCATTAGTTAAATCCTCACGTGTTTGTTCAAGAGTTTGCTCCAATGAGTCTAACTTTTGAAGATTTTGTTCCATTGCGTCTAACTGTTGCTGTGTTTGTCTCTGGTGTTGTTCCATTGTGTCTAACTTTTGAAGATTTTGTCCCATTTGTTTCTGATTTTGTTCGAGCGTTGTGTCTAACTTTTGAAGATTTTGTTCCATTGTGTCTAACTTTTGAAGCTTTTGTTGTGTTTGTCCTATTTGTTGTATTAACTGTAATAACAATGCACTGGTGTCTGGAACATGTTCCTCAGTGCTTTTCGGCAGTGAATTTGCACCGGAAACATTCACATTTTGACAAGCAGAAAATGTGTCTTGACTTATTTGAGAAAACGGTGAGGATCCAAAACCTGAATCTACAGTATTTGCGAAATCGTGTCGTGTCATTTCGGATTCCTGAGGCGAGCTATTGCCGACCGATCGATCGATAATACTTCCCTGTTCACTACTTGTTTCATTGTCTACGTCATTATTTGACGCCCGCTCCATTTCCCTATGCACAGTTACCAAATTACTACTTTGAATGTCTGTTAATTCATTACACAGTGGTGCTGGCAAGCTACGCTCGTCGTCACTATTATTTCTCAGTTTACTTTGGAGCCTAGTGTTACGTTTTTCACACGCCATTATTGTCACAATATTTCACACGATAACACAGAAAAGCACAATTTGAAGAGCAAAAATAAGAGAGCACATTAACATAGCACTGAAAATAATATCTAGTTAATTGCAAGCGCAGCTGCGAAACACTTGCTGCAAATCTACATGCATGCCACAACTGTTTTACTGTACAACAATGAAATACTACAACTACAAAGGAAATTCTCTCTATAATTAAGCGCTAGCAATAAACAAAAGCTACACTAATTACACAAACTACAAGAAAAAATCAGAAGATTCCAGTGAGGTATCCTCGGCTAAGGGTCGACATATGAAACGTCCCCTTTAAAAAATTTATACATGACAGTGCTTAAACTGACGCACAATATTTTTAGCGCAACGCAATCTGACTTTCAATAATCTCTACAAGAGAATGGCCCTGACTAACATTAACCTGTACTTTTCACAAATCACTTACCTCACAAAAATCTTGGTTACTCCCACTACTGCAATAGAGCGAGCGCCACTACTGCCAGCTAAATAAAAGATTCAAACTATGGAAGGCACTAACTACTGATAGGGATAGTTAGCAAATGAAAGATATTAATAGAGAACAAACAATGTATTTACCTTGATATCATTATATATATATAAATGAAAGATATTAATAGAGAACAAACAATGTATTTACCTTGATATATATATATATATATATATATATATATATATATATATATAGCAGTTCATGACAAATTTCAAAACTCCGCCATCTCTCTCCCCACATCCACCACTGCTGGCGGCTCACCTCCAACTGCGCAACGCTACGCGCTGTTCCCAGCCAGCTGCCTAACACTACAATGGCGAGTATTACAACAATGCAAAGCAGCCACAGACTGCACACAGCACAGCCAGTGATTTTCATACAGAGGTGGCGTTACCAATAAAAAAACCTAAACAGCCTACTTACTAGGGGTTGCCAGTTACATACAGCCTGCAGGAAACACACAGAAGCATCTTCGCTGACTCTGCAGAGAGCAGCCGAGAATTGTCATGAAGAGGTCGTAGGTTCGAATCCTGCCTCGGGCATGGATGTATGTGATGTCCTTAGGTTAGTTAGGTTTAAGTAGTTCTAAGTAACTGATGACCTCAGATGTTAAGTCCCATAGTGATCAGAGCCAATTGAACCATTTTGAACCAATTGTCATGAAGAGGGAAACTCTTGACAGTTCCGTTATGTGGGCTGCGTAACATGAGGCGAAATCTCTTCCCAGCCCTCATACTTGGTGGGAGACACTATTTTCTAGGCATCTTTACATGCTCACTGCGCAGTCAGAACCGAGAAGAGCAATGTGACGAGTTCGACGAGCATACTAAAGACACGACCCAACAAAACTGTGCAAAGATTCATCGGATTTTCACTCTGCTGACGTGCTACAGACGCGAAACTCAACCGACAGGAAGACGATGCTGTGATACGCAAATGATTAGCTTTTCAGACCATTCACAGAAAGTTGGCGACGGTGGTGACACCTACAACGTGTTGAAATCAGGATAAACACCAGTTGACCGGCGTTGCCTGGTGAAACGTTGTTGTGATGCCTAGTTTAAGGAGTAGAAATGTGCACCATCACGTTTCCGACTTCGATAAAGGTCGGATAGTAGCCTATCGCGATTGCGGTTTATCGTATCGCGACATTGCTGCACGCGTTGGTCGAGATCCAATGACTGTTAACAGAACAAGGAATCGGTGGGTTCAGGAGGGTAATACGGAACGCCGTGCTGGATCCCAACGGCATCGTATCACTAGCAGTCGAGATGGCAGGCATCTTATCCGCATGGCTGTACCGGATCGTGCAGCCACGTCTCGATCCCTGAGTCAACAACAGATGGGGCCGTTTGCAAGACAACAAACCATCTGCACCAACAGTTCGATGACGTTTGCAGCAGCATGGACTATCAGCTCGGAGACTATGGCTGCGGTTACCCTTGACGCTGCATCACAGACAGGAGCGCCTGCGCTGGTGTACTCAACGACGAACCTGGGTGCACGAATGGCAAAACGTCATTTTTTTCGGCTGAATCCTGGTTATGTTTACAGCATCATGATGGTAGCATCCGTGTTTGGTGACATCGCGGTGAACGCACATTGGAAGCGTGTATTTGTCATCGCCATACTGGTGTATCACCCGGCGTGATGGTATTGGTTGCCATTGGTTACACGTCTCGGTCACCTCTTGTTCGTATTGACGGCACTTTGAACAGTGGACGTTACATTTGAGAAGTGTTACGACCCGTGGCTCTACCCTTCATTCGATCCCTGCGAAACCATTTCAGCAGGATAATGCACGACCGCATGTTGCAGGTCCTGTACGGGCCTTTCTGGATACAGAAAATGTTCGACTGCTAGCCTGGCCAGCACATTCTCCAGATCTGTCACCAACAGAAAACGTCTGTGGCCGAGCAACTGTCTCATCACAATACGCCAGTCACTACTCTTGATGAACTGTGGTATCGTGTTGAAGCTGCATGGGCAGCTGTACCTGTACACGCCATCCAAGGTCTGACTCAATGCCCAGGCATATCAAGGCCGTTATTACGGCCAGAGGTGGTTGTTCTGGGTACTGATTTCTCAGGATCTGTGCACCGAAATTGCATGAAAATGTAATCAGATGTCAGAACTAGTATAGTATGTTTGTCCAATGAATACCTTTTTATCATCTGCATTTCGTCTTGGTGTAGCAATTTTAATGGCCAGTAGTGTAAAAGGTTACCATCTCTGTAACACACAAACTGCACCTCGATCCCTTAAAGCAATTACCACGCATAACAATAATATACTCGAAAGGAAAATGTGTTCACAATAATTTCAAACTGATGTAAAATGTATTCAACTGTTATCGCTTGTTACTAGGTCAGCCAAGGACAATATGTAATGCCCTACTGATGGGGGGCGTGTAGGCCCGTTAAGAACTGATATCACCCACTACAAAACTGCACTACGTCGCGTCTCATAGCGGACAGACGGTATCGAAAGCTCAAGTTGACCCTTCAGGACGATGGGCTGTGTGTGTGGTGACAGGTGTGGAGAGACAGATGGGTGCGTTTGGGTGCTGGTCTGCGGTTGCCGCTGCGGCTGCCTGTTTGTTGCGCCAACTCTACGCGTCGGCGTGTCGACACGGCGTCGTTCAATTATGCACGAGGCGTCTGTTAATTCTGCGCCCGCAGCACCGCGTGCGGTTAGCTCTCCTGCGAAGAGGTGTGGCGGCCGCAGGGTTCAGCGTCCGCTTCGCCGGGACTACAACGCGCTATGTAGCGAGCGGCTGGTGCATCGTGCAACGCGAAGCAATAACAAAGAGAAGGTGATGCAGTGGTGTGCACGAAGTTCGAGAAGCGGCTGCATTCCATTCACACCAAGATAAAGGCTCTATTGTACTTTAGTCTTCCATTTTAGATTCGTTCATATTTGACTTAATGGCAGCTAGTTTCGAACGAGACTTACTTGTAATATGGGACCACAGCGTCTCTAAACTACTTATATGATGTCATGCTGCTTTCCGCTGTTACTTGTTTTACACTACTGGCCATTAAAATTGCTACACCAAGAAGAAATGCAGATGATAAACGGGTATTCATTGGACAAATATATTACACTAGAACCTCTGGCCGTAATAACGGCCTTGATACGCCTCGCATTGAATCAAACAGAGCTTGGATGGCGTGTACAGGTACAGCTGCCCATGCAGCTTCAACACGATACCACAGTTCATCAAGAGAATGACTGGCGTATTGCGACGAGACAGTTACACCGCCACCATTGGCCAGACGTTTTCAACTGGTGAGAGATCTGGAGAATGTGGTGGCCAGGGCAGCAGTCGAACATTTTCTGTATCCAGAAAGGCCCGTACAGGACCTGCAACATGCAGTCGTGCATTATCCTGCTGAAAAGTAGTGTTTCGCAGGGATCGAATGAAGGGTAGAGCCACGGGTAGTAACACATCTGAAATGTAACGTCCACTGTTCAAAGTGCCGTCAATGCGAACAAGATGTGACCGAGACGTGTAACCAGTGGCACCCCATACCGTCACGCCGGGTGATACGCCAGTATGGCGATGACGAATACACGCTTCCAATGTGCGTTCTCCGCGAAGTCGCCAAACACGGAAGGGATCATCATGATGCCGTAAACAGAACCTGGATTCATCCGAAAAAATGACGTTTTGCCATTCGTGCACCCGGGTTCGTCGTTGAGTACACCAACGCAGGCGCTCCCGTCTGTGATGCAGTGTCAAGGGTAACCGCAGCCATGGTCTCCGAGCTGATGGTCCATGCTGCTGCAAACTTCGTCGAACTGTTCGTGCAGATGGTTGTTGTCTTGCAAAAGTCCCCATCTGTTGACTCAGGGATCGAGACGTGGCTTCACGATCCGTTACAGCCATGCGGGTAAGATGCCTGTTATCTCGACTGCTAGTGATACGAGGTCGTTGCTAATCATTTGCATGTCACAGCATCTTCTTCCTGTCGGTTAAATTTCGCGTCTGTAGCACGTCATCTTCGTGGTGTAGCAATTTTAATGGCCAGTAGTGTAGTACCATCTGATGTCACTAGATCGCAGTGCGAACGAAAGCTTTTATTTATTCATTAGTTGCCATTGTGACACATGGCCTGCATTCTAGGAGATTTTTCCGCACCGTGTTTCACAATTACTTTTATTGTTAAAATCCACAGTGCATTAAAAATGCTAAGTTGTAGAAGTACCAACGGAAGTTACAAGATCGCATGCCCATCGAAGGATCGAACAGAACGCGACAGTTCCCGAACAGTGACGTAAACTGTTCGAACAGTTCTAGTCGTGTTCGAACACAGCCCTAATTAAAATAAAAGATGTAGCTGTCTGAAAGAGCTCCAACTGAGATGTCGACTTCGTGTGTTGCGACATCACAGACGGCGAGCGCTAAAAGCTAATGAACGAAGCAAGTGGCAGCTATTACTTTTGGAACGACAGCCGTCGAAACGAGAGCACACAAGCGGTTGGAGGGCGCTGCCGTGGGATGCATTTACACAGCGACACGGCCAGTAGACGCGTCGGCTATTCGGAGAGTACGCGGACCGCTTTTTCACTCGCGCAACAAAACGGCCGCCAGAGGACAGCGTGGAAGAGACGGGAGACGCCGTGTTTTACACGGCGCCCTTTGTCTGGCGGGACGGTGTGCAGCGAGTGGGCGGGCGTTCGCGGCCCCACTGTCGCCGACGTCGCCCGTTTTAGCCGCTGCAAACAGATCGCCGGCGGCGCGCTGGCGGAGGTGTTCGGCGAGGACGAGGCACGGCCCAGTTTGCCTGGCCTCTTCGCGTCTTCTTTACGTCTGCGGCCTCTTTTACTCTTTACTCAAGAGGACGTCTGGCGACGAGCTTTCTGAAGGTTCTTGGAATGACTGATGGATCTCTGGTTGTCTAGCAGGATCGATGCTTCCATTTTGACCTGAAAACATCTTTAACACTTTCGCTGCTGTGGGTGTACGAGGGCAGTTCAATAAGTAATGCAACACATTTTTTTCTGAAACAGGGGTTGTTTTATTCAGCATTGAAATACACCAGGTTATTCCCCAATCTTTTAGCTACACAACACTATTTTTCAACGTAATCTCCATTCAATGCTACGGCCTTACGCCACCTTGAAATGAGGGCTTGTATGCCTGCACGGTACCATTCCACTGGTCGATGTCGGAGCCAACGTCGTACTGCATCAATAACTTCTTCATCATCCGCGTAGTGCCTCCCACGGATTGCGTCCTTCATTGGGCCAAACATATGGAAATCCGACGGTGCGAGATCGGGGCTGTAGGGTGCATGAGGAAGAACAGTCCACTGAAGTTTTGTGAGCTCCTCTCGGGTGCGAAGACTTGTGTGAGGTCTTGCGTTGTCATGAAGAAGGAGAAGTTCGTTCAGATTTTTGTGCCTACGAACACGCTGAAGTCGTTTCTTCAATTTCTGAAGAGTAGCACAATACACTTCAGAGTTGATCGTTTGACCATGGGGAAGGACATCGAACAGAATAACCCCTTCAGCGTCCCAGAAGACTGTAACTGTGACTTTACCGGCTGAGGGTATGGCTTTAAACTTTTTCTTGGTAGGGGAGTGGGTGTGGCACCACTCCATTGAGTGCCGTTTTGTTTCAGGTTCGAAGTGATGAACCCATGTTTCATCGCCTGTAACAATCTTTGACAAGAAATTGTCACCCTCAGCCACATGACGAGCAAGCAATTCCGCACAGATGGTTCTCTTTTGCTCTTTATGGTGTTCGGTTAGACAACGAGGGACCCAGCGGGAACAAACCTTTGAATATCCCAACTGGTGAACAATTGTGACAGCACTACCAACAGAGATGTCAAGTTGAGCACTGAGTTGTTTGATGGAGATCCGTCGATCATCTCGAACGAGTGTGTTCGCACGCTCTGCCATTGCAGGAGCAGGAGTCACAGCTGTGCACGGCCGGCCCGCACGCGGGAGATCAGACAGTCTTGCTTGACCTTGCGGCGATGATGACACACGCTTTGCCCAACGACTCACCGTGCTTTTGTCCACTGCCAGATCACCGTAGACATTCTGCAAGCGCCTATGAATATCTGAGATGCCCTGGTTTTCCGCCAAAAGAAACTCGATCACTGCCCGTTGTTTGCAACGCACATCCGTTACAGACGCCATTTTAACAGCTCCGTACAGCGCTGCCACCTGTCGGAAGTCAATGAAACTATACGAGACGAAGCGCGAATGTTTGAAAATACTCCACAAGAAATTTCCGGTTTTTTCAACCAAAATTGGCCGAGAAAAAAAATGTGTTGCATTACTTATTGAACTGCCCTCGTATATACACGTCATGTTATGCAGTTGCGCGGGTGTTTTGAACGTGTACATGGCGGTCCATTGATCATGACCGGGCCAAATATCTCACGAAATAAGCGTCAAATGAAAAAACTACAAAGAAAGAAACTTGTCTAGTTTGAAGGGGGAAACCAGATGGCGCTATGGTCGGCCCGCTAGATGACGCTGCCATAGGTCAAACGGATATCAACTGCGTTTTTTTTTAAATAGGAAACCCCATTTTTATTACATATTCGTATAGTATGTAAAGAAATACAGTGTGGCGCACGAAATGTGTTACCATTTTGTTTTTGAATATAAACTTTATTGTCAATACAATCTGAAAGGAACATATACTACAATGAAGAGCCGTCCATGGAGATTTGTTCTAACTCAGCTCATGCTCAGCCGGCCGTGGTGGCCGTGCGGTTAAAGGCGCTGCAGCCTGGAACCGCGCGGCCGCTACGGTCGCAGGTTCGAATCCTGCCTCGGGCATGGATGTGTGTGATGTCCTTAGGTTAGTTAGGTTTAAGTAGTTCTAAGTTCTAGGGGATTGATGACCTTAGAAGTTAAGTCCCATAGTGCTCAGAGCCATTTTGAAGCTCATGCTCAATATGTCCACCATTTCGTTTCCTAACGTCCTTCAAACGAACACTGAAGTTAGTGATTACCCTATGGCACATGTCTTCCGTAATTTCACTGCGCCGGCCGAAGTGGCCGTGCGGTTAAAGGCGCTGCAGTCTGGAACCGCAAGACCGCTACGGTCGCAGGTTCGAATCCTGCCTCGGGCATGGACGTTTGTGATGTCCTTAGGTTAGTTAGGTTTAACTAGTTCTAAGTTCTAGGGGACTAATGACCTCAGCAGTTGAGTCCCATAGTGCTCAGAGCCATTTTTTTAATTTCACTGCAAGCTTGAAGAATAAGTCTTCTGAGCTCCATTAAATCACGTGGACGTTTCGGGAAATTTTTTTCCTTTAGATACTCCCAAAGAAAAAAGTCACATGGATTGAGGTCTGGACTATTGGGGGGCCAATTTTGTCCGTCATTGAAGCGACCTGGAAACCTGAGTGAAATGATTAGCATGTCAAAATGCTCGTGTAAAAACTCCAACACATTGTTTCCAGTATGTGGCCTTGCTCCACCTTGCATGAACCACTGCGTGTTGAAGGGCAAGGCAGTAGCAAGAAGCTGTGGAATGAAGCTATTGCGAAGCATGTTCAAATAACGCTCGCTGTTCACAGTATCTTCAAAGAAAAAGGGTCCAATAAGTCGGTGACTGGAAATTTCTGCCCATGCTGTAATCCTCGGATCATAATGTTGTCGTTCATGAAGCACTTGCGGGTTTTCAGTGGCCCAAAAGCATACATTTTGTTTGTTAACCACACCGTCTAAATGAAAATGCGCCTCGTCTGAAAACCAAACGTTGTTGAGAGTTTCTTCCCTATCCTCCGCCCATTGAGCAAACAGTAGTCTCTGCTGCTAGTGTTCTTCAGTGAGCTTCTGTGCACAGGTCGTCTTGTATGGGTACATATGGAGGTCACTTTTAAGAATGCGTTGAACGGAGCGTCTGTATATTCCCAGTTGCACTACTGCCTTTCTACACGATTTTCCGGGGCTTCTCTGTACAGCAACTCGTACCGCTTCAGTATTCTCCGGCGAACAAACAGGCTTAGGCCGAGGTCGCTTCGCTTCCAATAATGTTCCTTCCTGTACAAATTTATCGTACAACCTGTGGATGGTCTTCTTGCAGGGGACCCATCGTGTGTTAAACGGTTGTCGAAAACGCCTCTGAATCACAAGGCTTTGCGTTTCATGAAAAAGTAACACAAATGCCGATCGTTGCTGTGTCGTCAGTCTTCCATTGTCAGCCATTGCTGCTTACTAGTCTCCTAGCGACAGTATCGTGAATTACACGTCATTTCGTATCTCATTTGTTTTTCCAAGCTCTGCTGGTACTGCTGTAGAGATCCCAGCGGGATATCTAATGTGTGTCGTAAATTGTGAAAGAAACAATTGGTAACACATTTCGTGCACCACCCTGTATGAATGTTTTAGTTGGACCACTTTTTTCGCTTTGTGATAGATGGCGCTGTAATAGTCACAAACATATGGCCCACAATTTTAGACGAACAGTTGGTAACAGGTAGGTTTTTTAAATTAAAATACAGAACGTAGGTACGTTTGAACATTTTATTTCGGTTGCTCCAATGTGATACATGTACCTTTGTGAACTTATCATTTCTGAGAACGCATGCTGTTACACCGTGATTACCTGTAAATACCACATTAATGCAATAAATGCTCAAAATGATGTCCGTCAACCTCAATGCATTTGGCAATACGTGTAACGACATTCCTCTCATACATTGACTTTGCGCTGACGCATGTTGTCAGGCGTTATCGGTGGATCACGATAGCAAATGTCCTTCAGCTTTCCCCACAGAAAGAAATCCGGTGATGTCAGATCCGGTGAACGTGCGGACCATTGTATGATGATTCGACGGCCAATCCACCTGTCATGAAATATGCTATTCAATACCCCTTCAACCGCAGGCGAGCTATGTGCCGGACGTCCATGATGTTGGAAGTATATCGCCATTCTGTCATGCAGTAAAGCACCTTGTAGTAACATCGGTAGAACATAACGTAGGAAATCAGCATACATTGCACCATTTAGATTGCCATCGATAAAGTCGGGGCCAATTATCCTTCCTCACATAATGCTGCACCATACATTAACCCGCCAAGGTCGCTGATGTTCCACTTGTCGCAGGCATCGTGGATTTTCCGTTGCCCAGTAGTGCATAATATGCCAGTTTACGTTACCGCTGTTGGTGAATGACGCTTCGTCGCTAAATAGAACGCGTGCAAAAAATCTGTTATCGTCCCATAATTTCTCTTGTGCCCAGTGGCAGAGCTATACACGACGTTCAAAGTCGTCGCCATGCAATTCCTGGTGCATGGAAATATGGTACGGGTGCAATCGATATTGATGTAGCTTTCTCAACACCGACGTTTTTGAGATTCCCGATTCTCGCGCAGTTTGTCTGTTATTGATGTGCGGATTAGCCGTGACAACAGCTAAAACACCTACTTGGGCATCATCATTTGTTGCAGGTCGTGGTTGACATTTCACATGTGGCTGAACACTTCCTGTTTCTTTAAATAACGTAACTATCCGGCGAACGGTCCGGACACTGGGACGATGTCGTCCAGGATATCGAGCAGCATACATAGTACAAGCCCGTGGGGCATTTTGATTACAATAGCCATACATCAACACGATATCGACCTTTACCGCAATTGGTAAACGGTCAGTTTTAACACAGATAATGTATCACGAAGCAAATACCGTCCGCACTGGAGGAATGTTACGTGATACCACGTACTTATACGTTTGTGACTATTACAGTTCCATCTGTCACAAAGTGGCCCACTAAATCATTCATATTTCTTTACGTACTACACGAATATGTAATAAAAAGTGGGGGTTCCTATTTTAAAAAACGCAGTTGATATCCGTTTCACCTATGGCAGCGCCATCTAGCAGGCCAACCATAGCGCCATCTGGTTTCCCCCTTCAAGCTAGACGATTTTCGTTCTTTGTAGTTTTTTTCGTTTGACACTTATTTCGTGAGATGTTTGTGTGGTATCACTGCCAGACACCACACTTGCTAGGTGGTAGCTTAAATCGGCCGCGGTCCATTAGTACATGTCGGACCCGCGTGTCGCCACTGTGTGATCGCAGACCGAGCGCCACCACACGGCAGGTCTCGAGAGACGTACGAGAACTCGCCCCAGTTGTACGACGACGTTGCTAGCGACTATACGGACGAAGCCTTTGCTCTCATTTGCCGAGAGACAGTAGAATAGCCTTCAGCTAAGTTCATGTCTACGACCTAGCAAGGCGCCATTAGCCTTAGATAGCTTGTATCTAAAGAGTCGCACTTGTATCGCCACAATCTCCAGATGTCTCATCAAGAACGATGTATACAAAGGATGGATTAAAAGATAAGTAGTCCAGAAGATACGTACTTTTCTTTATAGCATTCATTAAGTCTCCTGTTTCAGACCTCACTCCATCCTTCGTGAGTTAGCGCGTGCATCTTGGCCGCCTCTTTCAATTAGTGTGCGTAGTGTTGGCAAGTCTGCCGACACAACAGTTTGGCCAGGTCACTATCAGTGGACCACCCTGTATACGCGCTCAGCAGTGTTATGTACGTCTGGATGAGAGGTGTACAGTGTCGGCGCTTAAATCGGGAAAAATTTCAATTTAAATTTCCCGTCGTATCGTAGTTCCGCTGGAGGTCGCGACTGGCGTTCTTGAAAGCCATATGCACCTAGTATACAGCCAGAAACTCAGAATTGCCGAGATGTTAAGGACAAGTGCGGAGTACAATTGAAGAGACGAGATTTTCGAAAATCTTCGAGCTGGGCGTTCGCCCGTTGAAACAGTTCGATTCTTCGGGTACCCGAGACCAACTGTTTACGATATTGAGGCCAAGTATAATGATTCGGAGAAGTCTGGGGAAGGTTCCGCTTACCCGGCGAGGAAATCTCAGTCGAGGAAACGCGTGTCACGAACTGCAGTAGTCATCGAAAAGGCTCAGGCGCTAATTTCGGAGGACGCGGAGCAATCGTCGAGGAAATTGGCGCCAGTATTGAATATTAGAGAGCGAACGATGTGTCGGATGGCAGAGGGGGACATTATACGAACCATTTAGTCGAAAACTGGCTCTCGGATAACGTTGACATGTTGTGGTCAAAGGAGTTCTGGCCTCCCGAATAACCCGGATTTGAATCAAATGGTTCAAATGGCTCTGAGCACTATACGACTTAACTTCTGAGGTCATCTGTCGCCTAGAACTTAGAACTAATTAAACCTAACTAACCTAAGGACATCACACACATCCATGCCCGAGGCAGGATTCGAACCTGAGACCGTAGCGGTCACTCGGTTCCAGACTGTAGCGCCTAGAACCGCACGGCCACTCCGGCAGGCCGCATTTGAATCCCCCCGACTACTGTGTTTGTTGTTGAAAGAGTTACCAATAAGACGAGGCACCGTAATGGGGCATTTGTACGCACCGCTATCGAAGCAACATCTGCGAATATGGACGGCGCTGTTTTAAAGAATGTGTGCTATCGCTTCAGGACAAGATTGAAGGCAGACATTTCGGCTGAAGGGGCTTACACTGAATAACGTCACTCTTGGAATATACCACTGCTTATATGTAAAAGGATTTTCATTTTCATTTGTATTTTGTTTCAATAAATTTACTTTTAAAAAAGGATTTGAACGCCGCACCCTGTACAAGTTCTGCTTTCAGCCTGGTTGCCCCTGTCTCAGCCGCAACCACTAATGCATCTCTACCTGCCGCAACGTAGACACAAGAGTACATGCGTATTGAAGCACGGTGGTTAAAGGAGGTTTCCGATAGCCTGGCAAGCTTCACCCTCTCAGCTGCTGCACCTGACAACAGGTTGCGTTGTCAATGTACAGAGCCTAGTGAGGTACTTTCTCTACAGCCCATGTATCGGAACTGTAGTACCAACAAAATGAACAAACCAAACTGAAAGGAGATTGAAGAGAAATTAAAAAGTGGGGAATATGTAGTAGTCACGAAAACAGAGCATTAGTCTAGCAGGGGAAAAGCTGTCGTGTGTTTACGAGGCAGCATTAAACAAATCGGTAAGAGTCTCGCAATGCAACTTGTCTAAAAAAATTACTAAACACTCACTTGAGAACCTCGAGCATGTTACGACAGGTTGTAAATCTGACCAGCTATTTCCTCACTCCACAAATATTTTGAAAGACTGCAAAGTCTTAGTGACTGGAAATGTGTGCTAAGGACTTGACGTCATTTAGCAGTGCATATATTGATTGAAATAGGAAAAAATGTAGCTCAGTGGATATTAAAAGCCAAATTCTGGTGGCAGGCAACGTAGTGCAAAGAAAGTTTAGTATGTGAGAACAGCTTCTTCCTTCGACATGTACTTTTTAGATTAACATAAAATGAAAAACGAAATTTGTTTTAGCTAAGCACACAAGGAATTAAGAATGAACTATTTTGACCACTTAGAATGAAGTCAGCGAACGTGCAGTACACATCCTTTATAGCAAATTGCTATAAATGGGTCCTTTATAGCAAATTGCTAAAAAAGGGGTCATATTTGGCTGGACGTGCTAAGGTGACAGAAACTAAACCCTTACTTTAGCTGGCGTTGCAGTGTAAGACACCTTCAGGTTCTTAGGTGCAAATGATCTCAGTTTTCAGAGATGGTTCTTATTATTGCAGAAAACGTCTATTAGAGGTGACCCGACGAGGTTAGAATTGAGAATAGCCAGCAACAGTCGAAAGAGGGTGAAGTTGTAGAGAAAAACGTTTACATGGAAACAAATAAGCCTGAAACACGTAGAAAAGAAAAAAAAGGTCAAATAAAATTCACCATTTTTTGGCCTAAAGTCACCCAAAATGGATGTGTATCTTATCGAGTCTCATCTTATAACGCCGAGGTATTTTCATCAACTTCGGAACGCCACTCATAACACTGCAATGAAAGCGTACAGAAAAAAAATAGCACAGCTGGAGGGCGGGCAGGCAACCAAGACTCCTTTAGCCTGCTTGGGAAGGGCATACCTTGCTTCGGATGGGAGAAAACCAGCTTACCCGTTCTGCTGATAACTTGCGGCTCGTTGCCTGTCTGGCTACCAGGTATGCATGGGCAGGCTGAAAGCGGAATGTGTATACCTCTTTTCTGAATACGTCCTGAGCAGCCGACCTCTCACTGCTGGAGAAGAGTTACTCCCATATCTCGGTGACTAAAAAGGTTTCGAGTATTTATCATACAAAACATATGCATTACTGCGTGCTATCATTTGCAGGAAACCTCGTTTAGATATCTTGAATCGTTTATGAGATATGACGACTGTTATGACCACACGATTCACGATGGACAAGTTTGTGAATGGGTGCGTCCTTCGTGACCGCCCTCAAATATAAAACCCAATAACTCGAGAACGAAATGAGATATCCTTCTGCTCTTCATTTTAAATAAAATTTCGATAGCTTATCTACATTTCGTTCCCGGTTCTGTGAGCTGCAATCAGCCGTACGCAAAGTTTACACAATGCGTTTGTAACGCTGAGAATTCTTTAAAATTTCGTGCAATATTTACTTAATTTTAATGCTGCACAGTAAGTATGTCAGATAACGAAAGGGATTCAGTTCTTTATCGAGTGGAGATATCAAACTGTAAGATGTGCAAAACTCAAATTTCTTCACCTCATAGTTTTCGAAAAATCGGAAGCTAAGTATTTCACACCGGCCGGAACGCCGTCTTTCAGACAGGCACCACAGTTTGGCGAGCAGTACAGCCACAACAAAAGCCGTCTCAGCACGGAATGCAAAGAGCACGTTTGTAGCAGTGAAAGGGTTGAAATAGTCTCTGTAAAACTCCCGGAAAAGTTACACCAGGAAAGCAAATACGTCACCTTTGTTTTCGTGTTACGTCTGGTGTGTACCAAAAAGATTTATGGAATTCATTATTTCCTAGATGTCCACCTCTGTAGTTCAGTGGTATCCACGATCCCCATACGGTAACAGAAACAGTCTCTGACTGTGTGCGGCGTCCCCGGACACTCCAACGGTTGACGCCTGGTGACGACCGTTGAAATGACGACCGCCTCTTACTGGCTGCCCGCTTCGATAAGGTGTTCCCAGCGGGTAAGATGACTCTTTTCAATTCACATGATGTCATAATTTTTGGCGTAAGGGTCTAATATATTGCTGACTTTTAATTCATATAAAAAATATTTAAAAAACTGTGTCGGTCCACCTTGGTGGTGGGAGGGGGGAGACATCGTGGCCAGACCTCGGGGTTCGACCCCTGACCGCCTTGCCTATTGCCGCTGAATGCACTCCTTCGGTTAAAAAAATAAATAAATAAAAATCTTTTTAAAATGATGGGCTACGGCGCTCGTGGAGTATCGACGCCGCGTGTGGCGAGTTCTAGAGGCGTCTCTTTGCGTTTGTGCCGTCCTTCCATAATCAGTATAAAAAAATAAATAGCAAAAAAGTGGCCAGCGCACCTGCCTACTACAGTAAAACAAAAAATAGAATAAAAATGTCAAGGCGACCGCTAAAAAAGCAGAAAAGTGGATAGGCTGATGGTTAAAAAGGGTAGCGTAAAAAGTGGCTAACATTTCTGCCTGTAGACCATGAAAAACAGAAAAAAGTGGTCAGTGCGACTGACTCCCACGCAGGGGATCCGCGTTCGACTCCCGGTACTGTAAAGGAAATTTCCTTGGCGGTAGGACTTGAGGGATTTGCACTCAACTTCAAGAGGCCAACCGAGGAGGTTTAGTAACAGTTCTAAGGTCAAGAAATACGACAATGACCGGGAGAGTGCTTTGCTGAGCACATGTCTCATCGTATCACATCCGATGTCGCCACTGGTAGAAGATAGCTTTACATTAAATCTTGTACACGAATGAAGATGGAAACTTGGGGTGAAGTTCACATAAGGCATACTAATACAAATCATCCAGTGAAAGGTAGGAATTCATATGATTCCGTGTAGTTGTGGTGAGGAGTATGTGTATACTGCAAAAAGAATGGTCAAAAAACGACTAGAAGAGCACCAGGGCAACTGCAGAGGAGGGGAGATTGATAGGTCAGCTGTTGCGGAACATGCTTTGCAGCCAGGAGATTTTAGTGACCTTCCCTCTTTTAGTGTATATTTTTGAGTTTATACATAAGGTTTATGAATGAATGATGGTGTTGATCTTACTTGGCTGGTGGTTATGCGACCGGAACCGCACGTAATGATTTACATACGCACGCCGCAGCTGCTCGGCGTGTGAAAACAATGAAATTAACCCAACGATAAAGCACGGAAAAATGTCTTGTGTTTGTCACTGTTAATGATTTGACATTACGTGAGCAAAAGGTTTTCAAATGTTGTTGAAATTAGTCTTGAGAACCAATATGTCTGATAAAGTATTCAATAGTATGAAATTGTTTAGGTCTGACCAACATACAACATACACTATCGAGAGGGACTGGCAATACAAACACTCACGTAACGAAAAGTTATTGTACTGAAGTAATTCTCATTATCTGAGCATCAAAAATGAAGAAAAAACTCGACTTCGGTTATACGTTCAGTATTTGTCTTCAAGATAATTCTTTAAAAAAATATTCACTGTTATCAGATTTAGTGAATCGAAATCGATCTAGTCAGCGCATTTTATTATGTAACGAAAAAAAATTATTCCTGAGCACTCATGTTTTATGGTATCATCAAAAGACTAAATATTCTACTGATTTTTATTCCTGTAATATTGTACAAGAAGACAGGTGAAGCCCGCAAATTATTACATAAATATAAAGCTATTAGTGGTTTATGACGGCGATGCATCAATGATCTGCAATGGCTTATGGCCATTAGAAAACTCTTACGTATTTACTTAATAATTCAAGGACAGGAGCTTTCCAGAACGGAACAAAGTAGGTTAATATTTTATCTATTGAATTATATTCTGAAATTAAGCGCAAGGTAATACATTTACAGTACATACCTTTCTGTTTTACAAGCAGTAAGCGCCAGAGGTGCTATTCTGCAACTTCTCTCTTGTACAGCGAGACAAAAGAGAGCTAGTCAATTTTCTCTCTGGCCACGCTTTATATGTTTATTACGCAAGAGGCTGATGAGTTTATCAAAAGCAAACATTGTCATCTGCTATTCTTTATACATTTTCTATGTTGTGGACATACTGTATTGGTTTTCATTTCACATATCACCATATTTTCACAACACGACACTGTTTCCTACTTTATCGCCGTGGCACAAGACCACCACATTCATTTTGATAGGAGTCAAGTACTGGTAGCCACAAGCAGATACCATGAAAGGCTATATGAACCGGTCATAGAGATTATATAACACCCCAGGAATTTCAGTAAGGGTGTGAAATTAAATGATATCTGGATTCCGCTGCTGAAGAAGATGTGTACCAGTCTTCCACTATGGCGTGATAGGAACCCCGGACGAAGCCAGTCGACAACGGCTCGTTGCACTCGTGTGTAGAAAACATGTCACGTCACACGTGATGACTGGGTGTTGTGTGATGTTCTTAGGTTAGTTAGGTTTCAGTAGTTCTAAGTTCTAGGGGACTGATGACCATAGATGTTAAGTCCCATACTGCTCAGAGCCATTTGAACCATTTGTCACGTCACATCACTGCGCGTAAGCACGTGGAAGCGGAATTTTGTTGCAGTCAGTAGCGACTCAAGATGTGAATCGGACGTTCAAAGAAGCTATAGTCCCCCTTGAAAATGTTCTTCGCAGATGGAGACGAAAGGTTGAGTTCTAATGTGAAGTCCTGTCGATCGCGGCATAATAGCCCGGAGAGTTTATTAATTGTGAAGCTGTTGTCCATAACTATACAGAGAACCCCTTGCAATATATAAGCATAGTTATATTTTGTAGACAACCCGCCACGTAAGCCGAGAGCGCTAATGCGCTGCTTCCTGGACTTGGGTAGGCGCGCCGGCCCCGGATCGAATCCGCCCAGCGGATTACCGACGTCGGCCGGTGTGCCGACCAGCCTGGATGTGGTTTTTAGGCGGTTTTCCACATCCCACTAGGTGAATACCGTGCTGGGCCCTATGTTCCGCGTCAGTTAGACGACTCGCAAACATCTGATCATATTCGCACTATTCCATGGATTACACTAGATGCAGACAGCTGTGGTACGCTAATTCCATCCCGGGGATTCTGGGGGGGGGGGGGGGGGGCGGCAGGAAGGCGTCCGACCACCCCTTGGATTAACATTGACAAATCCGTTCCTAACCATGTCGACCCTGCGAAACCACAGGACAAGGCACTAGCAAAAGAAGAAGAAGCGATATTTTTAAGAGAAAAGAAAAATTTGTATTGTAAATAATAGATTTCAGCTGTCAGTTGTTCTTTTGAAATTTTATTTGCAGCTCTAGATTTCAGCTAGAAACCAGCCATTCTCAATGCACTAGCATTTTTTATCAATGCATGTAATGCCTGTTGGTCGGGCTTCATCCACAATTCATGAGTATTCAATGAACTGTGGATGATGCCCGACCAACAGGCATTACATGCATTGATCAAAAATACTAGTGGCCGGCCGGGGTGGCCGAGCGGTTTGCGGCGCTTCAGTCTGGAACGCCGCGATCGCTGCGGTCGCAGGTTCGATTCATGCCTCGGGCATGGATGTGTGTGGTGTCCTTAGGTTAGTTAGGTTTAAGTAGTTCTAAGTTCTAGGGGACTGATGACCTCAGCTGTTAAGTCCCATAGTGCTCAGAGCCCGAAAATGCTAGTGCATTGAGAATGGCTAGTTTCTAGCTGAAATCTCGATCTACCCATAAAATTTCAAAACGACGACTGATAGCAGAAATCTATTATTTACAAGTCAATAACAGTCGCTGCGTGCAACAGCCTCTGAATGGAGGGTAACCTGAGAAAAGGAGAAGCCATGAGACTCAGTGATATATGCACAGTGATTCCGCAAAATCAATAGGTAAGTTGTTATCCTTAAAAGGTGACAATCGATAGTTACGTTTTATAACTGACAAAGATTATCTCTGCTGATCCTGTGTAAACTCGACCACGCCCACTTTACACAGTATTTATGTCGCTCTCCGACGCCCGACTCGACAGTGGGCAAGGTTCAGCGTCGCCAGGAACACAGCACAGCCAAACAGCACGGAAGGCTCATTACTGATACTATCACAGAGTTTTTACATTCGAAGGAACCATCCCATTTTAGAAGGGTAAATCTCTTAAGTGTACAGATAAACGATTATACGTCGCCTCACATTTGATTTACTTGGCTAGTTTCACTCAACAAATGCAACCATCATTAGATATTCACTGCGCTGGTGGAAACACGTCAGAGGTTTAAAGCAACACTCGCTATTAACGTCAGCGCAGCACACACTTCCTGCAGCAATCGCTGGTGGCATAAAACATTCGCAGATTGTTCAGAAAGCATTAAGACATTCACGATTGAAATTGATAGTTTTCTGCTGTCACTTGCGTAACTCATCGTCCTTAAAATTTGGTCAACTTTTCTGTAGGCCATTTCTTATCGGATTCGTTTTGAAATGTTTTGTAATGATATCTTGATTGTTTACGTTTCGTTGTTACGAAAAGCCAAGAACTTTGGGCCAGTCTTGTGTTGGGCAATATGTACTCTGGAATCGGTCTTGGATGACATGCAGAATAGGAACGGCTCCTTAATCATGTTCATTTCAGATGTTCATGAAAATGACAAAAACGTTGTTATTGTGGATTATGTACTTGTTTAAAAGTGCGGAGCAACGCCCTACAGAATGTGAGATCAAATGTGGTACTCGATTTTTGAATGCTCGGAAGTTGAAAGCTTCAACAAAAGGAACTATACAGTGATACAGTAACACTGACAAACAAGTTGTACGAGATGTAGATGTATGACATAGTTCTTACTTTTTATACAATAACTTCATATCCTAAAACGAATTTGCTCTAACGCGTCAGGTCATGAAGTTATTAAAAACATTTTGTATTTCGCGGTATTCGTTGCGGCGTAAGTCTTTCTTCGTCTCCGGTTATTTTTCATGTAAATTACTATCGCATCCTAATTGGAAATTAAATGAAAGTGGCGTCAGCCTATGATTTTCCCATATATCGATGAATTTTCACGGTTAATTACTCTGAATTGGTGGCGCAGTCCAGCATGACTTTTTACTCTGCCGCGGAGTGTGTGCTTATTTTAAACTCCCTGGCAGATTGTATTTTGTGTGCAAGTGCTCTGCCGCCTATGTGGTATCGAAGCACGACTCGCATCCTCTTCCTCAAATCACACAGCTTTACTTCCGCCAGTAGTTCATCCATTCAACAGTTTTCGCGGGGGGGGGGGGGGGGGTTGCACTCCTGGAAGATAGAAAATTGCTGATACATCTCTTACCCGCAGCCCCAGTGGATTGGTGGCAGAATAAATTTCCCTTCTGCAGAGTAGTGAGTCGCGCTTGGATAACACAGTCGGCGGGGCAGCTGCCCACGAGAAGCAGTTTTAATCTGCCAGGGAGTTTCACATTGCTACAACAATCATCGGGTTTACTGTTTCGGCCGGCCGGAGTGGCCGAGCGGTTCTAGGTGCTTCAGTCCGGAACCGCGCTGCTGCTACAGTCGCAGGTTCGAATCCTGCTTCGGGCATGGATGTGTGTGATGTCCGTAGGTTAGTTAGGTTTAAGTAGTTCTAGGGGACTGATGACCTCAGAAGTTAAGTCCCATAGTGCACAGAGTCATTTTTTCACTGTTTCGACTTATTATGAGGCAAATTCGGTCTGGTAGAAGTGATTTAACGAGCGCTAATCACTGTAATGAGTGCAAATGAACCTCTCACTGCCGGCCGCTGTGGCTGAGCGGTTCTAGGTGCTTCAGTCTGGAACCGCGCTGCTGCTACGGTCGCAGGCTCGAATCCTGCCTCGGGCATGGATGTGTGTGACGTCCTTAGGTTAGTTAGGTTTAAGTAGTTCTAAGTCTAGGGGACTGATGACCTTAGATGATAGGACCCATAGTGCTCAGAGTCATTTGAACCTCTGACTTCTGATGGCATTGCTGAGTCGTTGGGGCGGGTTCTAATTGCTTATGATATCACCAGTAGTTTTTGCGTTAGTCAATGAACAGAGGATTGTCAGGCCTACAAACCTGTTTGCTGCAGAATCACCCATAATTTGGTAAGACGCATTGGTGGCACCATTTCATCAGGAACATGCACTACTGGCCATTAAAATTGCTACACCAAGAAGATGGCGTGCTACAGACGCGAAATTTAAAATATGCTGTGATACGCAAATGATTAGCTTTTCAGAGCATTCAAACAAGGTTGACGCCGGTGGGGACACCTACAACGTGCTGACATTAGGAAAGTTTCCAACCGATTTCTCGAACACAAACAGCAGCTGACCGGCGTTGCCTGGTGAAACGTTGTTGTGATGCCTCGTGTAAGGATAAGAAATGCGTACCATCACGTTTCCGACTTTGATAAAGGTCGGATTGTAGCCTATCGCGATTGCGGTTTATCGTATCGCGACATTGCTGCTCGCGTTGGTCGAGATCCGATGACTGTTAGCAGAATATGGAATCGGTGGGTTCAGTAGGGTAATACGGAACGCCATGCTGGATCCCAACGGTCTCGTATCAGTAGCAGTCGAGATGACAGGCAACTTATCCGCGTGGCTGTAACGGATCGTGCAGCCACGTCTCGTCCTGAGTCAACAGATGGGGACGTTTGCAAGACGTCATTTTTTCGGATGAATCCAGGTTCTGTTTACAGCATCATGATGGTAGCATCCGTGTTTTGCGACATCGCGGTGAACGCACATTGGAAGCGTGTATTCGTCATCGCCATACTGGCGTATCACCCGGCGTGATGGTATGGGGTGCCATTGGTTACACGTCTCGGTCACCTCCTGTTCGCATTGACGGCACTTTGAACAGTGGACGTTACATTTCAGATGTGTTACGACCCGTGGCTCTACTCTTCATTCGATCCCTGCGAAACCCTACATTTCAGCAGGATAATGCACGACCGCATGTTGCAAGTCCTGTACGGACCCTTCTGGATACAGAAAATGTTCGACTGCTGCCCTGGCCAGCACATTCTCCAGATCTCTCACCAATTGAAAACGTCTGGTGAATGGTGGCCGAGCAACTGGCTCGTCACAATACGCCAATCACTACTCTTGATGAACTGTGGTATCGTGTTGAAGCTGCATGGGCAGCTGTATCTGTACACGCCATCCAAGCTCTGTTTGACTCAATGCCCAGGCATATCAAGGCCGTTATTACGGCCAGAGGTGGTTGTTTTGGGTAGTGATTTCTCAGTATCTATGCACCCAAATTGCGTGAAAATGTAATCACATGTCAGTTCTAGTATAATATATTCGTCCAATGAATACCCGTTTATCATCTGCATTTCTTCTTGGTATAGCAATTTTAATGGCCAGTAGTGTAATATTGCCACCGGATTTGTTGATTTTGTATGTAGACTATAAACAAGGATAAGAAGACCTCTGATCAATTTCACTTTAGTTGTCAATATTTATCATGCCACCGCTTCATACAAAGCTAAGGTCCATGTCAAATTTCGTACAGGCATTATATGACGACTGAGCTGCTTTTCGATACCTGTGCAACAAGTCCCTCGGTGTTAGGTGAAAGTGAAAGGAACTGTGTTCATAGGTCCGCAGATAAAGACGATCATTACTGACAGCCAATTCCAAGACACACTGAATAGTGCTGCAAAATTATATATACGAAGCATTCAGATCAATCGTAAGAAATTTCTTTGGAAGTTATAAATCTGCTGATTACACTTTTTTTTTTTTTTTTTTTTTTTTTTTTTTTTTTAGCACTATGGGAGTTAACTGCTGAAGTCATCAGTGCCCTAGAACTCAGAACTACTTAAACCTAACTAACCTAAGGACCTAAGGACAGCACACACATCCATTTCCGAGGCAGAATTCGAATCTGCGACCGTAGCGGTCGCGCGGTTCCAGACTGTAGCGCCTAGAACCACTCAGCCACTCTGGCCGGCCGAATATTGTTCGATTGCTCGGAAGTGTATGTATTAATGAGTACAAGCAGCTGGATTCCTACATGCCCCTAAAAATTCATCTCCTCGATCCACATGGTGACTTCTTCCCGAAGAACCTCGGTTCAGTCAGCGGTGAACATGGTGAACGGGTTCATCAGACTGTTCTACTACAACGGATTTGCTCGGCTGTTGTAAGCGCGTGTGCCGCTTACGTTCAGTACTCCGGTCCTCCAGAGTCCTGACAGTATGGCCTTCTCCAGCCAGGAACATCCTTTACGGATACTGAAAGGACCCTGATCTTAGATGGTGTTTTTCGACCATTGCAGAACATTGTCTTGGCACCGACCTTCCTCTGGAATATAACAACACGGAGAATTTGGCATGCACTTTCAGCTATTGGGATAGTGTTATTACGGAAGCTGTTGAAATTAAATTAGCAAATAACCTTATAAATAGATATGGTAGTTTTTAATAAAATTTTCTCGGGCTTCCAGCCGCGTCAGGTGGTTAAAATCCCACGAGCTTTCGACCGAGCTCTCCTCAGTCATTGTCAAGTGGTAAAATTGACTGCTGTGTCCCCGTGGCCGCGTCGTTATACAGCCGCGCTGCTGGCTGTGACGTCACTAGTGCTCTCTTCCTCGCCATATATGGTAATGTTTTCATACAGCATCCGGCGCGCCCGTTTTAATCTCGCGACGGCAGGGTCCCAGGCTGTGCTGAATTGCAAACCGCCGTCCTTGTTGATGGTGTTTTCAGAGGTTTTTATTTCAATAGTTTCTTTTATGACGTTATCACAGAATCCCTTCGTCCTCGTAACGACAGATGTTTCGTCGAATAGAATTCGGTGTCCATTTTCTAAGGCGTGTTCTGCCACGGCTGATAGCGTAAGCGTAAGCACCTCGCGTCTTCCGTCCGGCGTTGCTCCACAGTGCGTACTATTTGGCCGACGCAGTAACAGCCACACTGACATGGTATCTTGTGCACTCCAGGCGTTCTAAGCCCTAGATCGTCCTTCACAGGCCTCATGAACTGTCGAATTTTTGCTGGTGCCCTGAACACCGATGAGATGTTATGTCTAGAGCACCAGTGACGTCACAACCAGCAGGGCGGTTATATAACGACGCGGCCACGGCGACACAGCAGTCTTACCACTTGACAGTAACTGAGGAGAGCTCGGTCGAAAGCTCGTGGGATTTTAACCACCTGACGCAGCTGGAAGCACGAGAAAATTTTATTAATTCATATCGCCGCGAAACCATGCATTCATACATGGTAGTTTTTGTTTAAATTCTGCACAGAATCCTGTTCTCTCCCTTGTGAAAAAACGGAGGGACAGAGCTAATGCTACCTCACCCGTTAATTATGAATTTCACTATCGATAACTTATACCGTCGGTCGTCTTTGGTTTGCGATGGCGCTAGTGTTTACAGTGTGAGTGAATGTTACCTTTCCGGAGTTTCCCTGAAAACCGAGGTTTTAAATTCCATTTCACAGCGCTACACGCCATGCAAATGGCTGGGTGTGCTCCTGTCGAAATATTGGCCGTTGTTGGCGACTCACCCGGCTGCATTCACGTACATTATTTGAAGTTATCGTCAGGGTTATTCATAAGCAAATCGCCCGTGTGCTGTGGGTTTTGTGCGGTGACCGACATAACAATTTCATTGCATCTTTTTTCGATTCCTCATTCGTCCTCAGAAACCGCGCGAGTGCTACGGTCGCAGGTTCGAATCCTTCCTCTAGCATGGATGTGTGTGCTGTCCTTAGGTTAGTTAGGTTTACGTAGTTCTGCGTTCTAGGGGAGTGATGACCTCAGATGTTAAGTCCCATAGTGCTCAGAGCTATTTGAACCATTTTCGTCTTTAGAATCTCATATCAAGCTATCCAGAAACCTAGAAACAAATAACTGGCGGGTCATCCTCTCCTGACATCTAGGTGCAAAGTTCAAACATTCATAGGTATCTACACTCCTGGAAATGGAAAAAAGAACACATTGACACCGGTGTGTCAGACCCACCATACTTGCTCCGGACACTGCGAGAGGGCTGTACAAGCAATGATCACACGCACGGCACAGCGGACACACCAGGAACCGCGGTGTTGGCCGTCGAATGGCGCTAGCTGCGCAGCATTTGTGCACCGCCGCCGTCAGTGTCAGCCAGTTTGCCGTGGCATACGGAGCTCATTCGCAGTCTTTAACACTGGTAGCATGCCGCGACAGCGTGGACGTGAACCGTATGTGCAGTTGACGGACTTTGAGCGAGGGCGTATAGTGGGCATGCGGGAGGCCGGGTGGACGTACCGCCGAATTGCTCAACACGTGGGGCGTGAGGTCTCCACAGTACATCGATGTTGTCGCCAGTGGTTGGCGGAAGGTGCACGTGCCCGTCGACATGGGACCGGACCGCAGCGACGCACGGATGCACGCCAAGACCGTAGGATCCTACGCAGTGCCGTAGGGGACCGCACCGCCACTTCCCAGCAAATTAGGGACACTGTTGCTCCTGGGGTATCGGCGAGGACCATTCGCAACCGTCTCCATGAAGCTGGGCTACGGTCCCGCACACCGTTAGGCCGTCTTCCGCTCACGCCCCAACATCGTGCAGCCCGCCTCCAGTGGTGTCGCGACAGGCGTGAATGGAGGGACGAATGAAGACGTGTCGTCTTCAGCGATGAGAGTCGCTTCTGCCTTGGTGCCAATGATGGTCGTATGCGTGTTTGGCGCCGTGCAGGTGAGCGCCACAATCAGGACTGCATACGACCGAGGCACACAGGGCCAACACCCGGCATCATGGTGTGGGGAGCGATCTCCTACACTGGCCGTACACCACTGGTGATCGTCGAGGGGACACTGAATAGTGCACGGTACATCCAAACCGTCATCGAACCCATCGTTCTACCATTCCTAGACCGGCAAGGGAACTTGCTGTTCCAACAGGACAATGCACGTCCGCATGTATCCCGTGCCACCCAACGTGCTCTAGAAGGTGTAAGTCAACTACCCTGGCCAGCAAGATCTCCGGATCTGTCCCCCATTGAGCATGTTTGGGACTGGATGAAGCGTCGTCTCACGCGGTCTGCACGTCCAGCACGAACGCTGGTCCAACTGAGGCGCCAGGTGGAAATGGCATGGCAAGCCGTTCCACAGGACTACATCCAGCATCTCTACGATCGTCTCCATGGGAGAATAGCAGCCTGCATTGCTGCGAAAGGTGGATATACACTGTACTAGTGCCGACATTGTGCATGCTCTGTTGCCTGTGTCTATGTGCCTGTGGTTCTGTCAGTGTGATCATGTGATGTATCTGACCCCAGGAATGTGTCAATAAAGTTTCCCCTTCCTGGGACAATGAATTCACGGTGTTCTTATTTCATTTTCCAGGAGTGTATGACAGAATGACCTCCTCCATGTCAACAACTACGGATCCTGGAAACTTGGGTCATGCGAAACCCAAGTCAGTCTTCACTCACGTAACAACATGAATACCTCGGATCAAGGCTATCAGTTCGTGTAGTATTTCTTGGCTTCCGAATAACATTTAGCTCAGTATCACATCGACGTTTATTTACGAAAGTACGATTAAATGGAATATGAAACGAAATTTATTGGAATATGAAACGAAATGCAGCATGTTATCTTGGATGGAGAGCCATCGACAGATGTAGACGTAGCTGCAGGCATGTCCCAGGGAATTGAGTTCCTTTCTGTTCGTATGTAGATTCAAGTAGCACTTTATAACAGATAACAGGAACAGTTTCAAAACGCTTTATTACTAGTACTGTCTGAAGGAAAGCTGCACAAATATTCATTCAGGTTTTGATAAGATTTCAAAGTGGCGCGAAGACTGCAAATTTGCTGTAAGTGTTCATAAATGTGAAATTGCACACATCACAAAAAGCAAAAACGTAGTTTCGTTTGTAATAACAATAAGTCACAGATTGAATCGGTCAAATCTTAGAAATATCTAAGGTTACCAATATGGAATGTAATGAACGCATAGGCTCACTCATAGATGAAGTGGCTGGTAAATTTAGGTCCATTGGTAGGACATTGGGAAAATGGAATGTCTACAAAGGAGATTTCACACTCGTGCGACCCATAGTATAGTATTGCTCACGTGTGGAACCCGACCAACTGGAGCTAACATTGCAGGTTGAGTGTGTGCAAAGAAGAACAATGCAAATAGTCTCAGGTTTATTTCGACAGTAAGAAAGGATCACTAAGGTGCAGAAAACTATGAACTGGCAGATCCTTGAAAACAGACAACTGTTTTCAAAGGCCTACTTAACACGTTTTAAAGAAACATAAGTAAATTAAGAACGTAGGAAGACAACATTAGATTAATGACAGCACACAAAGGGGTATTTAAGCAGTCATTATTCCCCTATTCCATACGTGAATGAAACGGAAAGAGATGTTAATACGTGGTACAGCGGGTAGTACCATTTGCAGCTTTACAGTGGTTAGCAGAGTATACATGTAGATATACAGGATGGAGGAGAAGTCACCGTATTCCCGTAACTACGCTTAGTACCAAATGTTATTATACAAGTTGGTAACTGTGTTATTTCTTATCATTTATTTGTATCAACTGTTGCAATTCATGTTTATATGTTTTCGCAGTCGTAGCTGAATTTTAATTTGTAGCCATGGCAAGTTTCAGCAGTCACACTACTGAGCAGCGCTTAGTGACAAGTCTGTGTTTGCACTAACGGCAACACACTGTAAGTAGGCTGTTTAGGTTTTTTTTATTGGTAACGCCACCTCTGTATAGAAAATCACTGGCTGTGCGGTGTGCAGTCTGTGGCTGCTTTGCATTGTTGTAATACTCGCCATTGTAGTGTTAGGCAGCTGGCTGTGAACAGCGCATAGCGTTGGGCAGTTGGAGGTGAGCCGCCAGCAGTGGTGGATGTGGGGAGAGAGATGGCGGAGTTTTGTAATTTGTCATGAACTGCTATATATATGATGATATCAAGGTAAATACATTCTTTGTTCTCTATTAATATCTTTCATTTGCTAACTATCCCTATCAGTAGTTAGTGCCTTCCATAGTTTGAATCTTTTATTTAGCTGGCAGTAGTGGCGCTCGCTGTATTGCAGTAGCTTGAGCAGCGAAGATTTTTGTGAGGTAAGTGATTTGTGAAAGGTATAGTTTAATGTTAGTCAGGGCCATTCTTTTGTAGGGAATTTTGAAAGTCAGATTGCGATGCGCTATAAATATTGTGTGTCAGTTTAAGCACAGTCATTGTATAAATTTTTCTAAGGGGACGTTTCAACACAGGGCAGACAATGAAACAGATTATGGGAACATCCCAGGAAAGATTTGGTAAAGCTCCATAGCGAAAGGCAACACTTGTGAATTAGGAAAGATGTGCTCTGGCTTTTGGCAGTGTTAAAGACAGGCCGCGGTGTGGAAGGAAGAAGACACGAAGAGATATGTGGTGTCACCGCCAGACACCACACTTGATAGGTGTCGCGGTCCGTTAGTATACGTCGGACCCGCGTGTCGCCACTATCAGTGATTGCAGACCGAGCGCCGCCACACGGCAGGTCTAGTCTAGAGAGACTCCCTAGCACTCGCCCGAGCTGTACAGCCGACTTTGCTAGCGATGGTTCACTGACTACATACGCTCTCATTCGCAGAGACGACAGTTTAGCATAGCCTTCCGCTACGTCATTTGCTACGACCTAGCAAGGCGCCATATTCAGTTACTATTCTGAACAGATAATATTGTGAATCATGTACCGTCAACAACGACGTTGTTCATTAATGGATTAAAGTTAAGTATCAAACTAATTATGTCCGCTTTCTGAATTCTAAATCCTTCTCATGTTCCAGACCTCACGTCAGTATAGTTCTTCCCTCCTCACGCCAGCCTGCGTGAGCTAAAACGCGTGCATTTCGGCCTCCTCTATTAACACGGTGTTGGCTCTTCAGCCAACACAACAAGAAACATGCCGGAGTCTGCTTCGATTGGACAACATCCTTTGAAGTCGACACGTAAAAGTGCTTCGGAACTCGGTATGCTGTGGACAACAATGCGAGATCACATGAAAAAGGATCTTAAGGTCAGATCTTTTCGTAAACGAGTTACCAGATACAGAGCGGAATGAATGCATTTTAGCCTGCCGTGCTTTGTTAACTCCATTTCCAAATGCAGTGAACCGTGCCAAGGTTATGTTTTCAGTTGAATGTGCCCATTTATTGCAGCTCAGGTGTTAGAAATATTGTCGTTTGGACCAAAGACATTTCTTATCACACATCGAGTTGTAAAGGAATACGCCTCATGTAGTGATATGGGCAGCGATGACTTCACAAGATCTGATTGGAGCGTACTTTTTTGAAGGGACTGTGAATGGCGTAAAATATTTACGTATTGTAAACAAGGTTAATTTCTCAGCTTGAGGAAAGGGGCCTCGCGAAACATACGGTTGCAGCAAGACGGAGCGCCTCCACAGTCCGCCGGCCTGTGTGGCCGAGCGGTTCTAGGCGCTACAGTCTGGAACCGCGCGACGGCTACGGTCGCAGGTTCGAATCCTGCCTCGGGCATGGATGTGTGTGATGTCCTTAGGTTAGTTAGGTTTAAGTAGTTCTATGTTCTAGGGGACTGATGACCTCAGACGTTACGTCCCAGAGCCTCCGCAATCCGCTCTTGAAGTGCGCGAGTTTCTAAATTAACACTTTCCAGGACAGTGGATAGGTCGTGATTCATCGGCAACGCCAGCTCCCTTGAAATGATCAACAAGAAGTCCCGACCTCACTACACATGACAATTCGTTATGGGGAATCATTAAGGCGCGTTTATCTGTACGTCGTTATGCCAAAAACAAACTGCGCAATACTCTTGACGACGCATTTCGCGCTATACACGGTGTTTATAAATGAATATCGGGGTCTTAACGCTTTATAATATTTGTTACATTAAACATACAGTTATAAATGATATGTGAAATGAAAGACCAACTCACGCTGTTTTACAAAGAACCTTATAAATGTTCAATGTGAGCACCATTTGCCACACGGCACACATCAAGTCTTTAGCCGAGTTCTTCCCAAACGTTGATAAGTGTGTCTTCAGTGATTGTAGCAACAGCTGCTTCAATCCGGTTTCTTAGTTCAGGGAGGTCTGCTAGTAGCGGAGGCACGTACATACGATCCTTGATGAAGCCCCAAAGGAAAAAATCGCATGGCGTTAGGTCGGTTGAACGTGGAGGCCAATCAAAGCAAGCCCTGTCATTGGGCCCCTTGCGGCCTATCCAGCGCTTGGGTACAGTGAAGTTGTAAGTAGGCTGTTTAGGTTTTTTTTATTGGTAACGCCACGTAGCGCTCTGTATGAAAATCACTGGCTGTGCTGTGTGCAGTCTGTGGCTGGTTTGCATTGTTGTTTGCTATTGCAGTGTTGGGCAGCTCGATGTTAACAGCGCGTAGCGTTGCGCAGTTGGAGGTGAGCCGCCAGCAGTGGTGGATGTGGGGAGATGGGGGAGTTTTGAGAGCGGATGTTCTGGACAGAGACAGTAAATTTGTAAGACTGGATGTCATGAACTGATATATATATTATGACTTTTGAACACTATTAAGGTAAATACATTGTTTGTTCTCTATCAAAATCTTTCATTTGCTAACTATGCCTATCAGTAGTTAGTGCCTTCAGTAGTTTGAATCTTTTATTTAGCTGGCAGTAATGGCGCTCGCTGTATTGCAGTAGTTCGAGTAACGAAGATTGTTGTGAGGTAAGTGATTTGTGAAAGGTATAGGTTATTGTTAGTCAGAGCCAGTCTTTTGTAGGGATTATTAAAAGTCAGATTGCGTTGCGCTAAAGATATTGTGTGTCACTTCAGTGAGTGTCTGAGTACGTTCAGTTTTGCTCAGCTGTTTGAAAAACAAATAACATAAGATGATTATCAGCACAGTAATTCATTAATTTTTCTATGGGGACGTTACAAAGTTCAATCAATCGCGTACTTCGCTGCGCCAGTCCATGCGCTCTGGTGCCAAACACAACTGTTTGTGTTGCTCTTTCATTTGAAATAGCATTTATAACTATAAGTTTATTGTAATAAATATTATAAAGAAGCCACTAACGCCATAGAGAAGTTACACGAAATTGCACAAAAAACTGGCCTGCAAATCTCATATGAGAAAACCCAGTACATAGAAAGAGTGCCACAAGACAAATTGCCTATTGTGACAACCCATGGGAAAATCGTACAAGTACCACATTTTAAGTACCTGTGAGAAATCATCCAGCCATCAGGGATCAACCTAAAGGCCAATGAGGAAAGAATAAAAAAACTACAGAAAGCATATAAACTCACGTGGAACTATTATAACAAAAAGTCCATATCCATTAACGCAAAATTGAGGCACTACAACACTGTCGTACTTCCGGAGGCACTGTATGCATCTGAAACAACACAAATAGGTGGGCAAACTAAAATCAAAGAAATAGAGAAACAAGAAAGGAAAATTCTCAGGAAAATTTTTGGCCCGATACAAGAGCAAGGAATCTGGAAGAAGAGACCAACATCAGAATTATATAAATACACAGACAAGATTACGGATACAATAAGGAAAATAAGAATGCAGTTCTACGGACATATCCACAGGATGAATGAAAACAGAATTTCAAAGCGAATTCTTAAAGTCATCAACTCAGGCAGGAGAAAAACAAAATGGATAAAAGAAGTTGAAGAGGACCTCAGACAGGCACACATAACAGTAAACGATGCAGAAAATAGAACTTAATTCAGGAACATCATCAAAAAACATAAATTTGACACCACAACACAGAAGAGACCAGGATGCAAATGGACAGCGGAGCGAAAGAAGCAACACAGCATTTATAAACACCCTGTAATACCGGACATGCCCGAAACATGTCAAGATAACGCAGGGAATATGGAAATATGTTTACAGCATGTAAGCACTTTTGTTTACGGCAAGTACGTACTTGTGGTCTCACAAATGAAAACAATCAGCCTTCGATACTAAGTGGTGCGGGGACTTCTGGCCCATCCTGTACATTACGAAGCCAGTCTGCGAGACGGGGGGGGGGGGGGGGGGGGGGGGCCTGTGTTGCATCGCACGGGATGCAGCTGTGGAGTGCGCCGGGATTTCCGTGAATGGCTTTACCGAAAAGCCCGCCAGCTGCGTACAGCCGTGACGCACGACGCACCATCTGCGTCACGACGCCCGGAAGTGGCAGCAGGCGCCGGAAGTGGCGCAAGCAGCTGACTCAGCGCCAGCCAGCCTCCGGGCTACAGGCGCGAGCCGGCCAGGCGCTGACCGCGTATTTTTAGACGGCGGGAGGGGGGGGGGGGGGCGTGGGGCGGAAACCGGAAGAGCGCTCTGTGTCCGCCCCGTTAATTCGGGAATATCTGGAGCATATCCTGCCCCGGCGGCGGCGCTCGCCGCCTGTGGGATGTGGGATTCACGCCACCCGACAAGTTCCTTCTGCCGCATTGCGGTTATCCAATGTCCAGAATAGCGTCAACCAAAGACAAGACTGTAACAGCGGATGCGCAACTAAGTAGCTGCTACGACAGCTTAAAGGAAATTTCGTTTTTATAAGACATGATGAAAATCAAAGCTCGAAAAATAGCTGAAATAAGGTAATATAGTTTTAAGGGGGATAGGACGTCAAACGAGCCAACTTGGAGCAGGAGAGGCACCACAGAACATTTTAATTTCTACTGTCTATACTTTTACAAATAAATTCATAAAACTTTGAAAGCATGAACACGAAGCGTTCAGGATTCATACTCATAACAGAGGAAGTTTAAAAACGTAACATAATAATTTTTTTACATGTGAAATTTCATGATTTTTTTCACTTACTATTGGCTTTATTTGTTGCTATAGGTACACTTTTCTTCCTAAGTAAGAGAGAGTCTTCGATGAATTTTGCACAGCATGCAAACCATAGTTACAGGTGTATGAAATTCTAGAATTTATTTAATGTATTAAAAAATGAATGAACTGTTACATTTTAAACTTCATGTTTAGAAAAAACTCAAATTTTGTAGTTAATTATCTCAATTTTTATCACAGTTTTTTAATAGATTTGGAAAATTCTAGAGTTTCATAAACCTGTAAGAACTGTCTGTACGCTGGGCAAAATTCATAGAAGAATCTCTCTTACTTAGGAATAGAAGTGTACCTATAGCATCAAATGCAGCCAGTAGTAAGTGAAAAAAAATGATGAAATTTCACGTGTAAAAAATATTATTTTGCTACGTTTTTGAACTTCCACTGCTATGAGTGTGAGTCCTCAATCCTTCTTGGTCATGCTGACAAAGTTTTATGAATTTATTTGTAAAAGTATAGACAATGGAATTAAAATGTCCTGTGGTGTCTCTCCTGCTCCAAGTCGGCCTGTTTGACGTCCTACCACCCTTATTATTTTACACGACGGGGCAGTTTCGGCTTATTGCCATTATCTAGACCCCTCCGAAAACAGCATTGGATGATATCTACATGTAAGTCTTGCCTATTTTACTTTTACATTTGCATTGGTACCTATGTCTAGTTGGAAGTGACGACCATATTGCATCTACAACAAAGTTTTTCTGTGAAGGCTTGGTAAGCATAACATTTTTTGTAGTTCCGAAACGTAAAAAATACGTTTTTGATAATTTTGATGGTTCAGTGTTTTGGTACATCTTTATTACGGTGCTGTATGTTTCCAAAGTATATACAGCTTAGGTGATACTACATTTTGTTGTTCTTATATTCATATAAACTTTATTTATCTGTGGTTTGTATATGTTTTGTTTTCCATATTACTGTATGTTTTCGTATTCGTTTGTCACTTAAGTTTTCCAGATAGTATTCATGTGTAAAATCTGTGTGTTCATTTAGAATTTCGTGTGGATATTTTCTTGTATGAATGTATATTTCCAGTTCTCCGAGAATGTACATAGTAAGTCCTTTCGGTATTCTGTGCGATATTTCTAACGCAGTTCCAATTTTCTCGACTTTGTAGTATTGAGTTTTTAGATGTAAATAGAAGCTTGGCGGATTACTATCACTATTTCTAGTGTGTTCTTTAAATCTGGTCATAAAATTTCGTCCAGTTTGGCATATATAGAAATTGTAGCAGTCGTCATAGGTGACTTCCAGAAGTGGCATATTCTGAAATATTATTGTGCTTCAACGTAATTTAGTTGTAGGATTGTTACCCAGTTATATTTGTGTGGATTTAAATAATTCTTTTCTTTTATTTTATTTTGAAATTTTTATTTGATTTTTAAACTGTATTTATGTAGATTGTTCTATGTTTTGTTAAGGTTTCTATAGTAAGATGTGTGTCATAATGTATTGTGATGGGTTTCGATTTTGTGTGGTGTTTTATACAATTTTGTTACTATATCTGGATCAAAATCATTTTTGTAGGCTGTGTCACAGAGTATTTTCAGTTCTTTTTGTATAGCTGGTTGTTCTACACGTAAATTGATTATTCTGTTAATCATTGAATGGAAGAAGGCATGCTTCTCTGTTTTAGGATGACAATAGTTGGCATTTATTATATTATCTACAGTGGTAGATTTTCTGTGCACGTCAAATGTGTGGCAGTTGTCGTCTTTGCTAATTTTTAGTTCAAGGTAACTTACTGCATTAAAAAGAGTCATACGGGAAAAGAAAACACACACAGACCATAGATAAAATTTTTAAGGAATATAAGAACAACAAAATGTAACATCATTTCTGTTAAGCTGTATATACTTTCGTAGCCGGCCGAAGTGGCCGTGCGGTTAAAGGCGCTGCAGTCTGGAACCGCAAGACCGCTACGGTCGCAGGTTCGAATCCTGCCTCGGACATGGATGTTTGTGATGTCCTTAGGTTAGTTAGGTTTAACTTGTTCTAAGTTCTAGGGGACTAATGACCTCAGCAGTTGAGTCCCATAGTGCTCAGAGCCATTTGAACCATTTATACTTTCGCAACACGTAACATCGTAGTAAAGAACTGTCAAAATATCTATCAAAAACGTACTTTTTACCTTTCATAACTACAAAAAGTACTATACCTACCAAGTCGTCACAGAAAAAATTTACTATAGTTTCAATATGGCCGTTACTTCCAACTAGACCAATGCAGTGCCAATGCAAAAGTGAACATGAAACAGCAACGATTTACGTGTAGATAATCTTACCAATGTTATTTTCGAAGATCACATGGTTATTGCAATAAGCAGAACCAGGCATGTATGTAAAGCATTAGATCTGGATTACCTTATGGCAGCTATTATTGGTGTGCTGTCACCGCCAGACACTTCACTTGCTAGGTGGTAGCCTTTAAATCGGCCGCGGTCCGTTAGTATACGTCGGACCCGCGTGTCGCCACTATCAGTGATTGCAGACCGAGCGCCGCCACACGGCAGGTCTAGTCTAGAGAGACTCCCTAGCACTCGCTCCCAGTTGTACAGCCGACTTTGCTAGCGATGGTTCACTGACTACATACGCTCTCGTTTACCGAGACGACAGTTTAGCATAGCCTTCAGCTACGTCATTTGCTACGACCTAGTAAGGCGCCATATTCAGTTACTATATGTCTTCTGAACAGATAATATTGTGAATCATGTACCGTCAAGAGCGACGTTCTTCAGTAATGGATTAAAGTATCAAACCAGCTACGTCCACTTTCTGAATTCTAATTCCCTGTCATGTTCCAGACCTCACGTCAGTATAGTTCTTCCCTCCTCACGCCATCCTGCGTGAGCTAAGACGCGTGCATTTCGACCTCCTCTAACAACACGGTGTTGGCTCTTCAGCTAACCCAACAATTGGAGCTTTCATTTTCAGTATTTCTTGTAACGACGTGTACTATGCTGCGGGCTCAACAGAACGTAAAACTTTGTTTTTCGTTGAGGAAGAAACTGACTTGACTGTTCAAATCAGAGTGGCTAATGGCTACGCTGAGGTGTAATTACGTAATTAACTACTGTACTGCTGACACCACATTGACATAAAAAATTATTCAAATTAATTAAATCGGTATTCTTCACATGCATGGAGTAGCTTTTCTTAATTCGCAGCATGCTGTTGGTCGGTGAAATCGATGGAATATAGAATAAACAAAAGATTGCTAATAAAAAAACACATCACGCCACTCGACGCCCGACGCCGCCGCTGCCCCCGCAGCCGCCTCCGCGAGCCACCCCCAGACGCAAGCCATCGCTCTCACACAGCTGCAGGGTCACAGCAGTTGGATCAATTTTCGCGCATACAGTTAGAATTCTTCGAGTGTTACACTGACGTCACAGAACTCAAAGGCGCGCACACGCTGGTCCCATACGCGATGACGCATAGCTGTGGTACGGTCCAGCACCGAGAGAGATGTTCTAGTGCTTCACAGAGTAGCAAAGGGCGCATTGGTCCTAGCGTGACATGAGACACACATTTAACTTGCTTAACTACCCATCGTGACTGACGCAATGCCGCGAAGTGCATTCACACAATGAAGCACTGTCTCAACCACCAGGACAAGGGTTGGTACCGACAGGGCACACACGCCCTTGTTTCGCGCTGGAGGACGGCCATAGAACGAGATGGTTATTACGTGGAAAAATAGGGTGCATAGATAGAACACCATTCTTTCGTGTGTGTAATTCTCATTATGTAGGTGTGTCTACATAAACGAAGATTACAGAATTATTACACGGCATACTACGAGGGTTCCCCAGAAATTAATGCACAGCCTTTTTTGCTTCAACAGTTCTTTAGTGATAAAGAACTGTTGAAGAAAAAATGCTGTGCATTAATTTCTGGGGAACCCTCGTAGTATGCCGTGTAACAATTTTGTAATCTTCGTTTATGTAGACACACCTACATTCTGTTGAATCGTAGTCTGACTTGATATTGTCTGTAGATGTTGCTTCTTCCGTCGGTTCTTCTTTAAAAGAACGAACATGATGACAGGGGTTGTTGTTGTTGTCGTCTTCAGTCCTGAGACTGGTTTGATGCAGCTCTCCATGCTATTCTATCCTGTGCAAGCTTCTTCATCTCCCAGTACCTACTACAACCTACATCCTTCTGAATCTGCTTAGTGTATTCATCTCTTGGTCTCCCTCTACGATTTTTACCCTCCACGCTGCCCTCCAATGCTAAATGTGTGCTCCCTTGATGCCTCAAAACATGTCCTACCAACCGATCCCTTCTTCTAGTCAAGTTGTGCCACAAACGTCTCTTCTCCCCAATCCTATTCAATACCTCCTCATTAGTTACGTGATCCACCCACCTTATCTTCAGCATTCTTCTGTAGCACCACATTTCTAAAACTTCTATTCTCTTCTTGTCCAAACTGGTAATCGTCCATGTTTCACTTCCATACATGGCTACACTCCATACAAATACTTTCAGAAATGACTTCCTGACACTTAAATCTATACTCGATGTTAACAAATTTCTCTTCTTCAGAAACGATTTCCTTGCCATTGCCAGTCTACATTTTATATCCTCTCTACTTCGAACATCATCAGTTATTTTGCTCCCTAAATAGCAAAACTCCTTTACTACTTTAAGTGTCTCATTTCCTAATCTAATCCCCTCAGCATCACCCGATTTAATTTGACTACATTCCATTATCCTCGTTTTGCTTTTGTTGATGTTCATCTTATATCCTCCTTGCAAGACACTGTCCATTCCGTTCAACTGCTCTTCCAAGTCCTTTGCTGTCTCTGACAGAATTACTGTCTCTGACAGAATTACTATGACAGGGGTCGTAGAAATTAAAACGGCTACTCGCCTTATGATTCCCAATTAACAGGCACATTTCACCTTATCTGCTTATCTTCTGCTGTCTTGACTGTGACCAGCATCGGACCTCATCTCCCCTAGTGGGGAAACAGATTATTTATTAAAGGGTTATAGGAGGCAACAGGGGAGTTCTACAGACCAGTAGTCGGACAGATCTGGTAAAATCATGTAAATATTTCCGTAAACAGATAAATGGAAATGCGAGGTAGACTATTAAAATTAAAATATTGGATGCTACGCACATACTAATACTTCAAAGCTTACACAGAATACGTCTTGCTGCAGGACAACACAGGACAAGACAAAGGAAACAGTTTGCAATAGACACAAGTGTTCTGTTAATTCTTCTAGCACTTGATCAGAGAGAGAGACAGACACACACACACAGAGAGAGAGAGAGAGAGAGAGAGAGAGACAGACAGACAGACAGAGACGGAGAGAGTTTGTACATCGAGACATAATTGTAATGATTAGTATCCACGAGAAAGAATAAATTGAAGCCTAATGCAGTACAAAGCACCATCACGCAAACATGGTTAGCTTTCCCGCGCATACCGATCGATATGCAAGTCGTTGGATTTCTGAAGATTCATGACCGAAATTATCGCAGTTGCATTACTTTTAATGCGAAACGGTACCAACCGCTGTTAAGTTCTTGGCTCCTACTGAGTACTGTGTGCACACACAAAGACATAGAAATGGAGGCAAATTCTGTGCTACTGCACTGCACGGACATACTCCAGCTAACAACTGAATGCAACTGAAGACGAGAGGGCCTCTCCCATCGGTTTTTTAAACCGCAATATCGCAACCCAGTAAGATTCCACCGGCAGAAAGAGGAGCCCGTAGGCAACTTAATAAGAATGCAGTTAAGATTTGTTCTGGCCTGCAGGGCTTTGGTTCAAGGTTCCACAGAGTACCGGAAACTCCTCGAAAGGTGTCGCACTGCCACGGAGATGGTGTGGTCAGAAACCCAAAATAACGTCTCGGGCAGCCTTTGTGGTTACTCTCTATACTGCAAATTACTGGGAAAATTTAAGCCAGGACTCGGAAAATTACTCCGCCCGCACGATTCAACAGTCTTCTGGCTAGTCGAGCCTACGATGATAACTGACTGCCGGGGAAAATTAGTTTGATATGGTTTAACTGACGATAAGTTTGTCGACTTTCTGAATATTGATCGTATCGACCTTTGTGATACATCAGATGATTCGCAAATTTTCATATGGTTTGAACCTACCGTCAGAAAAGTGAAATGTATTCTGTTATGACACTGAGACTTTGTCAAAAAGGCTGGACAGGATGACAGTGGCTCCTGCTCCACACCTTCAGGTATGCTAGAGTAAGATCTTTGTTCTACTCGATACTTTGACCAATACTATCTGTTCAGTGAATGTTACATTTCTAGCACAATAAGATAGAACGGCAGTTGTTGCCGTATGAAAATATAAGAAGAATTCTTCGAATTCCTCTGAATTGCAGCAACGTCTTACACCAGTCCTTACAGCACCTGGAGAGGATGACTACGTTAGACGTCGAAACGTTGTACAAAATACTGCAATCATCAGCCCCGCTGAACACCAGAACGTGCACCTTCGGTCCTACGCCTTTTATTTAGTGCATTTTGTGACGCATCAAGTAGCAGATGGGTTGTGGCGAGAGAGTTCATCACATGACCCATTGGAATTGATTAATACACTCCTGGAAATGGAAAAAAGAACACATTGACACCGGTGTGTCAGACCCACCATACTTGCTCCGGACACTGCGAGAGGGCTGTACAAGCAATGATCACACGCACGGCACAGCGGACACACCAGGAACCGCGGTGTTGGCCGTCGAATGGCGCTAGCTGCGCAGCATTTGTGCACCGCCGCCGTCAGTGTCAGCCAGTTTGCCGTGGCATACGGAGCTCCATCGCAGTCTTTAACACTGGTAGCATGCCGCGACAGCGTGGACGTGAACCGTATGTGCAGTTGACGGACTTTGAGCGAGGGCGTATAGTGGGCATGCGGGAGGCCGGGTGGACGTACCGCCGAATTGCTCAACACGTGGGGCGTGAGGTCTCCACAGTACATCGATGTTGTCGCCAGTGGTCGGCGGAAGGTGCGCGTGCCCGTCGACCTGGGACCGGACCGCAGCGACGCACGGATGCACGCCAAGACCGTAGGATCCTACGCAGTGCCGTAGGGGACCGCACCGCCACTTCCCAGCAAATTAGGGACACTGTTGCTCCTGGGGTATCGGCGAGGACCATTCGCAACCGTCTGCATGAAGCTGGGCTACGGTCCCGCACACCGTTAGGCCGTCTTCCGCTCACGCCCCAACATCGTGCAGCCCGCCTCCAGTGGTGTCGCGACAGGCGTGAATGGAGGGACGAATGGAGACGTGTCGTCTTCAGCGATGAGAGTCGCTTCTGCCTTGGTGCCAATGATGGTCGTATGCGTGTTTGGCGCCGTGCAGGTGAGCGCCACAATCAGGACTGCATACGACCGAGGCACACAGGGCCAACACCCGGCATCATGGTGTGGGGAGCGATCTCCTACACTGGCCGTACACCACTGGTGATCGTCGAGAGGACACTGAATAGTGCACGGTACATCCAAACCGTCATCGAACCCATCGTTCTACCATTCCTAGACCGGCAAGGGAACTTGCTGTTCCAACAGGACAATGCACGTCCGCATGTATCCCGTGCCACCCAACGTGCTCTAGAAGGTGTAAGTCAACTACCCTGGCCAGCAAGATCTCCGGATCTGTCCCCCATTGAGCATGTTTGGGACTGGATGAAGCGTCGTCTCACGCGGTCTGCACGTCCAGCACGAACGCTGGTCCAACTGAGGCGCCAGGTGGAAATGGCATGGCAAGCCGTTCCACAGGACTACATCCAGCATCTCTACGATCGTCTCCATGGGAGAATAGCAGCCTGCATTGCTGCGAAAGGTGGATATACACTGTACTAGTGCCGACATTGTGCATGCTCTGTTGCCTGTGTCTATGTGCCTGTGGTTCTGTCAGTGTGATCATGTGATGTATCTGACCCCAGGAATGTGTCAATAAAGTTTCCCCTTCCTGGGACAATGAATTCACGGTGTTCTTATTTCAATTTCCAGGAGTGTATTTCTGACAGTAGGATTATAGGTTTAAGAATTTGTTTTTTTTCTGTATGTAACAATGCAAATAAAATTAGTGTAGATGTGTTAACGAGAAGGAGAAAGCAGATCAAAGGCAGAAACCGACGCGCACCAGGTGGGTGGAACATCGTCACAGAAAGTGGCAGAGCCGATTGTGTTGAAATACAGCTGCAGCCGCATACAAAAACTAAACTACTTTTACAAGTACTAAAAACGCTGTTCTTCTGTTGACGGTAGGTGGTTCCAGGGCGATATAGAGTGAGATTGTCAGCAGTGAAGTTGATCATTTGGTACGAAAACGATCTTAGTTGAATCGAGATGAGTTTGATAGAAGCTACGAACATCTAAGGCGTGAGTCAGATTCTAAATTTTCTATTATATGATATCATAAGACGGTAAGAACAAGAGATGTACAATTTTAACTATCGTACAGGTGAACTTGTGAGTTTAAGGAACCATCGACTAACGGAGAACTGCGTTTTCAGTCGCTTGGTACGGAAACTGGCCCTAGTTACCACAGTCTGATATGTTAACTCATTGGGAACAGTAGCACGTCTACATCTATACTCTGCAAAGCATCGCGACGTGTATGGCAGAGGGCACGTCCCATTGTGCCAGAGTTTAGGGTTTCTTCCTGTTCCATTCACGTACGGAGCGAGGGAAGAATGATTGTTTGAATGCCTCTGTGAGTGCAGCAATTATTCTAATCTTATCCTTACGATCCCTACGTAAGGGATCGTAGTATATCTCTAGAGTAATCACTTAAAGCACGTTCTTGAAACTTTATTCATAGACTTTCTCGGGATAGTTTACGTCTATCATCAAGAGTCTGCCAATTCAGTTCCTTCAGTGTCTCTGTGACACTCTCCCACGTATTAAACAAACCTGTGACCATTCGTGCTGCCCTTCTCTGTATATGTTCAATATCCACAGTTAATCCTATCTGGTATGGGTCCCACATATTCTAGAATAAGTCGCACGAGTGATTTGTAAGTGATCTCTTTTGTAGACTGATTGAACGTCTACAGTATTCTACCAACAAACCGAAGTCTGTTACCTGCTTTGCCCACGACTGAACATACAGGGTATGGGAAAAGTAATGTGAATACCTGTACTTACTTGGGAATCGTTTATTAATAAGCGGTTGGACCCCCATTAGCCCATAATAAAGCTGCGATTCTTCTTGGAAAACTGGCGTATAATTGTATAGTCGTCAGTGGAATTTTATGCCACTCTTCGATCAGAACCTCTCCTAAATTCCTATAGTGACGAGGGACGCGGAAATCTACTCTGGAGTCTGCACTCCAATACCGACCACAAGGGTTCGATAATGTTCACGTTCGGGGACTGTGCTGGCGCAGGAAGACGTCGTAGTTAAGTTGCATGCTCCCTATACCACGATTGTACTGTCCTGGCTGTGTGAATAGGTGCATTATCGTCATGAAATATGGCATCGTTATTGGAGAACAACATTTGAATCATGGGGTGCCCCTGATCAACTAAAATGTTCACATAATCGTTGACTGTAACATGGCCTTTGATAGTAATGATGGGACCAGCAGAATATCATGATATGGCTGCCCACACCATCACACTTCCACCTCCATGCTTAACCGTCGGTATCAAGCAATCAGGATTGTAGGTTTCTTTTGGCATTCTCCAGACGTAAACCCGTCCCGATGTTGGAAATAACGGAAGCGTTGAATCGTCGCCCATATGGGGTGTTTCAACTAATCAGCCATCCAGGATTTATGCTCCTGACACCTGGTTTCGGTACAGCAGCTCGTCCATGAATATTCGCTTTATGGAGTTCTCGGCGAACAGTGTCAATAGCTAAGGGGTCTCGAAGATGGCTATTGACCTCTGATGGCTATTGAGCTCTGCAGTCACTTTATCCATCGTAGTTTTGTGCTGTTTTGAAACTACTCGTATTAGCGTACGACGATCTCTGCCGTTTAGTTTCGGTTTGCGCCAGCTATTACATTTACACGATGATGTCTTTCTATGTTTTATGTAGGCTCTCATGACTGTTGAAACAGTTGCTCTTGAAATATTCAATAAGTTGGTTGTCTTGGTTACTGATGCTCCAGCTAATCGGGCCCCCACAATCTACCCTCTTTGGAACTCTGTTAGGCCTTTCAGTGCACCTCGATCTCGGCCTCTAAATGAAAATACGAAGTGTGCACCACTCGTAAACAACCTGCACTGATGCCTAGTCCGTACTGAACACTCACAGTCCAGCGCTGCAAGTGCCTTACATGCGCTGTTCACCGTCAGACACAAACATCGTATTACTGCCACTGTTCATATTATTTTGCCTTCCCCTGTATGTAATCATTCCATTTCATATCCCTACGAAGTGTTACACCCAGATATTTGTATGAGTTTGCCGATTTAACAGTGACTTATTGATATTATATTCTTAGGATACTACGTTTTTTCGTTTTGTGAAATGCAAAATTTTACATTTCTGAACATTCACTGCAAGTTGCCAACCTCTGCAACACCTTGAAATCTTATCAAAATCCAACTGAATATCCATGAAGCTTCTCTCAGATAGTACTTCATTGTAGATAACTGCATCATCCGCAAAAAGCCTGATTTTACTATTCTCTGGAAGGTCATTAATGTACAACATGAACAGCAAAGGTCCCAACACACTCTCTGGCGCACGCCCGATGTTACTTCTACATGTGACGATGACTCTTCATCCAAGATAACATGCTGTGTCCTCCCTACCAAAAAGTCCTCAAAAAAAAAAAAGTTCAAATCTGTGTGAAATCTTATGGAACTTGATTGCTAAAGTCATCAGTCCCTAAGCTCACACACTACTTAAATTAAATTATCCTAAGGACAAACACACACACCCATGCCTAAGGGAGGATTCAAACCTCCGCCGGGACCAGCCACACAGTCCATGACTGCAGCGCCCTAGACCGCTCGGCTAATCCCGCGCGGCCAAAAAGTCCTCAAACATTTTATAACTGTTACTGAAAAGATGGGATTGTCAGGTTCTGTAGATGCTGCCATGGGATACCTCAGACAAAGACATTTGAAGTAACTTCCATAATATGAATTTGGCCCTCACTACCCCAGCAAAAGTGATGCCCATCATAAAATTAAAAACATCTAGTGGGTATGTTCAAATATCAACAAAGTTAATTAAAGAATGTGATTCACAGTTAAGTAACATATTAAGCTACCTGTGTAACCAGTCGTTTGTCAGCGGAATATTTCCTGAATGGTTGAAATGTGCTGAAGTTAAGCCACTGTTTAAGAAAGGAGATAAATAAATAGCGCCAAATTTCCGTCCAATATCACTTTTACCAGCATTCTCAAAAAGTTTAGAAAAAGCAATACACAATCGGCTTTATAACCATCTTATCACAAATAACTTACTGTCAAAGTCGCAGTTCGGATTTCTAAAGGGTTCTGATATGGAGAAGACTATCTGCACATACAGTGAAAATGTACTTAATTCATTAGCCAAAAAATTGGAGGCAACTGGTATATTTTGTAATCTGTCAAATGCATTTGACTCTGTAAATCACAATAGCCTTTTAAGTAAATTAGAATATTATGGTGTAACAGGAAACGCTGCTAAATGGTTCAAATCGTATATCTCTGGTAGGAAGAAAACTGCGTAATTAGGGAAGACACATGTATTAAGCTATCAGGCATCATACAACTGGGAACTAATTACATGTGGGGTCCCACAAGGTTCCACCTTAGGGCCCTTATTTATTCTTGTGTGTATCAATGACCTTTCATGAGTAACATTACCAGATACCAAGTTTGTTTTGTTTGCCGATGATACAAACATTGCAATAAATAGCAAATCAAGTGTAGTCTTAGAAAGATCGGCTATTAAAATATTTGTGGACATTAATTACTGGTTCCTATCCAATTCTTTGTCACTAAACTTTGAAAATCCACACTACATGCGGTTCAGAACTTGTAAGGGGTGTCCCACAAGTATATGCCTAACATATGACGATAGAAGACGTGGACAGTGTCAAATTCTTGGGATTATAGCTTGATAATAAATTCAACTGGGAGGAGCACTCCTCAGAACTGCTGAAGCGCCTAAACAAATCTCTATTTGCAATGCTAATTCTGTCCGACATAGGGGATATAAAAAGGAGAAAGGTGGCATATTATGCTTACTTTCACTCCATAATGTCATATGCGATTATTTTTTGGGGTAATTCATCAAGCCAAGTTAAAGTTTTCCGGGCACAAAAACGTACAGTAAGAGTTACATGTGGTGTGAACTCAAGAAAATCTGCAGAGGCCTGTTTAGGGAACTAGGGATAATAACTACTGCTTCCCAGTATATTTATTCTTCAATGAAATTTATCATGAAAAATATACCACTTTTTCAAACCAACAACTCAGTTCATGGAATCAATACTATAAATAAGAATAATCTTCACAAGCATTTAAAGTCACTTACTCTTGTACAAAAGAGTGTGCATTATTCAGGAACACACTTTTCAATAACTTGCTAACAGCCGTAAAAAGCTTAACAGCCAATGAAAATTCAGTTTCAGATAAGCCTAAAGGACTTATTGATGGCCAACTCCTTCTACTCCATTGATGAATTTCTCAGTAGAACCAACTATATATATATACAGAACTTGTATCTTGTAAAAGATAGATATAAATATGTATAAAGTACAATCTAACTTCTTCACCATTTCAGTGGAGTAATGTGAAATGGTAAATAAGTGTTGTAGTAGTTCTATTATACGCTTATTACCTTATGAATAAAACAAAACAATTTTTTAAATTTTAAATTCAGTGCATTAATGCGATCTTAGTGAATGAGTGTTCTAAAATGATCCTTTCACATAGTGTTCATTAAAAAAAATGACAATCATTCCACTTGGGACCTGTGGAAGGTACATAAGCTTATTTGTTTTACTTGTAAATATTTATCATATATTATTGTTTTTCTGACATGTTCTACTTCCTTGAGGACCTTCTCACTACAGATTAATTGGAATGAAAGTAAATCTAATCTAATCAGTCACAGCTTTATATCTGAGAATATCTGTTTTCAGAAATATCGGTCCATTGTTTTAATGTTAGTTAAAGATTTGCTTTTTTTTCTGGAGTTCTTAAGACGGCGCTACTGGCTGTTTCTTGTAAAAGATTAAATTGCGTTGCATCAGATGTCACGTTTTTAGAAAGTATAGCAAAGTCAACTGAAAATATGAAACTGTTTCTTCCAATATCTTTGTGTCATTTTCCAAAGCTTACTTTATTTCAGTTAAATTCTAAATATATTTCCGTGTAGGCTGGGCGGCATCATCACTTTTTACTACAATCCAAGAGTGATTACAAACTCCATATGATATTCTGTTACTTCTCGAATGTCTTTCAGTAAAAGTATGTATTCTCAGTAATTATAGTAATTACTTGCAAGCGAGAGTAAGAATGTCCTCTATTTACATCGGTGTGATAATTCTGACTTTTTTCGTATTCTTGCACGTCGCCAAAGGAAATAACTGAATCCCTTCTAAATTGGAAATAGAATAATCAGATCGAAGTATGAAATATAACCGGAAGCTGTCGATCTTTCTTGCACAAAAATCAAGCTCCCATTATCAGATTCTCAAATACATAGCTTCCGCGGATACAGTTACCTTGTGATCGTTGGTTGTGTGAACGGTTGGAGGTTCGGGGGCTCACTTCTCGATAGAGGCGTTTTTTAACTTCGGAAAAAAAGGAAAACTTTGAGTAATGGTTGTTTATCATTGGATAGCTCAAAAATAGAGACATTTTGTACCTGGCTTAGACAGTGTTGCCTACATATTACTCCATGAAATCGAAGAATCTGAGTCAGTGGTCCAACTAAGTCAACACTCTGCAATGCCTCCCACACAACTGTCCATTCTCAGCAGAGGCTGCTTCTTTTATGCTGGTAGCTTGTGACGTCATTCCTACGGTGTTAGACAAGTCGTGCGTCAGAGTTATAAAATAAATTTGTGTATTATGAGAGTTATCGATGTTCCTTCACGATGTTTTACTTAACTAATAGTGATTAGAAAATCATCCGAAGCGACCTACAGTGGAATGACCACATAAAACAAATAGTAGGGAAAGCAGAAAACAGGCTGAGCTTCATAGGATGAATCTTAAGGAAATGTAATTCGTGTACTAAAGAAATAGATTACGAGGCTCTTGTCGAGCAATTCTTGAGTACTGTTTATCAGTCTGCGACCCTTATCATGTAGGACTGATAGAAGAGATATATAAAATCCAAAGAAGAGCGGCGCGTTTTGTCAAGGGATAGTTTAGTCATTGCGAGAGCCTTACAGAGATGCTCAAACGAACTTCAGTGGTAGACACTACAAGAGAGGCGTTGTGCGTCACGGAGATGTTTACTACTGAAATTTCGAGAGACTTCTTTTACGTCCTCCCACGTATGTCTCGCGTAATGACCAAGGCGAGAATATTCGAGAAATTAGAGTTAATACAGATGCTTATCGACAATAATTCCTCTCGCACGCCATTCCCGAGTGGAACAGGGGAGGGGGGATCAGTTAGTGGTACCAGAAGTACCCTCCACCATACAACGTCAGGTGGCTTGCGAAGTTTTAATGTACATGTAGATGTAAATAAAACTAGTTGACTATTCAGATGTGTTTTGACCTGTTGCTTCGAATGGTTCAAATGGCTCTGAGCACTAAGGGACTTAACATCTGAGGTCATCAGTCCCCTAGACTTAGAACTACTTAAACCTAACTAACCTAAGGACATCACACACATCCATGCCCGAGGTAGGATTCGAACCTGCGACCGTAGCGGTCGCGCGGTTGCAAACTGAAGCGCTTAGAACTGCTCGGTCACTCCAGCCGGCTGTTACTTCGACTGAAATAAGGCCTACATCAGTTTTATCGAAAGGATTTTGAAAAAATTAAGATGAAGAGTGCTCTGATATCACGCTGTGCAGGATTAGTTAATAAAAGCGATCTCCTACAAAAGATGTTACGTTACTTTGAATAAGAGGTGATCATGACTCCTAGTACAATATATTAGTACTGCTGCGGATCACTGATAGAAGAGAAACCAAGTATGAAACCTTGTACTACGCGAAGAAAACAGTTAATGTTTGTATATGAATGTAAAGATATAGACATGTGAACAGAAATTTCCAGCAGTTTTATGGAGTGACCGAAAGTGACTGTTATTTTACGTCAGAATCAGCTTTATGATGTAGAATATAATGTCATAATTTACAAAGGAGTTTTCAACTGAAACAAACGAGTGGACAGTATCTATTTCGTATTTTTTAAGACAACGGCGAGTTCCGTAGTATTCCTTAATATCGTAAGCTTCTCGCTACAGATTCTCTCGGCAGTTTCTTAACCGACAGCATTTCTTGTCTCAGAGCGTACAACGCTCTCTGCGTGTGAAACATGGGTCGAGTACGAAGTGTGAGTTATTGTTTGCATATGTAGAATCTCAACGATTTACCACTTGAGATATTACGTGTGAAATGTCGATGTCCCGTGGATTCCAACAACGCCTAACTGAGTAGAATCGTTCCGTGTCGCAACGAGCGGAAGAGCGTATAGTTAACCGAGACCGCTACGGCTGGTTTCTCATTACTGGCGACTGTTAGGCGAAACTGCATTTCCTGACGGCGGATCCCGTTCGATGGGCGGTGTGGGAAGCGGATGCGTCAAAGTGACGCAAGCAGACGGTGCAGGTATTTCCCAACGAAGATCCCGCTGTGCCGATTTTACGCTGATATCTACTGACCCTGACTCACGGTAGTAGCCTCCGACTCTAAAGCAAGGAAGCCTACTAAATACATAATCATGTACGAGCCACATCTTAAGGGGGCCACACCCTGCCTATCTAACCCATGTTAATGTAGGCAAGTGTTTGACCCATTTCTGAAAAAAACTATTTGATGCAGGACCTTAATATTTTTACTGTATGTTACATGATGCTAATAGAGTCAACTGTACTAAAATATACTTTATCCATTTTATAGTTTTCAAGAAATACTTTTTTAAATTTATTAACAAAAAATATTAAGTTTTTCTCAGAAAATATTTTTTGTGAACTTCCTAATGGGGGAATATTAATGAATGTAGTACCAGAGGTGGCTTTTTATGTTATACAGAGTCTCTGAAAATTTCGTTCATTGATCTACGATAGTTTCTGATATAATTGGGCATATGTACTGAAAGGTGGAAGGAGTATATAGAGGGTTTATACAAGGGCGATGTACTTGAGGACAATATTATGGAAATGGAAGAGGATGTAGATGAAGACGAAATGGGAGATACGATACTGCGTGAAGAGTTTGACAGAGCACTGAAAGACCTGAGTCGAAACAAGGCCCCGGGAGTAGACAACACTCCATTAGAACTACTGACGGCCTTGGGAGAGCCAGTCATGACAAAACTCTACCATCTGGTGAGCAAGATGTATGAGACAGGCGAAATACCCACAGACTTCAAGAAGAATATAATAATTCCAATACCAAAGAAAGCAGGTGTTGACAGATGTGAAAATTACCGAACTATCAGTTTAATAAGTCACAGCTGCAAAATACTAACGCGAATTCTTTACAGACGAATGGAAAAACTGGTAGAAGCGGACCTCGGGGAAGATCAGTTTGGATTCCGTAGAAATGTTGGAACACGTGAGGCAATACTAACCTTACGACTTATCTTAGATGAAAGATTAAGAAAAGGCAAACCTACGTTTCTAGCATTTGTAGACTTAGAGAAAGCTTTTGACAACGTTAACTGGAATACTCTCTTTCAAATTCTGAAGGTGGCAGGGGTAAAATACAGGGAGCGAAAGGCTATTTACAATTTGTACAGAAACCAGATGGCAGTTATAAGAGTCGAGGGGCATGAAAGGGAAGCAGTGGTTGGGAAAGGAGTGAGACAGGGTTGTAGCCTCTCCCCGATGTTATTCAATCTGTGTATTGAGCAAGCAGTAAAGGAAACAAAAGAAAAATTCGGAGTAGGTATTAAAATTCATGGAGAAGAAGTAAAAACTTTGAGGTTCGCCGATGACATTGTAATTCTGTCAGAGACAGCAAAGGACTTGGAAGAGCAGTTGAACGGAATGGACAGTGTCTTGAAAGGAGGATATAAGATGAACATCAACAAAAGCAAAACGAGGATAATGGAATGTAGTCAAATTAAATCGGGTGATGCTGAGGGGATTAGATTAGGAAATGAGACACTGAAAGTAGTAAAGGAATTTTGCTATTTAGGGAGTAAAATAACTGATGACGGTCGAAGTAGAGAGGATATAAAATGTAGACTGGCAATGGCAAGGAAAGCGTTTCTGAAGAAGAGAAATTTGTTAACATCGAGTATAGATTTAAGTGTCAGGAAGTCGTTTCTGAAAGTATTTGTATGGAGTGTAGCCATGTATGGAAGTGAAACATGGACGATAACCAGTTTGGACAAGAAGAGAATAGAAGCTTTCGAAATGTGGTGCTACAGAAGAATGCTGAAGATAAGGTGGGTAGATCACGTAACTAATGAGGAGGTATTGAATAGGATTGGGGAGAAGAGAAGTTTGTGGCACAACTTGACTAGAAGAAGGGATCGGTTGGTAGGACATGTTTTGAGGCATCAAGGGATCACAAATTTAGCATTGGAGGGCAGCGTGGAGGGTAAAAATCGTAGAGGGAGACCAAGAGATGAATACACTAAGCAGATTCAGAAGGATGTAGGTTGCAGTAGGTACTGGGAGATGAAGAAGCTTGCTCAGGATAGAGTAGCATGGAGAGCTGCATCAAACCAGTCTCAGGACTGAAGACCACAACAACACAACACATGTACTGAAAATTTTAGTTTGTGAGAAATTGACTTTAAAGAAAAAAACTTTTGAAATTTGTTACTCACAGTTAATTAAAACTGTCCTGCTGCATATGATGGCCCCTCTTTGGCCTCTAGCAGGTCTTCCAGCTTCTTTTTCACCTTCCTGGATGTTTGTCTCGCTTTCTTGGCCATATTAGATGCAGACCTGTCTGCATCGGCTATCCTCATTTTATCGCAATGTTGCAGCCCAGTGATCATATTTTCACCAGGATTAATTCCCAGCTTTTTCAGTACCCAACACCTTCCAATATTACCACAATCGAATGTAATAACAGCATCATGAACTCCTAGTGTCATTGTATGCATGCCTGCAAATAGAGTTTTAGGAAGGCGGTTCCAAATTATGCTGTTGAAACATTCATTTGGGTTCTGTGTCTGCCCATGCAGACATTTCCTTAGAAGGTCAGGATGAACCAGGTTTAATTACTGTAATAACAGCAGCAGGAAGAGAATGTTGGTGAGAATAAGATTCTCCAGTTGCCTGAGCCCTATTGTATTTGCAGCACGAATTTTCTCCTGATGGACAAAATTTGTGACATGGCTTATCATTAGTAGAGGACTTATGGAAGAATATCGCCCAAACATCTCTCTTCATTGCCTCCAGATTTTCTTTATTTCTCCTAATTGCCTGCCCATTGCATACTTGCAAGTTTTCTATTTCAGTTTTAGTTAACCGACCCTGTCCGGTCAACAATTTTCCATCTTCTATTTTTTTTTCCTCTCATATCAACAGTTAGTTTTGTCTGCCTTGTTCCCAAACGTTTTTGAACATGGCCTACACATTCAATTTTGCTAATAATGGCATCTCCATATGGCTTAGAGTTCACCAAATTGTTGTATGCCTTACTGTCACCATCGCCCAAATATTCGGTGTAGCATACGCCTTCTACGGAGCGATGAAATATTTGTTGTACTCCATGAACTTCCATACCACCACTTGTTCCTCTAAAATTAGCCACACAGTTGTGTTCTTTATGTTCATTGACTTTACAACATTTATAAATATTTAGACATTATCTCCATATCTAACACTTTACCGGCGTCTACACTCGTGGCAGTCGTTACGCCATTCAGAGAAGTTATGTCCTCTTTTCTGCCAACTTCCATCAAGTGCAACTGCAATATCCGAACATCCATCATTTTCTTCCACTATTTCCCTAGCAGCCAGTTTCATGCTTTCCTCACTGACTTCACGTACTGCTTTCTCTAATATTGCAGTCAGTTTTTCAAATTTATTTGGTGGCTGATGAACAAAATGTACTCCCTGCAGCCATGCCCTTGCCAATGGATCGTAAGGCATAAACTAATCTAGTGTTGATTTCATAAGGGCCACTTGCATCTGGTTTTGAAGAACTCATAAATGAAGTCACACCTTAGCGTTTAGTGCAAATTAAATCCAAAGCAATTGCATGGCCTTTTCTCCCAATGGCACTCTCACAAATTTTCACACTGTGTGACTCACCACACTGTCTACATTGTACAAATTTAGGAATTACATCTGATAATATTCTCAAATTTATAATAATTTTACTGGAGCCCTTGTCACTTACAGTAAATTCAGTGTAACTCTCTTGAAATCGTGAGAGCTTCTTTGATGATGCACTTGTTGAAGAATTACAACTAGAAACATCGTTGCCAGGCGACGTAACCTCTTGTACAGAAAGCTTTCTAAACTTGTTTCCTCTAAATTGTCGTTTCTTTAAAATGCCTTTACGTTTCGTCATCTTCAAGAAACACAACAAAACACACGTAAACAAGCACTGAAAACGTAAGTATAACAACTATTCGCAATCACACTTAACAAAACTAACCGCGTGATTGAAAGCGTGTTGTTTACAAACAGAAGAAACAAAAGAATACCGGCCGTTGTATTCCAAGGATAGCCAACACACTCGGGAGTAATAAAAAAAATTGTAGGGGTATAAAGATCTAAAATATATGCAGAAAAGTGGGTGACAGAAAAGTGGGCGTAGCACATAAACACACGTGGTAGAAAAATGCTCTTTATATGCTCGAAAAAAAATTTTTTCAGCAAAATCCTTTTCAGAGTACTTCAATAAAACCTTAATCTATCGAAATATGATGAAAACCGAAAATCGATTTTTTTCATCCTGAACCACGGTGTAGTCCCCTTAAAACATAACAGTAGAAGCAAATAAACATAATGTAGAAAGTAAAAATAAACATAATGTAGAAAGTGTGTGTACGTATGTAATCTATATTATACCTTCCATACAGGGAAACGTACACTGAGGTGACAAAAGTCATGGGATAGCGATATGCCCATACAAAAATGGCACTAGTATCGTGTACACAGGGTATAAAAGCGTAGTGCGTTTACGGAGCTGTCATTTGTACTCATGTGATTTGTGTGAAAAGGTTTCCGACATGATTATGGTCCCACGACAGGAATTTACAGACTTCGAACTATGGATGGTAGTTGGAGCTAGGTGTATGGAACATTCCATTTCGGAATTAGTTAGGGAATTCAATATTCCAAGATCCGCAGTGTCAAGAATGTGCCGAGAATAACGCATTTCAGGCATTACCTCTCACCGCGGATAACGCGGTGGCCGACGGTCTCCTGTTAACGACCGAGAGCAGCGGCGTTTGCGTAGAGTTGTCAGTGCTGACAATCAATCTACAATGCGTAAAATAAACACAGCAATCAATGCGGGACGTACGAGTAACGTATCAGTTATGACAGTGCGGCGAAATTTGGCGTTAATGGGCTACGGCAGCAGAGAGTGCCTTTGCTAACAGCACGACATGGCCTGCAGTACCTGTCATGGGCGGGTTTATATGGAATGGACTTTTCCTCTGATCCAACTGAACCAATGATTGACTAGAAAAGGTTATGTTCGGCTACTTGAAAACCATCTGCACCCATTGACAGACGTCATGTTCCCAAACGACGACGGAAATTTTGTGGATGTCAGTGCACCGTGTCACCATCCCGTAATTGTTTTCAATTCGTTTGAAGAGCATCCTGAACGATTCGAGTAAATGATTTGGCCATTACATCACCCGACATGGGACGTAATCTAGAGGTGTTTTCGTGTATAAAATCCTGCACCGGCAGGCACGATCGAAATTATGGACGGCTATAGAGGCAGCAATATAGAGGCTGAATATTATATTTGTGCAGGGCACTTCCAACTACTCTTCGAGTAGCTGTGCTACGCTAGGCAAAAGGAGGTCCGACAAGATATTAGGAGATATCCCACGACTTTTGTCACCTCAGTGTAATACACGTACTATGCAACAAAAGTTTGTATGCGTAAGTGGTACATTCCTTTCACATAGAGAAAATAAAAAAATTCAAGACGTGTATAAACGCTAAAAAGATGTCTTATCCGAAACTAAGTGTATATTGCAGCAGTTTCACTGTATTTCATAAGGTCCTTCCGAGTGCAATCGCTGGGAGCTTCCGCTCGCTGTATGGACTGAATTTCACCAGGATACATTTATCAGTGTTTGCGCAGGTCCCTTTCCTCGTAAGTCGTTTGACCGACCAATGCCCACACAAAGTCGGTTCAAAGTTCTCCATTGCCACCAGTCCAGATGAGAACTAGAGAGTAGAACTTCCTCTTTGTTAAGAGCGTCAGGAGATTATTGTTGCCAGAGTGATTTTATGGACACTTTAGATGGCTGCACTAATTGATAAAACTTCGCCTGGATTTAAGTTGTTTGGTTACGGGTTGATTGTCTCGTAGCGGGTGACACTGTCATTTACCTGTTTGTTCCGTTGTTTTGAGTTCAGGACGCTCTTCTGATGTGTAGTGGAGCAATAATTGATAACGAACACAAATGCACCACTGTAATTGGTTTTACGCAGCCAGGTATCTTTCTGCAGTTATTGTTAAGGGTCGTGTCGATTTCCTTGGCGTGCTTAGATCTCTCCCGTACCAGGCATCCATCCCTGGCGACTGAGAAGCAGTCGGCGAGTGCTGTGGACCGTAGTACGGACGCGCTGGCCCCCACTTTCCATATGTTAATTTGTTTATTATGCCACTCCATGTTTGGATTTTTGCTTCGGTATTTTCTACATTTTCATATGTCTATCGAGTGTGTTGCCCAGGTATGCTGGGTTGGGACTGTTTTCCAGATGCGTACCATTCCAAGACGATATTTAATTCTTTTCTTGCCTCGTTGTTGTTAAGATTGGAAAGGCACACCTGGGTTTTGCCAGGAGTCGGTCTTAGTTGATTTCCCCTGTAGTAGTGTGTGAGAGTCTCGACGGACTGGCGTACGTCATTGTCAATGACGTTATGAGAATTAGCTTGGCATGCAGTTGCTCTTTCATCTGCGTAAGTAAAAGATTTCGTCTTTTCCCCAATAGATTGATCGTCATAATCCACCATCTAAATTCATGTATCAGGTTCGAGCAACCTGGTCTGGCTTCCGTTCTTACCTCCGTCGTTTTCTGGGCCGACCTACTTTTCTTACCGTTTTGGTATACATTGCGCAGCCTTTTAAGGATATCTACTTTCTTATTTAGAATGCGTTACTTCCATTTCTACTTGTATGAGTCAATTTGTTCTGTTATTGCAAACTGTTAAAACTCGTTTCTAACATTTTCGACTTTAATGTATGTTCTAGTTTACACGATTTCTGACGTCACTGCTCGATTTATGTCTTGTTTGCTATCCGAGACTCAGATCCGTAAAGTAGCAATGGAATAACCACTATTTTACAGGGTTTCAGTTGCGTTTCTTCAGTTGTCTTTTCGTTCTTTTATTATTCTCTAGACAGCTGGAAATTTACATTCTTATTTCTTATGCCTTTTCCATAATCAAAAGAAATGTTACACCCCAGATAGTATTAAAATCACTTACCTCTGATCACACCTGCTGTTTTCTTCGTATGTAATTTAGATCTATAATTTAGCCAACCTGGTTTAATTTAAAAATATTTCTTAGCGATTCTTCTACTGAAGTGGCTATTATAGTCCGGGAGTCCAGTACACATTAATATTTTGATATAATGGTCCATACCCGCTTTTATTCCTTTGTTGTTTCCTCATGCTACTTTTTAATTATGTCATATATATATATAAAACGGATAAAACTGGGAAAATACTACGACCTTGTTTATCTCCTTGGTCCGTAGTAATGCCATTCATGCTTACTTAGTTTCCCGTTTTTATTACGAACCAGGCAGGTACCCGACTTTCCCCGGGTGTGCGATTATCCCAATTTTCTATTAGTACAGCTCCTTCTTTCTCCGTCTCTCTCTCTTTGTCCATCTCCTGCTCCCCCTTCTCTATCCATCTCCTCCTCCCTTTCTCTCTCTCTGTCCATCTGGTCCATCTGCTCCTTCTCCTCTGTGAGTCTCTTACTTCTCCCTCTGTCCATCTTCTCCTCCACCCCTTAACTTTTTCAAAGCTTCTGAACTCGATGAGAAGTTTATCTTCCGTGCACTGCTGGGGCACTTTGCTGATTTGCCTGTTTTGCGCCGCATTTACGTGGCTACTTATGTACACCAGGTTATGCAAATGTCCAATTGATTGATGAGAACGCTACTATCATTTAATGGTCTACGCTGCCACGGGACTCGTGCTGCTGCCACGTCTATCAGTCACTCCTCCCCACATTGTCCATCTCCTTCTTTCCCTCTTAAGTCAGTCCCTCCTCCCGATCTCGTCCTCCCCTCTCTTTATCAATTTCCTCCCCTCCCTCTCTTTTCCTTCGTCTCCTCCCCCTCTCTCTATGCATATCCACCCCCCTCTCTCTCACCATCTTCTCCTCCCCTGTCTCCCTGTCCATCTCCTCCTACCCCTCTTGGTCCATCTCTTCCTCTTTCCTTTCTTTGTCCATCCCCTCCTCTTCCGTTTTCTATCGATCTCCTCCGCTCCTCTTTCTGACCCTCTCCCTCCAACCTCTCTCTCTCTCTGTGCAGATTACATTAGATTTACTTTCATTCCAATTGATCCGTAGTGAGGGGGTCCTCCAGAACGTAGAACATGTCAGAAAAACAACAATACATGACAAATATTTACAACTAAAACAAATAAGCTAATGTACCGTTCCACAGGTCCCAAGTGGAATGATCGTCATTTTTTAATGAACACTATATGGAAGAGTCATTTTACAAATACTAATGCACTGAATTTATAAGGTAATAAACGTGTAATACAACTACTATAGTACTTATTTAAAATGAACACATTACTGCACACACACACACACACACACACACACACACACACACACATATATATATATATATATATATATATATATATATATATATATATATATATATATAACTCAGTTGGTTTTACTGAGAAATTCATCAACAGAGCAGAAGGAGTTGGCCACCAATAAGTCCTTTAGGCTTCTCTTAAACTGAATTTCATAGGTTGTTAAGCTTTTTATGGCTGCTGGCAAGTTATTGAAAATGTGTATTCCTGAATAATGCACACCTTTTTGTACAAGACTAAGTGACTTTAAATCCTTGTGAAGATTTTTCTTGTTTCTAGTATTGATTCCATGAATTGAGATGTTGGTTTTAAAAAGTGATACATTTTTAATGACAAATTTCATTAAGGAATAAATACATTGGGAAGCAGTAGTTAGTATCCCTAGCTCCCTAAACAGGCTTCTGCATGATGTTCTTCAGTTCACACCACATATAAGTCTTACTGCACATTTTGTGCCCGGAAAACTTTAGGTTGGCTTGATAAATTACCCCACAAAAAATCCCATATGACATTACGGAATGAAAGTAAGCATAGTACGCCAGCGTTTCCATTGTCTGACACAATTTGCATTGCAAATAGAGATTTGTTAAGACGCTTCAGCAGTTCTGTGGTGTGCTACTTCCAGTTGAATTTATTATCAAGCTGTAATCCCAAGAATTTAACACTGTCCACTTCTTCTCTCTGTCTGTCATCGTATGTTAGGCATATACTCGAGGGACACCCCTTACAAGTTCTGAACTACATGTAGTGTGTTTTTTCAAAGTTTAGTTACATCTCCCCCTCTTTTCTTTATCTGTCCATCTCCTCCTCTTCCCCCCCCCCTGCCCAGTCTCTCTCTCTCTCCCTCTCTCTCTCTCTCCTCCTCTTCTCTTGCTGCACAGTTCCCCCTTCCTCTGTCTATCTCCTCCTACTTCCTCCTCTCTCCACGTTATCAACCCTACCCGATAGGAGGTTGCTGTTTCTTAGGCTCACACTATTTCTTTTCAGATAGTTAGTAGTATGTGTACCAAGTTTGGCTGAAATTGATCCAGGAGTTTTAGAGGACATTTTCACCTGTGGATTTGCCAGCATACGCGCATGTCACATATATTTAGCATATTTGACAAATACCGGTATTTCTATACTTTGTTCACCAATATCTCTAGCGAATTTCGCCTTCAGTTTAATTTTCACGCAGCTCAACGTTTATTATGTCATTTCTCCTGAACTACGTGTCGTACAATGGTATAATTTTGTAGGTACACTAAGGTGCAAATGGGGATACTGTCTCGGGAATGTGTCGCGAATGCAGTTAGTAGTAAAGAAATAAACGTCATGCCTGATGAGGCTGTTTACTATGTGAACAGTGAAGATGCAAGAAGTGGCAAACTTCTTTTATCATTTTGTAGGAGTTCTCAGTTAGAAAAAGTTTCGTAAAGGTTTGAAATTACGCGTAAAGTCTGTTGCAAGTCGTTAAGTGCTCTCAGTCTAAAATAGTGGATGAATAAAATCTGGGTAACTGCGTGTTGTGAGCTACAATCCTTTTTCATCCCCACCCCACCCCGTGGTAGGTAGATGGTTCTCATTCCCACAGCGATTCTTTCTAGACAAAGTTTGGTCGAAATTGGTCTACTGGTTTAGAAGGAGATGTGGCACATACATATATCCATAAATACATGCATTTTTATAATATTTGGTTTCATTGTGTAAAATTTTTATGGTCGATATCAAATGGCGAGGAGTTAATTTGCTTGTAATAGGCATTTATGAATATACTGAAGAACAGCGGCGACAGCACGCTACCTCACAGCAACCCGTTCTTCTGCTCCCATTGTGATGGAATTAGACAAAAAATCTTCTCAAAAAATCTTCTCCCGAATCAAGGAATCCTAAGAATTTCTACCAATCTCTCTTGTACGATCTGCGTATGGAACAGAGGGGGGGGGGGGGGGGGGGGGAGATATGACTTTCGCGCGAATTGTGCCCTCCGCTACACACCGCTTGGTGGCTAGCGGAGTATGTATGTAGATGTAGATGTAGATCTACTGCAGTTGTCATCCAAAAAATATGTAAAAACTGTGAAATAAGAGTTCTCAGGTTTTCAGTATCGTCTCTATAAATTGAGTTAGACCGATGCCTGACCTGTACAGGATTTCCCTGGCACTGTAGATTATTAAGTGATAGTAGCTTTCTCATCAAACAACTTGATGTACGTATAAGCAGTTGTTCACAGATAGTCACGTAAATGCGGCCTAAGTCAGGGATGTCCACATAATGTCCCAGCGTCGCACTGAAAATAAACTTCGGATCGCGTTCTAAAAAAATGGCATAAGATGAGTCTGAAGACCCTAAGATCCTGCTGTCCGATGTATCATATAGTAAAAGAAGCGGTGGGATCTCACATGTGCAGCAGCTAATTTAAACTAAGTGGGCATAAGTCGCGGAAAAGGTTGCCCTATTTGAAGATATGCCATGTATAACTCTCGAATGTTGTAGCACGAATTATACACCGGTGTGTAGTGAAGATGGCAGCACGTCGCAAAGTAACCGACTTTGAAAGCACACACAGACAATTTTTCCACGTGCGTACACCGCCACACAGGACAAGTGTTTGGCGAACGAGCGTCATGTCATCTCGGTAGGGACATGCGAGGCGATCGACAGTTAGGCCACCGCCGATTTACATGCCAGGAGTTCCTTTCCACCAGGACTATTCGGAGGGCCGGCCGGAGTGGCCGAGCGGTTACAGGCGCTACAGTCTGGAACCGCACGACCGCTACGGTCGCAGGTTCGAATCCTGCCTCGGGCATGGATGTGTGTGATGTCCTTAGGTTAGTTAGGTTTAATTAGTTCTGAGTTCTAGGGGACTTATGACCTCAGCAGTTGAGTCCCATAGTGCTCAGAGCCATTTGAACTATTCGGAGGCAAATTCACGGTTTAAGCGTGTTGTGTTCATAGTTCCGCTTAGTCAGCGCGTACACAACTTTCCCACTAGAGCGCGCCCCGCTAAGCACAACAGCGTAGGCGCAGCGCTCGTCCGTCTCCGCACTATGAGATGGCGCTGCCTTAGAGACGGACCAAATTCTGCTTCCGCCGATCCGCATATTAATATGTAACGCAGCCAATGAGATTGCTGCTAACGTAGAACCTTTTCTCCTCGCGGATCACACTCGCGCAGTGATACCTGAACGCGCGAGTTATTATAAAGTGTACAGACCTCCGATCAGTCAGTCTGCATTAGTTTGCATTTGTCTGTACCAGTCTATAGTCAAGTTTCAGTCTGCGCCTAATAAGATTATCATATTCCTGTACATAGCCATGAAGATAAATGAATAGACACTTTGTCAAGTATCAGAGATATGTGAGAATAAGATTAACGTCATGGAGGTAAAAGGAGGGGAGATGCCATGACGTCACAAACTTGAAGCCGACAGAAACCGAGCTCCGCCATTGCAGTTTGGTCAGAAGACTCGTTTCCGATTGTGCTACTGTCTAGAGCTGCTGAAGGTTTTTTCATGTTAAAATGCCGGTTTGCGTTGTTTACGGGTGTACTAACCGTTGGAATAGTGCTACCAAGTTAAAAGGAATCACGTTCCATGCGTAAGTGGCCCCATTCGTAAAATATTGTCGTTTATATTCGTGAGATGTGCGGCCTTGTTTACGTTTTGTGAAACTGTTTTCTTCTTATTTTATTTCAGATTTCCGATCAATGAAGCTCGTAGGGCTCTGTGGGTTCATATGCTTATTTTTCTTGACAAAGCACAAACGATGTTTGTATTTACAAATGAAATTTTGTATAAGTGTGTAAACGAGTAAGAAATATCATCCGGTATGTAAACTAGCATAGCTTTCGGGTTCTGCTTTCAGTTTACATCGACACAAATACAGCAAAAGGTGATTTGAGTTTGAAAAGAGCTTTGTACACTGTTATTTTTCATCATTCGAAGTTCGTATCCAAAAGAAACACTTAAGTTAACGAGACCAAATCAGTTGTATTGCATTAAAAACAAAACGAAAACACCTGAAAAAGCTATTCTGACGTTGTGTTATGCATGTAAACATTGTAACACTCATCATCTGAAATTATTTCGCAGACATAACGTTAAATATGAAGAACACGCAATTCTAACAAGAGCTCTGTCACTGTTTTGACCAATCAAACATGGCGGCCCACCGGCTTCAAACAGACGTACAGCAGACGGCCATAGTGCCATCTCCCCTCCTTATACCTCCATGATTAACGTACCAAGACCAAAGGAACTTCAGATTGTCGATTGTAAACAGCATCCAGAATCAAGTTACGTAATGTCTATGTTTTTTATTATTTTAATAAATGTGTGTGAAAATTAATTAAGTTCTGTTTAAAGTTGGTCACCGTCAATCTGCTACTCTAAGCGTGCAAGTGGCATTTCTATCGTCTGACCTAACGGCAGAAGATAAACGTGCCACGATAAGACCACGAGACATATTGGTGACACTCGCCTACTTTGTTAGAGCGACAAGTCAAATAATCGGATGGTGTGTGTACCGAAGGTCTTACAGTACGCACATCACAAAGCGCCAGTTACCAACAACCGCCAAGTGCCCCAATACCTTCCCATGACCTTTCCCAGTCAATGTAGCAGAGAAAGATTAAACTGTAGTGTATCATAGAGAGGGATAGAACGCACACACAGCGAGTATAAATTACTATCTTCATATCAAAGTATGGTGCTGGGGCAGTCGCTGTTCCCGTTCCGACACGTAAATCCAGTCATGAGGGGTAGGGAACATTTACTTCCCACATTGCCAACTTCCTGTTTTCACGTATCAAATCGACCCACAGCATACCCCGTCACAACGACTGCAGTAAGTCAGAATGTCACTATGCAAGGCTTTTAAGAGAGGTGCATCGTTTTATTATAGGCCAAACTAGGAAACAAGAACCTTTGTATAAGCATTCGTCTGGAAACAAATCGTACCCAGTGATGGACAGATGCTGCCTCATGTCCGCACGATACACTTGCGGACGTGCAGTACATCATAGCACACATTGTGTGTCAGAGGATGAAGAGTTTTAGTTTTGAAATTGATTGCATTTGGATCAAAATAATAAATACAACTTGACCAACAAAAAATTATAAAAGGGAATAAATATGTTATACCTAAATCGATAGCTGAAACCTGTATGAATAAAAACGTAAATGTTTGTTTGTTCAAAATCTTATATCTCCGAAAGCTCTTCATTTATTGCTTTGAAGCTTTGACACAACGTTCCGTTCTGTTTCACGTATATTTTTATGTACTTATTTTTAAGATATGTAATATATAAATAAATATGTAATATATAAAGCAGAAATGCTATTGCCAAAAATCGCGAAAAGTTCTTGACAGATTTATTTCAAATTCTTATGTATTAGTAAAATAAACGTTTCAAGACACACACACACACACACACACACACACACACACACACACACACACACATATATATATATATATATATATATATATATATATATATATATATATATATATATATATATATATTATAGAGCGCTTACATGTTAGTGTAATAAACATTTCAACACACACACACACACACATATATATATATATATATATATATATATATATATATGTATTTCAACACACACACACACACATATATATATATATATATATATATATATATGTGTGTGTGTGTGTGTTGAAATGTTTATTACACTAACATGTAAGCGCTCTATAATTGGCCAAATTCTGTAATTAGATATATACATACATATATTGCAGAATTTGGTTAATTATTGGAATTTAAGAAAAAGGTACAATCTTTTTCCTGTTATCTTGGAGAAGTTGTTCATGCATTGGCTGATGGCCTTCCTCTATTCATTCGACTTCACCCTCCTAGACTGTGAATTCCGTTGTTGGACAGGAAATTTTGCGTTAAGTTTTCTCAAGTCCTTTCTTGCCTCTTCCAGCCATCCTGTGGTGTTTTTTTATTTGGAAACGAAACTAAAAATTTTCGTCGTTAGCCTATTCTCATTCATTATCTAAATATAGGTGTATTAATCTCCTCTTTCTTATTGTGTCTATGATTATTTCTGTGTTTATGTGTAGGTCTTTATTTTTCCTCTTCATCGAGTTTTATCTTTGTTCTGTTGTGGTCCTAAAAATTTTTCTAAGTATTTTCTTTTCTTTCTTTTCCAAATCTTCTTGTTCACCTTTTACTTCAGTGTTAAGTACTCGGATCCATAAAGTGCTTCTGATTTAACTACTGTTGGGTAATGTTTAATTTTTGCCTGGAATGAAACTGATCTTTTATTGTATCGATTCTTGGTGAGTTTGTATGCTAATTCCATTTTATTCGATATTTCCATACTTGTGGTGTTATCTAACCCATTTCATTGTTTCCATTCTCCCAAATAATTAAACTTGTCAACTCTTCTGAGGTTTCCGTGTTGTGTTTGTATAGGTTTTTCTCTGTCGTGTTTATGTTCAATGTACTTCGTTTTTAAATATCATATTAGCAATCCGATGTTAGCTGCATTTTCGTGCAGTGCTTCTATCATTATCTTTGCATCTATTTTGTCCTTAGAAATTATTGCAATATTAACAGGAAAACAGAGACATTTCATCTCAAATCCTCCTCTTCTTTGACCTAAATTGATTCAGTCGATGTTTTTCTCTTGTAGTTCTTTATCCCATTCCCTCATGACCTTGACTTAAGAGCAGATTGAAGAGAATGGGTGAGAGCCCATCGCCCTGCGAACACCTGTGTTAGTTCTGAAGGATTCAGAAACTTCTCCTAGAACCTTAACTTTCGAAGTTGTGTCTGAGAGTGTCTGTTCTATTACCTGGCTGGTGGTTTTGTCGGTACCCGCTTCTTCTAGTGTTAGGAATACTCTTCGTCTGCCCACTGAATCATATTCCTTTTTGAAATCAATCGGCGTAACGACTGTGCTAAGGTTCCGCTTTTTTCATGTCCTGAGAATAGTTTTAAAGTTAAAAATTTGCTCTGGGGACAATCTATTTTTTCTGAACCCTGCTTGGTACTCGCCAGTTGTTTATTCTGATTGGTCTTCTGTCTTTTTCAATACAGCTTCGGGTATAATTTTGCAGCTGACTAGAATCAGAGATATGCCTGGGTAATTGTTGGTATCTATCCTGTCTTCCTTCTTATGTAGTGGATGGATTATGGCTTGTTTCCAGTCGTCCGGTGTTCTTCCTTTCCCCCAGCAGTCTTTAATAACCTCATAAATTGTTTCAGCTGCCCTCTTCTATCCCAGTTTCCACATCTCAGCTAATATACCGTCTTAACGGGCGCTCTGTTGTTTTTCAGCTTGCCAGTGTATTGTTCAATTTGATGCAGCAAGGCTGGCGGTTCTGAAGGTGCGTTTTCTCTCGAGGCTGTCTGAAAATTAGTCTTTGTGCTGGTTCCTGGTGTCTGAAGTTTGTATCTATTTCCTCTAACCCTTTTTTTGTCATATTCCCGTTATCTGTTCGAATAATTTTGATATCTGTTTTCTAATCTCTGTGAATTTTTCTCAATCTCTTTCCTTTTTGTGGGAGTTCCATTTTTTCCAAACAGTTAGTCTATGCTCTATCGTTTCGTCACATATCTTATTCCGCCACATATGTTTCCTTCTTCTTCGCCTTGAGGAGTGGCCGCGCGGTTTGAGGCGCCATGTCACGGATTGGGCGGCCCCTCCCGCCGGAGGTACGAGTTCTCCCTTGGTCGTTGATGTGTATGTTGTTCTTAGCATGACTTAGTTTAAATAGTGTGTAAGTCTAGGGGCCGATGACCCCAGCAGATTGACCCCTTAGGAATTCACACACACATTCTTCTTCGTGGTTGTTCTTGTTCTTTCACCGTTTCTATCATAGCTTCTCTGATTTCATCCCAATTTTCCATGTTCTTTGCTTGAAACTTTTCAACGAATTCGTTCCCGTGATCTGACAGAAATTTTGTGTCAATTCTACGGATTATTTTGTTTTGGGTTTTGGTTATTTAGGTTGAAATTTGGCTTTGATTTGTGTTAAAAAGTGTTCCGAATCTATGCCTAGTCATCTTCTGACGCGTACGTTCATGATTTTTCTATGGTTTTGCTTGGTTATTGCCACATGATCCAGTTGATATGAGCTTAAACGTTTATTAGGAGAAGACCAGGTCTTCTTACTCCTAGGTAATTTCCTGAAAAGGTTGAGATTAGTTTTACGTCAAATTGTTTGCAGAAGTTGATGCGCCTTTCTAGGTTCTTATTAGTGCGTTTGCTTGTAGGAAAATGTCCTACTGTTGCCTTGTATTTCTCTTCTCTACCGATCTGTGGGTTGAAACCTCCAACGAATTCCTTTATGTGGTGCTTTGGTACTTTTGATGTATCATTTTCTAGTGTCTCCCAAAATTATTCGACTTTTCTGGGTTTTTTTTCTTTTGTCGTTGGTGATAGGTGCATGTGCATTTATGATGGTATAGCGCTGGTTGGTTGATCAAAACGAGGGAAGTGATATTCATTCCGAAGGGACGCAAAATTTATTATGGCTTTTATTACACTCCCTTTGACCATGAAAGCTGTTCCAAGCAAAGTGACTTCCTATTTATTCTTTATGGTTGGTTTTCCTGTATATATCATGCAGCCCTCTCATTCAAATGCATTCCATCGTCACCGTACCTGGTTTCCCGAAGCACTAGTATGGGTATGTTGCGTCTGTTTAATACATCCATCAATTCTTTAAGTTTCCCAGTCTTTTGTGTTGATGTTCAATGTACCTAGAAGATATTTCTTCTTAGGCCGCATGCGAGAAGTTCTTGGAAGCTCCGACTTTTCCTTACATGATATTCTACGCTCTCTACAGAATCCGACGGCCTAGTTGCATCAATGTTTCCAGTAATCAAGTATTGTTTACCTCCTGGAGTACTTTTCCATTCAGTGTTTATCATCATGGCTTGGTTGAAAGTAAATTAGGAAGGAGGGTTAGTCTCTTTGTGGGATGTTACATCTGTGACCGAATCGCCAGAAGGGTCTTAACAGGACGCCGAATTTGGGAACAGACGTCTTTCGTAGCCGACCACTTTGGTAACAGGCGTTACTGATTTTTGCACCCGCCGTCAACATCTAGATAGACGCTGACCAAGTAATCGCTTGCTGCAAGTGAGACGTGACGTGTATTTTTCTTCCGTTTTGTTGGTTGCCTCTTCTGCTGGATCCACCGCACTGACGACCGTCCTCTACGCCTTTACTACCGTTGAGGTATCAATGTCAGGAGAAAATGTCTCCTCTGCCTTCTTTACCGTTGAGGTTAATATCTTTATTCGTCTCAGAAGCCGTTGATCTTCTTCATCTCAAGTCCCAAGTTGCTGACTAAGTGCCTTCTTCTCTCCTTTTACCAAGCGATCAGCTATTAGAAATAAACTGCCCCACACTGGTCGTGTGGATCATTGAATACTGAGCCCCTACCACGTCAAGGTGTGGCTTATCGGATTGTGATTAGTACTATTATAGAATCTGGATTTGCAATAACAACAAACAAGGCTCAAGGTCAGAGAGACGGGGGAAGAGGAGATGGACAGAGATGTGTAGGAAACGGACATAGAAGACGGAGAGGAGGAGACGGACAGAGAGAGAGAAGGGGTAGGAAGAGGTGGAGAGAGTGAGGAGGAGACGATGGAAATAAAAAGGAGGGGATGGACAAAGAGGGGGAGAGGGGGCGCGAGGCTATAGAGAGAAGGCAAGGAGGAGGAGGTGGATAGAGAAAGTGGGAGGAGGTGGTGGATGAAGAAAAAGCGACGAGGTAGTGGGCAGAGAGAATGGGAGAGAGAGAGGGGCAGGAGGAGATGGAGAGGAGGGTAGAGGAGAAGATAGGGGAGAGGAGGTGATGGACAGGGTGAGGGTGGTGAAGGAGGATTTTGACAAAGAGAGATGGAGGAGGAAATAGAAATGAGGGTAGGGGGAGATTAGGACATATATCCAATTCCCAAAAAATGTTCAAATGTGTGGAAATATTATGGGACTTAACTGCTAAGGTCATCAGTCCCTAAGTTTACACACTACTTAACCTAAATTTTCCTAAGGACAAACACACACACCCATGTCCGAGGGAGGACTGGAACCTCCGCATGGATCAGCCGCGCAGTCCATGACTGCAGCGCCCAAGACCGCTCGGCTAATCCCGCGCGGCATCCAGTTCCCATAGATATTAGAAATGTGTGGTTTTTCTTTTCTTTCTTTTCCATTTGACAGCAATGCGTGGTCAGTACAGCTAATTTCTGAATAAATTACGGTTGCCAGATTGTCGAATATGATTCCTCTGAGGAGCAGTTACTCACATGACTCTAAGTAGAAATGCTCTGGATCTAAGGGCATCGGGTTTATCCTATTTGCAAGGTTAGACACCAGTATGGTGACCGTGGAACGATATCACAGCTGGAAGATGATTGGGGGAAGCAACACACAACGTTTTGTTTGGCCTACAAAATTTATAAGTACGCGGATCCTGGCAAACCAGTGCATGTTTTAAAATAAAGGACAAGCTATGACAGGAAGTACGTGCAGGTGTATGTTGAGTGTGAAATTACTCCTTCCAGAGTGTTTTTACGCACGGAGAGTTTACCTTCATACTGCAACATAGCGACAGTGTACTCAGTGCAGCACGGACCTGTCGTCGGGAACACAGGCTCATCCTGCGTGGAGAATGCCACACGACACGTCTCCCGTTTAACACTGTCCGTCTAGAACTGGGTTCTTGTTCCACCCTGAAAACCGTGACCTTGCTTCGACGTTCTGTTGTACTGGGTATGTACAGGTTGTCAACCAAACTGAGGGCGCGTGCACGCTCCTCCGAGAGGAACGACTGAATGATGTGTCTCTGTAAAGTTTCTTGGTAAGGTCGGTTTCGCACGATGACTGAGCCCGGCCATACAGTGTCTATAAAAACATGTGTCAAATTTTTAGGGATTTATCCTCGACATCAAAACCTTACGAAAAGTTCGTATGAACATGAATCAGAAAATCCTTCGTTAGGGAAATATAAAGGGAATTCTCTTTAGGAAGTCATGGTTGAATTTACCGCGAATGTGCATTTTTACTCTCTTTGTTTGTTACAGTTGGTCATGGCATTTGTTTTGTTTTGTCTGATTGTCGTTTGCTCAATTTTTAACTTGCGTCACAATACATCAGAGCGACGTACTTAATGTCTGAAATGACTGATGTGGGTCACATGTATGGCCTGGCAGATAGGAATGTGGATGCTGCATGTCAGCTTCATGCTGAAAGTTACCCTCGCGGGCAGTCACTTGTGCAAGAACGTTTTACGGCTCCACCATTGCTTGCGAGCGACAGGCTAATGTGAGAAGAGATTTGCAGTTGGTGAAAGACTATACGATGTATGAACGCCTGCGAGGGTTCTTCGTACTGTGGATGAAGCCCCATCAACCAGTAAAATGAGAATCTAAGAAGTATATCCTTTAGTCTATAGTCGCAATTTATTTATGTTGTCCACTGGCTACTGGTTTCGGTACACATTACCATCTTCAGGCCATTCTAGTTCAAAAAAATTCTATAACATAGTCGGAAAGGCAGTCAAAGACCAATTTACAAAACTTTTATGCTCTGTGGCAGCAAACGTGTGGTATATAATGAACCTTAAAATGTTTAGCTAGCGTCTTACTCCTGGCACGCAGCCGTCACACTGGTTTCCCAAGCAGGTATGTCAAATACTAAAAGAACATGTCAATATTGAGCTTTAAATAGATATAAATTGCGGCCAGTAGTGGTAAGAGTGCCCCTATGTACAGAGCTTATTTCATTTTATTTTTTTAGCTTTTAAAAAACTCAGAATGGGAAAGACAGCTAAAAATAGCAGAACATTTGGAATTAAGAAATTACGTAACTAACCAGGTCCAAGAAACAAACTGAAGTACGTAAGTATAACTTACACGGGTGGTATCTCGGATAAAATAACAAGGCTGTTTTGGAAGAAAGCGGTTAAGATAAGCTTCAAAAGTAGAAATTCATTGCATAACACACTTTACCATAAAGTTGATCCCAGAGAAATATCATCAAATTCAGGCGTTTAAAATATTTCCTGTAATGATTGTAACAGTTTTTACATTGGGCAAAGGGGGTGAATCTTTCTGACAATGTTCAAAGAACATACTGCAGGGGCAACTAAAGAAAAATCTGCCTTTGGTAATCATCTTAGTAAAAATAAGCATAAATACAAACTGCAGGGAATAATTTTGAAATTTTTCTTATTGCCAACTGATGAATGTCTTGGAAAGAAATCGAAATTTACAGTCACTTAAAGAAAAGAGCGGATGAAGTACGTAATGGTTACGTTGAGCTGAGCGAAAAGAAATTTCTAGAACTGTTCACAAAATGGATATAAGGGTACCACGTCATGTTAGTTACTGGATACACTTCCGATCCTAAATTTACTGACTTTGTTGTTAAATTCAACCTCGTCCCCCCTCCCAGTTTTAACTTTTGTGCTTGCAAAATTTTACCAAGTTATCCCCCATCCCCCCCATACGTATTACCTCGCTCCGCTTTTTTGCCTTCCGTCGTCTGATCGTCCTCCCTTCTTCCCCCCCCCCCTCCCCCACCTCCCTCCGTGATACAACCCACACACTATTACTGAGTGCAAATGTATGGTATTTAGTTTACTGTATCCCAATGCTTACTGTGTTTCAAATGGTTGAAGTAAAAATGTATTTTAGGATGATAGCGGCCCTAGCACCATGATGCTTTAATTTGTAGATGCACAAAGTAACTATGGACTTAACATGTCATTACTTATAGACATACAGCACCGTCAGGTTCAGGACATAATAACCGGATTACAGTGCCACAGTCGGATAATGTTCACAGTGTGTTAAGTGTGTTTATCAAAATCTTGTACATGGCTGCACGTCCAGAGACCATGAATAGTTACAATTGAAAGAAAATCAGCCCTCGGTCACTATTTTTAACAAATCAACCTGGTTTCGACACTGCTAGGAGTGTCTTCCTCAGAATTTAAAACAAAGAATGGTGTATATTCTATAACATGGCCACAGAATTATGACTAAAAATGTATGATGGAATATAAGTACTGAAAGACTGGCAGTACTTAGATGTCATTTATAAAATGATAAATATGCCAAAAGGCATTAGTCACAAAGATATTAAGATAAAGAAAACTTTATCTTACATATCTTTGTGACTAATGGCTGCAAATGGTCTCCAAGTAGCCAAACATAAACATTTCAATGATCGGTTCACTTGGACCAGACAACTCAGTCCATTCCGTGTAGTCATAGCCCATGCCTTTATGGAGCCGCCACCATCCTGCACAGTGTCTTGTTGCCAATTTGGGTCCAAGGTTTCGTGTGTCTGCGCCACACTCGAACCCTGCCGTCAGCGCTTAGTAACTGAAATCGGGACTCATTTCACCGGACGGCCGTTTTCCAGTAGTCTATGGTTCCATCGATATGGTCACAAGCCCAGGAGAGGCTCTGGAGACGTTTTCTTGCTGTTAGCCTAGTCAGTTGCGTCGGTCGTCTGCTGCTATACCCCCTTAACGCCTTCTTTTGCGACACTTTCCTAACAGATACGTTCGTCGTACGTGCGACATCGATTTATACGGTCATTTAACGCAGTGTTGCTTGTCTGTTAGCACTGACAACTGTACGGAAACGCTGCAGTTCTCCGTTATTAAGTGAAGACCGTCAGCCATCGGTTTGTCCATAATGAGAGATAATGCTTGAAATTTGGTATTGTCGGCACGCTCTTGATACTGTAGAACTCGGAATGTTGAATGCCCTGACTATTCCCGAAATGGAGTGCTCCGTGCGTCTAACTCCAACTACCATTCCGCGTTCAAAGCCTGTTAATAGCTGTCATGCTGTCATAATGACGTCGGATACGTTTTCAGATGAGCCACCTGAGCACAAATGACAGCTCCATCAATGCACCACTCTTTTATACACCTTGTGTACGCGATACTACTGCCACCTTTATATTGCATATCGCTATCCCACATTTGTCATCTCAGTGTATATCGTAAGTATTTAACATTGCCTCAGTATCATACGTCCAGCTGCTGAGGCGTAGCGCCGTACAACGAACCTGCCTTGGAGGCGATTAAGTGGGAGATGTGTCTCAGAGCTGGATAGTGACAGATGGTGATGCGAGACTGGACGCACACGTAGTTTATGTATCAGCCGATAGAGGACAATATTGGATAGGGGACTAATTTAGTTTCCATTGTGGCCACTAGAGTGCACTAAAGTAATAGAATGTCTTTCATAAACTGTTCTAGTATTTTCATAAAGTTTTATTATGTCTTTTTGTGTATGTAAAATGTTATAAGTGTGTTTTAGCAGTATGAATGATGTGTGAGTGTGGTTTAAGGTTAATATGAAGATATTTGTTTAATGAGTTATGTAGTAGGATTTAGTGTGGGAACATTTCGAAGAAGTATGGATATGGACAAAGGGGATTTTTGTAGAATAGATTTGTAAAGTAAGTTTATGGTAAAGGGTAAGTTAATTCAGGTGTAAATAACAATAGTCAATAAATTTCTACATAAACAAAACTTCAGCGTATTAAATAATTACGTCGGTAAAAAGTGCAGTCGTTAGGTTTACTATTTTGCGATTGGTTATTGATGGAAAGGGCGGACTGACGCGGGAAAGTGTAGTTTTGCTATTGGCTGTTGAGTAATCTGAACAATGGTAAAGCAATATTCTTCGCGCGCCTTTCTCTGCTGGTAGAGAAGACAGAGTATTCTAGAGAAGAGTCGAAGCCTAGCCATGAAACAGATCGGACGTGTGCAGTAGTAGTTCCGATGGAAATGATAAGTTGGCGGATCTAGCAGTGTTTCATACATCAAAAGTGTTGGAAAGTGACGGCATAATTATTCTGATGAGTGTGTAGAAATTTCGGAGTTTTTAAGTGAATTTTGTGACGAGAAAAGACGTATATTCCGCGTGGCGTATTGAGCAGGTCGGTGGCTAAAAACTGTGACTGTATTTGGTACCGACAGACTTAATATTTGGCGAGCGTTCTCAATCAAAAACAAGCCGTATTTTTGTATCTGTTACATTTTCGGGAAATGAAACACCATGAATTTGCTAACGTGAGTGAAAGGGATTATGAGTGACTGTGTTAAGACTAGCACGGGCTTGGCAGTGATACTTGTTCACCTAAGTTTCAGAATATATTAATTGAGGACAAAATTTCCAACCTTTCATTTGTATGAAAACTTTCTCCCGAAACGTAGATTAGTGACTTAAATTGCAGCCTGGTTCACGTTGAAGTACAGTGGGTTTCTCTCGGCTTTCCTACTGATGATCTGCTGAGACAATGTTCGCAGGTAGGTGCAGGTACGTCGTAAAGGGACGGAAAGAACTGCGCCGCCGCACTACGTGGTGACAAATGAAAACGCTCGTATTATTACACGCAACAGACAATAAACACTGGTAAACGTATCGCGCTGTTACCGAGGGACGGTCTCGCAAACTGTCTGTGCTGTGGGGCTGCGACCCCGCCTATTGAGGCTGGCAGCGGTCGCTCCAGCGCGGCGCCGGCCGTGCGACGCGGCCGGGCCGGGCCGGCTGTGTCGACATCTCATCGGCAGGCGGATGGCTATTGTCTCTTCCGCGGCTGAACCCGTTCGCCGTGTCGCAACGTCCGCAGCTGCGGCCGCCGCCGCCTCCGCCTGACGGATGGCTCTGGGGCCAGGAGCAACGGCCGGCACTTGTCGCCGCTCGCTGCGCCCACCTGCCGCGCGGACAGCACGCCGCTCGCTCCAACCACGGCCGTCGTTAACAGCTGCCCGTCTCTACTCACGGGACGAACTGTGCACAATATTGCAAATTAAACACTGACTGACAATAATATCCAATCACCATTTCCCCCATACAGAACAAGGTGCTACGAATCATTAGCAACGGTCCACGCTTCACACGCACCGTGGATCTTCACCATGAATACCGCCTTGATACCCTCAAGGAAGTATTCAAAAAACACGCCACACGACTATACAGGAACTCGAGACACTCGAACAATCCTTTCATCCTCACTCTGGGAAACTACGATCACAACCACAGGTGGAAGCACAAGCGGCCAAAGACACTGCTAGCTAGGGCGTAGCCACATATGGTAAACTAACATACGCAAACAGCGACAAACGCCGGTAAGCCCCTGCATATCAGCAACAATGACTGGCAACTACCAGCTGCTATTAGAGCCGACCAACGGGCCACAGCAGGGACACCGACGAGCTCGCCCACAGACGCACAAACAAGCTGCCAACATTCCCTCACACTGTGCTTCCGGTATATGACCTATCGATAACAAACCTAACTGTTGCAGGTTGCTGACGCTGAACGAGGACTCTGTACCAGCACCCAGCGCCAGCCGCCGAGCAGCACAAACGCACAACGTCAAGGTATCGCCACGTATGATACCCACTACTAACAAAGCCTATCCTTGCACGACCTAACGCAGGCAGCAAAACAACCGCTACTGCTCTTACCACCCGACCTAACTATCGCAGAGGTTTTTTTCCCTTGGCTCTTGCCTTGGCACTTTTTTTCCTCTGCCCTTCAAACCGCTACCCTTCGTCCGATTTCGACCAATCTATCTCCAGATGAGCGCGTATTAATGGTTAACCTAACCAGACGTACGCAAACATCGCAGTAGCCACATTCTGCGACACCTCACTTTAGTGATTACTAACCCTTATGCAGAGATGGCAGTAGACCTTTTGTGTTGGCCATCATGCCGGTGTGGGCGTTGAGGGGCTCCACCTCTATATATAATTAAAAAAAACCATTTCCCCCTCTCCCTTTTTTTTTTTTTGAGAAGCATAAACCACCAATTGACTACGAGGTGTGGCTAGAAAAAAACCGGACTAGTACTGGTGAAACAATAAAACGAATGCAATAAGGCTGAAAGCCGCGTGGCCTGTCACGTGACTCTCGCTCCGCCTACTGCTCGAGTTTCATCTGCCTCCTGCACTCAGTCTGCCCGTGGCGTCTGTTTTAAGTAGTTGACGTTTTGTCTGTGCGTCGGAAAATGTTGAGTGTACAGAAAGAACAGCGTGTTAACATCAAATTTTGTTTCAAACTAGGAAAATCTGCAAGTGAAACGTTTGTAATGTTACAACAAGTGTACGGCGATGATTGTTTATCGCGAACACAAGTGTTTGAGTGGTTTAAACGATTTAAAGATGGCCGCGAAGACACCAGTGATGACACTCGCACTGGCAGACCATTGTCAGCAAAAACTGATGCAAACATTGAAAAAATCGGTAAACTTGTTCGACAAGATCGCCGTTTAACAATCAGAGCAGTGTCTGAGTTAACAGGAGTTGACAAGGAAAGTGTTAGGCAGATTCTTCATGAAAGTTTCAACATGAACAAAGTGTGTTCAAAAATGGTTCCAAAGTGTCTCACAATTGAACAGAAGGAACGCCGAAGAATGATTTGTTCTGACATCCTGGAAAACATTGAAAGTGATCCCACCTTCTTACAAAATGTTATTACTTGCGATGAATCGTGGTTTTTTACTTACGATCCCGAAACTAAACGCCAATCGATGCATTGGAAAACTCCTGGTTCTCCACGACAAAAAAAGCACGAATGTCAAAATCGAAATTCAAGGCAATGATGATTGTTTTTTTTTTTTTGACATCAAAGGGATTGTGCACATTGATTGGGTACCAGAGGGACAAACAGTGAATCAGCATTACTACATTAGCGTCCTGGCTACCCTACGTGAGCGAGTACGGAGAAAACGGAACGATTTGTGGAGAAAAAAGTCATGGATCCTTCACCAAGACAATGCCCCAGCTCACAGTGCGTTGTCAGTGAAGACGTTTTTGGCAAAACACAACATTCCCATCTTAGATCATCCACCCTATTCACCTGATTTGGCCCCCTGTGACTTTTTTCTTTTCCCTAAAGTCAAGTCAGCTTTGAAAGGAACTAGATTTGAGACTGTTGAAGCAGTAAAAGAAAAAGCGACGGAAGTAATGTATGGACTTACCGAAAATGATCTGCAGCATTGCTATGAACAGTGGAAAATTCGTATGGAGCGGTGTAGAGACCGAGGAGGAGAGTACATTGAAGGAGATAACATGAAATTGTAAATAATTGTAAATAAATGTTTTTTCCAGCATCAGTCCGGTTTTTTTCTAGCCGCACCTCGTACGTATTACTGTACTTACCTTCTATACCATCTAGAATTTGGCCTTTACGGATAAAAGCCCAAATCTAGCACTAATACACAGTCAAGTGGCAGTTTATTCTTCTAAAAACTATAGCATGACTGTGGCTCAACACCATCGAAAACGCTTCTTTCTCTTCAATCATCTACTCCTCTATCTATATCGCTACTCCACAAGTTATCTTAAGCCCCTTTTAGACAAGTGACAAATGTAAATTATCAATGTGTGTTGACAAAAATCGACATCTAGTCTAATTAAATACAGCTAACACCATGAGCTGCACTAGAAATGTTTTAGTTGCCAAAACCGGTTTTCGGGTTTATTGCCCATCATCAGTGGCATCTGATACAGAGGAATAAACAACTATGTGCAACGATTTTTCCAAAATGATAACATCTACATCTACATCCATACTCCGCGAGCCACCTGACGGTGTGTGGCGGAGGGTACCCTGAGTACCTCTATCTGTTCTCCCTTCTATTCCAGTCTCGTACTGTTCGTGGAAAGAAGGATTGTTGGTATGCCTCTGTGTGGGCCCTAATCTCTCTGATTTTATCCTCATGGTCTCTTCGCGAGATATACGTAGGAGGGAGCAATATACTGCTTGACTCCTCGGTGAAGGTATGTTCTCGAAACTTCAACAAAAGCCCGTACCGAGCTACTGAGCGTCTCTCCTGCAGAGTCTTCCACTGGAGTTTATCTATCATCTCCGTAACGCTTTCGCGATTACTAAATGATCCTGTAACGAAACCCACTGCTCTCCATTGGATCTTCTCTATCTCTTCTATCAACCCTATCTGGTACGGATCCCACACTGCTGAGCAGTATTCAAGCAGTGGGCGAACAAGCGTACTGTAACCTACTTCCTTTGTTTTCGGATTGCATTTCCTTAGGATTCTTCCAATGAATCTCAGTCTGGCATCTGCTTTACCGACGATCAACTTTATATGATCATTCCATTTTAAATCACTCCTAATGCGTACTCCCAGATAATTTATGGAATTAACTACTTCCAGTTGCTGACCTGGTATATTGTAGCTAAGTGATAAGGGATCTTTCTTTCTATGTATTCGCATCACATTACACTTGTCTACATTGAGATTCAATTGCCATTCCCTGCACCATGCGTCAATTCGCTGCAGGTCCTCATGCATTTCAGTACAATTTTCCATTGTTACAACCTCTCTATATACCACAGCATCATCCGCAAAAAGCCTCAGTGAACTTCCGATGTCATCCACCAGATCGTTTATGTATATTGTGAATAGCAACGGTCCTACGACACTCCTCAGCGGCACACCTGAAATCACTCTTACTTCGGAAGACTGTGCATATGAAGCGCTAATGTAAGTCTACTTCAATTACGCTCTTCTATAGCAATGACAAGTTTTCAGTTAATACGACAGGGTCCGAAATATGTCCCATAACGTAGTGTACAGATTGTCACGTACGTTACTGCTGTCTAATTTTAGGCAGTGACAATCCCTGATGAAGTTTGAGGTAACTGTCATACAGAGTAAACATCGAACTGACAGTTTAAGGCGTCTACATTACCTGTCTTTCGTCATTTTTAAGATCATATTTATATACGACTGTCACACATACAAACATTGCTAGATTGGCAAAGACGTAGCTTTTACTAAAGCCTCACGTTTGGTGAGACGGCGGCGCCAGGAAGTCTGTGTGTGATACTAACATGATTTTCTGAAACTAAATAGCGTTGTAAGCTTTAGAGGTGGTTTAAAGAATTTCTGCAGTTGAAAAATTATTTGCGTATTAGACGAGTTTAACACATACAATGAAGAATCGTGTTATGAAAAGAGCATCAAGTTACATTTAAAGCAGGCTATAGTTTTCGTAAGAACACTTGTTTTCTACGACAAATAGCACTTTCTACATACAGGAACACTTTCATAACGAGCATACTATTCGAAGAGAAGCCGGAGCTGATCAAAACTGGTCAAAAGTATATCATTAAGCTACGTCTGTTAATACTAGATTCTTAAACCCCTTAAAATACACATAAACTATTTGAATACTGCCGGTATTTCGGATAAGACAAACTGTAATGTAATTATGTATGCTTACATACATAAAGTAAGCAAAAATATGTAAGGTGTTTCTAGTTATGCTTACATTGAGACAAGTTTCTATCCTTGTGTCTTTCGCCTACTGCACGAAAAATCACAGTCAAACACAACACATGTATTAACGATTATGGCAAAACTCTAAAGGTAACGAAATTGTATCAGTTTATTCCCATTTCTTACGACTTTTCTATCAGTAAGTAAGCAGTTTTTTCACACGTCCTTCGCGCACGCCGCCATATTGCGGTTCTAAACTGTTGGTTTTGGTGACACCATTTATACTGTGTACGATATTGCCAGTCCTGTAATGTATGTTAATGGTCTGCCAGGGGCATTCATACAATTAGGTAAATTACAATTTTTTACAATTGGCATGTGATATGTTGGATTATTTTGCATTCTAATACCTTCTGTATATTCTACCTTCACACGTCACACTAACTCCAGACAACATTAAACTTGCAGTGTTTTTTCTCCAGAATCGCTTTATAGCGTGTAGCAGTGCTCAAGGTCAACGTTTTGAACACTTGATATGACAGCCGTAACAATAAACATATCGGCCGTAGCTGAAATACGTGTCTACTTGCATTTGGTATAAGACTGCAGACATCTGACTGCAGAACGGTGGTCTCTGGCACTGTTATCTTGATGCTATTCAGTCATGAACATATATGTTAAATCGTTGAAGTTACCTTAGAAGCTAGTTTCAAACGCCGTAGGAAAAAGTATATAGTTCCATTAAAAATAGCCAATTCGGTGTAGTAATTCGGCGATTATAGACGATAAAAATTACTTTCGAAAGTCAGGGAATTTGCCATACTGCCGCCCATAATTCGGCGAAAATCGCATCTCGTTATATTTATGTATTTTTCGGTATGTTTGGGGCGGCTCCTCTGAGCTGCATCACGCTGTGTATGTTTACTACGTTTCTTGTAAACCATCAGGGCGACACGCCAAAAATAACATAACTACGAACAAGAGAAAACAGAGCTACTACAGACACAGAGCAAAATTAAAAATAACAGACTGTAGTCTGTGTATCAGTGGCTCACTTCTCTACATTAAATTGCCGGAATCCAAAAGAGTACGTACTGGTCATGCATCTGAAGGAAAATTAAAATATTCTCTTGTAAACCAATATCTATGTTCCAAAAAACTTATACAAACACAGTATGTGTTAACCTACATAGATAAATATGACACAGGTAAATATCATACAAGTATGGTATGTATTAACGTTGTACATAATATGATGTTTGAAAAAGTCATCATTTGATGATTGCACCCCAAAAGAAAAGTTAATAAATTATATTACACATTGTCTCAGTCGACTAATTGTGGTGAGTCTACTGCAGCGCCCCTGGCGTAATTCCTGTACTGAGACTCCCTTCTCACGAGTGGTCGTTATATTTTTAGAATCGGCGCCAAAATTACGTGTTCTGAGAGCAGTCTGCTGTAATAGGAAGTTCTTAGAAAGAATTCGAATTTAGTAACATTGATAAGGGACTAGCAATGATAGCCCTTCTGAATGTTGTTGGTAAAGATATGCGATAAATTCTCAACACTACTGAAAGCTGAAAGAATGGGAAACGTTTCATCCAAACATTACAAAATTTCGTCATTTATTAGCTCTAGAAAATACAAGTACAGAAAAACGTCAAACAATGTTTAAAGGACAGTATACAGCATCTTTTTATTTGATTCTTTGTCTCTAAGCGCCAAATAAAACGCTATTTTCATTTAACTTATGAGTCAGCTGCCAGTTACTCATTACCACTAACCACCATTTAATTCCTAGAACAGTACTCCACTGAAAAGGCTGAACTAGGTGCTTTGACAATTACTGAGCTGCTATAGTTGACACTATGAGGATACAAGATGACTTACAAGGGGAGGCCGCCAATTGTGAAATTCAGATTCGATTCATACTGCGCATAATAAAAACTCATGGCCAGAGATGTAATGTGGCAAAGCACCAAGATGCACTTCTCAGCCGTTGTCGATAAAATCGACAGTTAACAGAAACCGTTGCGGTGAAATACTCTCTACGATTAAAACTTTTCGACAGCGTCGTGGCGCAGCGGTAAGCGCTCGGGTTTGTAATCCGAAGGTCGCCGGATCGAATCTCGCGCCATGCAATTTTTTTTATTATTAGTTTTTTGTAATTGGTTGGTTTTGGGGAAGGAGACCAGACAGCGAGGTCATCGGTCTCATCGGATTAGGGAAGGACGGGGAAGGAAGTCGGCCGTGCCCTTTGAGAGGAACCATCCCGGCATTTGCCTGGAGCGATTTAGGGAAATCACGGAAAACCTAAATCGGGATGGCCGGACGCGGGATTGAACCGTCGTCCTCCCGAATGCGAGTCCAGTGAGTTTTTTTGTAATTCAAATATATATATATATATATATATATATATATATATATATATATATATATAGTGTGTGTGTGTGTGCATATACACATTTGAATTACAAATAGCAAATACTAAAAAAAAATTGCATATATATATATATATATATATATATATATATATACTATTAATGAATTGCTTATGCATGTTGGTGAAGGCGGGTCGCTCTCCAATTGTACCGCCTCCATTTTTCCGTTTGTTTAACAGGGTGTACCAAAGCTCTCACGTCCGCACTGATTTTCGACGATGTTATAAGTTGCGCTAGGGGCCGCATCTACCTTCTTTCGAAGTTAGCAGGCAACTACACTGTTATAAGGCGGCTCGTTTCGGCCCATTCAGCATCTGTCCTTCAAGTGTAACGAGCGAGTAACGGAGTTTATATTTCATACCTGCCACAGCAAATTTGTGTTCGTGGGGTCTCTATTCTAATTCGAACGTTTGACTTACGCTATACTTATTCGTTTCGGAATATCGTTTCTACGTCTTCCGTTAACTATACATGGTTAACATTATGAAGACAATTAATAACATTTGTGAAATACAAATCTGTTTGCGGAAAACATAATGATGTTTGAAGTCGCCAGTTTTTCCAAGACAAACGACTTTCAACAACTTATTATATGCATAATTGCTGCAACTGATTGCCGGGAATTTAATATATATATATATATATATATATATATATATATATATATATATATATATATACTCCTGGAAATGGAAAAAAGAACACGTTGACACCGGTGTGTCAGACCCACCATACTTGCTCCGGACACTGCGAGAGGGCTGTACAAGCAATGATCACACGCACGGCACAGCGGACACACCAGGAACCGCGGTGTTGGCCGTCGAATGGCGCTAGCTGCGCAGCATTTGTGCACCGCCGCCGTCAGTGTCAGCCAGTTTGCCGTGGCATACGGAGCTCCATCGCAGTCTTTAACACTGGTAGCATGCCGCGACAGCGTGGACGTGAACCGTATGTGCAGCTGACGGACTTTGAGCGAGGGCGTATAGTGGGCATGCGGGAGGCCGGGTGGACGTACCGCCGAATTGCTCAACACGTGGGGCGTGAGGTCTCCACAGTACATCGATGTTGTCGCCAGTGGTCGGCGGAAGGTGCACGTGCCCGTCGACCTGGGACCGGACCGCAGCGACGCACGGATGCACGCCAAGACCGTAGGATCCTACGCAGTGCCGTAGGGGACCGCACCGCCACTTCCCAGCAAATTAGGGACACTGTTGCTCCTGGGGTATCGGCGAGGACCATTCGCAACCGTCTCCATGAAGCTGGGCTACGGTCCCGCACACCGTTAGGCCGTCTTCCGCTCACGCCCCAACATCGTGCAGCCCGCCTCCAGTGGTGTCGCGACAGGCGTGAATGGAGGGACGAATGGAGACGTGTCGTCTTCAGCGATGAGAGTCGCTTCTGCCTTGGTGCCAATGATGGTCGTATGCGTGTTTGGCGCCGTGCAGGTGAGCGCCACAATCAGGACTGCATACGACCGAGGCACACAGGGCCAACACCCGGCATCATGGTGTGGGGAGCGATCTCCTACACTGGCCGTACACCACTGGTGATCGTCGAGGGGACACTGAATAGTGCACGGTACATCCAAACCGTCATCGAACCCATCGTTCTACCATTCCTAGACCGGCAAGGGAACTTGCTGTTCCAACAGGACAATGCACGTCCGCATGTATCCCGTGCCACCCAACGTGCTCTAGAAGGTGTAAGTCAACTACCCTGGCCAGCAAGATCTCCGGATCTGTCCCCCATTGAGCATGTTTGGGACTGGATGAAGCGTCGTCTCACGCGGTCTGCACGTCCAGCACGAACGCTGGTCCAACTGAGGCGCCAGGTGGAAATGGCATGGCAAGCCGTTCCACAGGACTACATCCAGCATCTCTACGATCGTCTCCATGGGAGAATAGCAGCCTGCATTGCTGCGAAAGGTGGATATACACTGTACTAGTGCCGACATTGTGCATGCTCTGTTGCCTGTGTCTATGTGCCTGTGGTTCTGTCAGTGTGATCATGTGATGTATCTGACCCCAGGAATGTGTCAATAAAGTTTCCCCTTCCTGGGGCAATGAATTCACGGTGTTCTTATTTCCATTTCCAGGAGTATATATATATATATATATATATATATATATATATATATATATATATATATATATATATATATATTATTATTATTATTATTATTATTATTCACGTTTGGGCCCTACTGGACCACGCGAAGTACAATCACGGGGCATTAAGTTATTTTCTTTTAGACTTTCTCTCTGCCCAAATTGTTTTCATTCTCTCGGAATGAGCTCTTTTCCTTTCATCAGACCATGTGGTTCCAGTTTTCTTTGGTTTTTCAGCTTGACCAACTACCCAGTCATGAATTTTTTGCCTAAATAATTTTCTGTCTTGAATTTCATCTTGTTTTATATCTGCCTCTTTCATGTCCTCTTTTATAGCAGCAATCCATTTTATTGTCTCAAATATAGCTTTCCTTCGATTTTCGTAGAATTCCACTACTTGTTTAGTTAGTCTGGTAGCATCCATTCTTTTAATATGCCCATAAAATTTTAATCTGCGTTTTTTCATATCTGAATATATGCTGGTGTATTGTTGAATTTCACTATTTGCTCTTAGCCTGTATGTTCCTTCTTCAGTATATTTTGGACCTAGAATTTTTCTGATTACTTTTCTTTCTCTTTTTTGGATTTCTTGAATGTCCTTTTTTCTGTTTAAAATTAGCGTTTCAGCCCCATAAAGGCACTCTGGTTTTATGACCGTGTTGTAATGTCTCAATTTAGAGTACCTCGAGAGACATTTTTTGTTGTAGATGTCTTTTGTAAGTCTAAAAGCTGTCTCCATCTTTTGACAACGAATTTCATTTCCAATTTTTTCTAGACCAGTCTCTGAGATTGTTTCACCTAACTATTTGAATTGCGAAACTCTTTTGATTTTTCCATACTTAGTTTCCAAAAGTTTGGGTGCCAGTTTGTTGCTAGTCATATACTGTGTTTTTTCAAATGAGATTTGGAGACCTACTCTTTCTGCTGTTTCTTTAAGGATTTCTATTTGTTTCTGAGCAATTTGGATGTCCTGCGTTAGAATAACCAAGTCGTCTGCAAAGGCCAAACAGTCTATTCGAATATTTGTTCGTCCTAATTTCACTGGTTGGTCAATTTTATATATATGTGTGTGTTTATATACACATTTGAATTACAAAAAGCAAATACTAAAAAAAAAAAAATTTTCATGGCGCGAAATTCAATCCGGTGACCGGATTACGAACCCGAGCGCTTATCACTACGCCACGACGCTGTAGCAAACTATTAATCGTAGAGAGTATTTCACCGCAACGGTTTCTTTTAGCTGTCGATTTTCTCGACAACGTCTGAGAAGTGCATCTTGGTGCTTTGCCACATTACACCTCTGGCCATGAGCTTTTATTATGCGCAGTATGAATCGGATCTGAATTTCACAATTGGCGGCCTCCCCTTGTTAGACAAAATATCTAGTAGGTGTAATGAATGCCAGCTAGCTCTAAATGCATCAAAATGTAAGTTCATGCGGATGAGCAGGAGAAACAATCCCTTAATATTCATATGCAATATTACTAGTGGTCTGCTTGACAAAGTCACGTCGTTGAAATATCTGGGAGTGGTTGCAAAGCGGTTTGAAATCGAACGAGCCTGTGAGGATTGTGATTGTGGTAGAGAAGGCGAATGGTCGACTTCGGCTTATTGGGAGAATTCTAGGAAGGTGTGGTTCATCTGTAAAGGAGAGACATGTAGGACGCTAGTGCGACCTGTTCTTAGGTACTGCTCGAGTGTTCGGGAACCGTACCAGGTCTGATTCAAGGAAGATATCTAAGCAAATCACAGGCGAGCAGCTAGATTTGTTACTGGTATGTTCGAACAACAGCCAAGCGTGAGGGACATGTTTCTGGAACTCAAGTGGGAATCGGTGGAGGCTGGGCGACGTTCTTTTCAGGGAGCTTTACTGAGAAAATTTAGAGAACCAGCATTTGCAGCTGACTGCAGAATCATTCTATTGCTTTCAACATTCACTGCGCGGGAGGACCACGACGTTAAGATACGAGAATTAGGGCTCATACAGAGGCATATACACTACTGGCCATTCAAATTGCTACACCACGGAGATGACGTGCTACAGACGCTAAGATTAACCGACAGGAAGAAGAAGCTGTGATATGCAAATGATCAGCTTTTCAGAGCATTCACACAAGGTTGGCGCCGGTAGCGACACATACGACGTGCTGACATGAGGAAAGTTTCCAGCCGATTTCTCATACACAAACAGCAGTTGACCGGCGTTGCCTGGTGGAACGTTGTTGTGATACCTCGCGTAAGGAGGAGAAATGCTTACCATCACATTTCCGACTTTGATAAAGGCCGGATTGTAGCCTATCACGATTGCGGTTTATCGTATTGCGACATTGCTGCTCTCGTTGGTCGAGATCCAATGACTGTTAGCGGAATATGGAATCGGTGGGTTCAGGAGGGTAATACGGAACGCCGTCCTGGATCCCAACGGCCTCGTATCACTAGCAGTCGAGATGACAATCATCTTATCCGTATGGCTGTAACGGATCGTGCAGCCACGTCTCGAGCCCTGAGTCAACAGATGGGGACGTTTTGGAAGACAATAACCATTTGCACGAACAGTTCAACGACGTTTGCAGCAGCATGGACTATCAGCTCGGAGACCGTGGCTGCGGTTACCCTTGACGCTGCATCACAGACAGGAGCGCCTGCGATGGTGTACTCAACGACGAACCTGGATGCACGAGTGGCAAAACGTCATTTTTTCGGATGAATCCAGGTTCTGTTTACAACATCATGATGGTCGCATCCGTGTTTGGCGACATCGCGGTGAACGCACATTGGAAGCGTGTATTCTTCATCGCCATACTGGCGGTATCACCCGGCGTGATGGTATGGGGTGCCATTGGTTACACGTCTCGGTCACCTACTGTTCGCATTGACGGCACTTTGAACAGTGGACGTTACATTTCAGATGACCCGTGGCTCTACCCTTCATTCGATCCCTGCGAAACCCTACACTTCAGCAGAATATGCACGACCGCATGTTGAAGATCCTGTACAGGCCTTTCTGGATATAGAAAATGTTCGACTGCTGCCCTGGCCAGCACATTATTCAGATCTCTCGCCAATTGAAAACATCTGGTCAATGATGGCCGAGCAACTGGCTTGTCACAATACGCCAGTCACTACTCTTGATGAATTGTGGTATCGTGTTGAAGCTGAATGAGCCGTTGTGCCTGTACACGCCATCCAAGCGCTGTTTGACTCAATGCCCAGGCGTATCAAGGCCGTTATTACGGTCGGAGGTGGTTGTTCTGGGTACTGATTTCTCAGGATCTATGCACCCAAATTGCGTGAAAATGTAACCACATGTCAGTTGTAGTATAATATATTTGTCCAATGAATACCCGTTTATCATCTGCATTTCTTCTCGGTGTAGCAATTTTAATGGCCAGTAGTGTATGTGCGACAGCGATGGCATAGCCGGAAAAGGCTAGAAGTAGGTCATTAGCTAAAATGTTCATTGGCAGTTAATAAAGACACTATTATTGAGCTACTCGACGACATTTGACACATAAATTTTCACTTGTGTAGCTGTCTCAGATTAAAATGAAAGACCAATACGAAAATCATAAATACACTCCTGGAAATGGAAAAAAGAACACATTGACACCGGTGTGTCAGACCCACCATACTTGCTCCGGACACTGCGAGAGGGCTGTACAAGCAATGATCACACGCACGGCACAGCGGACACACCAGGAACCGCGGTGTTGGCCGTCGAATGGCGCTAGCTGCGCAGCATTTGTGCACCGCCGCCGTCAGTGTCAGCCAGTTTGCCGTGGCATACGGAGCTCCATCGCAGTCTTTAACACTGGTAGCATGCCACGACAGCGTGGACGTGAACCGTATGTGGAGTTGACGGACTTTGAGCGAGGGCGTATAGTGGGCATGCGGGAGGCCGGATGGACGTACCGCCGAATTGCTCAACACGTGGGGCGTGAGGTCTCCACAGTACATCGATGTTGTCGCCAGTGGTCGGCGGAAGGTGCACGTGCCCGTCGACCTGGGACCGGACCGCAGCGACGCACGGATGCACGCCAAGACCGTAGGATCCTACGCAGTGCCGTAGGGGACTGCACCGCCACTTCCCAGCAAATTAGGGACACTGTTGCTCCTGGGGTATCGGCGAGGACCATTCGCAACCGTCTCCATGAAGCTGGGCTACGGTCCCGCACACCGTTAGGCCGTCTTCCGCTCACGCCCCAACATCGTGCAGCCCGCCTCCAGTGGTGTCGCGACAGGCGTGAATGGAGGGACGAATGGTGCCAATGATGGTCGTATGCGTGTTTGGCGCCGTGCAGGTGAGCGCCACAATCAGGACTGCATACGACCGAGGCACACAGGGCCAACACCCGGCATCATGGTGTGGGGAGCGATCTCCTACACTGGCCGTACACCACTGGTGATCGTCGAGGGGACACTGAATAGTGCACGGTACATCCAAACCGTCATCGAACCCATCGTTCTACCATTCCTAGACCGGCAAGGGAACTTGCTGTTCCAACAGGACAATGCACGTCCGCATGTATCCCGTGCCACCCAACGTGCTCTAGAAGGTGTAAGTCAACTACCCTGGCCAGCAAGATCTCCGGATCTGTCCCCCATTGAGCATGTTTGGGACTGGATGAAGCGTCGTCTCACGCGGTCTGCACGTCCAGCACGAACGCTGGTCCAACTGAGGCGCCAGGTGGAAATGGCATGGCAAGCCGTTCCACAGGACTACATCCAGCATCTCTACGATCGTCTCCATGGGAGAATAGCAGCCTGCATTGCTGCGAAAGGTGGATATACACTGTACTAGTGCCGACATTGTGCATGCTCTGTTGCCTGTGTCTATGTGCCTGTGGTTCTGTCAGTGTGATCATGTGATGTATCTGACCCCAGGAATGTGTCAATAAAGTTTCCCCTTCCTGGGGCAATGAATTCACGGTGTTCTTATTTCAATTTCCAGGAGTGTAGTTTGCAAGTATAGCTACTTGTCTGTATCACCATTTTCTGCAAGGCACATTTTGAGACAAATATGATATATTTTCCTGTGAAGGGATAAGGCAGTTTGTGCTGCTACGCTAGGTATGGCTGGATGGTATGGTGCCCGCTTCACCATACACAGAAACGCAGTCACAAAATAAGCCATCGCCGTAGAATAGTCACACTGCGCCTTCTAACTGCTCCGAGATATTACGAAAACCACACTCCGTTAACGCTAATGGAAATGTGGCACACCATATGTGTAAAGATTGTTTTTCGAGCACTTCTTAAGTGTCAAGAGTAACAACGAGCTGCCTGCGACTGCAAGAAAGCGTCCTTGTTATGTAAGGCCTATTGTGCCACATTGTAGTGACAAATTTAGCTACTCGTGGAGGCCAAAATACACATGATGTTTATTTTTCTTTATCGGACTTCTAAATTTCCATGGAAAGTGAGGTCATAAGAAGCAACGTGTTATCACACTTGACAAGGACGTGGAGTCAGTCTAAAGTATCGGTTTCAGCAGCCTTCACAGAATTACCAGGAAGCTGCTTATGCAAATAACGATAAGGTTAAAAGTTGGAATATGAACTTGTCTCTTGCTTAATATTGCAGTTCTTGGTAACCGGAGAAAGAGCGAGAAATATTAATATGGGATTGGTCAAGCTTTGCTTCGATGACTGTCATGTAGAATTTTATCACTCAAATGCTAAACAGAGCAGTTTACGTGAAATAGAAGAGGCTACGGGTGAAAGCGCGTCAACTTCAAACACAGGCTGAAATCATATTTGCTAAACAACACCCTGTATGCCGGCCGCGGTGGCCGTGCGGTTCTCTGCACTTCAGTCCGGAACCGCGTGACTGCTAAGATCGCAGGTTCGAATCCTGCCTCGGGCATGGATGTGTGTGATGTCCTTAGGTTAGTTAGGTTTAAGTAGTTCTAAGTTCTTGGGGACTGATGACCTAAGATGTTAAGTCCCATAGTGCTCAGAGCCATTTGAACCATTTTGAACACCCTGTAATCCATGTATACTAGTACAATTGTGTGGAAGACTGTGGTGTGTGTGTGTGTGTGTGTGTGTGTGTGTGTGTTTAAGAAAGGGAGAGAAAGACACTGAACGAACACTGCGTGACATGAATAGTGAAGTACCTCGAGGGCTTGTTTAGATGTCTGTATAACTCCGCGCACGTACACACCATCGACGCCAGGTAACTGAATAAGAGTTATCAGAGTACATTAGTGTTGTTCGAGTTTTGTTACCAGGTCTGGTAGGGTACATAAGAGGCGAGAGCGTTATCAACACCGGACATAGTTTGAAAGGTCCCTCGTTGTCTCTATCTGGCTAACTGATGAAATTGTGCAGTATTAAAATTTCCTGACCATTCGGATGTGACAGTGGACCGATGTTTCGGACTGCGTGGGAACTTCAAGGCACGCAAACTGGTCGTCAATTTTCAAGTCGACCCCGTCTGACTACCAAGGGAGAATCGATCCTGTTGTACACCAAGCACATTGTAACCTATCCACACTTGCCCTAGCCGTCCGAAAGCAAGTTAGTGACTCTCTGTAACCTGTCTCATCCCACATAATTGGTCGGAGATTAGCAGTTACCGGCCTAAGGAATTATCGCCCCATGCATGGGATACTGTCAACACCGCGACACAAACTACTGCGTTTGGGATGGTGCCATGACCGGAAAGCATGGACTGCTGACGAATGACGTTGCATTGCGTTCAGCGCTCGATCACTGTTCTACACTACTTCAGATAATCGTCGTTGGCGAATATGGTGGTGGTCTGGGGAGAAGTCCCATTCTTCCACTTTTGGAGAGGCATAGTCTACATCTACATCAACATTTACAAGGTTACTCTGCAATTCTCACATAAGTGTCTGGCAGAGGGTTCATCGAACCATTTTCTCTACCATCCCACTCTCGAATTGCGGATGGGAAAAAGGAACACCTAAATCATTCCGTTCGAGCTGTGATTTCTCTTATTTTATGACAATGATCATTTCTCCCTACGTAGGTGGGTGTCAACAAAATATTTACGCATTCGGAAGAGAAAGTTGGTGATTGAAATTTCGTAAATAGATCTCGCCGCAAAGAAAACCGCCTTTGTTTCAGTGACTGCCACGGCAACTCTCGTATCATTTCAGCGACACTCTCACCCCTATTGCACGATAACACGAAACGAGTTGCCGTTCTCTGCATTTTTTCGATGTCCTCCGTCAATCCTACCTGGTAAGGATCCCATACCGCGCAGCAACATTCCAGCAGAGGACGGACAAGTCATATATGTGGTCTTTCCAATTAAAGTTGGTCGTAATTGTAGTTCCTAGGTATTTAGTCGAATTGACAGCCCTTAGATTTGTGTGGTTTATCGTATACCCAAAATTTATCGGATTTCTTTAAGTACCCACGTGGATGACCCCGCACTTTTCTTTGTTTAGTGCTAATTGCCACTTTCGCGCCATGCTGAATTTCTCTCTAGATCATTTCGTAATCGGAATTGATGGTTTGATGATTTTACTAGACGGTAAATTACAGCGTCATCTGCAAACAATCTAAGGGGGCTGCTCAGATTATCACCTAGATCATTTATATAAATCAGGATCAGCAGAGGCCCTATGACACTACCTTGCGGAACGCCAGATATCACTTCTGTTCTACTCGATGATTTACCGTCTATCACTACGAACTGTGACCTCTCTGAGAGGAAATCACGAATCCAGTCACACAACTGAGACGACACTCCATACGCACGCAATTTGATTAATAGTCGCTTGTGAGGAATTGTATCAAAAGCCTTCTGGAAATCTAGGAATATGGAATCGATCCGAGATCCCTCGCCGACAGCACTCATTACTTCACGGGAATAAAGAGCTAGCTGTGTTGCACAAGAACGATAGTGGTGTTATTTGTGGTATCATGGTGTGATGGGCCGGGCCATCAGGTGTGACTTCAGGTCAACTCTGGTAGTGTGGTATGCCACTCATACCCTGCGTCATCCTATGTTACCTCCCACGCGACTTTATTGGGACGCCATGTTTCAACAGGACAATGCTCGTCCACGCATGACATATACCTCTATGAACTGTCTGCGTGATCTTGAGGTATTCCGTGGCTACCAAAATCCCCAGATATGTCTCCAGTAGCATGTAAAAGGGACCAGTCCGGACGTCAGCTCCGTCCCAGTGTCTGTGGTCAGGATCTCGAGGACCCGTAACAACAGCTGAGGTTCGGCTCAGCCCAGGAGAGGATATAACGGCTCAAGGACACCCTTCGCAACTTGATCAGTGCACACGTGCCGGCCAGAGGGAGTACAACGTAATATTGGTGAGCTGGTGCTTCACTTTTTTTGTCATACTTTGTACCTAAGTATAAATTACTCTATGCATCGAGAATCACCATAACTTTTGTATTAACCAGCTATGTGCTTGTTTACTATTGTGATCTGTTGCAGTTTAGAGGAGGAATGTCTGTTGGAAAGAGCTTCTGTGCTCGGCATTTGTAATATCCCCCAAATTCGTCACTGGTGAGGTAGTGACGCCTACTCCTCTCTTCGTTATGGACGTTTTGACGATTCTACAGAATTATTTACTCTAATAACTCAGCACCTACTTGTAACGTTGTGGCTTTACTTTGTGGTGTATGCGGAACTGATAGACAAGACCATAAAAGTGGGTTAAAAGCTGTGAGCTGTCTGGGGAAGTTAACCGTGCATTACTGCGCAACTGTTTCACCAGGTATCTAGTCTAGGTTTACCAAATTCCCAAACAGACTAACATTAATTATAATCTTTTAATAGTCATACAACAACCGGTAATATATATATATATATATATATATATATATATATATATATATATATATATATATATAAAGAGAATTTAAATAAAAAGAAAGAAATCAGTTTATATTTGGAAATTTATTTCAACATTGATCATTGAAATTTCAGCACATTAAACTCGATTCATAACTAAGCTGGTGCCTTATTTAGGATTGTGAAAATGTGAGATTGTAATCTTACGCAACACATCAAATATGGAGCCAAGACTGGGAGACTGCATACAACACTGCATTCATAAAATAACACACGAAGAACGTTGAAACATATGCAAGAGGAAATTAACCACTACCAACCGATTCAATTTTCACCCAAAGAAGTTACGTTCGTAGCACAATCCTGTCCGTCATGTAATTACCACACACTGGTATACTAAATTCATATTAACTCTTTATGAAATCTTCCCAAAAGAATAGCTGAGGGCTACTTTGATGATTACACCACATGCTTCACGTGGTCAACTTGGTTTACACAAAGCATATAACTCCACAATAATTTTGATAATTAAAATAAATTAGATCGAAAAGCAATTTACAAAAGAAAAACCTCGAACTGGTTACTAACGTCTTACTATTAACCTGATGGGTCAAACAGTTATATAAGCACGTGGTACTGGTCTCGCAAAGTACACCCCACGTGGGTTGAACATAAAGAAACGTTGCTATATTGAAAAATATTGTCAAGACGAGACGTTATAATCACACAAGCATTCGCATTTAAGATTGATCTTAGTTAGAGTTACTGATCAACACGTGGTTCCACTTTACTCACAAAGTAGTGACAAAGCAACTACCGGAAGATATTCTGAACTTCACACGAGAATTACACTGCGCTGCAATTTAAGATAACATTAGACATTTTAGAGCTAAACCTGAAATAAAGGTGATTAAATTTTCAGTTAGGCTGAACTTAAGAAATCCATTGTCCTACGGACTTAGCAGACACGCGCTTAGCCGGAGATCTTACCACTTCAAACGCTCGCCACGGACAGACTGACTGGTCCCTTCCTGAGGGGTGGCTCACAAATACAAACGGAAGTGGCCAGAGGGGCAGCTTCCTATACCAACATGACAACGGACGGACAGGACCATACTAAGGATAGAAACCTCTTTGCTTTTAGAAAGCGTAGCTACCTGTTCCGACGTTGGTCCTACTGTTCTCTAGCAGACAGGCTTGTCTGCTACCCTCAAGCATGCAACTAGAAATACATTTGCTCATTCATCCTCTCACACAGAAGGGAAGGGGGATGACAGTATCTTATCATATACAGTATATAAAAGAAAGCGGATGTAGGTTCCGTATGAGACTGTGTGACATGAATTACATATAAACTGTGTTTTAAAGTGTAGTAGTGTGACAGATCGTTGTTGTTTATGTGTAAAAGTAACACGTTCCATTACTCAGTCTCCTCCCAGATACTCAGAAACGCCACAGTAAATTTAGAAGAGGAATTTATGCCGTAAATGACAACAGATTTAAGAAATTAAACATGAAAGGAATCCAACAGAGACCTTTCATACTTGCTCTTTGACCCTCTCTTCGTTATGGACATTTTGACGATTCTACAGAATTGTTTACTCTAATAACTCAGCACCTACTTACTCTTTGACGTCCCTCCGGTTTGTTGTGAATTTTCAAGCTGATGACGCATTTCCATCGTTGTACGAAAACTGTGTCACATAAATTTTGTTGTCGGAAAAAGGATCGCAACCGCTCTTTTGAGTCTTTACAGTGGCGATATTGTGAATGATCGTTAAATCTAAAATGTGGCCTGCGATACGTATGTCCTAAATCACAGTACAGAGTGTCCTTTGGTGACATGAGAATATTACTCTCTGGATACCCAAGTATATTACAGCGTTTCGCCGTTAATGAAACCACTGTCAAGATGTATTAAACAAGAATGATACGTCCTCCGTTCTGCCACGGCTATTCTCGAAAAACCCTTTACGTCTGGCCTCCTCCCACAAATACACTAAACAGAACTACTCCTAAATTTATACTTGAACCTAAAGTTATCGCCACAGACGAATTCTTAATTTGTCTTGAATAATTGCTTGTCAGTCTCCAGTGACCCAAGCTGATAAACAGCATAAATTTATTTAGCATGCTGGTCACTCGCTAGTACGCTAACAAGGAGGCAACATGGCAATTCGATTTTTGTAATTTTTATGTGGTTGGCTGCAGTTCAGAACGCAAATACCAGTCATCAAAAGCACTTCCACGCAGCTCTCAAAAGTTCTCTAGAAAATCGACTTTGAAATTTTCTGTGATTCTTTAATACCCTAAAGCAGGATTGTTTCTCGGAAGAGCCGCGCAGCTGTGTGGTACATAGCGTGCGTGCTATGCTGGCGGTGACACTGCAATAAATTTTTAAACAATGGTGCATGTTTCATGAGATTTGCCGTGAAGTGTAAAATACATAAAAATGAAAGAAAGTTACTCGTAATGTTTTTTATGTAAAAAGTCTTTATTAACAATCTCTATATCGTCACCCAATTCAAACCACTATGGATAGAAACTTGAAATTTAGACAAGATATTGATCTTCCATCGTCTTTTATTTATTACTGTTACCATAGTTTCCTTATTCTTTTATTATTTCATAAAGGTGTCAGACAAATCTTTAAACTTTTAAGGGGGGTAGGACGTCCATCTGGCCGACTTGGAGCAGGAGAGGCACCACAGGACATTTTAATTTCCACTGTCTATACTTTTACAAGTAAATTCATCAAACTTTGTCAGCAGGACCAGGAAGGATTCAGGATTCACACTCGTAGCAGCGGAAGTTCATAAATATAACAAAATAATTTTTTTAACAGGTGAAATTTCGTCATTTTTTTCACTTACTATTGGCTGCATTTGTTGCTATAGGTACACTTTTCTGCAAAAGTAAGAGAGACTGTTCGATGAATTTTGCACAGCATACAAACCATACTTACAGGTGTCTGAAAATCTAGAAACTATTTAATTTATATACAAATGAATGAGCTGTTACGTTTTAAACTTTATGTTTAGAAGAAAATTAAATTTTGTAGTTAATTATCTCAATTTTTACCACAGTTTTTAATAGATTTGGAAAATTCTAGAGTTTCATACACCTGTAAGTATGGTTTGTATACTGTGCAAAATTTATCAAAGAATCTCTCTTACCTGTGAAGAAAAATGTACCTATAGCAACAAATGCAGCCAACAGTAAGGGAAAAAATGATGAAATTTCATATGTAAAAAAGAATATTTTGTTATGTTTTTGCACTTCCACTGCTATGAATGTGAATCGTGAATCCTTCCTGGTCATGCTGACAAAGTTTTATGAATTTATTTGTAAAAGTATACACAGTAGAAAATAAAATGTCCTGTGGTGCCTCTCCTGATCCAAGTCGGCCCGTTTGACGTCCTACCCCCCTTAAAGCAAATGAAGCAATATACTTCATAGTTACATCACTTTGTAAAACTATTTCCAGACAAGGATTGGTGCCATTCTGCAAGACAACCGATGTCGAGAGACGTACAGACCAGGTGAGGGCAAGTCTTGAACACCTGTCGAGAGACGTACAGACCAGGTGAGGGCAAGTCTTGAACACCTTTTGAACACCACACGTACACGCGTTCCTTAAGCCATGACACAAAGAAACAGGGACGTTATTGTCTCAGCGTTACTGTATCAATCCTTTGCCATTTGTTTGTTGCTCGCTTCTGTTGGCATTGATATTAAAATAGTACTGATTGCTTTTCCCGTTGCATAACAACTCATTGTTTCAAATCAATGCAAAAATTACGAATAAAATTTAATACTTTTTTTTTAAAAAAAAAAGTTTATTTAAAAAAGAAATATTTTAGCATTGCTGCTATGGTTAATAGATATTTCAGTTTTTTGCTCGGTTACTTTTTATAACCGAGCCTAAACAAATACCGAAAAATACCGATTCCTCAGAACTAAAACACTGGTACCGGTTTTAACCGACCACTTTTTCCATCGCTAAGATGCACATCTGTTGAGCTATGTCCGTGGTATTCATTTTGTGATTGCTGACGTCAGTTTCTCGACTTCTTGGACATTTTCATCTATGCCGGCCGCAGTGGCCGAGTGGTAGGCGCTACAGTCTGGAACCGCGCGGCCGCTACGGTCGCAGGTTCGAATCCTGCCTCGGGTACGGATGTGTGTGATGTCCTTAGGTTAGTTAGGTTTAAGTAGTTCTAAGTTCTAGGGCACTGATGAAATGAAATGGTCGAAATGGCTCTGAGCACTATGGGACTTAACGAAATGGCTCTGAGCACTATAGGACTCAACTGCTGAGGTCATTAGTCCCCTAGAACTTAGAACTACTTAAACCTAACAAACCTAAGGAAAGCACACACATCCATGCCCGAAGCAGGATTCGAACCTGTGACCGTAGTGGTCGCGCGGTTCCAGACTGAAGCGCCTAAAACCGCTCGGCCACACCGGCCGGCGGGACTGTAGACCTCAGAAGTTAAGTCCCATAGTGCTCAGAGCCATTTGAACCATTTTCATCTATGGTCGTTCTTCCCGATCAGCAGTACCCAAGTCTGTGCACCCTTGGTCAAAATGTTGACACCATTCCCTGAATTTGGTCCATATACCGCCAGAATTTCGCAGTTAGACGTTTTGCCCGCAAGAACAGTACGGCCCCGCTTAATTCAACTTTCCGGTTGCCGATTAATTTCACTCACACACTGTGATTCCCCAGTTATCTGCACTACAGCAGAACGTAGAAACCTGGAACATGTATCCTCTTCAGACTGCGCAATGATGGAATCTCTTGCCTAACTTTGCGAAGTCCCGTCGTGTAAGACTGACTTAAGTGGCACTGACGAATTTGACCGAAACACCTCCACACGAGCTGCACCTCAGTACGCAGACTGCCCGCAGCGGCTGGTGACCGGGTCGTTGGACGGAGAGGTCTGGTGCCCGCGGCAAGGTCAAGGCGCGCTGCGCCGCGTCGTGACTCCCCCACCAGGGCCACACACCATCAGCCCACCCGCCGGCGGGCTTGCGCAACGTGTTATGCAGCCGGCCAACTCCCTGGTACCCGGGAACACGCAGTTAGCGCGTGCTGACCAAATCTCCAGGGCCCGAGGAGCCAGTCGGCGCCGCGACTTGCGAAAGAATTGTTATCACTGTGCGAACGATGTGCTAATTCACCGACAGTGAAAAAACTGGCACCACGTCACCACATATTCTGGGCATCTGTAGTACACTTTGTGGTGAAATGAAACCGCACTAGTCCCAGTAGTTGTCACACTCCCTCGGAAAATGTATTTCGGGAAAACGAGAGCTGTCTTGTGTTCACCTGCTTAAACTTTTTATTTATTTTTCGAGTCCAGGACACAAAATAATCACAAAAACTAATACGTATTGATTCACATAACAAATTTGCAAAATTAAACACGTACTGTAGTATTTATGACACAGATTCAATAATATATACAAATAAGCAGCAAGAGCATTATATTTTTTGACAGGCCCAGTATTCGGCGGTTTTCATAGCAGTTTCGCTGGCTGCAGCAAGATCACAGATACTGCATGCAGCCGGTAGGTTCCTGCAGACTAGCAGATGTTGATCGTCCCGTACGTCACCACACTGACAAATTTCTACATCTACATCTGCATCTACATCCATACTCCGCAAGCCACCTGACGGTGTGTGGCGGAGGGTACCCCGAGTACCTCTATCGGTTCTCCCTTCTATTCCAGTCTCGTATTGTTCATGAAAAGAAGGATTGTCGGTATGCCTGTGTGTGCGCTCTAATCTCTCTGATTTTATCCTCATGGTCTCTTCGCGAGATATACGTAGGAGGGAGCAATATACTGCTTGACTCCTCGGTGAAGGTATGTTCTCGAAACTTCAACAAAAGCCCGTACCGAGCTACTGAGCGTCTCTCCTGCAGAGTCGTCCACTGAAGTTTATCTATCATCTCCGTAACACTTTCGCGATTACTAAATGATCCTGTAACGAAACCCACTGCTCTCTGTTGGATCTTCTCTATCTCTTCTATCAACCCTATCTGGTACGGATCCCACACTGCTGAGCAGTATTCAAGCAGTGGGCGAACAAGCGTACTGTAACCTACTTCCTTTGTTTTCGGATTGCATTTCCTTAGGATTCTTCCAATGAATCTCAGTCTGGCATCTGCTTTACCGACGATCAACTTTATATGATCATTCCATTTTAAATCACTCCTAATGCGTACTCCCAGATAATTTATGGAATTAACTACTTCCAGTTGCTGACCTGCTGTATTGTAGCTAAATGATATGGGATCTTCCTTTCTATGTATTCGCATCACATTACACTTGTCTACATTGAGATTCAGTTGCCATTCCCTGCACCATGCGTCAATTCGCTGCAGATCCTCCTGCATTTCAGTACAATTTTCCATTGTTACAACCTCTCGATGTACCACAGCATCATCCGCAAAAAGCCTCAGTGAACTTCCGATGTCATCCAAAAGGTCATTTATGTATATTGTGTATAGCAACGGTCCTATGACACTCCCTTGCGGCAGACCTGAAATGACTGTCACTTCGGAAGACTTCTCTCCACTGAGAATGATATGCTGCGTTTTGTTACCTAGGAACTCTTCAATCCAATCACACAATTGGTCTGATAGTCCATATGCTCGTACTTTGTTCATTAAACGACTGTATCGAACGCCTTGCGGAATTCCAGAATCACAGCATCCACCTGGGAACCCGTGTCTATGGCCCTCTGAGTCTCGTGGACGAATAGCGCGAGCTGGGTTTCACACGATCGCCTTTTTCGAAACCCATGATGATTCCTACAGAGTAGATTTCTAGTTTCCAGAAAATTCATTGTACTCGAACGTAATACGTGTTCCAAAATTCTACAACTGATCGACGTTAGAGATATAGGTCTGTAGTTCTGCACATCTGTTCGACGTCGGTTCTTGAAAACGGGTTGACCTGTGCCCTTTTCCAATCCTTTGGAACGCTACGCTACGGTCTTCTAGAGACCTACGGTACACCGCTACAAGAAGTGGGGCAAGTTCCTTCGCGTACTCTGTGTAAAATCGAACTGGTATCCCATCAGGTCCAGCGGCCTTTCCTCTTTTGAGCGATTTTAATTGTTTCTCTATCCCTCTGTCGTCTATTTCGATATCTACCATTTTGTCGTCTGTGCGACAATCTAGAGAAGGAACTACAGTGCAGTCTTCCTCTGTGAAACAGCTTTGGGAAAACACATTTAGTATTTCCGCCTTTAGTCTGTCATCCTCTGTTTCAGTACCTTTTTGGTCACAGAGTGTCTGGACATTTTGTTTTGATCCACCTACCGCTTTGGCATAAGACCAAAATTTCTTAGGTTTTTCTGCCAAGTCAGTACATAGAACTTTACTTTCGATGTCTGCAGCTAGATCACAGATAGTGCATGCAGCCGGTAGGTTCCTGCAGACTAGCAGATGTCGTTCGTCCTGTACGTCACCACACTGACAAGTTTCCTCCTCATTACTAAAGCCCCCCTTCCTGAGGTTGGCTTTGCACCTTGACACCCCAACTCGCAGTCTGTTCAAAGTCTTCCAGGTCACGTATGACAGGTGTGAACCTTAGGCTATTTCTTCCTTAACCGTTATGTGATTGTCTTCAGCTAGGGAGTCTCGCCAAAGCTCCTCTCTGTGAGTTCTGGGAGATGAACGAATTGCCGTAGTTTTCTGTAGGAAGCTTTTTCTTGACCTCAGTCTTGGCTGCTGAGGGTCATGTCCGAACAAAGGATATCTAGGGTCGATTTCTTGTTTTTTCTTCTCCACTTCTGTTGCAGCTTGCCTTCGAATGCGTGGCGGTGCTATACCCATAATTTGGTACAGCTTATTGACAGGAGTAGGTCGTAAGCAGCCTGTACCAATGCTTCCTGTCAAGTTCTGGGCGTATCTACATGTTTAGCATGTGCAGAGTTTTGCCAGATGGGTGCTGTGTATTCTGCGGCGGAGAAACATAGTACCAAGTCAGATGTTCTAAGCACTTTTGGCTGGGCTCCTGTAAGTTTGCGGATGATGTTGTTCCGCGCTTTTACGCTTTGAGGCTCGTTTCTTCACAGTGGGCTTTGAATGCGAGGGAACGGTCCATCTTCACCCCAAGGTATTTTGGAGTTTCGCAGTGGAGTAGTTCTTCTCCTCTCCAAGTGATGTTCAGTTTCCTTTGGCTTCCCTATTTCTAAGATGGAATGCACAGACTTGGATCTATCCAGGGTTCGGTTTCAGTTGGTTTTCATCGTAATACTTGGCCAAATTTTCAAGAGCTGTTGTAGGTTTCACCTCTACTTCCTCAAAGGTCTCACCTTGGGCAGCGAGTGCTGGATCATCGGCGTATATGAATGCCTTAGTTGAAGAGTTAATTGACTGGTCATTTGTGTAGATATTATATAACAGCGGAGACAGCACACTTACCTATTTGGAATGACCCTCGAGGAGATCGTACACTGTGAACTGAAGCATGTAGTCATCGTTAAATCGTCGATCGCAAGGACAGTTTCCGTAGATCGAGCTAACGCTCTGGTTGGCTAACGTGGACTGCTCCACTGAGCTCAGGCCGCACTCATCGACAAACAAGTGCCTGTTTATCCTGGGCAATTGCCACTGTATGTCAAGAACACTGCATTGTCAGTAACATAGTTGACCGTAGACGCGTGAGGTTGTGCGCGTTATGTTTTTTGAACGTATATCAGACATTTAGTGATGTGGTTAGTTCGATTTACGCATTGGTACTAAGCTAGATTTGTTCTAATGGTGGCATGTTCGAGCAAAATACAACAGAGGGGCTGGTAACGATTATATCACTAAGGCCCCTTTCACACGCGAGCCGTGCGTCCAATTGCAGAGAGCTAAAGCGATTCGCGTTGCGTTGGACCGTATGCGTCCTTTCACACGACGAATTCAGAGCTCCGACTTCGGCTGACTGAGTCGCAGTGCAGCTTGTCAAGTGAATGACCTGCAACTCGCTTTACACAGACCTTTATGAGAGCGTTCACACGGGGGACAGTGAGCCGCTCGTTGTTGTCTGCCCGCAGTTTCGGTACACATTGTTTACTCACAAGGGAACCTCCCCATCGCACCCCCCTCAGATTTAGTTATAAGTTGGCACAGTGGATAGGCCTTGAAAAACTGAACACAGATCAATCGAGAAAACAGGAAGAAGTTGTGTGGAACTATGAAAAAATAAGCAAAATAAACAAACTGAGTAGTCCATGCGCAACAAGTAACATCCAGGATAACGTATGCGTAGGTGCGCTGTGGTCTCGTGGTTAACGTGAGCAGCTGCGGACCGAGAGGTCCTAGGTTCAAGTTTTCACTCGAGTGATAATTTTATTTTCTTTATTTTCGTAAAGTTATGATCTGCCCGTTCGTTCATTGACGTCTCTGTTCACTGTAATAAGTTTAGTGTCTGTGTTTTGCGACCGCACCGCAAAACCGTGCGATTAGGCGACGAAAGGACGTGCCTCTTCAATGGGAACCGAAAACATTTGATCGCAAGGTCACAGGTCAACCGATTCCTTCACAGGAAAACACATCTGATATATTCTATAAGACACTGGTGACGGCATGTGCGTCACATGACAGGAATCTGTTGTCGACCCACCTAACTTATACACTTGACGAATGGGTAAAAAGATTCTTCTACCTTTCCCGATTTAGGTTTTCTTGTGGATGTGATAATCACTCCCAAAAAAGTGATGAAAACATAAGAGTTTGTGACATAAACTGAAAACAAAAAATTAAAATTTCCACTCGAGGGGAGACTTGAACCAAGGACCTCGCGGTCTGTATCTGCTCACGCTAACCACAGGACCACGGCACTTCTGAGCTCAACAACTCCTTGATATTGCTTATGTTGCGCATGGACTATTCAGTTTGTATATTTTGCTTATTTTTTCATAGTTTCACACAACTTCTTCCTGTTTTCTCGATTGATCTGTGTTCAGTTTTTCAAGGTCTATCCACTGTGCCAACTTAGAATTAAATCTGAGGGGGGTGCAATGGGGAGGTTCCCTTGTCAGCAGATCTACAGTTTCTGTCCATTGAGCAGTGTACACCACCAGTAAAGGTCTGCGTGAGCCTCTAAAACCGTGGAGGGAACAGTGAATGTGTTTGACGTAGAGAGTTTCATTGCAGAAGTGCAAAGTAGGCCCGTGCTGAGGGACTGTGCTACACCCGATTATTTGAAGAAAGTAAAAGAGGCCGAAGCTTGGAATGAGATCTGTAGAATGTATAACAAGGATTTTGACACCTTGCCTCAACAGGAGAAGAAAATCATAAATAAATAAGTGTAAATATTTTCATTCACCTGTAATAAGGTTCTTTCTGTACAAACATACGAAACTGATAATTGTATTTCAGTTCGTTTTGTGCTACGTGACAACACATCACAATTACCGTCCTGAACGTTTACATAACGCTTATATTCGAGAATACTGCCATTCGCGTTTCCAGTACTGCTGACGAAGTAGTCTGCAAAATTATTAAGAATACTTTTCACTGTAATCGATCTCTAGTTGGTAACTGAGCCACATTCTGTATCTTTAAAATACTGCATACTACCTTCAAATTTTATTACGTCTCTGGTGCGAAGATCAATTTGGATTCCGTAGAAATGTTGGAACTCGTGAGGCAATACTGACCCTAAGACTTACCTTAACAAATAGATTAAGGAAAGACAAACCTACATTTCTAGCATTTGTAGACTTAGAAAAAGCTTGTGACAGTGCTGACTGGAATGCTCTCTTTCAAATTCTGAAGGTGGCAGGGTTAAAACACAGGGAGCGAAAGGCTATTTACAATTTGTACAGAAACCAGATAGCAGTTATAAGAGTCGAGGGGCATGAAGGGGAAGCAGTGGTTGGGAAGGGAGTGAGACAGGGTTGTAGCCTACCCCCGATGTTATTCAATCTATATATTGAGCAAGCAGTAAAGGAAACAAAAGAAAAATTCGGAGTAGGAATTAAAATCCATGGAAAAGAAATAAAAACTTTGAGGTTTGCCGATGACACTGTAATTCTGTCAGAGACAGCAAAGCACCTGGAAGAGCAGTTGAACGGAATGGACATTGTCTTGAATGGAAAATATAAGATGAACATCAACGAAAGCAAAACGAGGATAATGGAATGTAGTCGAATTAAATCGGGTGATGCTGAGGGAATTAGATTAGGAAATGAGACACTTACAGTTGTAGATGAGTTTCGCTATTTGGGGGAGCAAAATAACTGATGATGGTCGAAGTAGAGAGGATATAAAATGTAGACCGGCAATGGCAAGGAAAGTGTTTCTGAAGAAAAGAAATTTGTTAACATCTAGTATAGATTTAAGTGTCAGGAAGTCGTTTCTGAAAGTATTTGTATGGAGTGTAGCCATCTGTGGAAGTGAAACATGGACGATAAATAGTTTAAAGAAGAAGAGAATAGAAGCTTTCAAAATGTGGTGCTACAGAAGAATGCTGAAGATCAGATAGGTAGATCACGTAAGTAATGAGGAGGTACTGAATAGAATTGGGGACAAGAGAAATTTGTGGCACAACTTGACTAGAAGAAGGGATCGGTTGGTAGGACATGTTCTGAGGTATCAAAGGATCACCAATTTAGTATTGGAGGGCATCGTGGAAGGTAAAAATCGTAGAGGGAGACCAAGAGATGAATACACTAAGCAGATTCAGAAGGATGTACGTTGCAGTAGGTACTGGGAGATGAAGAAGCTTGCACAGGATAGAGTAGCATGAAGAGCTGCATCAAACCAGTCTCAGGACTGAAGACCACAACAACAACTACTGGTGCGAACAACTTTGTGGAGCAACACTTTATTATGTGTTCTGCAAACTCGAGGGAGACAGTCAATGGTCGGTTAAAAATTCGGCACTTATTCGTCATTATTCCAAATGTACATTCAATAAGTCGTCTTGCTCTAGACAGACGCTAGTTAAAGACTTTTTTTTCAAAGACAGAGATCTTCCAGCAAAAGGACGCGTAACATTCATGGGCTATCCGAATGCTTCATCTGCGACAAACAGAAATGGTATATTTGGCTTTGTGGTCCCTGGCAATGGGCGTATGCTAGGTAAATCAAATGTTTTATTTATAATTTCGTTTCCGAAAGTCGAGTTCATGAAGAGAGAAGTCAGAATTTTTTCCGTACCCTTCAACAGCACTGAAGCAGTAGTTGTGATCACGAACTGCTGGAAGTACGACTGAGAAATAATGATTGTAATTATAAAACATTGAGCCACTGCCTTGTGGATGAATAACCCTCACATGCCTTCCATCTATTACGCCAACGCAGTTCGAGAAATTAGTTACTTTGAAAAATCCCTCAGCTACTGTTTCCCACATGTCTTTGATTAGCATTGGACTAGTCATTTCTCTCATGTGATCATATATCGTCTTGCATATATCCTGTATTATTCTAGACAGGGTTGAAATACCAATTCGGAAAATGTAATTCAAATCAATAAGGGATGCGCCAGATGCTAAGAACCTGTAAGAAGAATAGTCTTACATAAATATACTAACGACAAATATCATATTTTTAGGGGAAGATATACAAAAGAAGTGGAAGAAACTGAGTTATACGTGAGTGATGTTAAAAGATCTCGAAACGTAAAGAGTGGTTCTGCAGCAACTGACAAAACTAAATATATCCATTCTGACCGCCTGTAATTTTGGCACCTGTTATTCAACACAAAATGTAAGTAAACAAAATATATGTTACTCGTGTGTTATCATATTCTGTATAATTGAACGTATTCAAATTGCTTTCTATTTTAATTCTGTCACGTACATAATTCTTTCCAGAACATTCTCTAACTTATGTGAAGACGATGACACGATTAGAAACGACGAAGCTGAAGAGGATAGCGATGAATTTCGAGCTCGTATTAATGAAGGAGAGCAGATCCCTTCAAAAACAAGAAGAATTACAAAGGAAGGTCCAAAATCAGACATAGACAAATTGTGTAATGTTTTACACCGAAGCGTTGAAATTAGGGTGGAGAACAGGACAACATCGTCTAATGAGGATAAACTTTTTTTATTATCTTTGGTAAAAGACTTGGCAGCTATTCCAGAACACGGAAAGCTTCAGGCAAAATGTGAAATAAAGCAAGTGACTTCTAAATATAAGCTACAGACTTTGCATCAGCCAGGTTATGCAAACTTTGCAGCACACATAGCACAACAATGTGATGTTCCCCCAGTTGCTTTCTATACAGGCCAGCAGTTTTCCTTAAATGCCTTTGAAATAAGTCACCCAACTCCCCCCCCTATCCATCCTCAGTCATGGTAAATAGCACTTACACACAACGTTCCTCTTAGCCCACTCCAGAAATCGAAAACCAATCTGATAATTCGTTAATTCTGAGCCTTTGGAAAAACTACTTACTTCGTTAATACATACAATACTTCATTTGTTGTACAATTCTGAAAAACTTCCAAGACATTAGATTCTATTATGTCGGTTGACATACTGGTATCTTTGACAAATAACCTATTAAAATTTTAATAAAATGTTCCATTCTTTACAACAAAGAAGCTTGTTTTTCTGCCACCTGTCTTCCACTGTTATATGCTTCCTCATGTTGGTGTCCACCAACCGAAAGAATGGTTTGAGTACTGTACACAGTTCATTGAATGAAGTTAATGGCATACGATAAAAATTGAAGGGTCCCGTGAAGGCAATGAAAAACTCCTAAGCTTAATCGAGAACTAGTTATTGGGTGGCACCAATGCTTTCTTTTCTGCACTTTGCGTTCCTTTATAACGACTGCAGCAGCATCAACAACTATTTCCGCTACAGGAAACATTTTCTTACTGAGTGGTTCTAGAAACAGAGCCGAAGACAGGCTGCAGTGAGCGGGGCTTCGGCTCTGTGCGCCGACCGGCGGTGGATAAGTGTGACGCACTGCATCCAGATGCACGGCCTCCAGTGTGAAAGGGCCTAAGGGCTGGAATACACGTACAAATTAGAGTGTTTTGCTCTCAGACAGTTTGGCTCTGTCGTATAGTACTCACAGAATTGTTTGCACTTGCCCTTAACTCACGATGTGACTGTTCTGTAACGTACACTACGAGGTGTGGTCTCTGGGACACCAACGTTTAAACGGTGATTCAAGGAATAAATCATTTGAAATTTTTCATCAAAGTATTTTAACATTTACTTTATAATAATTTCAGTGTTGTTTAAACACTTCACATTGACTGTATTGCATTAAATAATGTCTGTAGTATTTTACTTTATGTCACACAAAAACACATACTTTATGCGGTTTATTAAATATTACACATAAATAAACTCTTAGAGAACTACATTTTACATTCTGAAAAATTATAGTACCTTTGCGTAGCAGATAAATTTTCGCATAAACTAAATTCCAGGGTTTAAATTTGCTCACAAACATTGGACAATATGAAAGTCTGTAAAATGGACATTCACTGCTGGGATATACATTTCCCTTTACCACCACTCAGAACATGTCTGATTTTAACTAGTACTTTAAGTATTTCATTGAAGAAAAAGAAGGTTTCCAACACCATTGTCCTGAAGTTCTTCCTGTGAATAACACTCTCGTTCGCTAGCATAATTGTGTCTACTGGCTATTGAAAGATTGTCGTCCTTTTCGTCTATTTCCTGATATATATCACCGACATCACCGACATGTTCCTCTATTCACTGACTTCTATCTTCACCAAACTTAGGATCGATAAAACTGACAAATTACTGAGAATACTGTTCGTGCAATACTAAGAAAACAAGATCCCAGTTCACAAGGCGTGGTCCAGGAAACCCCAGAATGTGTCAACAACACCTGTTAGCAACAAACAAAGAAGGCGATAATGCAACCGACTGTTAAACCTTATAGAATTGGCGATTTAACGAGGTTAGATGAAGTATAGGATTACTCCGCTACAAATTACCTTGGAGAGCGGGTTTGAAAATGCTCGCGAGGTCTACACCTCGTGAGTTAAAGGCAAGGGGCGAATTTTCACTGATAGTTGTTGTCTGATAGTTTCTATAATCAGAAGTATCCGGACACCTGGCTGAAAATGACTTACAAGTTCGTGGCGCCCTCCATCGGTAATGCTGGAATTCAATATAGTGTTGGTCCACCCTTAGCATTGATGACAGCTTCCTCTCTCGCAGGCATACGTTCGATCAGGTGCTGGAACATTTCTTAGGGAATGGCGCCCCATCCTTCACGGGGTGCTGCGCTGAGGAGAGGTATCGATGTCGGTCGGTGGGGCCTGGCACGAAGTCGACGTTCCAAAACATCCCAGAGGTGTTCCATTGGATTCGGGTCAGGACTCTGTGCAGGCCAGTCCATTACTGGGGTGTTATTGTCGTGTAACCACCCCGCCACAGGCCATGCATTATGAACAGGTGCTCGATCATGTTGAAAGATGCGATCTCCATCCCCAAATTGTTCTTCAACAGTGGGAAGCAAGAAGATGCTTAAAATATCAATGCAGGCCTGAGCACGCAAAACAACAGGGGGTGCAAGCCCCTCCATGTAAAACACGACCACACCATTAACACCACCGCCTCCGAATTTTACTGTTGGCACTACGCACGCTCGCAGATAACGTTCACCGGGCATTCGCCATACGCAAACCCTGCCGTCGGATCGCCACATTGCGTACCGTGATTCGTCATTCCACACAACGTTTTTCCGCTTTTCAGTCGTCCAATGTTTACGCTCCTTACACCAAGCGAGGCGCCGTTTGGCATTTACCGGCGTGATGTGTGGCTTAAGAGCACAATTTCGATCACGAAATCCAGGTTTTCTCACCTCCCGCCTATCTGCCATAATACTTGCAGTGGATTCTGATGCAGTCTGGAATTCCTGTGTGATGGTCTGGATAGCTTCTGCCTATTACGCACTACGACCCTCTTCAACTGTCAATCAACAGACGAGGTCGACCTGTACGCTTTTGTGCTGTACGTTTCCCTTCACGTTTCCTCTTCACTATCACATCGGAAACAGTGGATCTAGGGATGTTTAGGAGTGTGGAAATCTTGCCTACAGACGGACGACACAAGTTACACCTAATCACCTGAAAACGTTCGAAGTCCGTCAGTTCCGCAGAGCGTCCCATTCTGCTCTCTCACGATGTTTAATGACTACTGAGGTCGCTGATATGGAGTACCTGGTAGTAGGTGGCAGCACAATGCACCTAATATGAAAAAGTATGTTTTTGGGGGTGTCCGGATACTTTTGAATGCATAGTGTATTTTCTGTAAGTGTCGAAGAGTCTTGCGAAACCAGATGTCGGAAGCGTTTACACAAAGCAGGGTGAGAGTTTCAGTGAGAGCTGTCACTTTCTGCGAGATTTTTCTGTCGTTCTGTGCGTGAAGGAAGAGGTTGCGATTGAAGAGCGTCGGGCTGGAGCTGTGCTTTTTACACTTTTAGTGGCAAAGAGCTGTGTTCGTGTTGGATAAGAGACCGGATTAGGCAGCGGGATGATTTTGGAACACGCAAGAATCTCATTGCAGAGCACATGTTGGAAAATCCACAACAGCACCAAAATTTTGAGAGAATGACAGCGATGGAGATGGAACAAATGCACTTTATAATTTCCAATCTTGATACAACTATGCGTAAATCCATTCGTGTTAAAGACAGAGTGCTTGTGAATCTAATTTCTCTTGCATCAGCTACGTTTGTTCTCTTTAATATTCGTTAAAGTAACAATTACGATGAAATAATACTTCACCAGTTATATCCTGATACCGATAGATGTTCAAAAACCATATAGGGCTGATATCTGATAAATGAAGCATTTGCGGACATACATTTATTTAAACGTTTCTACTTGGTTTGACTTAAGGAACTACTCGTGTATTCCTGAAGGTCTGTTCTTCAACACCCAATACAATAATACTATCAATAAACAGCACATCATACAAAAGTATATATACCTGTACTTCGAATTCCGAAACGATTATTTCCAAACATACCTACATTTGTTTCTTAATGTTAATAAATCTATTTCATGAAATTACTTTGCCTGATTCCTGAATTGTGAATATTCTGTCAAATATGTTTTGTGGAAGTATTAAAAACTGTAGCCATTTCAGACAACAAAGTTTGCTTCTTAACTCAGTTCCTGTATTCAGGTAACTGTACTTTCCATAACACTTACCTTTCCTCGTACAAACTAATTCAATGCACAACACCGTCGTGGGCCTCTTCCTGACAACTCTCTTCGTTACTTTTTCTGCCGTACACCGCCCCGGTTGGGGCACACATTTTCAAGTGTCCCCGTTGACTTATGTCAACGCCTGTATGCAGCCAGGTGTATTCATTTCATTGTAATTTCATTCGAAGCATTACTTGGATCGCTAGTTCAAGTTAAATATGTAGTCTATAATCTCAGTTTGTAAACAAGAATCGGTTTCTAGAATGAAATTTTCACTCTACATCGGAGTGTGCGCTGATATGAAACTTCCTAGGAGATTAAAACTGTGTGCCGGACCGAGACTCGAACTCGGGACCTTTGCCTTTCGCGGGCAAGTGCTCTACCAACTGAGCTACGCAAGCACGACTCAAGCCTCCTCCTCACAGCTTTAATTCTGCCAGTACCTCGTCTCCTACCTTCCAAACTTCACAGAAGCTCTCCTGCCAACCCTGCAGAACTAACACTCCTGGAAGAAAGGATGTTGCGGAGACATGGCTTAGCCACAGCCTGAGGGATGTTTCTAGAATGAAATTTTTACACTGCAGCGGAGTGTGCACTGATATGAAACTTCCTGGCAGGTTAAATCTGTGTGCCGGACCGAGACACGAACTCGGGACCTTTGCCTTTCGCGGGCAAGTGCTCTACCAACTGAGCTACCCAAGCACGACTCACGTCCCGTCCTCACAGCCTTAATTCCGCCAGTGAGGACCCGGTGTGAGCCGTGCTTGGGTAGCTCAGTTGGTAGAGCACTTGCTAGCGAGAGGCAAAGGTCCTGAGTTAGAGTCTCGGTCCGGACACAGTTTTAATCTGCCAGGAAGTTTCAAGAATCGGTTTGTGGACTTAATGTCAACAAGTAAGCAAGCAACGATGAGCAAAGTGAAACTGTTACGAGGAAATTTTATGCTCAACGTAAACACATTAAAAAGACCAACGTCCATGTATCAAGGACCTGCAACTAAGGATGATAAAAATTCAGGAGTAAGTAATTGATTAGTTAATACTCTCTGAAGACATATTGTAGAGCCACCACAAACCGAATAATACTTCATCACAGGGAGCAGAATGAAATCAAAGAAGCGTCTACAGAACCGCCCTGCGGTGAACCGTGACTGAAACAAATACGGAGGTACTGCACTAACAGAGAAATTGTCTCCTATGTGAGTGAAGAGGGCCTCAGGTCCACATGTTGCCATTCTAATCCTCCACGCTTGCCCTAAGTTACTTGAAACAAATACTGGAACAGTTCTTCAAAAACTCTCGCACCAAAGCCTTTACCGATGCTGCTGAAACAGAGCAGTCAGTGTATAACACCGCCATCCACGGGAAGTTGTTAAACAGTGATAGTGTTTTCGTATAAATTTTGCGGTGCCTCTGACTCCTCTCCCCACCTGTCCTTAATGCGGAAACGACAGGCAGCTTCACAACTCTGAAAAATGCAGATCTAGCACTACCAAACGTAGTACACTACTATCCAAGTCATAAATGCGATAATGCTAATTTTTCGTTTCTTTTTTTTTCACTTCGAATCACCCATCTTTTGGGTAACTCAGATCAATCACTTCTTAGATGCTTGTGCTCTCTTTTTCTCCCAACAGTTTTTCGTTCTATCTGGTCTCTTCTTTCTTTCCTCCTCTGATATCTGAATCGGTTTCCTGGTGTTGATCTTAACTTGGAACCTCTTAGTTTTGTCTTTGGTCACGGTACCATTCTTTAACATGACTTCGGTAATCTGGAGTGCTCTCAAATCCTTTTCTCTTCCTTAAACCAATTGGGTTGTCTTTCTTTTTTTTCTTTTGTAAAGGAAGTCAAAGATTTGTTTAACTAGTCTGTCGGGATTCATTCGGAGTATGTGTGCGTAGAAATCAATCCTCCTCTTTCTCATGGTTTCTGAGAGTCTCTCCTACTTTGTTCAAATGTTCAAATGCGTGTGAAATCTTATGGGAGTTAACTGCTAAGGTCATCAGTCCCTAAGCTTACACACTACTTAACCTAAAGTACCCTAATGACAAACACACACACCCATGCCCGCGGGAGGACTCGAACCTCCGCCGGGACCAGCTGCACAGTCCATGACTGCAGCGCCTTAGACCGCTCGGCTAATCCCGCGCGGCTCTCTTCTACTTTGCATAGAGGGCTTCGTTTCTATAGAAAACTTGTTTGTTATTTTGGAATTTGGGACCCATGATCTTACTCAATATTTTCCTTTCCTTGATTTCTAATTTCACCATTTGCCCTTTACTCCCCATGAGTCGTGTCTCTGCTGCATAGACTGCTGCCGGCCGGTGTGGCCGTGCGGTTCTAGGCGCTTCAATCTGGAACCGCGTGACCGCTACGGTCGCAGGTTCGATGGCTCTGAGCACTATGGGACTCAACTGCTGTGGTCATAAGTCCCCTAGAACTTAGAACTACTTAAACCTAACCAACCTAAGGACAGCACACAACACCCAGCCATCACGAGGCAGAGAAAATCCCTGACCCCGCCGGGAATCGAACCCGGGAACCCGGGCGTGGGAAGCGAGAACGCTACCGCACGACCACGAGATGCGGGCCGCAGGTTCGAATCCTGCCTCGGACATGGATGTGTGTAATGTCCTTAGGTTAGTTAGGTTTAAGTAGTTCTAAGTTCTAGGGAACTGATGACCAGAGATGTTAAGTTCCATAGTGCTCAGACCCATCTCAACCATTTGAACCATAGACTTCTTCCGGCTGTTATAATGCTGTGTTATAATGCCTTATTTCGGTGTTCCAAGAGAGGTCTTTCTCATTGTATGCGTTTTTGGTTTTCTGGAAAGCTAATTCCATTTTGTTTCTTCTTGCTTCCATTGTATTCTCTTCAAGGTTGTTCCATTCAGTCCATTCCCCAAGGCACTTTAAACTCCTCACCACCTCTATTTTTGGAAAAAATGGTTCAAATGGCTCTAAGCACTATGGGACTTAACATCTGAGGTTATCAGTCCCCAAGACTTAGAACTACTTAAACCTAACTAACCTAAGGACAACACACACATCCATGCCCGAGACAGGATTCGAACCTGCGACCGTAGCAGCTACGCGGTTCCGAACTAAAGCACCTAGAACCACTCGGCCACAGCGGCCTGCCTATTTTTGGAGCTCCTACTTTAATTCTCTCAGGAGAATCTAGTTTATTCGTCATAATCTTCGTTTTTTCTTAAGAAATCTTAAGTCCTATCTTCCCTGCCTGCTCTTGTAACTCGGCGATTTGTTCTATAGCTTCCTCCCACGTTTCCGCGAGCAGCGCCATGGTGTCATGCTAAACACTTAATCGTGATTCTTTTGTTTTTTGTCCCAAGTCTTCTTCCCCCTCTCGTTCTTGCATTCCATTTCCTCACAACTTTTTCGAGTGCACAGTTAAACGGCAGGGGTGGGGAGACCATCCCCTTGTCGGCCTCCTGTTCTGATCTCAAAAGGTTCCGATAGTTCACCCATGAATCTTTTTCGTTTTATAATAAAGGAAATAATGTTTTTAAATTTCATTTTCAAAGTCAAAAACACCGTGGGATGGCTGGAAGAGACAAGAAGGAATTTAATAATGCTTAATACACTCCTGGAAATTGAAATAAGAACACCGTGAATTCATTGTCCCAGGAAGGGGAAACTTTATTGACACATTCCTGGGGTCAGATACATCACATGATCACACTGACAGAACCACAGGCACATAGACACAGGCAACAGAGCATGCACAATGTCGGCACTAGTACAGTGTATATCCACCTTTCGCAGCAATGCAGGCCGCTATTCTCCCATGGAGACGATCGTAGAGATGCTGGATGTAGTCCTGTGGAACGGCTTGCCATGCCATTTCCACCTGGCGCCTCAGTTGGACCAGCGTTCGTGCTGGACGTGCAGACCGCGTGAGACGACGCTTCATCCAGTCCCAAACATGCTCAATGGGGGACAGATCCGGAGATCTTGCTGGCCAGGGTAGTTGACTTACACCTTCTAGAGCACGTTGGGTGGCACGGGATACATGCGGACGTGCATTGTCCTGTTGGAACAGCAAGTTCCCTTGCCGGTCTAGGAATGGTACAACGATGGGTTCGATGACGGTTTGGATGTACCGTGCACTATTCAGTGTCCCCTCGACGATCACCAGTGGTGTACGGCCAGTGTAGGAGATCGCTCCCCACACCATGATGCCGGGTGTTGGCCCTGTGTGCCTCGGTCGTATGCAGTCCTGATTGTGGCGCTCACCTGCACGGCGCATACGACCATCATTGGCACCAAGGCAGAAGCGACTCTCATCGCTGAAGACGACACGTCTCGATTCGTCCCTCCATTCACGCCTGTCGCGACACCACTGGAGGCGGGCTGCACGATGTTGGGGCGTGAGCGGAAGACGGCCTAACGGTGTGCGGGACCGTATCCCAGCTTCATGGAGACGGTTGCGAATGGTCCTCGCCGATACCCCAGGAGCAACAGTGTCCCTAATTTGCTGGGAAGTGGCGGTGCGGTCCCCTACGGCACTGCGTAGGATCCTACGGTCTTGGCGTGCATCCGTGCGTCGCTGCGGTCCGGTCCCAGGTCGACGGGCACGTGCACCTTCCGCCGACCACTGGCGACAACATCGATGTACTGTGGAGACCTCACGCCCCACGTGTTGAGCAATTCGGCGGTACGTCCACCCGGCCTCCCGCATGCCCACTATACGCCCTCGCTCAAAGTCCGTCAACTGCACATACGGTTCACGTCCACGCTGTCGCGGCATGCTACCACTGTTAAAGACTGCGATGGAGCTCCGTATGCCACGGCAAACTGGCTGACACTGACGGCGGCGGTGCACAAATGATGCGCAGCTAGCGCCATTCGACGGCCAACACCGCGGGTCCTGGTGTGTCCGCTGTGCCGTGCGTGTGATCATTGCTTGTACAGCCCTCTCGCAGTGTCCGGAGCAAGTATGGTGGGTCTGACACACCGGTGTCAATGTGTTCTTTTTTCCATTTCCAGGAGTGTATTACAGAAGACAGCATACAGGACAGATAATATTTCAGACTAATGATCAATACCGCTAATTTCCATATCCAACAACAAAAACCACGACCCACGGGTTACTGTCAACTGAACAGAGTCCGGCCGTAAGATAAGAAGAAAAAGATTCTGACATATTCTTATGTTCTATGCGGTCTAGAATCGGCCAAATCCTGTAATAAATACTATGGTAATACACTGAAGCGCCAAAGAAACTGCTATAGGCATCCATACTCAAAGACAGAGATATGTAAATGGGAAGAATAATGTGCAGCGGTCGGCAATGGCTATATAAGACAACAAGTGTCTAGCACAGTTGTTAGATCGGTTACTGCTGCTACAGTGTCACGTTATAAAGATCTAAGTGAGTCTGCACGCACAAGCGGTGGGACACAACAAACCCGGGATAGCGATGAAGTGGGGATTTTCCCGTACGACGATTTCACGAGTGTACCGTGAATATCAGGAATCCGGTAAAACATCAAATCTCCGACATAGCTGTCGCCGGAAAAAGAACCTGCAAGAACGGGACCAACGACAATTGAACAGAATCGTTCAACGTGACAGAAGTGCAACCCTTCCACAAATTGCTGCAGATTTCAATGCTGGACCATCAACTAGTGTCAGCGACGCAGTGTGATGCTACAGAGTCATACAGCGAACACGATGGTCTTTCCTGTCGGTAGTGCCATGTCGCCGTCTCGAACCTGGTCTTCTTGCGACTGCAAGTTCTTGTGACGACTTCTGTCAGCAGTTATGTACATTGGCTACATTCCTGCCAAGTCTTACTGTAATATCGCAGAAGGCACCTCCAGCTTCTCGTAGCCCTATTACACGACCTCGATCAAACTCAGTGAGGTGTTGATAATGGCATCCCTGTCGCCTTAAGGGGGGTAGGACGTCAAACGGGCCGACTTGGAGCAAGAGAGGCACCACAGGGCATTTTATTTTCTACTGTCTATACTTTTACAAATAAATTCATAAAACTATGTCACCATGACCAAGAAGGATTCAGGATTCACACTCATAGCAGTGGAAGTGCAAAAACATAACAAAATAATTTTTTTTAGATATGAAATTTCATCATTTTTTTCACTTACTGTTGGCTGCATTTGTTGCTATACGCACATTTTTCTTCACAAGAAAGGGAGATTCTTTGATGAATTTTGCACAGCATACAAACCATACTTACAGGTATATGAAACTCTAGAATTTTCCAAATCTATTAAAAACTGTGGTAAAAACTGAGATAATTAACTACAAAATATGATTTTTTTCTAAACATAAAGTTTAAAACGTAACAGCTGATTCATTTTTTCATAAATTAAATAGATTCTAGAGTTTCAGACACCTGTAAGTATGGTTTGTATGCTGTGCAAAATTCATCGAACAGTCTCTCTTACTTATCAAGAAAAGTGTACCTATAGCAACAAATGCAGCCAATCGTAAGTGAAAAAATGATGAAATTTCACATGTAAAAAAATATTTTGTTTTATTTTTGAATTTCCGCCGCTACGAGTGTGAATCCTGAATCCTTCCTGGTTTGTTGTAAAAATATAGACAGTGGAAATTAAAATGTCCTGTGGTGCCTCTCCTGCTCCAAGTCGGCCCGTTTGACGTTCTACCCCTATTAAAGCCATTTTTGACTAACATCAATTCACCACCTCTAATCTCAAGTTAACTAACGCCCACGACAGCTACAGGGCGTTTTAAGAAAAACTTGATTTGCAACTTATACCACTAGCATGAAATCTAACACACATCAACTTTCAGATGCAGAAATACGCCTACCAACTTTCGTTTACGTTGCACAACTCTTTCTTGTTGTTGCTACTTTTTTCCATCAGTGTATTTCCAATGGCGAACGCCCTCCCTTGGCCAAATTTCAGCTCGCTTATGTCTATGTCAAACGGTACACGGAGCTAGTAGCTGATCATGTTCAGCTGTTTGCTCAAACACAGCACTGAGATAGAAAACAGAGCATTTGCTAGTACCCAGAATGAGATTTTCACTCTGCAGCGGAATGTGCGCTGATATGAAACTTCCTGGCAGATTAAAACTGTGTGCCCGACCGAGACTCGAAGTCGGGACCTTTGCCTTTCGCGGGCAAGTGCTCTACCAACTGAGCTACCGAAGCACGACTCACGCCCGGTACTCACAGCTTTACTTCTGCCAGTACCTCGTCTCCTACCTTCCAAACTTTCATATCAGCGCACACTCCGCTGCAGAGTGAAAATCTCATTCTGGAAACATCCCCCAGGCTGTGGCTAAGCCATGTCTCCGCAATATCCTTTCTTTCAGGAGTGCTAGTTCTGCAAGGTTCGCAGGAGAGCTTCTGTAAAGTTTGGAAGGTAGGAGACGAGGTACTGGCAGAAGTAAATCTGTGAGTACCGGGCGTGAGTCGTGCTTCGGTAGCTCAGTTGGTAGAGCACTTGCCCGCGAAAGGCAAAGGTCCCGAGTTCGAGTCTCGGTCGGGCACACAGTTTTAATCTGCCAGGAAGTTTCACATCAGCGCACACTCCGCTGCAGAGTGAAAATCTCATTCTGGAAACATCCCCCAGGCTGTGGCTAAGCCATGTCTCCGCAATATCCTTTCTTTCAGGAGTGCTAGTTCTGCAAGGTTCGCAGGAGAGCTTCTGTAAAGTTTGGAAGGTAGGAGACGAGGTACTGGCAGAAGTAAAGCTGTGAGTACCGGGCGTGAGTCTTGCTTCGGTAGCTCAGTTGGTAGAGCACTCGCCCGCGAAAGGCAAAGGTCCCGAGTTCGAGTCTCGGTCGGGCACACAGTTTTAATCTGCCAGGAAGTTTCATTTGCTAGTACGTTGGCTAGTGAATTCTGAAAGAGGAGATCGTGAGCAAGATACGGTTATAAAAACACATAAAATTAGTGTTTTGAGCACGGGTGGCCGGCCACAGTGGCCGAGTGGTTCTATGCGCTGCAGTCTGGAATCGCGCGACCGCTACGGTCGCAGGTTGAATCCTGCCTCGGGCATGGATGTGTGTGATGTCCTTAGGTTAATTAGATTTCAGGAGTTCTAAGTTCTATGGGGCTGATGACCTGAGAAGTTAAGTACCATAGTGTTCAGAGCCATTTGAACCATTTTTTCGAGCACGTGTGATTTGTTAACAAGAGGTGTTAGCGCCCATTTAGACTCTCCAATGACACATACGCATACTACGCACACTACACAGTTGCCGCGGAATCAGTGTGAGACCCGTTGCCACACAAGTCAATAAGGCAGTAACCCAGTAGGGTATAAATAGTTGTAGATTTCATCCTGATTCATCTATGGTAAGCGGTCTCCAAGTCAATGTAGAAATTTGTGTAATGACGTTCACAGTTATCGAAATAGCCTTCGATAATGTGGCCAGTAATGGGTTACGATGTAGACGAGTGTGAAAGGCTTGGTGATAACCGCAAACGATAAGAGCCAAGCATGTTCTCACCGTGTATTCCTATTTCAGTTATTTATCTTCAAAAGGCACCACAGTTGATAACTTTTAACTGTTGCACCAAATTAAGTCGAAGAAAAATACAAGTGGAGCGTTACGTTAGTCGCTTATCGCTCTGCCTGTGCTTGTGTAAATCCTATTAATATCATTTTGCGAATATTTATATTCCTGATTGATAATGGGTTGCAGAGATTTGCAAGAGGATGTCTCTTTTAACTAGTAAATGTTACGATACTGTATCAAATTTTGCGCTAAATATCTGATGCATTCTTACGCGACCACGTCAACTAATTTAACTTTCAACTGTTATTAATTGCGAAAATTTCAGCACTGTCTTGTGGGAAAGAATAAAAACTAGCGGCCAAACGAAATTCTTTTACAGAGTTCCAAAGCTTATATGTACATGTGTTTCAAGAATTAAAGGGGAAGAACTTCTGTATACTCCGTAGAAACTTTCCCAATACGTACCAAAATTCTTTTGTACACGGACAGGATATTTGGTAAAGGCGTAATCCATCGAAAATAAAAACAAGCACAAACGTATGTACGCTGCTGTTAGTAACAGATATACGAGTCGACGAAGATTCATGTCACAATCTACAAAGTGTGATCGCTTACATAATTTTTGGAAACGACGGAAAAGTTTAATCACGATGGCCACATGGAGATTTAAATAGAATCAAACCAGAATAACTATCGAACAATTTAGAAACTGTCCTACTTCGCTATTTTGTGGAAAACTAATTACGGGCTTCATGAAACTGATTTCCCTTGAAAAACATCGTGAAATATTGTAAATGCTTGCATTGCTCATTCCCATGCAGTTATATGCCTGAGTTTGAGCTATTCCACACCCACACATTACTGATTAACGCGATACTCGATTATTTATATTTTGCATTTGACTGTGTCTCATTCTGTTCACATACAAAAAGCATAGTGAATACAAGCACCAGGAAAATTGCAACAACGTATTCATACATATTTCTTTCTTTCCGTTCTCTGTTTTGGGTACTATACCCGTGATTGATAAACATAGAATTTTTATGAGCAATATGTTTGACGAAAAAGTTGCTAACAGGTGCCAGTTACAAATGTGTAAAGTGTACGAGAGGCGTTCGATAATTAATGCAACACTTTTGTCTGTCTGTTACGGTTGAAAAAAAAATCGGAATTTGTTGTAGGACATTGTGGAATATTCCCGTTTCAGCCCCTGTAGTTTCATGAAGTTTCGATAGGTGACGACGCTATACGTAGACTGCAAAATGGCGTCTGTAACAAAGGTGTGCTCTAAGCAGAGAGTTGTCATTGAGTTTGTGTTGGCGGAAAACCAAAGCATCGCACACATTCATAGGCGCTTGCAGAACGCCTGCGCGAACCTGGCACTGAACAAAAGTATGGTGAGTCGTTGGAGGAAGCGACTGTCATTAACCTAACGAGGTCAAGCAAACCTGTACGATCTCCTGCGTGTCGAACGACCGTACGCAGCTGTGACTCCTGCAGTGGTGGAACGTGCGCATACTCTCATTCTAGGTGACCGACAAACCACAATCAAACACCTCATTGGTCAACTGGACGTTACTGTTGGTAGTGCTGACACACTTGTCCACCAGTTGGGGTCTCAACGGTGTCTGCCTGCTGGGTTCCTCGCCCCCTAAAACAAGACAGTAAACAGCAACGAAAGACCATCTACAGGGTGTTTCAAAAATGACCGGTATATTTGAAACGGCAATACAAACTAAACGAGCAGCGATAGAAATACACCGTTTGTTGCAATATGTTGGGACAACAGTACATTTTCAGGCAGACAAACTTTCGAAATTACAGTAGTTACAATTGTCAACAACAGATGGCGCTGCGGTCTGGGAAACTCTATAGTACGATATTTTCCACATATCCACCATGCGTAGCAATAATATGGCGTAGTCTCTGAATGAAATTACCCGAAACCTTTGACTACGTGTCTGGCGGAATGGCTTCACATGCAGATGAGATGTACTGCTTCAGCTGTTCAATTGTTTCTGGATTCTGGCGGTACACCTGGTCTTTCAAGTGTCCCCACAGAAAGAAGTCACAGGGGTTCATGTCTGGCGAATAGGGAGGCCAATCCACGCCGCTTCCTGTATGTTTCGGATAGCCCAAAGCAATCACACGATCATCGAAATATTCATTCAGGAAATTAAAGACGTCGGCCGTGCGATGTGGCCGGGCACCATCTTGCATAAACCACGAGGTGTTCGCAGTGTCGTCTAAGGCAGTTTGTACCGCCACAAATTCACGAAGAATATTCAGATAGCGTGATGCAGTAATCGTTTCGGATCTGAAAAATGGGCCAATGATTCCTTTGGAAGAAATGGCGGCCCAGACCAGTACTTTTTGAGGATGCAGGGACGATGGGACTGCAACATGGGGCTTTTCGGTTCCCCATATGCGCCAGTTCTGTTTATTGACGAAGCCGTCCAGGTAAAAATAAGCTTCGTCAGTAAACCAAATGCTGCCCACATGCATATCGCCGTCATCAATCCTGTGCACTATATCGTTAGCGAATGTCTCTCGTGCAGCAATGGTAGCGGCGCTGAGGGGTTGCCGCGTTTGAATTTTGTATGGATAGAGGTGTAAACTCTGGCGCATGAGACGATACGTGGACGTTGGCGTCATTTGGACCGCAGCTGCAACACGGCGAACGGAAACCCGAGGCCGCTGTTGGATCACCTGCTGCACTAGCTGCGCGTTGCCCTCTGTGGTTGCCGTACGCGCTCGCCCTACCTTTCCAGCACGTTCATCCGTCACGTTCCCAGTCCGTTGAAATTTGTCAAACAGATCCTTTATTGTATCGCTTTTCGGTCCTTTGGTTACATTAAACCTCCGTTGAAAACTTCGTCTTGTTGCAACAACACTGCGTTCTAGGCAGTGAAATTCCAACACCAGAAAAATCCTCTGTTCTAAGGAATAAACCATGTTGTGCACAGCACACTTGCACGTTGTGAACAGCACACGCTTACAGCAGAAAGACGACGTACAGAATGGCGCACCCACAGACTGCGTTGTCTTCTATATCTTTCACATCACTTGCAGCGCCATCTGTCGTTGAAAATTGTAACTACTGTAATTTAGAAAGTTTGTCCACCTGAAAATGTACTGTTGTCCCAAGCATATTGCAACAAACGGTGTATTTCTATCGCTGCTCGTTTAGTTTTTATTGCCGTTTCAAATATACCGGTCATTTTTGAAACACCCTCTGTGTGGAACTGCTTGCGCGTTATGAGGCTGCTAGTGACAAGTTTTTGTCGAACATCGTCACAGGCGACGATACATGGGTTCATCACTTCGAACCGAAAACAAAACGGCAATCCATTGGGGCTGCATCACATCACATCTCCTCTGAGGAAAAAGTTCAAAGTCGCGCCCTCAGCCGGTAAAGTAATGGAGACGGTCTTCTGGGACTCTGAAGGGGTTATCCTGTTTGATGTCCTCCAAAAATGGTTCAAATGGCTCTGAGCACTATGGGACTTAACATCTATGGTCATCAGTCCCCTAGAACTTAGAACTACTTAAACCTAACTAACCTAAGGACATCACACAACACCCAGTCATCACGAGGCAGACAAAATCCCTGACCCCGCGGGAATCGAACCCGGGAACCCAGGCGTGTGCTGTCCTCCCTCATAGTACAACGATCAACTGTGAAGTGTACTGTGCTACCCTCAACAAACTGAAGAAACGACTACAACGTGCTCATCGCCACAAAAATGCAAACGATGTTCTCCTTCTCCATGACATGACAACGCAAGGCCTCACACAAGGTTGCGCAGCCGCGAGGAGCTCGCAAAACTGCATTGGACTGTTCTTCCTGATCCACCGTGTAGCCCAGATCTCGTTCCTTCCAACTTGCATCTATTTGGCCCAACGAACGATGCACTCCACGGGAAGCGGAACGCGGATGATGACGTAACTGATGTAGCAGGACGTTTGCTCCAACTTCGACCACTAGAGTGGTCCATGCGGGCATACAGTCTTTCCCAGTAAGGTACCGTAGGGCTCCACATTGAACGTAGATTACTTTGAAGATAGGGTTTTGTGGCCGGAAGATTGTGGAGTAATCCTCAATAAAACTTACCTGCTTCCAGAACGCGCTCCGTATTATGAAATGCGTACATAAGCCATTAAATCACTCATCCCTCAAAAGAATTCACTCATATAAAAATGTAGTAAAACATATCTCAGGACATACTGACTCATTCAGAAAACTTTTGTCACAAATGACATTCAACATCTTAGATACGCAGGCTGAGCTCCTAATCTACCAAAAATGTTATACACTTTATTCATGGACATTTTCTGAGTTTTTTGGCATCAGGAATCCTTTGTCTCCGATGGCTTGATACAGAGTAATCATGTAAGTACGATTTATTCGAATTTTTATCCCGTTATCATGAAAATACCTTGACAACACTGAAGAAGGCTGTAATATGCAGTCACTAACACGTCAACAGAAAACACAGAGTAATGCAACAACCCTCAGACGCAACACGTACAGTGTGAAGTTTTCGCGTCGCTGGGAGACCTTTCAGCATAGCATAACGTCGTTGTGTCGCCCTTCCTTTGCACTCGGTGAACCCATACGCAAGGTGCGTATTGGCCAACTTTTCATCGGCGAGCCTATTCACACTGTTGTTTACACTGTTAACGTAAAAGTGAAACTCCCGAACAACTGCAACCCAATAAAGGACTGGGCAGTACTGAATGCGGTCTAGAGGGCAAAGAGTAAAGTGGACATCAGTGCTGTCAGCAAAAGCAACGTGAGTGAATGGAAGAAAGTCGTATACAAACAACACACGTAGCGTACACAGTCCACATTTGAACTACTGTGCAGGCACTTCCGGTGGAGAACAGATGAAAGATGAAAAGGGGTAATAAAGGAAGTGAAATGCAACTACACTGTAACGAATTCCCAGGGATCAGAGGTACATTATACAAAAATTATACAAAAATATAATCGAGAAAGTGTCGTGGTGATCTACCCACTGGGGAAAGATACGGGAGAGGACTGCCAAGGGGGAGGTAACCATGAGAAAAAGACTGAATAACGGACGAAAAGATAACATACCACGAATCGGACCAAGAAATTTCAGTAGTTGTAACGTGGAGGGGAAGATAAATGTTTGAAAAGGAAATGTGAAGCTTCGGTCTAGATATAGTGGATATCAGTGAAGCGAAATGGGAAGATGGTAAGGGTTTCAGGTCAGACAAATATAGGGTAATAATAATGGGGATTCAAAAATGGCTCTGAGCTCTATGTGACTTAACATCTGAGGTCATCAGTCCCGTAGAACTTAGAACTACTTAAACCTAACTAAGCTAAGGACATCACACACATCCATGCCCGAGGCAGAATTCGAACCTGTGACCGTAGCGGTCGCGCGGTTTCAGACTGAAGCGCCTAGAACCGCTCGGCCACACCGGCCGACAGTGGGGATTACTCTCATCATAAGCGACAGGAAACTAACGCCAATAACAACAGGTCAGATGTTCATGCCAACGTCACAAGAAGAATATAAAGAGGTAGAGAAAATATACAAAAGTATTGAACGGGTAGCTTGGTAAGAAGAGATAAAAGTAACATTCGTCGAGGATTGAAAGGATTTAGTAGCAGAATTAATGAAATACACAGTACGGGGTTGATAACTTGGAAGAGAGAGGAGAAAGACTTCTTTGAATCATCCAATAAATTTCAGCTGATAATAACACACTGTTCGAGAATCACAAGAGAAGGAGGTATACTTGGAACAGGCGTGGACACAATGGAAGATTCTAACTGAATTGCATCATCTTGAGAAAGGGATTCCGAAATCAAATATTGGCTTGTATGAGGAACACAGGAGCTGATGATGTGCGTTTACAGTTCTCTGAGGCTGTAGACACAGCGATAATGAATAGCACAGCAAGCAGTTCAGTTGGAGAGGAATGGACATGTCTAAAAATGGCAGTCATAGAAATCGTTCATACAAGTGTGGATACAAGAAAGGTACCAGAGTAATGCAGTGGTTGAAGAGAAAATAAAACACAATAACACCCAGGAAAAGAAATGAGTACAGCAAAATAAGACCCTTCCGGATACCAACAAGAACAACAGAGAAGTGAAAGCGACATGGCTGCGGGAAAAATGTGAAGACATCGAAAAGGAAATGGCCTTCGGATGAACAGACTGATCATATGCAGAAGACAAATTTAGTTTCGTAGAAATTGAAGGCAAGAGCATCAACTACCACTGGAACCTCCAAAAGGTCGAGGGTGGAAGCATCTAAATTTGTAATACGTTCGTGTGCCGTCGTGGTTAAGGTACTATCTCAAACCGGCGACGGAGCAATTGCGGTGCACAACTGGCCACCGATAACAGGAGGAACGACGGCTGGAGAGATGTGTACGGGCGAATAGATTTTAAGTGTTGAGCAACTGGCCGCCCAGATGGAACAAAGTGTCTCCTCAACGACCATTCATAGAACGTTGCTGCGTGTTTGCCTCCACAGCAGGCCCTTGGTGCATGCGCCCATGGTGACCGCTGTTTATCTGCGACGAAGACTGGAATTTGCACGCCAGTACCGCAATTTAAGTGTCAGGAAGTCATTTCTGAAAGTATTTGTATGGAGTGTAGTCATGTATGGAAGTGAAGAATGGGCGATGAATAGTTTGGACGAGAAGCGAATAGAAGCTTTCGAAATGTGGTGCTAGAGAAGAATGCTGAAGATTAGATGGGCAGATCACATACTAATGAGGAGGTATTGAATGGAACTGGAGAGAAGTGGAGTTTGTGGCACAACTTGAGCAGAAGAAGGCATCAAGGGATCACCAATTTAGTATTGGAGGGCAGCGTGGAGGGTAAAAATCGTAGAGGGAGACCAAGAGATGAATACACTAAGCAGATTCAGAAGGATGTAGGTTGCAGTAGGTACTGGGAGATGAAGAAGCTTGCACAGGATAGAATAGCATGGAGAGCTGCATCAAACCAGTATCTGGACTGAAGACCACAACAGCAACAACAACCGCAACTGAGTGGCGATAGGTGGCTTTTTCAGATGACAGATGGCCGTTGACGTGTACGGCGTGAAACGTCTGAAAGCAAACACCTTGCAATAATTGTCGGAAGGGTTCAGGCCAGAGGAGGGAACATTAGAGTCTGGGGAATGTTTTCGTGACATTCGCTGGGCGATCTCTTCTGGAAGGCACAAGCGATCAACTCAGGTATTCATCTCTCCTTGGGGACCACGTCCTTTGCTACATACAGTTTGTGTTTGCTCAACACGATAGCATCTACCAGGAGGACAATGCAACTTGTCACTCAGCTCGCAATGTACGTGCGTGGTTCAAAGAGCACCAGGATGAGTTTAGTATACTCGCATGGTCACCAAACTCCCCGGATTAAAACCCAGTCGAGAGTGTGTGTAATCACATCGGTCGATCTGTTCGTGCCATGAATTCTTAGCCGAGAAATTCAGCGCAGCTCGCCACAGCACTCGAATCGGCTCCACATCCCTGCCGCAGTCTTCCAGTGCCTCACTGGCTCTTTTCCTACACACCTCAAAGTAGCATGCACAGCAAAAGGTGATTATTCAGGCTTTTGAGAGGTGGCCACAATAATATGACTGGTATGACTGGTGTATATAATTCAGGCTTTTGAGAGTTGGCCACGATAATATGACTGGTATATATATATATATATATATATATATATATATATATATATATATATATATATATATATACTCCTGGAAATTGAAATAAGAACACCGTGAATTCATTGTCCCAGGATGGGGAAACTTTATTGACACATTCCTGGGGTCAGATACATCACATGATCACACTGACAGAACCACAGGCACATAGACACAGGCAACAGAGCATGCACAATGTCGCCACTAGTACAGTGTATATCCACCTTTCGCAGCAATGCAGGCCGCTATTCTCCCATGGAGACGATCGTAGAGATGCTGGATGTAGTCCTGTGGAACGGCTTGCCATGCCATTTCCACCTGGCGCCTCAGTTGGACCAGCGTTCGTGCTGGACGTGCAGACCGCGTGAGACGACGCTTCATCCAGTCCCAAACATGCTCAATGGGGGACAGATCCGGAGATCTTGCTGGCCAGGGTAGTTGACTTACACCTTCTAGAGCACGTTGGGTGGCACGGGATACATGCGGACGTGCATTGTCCTGTTGGAACAGCAAGTTCCCTTGCCGGTCTAGGAATGGTAGAACGATGGGTTCGAAGACGGTTTGGATGTACCGTGCACTATTCAGTGTCCCCTCGACGATCACCAGTGGTGTACGGCCAGTGTAGGAGATTGCTCCCCACACCATGATACCGGGTGTTGGCCCTGTGTGCCTCGGTCGTATGCAGTCCTGATTGTGGCGCTCACCTGCACGGCGCCAAACACGCATACGACCATCATTGGCACCAAGGCAGAAGCGACTCTCATCGCTGAAGACGACACGTCTCCATTCGTCCCTCCATTCACGCCTGTCGCGACACCACTGGAGGCGGGCTGCACGATATTGGGGCGTGAGCGGAAGACGGCCTAACGGTGTGCGGGACCGTAGCCCAGCTTCATGGAGACGGTTGCGAATGGTCCTCGCCGATACCCCAGGAGCAACAGTGTCCCTAATTTGCTGGGAAGTGGCAGTGCGGTCCCCTACGGCACTGCGTAGGATCCTACGGTCTTGGCGTGCATCCGTGCGTCGCTGCGGTCCGGTCCCAGGTCGACGGGCACGTGCACCTTCCGCCGACCACTGGCGACAACATCGATGTACTGTGGAGACCTCACGCCCCACGTGTTGAGCAATTCGGCGGTACGTCCACCCGGCCTCCCGCATGCCCACTATACGCCCTCGCTCAAAGTCCGTCAACTGCACATACGGTTCACGTCCACGCTGTCGCGGCATGCTACCAGTGTTAAAGACTGCGATGGAGCTCCGTATGCCACGGCAAACTGGCTGACACTGACGGCGGCGGTGCACAAATGCTGCGCAGCTAGCGCCATTCGACGGCCAACACCGCGGTTCCTGGTGTGTCCGCTGTGCCGTGCGTGTGATCATTGCTTGTACAGCCCTCTCTTAGTGTCCGGAGCAAGTATGGTGGGTCTGACACACCGGTGTCAATGTGTTCTTTTTTCCATTTCCAGGAGTATATATATATATATATATATATATATATATATATATATATATATATATATATAATAGCCGGCCGCTGTGGACGAGCGGTTCTAGGCGCTTTAGTTTGGAACCGCTACGGTCGTAGGTTCGAATCCTGCCTAGGGCATGGATGTGTGTGATGTCCTTAGGTTAGTTAGGTTGTGGTAGTTCTAATTTCTAGGGGACTGATGACCTCAGATGTTAAGTCCCATAGTGCTCAGAGCCATTTGAACCATTTTGAACATTATAATAATACATTATGCTAACTGAGCTTGGTCTCAGTATGCACTGCCTACGTCATGTTTTCATGTGTGATGAGACATTTGGTGACGTTGCCATTGACCATGACTGTGAAGACTATTTGCATCAGTTAGCAACAAGTTATGTAATAGCAGCCGTTGCCGGTGCTCATTGTTAAGGATATGTAACCGCTGCGTCATGGCTGTTACTCGCAGCTTCTCTTCTCCGCATTTCAAAGGAGCGAAAACAAACACTTGGCATGCGGCATGCGGCGACTCTTAATCAAGATGCACCGGGCACACGCCCTACTATTAAAGCCGTAACGTAGTTGCGCGGCACAATCAGACTCAAAGCTCTAGGGGTGCTCTTACAGGAATCACAACTTTTATCACCGTGTTCTCGATACTGAAGGAAGTGCGGATTCCACCACGTATGAACGTCAACTACCCATGGGCCCTGGCCGCACAAACACCATGTTGCAGTGCCGCCGCGTTCCCCGTGAAACCCGGCCTGCTCCGTTTCAACACCATCCTCAACTACCATTTCCTGGGGTCGATCTCCTCCAAACACAGCACGGCATGCTTCTAAATACGCTTCTCACCGGCCACCACTGCCCTCTTCCGGCATAAGTCCGAGGCTCCGCCGAGCCAAATTAATGAGTATGTGCGCGAAGTATCGATATCGATCTGGCTCAACCTGACAGCTATGTGCGCATGGCACAACTAGTTTAAGAAACACGCCTCTGATGACGATGTAATAGATCCAAAATAGTCATAAAATGAAGGAAAGGTAGACTACTCACAAGCGTACATTTCACTTCCATGCAAGTGAGCCGGGAATTCCTGCTGAAAAGAAATGTTCAATGTTAGGAAACTCCTGATTTTCTTTCATTTTATATCCTCTCAACTTCAGCCGCGGTGATTCATTTTCTGCTCAAGGAGAAAAACTCTTCTACTACACTTAGTGTTTCGTGATCTAATCAATCCTCATCGTCTGATTTATTTCTGTTACTTTGCATACCCTTGTCTTACTTTTGTCGATATTCGTGCTCCAGTACCTTTTCAAGACACTATTCATTTCCTTCAAATGGTCTTTGTCGTCTCTCAGACAACTGCAATGTCACCAGCAAACCTTAAAGTTTGCAGCTCTTCGCCCAGAAATGTACGAGGGGTTGTTGGAAAATAAGTTTCCCCAATCGACTGTGGGCAGAATTGTGTGATATGGGCGAAAGACGGCACGACAGGCGAACGCGCACGTGCAAGACTCCGATACACCATTGGGTAGAGGTCGACCGCGATCAAAGCAGATGGCGCTGTCGCAGTCCCTGCGCAAAGCGGAGGCCAGCCGCTCAGTCCTTTCCCGGAGCTATGGAGAGAAGGCGCGTTTTGGAGTCGTGGTCAAAATTCATAACCGCCTTGTTGAGGTGTATGGGTCAGGTGTGATGTCGAGGCAAATGGTGCGGGGATGGTGCCTGCAATTCAGTGATGGACGTCAGCACGTGCAGGACACACCGAGACCTGGACGGACGAGCACGGCCACTACAGATGTAAATGTCAGGAAGGTGGACGACATGATTAAAGCGAACCGGCGTATCATCATCGATGGGGTAGCTGCAGAACTTGGAATCGGACATGAACGAGCTCACAAGATCATCCACGACATTTTTCGATACATGAAGGTGTCAGCACGATGGGTGCCCCGCCAACTGACCACGACTCACATGGAACAACGCCTGACTTTCAGCCTGGAACAGCTCGTGCGTTACCATGAATCTGACAATGACCTTCTGCTTCGGATTGTGGCGGGGGATGAAACGTGGGTTCACCATTACACGCCCGAATCGAACGCCGCATCCGTGGAGTGGAAACATCCGTCATCACCTGTCTGAAAGAAATTCAAAAGCTCTCCGTCTGCAGGAAAAGTACTACTCATCGTTTTCTGGGACGCCAAAGGAATTTTGCTGCTGGACTTGCTGGAGGATGCAACCATCAATGCTGCGCGGTACTGTTCCACTCTGTCGAAATTGAAAGAGGTGATTCGGCAAAAGCGGCCTTGCCTTCTTAGATCTGGCGTTCTGCTGTTGGATGACAATGCGAGACCACACGCGCCGACGGTAACGCAAAACCATATTGCAATTCTTGGGTGGGAGCGCCTACACCATCCGCCTTACAGTCCGGATCTCGAACCCAGTGACTTCCACCTGTTTCCTACTTTCAAGAAGACTCTCGGCGGAAGGCGCTTTGGCAGCAATGCTGACGTCAAACAAGCCGTTCAACGCTTCTTCCGTATGCAACGCCCTGATTGTCTCCTGGTAGGCGTTTTGAAACTTATAAAGCGGTATGAAAAATGTCTCAATCTACTTGAAAATTATGTAGAAAAATAATCATATATCTTATCTCTAATGTCTCATTCTCTTTGTTTTTTCCTTTCACACACAACTCTGACCACAGTCGACAGGCGAAACTTATTTTCCAACTCCTCCTCGTATTTCCCTTTCAAAATTTCTCTTTGCTTTTCTTTACTACTTGTTTAATTTACACAATGAATAATATAGGGATAGGTTATAGAAATTTGCCCCACTCTGTTCTCAGCTACTGCTTCCACTTCGTGTCGTTCGATCCATATAACTGTAGCATCTTTTAGAAAGATAAACTACTATTCGTGTTTTGCAGTGTGCATTATAAACCGCACTGCAGCAGAAACTGAGCAATAGTGGTGACAATGCAATCTTCTGCTTCGATTCGCTAGTGGTCAAATGTTTTGCCGCCTGTTGCGTCTTTCTTCCCCTCCGTGTCCCACGCTGGACGTGTCACCGACCAGTGCGAGCGAACGAAACTTGCGATTCGTTCGGCTCTGAGCTGTCGCGACGCTTACGCTTTTTCCAGAGTTCTCCTTCCTGCTAGCTGTCACTGTGCCAATACTGCTTTCGCTGGCCATTCACCCCTCTGTTGTCACAGAAGTTACAAGGTTCATTGCGTTCACAAAGCAGTCCTAGCCGTTTTACTGTCACTTGCACATTGTCTCTCATCGATCATCACCACGAAGGCTCCAAATCCATTTAAATGCGTCGGTGAGCAATATTTTGACAAGCTAGAGCGTTACTGCGAGACTGTTATCAGTCTGAATCGTCTATTACGCAGCAAGGTCGCCTTTATGTAGGCTACTTCAATAACAACAGTGTTCGTTATTCAGACTCTATCAATCAAGTCTAAGTGACGGTCTACACAGTGCTTATTAGTTACATGCTTTTCTCTTTCTAACACTGGCGTTGCATTCAGTTTCTTGTTATCATAATCTGTTTCTTAACGTATACTGTGCGATTTGTGTTTGTAATAAATCTTTGTTAATGGTTTGAATGATTCACACACCTACACACACATTCAAACGAGTCCCTGAGAATATTACTATGTAACGTCATATTTCGTCAATTTACCATCTAAATGGCATTCATTACCAATATCTTTATATAGCAGGGCTGACAGCTGCAATTGTTCAAATGGCTCTGAGCACTATGGGACTTAACAGCTGTGGTCATCAGTCCCCTAGAACTTAGAACTACTTAAACCTAACTAACCTAAGGACATCACACACATCCATGCCCGAGGCAGGATTCGAACCTGCGACCGTAGCAGTCGCACGGTTCGGACTGCGCGCCTAGAACCGCGAGACCACCGCGGCCGGCAGCTTCAATTGTATTTACAGGTCTTTTTTATTAGTATTCTATTTCCGAGATACAGTACATCTTCCGTCCCCTGAATACAGTAAAATATCTTTATCATTAGTGTACAAAATGCAGTATCAAACGGTCTGCTGTTACTTTTAAAAACTGAGCGTACAGTAAATCCGTTAAAGTGAAACAACACTAGTTTTCATATGTACAAATGATTAGAAAGGTGCTAAAACCATAATAAGAGCTGTGGATAGTGTCTGCGCTACTTGATATTTAAAATTACTGTACTAAAATGAGACAGCCTACGCCACGAATAATGTAGAAACAGTGAGCACACGGAAAGTAATTAGATGGACATAGGATGTAAAACCATATTTGGCTTTCATCCTTAGGACAGACGCAGTAGTCCTCTTGTGTTGGTAAGATAAAATAATTTGGTATAAACATAATTCCTTATAGACACCATAAATAGTTCGTAGCCGCGCGGAGTGGCCGCGTGGTTTGAGGCGCCATGTCACGGCTTGCGTGGCCACTCCCGCCGGAAGTTCGAGTCCTCCCTCGGACATTGGTGTCTGTGTGTTGTTCTTAGCATAATTTAGTGTAAGTTAGTTTAAGTAGTGTGTAAGTCTAAGGACCGATGACCTCAGCAGTTTGGTCCCTTAGGAATTCACACACATTTGAACATTCGAACATAGCTCTTGCCTTTTCATCAGGTTTTAAAACTTGGCTGGTTACATGTACAAATGAAACTCGAATTGGTTCGGTTCAATGAAATTAATGTGTAACAGATGTTTAAAAGTAACTGCACATAGTCCGAAACTGCATTTTATACAGTTATGACAAGATTATGTGTATTGTATTCATTGGCCTGAAAATGGTGTAATGGAACATCGAAATAGGTTGCAAATGAAATGAAATCTATAAACATATCTGAAGGTGTTCAAAATGGTTCAAATGGCTCTGAGCACTATGGGACTTAACTTCTATGGTCATCAGTCACCTAGAACTTAGAACTACGTAAACCTAACTAACCTAAGGACATCAAACACATCCACGCCCGAGGCAGGATTCGAACCCGCGACCGTAGCGGTCGCACGGTTCCAGACTGTAGCGCGTAGAACCGCTCGGCCACTCCGGCCGGCAGCTGAAGGTGTAGTCCGTACTACATGAAGATATACATACACTGAAGAGCCAAAGAAACTGGTACACCGGCGTAACATCGTGTCGGGCCCCCGCGAGTACGCAGAAGTGCCGCAACACGACGTGCATAGACTCGACTAACCTTTGAAGTAGTGCTGGAGAGAATGAACCCTGCAGGGCTGTCCATAAATCCGTAAGAATACGACGGGGTGAAGATCTCTTCTGAACAGCACGTTGCAAGGCATCACAGGTATGCTCAAACGTTCATGTCTGGGGAGTTTGGTTAGCCGGCGGAAGTGTTTAAACTCAGAAGAGCGTTCCTGGAGCCACTCTGTAGCAATTCAGGACGTGTGGGTTGTCGCATTGGTCTGCTGGAATTGCTCAAGTCCGTCGGAATGCACAATGGACATGAATGGGTTCAGGTTATCAGTTGTACGTACCACCTGTCAGAGTCTTACCTAAACGTATCATTGGTTCCATATCACTCCGACTGCACACGCCCCACACCGTTACACATAATCTTGTCATAACTGTATAAAATGCAGTTGTCTCCATACCCATACAAGTTCATCCTCTCGATACAATTTGAAACGAGACTCGTCCGAACACGCAACACGTCTCCAGTCAACAGTCCAATGTCGGTGCTGACGGACACAGGCGAGGCGTAAAGCTTTGTGTCATGCACTTGTGAAGGATACACGAGTGTGTCTTCGGCTCCGAAAGCCCATATCGACGATGTTTCGTTACTGATTGTCCAGCATTGAAATCTGCAGCAAGTTGCGGAACGGCTGCACTTCTTTCATGTTGAACGACTCTCTTCAGATGTCGTTAGTCCCGTTCTTGCTGGATCTTCCCGGACGAGCGATGTTTTACCTGACTGCTGATATTCACGGTGCACTCGTGAAATGGCCGTACGGAAAAATCCCCTCTTCAGCGCTACCTCGGAGATGCTGCGTCCCCATATTTCGTGCGCCGACTATACCACCACTTTCTAACTTACTTAAACCTGGATAACCGGCCATTGTAGTAGCAGTAACCGATCTAACAACTGCGCCAGACCCTTGCTGTATTACATAGGCGTTGCCGACCGCAGCGCCGTGTTCTGCCTGTTCTGTATTTGAATACGCACGCCTATACCAGTTTCTTTGGTGCTTCAGTGTAGTAATGGCTATCATTCTACAATCAGTCGGTAGATGGGTATACAGAGATTTGTTATCAAGTCTTCTTTCTAACTTTTTTCCGTCATCCTTTTCTTGGCTGCATATGACTTTGATGTACCAATAAACAAGTATCTCTTCTTCCTCTGGTTCTCTTCCAAGTCACCGTTCTCGTTAGTGCATTATGTACTATGCAGTTTTTCTCGTCCAGTGTCCTAGTCAGTTTAGTCTCCACCTCTTAGTTGTTTTCAGTGTATGTCTTGTCTCATTCACTCCTTCGTTACACAACCGCACTCTTTATTTTATTATCTCATTCTTTTCGAGATCGACATTTCAAAATGCTCTAAGCATATCTCCTCTCTCTGCCGCAGTGTCCATGTTAAGGCAGCATAGAAAGCTACCCTCCATACAAAAAAACTTCACTAATCTATTCCTTAATTTGACGGACCACAGAAAGTACTCCTTTTCCTTTTAGTTCTTTGACAATTGCCATCTTTTTCTTTATGTCTTGATAATAAATAATGTTGCTGGTTATTTTGCATCGTAGACGCCTGAAGCTCTGCTGTAAATTAGCATTTCATAGCACATTTGAATCCTTGCCCCGCTGGGAAGTCCCCGACAGTGCAATCCATGGACTCCAGTCTTGAGAACTGCTTGTCGTCGAGTGAAGCAACACACCGAGGCCAGAACAAACGTACTTGCAGAGCTGACTGAGTCTGGCATATGGAACCTGAAACACAACAACACAGTGCCTAGTAAATTTTTCGAGTAGTTATTTCTGTATCCACAATATATTTCTGCTATAATATCTGTTATGTGTACCTGTTTTTATTTTATTAATATTGTCAAATAATTTAACATCAAAGCATTAATTCCAGTGAACTAATTAAAAAGAATATTGTAATTCATCATGGTTTCCTTGGAGCCTTTGGCCTGCTTCAGTGCGGGGTCGGCCGTGTTACTATGATTTGTCTATGATAGTTGCAGAGTATGGCTGGATACCCTTCCTGCCGTCACCCGGAGGCCCCCCCCCCCACCACCATGGAATTTGTGTACCCCAGCTGTCTATGTTTAGTGTAAGCCATGCATGAGTGCAAACGTTTTCAAATGTCTGTGAGGTGTGTAACTGAGGCGGAACGTGGGGACCAGCCCGGTATTCGCCTAGCGGGATGTGGAAAACCACCTAGAAACCGCATCCAGGATGGTCAGCTTACCAGCCCCCCTCGTTAACCCGCCGGGCGGATTCGATCCCGGGCGGCGTGCCTACCTGAGTCCAGCAAGCAGCGCATTAGCGCTCTCGGTTACCCTGGCGGTTAAAAAAAATCAAAAAAAATCGTACATAGCTAGCCTAGTCAGAGAGAGTTTCTAGCGACAAATGGTCAAGCGAAGATGCGGTGCACGGAAATTTAACGAAGGAACTGCAACATTTTTAATATATGGCCACTGATATTGTGTGGTAGGAAACGGGCACAGTACATTGTCATCATGAGGAATTAATATCAAGAAGAGCACTGTGGGCCTAAACTTGTTATATGGAGCGACGATAAAGAAGAACCTGTTGCCATCCATTACGGACAATAATTTCTTACACCGTACCAGCAGAAACCTATGAAAGTAAGATCCGACAAGTTTCATCTTTAGGTTGCTTAAGGCTAGCCAGCGCAGTAGTTTTTCTTAATAACATTGTGTTTAATGCAGCAACCGTTATACTGTAAACGGACTTTACCTTAGTCATTTAGCTAACAGGACCCTTTCCTATCACCATTACTGACTCCGAGAGTACCAGCGATGACGGAACAGTAAAATATTAAAAGTAATGAACATATTTAATTTCGGTAACTATGGTAAAGAAGTTCAAGTTACACTATTGGCCATTAAAATTGCTACACCACGAAGATGACGTGCTACAGACGCGAAATTTAACCGACAGGAAGGCGATGCTCTGATATGCAAATGATTAGCTTTTCAGAGCGTTCACACAAGGTTGGCGCCGGTGACGACACCTACAACGCACTGACATGAGGAAAGTTTCCAACCGATTTCTCATACACAAATAGCAGTTGACCGGTGTTTCCTGGTGAAATGTTGTTGTGATGCCTCGTGTAAGGAGGAGAAACGCGTACCATCACGTTTCCGACTTTGATAAAGGTCAGATTGTAGCCTATCGCGATAGCGGTTTATCGTATCGCGCCATTGCTGCTCGCGTTGGTCGAGATCCAATGACTGTTAGCAGAATATAGAATCGGTGGGTTCAGGAGGATAATGCGGAACGCCGTGCTGGATCCCAACGGCCTCGTATCACTAGCAGTCGAGATGACAGGCATCTTATACACATGGCTGTAGCGGATCGTGTAGCCACGTCTCGATCCCTGAGTCAACAGATGGGGACGTTTGCAAGACAACAACCATCTCCATGAACAGTGCGACGACGTTTGCAGCAGCATGGACTATCAGCTCGGAGACCATGGCTGCGGTTACCCTTGGCTGTATCACAGACAGGAGCGCCTGCGATGGTGTACTCTACGACGAACCTGGGTGCACGAGTGGCAAAACGTCATTTTTTCGGATGAATCCAGGTTCTGTTTACAGCATCATGATGGTCGCATCCGTGTTTGGCGACATCGCGGTGAACGCACATTGGTAGCGCGCATTCGTCATCGCCATACTAGCGTATCACCCGGCATGATGGTATGGGATGCCATTGGTTACACGTCTCGGTCACCTCTTGTTCGCATTGACGGCACTTTCAACAGTGGACGTTACATTTCAGATGACCCGTGGCTCTACCCTTCATTCGATCCCTGCGAAACACTACATTTCAGCAGGATATGCACGACCGCATGTTGCAGGTCCTGTGCGGGTCTTTCTGGATACAGAAAACGGTCCACTGCTGCCCTGGCCAGCACATTCTCCAGATCTCTCTCCAATTGAAAACGTCTGGTCAATGGTGGCCAAGCAACTGGCTCGTCACAATACGCCAGTCATTACTCTTGAAGAACTGTGGTATCGTGTTGAAACTGCATGGGTAGCTGTACCTGTACACGCCATCAAGGCCGTTATTACGGATCTATGCACTCAAATTGCGTGAAAATGTAATCACATGTCAGTTCTAGTATAATATACACTCCTGGAAATTGAAATAAGAACACCGTGAATTCATTGTCCCAGGAAGGGGAAACTTTACTGACACATTCCTGGGGTCAGATACATCACATGATCACACTGACAGAACCACAGGCACATAGACACAGGCAACAGAGCATGCACAATGTCGGCACTAGTACAGTGTATATCCACCTTTCGCAGCAATGCAGGCTGCTATTCTCCCATGGAGACGATCGTAGAGATGCTGGATGTAGTCCTGTGGAACGGCTTGCCATGCCATTTCCACCTGGCGCCTCAGTTGGACCAGCGTTCGTGCTGGACGTGCAGACCGCGTGAGACGACGCTTCATCCAGTCCCAAACATGCTCAATGGGGGACAGATCCGGAGACCTTGCTGGCCAGGGTAGTTGACTTACACCTTCTAGAGCACGTTGGGTAGCACGGGATACATGCGGACGTGCATTGTCCTGTTGGAACAGCAAGTTCCCTTGCCGGTCTAGGAATGGTACAACGATGGGTTCGATGACGGTTTGGATGTACCGTGCACTATTCAGTGTCCCCTCGACGATCACCAGTGGTGTACGGCCAGTGTAGGAGATCGCTCCCCACACCATAATGCCGGGTGTTGGCCCTGTGTGCCTCGGTCGTATGCCGTCCTGATTGTGGCGCTCACCTGCAGGGCGCCAAACACGCATACGACCATCATTGGCACCAAGGCAGAAGCGACTCTCATCGCTGAAGACGACACGTCTCCATTCGTCCCTCCATTCACGCCTGTCGCGACACCACTGGAGGCGGGCTGCACGATGTTGGGGCGTGAGCGGAAAACGGCCTAACGGTGTGCGGGACCGTAGCCCAGCTTCATGGAGATGGTTGCGAATGGTCCTCGCCGATACCCCAGGAGCAACAGTGTCCCTAATTTGCTGGGAAGTGGCGGTGCGGTCCCCTACGGCACTGCGTAGGATCCTACGGTCTTGGCGTGCATCCGTGCGTCGCTGCGGTCCGGTCCCAGGTCGACGGGCACGTGCACCTTCCGCCGACCACTGGCGACAACATCGATGTACTGTGGAGACCTCACGCCCCACGTGTTGAGCAATTCGGCGGTACGTCCACCCGGCCTCTCGCATGCCCACTATACGCCCTCGCTCAAAGTCCGTCAACTGCACATACGGTTCACATCCACGCTGTCGCGGCATGCTACCAGTGTTAAAGACTGCGATGGAGCTCCGTATGCCACGGCAAACTGGCTGACACTGACGGCGGCGGTGCACAAATGCTGCGCAGCTAGCGCCATTCGACGGCCAACACCGCGGTTCCTGGTGTGTCCGCTGTGCCGTGCATGTGATCATTGCTTGTACAGCCCTCTCGCAGTGTCTGGAGCAAGTATGGTGGGTCTGACACACCGGTGTCAATGTGTTCTTTTTTCCATTTTCAGGAGTGTATTTATCCAGTGATTCCTCTTTTATCATCTGCATCTCTTCTTGGTGTAGCAATTTTAATGGCCAGTACTGTAAAAGCCGGCTGCGGTGATCTCGCGGTTCTAGGCGCTCAGTCCGGAACCGTGCGACTGCTACGGTCGCAGGTTCGAATCCTGCCTCGGGCATGGATGTGTGTGATGTCCTTAGGTTAGTTAGGTTTAAGTAATTCTAAGTTCTAGGGGACTGATGACCACAGATGTTAAGTCCCATAGTGCTCAGAGCCATTTGAACCATTTTTTGAGTACTGTAAAAAACCGAGAACTATGTAAATCTCTGATTTAACATCAATGAACTTTGTTAGTTGGGTTGTAGAAGAACTAGTTAAAGAATAATGAGTAATAGTAAAGGCATAATTTGAATGAATGTTGACAAGATATTACTTCAGTATAATACTTTTCATGTTTTTCTGTTCACTGAAAACTCTGCCCAAGATTGCAAAATATGTAGCAGTGTAATGTAAAATTAATTATTCTTCGCTAAATAAAACGTTATGAACTTTGTAGGAATAACTTACTATAATAGAAAGTAAGTGTTTATGAACATGCATTTATAAAATCAGTAACAATTAGCATTACAGAGATTATGCATTACGCGAAATGTGTCGCGGTGTAGCTGCGGTCTATGGCGCCTTGTCACGGTTCGAGCGGCTCCCCCCCACCTCCCCCCCCGGTCAGAGTTTCGAGTCCCCCTCGGGAATAGGTGTGTGTTGTCCTGGCGTAAGTTAGTACAAGTTATATTAAATAGTGTGTAAGCTTACGGACAGATGACGCCAGCAGTTTGGTCCCATAGGACCTTACCACAAATCTCCAAAAATTACACGAAATAACTTTTACAGGCACGTGTTCAGCACAGATTATTCTGCTGGTTTTTCGACTGACTTTAATTCGAGGTATTAACTGTGTTCTTACATCTGAGCTCAAATCAGTGCTTTTGGTCCCGTTCTCGCCTGATTACATTTCAATGATTAGTTCGTAATTACAGTCCGTAAACAATTAATGATCATACAATAAATTATTGCTCACACAGTGAGCTGGCGAGCGCTCTTAAGTAATTTGGAAACCAAAATTATAACAGATCAAGTTTGTTTACTGCAAATTTCACTAACTATTTCTTATTTTCACCTTTTTTGTCAAAATTTCTTTTCATCGTCATCGTGCAGAATTAGTCGTGCGATAACGATTCGCTCGTAACTGTAACTGCACTTACTTGGATTTTCAGTATTATTCGGAACAGATGTCTCTCCCAAACAACAGGATATATTAGGTGCACTTGTTATTTAAATGTCCTAATTAACCGGAAGTGTAGGTCCGTTGTAAACCGAAGCAGCATTGGAGACAGTGCAGGGCCGTCGTAGGCAGCCGCTGAGATGTCTTTGGTTGCGTCCCCAGCTACATTGTGCCACCACGGCCGAACTTGTTTGGGTGTCTGCGAGACTGGACCAGGAAGTGCCGGTGTCGTAAGGCAGGGGAGGGAGGAGTTGGTACTGTCCAACGAAAGCAGAAATGGTCTGAAAGCTGGAGCGCTAGTGCTACTGTCTGGAGACGGAGCTAACAGCGTGACAGAGCAGAGAGGCAGTTGGACCACAGGACGGCCAAGATCGGCTGTGCCTCCCTGTCAGCGTGTACCATGTGCTGATGGAGCGGGGTGCAGTGTCTGCCTCTGTATGTCCAGAGGACACAGCTCAGCTGCAAGCGAGGAGTTCATAGCGGAAGGATGATTTCTGTTATGACAGTTGGCAGTGTTTAGTGGTGACCTGGGCTGTCTTGTTATGGCTATAGCCTGTGTCCTGTCAAAGGAGTCATCCCTGAATTTGCCGGGATCAATTTAAGGAAATCAGGGAAAATGTAAATATGGATGGCCAGATGCGGGTTTGAACTGTCACCCTCCCAAATGTGAGTCCATTGTGCTAACCACTGCGCCGCCACGCTCGTTCTTGTTGTGCCAACCATTAAACCTGTGTTCGAATGCTTCGTTAGCCAAAGTTTATGTTTATTAGAGGGCAGCGTTGAAGGTAAAAATCGTGGAGGGAGACCAAGAGATGAATACACTAAGCAGATTCAGAAGGATGTAGGTTGCAGTAAGTACTGGGAGATGAAGAAGCTTGCACAGGATAGAGTAGCATGGAGAGCTGCATCGAACCAGTCTCAGGACTGAAGACAACAACAACAACAACATTGATTGGGCCTGTAATCGGTGGAGTAGTAATTTCTGTGCTTCAGTTGTATTTTGGCGAAAAAAGGAGAGGCCCCTGTTAGGCCTGAAAATTTTAAAGCAGAGCTTTATCTGTGGAATGGTATTTTACCGTTAAGTTTTCTAGTTATTGGTATTGTTTTTCCTTGTGCCTTGATGTTGAATGTACATTTTTAACGTGCCACTGTAGAACAGACACGGCCAAACAGCGCTCGGAGACCGTGAGCGCTCGGGCCGAGCTGCTGCCTAGCACTCCAAGCGCCGTGGAGAATGGTGCTGAGGGGTGAGAAGGAAGAGGAAAATAAAGGCTGCAGCCGGATGCCACTAGAGCCAAGTACACTTACTTGGCAAGTGTAATGGGGTAGTGGGGCACAGATGGCGCAGCTGTGTTGTAAGTGCACCATACATCCCCTGTGGCAGCTGCATTTGAATAGGAGACTTGAGAAGTAGTTGTGCAAGTGATTTGTGCAACACGCAACATTGTCGTGAGCTGATGCCATTTGAATGGGGATTGGTAGATGGTGGCCAATGAATGGGAATTTCGATTTCGGCAGTGCTGCAGGGATTGGCTTCACACCAAGTTAAACAATGTCCAGGGGTGTATCAAGAATGGTTGAATGAGGGCGTCACAGTCCACAACAGGCAGTCCAACCATCCTCAATGACCATGACCGGCGATATATTTGAGACGGATCATCAAAAGTGACCGAAGGGCAACAGTGCAATAAATCACGGCTCAGTTCAACACAGGACGTGCTGGACACGTGTCTCAGTGGACAATCCATAGGAACATGGGTTCCATGGGGTATGGGAGCCAGCGCCATACACGGGTGCCACTGTTAACCTGAAGCCATCTGGCACAACGGTTTGCATTTGTCGCCAATCACCAGGGATGGACACTGGAACAATGGCATAGCGTAATATGTTCGTCGAATCACGATTTCACAGTGTGTGGCATAGACCACATGAATCGATGGGTTCCACCTGCCAAGAAGGTGTAGTCCAAGGCGATGGTGTCTCCATCATGATCTGGGGTGCATTTCCTGGTATGGTATGAGCCCTCTTGTTATTCTGGAAGGCGCTTTAAATGGTTCACAGGATGCTGAGCTGCTCGGAGACCATCTCCACCCATCCTGTTCTACGGTGTTTCGATATGATAATGCGCCGCCAAATCGCTCCCACTCTCCTGGGAGTGGTCCAGGAACAAGCAGGGCAGATCCAGAGGCTGAGATGGCCATCCTGGAGCCCAGCTTTGAAACCCATCGAACTTATGTGGGAGATAATGGAATGCAGGTTCCGGGCCACGGATCCTGCACCCACGAACAGACCAGAATTGACTGCCGCTCTGCAAACGATTTGGTGTCAGCTGCTTCCACTGGAGTAACAAGGACTTGTAGACCCACTTCGGCGGCGAATCATTGCAGTCCTGAGAACCAGAGGAGGCCCCACACAACATTAGGTAACTACCCCATGACATTTGCTACGTCTGTGTATTAGCCTTGTAAAACAGCAAGCAGTTCGCTAACAGTACTGCTAGCGTTGAAGTAGATTTTCGCTCTGCTTTAGGAATACTAGGCGTCTACACCCTTCCCACATAAAGAAAAAGTGAAGAAAAGGCACATCTTTCAATTCCGAATGGGAAATAAATTATTTTTCGTATCGTTTCAAGGTCACGGAAAGTGCGTAATATCATGAGTTGGAAAAACACTCGTAACGTCATTACAACACCAGCCAGAAACACAGTAAGATGCACTTGTCTTCTGGCGAACGACAGTGACTGCTCACTGAACTAAGGGCGGCCACTGAGGAAAAACTCCGTTAATTGTGGGCAGAACGGTGACAAAATCTTTTATGGTCGATATCACCAATTATTTGAACTAATCAAATGGCTTAATGCGAGGGGAGAATCATTTGGTAACGGATATGGTGGACAAGATTGATGCTATCAAACAAAAAGTAATCCTATAGAAAAATCAGTTTAAAGTTCATGACTCGGAATACCGTCTCTAACTCAAGGCAGTCATTTGTGGACCAGACATGACTGGCTACATTTTCATCATGAATTCTCAAACAGATTCCAAGATACTGCACGAATGAGGACGGATTTCGATTTATCTGTGAGACCTTTCTCACTTTCGCCTGACAATGTACCTGACTACTTCCAGCTTGAGCTGATAGACGTTCACAGCATAACGAACTTTTTCTCCAATCCAGGGACTTACAAGGCTTTTATAAAATGTTACCCCAAGTACAATATCCTTGACTTCACAGACAAGCCTCTAAAGTGATTTTAGTATTCGGCTCAACACATGCGTGCATTTCTTTTCTTCTGCTGTGAAACTGACCAAGTCTGACTAACTTAAGAGTTTACCATATTTTAGTCTGCATAACTCCATGTGTTTGAGGGTATCACAAACCATACGACCAGATACATTACATAATCCAAAACCGAAAAGTGTATAAATGTATAAAGATCACAACTTAATGTTTAATATCTGTATCTAAAGTATTTTTTTAATTCTGGTCGCTGTATTAGCTCTATCTAATGTACTTATTTACTGAATAATGAAATTTATTGCTTTGGTAAAAAAAAATAAAAAGTTAAAAGTAAACACACGTGTTGAAATCCTGTTTGTAAAAATATGCTGCAATTATCGCCTCTTAGAAGTATTCGCACTGTGTTGCAAACTCGTCTTCCCAGGTTTCCAACGCGTGTAGCCTTCGGCATATACCTGTCTCAGTCACACACCAGCTTGGAATAGTGCAGTGGTGGGGGTAGCCAGAGTGCTGAGTAGAATCGACTGCGCTCGCAGAGCGTGAGTGTGCATTTCTTGGCCAAGCCTCCTGTAGACTGTATTTGTCTGTATGTGTTGTCTGCCTGATGTTTATTTAAAAGCGTCATTCTTGGATGCATATCCTTGTGTTCACTTGTTGATAAACGTATTGTTATTGTAGCTGATAATTCGTCCCACTTTTATTGTAAGGTTTGGATCCCAGTGGGGCGAAAAGTTGATATTTGATGCTCTGTAGTAGGTTAAAGCTTCTAATATTATGTATGTATTTGTGCCTCTTTAGATGTTGATTTTATTGATTATTACACTCCTGGAAATGGAAAAAAGAACACATTGACACCGGTGTGTCAGACCCACCATACTTGCTCCGGACACTGCGAGAGGGCTGTACAAGCAATGATCACACGCACGGCACAGCGGACACACCAGGAACCGCGGTGTTGGCCGTCGAATGGCGCTAGCTGCGCAGCATTTGTGCACCGCCGCCGTCAGTGTCAGCCAGTTTGCCGTGGCATACGGAGCTCCATCGCAGTCTTTAACACTGGTAGCATGCCGCGACAGCGTGGACGTGAACCGTATGTGCAGTTGACGGACTTTGAGCGAGGGCGTATAGTGGGCATGCGGGAGGCCGGGTGGACGTACCGCCGAATTACTCAACACGTGGGGCGTGAGGTCTCCACAGTACATCGATGTTGTCGCCAGTGGTCGGCGGAAGGTGCACGTGCCCGTCGACCTGGGACCGGACCGCAGCGACGCACGGATGCGCGCCAAGACCGTAGGATCCTACGCAGTGCCGTAGGGGACCGCACCGCCACTTCCCAGCAAATTAGGGACACTGTTGCTCCTGGGGTATCGGCGAGGACCATTCGCAACCGTCTCCATGAAGCTGGGCTACGGTCCCGCACACCGTTAGGCCGTTTTCCGCTCACGCCCCAACATCGTGCAGCCGCCTCCAGTGGTGTCGCGACAGGCGTGAATGGAGGGACGAATGGAGACGTGTCGTCTTCAGCGATGAGACTCACTTCGGCCTTGGTGCCAATGATGGTCGTATGCGTGTTTGGCGCCGTGCAGGTGAGCGCCACAATCAGGACTGCATACGACCGAGGCACACAGGGCCAACACCCGGCATCATGGTGTGGGGAGCGATCTCCTACACTGGCCGTACACCACTGGTGATCGTCGAGGGGACACGAATAGTGCACGGTACATCCAAACCGTCATCGAACCCATCGTTCTACCATTCCTAGACCGGCAAGGGAACTTGCTGTTCCAACAGGTCAATGCACGTCCGCATGTATCCCGTGCCACCCAACGTGCTCTAGAAGGTGTAAGTCAACTACCCTGGCCAGCAAGATCTCCAGATCTGTCCCCCATTGAGCATGTTTGGGACTGGATGAAGCGTCGTCTCACGCGGTCTGCACGTCCAGCACGAACGCTGGTCCAACTGAGGCGCCAGGTGGAAATGGCATGGCAAGCCGTTCCACAGAACTACATCCAGCATCTCTACGATCGTCTCCATGGGAGAATAGCAGCCTGCATTGCTGCGAAAGGTGGATATACACTGTACTAGTGCCGACATTGTGCATGCTCTGTTGCCTGTGTCTATGTGCCTGTGGTTCTGTCAGTGTGATCATGTGATGTATCTGATCCCAGGAATGTGTCAATAAAGTTTCCCCTTCCTGGGACAATGAATTCACGGTGTTCTTATTTCAATTTCCAGGAGTGTATTTACCGTCCATGTTTCACTTCCATACATGGTTACACTCCATACAAATACTTTCAGAAATGACTTCCTGACACTTAAATCTATACTCGATGTTAACAAATTTCTCTTCTTCAGAAACGCTTTCCTTGCCATTGCCAGTCTACATTTTATATCCTCTCTACTTCGACCATCATCAGTTATTTTGCTCTCCAAATAGCAAAACTCATTTACTACTTTAAGTGTCTCATTTCCTAATCTAATTCCTTCAGCATCACCCGACTTAATTCGACTACATTCCATTATCCTCGTTTTGCTTTTGTTGATGTTCATCTTATATCCTCCCTTCAAGACACCATCCATTCCGTTCAACTGCTCTTCCAAGTCCTTTGCTGTCTCTGACAGAATTACAATGTCATCGGCGAACCTCAAAGTTTTTATTTCTTCTCCATGGATTTTAATACCTACTCCGAATTTTTCTTTTGTTTCCTTTACTGCTTGCTCAATATACAGATTGAATAACATCGGGGAGAGGCTACAACCCTGTCTTACTCCCTTCCCAACCACTGCTTCCCTTTCATGTCCCTCGACTCTTCTAACTGCCATCTGGTTTCTGTACAAATTGTAAATAGCCTTTCGCTCCCTGTATTTTATCCCTGCCACCTTTAGAATTTGAAAGAGAGTATTGCAGTCAACATTGTCAAAAGCTTTCTCTAAGTCTACAAATGCTAGAAACGTAGGTTTGCCTTTCCTTAATCTTTCTTCTAAGATAAGTCGTAAGGTCAGTATTGCCTCACGTGTTCCAGTATTTCTACGGAATCCAAACTGATCTTCCCCGAGGTCGGCTTCTACTAGTTTTTCCATTCGTCTGTAAAGAATTCGTGTTAGTATTTTGCAGCTGTGGCTTATTAAACTGATTGTTCAGTAATTCTCACATCTGTCAACACCTGCTTTCTTTGGGATTGGAATTATTATATTCTTCTTGAAGTCTGAGGGTATTTCGCCTGTCTCATACATCTTGCTCGCCAGGTGGTAGAGTTTTGTCAGGACTGGCTCTCCCAAGGCTGTCAGTAGTTCCAATGGAATGTTGTCTACTCCGGGGGCCTTGTTTCGACTCAGGTCTTTCAGTGCTCTGTCAAACTCTTCACGCAGTATCGTATCTGCCATTTCATCTTCATCTACATCCTCTTCCATTTCCATAATATTGTCCTCAAGTACATCGCCCTTGTATAGACCCTCTATATACTCCTTTCTGCTTTCCCTTCTTTGCTTGGAATTGGGTTTCCATCTGAGCTCTGGATGTTCATACAAGTGGTTCTCTTATCTCCAAAGGTCTCTTTAATTTTCCTGTAGGCAGTATTTATCTTACCCCTAGTGAGATAGGCTTCTACATCCTTACATTTGTCCTCTAGCCATCCCTGCTTAGCCATTTTGCACTTCCTGTCGATCTCATTTTTGAGACGTTTGTATTCCTTTTTGCCTGCTTCATTTACTGCATTTTTATATTTTCTCCTTTCATCAATTAAATTCAATATTTCTTCTGTTACCCAAGGATTTCTACTAGCCCTCGTCTTTTTACCTACTTGATCCTCTGCTGCCTTCACTACTTCATCCCTGAAAGCTACCCATTCTTCTTCTACTGTATTTCTTTCCCCCATTCCTGTCAATTGTTCCCTTATGCTCTCTCTGAAACTCTTTACAACCTCTAGTTCTTTCAGTTTATCCAGGTCCCATCTCCTTAAATTCCCACCTTTTTGCAGTTTCTTCAGTTTTAATCTACAGGTCATAACCAACAGATTGTGGTCAGAGACCACATCTGCCCCTGGGAATGTCTTACAATTTAAAACCTGGTTCCTAAATCTCTGTCTTACCATTATATAATCTATCTGATACCTTTTAGTATCTCCAGGGTTCTTCCATGTATACAACCTTCTGTCATGATTCTTAAACAAAGTGTTAGCTATGATTAAGTTGTGCTCTGTGCAAAATTCTACCAGGCGGCTTCCTCTTTCATTTCTTAGCCCCAGTCCATATTCACCTACTACGTTTCCTTCTCTCCCTTTTCCTACACTCGAATTCCAGTCACCCATGACTATTAAATTTTCGTCTCCCTATCTGAATAATTTCTTTTATTTCATCATACATTTCTTCAATTTCGTCGTCATCTGCAGAGCTAGTTGGCATATAAACTTGTACTACTGTAGTAGGTGTGGGCTTCGTATCTATCTTGGCCACAATAATGCGTTCACTAAACTGTTTGTAGTAGCTTACCCACGTTCCTATTTTCCTATTCATTATTAAACCTACTCCTGCATTACCCCTATTTGACTTTGTGTTTATAACCCTGTAGTCACCTGACCAGAAGTCTTGTTCCTCCTGCCACCGAACGTCACTAATTCCCACTATATCTAACTTTAACCTATCCATTTCCCTTTTCAAATTTTCTAACCTACCTGCCCGATTAAGGGACCTGACATTCCACGCTCCGATCCGTAGAACGCCAGTTTTCTTTCTCCTGATAACGACATCCTCTTGAGTAGTCCTGTTGAGTAGTATATAAAAAGTAGTATATAAAAAGATATTGAACCGTCATGTAATAGAAAATTGCCTGTCCAACGCCTCTCAGAATTTTAATTCCTTTTGTCTTTTCATATCCTCTTCTTACTTCTACTCTTTGTGTGATACATAAATTGCTTGTCAGCCTCCTTTCCTTCCAGTTAATTTTGGTCTTCTCGAGGACATCTAAAAATATCTTTCCCCTATTTTTTGGGACAGTCCAATTGCATACCTTGTACGTTTGCCTCTTCTGAAGCTGAGGGCTCTCTTATCTTCAGATCGCAATCGTCTATTAATCATCATTAGTAAAATTTTTGCCAAATGAGATATCAAGCTTATTCTCCCATATTCTGCACATTCCGTGGCATTTATTGTTTTAGGTACTGACTCCAACATTGTGTCCCCAGCTCGTGGTGGTGTTCTTGCTTCCCCAGAATGGGGTCCTGGGTTCGATTCCCGATGGGATCAGGGATTTTCACCTGCCTCGAGATGACTGAGTGTTGTTTTGTCGTCTTCATCATCATCATTCATCCCCATTACGGTCGGAGGAAGGCAATGGCAAACCACCTCCACTAGGACCTTGCCTAGTATGGCGGTGCGGGTCTCCTGCATCGTCCCCTACGCTCTGTTGCGGAGTGTGGGACGTCATCATCTGGGATGTCATCTGGTTACTCATCGTTATCACAAATTCAGTATTTCCGCCTTTCCTTCGCTTAAATCTTTAACAAGTGCTGTCCGAATCACATCTCCATCAGTTGCTTTTCTGCATTTCATTTCGTGCAAGAGGCTTTAAGGCAGCTCGGTCCGTTCACATTATCTATCCATCTGTTATTAGATCTTCTGACACTTACTCTGTTCTCCGATATACAACTTAATTTTAATTCAGGAAATCGTGTGTTGTACGTCCTCTAAATGTCTTCGCATCAGCTGTTTCGATATTTAAGTGTTCTACATTCTTGATGAACAGTTTTGTTTCGTATGTGATTCGCTTTGTAATAAATTCTTTTTTACGCTTTCTGTTTTGCCTAAAACTGTTTTACTTCGCTACTCAGCATTTAACCCCCGGCATGCCCGTCCGGCTAGCCATGCGGTCTAACGCACGCTTTCTGGGCCGGGTGGGGCGGCGGTGGGGTGAGTGGACTGCTGTAGCCTGTTGTGTGGTTGTGAACCACTGAGGGCTACGACGGGGCCGAAGCTTCTCCGTCGTTTCTAGGTGCCCAGTTCAATACAATACAACCCCAGCATAAGTGCTGCAATAGCCACAGTTTTATAAATTTGAATTCGTTTTCAGTTATTTAGTTATTCATTCATTCCAGATCATTTACAAAATGATATCAGGCATGTCATCTTAATTGCAACAGGACAAAATTACGAAAGATACTAATTAACTCATGCACATAGTAATATTATCTCAGGTTAATTTGCTGCACTGTTGAAATAAAGACCTTAACGATACTTCCGTTATTCTGTCGAATTTTTCATGTTGCCACCATGGTCCATCTGAGAAAGCAGAGTCAGCACTTCACCATAATACATGAAATGTTGAGCTCAAGAAAGACTATGTTAACGGTCCACTACATTTCCAATGAGTTGTAGATGCTGCCACATATATTTTAAAATAATTCCAGAACTTTATTTTCGCATAAATTTAAGTTTGAATGAGATCTTTGTTCCAAAAGGCCATAACTTAATATTGTGGGCTTTCAGTTGGTTGATTGGTTGATTTGAGGGAGGGGACCAAACAGCAAGGTGATCGGTCCAATCGGATTACGGAAGGATGGGGAAGGAAGTCGGCCATGTCCTTTCAAAGGAACCATCCCGGCATTTGCCTGAATCGATTTAGGGAAATCAAGGAAAACCTAAATCAGGATGGTCGGAAGCGGGTTGGAACCGTCGTCCTCTCGAATCATCTGTATAAATATAAAGAAAAGGAGGTTTCGACTCTTTTATGTTTATGTGAACGTTACTTCTAGTTTTGGATGAAGTTATTTGCACGAATATCGAAAGAGGAGGTGATATTACACATCACTGCCTAACTCCCTTTTTTATTAAAATTTCGTCAATCGTTGAATCTTTACCTGCTTGAACAGAATGGTTAATTTTCTAGAGTACTACAAATTTTATTTCTTCAATTGGCTATATTTAGAAAAGCTATGTTGCTTGTATGTCAAATTTCCGTCTTTTCTCTATAAATTGTCGTAGCGTAATTTAATTCTCTATACCAAGCGAGGTGGCGCAGCGGTTATCACACTGGACTCGCATTAGCGAGGACGACGGTTCAACCTACGTCCGGCCATCCTGATTTAGTTTTTCCATGATTTTCCTAAACCGCTTCAGGCAAATGCTGGAATGGTTCCTTAGCAAGGGCACGGTCGATTTCCTTCGCCATCCTTCCCTAATCCGAGCTTGCTACCCGTCTCAGTGTCCTCGTTCTCGATGGGATGTTAAACACTAACAACCTCCTCCTCCTTAATTATCTGTCTTCAATTTTTCCACTTCTAAGTCGACTTGTAATAAAGTTTGGTATTCTATGATATATATGTATTCAGTTGAGAACATTTTACTGTAATTCCTATAAACTGAGCCTTTACCTTTGTTGCACAAAGGTACTACTTCTGTTGCTTTATGTTCATCAGGTATATCATTTGGTCACTGGCACTGACTGATTGTATGTATTAATCTCTTGTACTGTACTAGATATATCTAACACCCCATCCTTCACTTATCTGGTTTTGGTGTGTGTTCACCCCAGGTAATTGACTAACAGATCAACAGAGAGTGCAAAACTGCCGCCATGTCGGATAACGCAAAGACAGTAATAAGGCCCTGTGACTCCTGATTGAACTGCGGTGGCAGTGTTGACATTAATTGATTCAGAATTGATCCCTTTTAATTAAAAAGGTGTGCACATAGATGTTATATTCAGCCATTGAACACCAGATACAAATGTTGAACATAAAATTAATTAAGAAAGTGACTTGGGATTTCAACTACTTGATTGAAAACAGATGCAGTCGATTAGCACAGATTTATATTAACTCACAGCCTCCAATCATCACATTACATGACTCTCCTAACAGGCAGTGGTAATAAATTGCGTTTGCGTGGAGTAAAGCGCGATAAATCGAAAGTATTTCCTATCGACTGACCCAGGCGTAATGTGAAGTGCGAGAAGAATTCTACAATACACGGCCCATGAAACCCTCGTGGAAATTTTGCCGACGTGATCCAACAAATTAATCAGTGGCCGGAGGCCGGAGCGGGCGCAATATCACCGAATTCAGCGTGGCGGGGCGACGTCGTCATAGCTGAACCAACACTTCCTATCTCCAAGCTCAATAGTTCCATTTTCTAAGTCCTAAACTGAAGAGATGCTCACTCTTTCTCAGGCAAGCTGAGTAAAGAACGCCACGTCCGCACTCTAGGCAAGCTGGGAACGGAAGACCTCTATGGGGACTTCTCCCAGTCCGCTCTTCGCCTCTGTTTCCCCTCCAGCAAAATCACTTACGCCAATTGCAACGCAAGTCGCGTTAATTATCCGTCGCTTCCCAGCGCCGACCAATGCCTGCTCTGGGAAGTGAACAAATTCCCACAAAATTTCCCTTCCTCTCAACGTCTGCTATTTAGCTCCTCCCAGGCCACCCATCAAGGTTAGCGTCTGCACAAACACCCATTTTTCCGGAGTTCTGACTCCCAGGGTGAAACGTCCCCTTAGAAAAATTTATGAATGACTGTGCTGATAGACCTCTTACATTATTTGATTTTCAAACAGCTGAGCAGAACTGAACGTACGCAGACATTTCGCTCTTTCCCTATTCTGATCAACACTAAACTGACACACAATATTTTTAGCGCAACGCAATCTGACTTTCAATAATCCCTACAAAAGAATGGCCCTGACTGACAATAACCCATACCGTTCACAAATCACTTACCTCACAAAAATCTTCGTTACTCAAACTACTGAAATACAGCGAGCGCCAATACTGCCAGCTAAATAAAAGATTCAAACTACTGAAGGCACTAACTACTGATAGGCACAGTTAAATGAAAGATTTTGATGGAGAACAAACAATGTATGTACCTTAATAGAGTTCAAAACTCATAATATATATATCAGTCCAAGATATCCAATATTACAAATTTACTGTCTCTGTCCAGATCATCCGCTCTCATAACTCCGCCATCTCACTCCCCACATCCACCACTGCTGGCGGCTCACCTCCAACTGCGCAACACTACGCGATGTTAACAGCCATCTGCCCAACACTACAATAGCAAATTCCAACAATGCCACCCAGCCACAGACTGCACACAGCACAGCCAGTGATTTTCATACAGAGCGCTAGGTGGCGGTGGCGTTACCAATATAAGAACCTAAACAGCCTACTTACATAATACAGAGCGCTAGGTGGCAGTGGCGTTACCAATATAAGAACCTTAACATCCTACTTACATAGCCCCCATGCTCCCCACAAAAAATTTTACAAATTGTTTTGGGCACTGGCCAGTACATATTTGTTAAAATTTTTTCGCAATTACAGTAACAAAGAAATTAAATGCACACACTTATTGATACAATGTTGGTCAAAAGCTAAAAGTTTCTCACAGTCCAGAAAGACAGTCCTGATCGTTCATCACAGTAAAACTTCAGTGTTTTTATCAAAGTCTGAGCAGTAAAAGAAAATGCACACGGAAGTAGTGGATTTCCATGCAGTCTTGAAGAAGTAGTGTTGTCCTTCCAACGCAAAGACAGTGCTGACTCCTGACATGCAGACAGGTAATGGATCACAACAGAGCAAACCCACAGCAGAGTCAGTCGAAGTTTTGAAGAATACCGGTAGGTAGGTCATCACAGAGCAGACCCTTGTAGTCCTGGTAGAGATTATGGTATTGATGGGCCACCAGAGGTGCAGACCCACTGCAGTCCTTGTAGAAATAATGGTACTGGTTGGTCATCAAAGATGCAGACCCACTGTAGTCCTTGTAGAGATAGCCAGCAGCCATCTGTTGTGATTGTGCAGGTGCTCAATCACCATTGAAGAGTCTTGCAGATAATATAGCAAGTCCATAACCACCACTTGTGCACTCACAAAGTTTTTGGAATTGTCCTTAGAACCGGCAATGCTGTTAACCAGTCCCTTGCTGAATTATCAACACACGTGCAAACACTAACAGTCCGAACGTCTCATCTATTGTGCATGTACTATGACCAACAGAAACATGTGCAGTGAAATGTAACTTAATTTGAAGAACTGGTGTCTATACAATTATAAATTTACAACACAAGAATACAATTACAAAGGTACAAAATACATCACTAAAGAACATAACAGTACAGATAACATATGTAGTAACACAGGCTTTACAAAAGAAGAGAAATAAACATATACATCAGTGTTACAGGATTTATGACATATGTAAATATATAAAATAATGAGAATAGTTTCGAAACATTAATTTCACACATGAGCATTAGAAAAAACAGAATAAATAATGTCTAAACATCTTTACAAAGTAAATAACATATTATAAATGCAAATTATATTTGAGGATAACAGTATTCCTCATCATAGGGAATGTAGCTGAGTATCAGAAAAATTCTACGATGTAAGTCTTATCAGATAAACACATAAAGACAGGAAGAACACAAATACAAAAGGGTACACAAACACATAGCGACATAAGACAAAAGGAAAGGACAGGGTTTGTTTTACTGCAGTATTTTCCAAACAAAACTTTCTTTACTTCTTCGAAATCTCCCTTCATTCATTATTATTCCCAAAAAGTCCTATCTATACCTGCTTTCTGTACTTTTTTGTATAACTTCTCAATGCATTTCTTCCAATTCATCGCTACTCATTCTCTTATATAGCCTACCTCCTCTTAAGCTAACTTAAATCTGCTGAGCTCAGATACATAAACTAAGGGAGGAGGCAATGCAGCAGTACAAAACAATTAACACAAAAAGCAATGACAAAAAATGCAAATTGGGAAAGTAAGCAGCAGTATATCTAAATTAGCTAAGCAATTGCAATATTACAACTAATATAAGGCAATGTGCAACAAACAAGAAAAATAAATCTGTAGTAAGACTGGCTTGACAGAGTAATACAAAGTGAAATTTAGTAGCACTATGCCTGGCAAACAGCAGCAGCAAATGCTATAACTTATATCTAAACATGACAAAGCGCAAGCAGAAAAAATAATCACAGTAAAGATAGGAAATATCTAATAACTATGTCAGATCTTAACACTAGAGTGATGCATCACCTTAACTTCCACTACTATAAGTTATCAAATCGTTAAAAAAATTATATATGCGATTCCTGTGAAGGGAAATTACTATTTGTGTCCCCTTTTTTTTTGCGAAAGTAGATCATAAAATTATTGTTTACTGGGTCTGTAGACAGAAAACGTTTCTATTAGTACTGCGAGGTGCCGGGGCTATCAGTGAATTTAACACTAAATTCTAGAATCTACATATATAAATGATGCTCTAAGCCCCCCCCCCCCCTATTATAACTCTGACTTTTGCTGTTGCACAAGGATTAAAAAGAAACGCGAACTGACTGTAATAGACCCTGCAAGTGGAGTAGAAAAGAGTTTGGCACCTGCAATAATTTAATTTGATAAATAAGTTAAATAAACGAAGGTTTCATTACGTAGAGAGAAATTATGGGTTGCTCTACCGATTAATAGAATGAAAGTTCTGTCCAAAATAACAATAGGATTTATTAAGACTAAACACAAAATAATAAACAAAAACACATAAACATTTACAATAAATCAAATTGGCTCAAATTGGATAGTCATACAAACACTGTAAAGGTGAAGTTGTCCCTGAACTAGATTGTGAGGTTTAAGACGAAGTGGTATGTGGAGCCAATTCCTTGCCACTCAAATCTTAAGGGAGACAGGCAGCTAACCTAACAATAATTGCTGCTACTCAAGACAGAACAAAGTTAGAAAAAAAAACGAACAGGCGCGCTCTGCTGAGCTCTGATTATCACCTAGGAAAATCCCTATCTGCCGGTGCTGCGGACATATATTACCAAACTGTCTTCTTATCTCCCAGAACACGATCTGGCGTACCGTAGGCGAGGGCTGGTTGCTTCGACGTCCTCGACCGAAAGGCGACAGACGACTACCTAGAGCACCCGTACAGGCCGAACACACAACATTCCCGCCCCCACGACAGTGGCCGTGGTTAAACGTTCCAATCAGCAACTCGAAAACCGGCGGAAATTCCACTCCATTGCCGGAGCACTACCATTCCACCAATGGAGATTCTTGGCGCCAATTTCTGTGCTGATTTTGCTACGTCACGGCGCTATGCCCTGAGCAAACCAATCACCGTTACTATTTTGCAGAAAGTGCGGGAATTTTCCCGCCACAACTGCCAGGGTACACAAGTCATTCCCACGCCTCGCTGGTAGCCCGCCAGAAAGTGTTTTTCGCTAAGTTTCTCCGAAGTAACAGAACCTCTAGCCCAGCCACTACTTCACACCCCAGCGGGCGTGTCTCTTGACAATGTCGGCGTCTGCAAAGCATTCACTCGACTGCCTCACACACGTCGGCTTAACCCGCCTGTCACCGGACCACCCGGGTGACGAGAGACGCTGCGTGGGAAGTCCGCGTGTGAAGGAATAGCAACTTCTCACCGCATGCAATTAGAGAGGAGAATCGTAAGATAGAAATATGAGAGGGGGCTCATGCCACCTCTCAGTACATCTATTAAATTTTAATTTAAACAATGCTGCAGTGCAACTAGAAACTATATATTAAATAAAATAAGCAATCTCTCAACTAGAAAGACAATAAATGTAAAATGTTTCTCAGCATTTCATTAGGCATTTTAGTAAATATCATAAATTAAGATCTCCACAGTGTAATCATACGTTTTCAAGTTTGAGCGTGTCGTGCTTGCGATGCTTTCTACAAAGAAATGTCAATAGCGAGGATAATGGCCTCCTTTTTTCTCCACCTTGCCTCTGAAAGGCACACACTAATGGCCTTTTTTCCAGGTGACTGTCGCTCAGATGGGCCTCCTCAGCACATTACGTCAAGGTCATCTACCTTCTTTACTGAAATATTTACAGCAGCTGTTTCCACTACAGTGACAGTCTCATATAAAATAATAAAATTCAAAGGTTAGGAATTTACATTAGAAGTGTGTAGAAACAAAATCTCATATATAACAGTGTCCAAAAATTTTCGTCGGCATTGTAATACATTCACGCATTTACACACATTTCATGACTCTTAAAGTATGATTCTTGGTTTCCAACATCCTTTTTCACAAACCAGAGTCCCTAACCACTACTCATTACTCCTTACCTTATTACACATGTACATATTCATATTCATTAACATGTCTTGAATATTTCATAATAATAAATACATAACATAATCAGATTCCTCACATAGCATCATCTCATTGATCATAAACATACCTCAAAAGCATAATACACATCGTCGTCGTAATAATAACACCATAACACCTCAGCCAAATCTCAAAAACGTCGTAGTTTTCTGCAATAATTTCAAAACCTAAAAAAAAAATTCTCTGCTCATTTCAATAGTGTCATCTGCGTCAAACGTACTTTAAAATTCATGACCCCATACCAAATGCGACATTCAAAGCTCTTATGGTATCACAATGGTTCCAAAAAAAATATGAACAGTTTGCAAAGTACAGACAAAATACAATTTCATAAATGTGAAGTTATCCAACTGTGTAATTACGCAAACATCTGTCACTGATGTTTTATATTTGCACAGTTAAATGATCAGATAACTGTGTAATTTATGTGTTAGAGAAATATGGTACCGATGTGTAAAGTTGTATAAGCAAATACCATATTAGCTAGGGCTCCTTGTGCTTTCCAGACACATGGTACACAAAGTAAGCGTGTACCCCCCTGAGGATTAATGTATTTATACCCTCAGGTGTTACAGATTTCAGCAATGGAATTAAATGTACCACGGAAAACTTTCTTTGTAATTCAAAAATCTTTAAAAATAAACGTTTTAAGTGCAAAATTAATCACTCAAATACGTGTCCTTTAGTGCTACATGTGCGTCTTGCTGTAAGATAATTCTGTGGAAGTGTCATAGTTATCGTCCTCCGAAAGCTAAGTTCTGCAGAAGTCAATGTACTTACCTCATCATAAACAAAAATGAAACGCTATGCGTGTAGATATCGTAGTTATTATGTACATTACAGTGATCAAGAAAGTACTATACTGTAACGTATTGTTGTGCTACAGAAAAGGCTGTCTCATTGTAGCTATACCACAAAAGTTACTACTAAAACATGTTTTCCTTTCCAGAAGTATACAGAATAACTGTGCAAATATAAAACAGATACACCGCAAAAGCAACAATGTAAATTGTGTCACACATTAGTAGCGTCGTGATATAGTCGTGTAGCTGTCAAATAAACTAACCACTGTGTCATCTGGTATATCTCAGAAAGCACTTTAAATCCATAAGGTATTTTCAAGTAAACCAAAATGTTGCAGTAAAATCCCATTAGTAGTACTGGTATATGTTCTATGTACGTAAGCCTTATAGTCATTACGTAATCGTGCGACTAACAAGCAAAAATGTGCACACACAATAACACTGTGTCGTCTGTTCACTATAACAATGCATTCGTAATTACTGTTTAAATATGTTCCCTAGGTTCTAGACTGGATAGTTAATTTTAAAACATAGTTGCATGTTAACAGTTTCTAAGTGTGACAAAGAGTACTAGTAACGTGATGTGATAAATTTTATAGCAAAGACTAAATTAAAAAACAGATTATCTCTCAATAAACGGTTTTACATGTGAAATATGGTGCAATCCTTTACTCTTCCTAGTGCACAGAGGTTCAACTTGAACGCAATTATCACGCAGTGTACGTCGGTAAGGAATGCTAAAATTTTTCTCAAGGTTAACGTCTATGTTATTTTTCGCTGAGCCACCTGGCGCACGTGGCTGCCTGCGGTGCGAGTCATTGTCTGTCTCTTTGTTGGGGCGCGTCGTTATTGAGATGAGGAGACCTAAGTACTACAAATTCACCTTGTCGAGAGGGCTCTGCCTTGTTTGAAACCCGCCAGTTCTGATGCAATTCAGGTCTGTCGTTACGAGTACATCGTCCGTCGTCATGTCGGTAGATTCCATAATTTCTTTCTTGTCGGTCACGTGGTGGAGAATTTCTCCCTGAATAGTAACCGCGCGCTGAGCTGTTGTGTCTGAAATTGTTCTGTCTCACTTGATAATAATTATGTTGGTTCTCATATTGTCTGTTTCTCTGATTGTCTCTGTCATATTCATTACTATGAAAATGCGATCTTTCTCTGTAACTGTTGCTACTCTGCCAACGGTTGTCATACGGGTGGTGTCTGTTTTGGTGACGATTTGCGTCGTAAGAATAGCCTTGTCGTGTCCAGTTATTATTCCTTTCATCGGGGAATTGTGACAGATGTGACCTGTAATTATTGTGCTCCTGTTTTCGCGTTCCGCGATTGTCAGTGTCAATTTCCTATTCTTGTAACAGTCCCTGAAAAGCTGCAATGTCGTCTTTGCAACGTCCTGCCGAAATAATATGTCGTAAATGTTCAGGCAATTTGATTAAGCAAATGCGGATGAGTTCTGAGGGGCTGTATGGGTTTGAAAGATACTGATTCTTATGTACCATGTCTTCGAAATATTGGACGAGACTGGAAAATTCAGATTGTTCGAAATGTTTCATCATTATGATGCTGTGTTTTACTCGGTCTTGTGTGGCTTGAGACCAATATGCTGAGAGGAAGGCATGGTAAAATTCTCCTTCACTGTGGCAATCGTGAATGACTGATCGCATTCTTTCAGCTGGTTTATTCTCTAAGTAGCAACACATAAATTCTAACCTGTGCTCCAATGACCAGTTGGAAGGAAAACAATGAGAGAATTGATGAAGCCATGCTTGTGGATGAATGTCGTTGCCAGAATTCTTAAATATTTTGAATTTACGTGTAGTAATGAACCTTATAGTCAAAATCATCATGTCGGCGAGTCGCATATCGGTCATTGTTACTTCTTTTCGGCGGTTCCATCTCAAAATTCGGTGTACACTGCCAATTTCTTTCATAACTTCCGAAGTGCCCTGTGTTATTATTTTGTGGCTGTTCCGTATTTCTATGTCCCTCTTCCCGTATTGGAGCGCGAGTGTCCTCTGAGATATGTAATTCTCGTATTACCTGTGTCAACTGATCTTGTACTTCCCGGATTTCTCTTTGGTGTTGCGTATTGATTTGATTTTGATTTTGTTTGAATTTTCTAAATTGTTCATACTCTTCTGTGTCAGTGAAGGCTACAGGTCTTGTGCCATTCAGATCATCATCTACCTTTGTAGATAAGTTAGTGAACTGATCCGAAAGTTAGGCTACTTTCTCCGATAGTGTACTTATTTCCTCAGTGTGTTTTTCTGAACCAAGTTTCAGAGTGTCCATTTGTGTTGAAATCGTATCTGCTGTGTCCTGTAAGTTTTCCTGAGTTTTTGCAAGTTGCGTAACCGAATCGGTAGATGCAACTGGGTCAATTTTAGCTTGCAAGGTGTCGTGATTTTCATGAACAATAGTTTGCAGTTCTTTTATGGCTGCTTCGTGATTCCGTAATGCATTTTCATGCTGTGAAAAAATAGGTTGAAAATGCTCACAAATTTGTGTTTTTACGTCATTACAGACTTTTAGACATTTCGATTCAATGTTATGTAACTCAGTAGTTAAATCTTCACGTGTTTGTTCAAGCGTGGTGTCTAACTTCCGAAGATTTTGTTCCATTGTGTCTAACTCTTGAAGCTTTTGCTGTGTTTGTCTCTCATTTTGTTCCGTTTGTTGCATTAATTGCAATAATAATGCATTAGTGTCTGGAATCTGTTTCTCTGTGCTTTTTGGCAGTGCATTTTCACTGGCAACATTCACATTTTGACAAGCAGAAAATGTGTCTTGACTCATTTGAGAAAAGGGTGAGGACCCAAAACCTGAGTCTACAGTATTTGCAATATTGTGTCTTATCATTTCGGATTCCGGAGGCGAACTGTTGCCGACCGATCGATCGATAATGCTTCCCTGTTTACCACTTGCTTCACTGTCTACACCATTATTTGACGCCCGCTCCATTTCCCTATGCACAATTACCACATTACTACTTTGAATGTCTGTTAATTCATTACACAGTGGTGCTGATAAGCTACGCTCGTCGTCACTATTATTTCTCAGTTTACTTTGGAGCCTAGTATTACGTTTTTCACACGCCATTATTGTCACAATATTTCACACGATAACACAGGAAAGCTGAAAATAATATCTAGTTAATTGCAAGCGCAGCTGCGAAATACTTGGTGCAAATCTACATGCATGCCACAACTGTTTTACTGTACAACAATGAAAAACTAAAACTACAAAGAAGATTGTCTCTACAATTACGCGCTAGCAATAAACAAAAGCTACACTAATTACACAAACTACAAGAAAAAATTTGAAGATTCCAGTGATGTATCCTCGGCTAAGGGTCGACGTATGAAACGTCCCCTTAGAAAAATTAATGAATGACTGTGCTGATAGACCTCTTACATTATTTGATTTTCAAACAGCTGAGCAGAACTGAACGTACTCAGACATTTCGCTCTTTCCCTATTCTGATCAACACTAAACTGACACACAATATTTTTAGCGCAACGCAATCTGACTTTCAATAATCCCTACAAAAGAATGGCCCTGACTAACAATAACCTATACCTTTCACAAATCACTTACCCCACAAAAATCTTCGTTACTCAAACTACTGAAATACAGCGAGCGCCAATACCGCTAGCTAAATAAAAGATTCAAACTACTGAAGGCACTAACTTCTGATAGGCGTAGTTAGCAAATGAAAGATTTTGATAGAGAACAAACAATGTATTTACCTTAATAGTGTTCAAAACTCATAATCATCCGCTCTCAAAACTCCGCCATCTCTCTCCCCACATCCACCACTGCTGGCAGCTCACCTCCAACTGCGCAACGCTACGCACTGTTAACAGCCAACTGCCCAACACTACAATAGCAAATTTCAACAATGCCACCCAGCCACAGACTGCACACAGCACAGCCAGTGATTTTCATTCATACAGAGCGCTAGGTGGCGGTGGCGTTACCAATATAAGAACCTAAACAGCCTACTTACAAGGGGAGTACTTCAAATTCGTTGGTCCTACGTTCCCATCGGTGGCCGGCGTATTTCATTCTCTCGCTCTTCACATGATTTACTTCAGACTCTGCGGACCGTGAATTCAGCGTGAAGTTGTTATAATCATGAACACGCATATTTTGACCTCTGTTGACCGCTCCACAATAACTTTGCGCGGCATTCTCGCATGTTTCACTGAAAACGGGACGACGAACATTTATCAACAGGCGTACAAGTTCTCCGTCTGCTTTCCGGTACACCAGCATGGCGTCAACTAGCCACTCACTGTCACTCATGTTATGGCAGCTGGAGGCCGCGCCACATTACCGTTTTCTCAGAGCTTGAGCCGCCCTAAGCAGCCTATTGTCGCTTCCCTTCGCCGCTCCCCCAGCCTTGGTCAACTCTTGAACACTTCCCTGGGATAAACTAGCCTCCAGTAAACCGACGCGTTCCCACAAAATTTTCATGTCGTGTGAATTACTTTAAAACCATCACCCGACATTAATTATTCCAATACGTCCATACTATACCCTCTACGAGATGCAATGTGCCTTGTCAGTCATTTTTGTTCAGCCCTACTGTTCGTTCAACGTGAGTTAGGTGATCTTTAATGACTTCATGTAAGGGGCATAGTTCTTGCCATCTTACAACTCTGACAGACATTGAAGGCAACTGAGGTTGAAATAGGCCAAAAGATAAGAATAAGTAAAAGTCTTTGGATAACATACAATATATTGAATTTAAATACTGAAAGCGGAAATAAAAATACAACAAATTAAGCTGGAAAAGGGAGTACAGGCGTCTAAAATGATACTGGCAGAAAGAGAAAAAGGCTTAAGCGGGAAGGTTTAGAGGACAGATGCGAGGCTGTAAGAGTGTGACGGACTAAGGGAGGTATAGATGCTGTCTATAGGAAAATTAAAGAAAGACCTTTGGAGAAAAGAGACGCAGTTGTATGAATATGAAGAGCTCGGAGTGCCAGCCATGATCACCTATGAAGTGAAAGCTAGAGGACTGAAGGAATATGTGAACGTCTATACAGGGTGGTCCATTGATCGTGACCGGGCCAAATATCTCACGAAATAAGCGTCAAACGAAAAAACTACAAAGAACGAAACTTATCTAGCTTGAAGGGGGGAAACCAGATGCCGCCATGGTTGGCCCACTAGATGGCGCTGCCATAGGTCAAACGGATATCAACTGCGTTTTTTTAAAAAATAGGAACCCCCATTTTTTATTACATATTCGTGTAGTACGTAAAAAATATGAATGTTTTAGTTGGACCACTTTTTTCGCTTTGTGATAAATGGCGCTGTAATAGTCACAAACATATGGCTCACAATTTTAGACGAACAGTTGGTAACATGTAGGTTTTTTAAATTAAACACAGAACGTAGGTACGTTTGAACATTTTATTTCGGTTGTTCCAATGTGTTACATGAACCTTTGTGAACTTATCATTTCTGAGACCGCATGCTGTTACAGCGTGATTACCTGCAAATACCACATTAATGCAATAAATGCTCAAAATGATGTCCGTCAACCTCAATGCATTTGGCAATACGTGTAACGAGATTCCTCTCAACAGCTGGAAAAGTGAGTACAGGCGTCTAAAATGATACTGACAGAAAGAGAAAAAGGTTTGCCTTCGTAATGTTGACACATGCATTGACAATGCGCTGACGCATGTTGTCAGGCGTTGTCAGTGGATCATGATAGCAAATTCCCCACAGAAAGAAATCTGGGGACGTCAGATCCGGTGAATGTGCGGGCCATGGTATGGTGCTTCGACGACCAATCCACCTGTCATGAAATACGTTATTCAATACCGCTTCAACCGCACGCGAGCTATGCGCCGGACATCCATCATGTTGGAAGTACATCGTCATTCTGTCATGCAGTGAAACATCTTGTAGTAACATTACGTAGGAAATCAGCATACATTGCACCATTTCGATTGCCGTCGATAAAATGGGGGCCAATTATCCTTCCTCCCATAACGCCGCACCATACATTAACCCGCCAAGGTCGCTGATGCTCCACTTGTCGCTGCCATTTGCCCAATAGTGCATATGATGCAGGTTTACGTTACCGCTGTTCGTGATGACGCTTCGTCGCTAAACAGAACGCGTGCAAATAATCTGTCATCGTCCCGTAATTTCTCTTGTGCCCAGTGGCAGAACTGTACACGACGTTCAAAGTCGTCGCCATGCAATTCCTGGTGCATAGAAATATGGTACGGGTGCAATCGATGTTGATGTAGCATTCTCAACACCGACGTTTTTGAGATTCACGATTCTCGCCCAATTTGTCTGCTACTGATTTGTGGATTAGCCGCGACAGCAGCTAAAACACCTACTTGGGCATCATCATTTGTTGCAGGTCGTGGTTGACGTTTCACTTGTGGCTCAACACTTCCTGTTTCCTTAAATAACGTAACTCTCCGGCGAATGGTCCGGACACTTGGATGATGTCGTCCAGGATACCGAGCAGCACAGATAGCACACGCCCGTTGGGCGTTTTGATCACAATAGCCATACATCAACACGATATCGACCTTTTCCGCAGTTGGTAAATGGTCCATTTTAACACGGGTAATGTATCACGAAGCAAATATCGTCCGCACTGGCGGAATGTTACGTGATATCACATACTTCCACGTTTGTGACTATTACAGTGCCATGTATCACAAAGCGAAAAAAGTGGTCCAACTAAAACATTCATATTTCTTTACGTACTAGACGAATATGTAGTAAAAATTGGGGGTCCTATTTAAAAAAACGCAGTTGATATCCGTTTGACCTATGGCAGCGCCATCTAGCGAGCCAACCATAGCGCCATCTGGTGTCCCCCTTCAAGCTAGATGAGTATCGTTCTTTGCAGTTTTTTCGTTTGATGCTTATTTCGTGAGATATTTGGCTCGGTCAGTATCAATGGACCACCCTGTATAAGGGATATGCGGCCAATAATATAAAGGGGGATGGAATTAGATGACGAGAGCCGGTAGAGATGATATTGAGAGAGAGAGAGAGATTTGAGAGAGCTCTGAAAGAGCTATACCGGAACACGGCCACTGGAGTGGAGAACATTCTCTAATTGCAAATTATTGAGACCTTGGGAAAGTCAACAATGACAATACTCTTCCGCCGAGTGTGCAAGACACACTGATGAGGTAAAACACTGTGAGCAGCTGCTTAATAGAGTATTGGTCCACTTTTAGAACGCATTACTGCAGTGGTTCTACATGGCATGGATTAGACAAGTCCTAGGTAGGTTTCTATAGGTATGTTGTTCCAAAATTTGTACGCACGGATCCCGCAATTATCGTAAATTACGGGCCAGTGGTTTGTGGGTGCAGAACAGTGTAGTGGGACGCGAAATTGAAGCGTCACCCATCCACCAGTGTCAGCGCAGTTTGCAGGTGAATATAAGTTTAATTTAGTTTTGTTTATGTAATTTTTGTAATATTTGTGAATTGTATAAAGTTTTGTATTTATTTTTTATGTTTCATGTACGGAGAGGGCGGCGCAACGAACGGAGACAGCATCTTCACTGCCGGGACCAGAGAGAAAATTGCTGGCCACTATACGTCGCGGGTCGACAGCCAAAGAGCGACAGACGATTCTGAAACCGATTTGTTGCGTCGTGCTTCTAAAAATTGAAAATGAATAATTTGTAATGTTTTGTACAACAATGACGTCGTAGAGAGTTTAATCTTATTGATAATGTTAGTTTTGTCTTGTCAAGGCTCAGGTTCACGTCTGTATGTAGGAAGATAATAAACTAGTGGATGCTACTAAAGTTGAAATATGTGTTCCGAGGATTTATTTATGAAGAATTATGTGAATGAATTAATAATATATTTGACAAGATTATTGGATTTTGACAGCGTTCATCGCGACTTTGAATCTCGAAAAGTTTATTCAATGTGGTTCTATTATCGATTAAATCAGATAACGTGTATCAATATAATTTCTGAGGAGAAACAAACGACATCTAAAATTGAAAAAGTTTATGCAAACCAGTTGGCCCGAGTGACGTAATTCTGTGCATACGACTCAAGTGACGTTTTACAGTTTCGTTCAAGAACCATTCTGAGACAGTTTAAAAAGAATATAAATAATTTTGAACTGGGTTGTAACTGACGTAAAAATGGCTCTGAGCACTATGGGACTTAACATCTGTGGTCACCAGTCCCCTAGAACTTAGAACTACTTAAACCTAACTAACCTAAGGACATCACACACATCCATGCCCGAGGCAGGATTCGAACCTGCGACCGTAGCGGTCACGCAGTTCCAGACTGAAGCGCCTTTAACCGCACGGCCACACCGGCCGGCTGTAACTGACGTAGGTGACGAAGTCTACACATGGTCATATGTCGAAAGAAAATCATTTAAACAAATCTATACGTCGTTACACTACAACAGCTGCCGACAGCGTCCCAGATGCGTTCCGTCGGGTTTAGAGCAGGCCTATTTGGAGACGAAGAAATCAACGTGAGTTACCTGTCATGCTGCTCAAACCACAGTAGCACGATTCTGGCCTTATAACGCGGATTATTGTTATACTGAAGGAAAATGGTCGCTATCGGGGAAGACATCCACTCGTATTATGAACGGATTCAGTTGGTCCACAATAACGTTCGCATAGTCGTAGGTGAGGTAGTGCGTTCGATTACGGCAGGGCTTAACAACTGGCCGGTTTTGAGCGCGAGTACTCGCGTCTGCTCAGGCACGTGCTCGCGAGCAGCTGCAAGGTCTTTGGAGTACGGAGGGAGGGGAGGGAGGGGAGGGAGGGGACATGCGCGTGCACTTTTGAATAGGGCCGCAGCGTGCCTATTGAATTCGCGCCGACTGTGTAACGTTTAAAGTACTACGATCAGATCTTAACAGTCCCTTCGCTGGTTAAGAATCATGTGAAGTCGCCGTTGTGTAACCCCAACCATGCTTTCGCAGTTCAACCCCCATTGGGAGGAATTGTATCTGTTTACTGAAAAAGATGGTGTTGCAAAATGTTTAGTATGTCACAAAACGCTGAATTCTTTTACGAAATTTAATTTGCAGCGACATTATATGTCGTACCACGCGAAAAACTACGGACGTGGAAAATGTGATTGACCAGATCGTTCACAGGAAGTTATTAAACATGAAAGGAAGCTATCCGAAGAAGATCTGGATGACGAAGAAAAATCAACTGAGGCAGCTCTCAGAGTGGGTTACAAAATTGCTTTGCTTTTAGCAAAATCCCTGCGCCCCTTAACTAATGGCGATTTCATATAAGAATGTTTGATAGTTGCAGCGGAACATTTGTGTCCATCTCAAGTTGAACAGTTTCGGATTGTGCCATTATCTAACATGACCACTATGCGTCGCATACAGGACATGGCAGACGACGTCCAGAGCCAGCTTGCAAATATCTGTTAAGATTTTATGGCGTATTCTCTAGCTCTGGACGAAAGTGTTGATATCACTGGAACAGCACAGCTTGCCATATTTATTAGAGGTGTTAACAGAGATCTTCAGGTGAGGGAGGAGCTCCTCGATGTAGTAGCCATGAAGAACACTACAACCGGAGGTGATATTTTAAGTAGTGTTGAAGAAAGTGTTGAAAATATAGGATTGTCGTGGAATTCTTTAGTTTCAGTGTCTACAGATGGTAGAGGCATACACTAAGCTAATAAAATTATGTGGCACGTGTACATTCTCCTTTATTTGTTTCATTTGTCGCAGTAATAATTCGTGAGTGATATCCCTGCAGGTGGCCGCGGATTTACATTGACTGGCGGCAGCTGTTGTGTACCCCACGTAACTCTCCCCACTCTCCGCTCTGGTCCGGTAGTGGGGGTAGCGTGCTCGCGCTGCTCCGTGCTCGCGCCTTGCTGCTCACAGCTTGCTCCGCGAGCACGTATGTTGTGAAGCCCTGGATTACGGCCACATGTGACGTAGAAGCCCAGGTAAATGTCCCCATAACAGCACAACAGCGTCCGTGGCGTGGTGCATGATCCGAGCAACCGTTCACCTCGATGACGGCTGTCGACCTTGGTACAACAAGAAACGTGATTAATTCCACCAGGGGACACGTTTCCATATATCCACGGTTGTGACGATGATTCCGTGCCCACTGCAGTCGTAATTGGCGATGTCGCTGGGTCGACAACGGCATACGTGGGGGCCTTCTGCTGCACAGCGCTATGTTCAGCAATGTGCACTAAATGGTGTGCTCCGGAACACTCGAGCGTAGACTAGCATTGTCTCTGACATTATATCTGCGGTAGATTGCTTCACAAGGCGGGCAAACCTCCGATCCCCACGTTCTGTGATGAGGCGTGGACATGTAGCGCCTTGTCACAAACTTGTCGTTTCACTGCACATCGTCCGTTGATGCTCACGAGAATAGTATGCGAACAGCCAACGTCTTCGCCATTCTCGAGTGACGAACAATAACAATCTGCCCTTTGTCAAAGTCACTTATCTCGGAAGATTTTCTCGTGTCGTCGCTAGAATGATTCCCCATTCCTCTCAGCTCCGGCTGTGCACGTTCGTTAGGGTGTCATGTACGGTGAGTTTTATTTTCGCTGAATAGTATAGGTTCAGTGGCCAGTGTCATTCCTGCTATTTCTACTCAACTGCACACACTTGAGCAGTGTATTGAGGTGACAGACGTTGTAGGATAGCAACATGCACATATACAAATGGCGGAAGTATCGCGTATGCAAGGTATAAAACAGCCGTATATTGATCGAACCGTCATTTGTACTCCGGTAATTCATGTGAAAAGGTTTCTGACGTGATTATGGCCACACGACAGGAATTAACTGACGTCTAACGCGGAACGGTAATTGGAGCTAGACGCATGGGACATTCCATTGCGCAAATCGTTAGGGAATTCAATATTCGGAGATACACAGTGTCAAGAGTGTGGCGAGAGTACCAAACTTCAGGCATTACCTCTCATTTAACGACCGAGAGCAGTGAAGTTTGCGTATGGTTGTCGTTGTTAACAGACAAGCAACGCTGCGTGGAATAACCGCAGAAAACAATGTAGGACGTATGACGAACGTATTCGCTGGGCCAGTGTGGCGAAATTTGGCGTTAGTTGGCTATGGCAGCAGACGCCCGAAGCGAATGCCGTGGCTAATAGCACGACATCGCCTGCAGCGCTTCTCCTGGGCTCGCGACCATATCGGTTGGACCTATACCACTGGAAAACCGTGGCCTGGTCAGATGTGCTCCGATTTTCAATTGGTAGGTGCTGATGATATGGTTGGAGTGTGGCGCCGGCCCTTCGAAGCAATGGATCCGGGTTGTCGACAAGCCACTGTGCAAGCTGGTGGTAGCTCCATAGTAGTGTGGGTTATGTTTACGTGGACTGGACTGGGTTCTCTGGTCCAACTGAACCGATCATTGACGGGAAACGGCTATGTTCGGTTACCTGGAGACCATTTGCAACCATTCGTGGACTTCATGTTCCCAAACAGCGATGCCACGTTATTGGGCCACAATTGTTCGCGACTGGTTTGAAGAACATTTTAGACAATTGGAGCGAATGTTTTGGCCACCCAGACGGCCCGACATGATTCCCATCGAACATGTATGGGACATAACTGGGAGGTCACTTCGTGCACAACATCCTGCACTATCAACACTTTCGCAGTTACGGACGGCTATAGATGCAGCATGGATGAGTATTTCTGCGGCGGAGATCCAAAGACTTATTTAGTCCATGCCAAGTCGGGTCGCTGCACCAAGCCGGGTGAAAGGAGGTCCGACATGGTATTAGGAGGTTTCCCACGACTTTTTTCACCTCAGTGCAGTGCAGGAAGCGCGTCGTGTGGACAGTGTGCTTTGTAGAGTTGCTGCTGTTTTTCATTATCCTACCAATGAACTGCAGCCTGCCGTCTGCTTTACACGCGACTGAGCCTGTCCGTACCGAGTCACTTGCCACCAGGTGGCATTCAGTCTGGCAACGGACAGTCATTGTAATATTTTGGCTCTTGAGTGTGCGTTCAACATCTACATTTACGTCCATACTCCGCAAGCCACCTGACGGTGTCGGGTGGAGGGTACCTTGAGTACCTCTATCGTTTCTCCCTTCTGTTCCAGTCTGCTATTGTTCGTGGAAAGAAAGATTGTCGGTATGCCTCCGTGTGTGCTCTAATCTATCTGGTTTTATCCTCATGGTCTCTTCGCGAGATATACGTAGGAGGTGAAGGTATGTTCTCGAAACTTCAACAAAAGCCCGTACCGAGCTACTGAGCGTCTCTCATGCAGAGACTTCCACTGGAGTTTATCTATCATTTCCGTAACGCTTTCGCGATTACTAAATGATCCTGTAACGAAGGGCGCTGCTCTCCGTTGGATCTTCTCTATCTCTTCTATCAACCCTATCTGGTACGGATCCTACACCGGTGAGCAGTATTCAAGCAGTGGGTGAACAAATGTACTGTAACCTACTTCCTTTGTTTTCGGACTGCATTTCCTTAGGGTTCTTCCAATGAATCTCAGTCTGGCATCTGCTGTACTGACGATTAATTTTATATGGTTATTCTATTTTAAATCACTCTTAATACCTACTCCCAGATCATTTATGGAATTAACTGCTTTCAGTTGCTGACCTGCTATATTGTAGCTAAATGATAAAGGATCTTTCTTCCTATGTATTAGCAGCACATTACACTTGTCTACATTGAGATTCAATTGCCTTTCCCTGCACGATGCGTCTATTCGTTGCAGATCCTCCTGCGTTTCACTACAATTTTCCATTCTTACAACCTCTCGATATTCTACAGCATCATCCGCAAAAAACCTCAGTGAACTCCCGATGTTATCCACAAGGTCATTTATACATATTGTGAATAGCAACGGTCCTACTACACTCCCCTGTGGCACCCCTGAAATCACACTTACTTCGGAAGAATTCTCTCCATTGAGAATGACATGCTGCGTTCTGTTATCACATCCCGTGTTAGTCCTTCAATTTGGTGCTGCTCCTGCACTCTTGAACAATATTCTAGGATAGGTCGCACGAGTGTTTTTTAAGCTGTCTCCATTACAGACTGAATTCTTTCTTTATCCAACTAATGGACCAATCTCTTCCATTTGCTATACTTGTGATTGATCCTATATGGTCATTCCAGTTCATATTTCCACCATTCGTTTAATCCACATAACTGCACGATTTAACTCATTCCAGTTATCACTTACCGACATTGTGGCCACAGGATGCTATATTTCTTGCCTTTTTTGAAGTGTGCAGCGTCATATTTATGATTCAAAGCAAGTTGTCAGTCTTTAAATCAATTTTAAGTTTTATCAACGTTATAGTGCTTATTCGTTCCACAGGACGATTGTTAGCATTTAGTTTTGGTTAACAATCATAGAGAACTTAAAGGAAGACTGGGGAATAGGACACTGTTCCTTCTCGCACACGAGTATAAGTCAATTTGAAGCCAGTACGCCATCTGTCTGTTTCCACAGAATTCTACGGATGGAGCTACTGTGGCGTTGTGGCTACCGAGCCCCGTTCGAGGACACAGGAAATCGGTCCAGCGACGGAATCTTGCTAGGAGTCACAGATCATGTGTGCCGAGTCCACGTGAAACGCACGCTTGTGCTGACGGCCTGGTGGCTAACGCGCCGTCGATAACGTTGCGCAAGCGGCCAGCTTCGGAACACAGCGGGCGGCCGCTTGTTTTCTCAGTAAACGCCTCGACCTCCACCCACAATGGCGGCCTCTCACGCGGGAGAGTGTTTGGACGGTGAAGACATCGCGGTTGCCTCTAACAAACAAGACAGCCAGAGAGCACGCTTGAGGTTACTCTGGGCCGGCCCTGCGCTACTAAATCGTGGTAAAATTCCATCCCAGACAGTAGTTTCTAAGCTTTACTGAGAAAGGAGTTTTCGTGTTCTTTATTTGGGCTGACACCGAACTGGTTTCATCAGAGGACAGTTACTGATCAACATTTGCGAATCTACAGTCTCGATTACATCTTTGTAATCAGTAACATTATATCAGGTCATTTTTCCGGATAAAAAAGATGAACCTCCGAAAATTTCTCATTGTAACTGTCATATTTACATGTACGGTGTTCAGTTCCATAGGAGCACTGTACTACGAAGTCCAACAGTTTCTAAAAGCTTGATTAACATAAATTCTCAAATTATTTGTCGGCGGAAAAACGAATCCCGCTAAATCAAGCAAAATTGTCACATATCGTCAAGTCCTCGTCAGTTTGCATTCATTGACATTTCTTCTAAAGATATAGAAACCGCTTTCAATCCCTCAGAGAAATTGGTATGGTATTGCATGATAGCTGAAAAAAGGACTAATAATAATGTATCTATGTCTCCGAAGTGTATGCATCGCTTCATATTATACGAAAACGGTTAACGTATTCATCTCCACACAGCTTAAGGAATATGACTCCTGCAAGGAACAAATGTTGGCAGTTTCTGGAATAAGAGAGGAGAAAGACTAATTGAGTTCTGTAATAAATTTCAACTAGTGATAGCGAATACCCTTTTCAAGAATCACAAGAGGAGCAGACAGAGATTCCGAAATGAGATACTGGATGTAAAGGCCTACCCAGGAGAAGATACAGACTCAGATCACATATAGTAGTGATAAATAGTAGGCTGAAGTTTGAAGAATCAATACGCAAAGCAGTTTGATACGTAAGTACTAAGAAATGACGAGATACGCTTGAAGTTCTCTAAGGCTATAGGTACAGCAATAAGGAATAGCTCAGTAGGCAGCACAGTTGAAGAGGGATGGACATCTCAAAAAGGGCCATCACATAAGTTAGGAAAAAAAGGAGGTACGGAGAAGATAACTGCGAAGAAACTATGGGTAACAGAAGAAATACTTCAGTTGATCGATGAAAGGAGGAAGTACAAAAGTGTTCCGGGAAACTCAGTAATACAATGGCCGAGGACTGAAATAAATAGGAAGTTCAAAGAAGCTAAGACAAAATGGCTGCATGAAAAATTCGAAGAAATCGAAAAAGAAATGATTGTCGGATGGACAGACTCAGTATAGAGGAAAGTCGAAACAGCCTTTGGTGACGTTAAAAGCAAAGGTGATAACATTAAGAGTACAACTGGAATTCCATTGCTAAATGCAGGGGAGAGAGCAGATAGATGAAAAGAATGCACTGAAAGCCTGTATGAGGGGGAATATCTGTCTGATATGACAGAAGAAGAAACACAAGTCGAATTAGACCAGGAGAGGAATTTATGTCGAGCCGCATCAAAAATAAAAATAAAAAAATTACCTTGTCCTCTCCAGTTCTATCCATCTCCTCTACCCCCTCCATTCACCCCTCTCCTCCAGCTCCCCTTCTGTCTCTCAATCACCTCCTAACCACTGTTTTTATACATCTCCACTTTCCCTCTCTCTAAATCAATTTCATCCCTCCCCTCCTTCTCTCTGCGTGCTCTTCTCCCCTCTCTAATCTTGAAGTTTGCTTATCATTACTACCAACTAATACTTGATTGTGAATTGAAATCGCTTAAAATGAATGGGTAAATCGGATCACGGTTATAACAGATATCCCTTGCTGTTACATCTGTAAGGCACTTTTAATTTGCGAACGGGCAGGATATTGACGATGGGGGTGCTGTCCAGACCACTTCGGTGGCGCCATCTGCGGCTGGTTTTGACCGTGGAATGCCCGCGGTTTCTCCTACTCCGGTTTACTTGTTTCGAAAAATTCAGTCTCGCTTCGGTGGGACGCAAAAATGAGAAAGAGGAAAAGCACAGAAAACATAGACATTAAGCGTCCGAGTTCGATGGAGAGGGCTTTCAGATTTCCCTACTGATGCAGAAAGCATTCGGGGTGCAGTGCCTGCGAAGTGTAGATTGAGGCTCCATCTTTGGTGAGATTCAGACTGCTAAGAGACGCAGAGATTTCGTGGCAGTGGGATTCCGACTCTAGTGCTCTGAAGGCTTGTAAGTGTTCTCGCTTCGGTGACGGAATTTAACTGAGACTTGCACTATGTGAATCTCAGGGACGCCATGTGGTGTCACCGCCAGACACCACACTTGCTAGGCGGTAGCCTTTAAATCGGCCGCGGTCCGGTAGTATACGTCGGACCCGCGTGTCGCCACTGTCAGTGATTGCAGACCGAGCGCCGCCACACGGCAGGTCTAGAGAGACGTCCTAGCACTCGCCCCAGTTGTACAGCCGACTTTGCTAGCGATGGTTCACTGACAAATTACGCTCTCATTTGCCGAGACGATAGTTAGCATAGCCTTCAGCTACGTCATTTGCTACGACCTAGCAAGGCGCCATTATCAATTGCTATTTATCTTGTGATGCATGTACCGTCAGACCGATGTTCACCAATTATGGATTAAAGTTAAGTATTCCAACAGCTACGTACTTTATTTGCTAGACTCAAATCCTTTAACTGTTCCAGACCTCACGCCAGCCTGCGTGAGCTTAAACGCGTGCTTTTCGGCTTCACCTCCTAGTGGCTTGGCTGTCTTGCCAAGTCACAACACGCCACAATAATATTAGATGGCACTTAAAGCCATATTCATCACTCTTATTTTTGCTATTTCAATTCATTCATGATTGGGGGAGGATGTTCATTCCAGTGAACCTTGTTCTATTGTGTCTTGCTAGTTATCTTGACAAACGTTCGTATTAATTATGATGACTATATGAATACCATCTCTTTTTACACCATGAGTACGCAACTATTACTGCCATATCGTTTAAAGTCAATTCAGTCGCGATCTCTCGGAGTAGTAATTCTTTTATACAATGTTTGCCAGTAATTTGCAAGTCAGCCATGTATGTGTTGTGCATAACAGTGACAGTTTAATGCTTCATGTGCACTGCATTATGTTTAGTTTTTCCCTTGTATGTGTAAATCCTTGTGAAATAAACGTGCTGTAACTGAATTCCTTTTACTATTATTTCGGTAGCTAGTGACGTCTGTCACTCTATAGTTTAAGGAGCGCTATCAGACATATATATGGAGGACATAATTTTTGATAATTCTGTTGTATAAACTTTTATCCAGATAACAGATAGCGTTTCAATTAGCCTTCCATTCCCAGGCTAGTTCTTTTTTGTATCGTCTTCCTATTAACAGACACGGTTAACGGGGTTAATAAGAAATACAGTTACGTTGGTAGTTTTAATGCCACATAGACCAAGCCTACTTCACAGAACGATCATACAGTCACATGAAACTATCAGAAACGTCCTTCTTCTGGAAAGTTGTTCGCAAGTGCCACTGGCCTCAATTTCGTTTACGTCACCCATCATGTAAATTTCTGCAATTTGTCGTTTTGTGGTAGGTTCACGTTTATAACAAAAGTCCCTTCACCCGTGGTGATGTTTGCCAGAACAGAATTGTCCACGTTTCGCATTTCAGTCACGTCGCGGCAGGTGCCCATGAGTCATCGTTTTTGTTCGAGAATCGAGGTATGTGGCACAAACTTTGTACAAACGTTTCATTCTTCAAAAAATTTGGGACAAAATCTTGAACATTTGATTTGCTAAATTGTGATTTGTGACCCAATGACGTTGACACACTACGGCTGCACTTCCACGTCCGCTACTTAACGTTGTCTACCCACAACTGACTGGTCGCACGCACAGCTATTGTTTTCAGTCACTAGTGCAAGCTGCCACCATACGTATTGCACTGACGTCGCTTATACGACAGGAACAATATTAACTTTTTGAACAGACTGTTTAGTAGCTAGCTACGAGCATTGAACATTTTCTATTGTTAGAATAATGGAATAGAGAAAGCATCTGATACGTGTATCAGAATTACGTCACATATAAACGAATCAAAATTCGCGATTTTACAACCCTTACAGACTTTTATAACTAAGATTACCTTTAAGGAATTGCAAAACAGAAAAACTGATGTACGCGAGGGTCGTAAAAGAAAATTTCTGCTGCGATTTTCCTAGTTGACGTTACAGAATATCTATCACCGATTATTAGATATAGGCTACATCTTTTTACATTGTGACTGACAAAATTGCATACCGTTACATTTAACAAACTTTCCATTGAGTCCTGTGCTCGGAATGTGTGCTTCAGGTCAGTGTTTAAGAAGAATATGATAGTATTCCCTGATTCAAGAGGCTCTAATTTATTTTTTTCTGTCGTCTCTGCGATGTTCTCTTCTTAAGTCAGGCAAAATAGAAAAAAATGCAGTATGAATGCAGGTATTTATGATGTGTCAATTTCTATTGATGCTATGAAATATTTGATAGCCATTCTCTCGTCATATAAGAGGACGAGTGAATACAAGTCGCTAACGTCAAAATACACTCCTGGAAATTGAAATAAGAACACCGTGAATTCATTGTCCCAGGAAGGGGAAACTTTATTGACACATTCCTGGGGTCAGATACATCACATGATCACACTGACAGAACCACAGGCACATAGACACAGGCAACAGAGCATGCACAATGTCGGCACTAGTACAGTGTATATCCACCTTTCGCAGCAATGCAGGCTGCTATTCTCCCATGGAGACGATCGTAGAGATGCTGGATGTAGTCCTGTGGAACGGCTTGCCATGCCATTTCCACCTGGCGCCTCAGTTGGACCAGCGTTCGTGCTGGACGTGCAGACCGCGTGAGACGACGCTTCATCCAGTCCCAAACATGCTCAATGGGGGACAGATCCGGAGATCTTGCTGGCCAGGGTAGTTGACTTACACCTTCTAGAGCACGTTGGGTGGCACGGGATACATGCGGACGTGCATTGTCCTGTTGGAACAGCAAGTTCCCTTGCCGGTCTAGGAATGGTAGAACGATGGGTTCGATGACGGTTTGGATGTACCGTGCACTATTCAGTGTCCCCTCGACGATCACCAGTGGTGTACGGCCAGTGTAGGAGATCGCTCCCCACACCATGATGCCGGGTGTTGGCCCTGTGTGCCTCGTTCGTATGCAGTCCTGATTGTGGCGCTCACCTGCACGGCGCCAAACACGCATACGACCATCATTGGCACCAAGGCAGAAGCGACTCTCATCGCTGAAGACGACACGTCTCCATTCGTCCCTCCATTCACGCCTGTCGCGACACCACTGGAGGCGGGCTGCACGATGTTGGGGCGTGAGCGGAAGACGGCCTAACGGTGTGCGGGACCGTAGCCCAGCTTCATGGAGACGGTTGCGAATGGTCCTCGCCGATACCCCAGGAGCAACAGTGTCCCTAATTTGCTGGGAAGTGGCGGTGCGGTCCCCTACGGCACTGCGTAGGATCCTACGGTCTTGGCGTGCATCCGTGCGTCGCTGCGGTCCGGTCCCAGGTCGACGGGCACGTGCACCTTCCGCCGACCACTGGCGACAACATCGATGTACTGTGGAGACCTCACGCCCCACGTGTTGAGCAATTCGGCGGTACGTCCACCCGGCCTCCCGCATGCCCACTATACACCCTCGCTCAAAGTCCGTCAACTGCACATACGGTTCACGTCCACGCTGTCGCGGCATGCTACCAGTGTTAAAGACTGCGATGGAGCTCCGTATGCCACGGCAAACTGGCTGACACTGACGGCGGCGGTGCACAAATGCTGCGCAGCTAGCGCCATTCGACGGCCAACACCGCGGTTCCTGGTGTGTCCGCTGTGCCGTGCGTGTGATCATTGCTTGTACAGCCCTCTCGTAGTGTCCGGAGCAAGTATGGTGGGTCTGACACACCGGTGTCAATGTGTTCTTTTTTCCATTTCCAGGAGTGTACATGCCGTTTTAAATTTCACGCCTGTACGTGTCTACACAGTGGCAGTACATGTCGCGTGGAAGGTAGCCGATACACAGTAATCTGCGGCCAATTGCCGCAGACCAAGATGGCAGGTGTGCTACAAGTTCGCACCCGAGTAGAACAACGCGATTTTTGTGAGTCCAGAGAGAGACTATCAGCAAAGTACGTCCATAGCGAAATTCGTCCTGCATGTGGTTCGAACTGTATTTCATGGAAATTTTGTACAACTGGATAACCGAATTCATGAAAGGACAAAGAAGGTCACAAACACTGTCGTGCTGTCCACCCTCGTTATCCACTGACGGCACATTGTTTCCCCCTCTAAGGATATTTCGCTACCCCCAGGACACATCGGTCTTCTATGTTGCAGCAATTTAAGGAACCAAATAAACCTTACAAACTACTTTATATTCTAGGCATGCGCAGCTGTTGAAATGCATGACGTTAGGAAGAATTCCGCTAACAACTGGTAAAACCGTTGTTTATTGAAACACAACCAGTTTTACGGCCTAAGCCCGCACCATCAGGTACAACAACGTTGAAAGCTCATAGGCATACCCATTGCTCCTAGTCAAAATTTACTATTCAGTCAATATTGCCAATACTATGACGAGCGAAAGGTAACGAAGACGTGCTCCATTCTTTTAGGACAATTTGCTGATAGGTGTCCTAAATGAATGGAGCACGTCTTCGTTAGGACAATTTGCCGATGGGTGTCCTAAATGAATGGAGCACGTCTTCGTTATCTTCCGCTCGCCGTAGTATTGACAATATTCACTGAATAGTAAACAAAGTTTGACTAGGAGTGATGGATAGGCCTGTGAGCTTTTAACGTTGGTGCACCTGATCATGCGGCTTTAAGCTGTGAAACCGGTTGAATTTTACCAGCTGAGAATGGATTCTTCCCAACATTTTACGAAATGAACTTGTTACATCTGTAACACTACCATCTGTTACTACTATACCATAACCTCAAAGCTGAAGGCAGTTCGTATAATGAAACTATTCTGTTAAAGTAATTATGGTATAAGGCAACAGAGCAGTGATACCCTCTGAGAGGAATTTTGTTATGTTGATCGTGTTGTACCTAACGGAGGTGGCTTATCGGAAGTGAAAGTCAGAAATACGTAAATATTTAAACAGTAACAAACAATATTTTACCTATCTACACTGTTTAAAGAATAAGGAAAACGGTCGCCAGCCTAATTAGGCAAGAGAATGATTGACATTCTTGTTCAAGAAAATAAGTATGTGTAACTTTAACGGACAAACACAACCAATACTTTGCCACACGCGAGTGCAACGAAATCTGACACCTGCATATGTTCACGGTAAGATTGGAGCTGACAGAGCAGAACAAACTGATTGCATAAATGTAACAGATAACAATACACACTATTACTTTTCACACATTTTCCTCGCTGACATAAAATTGTAAATGTAGTTCACTGCAAAATGATGAACTGATCACAGGTTAAGTCTCTCTCAACTAAATGCTATTCTATTTAGAATGAAAGTTAGTGGAATTCACTAACAGGTTACTTCTCACTGTTCTTTGAATAAAGAAATTATTGTTTTCATAAATAGTGGTCTTTCTATTAATTGTTATTTATCATGAGCATAAAGGATAACCTGTTGATCCTATTACACTATTAATATGCAATTTCAATACACAAGAGAAACAAGTGCTTAGCAAGCATGAGTATATCACTTTCCACAATTGCAGTTTTACACTTTTACTACAGTGAGACACAAAATTGACATATTTGTAAAATACTGACTCACCTTTTGCCATTTATAACAGGCAGCAATGTGATCATTTACTAAGCAAAACGTAATAAGCCTCAATTTTAAGAACTTTTAATTTTGAAGTTGGCAACAACATATTAATAAGCAGTTTTAACAGGAAAATTATTTTCAGCAAGCATCATTTACTTTAACTCACTCTCTTGCCACTTTAACTTTATTTTTACTATGTTCAAGAGGCATTAATTAGTAAAACACTGGGCTTTAATGTTCTTTCAGTAAGGACACTCGGTAATAACTTTAGTTCAAACGGAGAGGAACCTGAGAGGTGTCATGATAGGAAAAAAAATCGAGGTAGGTACATAAATTCAGTTATAATTTACCTTATATTTGAGCACACTAACATATCCAATAAGTCGATCCTTCACTGTACATTACTATAGTGTTCCATTACAGTGATTGCGCAATGCAGTGGCGATTGCATGTTGGTAGGTGGATTTGCAGGTAGAATTGCTGGACTCTGTCTCTGGCGATGATAGATACCAATTCCAGAATAGTTCCAGCTCTTTATCCATCCATCCGAGGCATTGGAAAGCGTCAGGAAAAGCCTCTCTCGGAACCAGCACAATACACAAGTTTTACATGAGCAGTTGATAGTTTGGTAGCTCGTCCCCGACTGATTCTTGGTTGCACCTTTTCTACCTAGGCCAAACACAGTTTACGCACGGTACACAGTTCCGTTCCCGAGGGGAACCACAACATCTTTTACATACAAAATAACTAAGAACCCTAAGTGAGGATCAGCAGTTACATAACACCAGCCAAACATATTAAATAAACCAGAACAATTGCACATATTGGTAGAGCTCCACAAAATTATTTAAATAAAATTATTTAATTTTAAAGATAACCAAAGAGATTATATGAGGAAGACGAAAGATCATTACAGAGATTACACTTCACTACTGCATCTAATTAATCGCACACTAATTACGGAAGTTCAACGATGGGATGTTGAACAAAACAGAAAGCTAAATAAATCAACAAAAGGTACGTAATGTCTAAGCTATGGTGTTACACATCCCGAGAGATCACTCGTTGGATGCGAACGCTGTTACAAGAATTCTATGCAAGGCTTTTAACACTTTGTCGCGCGATAGTAGAGCGAACGGTATTTGCAACATAAACGTTTTTACTGTGATACTGTACTGTAATCCACTCTTTTGTTGACAAGATAGCAAAACGTTTGAACTATATTTTTATTCATTTATAACTGGTGTTATGTTCCTGCTCCTGATGATGTAGTTACACACAATGTTTCTTTCAATCTACGCATTCACATAAGCAACTTATTTAACAAATCTCAACTGTTGCGCCATATTGTTGGCTGAGCTGTTGACCGTGAGTTTCGAAAATATACGCGAATCTGGCTATATGAGTTATTTGCTAGCTGACAGAAAGAAAAACGAGCGAGACACAGAGATTGGATGGTGTAGGATATGGTGACATTTTAAAAGAAATGGAAAAGCTGACGTGTGTGACACTGCAAGTAGGCGAAGACGAGAAGATAGTAGTAGCCGAAGGGCTGTGAAGGTTCACGTAATAAATGGATTTATAAGATGAGTTAAGAAGTCGTATTATATTGTGATTGGCCCGATGAAAATGGTTGATGACAGGAGAATTATTTTGTTGGAAGTATCTCTCTCTCGGAACCAACCTCTGTCTTGTTTATTTCACTCATTTCACGTCATATCTCTTAACACGTCCTTGTCCTCTGATTTACTACTCGTTTTCACTGTTCATCTATTTTCTTTGTTCTTCGGCCAAGAAACCTCCACTCGTTAGTGCTATAGACTTATAGACTTGCAACGAGATGACTTCGACATGACAGAGTAATGGCGTAGAGAGTGTGGGGATACCCTTGTTCACACATCACAGAGAGATTCAGCGTATATTCGAAAAAAAACCGTCTCTTCCTAGGAGAGTGTGGACCGGGACAAATAAGATAAGAGCGACCCATGGAATATGTGAGGACTCCCTGTATAAATGGCACATGGTTTCTTCTCGGGAGTGTGACTGCTGTGCTAAAGTATAAAAGATTAGACACATCACCGAGGAATGCCGTATTAGAAAGTACCGGGGTCAGACTGGTGATTTCCCGAATGCTACCGAGAAGGCCACCGGTTACATTAGTAATCTTGGCGTAGTTCGTGATGTGCTTTTTATTTTGTTGTGCACTGACTAAGACTTTATGTGGATGTTTATACAGGGTGTCCAGAAAAGGGCTCCGTGATTTCAAAATTAAATATCTCGAAAACAAAGATCGATAGAGGAATGCAGTAAACGGTATGTTTATTGTGAAAGCTGTAAGAAGTTTACGCAGCAGTTTGAAATAATAGTTACAAAAGCTGCTAACACACGGCGCTGTACGCTGTACAGCTCATATCAGCATACATAAGTGGAAATAATCGTATGAAAACAATCTTTGCAAACAATCACATCACAATATTTTCAAAATGTTCACCATTGGCACTACAGAGGTGGCGCAAACGAAGAATGAAATTCGCCATCACATTTCGTAGTGTCTCAACCGAAATGGATTCACATGCCACAGAGATCGCCGATTCAAGCTCGTCCAGCGTGGCGAGATGCTTCGGGTAGACCATGTCTTTCACTGTGCCCCACAAAAAAAAGTCACAGGGAGTCAAATCCGGCGAATATGCCTGCACCAGTAAATTTGGGATATTCCAAAGCAATGACTCGATTCAAGAAGTATTCCTCAAGAAAGCGAAACACTTGTTCGGTCCGATGTGGTCGGGCTCCATCTTGCATAAACTATTCAGTACCTGGTCGATCCTCTAACGCTTGCTGTGTGGCGACAAATTGTTCCAAAATTGCAACGTAACGTGGACCAGTGGCCGTTTCTCGAATGAAAAAAGGGCCAATAATGCCTTTGCTGCACACTGCAGCCCACACAGTAACTTTAGGAGAATACAGGGATTTCGCTTCACACCAATATGGTTTCTCGGAACCCCAAAATCACCAGTTCTGCTTATTCACGTATCCATTCAGGTGGAAGTGTGCTTCATCTGTAAACCATATGCAGCCAACATCAAATCCTTCACTATCAATCATTGTGAGCATCTGATTAGCAAAGGCAACCCTTTGTTGCACAGCTCGTACTGGTATGGCCTGGTGTGTTTGAATTTTGAATGGAAACATGTGTAGGCTCTTTCTCAGTATTTTCTGTGTGCTGGAACGCTTCAAACCAGTCTCAGATGCAATTCTACGGACGGATGACATTGGATTTCGCTGAATAATTCCAGAAACTGTGGCGATATTGTCAGGCGTAACTGCGGTTTGCTTGCTGCCAACATGTCCCACTAGATAATCAGTTACGCTGCCTGTTCGTTGAAATTTTACGAAGAGCGTACGAATGGTTTTCGCATCGGGTCCTTTTGGAACATTAAATCGTGCTTGAAAACTTCGCCTTGTTGCCGTAGGACTCTCTTCTAACCTGTGGTACTCTAGCACCAGTAAAACGCGTTGTTCAATGGAGTACATGGTTTTAATCTCTTCCTTCGGTACGCTAACCCCCTTTCACGTTTCAGTAGTGGAACTGATCGCTCTGGGCTTCGGATCACTATTTATACTAGGCATTACGTATGGCGATTACAGCGCCATCTGTTAGCAGTTTTTGTAACTATTATTTCAAACTGCTGTATAAACTTCTTACAGCTTTCACAATAAACATACCGTTTACTGCATTCCTCTATCGGTCTTTGTTTTCGAGATATTTAATTTTGAAATCAGGGAGTCCTTTTCTGGACACCCTGTATCTTTGTTTATACTCTTGTTCATACGTTTCTCTGCATATTTACGATCTGTCTGCAACTTCTAATCGTATTCTTCTTCCTCATTTAGGAATTTATGTACTTTACTTGAGTCTTTCATAAACTGTGATTTGTGTCAAACGCTAAATAAATTTTAAAAATGCCTGCTACATTTATTAGCGTGTCCGTTCAGTTTACGGAGAAAAGTGACCCAGTGCTGAGGATTGAGGAGAAGCATTCGAGATGATTGAGGTCCAAATCCTTTTTCGATGATTTTTGTAAATATATCAGGTGAAGTGGTAGGATGCTTTTTTGAATAATGAGATGGCCAGTTTCATTTCGCACCTTCGTCTTATCGGAGCTACTGCAAAAAATCTAAAAGGCTCGGAACTTTAAAGTCTAATCTCCTTCTCCCAGTGCATTTAACATTTATGAATTTTACACCTTCAACCAGAGGGGCTACATCGTTCTGAAAATTTTAGGATTGGTAAGAGGTCTTTCAAGCCTTTCACTTTTCCTTAGATTTACAGCTTCAATGGGAGGGATGAGAAATTGCAGCGCTGCCTTATATTCTGACTGTCTTACAAAATTTTTTAAATTTTTTTTTTCATCTCGGAAATTCCGTGACTACATCGCGATGTTGGAAATTTTGCGGGACGTTGTTAAACGTAAGGTATTCATTGGCAATAGCTGCACTTAACTCATATACCCCCCTGTAAATTTAAATTTACCGCCTCTAATACACAATGGAGGAAGTAAAATTAGAATCCACTTTCATGTCGACAACGTAATCATTAGGGACAGTACACAAGCTTTGATTGTGCAGGGATGGAGGAACGAAATGGACTGAGTTTTTTCTGTGGGAAAGAGCCTGACATTCGTCTTAGGTGATGTAGAGAAGCAACGGGAAACTGAAATCTGAATAGGCGGAGGGGAATTTGAACCTCATTGTTCGCAAATACGAGTCCAGTCTTCTGCCATTGCGCGACCTCACTCTGTTCCCATGCTGCAGAGCCAGTTCTCCGGGCTAGTTAGTTATTAATGGAATACGATATTGCGGGATAATGCCAGGCCAGCCTGACAAAGTCTGAGCGGCTCCAGAGACTGTCTGCCGTGAGCGAAAATGTCATCGTAGTCAATTTCCTGAGGGAGCAATACAGCAGATTAGCGCCCTAGTTTTATAGTCCGCTGTCCATTCTGTACTCTGTAACCCGGATCCAGTAAAAGCCTTTCTGCTTTCAAGAAAGGGTATATGCAAATATTGTTATAGAACATTGACTATTTTAAATTCGCCAAACATATTATATCCGACTCGGTCATTTCTTTTACCAACTAGGTTGAGTACGGCTGGTAACAGGCTCATTTGAAATTAATGTAATAGCATGTACCATAGGGAAATTTTGTGGAACCTCGTCTACCCATAATATACGGCATTTTGCAACAAACTGTATTTTAAGTTGAGAAATAATTTTCCATTAACTCTATACATTAACAGCACCGTAACTTCAGGTCATTTTAGTGAAATAATTTGTCTCTGATCTGTAAATTGACATATTAAGTGTTTTTAACTTTGCAAAATATTGTTTGCTGGTTTACGAGCAAATATTATTTCATGTGGTGAAACTGGAATAGAGTTGCTGTTAATGAAACTTTAACTGTGCGATAACTTCCGAAGATTATGGCTTTAAACAAAAATTAGGAAGGACGTGGAAGGGGGAGAGGTAAAGAGAGAGGGAGAGAGAGAGAGAGAGAGAGAGAGAGAGGGAGCGAGAGCGATATTTTAGTCAATTTCGTACTTCCATATGGTTTGTGTCACGTTTCCGCTGAGTCGACACGTTCTCACTACTTTGGACAGCCTTTACTTCTCAATTTTTTAACAATAATAATAATAGTAATAACTGTGTCGTCTGTAAATTAACATTCGTACTAACAGAAAATCCAAATCTCCTAACGAATTTACCGTAAACGATAGTTACATCGTCGTTACAATATTTACAAATTTTCTATCATTTGTTTTATCGCAATACTGATTAATATAATCTTTGGAAACGTGTTATGAGTTTCAGCAGCATGAACATGACGAATCCTAGCATAAAAAGTAGCAGACTATTTAAGTATTTCTCTTTTTGCACGACACGTTTAGCAGGTTCAGCAGCTTCAGACAGTTTGGTTGTGAATGTAACAGAGCCATAGGTTCTTCTTTGTGATATTGTCCAACACACTTGAATAAATGAAAAGTTCTCAGGCCTGCCGATGGAACCAGTTCACTACAGTCATCAATCACGGAGTTCATTTCACTAGGCTGAGGATGTTGAAAGTTTCAAGCTGTTACTTTTTTGCTAACGCCAGAGTGTACAATAGCCCAACCAGACAGCAGAAATTCGAAAAATTATATCAATGGGAAGCCCACAGGGATCAAATTGTCAGCATGATCTGTAGAATGTAGTGACAGGTCACCTTCTTTAGCTGCTGAAGGACCATCAAGAAGTAACTCTGTTCGAGTATAACCACAACTTATTGGTTGTCGTTTCAGAAGACTCCATTGCCCAGGGGTGCAGAACTGGTCGCCACAAAACAGTATGCAGGTGGAAGTTAATGAAATGATACACGTTCATAACCAGTGGAGCTGAATAGCGATTCAATCGAAGGACAATATGACTGTCGGCATGTAGCCTCTGTCTTGATTGTGCTCTGTTCATAATTTGCAGGGATATATAATGGACATTATCACATAAACCCAGTTGTACGCAAAGAAGGTTTATTGGTAGGGTACCAGGAAAACGGAATAAAACTAAATAGGAGATAAGTTGAACAAAGTGGCTGTTAAACGTATACAAAGAAGGCGAACGCGAGTGATCACTGCTTTGTTCGACCCACCGGGGAGCGTCACAGAGATGCCGAAAATCCTGAACTGACACCAGCCAGGAGAGAGGCTTCTGTTATCTAGCGAAAGCTTACAGATAAAGTTCCCATAACCGGTATTAAGTGAGCAATCTAGGAATGTACTACAATCTCTTACTATTGCTCAGCACATAATATAAGCCCCCAAAGATATAGTTACTAAAGGAGTATCCTAACGTGCTTCGGGTCTGATGCATAAAATCGCCGATGTCACCAAACCCCCTTCGACCCGCTTCCCCCTCGCCTCCCCCCCCCCCCGCCCTTCCCAGAGCCTTCCTCAACACTCCGACTACGATGTAAAATATGAAGGTCCGTAGTAGGGCAGTATCACGCAATAGACCTGATGCAAATGGGAATGTTTTTACAATTGACAGGTATCCACATAACGACACTGATGGGGTAACCTTATACGAGGGTCGTCCACAAAGTAAGTTCCGTTTCTATTTCTATCCGCGGCAGCGCTACGATCGCAGTTCCGAGCACGAGCGGCAGTTACTCTGACTCAGGGAGAAGACATGTACGCCATTTTCAGATCACTGCTGCCAACGTGTGGTTTGTAGTGCTTCTTTATAATGTCAGCCGTAATTGAAAATGCCGCCGCGTGTGAACTCAGATCTGTGATTCGTTTTCTAAATGCAAAGAAAGTTAAGCCAAACGAAATTCATCGGTAAATCAGCGAGGTTTACAGACAAAATGCTATGAGTGATTCAATGGTTAGAAAGAAGATGGGTCATACTGTTCAATGAATGACGTGATCAAGTGCACGAAGAAGAACGAAGTGGACGCCCGTCTTTGGTTACTGATGAACTGCTTCACACAATTGAAGAAATGATTAAGCACAACCGTAAGTTTACACTTAGTGCCCTTGCTATGGAAGTTCCGCAAACTCACGATCACTAATTCGTGAAATTATTACTGTAAAACTGAAATTTCGAAAACTTTTCTCACGTTGGGTAGCCAAAATTCCTACTGAACAACACAAAAAACAACGGATGGGCAGTGTACTTCCGTTTTTGACAAGCTACAATGAAGGAGGCGATGGTTTTCTTTCTCGGATAGTCACGGGGGATGAGACTTGGGTATCGTACGACACCACTGAAAAAAAAAAAAACGGCAATCAGTGGAATGGAGGCACACTTCATCCCCAACGAAGGTTAAGCGTAAGCAAATGATGACACCTCGAAAAGTCATGTGCACCGTTTTTTGGGACAGAAAAGGCATTTCGATGGTTGATTTCTTACCACGAGACCAAACAATCAATGCACACGGTTACTGCTAGACCATTATGAAATTGCGCCGCGCAATACAGAACAAGCGAGGATAATGCCCGAGGCCGGCCGCTGGTGGCCGAGCGGTTCTGGCGCTACAGTCTGGAACTGCGCGACCGCTACGGTAGCAGGTTCGAATCCTGCCTCGGGCATGGATGTGTGTGTTGTCCTTAGGTTAGTTAGGTTTAAGTAGTTCTAAGTTCTAGGGGACTTATGACCTCAGCAGTTGAGTCCCATAGTGCTCAGAGCCATTTAAACCATTTTTTTTTTTTTTTTTGTTAATGCCCGACCTCAGACGGCGAATCTGACCAAACAACTCTTACGAGAATTTCACTGGGACGCGCTTGATCACTCTCCGTACAGCCCTGACCTCGCTCCTAGCGAGTTTCATCTCTTCTTACACCTAAAATCTGTCCTTGGTGGTCAACACTTCAACGATGATGACGAGATGAAAGAACATGTTACCACATGGTTGAATAAACAAGCGGCAACCTTCTATGAAGAAGTCATACAAAAACTTGTGCCACGCCATGACAAGTGCCTACAAAATCTCGGAAGCCATGTACAAAAGCCGGATAATAGTTGTAGATTATTGTACAATAAATATTTTTTCTGTATCTGTACACGTTTGTTTTATACAACCAAACGGAACTTACTTTGTGGACGACCCTCGTACATCACGAGCTAGCAGACAAGAGATCCGTATACTGGCGTTGAATAAAGGACTGTCATTTAGATAAGTTTACGTCAGTAAAGATCTGAAGAGTGCTACAAAGAGAACAATTCAGTTCTCGCATGGGGACTGACTCCATTTTTGGGCATAAGTTGTTCACTTAAGATCTACGTGAAAATAAAGAGAAGATGACAGTTGTGCATACACACACACACACACACACACACATACACGCTGGCGCTTAAGGCACGTGACGTGGTAAGAGAAGTATCTGAAAGGAGCAGAGATGAATGGGGAACCATTCTAGTGACGAATTGGGTGACAAAAGTCAGATTATTATGGCCCAGAGCGAGCACATCGGAAACGGCGAAGCTGGTCGGCTGTTTGTGAGGTGCTGTCGTGAACATCTATGGAAAGTGTTGGAAGAATTCTGAAACCACGAGTAGGCAACAAGAAGTTGGACGTCCATACCTCATCACAGAACATAGGGATCGGAAGTTTGCCCGCTCTCTAAAGCAGGATAGAAGGCGATTTGTGGCAGATCTGGCGACAGTACAGTGCTGGCGCAGACACCAGTGTTTTGGAGCACACTGCTCAGCGCGCAGTGTTGAACAATGTGTTCTGCAGCAGAGGATCCGTATGTGTTCCCATGTTGATCCAACAACATCGTCAACTATGATTACAGTGGACACGGGATCATCGAGATTGGACCGCTGGTCAATGGAATCGTTTTGCCTGGTCAGATACATCCAGTTTATTGTTAAACCAAATCGATGGTCGTATTCAGATGTGATGCCAACCAGGCGAACGACTGTTCGAAACAGCAACGCGCCACGGACGCCGGCCGGTGGGAGCAGTATCACGTTATGGGGGACATTCATCTGGGCTTCCATGTGATGTGCGGCAGCAATCGATGGCAACGTGACATCTGTGAACTACATGAACATTATTAGCGACAACACCTCCCTTATGCTTGATGTCTTCCCTAGCAGCGGTGGCATCTCCCAGCTCGATAACTGCGCGAGTCACAAGGCCAGAATAGTGCTGCAGTGGTTTAAGGAGCATCATAGTGAACGCATGCTGATGTCTTGGCCATCAAATTCGGCTTAGCTGAATCCGATGAAACCCTACAGCGACACTTTCGGGCGTCAGCTCTACGCCCACAAACTAACAGCTCGTAAACTACGGGAAGTGAGTGACCTGTGTGCGGGCATCTGGGGCCACAAACCTCTGGAAACGTATCATGTACTTGTCGAATGGCCGACCGCTGTAGCCGAGCGGTTCTAGACGCTTCAGTCCGGAACCGCGCTGCTGCTGGGGTCGCAAGTTCGAATCCTGCCTCGGGCATGGATGTTTGCGATGTAGTTAGGTTAGTTAGGTTTAAGTAGTTCTAAGTCTAGGGGACTGATGACCTCAGATGTTAAGTCCCATAGTGCTCAGAGCCATGTGAACCATTTTTGAACCTAACTAACCCAAGGACATCACACACATCCATGCCCGAGGCAGAATTCGAACCTGCGACCGTAGCAGTCGCGCGGTTCCGGACTGAAGCGCCTAGAATCGCTTGGCCACCGCGGCCGGCCTTGTCTAATCCATGGCACGCCTAATCACTGCAGAATTGCGTTCCAGAGGTGGCTCAACTTGGTTTTAAAAAATAAGTAATCTCGGATACTGATCATAAACAGGGGCATTATAACTGTGCATTTACGCAGTACCTCTTTCGACAGGAGCATGTGAAAGACAGTAAATCTTTACTGACAGTCTCAGAAATCTACAAGCACGAAAGACTTGAAAAGGTTCGACAAGAGCCTTCAAAAACAACAAAGCCCTACAGCGGTTTTTTTAATCAGTCTTTTGACTAGTTTTGATGTGGCCGACCTCGAACTCTTGTCTTCTAACAGCCTTTCCAGAAGCCGGGTATGCTGTGTATCGACCATGTACTTATCAGCTGCTCCCTGCGTTCGCAGATTAGATTGACGCTAATTCTATCAGGCCGTATCAAGCGAAACGACAGATTTTCCCCATGAAGTTAATCGGCTATTTGAAATTTGAAATTCGTGGTAAGGTTCTATGGAAGCAAACTGCTGAGGTCAGTGGTCCCTAGGTTTACACACTAATTAAACTAACTAAAACCAACTTGCGCTAAGTACAACACACAACCACACACACACACACACACACACACACACACACACACACACACACATGCCCGAGGGAGGACTCGAACCTCCGACGGGAGGAGCCACGCGTGCCGTGATAAGCCGCCCTAGACCGCGCGGCGAAGCTATTTGAAAAATCAACTGCCGCGCACATTGGAAACTTTATTTGATAAGTTCCTGAACAAGTCGGGGGCCTGGCATATTGCTTGTGTTTGGAGGACTTGGGTGTTTCAGCTGAATAATTTACTTTAATGATTCCTGAATTATGAAGTTTGATCTGGTAAACATTAAGATATATTGAAACAATAAGCAGTTCACTCAAAACACATTAACGTCGAGATTACATACAATATGAGAATGAATTTTCCATAAATAAAACAAAACAATGATCAGAAAAATGAATGATTATTAAGGTCACCATCAAGACGGAGCTGGACAATTATGGTTGGAAGGGTGTCTAGACGCATAAAATACACGATATGCGTTTTGAACCGTAATTTTAAAACTTTATAACTTCTTAAAAAAGAAGCATGTGAACCCAAAGAAGGCACACAATAAATAAAGGAAGGAACGGAAAGAATCATCACCAGACACGTGAACTCCAATGATTCAGACCGAAACGAAACATGAGTCGTTACGGGAAAAGATCCCTTTCGAAACAGAACTTAAATTGCAGAAAACATACATATTAGATTGTGAAGCACGTAGATCCATTTATGAAAACTGGTAGTGGAAAAACTATATGGCGATCACTGAAGGCGGGTGTGCGCATTGCAGATGCGGCCTTGCCGAGACTGCGGTTGAGATGGCTGCAGAGGAGTCACCGTGTGCTGTACTGCAGTGGCTGCTAACTTTGCTGGCCCGTGACCGCGACTGGTGCATCTGATCGACATCCTCTTAACCGTAAGTTCAAAATGACACTTCTGAAACTTGGCAGAAGGCCGAAGTCAAGAAAAACTGATGCAGGTACGGAATCCGAAACAGAAAGAGCGTCCGAATGTGAATCCGTAGTAGAATAACCTCTCCAAATTATGATAGCCTCCCTTCATATCTAGGAATGGCACCTGGCACAGCTTTCCTAGCCAATCCCAAAAAGGGCCTAAGTGTTCCTCTTATAAGGGATCTGGAAACCCTTCACAAGCTTCCACCATCACGTAAAATATGTGCCCACCAATGAGATTCGTGTTTACGGAAACGTATCTGAGTGTCTTCCCGTTCGCACTGATAGACTTATTTGTCGGAAATTTTGGAAATTTTGTAGACCGTTTCAGTGTCCCAATGGACAGGGCAGAGTCTGAAAATTTCGCACACTCACATTATGAATCACCTTGAAGAAAATGACTTATTGATACATAACCAACACGGATTCAGAAAATATCGTTCTTGTGCAACGCAGCTAGCTCTTTACTCCCATGAAGTAATGAGTGCTGCCGACAAGGGATCTCAGATCGATTCCATATTCCTAGATTTCCAGAAGGCTTTTGATACCGTTCCTCACAAGCGACTGTTAATCAAATTGCGTGCATATGGAGTATCGTCTCAGTTTTGTGACTGGATTCGTGATTTCGTCTCAGAGAGGTCACAGTTCGTAGTGATAGACGGTAAATCATCGAGTATAACAGAAGTGATATCTGCCGCTCTTCAGGGTAGTGTAATAGGCCCTCTGCTGTTCCTGACTTACATAAATGATCTAGGTGATAATTTGAGCAGCCCCCTTAGATTGTTTGCAGACGACACTGTAATTTACAGTCTAGTAAAATCATCTGACTATCAATTCCAATTACAAAATGATCTAGAGAGAATTTCTGTATGGTGCGAAAAGTGGCAATTGGCAATAAACAAAGAAAAGTGGGAGATCATCCACATGGGTACTAAAAGAAATCCGATAAATTTTGGGTATACGATAAATCGCACAAATCTAAGGGCTGTCAATACGACAAAATACCTAGGAATTACAATTACGAGCAACTTAAATTGGAAAGACCACACAGATAATATTGTGGGGAAGGCGAAACAAAGACTGTGCTTCGTTGGCAGAACACTTAGAAGATGCGAAAAACCCACTAAAGAGACAGCCTACATTACACTTGTCCGTCCACTGCTGGAATATTGCTGCGCGGTGTGGGATCCTTATCAGGTAGGATTGACGGAAGACATCGAAAAAGTGCAAAGAAAGGCAGCTCGTGTCGTGTTATCGCGCAATAGGGGTGAGAGTGTCACTGATATGGCACACGAGTTGGGGTGGCAGTCACTGAAACAAAGGCGGTCTTCTTTGCGGCGAGATCTATTTACGAAATTACCAACTTTCTCTTCCGAATGTGAAAATATTTTGTTGACACCCAATAAGAGAAATCAGAGCTCTAACGGAAAGATTTAGGTGTTCCTTTTTTCCACGCGCCATTCGAGAGTGGAATGGTAGAGAACTAGTATAAAAATGGTTCGACGAACCCTCTGCCAGGAACTTAAGTGTGAATTGCAGAGTAACCATGTAGATGTAGATGAGTATATACACTCCTGGAAATGGAAAAAAGAACACATTGACACCGGTGTGTCAGACCCACCATACTTGCTCCGGACACTGCGAGAGGGCTGTACAAGCAATGATCACACGCACGGCACAGCGGACACACCAGGAACCGCGGTGTTGGCCGTCGAATGGCGCTAGCTGCGCAGCATTTGTGCACCGCCGCCGTCAGTGTCAGCCAGTTTGCCGTGGCATACGGAGCTCCATCGCAGTCTTTAACACTGGTAGCATGCCGCGACAGCGTGGACGTGAACCGTATGTGCAGTTGACGGACTTTGAGCGAGGGCGTATAGTGGGCATGCGGGAGGCCGGGTGGACGTACCGCCGAATTGCTCAACACGTGGGGCGTCAGGTCTCCACAGTACATCGATGTTGTCGCCAGTGGTCGGCGGAAGGTGCACGTGCCCGTCGACCTGGGACCGGACCGCAGCGACGCACGGATGCACGCCAAGACCGTAGGATCCTACGCAGTGCCGTAGGGGACCGCACCGCCACTTCCCAGCAAATTAGGGACACTGTTGCTCCTGAGGTATCGGCGAGGACCATTCGCAACCGTCTCCATGAAGCTGGGCTACGGTCCCGCACACCGTTAGGCCGTCTTCCGCCCACGCCCCAACATCGTGCAGCCCGCCTCCAGTGGTGTCGCGACAGGCGTGAATGGAGCGACGAATGGAGACGTGTCGTCTTCAGCGATGAGAGTCGCTTCTGCCTTGGTGCCAATGATGGTCGTATGCGTGTTTGGCGCCGTGCAGGTGAGCGCCACAATCAGGACTGCATACGACCGAGGCACACAGGGCCAACACCCGGCATCATGGTGTGGGGAGCGATCTCCTACACTGGCCGTACACCACTGGTGATCGTCGAGGGGACACTGAATAGTGCACGGTACATCCAAACCGTCATCGAACCCATCGTTCTACCATTCCTAGACCGGCAAGGGAACTTGCTGTTCCAACAGGACAATGCACGTCCGCATGTATCCCGTGCCACCCAACGTGCTCTAGAAGGTGTAAGTCAACTACCCTGGCCAGCAAGATCTCCGGATCTGTCCCCCATTGAGCATGTTTGGGACTGGATGAAGCGTCGTCTCACGCGGTCTGCACGTCCAGCACGAACGCTGGTCCAACTGAGGCGCCAGGTGGAAATGGCATGGCAAGCCGTTCCACAGGACTACATCCAGCATCTCTACGATCGTCTCCATGGGAGAATAGCAGCCTGCATTGCTGCGAAAGGTTGATATACACTGTACTAGTGCCGACATTGTGCATGCTCTGTTGCCTGTGTCTATGTGCCTGTGGTTCTGTCAGTGTGATCATGTGATGTATCTGACCCCAGGAATGTGTCAATAAAGTTTCCCCTTCCTGGGACAATGAATTCACGGTGTTCTTATTTCAATTTCCAGGAGTGTACATAACTTGTGGAGACGATGTCTAGAGACAAAACACACCGGGACAACGGCAAGTAGACAGCTGAGGACCCCACGGAAGTTTGCCAACAAGTGCAGTTCTCACCCTTTCCACGACTGCTTTCCCGCTCTGCTGAGAAGGCGCCAGTCGACCGTTCCACCGATCATTATTCGAGGTACCTGCAGGATAATCACTGAAAGTCTTGCTCGGCTGCCCGTGCGGCCCGCTAACGTGGAACCTGCACCTGTTTTTGGGTGACGTGCAGCTCCTCAAGAGCGTGCGAAACGTTCCACTTGTTTCTGTCTCCGTAGAGTAGTTCCGTTGATCAACACCAAATAGGTTAAAGAGAAAAGCTTCTACAAGAATGAAATGTTAACATTAGATACAGAGAGATGATTTATTTACATTGCTGCAAGCTACGCCCTAACCGTTCATATAATGAGCTCGCAAAGCAAGTGAGCAGAAAAAAAAGAAAAAGTAAAATAAAAAAATAAAAAGTAAAACAAAATAAAATATCCGGAATCAGGAAGAGACTCTTTCATCCAAATAGGGCAAAATGTGAGCAGAGGGCCTGAAAGAGGACGCCGCCTCATATCCTTTTCGTGTCATAGTAACACTTGCACCCTACATCGTCAGTTATTTGTTCGTTGTCCTCCAATCGCTGTATTCCTCTACACTTTTTACCCTCTGCCGTTCCCTCTAGTACCTTGGAAGTTACTCCCTGATATCAAATTCTTCTCGGGTTTCCAGCCGTGTCAATTTGTCATCTGAGCACAATATTTCAGCGGTTCGCCTGGCCGCCATCATGAGGTGAGAAAAGCTACGCTGCTCTCGCCGATAACTAATTCCACTCGCAAATGACTGCACCTTTATATGCATGGAAGTACAACAGCGCATGCGCTAGATACAGTACGCACGCGCTCAATCATTCCTGCTGCCCCCTGGCGCAAAAAGAGTTGCAGCGCCTGCGGTGGTGAATACTGTTGAAAACGATATATCGTTACAAATGATTATTCACAGCCGGGCGATTCAGATGCCGTTGTTTCTTCATGTCTGATAAAATAGGATTCCACGTTTTACTTAGCTGGTATCCGTTATCACGATTAATGATATTATCTGCTAGTCTGATTTCGACAGATTCTTTTAAAACACAATCCCAGTACGAGAAGCATTTGCAACTATTTGCGCCTCATTGTATAGCATCCTGTGTCCCTTTGTAAGGCAATGCTCAGCCACCGCAAATTTATCTGGTTGTAATAATCGCGTATGGCGATGATGTTCAATACACCTGTCGTTGACGGTACGAATAGTTTGGCCAATGTAAATTTTCCCCGCACTCACACGGCATTTTGTGAACGCCAGACTTCCTAAAACCTAAATCATCTTTGACAGAGCCAAGAAGTGCTGGAATCTTAGCTGGCGGACGAAAAATACATCTGATCTCATATTTCTTCAAAAGTCTACCTATCCTGTCGGAATTCCCAGCATACGGAAGAAAAGCCAACGACCTAAAGGTGTCTTCAGAAAGTTCAGGTGGAGGTCCAAACTCAAAAGCACGTCGAATTTGTCGGTCCGTATAACCGTTATTATTAAACACGTCCTTAATATGTTGCAGCTCCTGTGGTAAATTTTCAGCATCCGAGACAGCATATGCTCGTTTAACAAACGCCCGAAGGACTCCTGTACGTTCAAAAGGTGGATGGCAACTGGTAGCATGTAAATATCTGTCGGTATGAGTCGGTTTCCTGTAAACACTGTGTCCAAGAGTTCCGTCTTCTTTTCTATAAACTAGTACATCCAAAAAAGGTAAATTTCCCTCCTTTTCAATTTCCATCGTCAATTTGATGTTCGGATGAAGACAATTAAAATGGTCCAATAACCAGTGCAAAGAGTCTATTCCATGTGGCCAAACAAGAAGCATACCGTCAACATATCTCAGAAAACTCGAAGGCTTCAAAAAAGATGTTTTCAGGGCCATATGCTCAAAGTCCTCCATAAAAAGGTTAGCGACTATGGGGGATAAAGGACTCCCCATAGGCACACTGCCGGTTTGTTCAAAATAATGAAAAACTCGATATGGAAATGGCGAAACTCTGCCGTCATGTACTGACGCCCACCTATTTTTTATTTGATGACAAATATTTTGAGCACTTCACATCGCTGACGCCCTTTGTATGTAGATCGAGCCTTTGGAGTTCCCTTTTCACAGTTTCTAGCTTTCCTACCACTTTCAAACTTCTGACATTCCACGCCCCGACCCGTAGAACGTTATCCTTTTGTTGATTATTCATTCTAATGGTCACCTATCTCTTGGCCAATGCCATCTCGGAGTCCGAATGGGGGACTAGTTCAGAATCTTTCGTCAATGGAGAGATCATCATGATACTTTCTCAATTTCTGGCTACATGTCCTATGGAAACACATTATGCGTCTTTAATCCAGTGGTTTCAATTGCCTTCTGAATCCTCCTGCCGTTGACCATTGCTGATTCTTCCTCCTTTTACGGGCAGTTTCCCACTCCAAGGACAAGAGAGTGCCCTGAACTTCTATTCGCTCCTCCGCCGTCCTTTACAAAGCCGTTGGCTGAATGAGGGTGGCTTTTTATGCATGAGGTGTGTAATCGCCGTTGCTGAGTACTGGAGATTCTTTTACTTGATTTATTTATTTACTTTACCTGATCAGATTAGGGATTTTAGCCAATATCTTACATCTGACAAGTGTTCCACACATACATTACGATCTTTTACATCATAGTAATATAAGAAATAACTATAATTTTAGTATGGCAGATAGTAATAACATGATATTAATATAATTAAAAATTATGTGAACATATGTAGAGAGAACGTGAATAATTAGCACTAATTAAGAACTCATAAAGTTACTACTAACAGAACCACTACTAATGCTTCTATTGCTGCAGCTATAATAATGGTCATACTAATAACAATAATGGTGATATGGGCAGATATAATTTACTTATAGGTGTACAAAGGCTGTTTCTGACACACTGAGGTCTGAGGGACATCACCAGAAGAAGCGCACTGATCCAGTTTCTAACCCACTCGCCAGTTAACCAGAGCATCTGACAATCTCTTCTGCGTGTCCATTCCTCAGGTCACACGATATCGGTTCATTTTAGTAATGGCGACGTTCCATTTAATTATAATTTTCTACTGTATTAAGGTAAATATGATTATTTATGTTGTTAGCACTACAAAATTTTAATATCAAAACGCTTCCCTCAGTATCTTATTAACATGTTTAGCATAAATGAAGAACCGGCACTCTTTAGGGTCTCCTTTTATGTTATTAATCACTGAATTATGCAGCCAGTTAATCTTCAGCCTAAAGAACGAATATATTAAGTGTTAATGGGACAATGAAGCGTGTTACCATGAGAGGTGGCATGAGCCCCCTCTCATATTTCTATCTTACGATTCTCCTCTCTAGTTGCATGCGGTGGAGGTTCCGTTGTTCCTTCACACGCGGACTTCCCATGTAGCGTCTCTCGCCACCCGGGTGGTCCAGTGACAGGCGGGCTCTTCTCACTATGAAAGGGTAGGCTGACAGGTGTGGGGGCCGAGTGAATACTCTCCGGACGCCGACATTGTCAGGAGACGCGGCCGCGAAAGCCGGAAGTGGCGGCTGGGCTGGTGGTTCCGTTGCTTCGCAGAAGCTTAGCGAAAACACTTTCTGGCGGGCTACCAGCGAGGCGTGGGAATGACTTATGTACCCAGGCAGCTGGGGCGGGAAAATTACCGCGCTTTCTGCAAAATAGGAACTGTGATTGGCTTGCTAAGGGCATAGCTCCGTGACGGGGCAAAATCAGCACAGAAATTGGCGCCAAGAATCTCCATTGGTGGAATGGTAGTGCTCCGGCAATGGAGTGGAATTTCCGCCGGTTTTGGTGTTGCTGATTGGAACGTAACCACGACCACTGTCGTGGGGGCGGGAAGGTTGTGTGTTCGGCCTGTACGGGTGCTCTGGTGTAGTCGGCAGTCACCTTTCGGTCGAGGACGTTGAAGCAGCCAGCCCTCGCCTGCGGTACGCCAGATCGTGTTCTGGGAGATAAGAAGACTGTTGGTAATGTACATCCGCAGCACCGGCAGATAGGGATTTTCCTAGGTGATAATCAGAGCTCAGCAGAGCGCGCCTGTTCATCCTTTTCTAACTTTGTTCAGTTTCGAGTAACAGCAATTACCATTGGGTTAGCTGTGTGTCTCTCTTGAGATTTGAGTGGAAAGGAATTGGCTCCACATACCACTTCGTCTTAAACCTCACGATCTAAGTTAGGGACAACTTCACCTTTATAGTGTTTGTATGAATCTCCAATTTTAGCCAATTTGATGTTTTATAAATTTGCTGTGTTTCTTTTACTATTCTGTGTTTAATCTTAATAAATCATATTGTTAGTTTGAACAGAACTTTCATTCTGTTAATCAATAGAGCAACCCTATCATTCCTCACTATGCTAATGAAACCTTTGTTTATTTAACTTATGTATCAAATTAAATTACTGCAGGTGCCAAACTCTCTTCTACTCCACTAGCAGGGTTGATTAGAGTCAGTTCGCGTATTTTTTTTATCCTTGTGCAACAGCAAAAGTCGGAGTTAGAATAGGGGGGGCTTAGAGCATGATTTACACATGTGGATTCTAGTAGAATTTAGTGATAAATACACTACTAGCCCCGGCACCTCGCATAATATGGCGACCCTTGGCCTCGGATCTTTCCTGTGAATCTCTGATAAACAAACAGGATTCTTAGTAGGAACATTCAATTTTTTTTCTCTCTATTTTTTAATGATTAATACCCAAGTTTTTTTTGGTAGTTCCGCGTTTAGTTTTAAGTAGCGGCGCATGACTACAGTTTTTGTTTTCAGTGTATATATTTTTTGTTCATTGTTTTTTTTGTGTTTCGCTGATGTGGTGTCTGTACCGCATCGCACTTTGTCGGATTTGTGTGCGGTTTCTGTACCACATCAAATTGTGTTTGTGATTACAGCGTTGGAACGGCGTTGTTGAAATTTTATGTCTATGTGAAAAAATATTGGGAGTAGATGATTTTATTGTGAATTTTAGATAAATTTTGTTTCTCATGAATGATCACGAGAAGTAAGGCACGACTATTATCGATCGAAGCTAAAACAAAAGAGGATAGAATAATGGATAAGGGGCAGTTTACTGACGAGGATAGGTTCAGAGATGAGATGGGCACATTTTTAGCAGGACAGGACGGCAGGTTCATTGATGAGGAAGGTGATTTGGACGCGATCTTAGAGCAACGTCGCCGCCGTGATTATGAGAGTGAGGTAGAGGATGAAACAGAGACAGGCACACAGGTCGAGACGGTAGTAGAGGTTTATAATCAAACGAACGAGAGCAGACAGGGGCCAGCTCGGCCACGTCAGAGCTCTAGCGCCCAGGTGTCCAGAGTTACATCACCCATGTGTGACGAGGATCAAAATGATGACATTAACCCAATACTGAGCTTCCTACGATCAATGAAAGAAGAAGCTGAAGAACAGCGTAAGAAGGAGAAAGAAGAAGCTGACGAACAGCGTAAGAAGGAGAAAGAAGAAGCTGAAGAACAGCGTAAGAAGGAGAAAGAAGAAGCTGACGAACAGCGTAAGAAGGAGAAAGAAGAAGCTGACGAACAGCGTAAGAAGGACACGGAGGCAATAATTTCGCATATAGGGGAAATTCGTGGGGAATTAATAACAATAAAGAAAGAATGTAGAGAAGCAAAACAAATGTCAATGGCTGCACAAAAAGTAGCAGGCCTGGCCAAAACAACAGCAATAGGGGCAATGAAAGTCGCGGAAGCAACTTCTAAACTCGCAGGGCGCTTGCGACGTACAACACAATCCCACTCAAAATCCCTAGCATTCTTAAAAACTCAAGGTAATATTGCGGTTACGAACATCACGAAACGAATGAAAGAAGTAGTGAGTCGGATAGCGAAACTAGAGCGAAACGGGCACACGAGCACTGCGCGTTCGGATACCAATGATGGAGTACACAGGAGTGTGTCTCCGAGGAAAAGCCCGCCGTGCTCTAGCCCAGTGACAGAGTGCGGAACTAATAATGCACACGCAGAAACAGCGAGTAATAGCTCCAATAATTATAGCCCACCTAGGAGAGTGAATTCTGAGAGCCACTTCCACTGTGATACAGAGGTAGCACATCACAGTTATCAGCAAGATAGAACAGGACACTCAGCAGACGTGCAAGTATCGGAAACGAGTGACAACACCAGTGCGAGGATCAGACAGGATTTTGATCACAATCACTTCCTGTCGATACTAAAATTCCAGAAGTTCAGAGATAATGGAGGGTCGATGCATCCGAAGAGCTGGGTGACGCAGTTCACTAATTCATTACCGTCATCATGGCCAACCCACGCAAAATTAGAATTCATGTGTGGACACATCGAAGGCCAAGCCGCGGAAAAGATGCGGGGTGTGGCAGCGACGTGTCGGACCTATCAGGAATTTGTTGGTGCATTCCTGCGTACCTACTGGTCAAAGGAAACGCAAGACAGGATTAAAGAGGAAATAATATTTTGTCCTGAACTGGAAGTGTCCGGGCATAGGAACGCAACCAAATTTTTTGATGATTTACTCAAGAAGAATCAGTTTTTAGATAGTCCATATAGCAACGGAGAAATCATTAAATTTTGCTTTTCCAAATTGCCTATTAGGTATCAACAGACACTTGTCGGGAAGTGTGGATCTGACATAGAAGCATTCAAGAGTCTATTGCGCGAACTCGAAGTAGTCTTCGATAAACAAGACGCAAAGGACAGGAAGAAGGCGCAAAATAACAAATACCACGGGCCAGCAAGGGCAGACGACAACAGATCGCATAATCGCGCTCGTCGGTTAGGAAACCGGGGTTACGGAAATCAAGGTTACGCAAGTCAAGGTTATGGAAACCAGAGACACGGAAACGAGAACGTTAGGGAACAAGGTCAATCTAGACAAGGAATCTGGGACAGGAGGAATGACGAACGGCAAAGCGACCGTAATTGGAGAGAGCGAAATCAAGGACAACAGGAGAACCGGGAGATAGAAATTAGACCTCCAAATCCTAATACACGTCAGAGGAGGGGGAGTCTAAGAAGGGATTGACGCTAGTCCATAGGACTCCACCACTTCTCTCACACAAAGAAGTTCGTGGAATAGTAGTAGTGTAAGAAATGTACATAGTAGAATAGGAAAAGATATGAACCTTTTTTTTCGGGGAACAATAACCGTTGCATTAATAGATTAAGATTGCTAAAGTGTTAACACGCTGCGTTGTCTTGCATAAGAATTTACTGCTGCTATCCTCTTTTTGTTTATGTTTGCGATCTCCAATGTCGATGGAGTAGGAGACACTACCTTTCCATGAGCAATGTTTTAGTCCTTTCCTATCTGGTGTCCATGTTAAGGGATAAGGATGAGTGACGAGACGTCGCACAAACGGGCGCATACAAGAACGTGCTCTTAGAAGCGTTCTGAGAGGTCGTGATACGCTCCATAGCGGCCACAACCAGTTCGTGAGACGTTCATACCAATGCTTGCAGGCACGCGTCAGTGCACTGCACGATTGTGGTATATTGCGCGATTTCGAGGGTGAATATGGGCAGTATAGTTTTTGCAGAGCTGCGCCGGTATCGTTGTCTTGCAAGTCGGGGTGAACCTGTGAGCATTTGACTCTAATGGTGCCCTAGACGAGAGAAATGAGGGCATAAAAGCCTACCATGCTAATGTGCTGGTTGGGGATTTAGCGTGCTGCTCGTTTTTGTCACAGATGAATCACCAAGGAATTGTACTTGGATATTCGTGACATACTGTGTAGCTGGCGTGTGTTGGGTGTCTGAATCCTCAACAGGAACCAGTCCTGGCTTGGTCATATTACATTGCTTCTGGAAAGGTGTACTTTGATCACGAAAACCGCTTCACATAGAGAAGGAAGTTGCAACTATAAATTTATTGTCGTGTATAGCCATGGCTAACCCAGTCTCTGGAGTTTCAGTGAGGCGTAATGAAAACTCGGAGGTCATGTCGTACGGCGCGCACATCACTGTCGTCAATAGCGGCGAGCAGCAAGACATCTCAGCGTAACAGGAACTATGTAAGGGTATTGTATAAGGTAAATAAAAAAAATAAATAAATAAATAAATAAATAAATAAATAAAATAAAATAAATAAATAAATAAATAAAAGGGAAAGTACGATACTAGGATAAGTTAAACTGTAGGATTTAACAATAACTAGATTAATATTGTGGGGGTTTTCTACCACAAGTGTGGCGCGCGCCTGTTGAGTTGCTATTTTTCAGGTCACCAAACCACAGACCCGAGATGGAGGGACGACGGGCGAGCGAAAGTAGCGTAGTTGCATGTTCTTTATAGCACAGTAAAACTTAGACCTGCATAACAACATAATTTAATTAAAAGACGTAGAATGTAGATCGTTGGGATATGGTAGTTAATTCTTGAAGCATGTCTACTGTCGATCTATATAATTAATAGTAATATTAGTGCGGGCCCGCACATTTAGTTGTTCATCCATTATAAAGCATCAGTTATCACACACCATGTACATACTGAGATCAGTCTCTACACATATATCAAAATAAATTATTTCCATGTCTAGATTAGATGTTATAATGATTGCCATAGATTAATAACTATAAAAGTGAAATAAGAGTGTCTGAAATGACAGACCATCAATGTATCACTATGTAAATTTATTATAACATAGAAGGTCATGGGAAAAAGTTAGGCTTAAGATTTTTGTCAGAACTGTGCAGATGACGGGTATCGTGGCAATGCAGAGGCCAGCCAGCGCAAAAACAAGAGGTCTTGGGCTACCTGCTAGAGGGCGAGCGTCCCGTCCTACACGCTGACAGTCACCCGGCTGCCTACCTGAGGGATTACACGCAACCCTCGCCCCGCCACAAGCGAAAGTGGGGCTGGCCGTTGACCCTGACACGCGACAGCCTGCTAGCTCTCCGGACGCGGCAGCCGCTTGGAGGGATTCCCTGCGGCAGACCACGTTGTCGTGAGTACACGAAGAAGATCACATATCGTGTCAGAACCTGCGCCTCATGTGCCTCAGGACAGAAAGGGACGCTCTATACTCACCTGTTTGGGTTTTTACAACTCACTAGCATTGGCCGATCTGCATACACAAAGCAGCATCGTGCCACACTAACAAATGTATGGTCTCATGTCTTACTTCTCCTCTCTATTAGAGAGCAGTTTTTAACAATAGTCGCTCCTAGTTCGATCCTGTATGGATGACCTCACACACTTGTGGAGTCACTCCACGTGCCATCATCCCTCGTCGAACTGCAATATTGGGAAACGTAAAGTTCTGTCCAGCGAGAGAAGAGACCTAGACTAGTGATGTATCCCAACAAGGAGATCTCAGAGACAATTAATCGACGTGAGGAGAACCTATCACTGTGTCTTCCTACCGTACTGCCGTGATCATATGCGTGGGTCTGACTACAATCTCAACAGCGTACTGCAGACACTCCAGAACTCCCTATTGCTGTTGCCACAACGTAGCAACTACACCCGACGTTTAGCCTTATGTGATGTCAGTACGGTGGAATTTGTGAAGTGCCACGGATATTTCTAACAATGTGATTTAGTGCCTCATTCTCAGCACAGTCGTGAACTTTGTGCAATGTGCACGCACAATTTGATGCCCCATGAACCTTGTTTTTTTTTTGTTTTTCTTAAATTTCTTTCTCTTATGTTGTTTCTGTAATGTATGTTATACCTTGTATGCGTTTGTGTTTTACACTGTAATTCTTATTACAGATTACTGTATTGTTCTCCACATCATGTTTTTTTTGTATTTTGTGTTTATTGTTGTGTGTATGCTAACAGTGTGCCTGAAGTCCCCATAAACTGAAGCAGATACCACCACTGTCATTGTGAATGGACCATCAGTTCAGGGAACATTTTGTAAAGGTTATTCTTGCTGCAGGGAGACAGAATGAATCGGAGGTTGTAACTAGATTCGGAAAACTCACAAAGAGATTGTTAACTTAAATATTACCATGTGTGAGTGAGGTCAGGTTAGTTTAATGATTAAAATTGTTGTAACATCTTGGGCATTTAATTGCGGAGCACTCCAACTCTGATTGTAAAGAATAAACTGCTCCATATTTGGCTCAGATGCCCGGGCCATGTTTAGAGCGTGAATGTCTGCGTGAATCGGTGTTTGGAAGGGGCTCCCTGGGTATGGATGTGTGATGTGAGTGTTAGTGTTCCATATTAAGAAGGTGAAGTTGGCTACATCATAAACAATCCTCCCTCTATGAGCTGCATTTTTCAGTTGCAGTGATTTTCTTTATAGAGTGCGGCATGTGGAGTCACTTTGTAAGATTGTTCTTGGGCGATTGACTCACTACCTTGCTCCTAAGTGAGCCAACCGCTCACCAATTACAATCTAAAATGGCGTAGGGGCAATGAGAGGTGGCATGAGCCCCCTCTCATATTTCTATCTTACGATTCTCCTCTCTAGTTGCATGCGGTGGAGGTTCCGTTGTTCCTTCACACGCGGACTTCCCATGTAGCGTCTCTCGCCACCCGGGTGGTCCAGTGACAGGCGGGCTCTTCTCACTATGAAAGGGTAGGCTGACAGGTGTGGGGGCCGAGTGAATACTCTCCGGACGCCGACATTGTCAGGAGACGCGGCCGCGAAAGCCGGAAGTGGCGGCTGGGCTGGTGGTTCCGTTGCTTCGCAGAAGCTTAGCGAAAACACTTTCTGGCGGGCTACCAGCGAGGCGTGGGAATGACTTATGTACCCAGGCAGCTGGGGCGGGAAAATTACCGCGCTTTCTGCAAAATAGGAACTGTGATTGGCTTGCTAAGGGCATAGCTCCGTGACGGGGCAAAATCAGCACAGAAATTGGCGCCAAGAATCTCCATTGGTGGAATGGTAGTGCTCCGGCAATGGAGTGGAATTTCCGCCGGTTTTGGTGTTGCTGATTGGAACGTAACCACGACCACTGTCGTGGGGGCGGGAAGGTTGTGTGTTCGGCCTGTACGGGTGCTCTGGTGTAGTCGGCAGTCGCCTTTCGGTCGAGGACGTTGAAGCAGCCAGCCCTCGCCTGCGGTACGCCAGATCGTGTTCTGGGAGATAAGAAGACTGTTGGTAATGTACATCCGCAGCACCGGCAGATAGGGATTTTCCTAGGTGATAATCAGAGCTCAGCAGAGCGCGCCTGTTCATCCTTTTCTAACTTTGTTCAGTTTCGAGTAACAGCAATTACCATTGGGTTAGCTGTGTGTCTCTCTTGAGATTTGAGTGGAAAGGAATTGGCTCCACATACCACTTCGTCTTAAACCTCACGATCTAAGTTAGGGACAACTTCACCTTTATAGTGTTTGTATGAATCTCCAATTTTAGCCAATTTGATGTTTTATAAATTTGCTGTGTTTCTTTTACTATTCTGTGTTTAATCTTAATAAATCATATTGTTAGTTTGAACAGAACTTTCATTCTGTTAATCAATAGAGCAACCCTATCATTCCTCACTATGCTAATGAAACCTTTGTTTATTTAACTTATGTATCAAATTAAATTACTGCAGGTGCCAAACTCTCTTCTACTCCACTAGCAGGGTTGATTAGAGTCAGTTCGCGTATTTTTTTTATCCTTGTGCAACAGCAAAAGTCGGAGTTAGAATAGGGGGGGCTTAGAGCATGATTTACACATGTGGATTCTAGTAGAATTTAGTGATAAATACACTACTAGCCCCGGCACCTCGCAACCACTGTAACATAGAGCTCTTGCGACACCAAATGATGTAACGAGCACAGCTACAAAGCAATCAACGTAAGTTGAGAACAGGGGTTGATTCGCGGAAGCGTTGTAGCAAATACGTCTGAAAAGATAGCATTTTGACGGACTCTTGGTGCTCGCTTTCTATTCGGACTACGAGGATGAGGCAAAAAGTTTTTCATTTAGTCCGGACCAGCGGCCATTTGTATAGCCATTCGAACACTTTTACTGTAGTTACGTTATGGTATATTAAGCAAAGTTTGCACGACGAACCAGAGCTGACGTCCATGCAAATCGCGCAAATCGGTTAATTCCTTCACACAATATCGGTTCATTTACGTAATCACGATGTTCGATTTAATTGTAATTATCGACTGTGTTAAGGAAAATATGTTTACTTATGTTGTTAGCACTACAAAATTTTAATATCAAAACGCTTCCCTCGGTATATTATTAACATGTTTAACATAAATGAAGAACCGGCGCTGTTTAGGGTCTCCTTTTAAGTTATTAATCACTGAATTATGCAGCCGGTTAAACTTCAGCCTAAAGAACGAATATATTAAGTGTTAATGGGGCAATGAAGCGTGTTATCACTGTAACATGGAGCTCTTGCGACACCAAATGAAGTGACGAGCACAGCTACAAAGCAATCAACGTAAGTTGAGATCAGGAGGTGATTCGCGGAAGCGTTGTAGCAAATATGTCTGAAAAGATAGCATTTTGACGGACTCTTGGTGCTCGAATTCTATTCGGACTACGAGAATGAGGTAACAAGTTTTTCATTTAGTCCGGACAGCTGCCATTTGTATAGCCATTCGAACACTGTGTTACTGTAGTTAAGTTATGGTATATTAAGCAAAGTTTGCACGACGAACCAGAGCTAACGCCCATACAAATCGTGCAAATAGATTAATTCCTTAATCTAAAAGATTTTTATTGGACACTATTTGGACCCGCACCGGTCACATTTAACGCACAAAAACGGTCACCCTAATTCGAATTTTACATGCGAAGAGAGTCATCCTTAAATAACTCCGGGCAGGAGTTTGGATTTTACGTGCAAAAAACGTTTTTCTGGGAGGTTTTAGAATCGCGCTGGTCCTATAGCTTCAGTTTGTACGAATCTGTTCAAACTTTGGACGAAGGTAGATACATGGATAAAGACAAACTGAAACTTTTTAGCCAATAATTTTTATCCGTCATGGAGATACGATGGTTTGAAGCTGAGCTCAATGTAGCACGTAAAATTCGTTCTTACGATAGCTGAATCCGTGGACAATGTGAGATCTTTACGCGCTTCACTTCTATGTTTTACACTTGTGCGAATGGGTTCCAGTTTTGTAAAAAGTAAACAAATACACGTTGTTAATGGCCGCCCTTTTGTTTTCTGAAAGCTTGCCCGATGTCATGAAATAAGCATCATGGTTCGGCAATCAATAAATAAACCTACACCTACATCTACATCTACATACATACTCCGCAATCCACCATACGGTGTGTGGCGGAGCGTACCTCGTACCACAACTAGCATCTTCTCCCCCTGTTCCACTCCCAAACAGAACGAGGGAAAAATGACTGTCTATATGCCTCTATACGAGCCCTAGTCTCTCTTATCTTATCTTTGTAGTCTTTCCGCGAAATATAAGTTGGCGGCAGTAAAATTGTACTGCAGTCAGCCTCAAATGCTGGTTCTCTAAATTTCCTCATTAGCGATTCACGAAAACAACGCCTCCTTTCCTCCAGAGACTCCCACCCGAGTTCCTGAAGTATTTCCGTAACACTCACGTGATGATCAAACCTACCAGTAACAAATCTAACAGCCTGCCTCTGAATTGCTTCTATGTCCTCCCTCAATCCGACCTGATAGGTATCCCAAACGCTCGAGCAGTACTCAAAAATAGGTCGTATCAGTGTTTTATGAGCGGTCTCCTTCACAGATGAACCACATCTTCCCAAAATTCTACCAATGAACCGAAGACGGCTATCCGCCTTTCCCACAACTGCCATTACCTGCTTGTCCCACTTCATATCGCTCTGCAACGTTGCGCCCAAATATTTAATCGACGTGACTGTGTCAAGCGCTACACTACTAATGGAGTATTAAAACACTATGGGATTCTTTTTCCTATTCATCTGCATTAATTTACATTTATCTATATTTAGAGTTAGCTGCCATTCTTTACACCAATCACAAATCCTGTCCAAATCATCTTGTATCCTCCTACGGTCACTCAACGACTGCACCTTCCCGAACACCACAGCATCATCAGCAAACAGCCACACATTGCTATCCACCCTATCCAAAAGATCATTTATGTAGATAGAAAACAACAGCGGACCTACCACACTTCCTGGGGCACTCCAGATGATACCCTCACCTCGCATGAACACTCACCATCGAGGACAACGTACTGGGTTCTATTACTTAAGATGTCTTCGATCCACTCACATACTTGGAAACCAATCCCATAAGCTCGTACCTTAGTTAGGAGTCTGCAATGGGGCACCGAGTCAAACGCTTTCCAGAAGTCAAGGAATATGGCATCCGTCTGATACCCTCCAACCATGGTTCGCAAGATATCACGTGAAAAAAGAGCGAGTTGCGTTTCGCAGGAGCGATGCTTTCTAAAGCCGTGCTGATGCATGGACAGCAACTTCTCTCTCTCAAGGAAATTCATTATATTCGAACTGAGAATATGTTCGAGAATGCTTCAACAAACCGATGTTAAGGATATTGGTCTGTAATTTTGAGGATCCGTCCTTCTACCCTTCTTATATACAGGCGTCACCTGCGCTTTTTTCCAGTCGCTCGGGACTTTACGTTGGGCAAGAGATTCGTGATAAATGCAAGCTAAGTAAGGAGCCAATGAGGTAGAGTACTCTCTGTAAAACCTAACTGGAATCCCATCAGGACCTAGCGATTTATTTATTTTCAACCCATTCAGCTGCTTCACAACCCCAGGGATATCTATCATTATGTCCTCCATACGGGAATCTGTACGAGACTCAAACGCCGGTATGTTTGTACGATCCTCCTGCGTGAAAGATTTCTCAAATGCTAAATTCAAAATTTCAGCTTTCATTTTACTGTCTTCCGTTGCCAGGCCAGACTGATCAGTGAGTCACTGGATGGAACTGTTCGACCCGCTTACCGATTTTACGTAAGACCAGAATTTCCTTGGTCTTTCAGCAAGATCTTTGGCTGCTGAAATGTAGGGTTTCGCAGGGATCGAATGAAGGGTAGAGCCACGAGTCGTAACACAACTGAAATGTAACGTCCACTGTTTAAAGTGCCGTCAGTGCGAACTAGAAGTGACCGATACGTGTAACCAATGCCGGCCGCGGTGGTTTCGCGGTTCTAGGCCATCAGTCCGGAACCGCGCAACTGGTACGGTCGCAGGTTCGAATCCTGCCTCGGGCATGGATGTGTGGGATGTCCTTAGGTTAGTTAGGTTTAAGTAGTTCTAAGTTCTAGGGGACTGATGACCACAGATGTTAAGTCCCATAGTGCTCAGAGCCATTAGAACCATTTTTTTGTAACCAATGGCACCCCATACCATCACGCCGGGTGATACGCCAGTATGGCGATGACGAATACACGCTTCCAATGTGCGTTCAACGCGATGTCGCCAAACACGGATGCGACCATCGTGATGCTGTAAACAGAACCTGGATTCATCCGAAAAAATGACGTTTTGCCATTCGTGCACCCAGGTTCGTCGTTTACACCATCGCAGGCGCTCCTGTCTGTGAAGCAGCGTCAAGGGTAACCACAGCCACGGTCTCCGAGCTGATAGTCCATGATGCTGCAAACGTCGTCGAACTGTTGGTGCAGATGGTTGTTGTCTTGCAAACGTCCCCATCTGTTGACTCAGGGATCGAGACGTGGCTGCACCATCCGTTACAGCCATGCGGATAAGATGCCTGTCATCTAGACTACTACTGTTACGAGGCCGTTGGGATCCAGCACGGCGTTCCGTATTACTCTCCTGAACCCACCGATTCCATATTCTGCTAACAGTCATAGGATCTCGACCAACGCGAGGAAGTAAGGAACGAATGCAGTAGAGTACTCTCTGTAAAACCGAATTGGAATCCCATCAGGACCTGGCGATTAATTTATTTTCAACCCATTCAGCTGCTTCACAACCCCAGGGATGTCTATCACTATGTCCTCCATACGGGAATCTGTAAGAGACTCAAACGGCGGTATGTATGTACGATCCTCCTGCGTGAAAGATTTCTCAAATGCTAAATTCAAAATTTCAGCTTCCGTTTTGCTGTCTTCCGTTGCCAGGCCAGACTGATCAGTGAGTGATTGGATGGAAGCCTTCGACCCGGTTACCGATTTTACGTAAGACCAGAATTTCGTTGGGTTTTCAGCAAGATCTTTTGCTAAGGTATGACAGTGGTAGTGGTTGTATGCTTCGCTTTTTACAGCAGCACGAATCTCTACTAACTTTTGCCTGTCTCCTTCTCCCGATCTTTCTTGTAAAGCGAGTGCAACTGTCTTTGCTTCCTGAGCATTCTCCGAATTGCGCTCTTAAACCACGGTGGGTCTTTTCCGATACTGTCGTCATCCGTGTCAACAAAAATCTGCATCGGTTGCAAAGCTATGGCAGTCGAATGTCAAAATTATGGTAGAGTAAAAGTTGGAATACTATATGAAAAATGCTCCTATTGTAGCACAAAAGAGGCGAATATGTCCTGGCCAGAGACAGGGATGTAAAACAAGGGTACTAACTTTTCGACTTATCTGACAGCTTCAAAGAAATTTGAATCAAGATATCTTGACATATTCGTGCTTTCTTACGAGTTAACACTACTTTCCCATCGCAGTGAATTCTCTCAGACTCATATCCTGCCCGTTCGGATTTGGGGATTATAATAGGCTCAAGGTATTCCTGCTTGTCGTGAGAGGCGATTAGAAGGAGTCTCCCACTTTTCGACCCAATAAATTCTGTCCTCCTTTTAGGGTATAACTACATACTTTCCAAACACTACAGAAGTGCAGGCCATTTGGGGAAGGACGTCTTTAGGTGGTGCACCAGATTTCCATTGTGCGATTTAATCTGCTGCACCTCTTATTGTCGTGGATCTGCTGCTCCACCATCAAATCAGCTATTTGGGAGAGGACACCTTCTGCGGTACGTCATCTCGTTGTGTTGCCCACTGTCCTCTTTCGCCCCGATCACAATATTGGACTTCTCCGCACCCAACATGTAACATAGTAGCCAGTCTGTCGTGGTGGGGCCATCGTGTACTCATTTGGTGGTAGCCCCCTGAAAAACGCAGGGATCACACTGCTGATGCCTGAGCTCCAAACTCCCCACGTATGCCACAGAGTAGGTGCCAGTCTTCTTGAGGCATCAGGACTCCTGACAACGGCCATCGCGCCAGTTGGCCCTTGCTGTGGCGCCCATTGGGAGAGCCCCTGATCGGAGTAGGTGGTATTAGAGGAGATGACCAGCGATGGAGCGGACCAAGTCATCTTTTTCTGGTGACTGAGTGGCCCCGGCAGTCTCTGAGAGAGGAAATGCTAAGGAATATGACCCCAAATAGTTTACCTTCCTAGCCACACCATGGGAGGAATGTAGAACTATGGAAAAAGGAGAACCTTATTCGCCAAGGTATTATTCTGTTGGAACAGATGGGGACTCCTTTCTCGTTACAAAGCCTCTATTTTTTTGTCAAATTCCTAGAGGACAATTTTGGCGCAGTGCCTGTGCTGTCCAAAATGAGAAATTTGGCAGTCCTCATTCAGACAGCACCCCAGCCCAGTCCCAGGCAGTGCTCGCCTGTGACCAGCTGGGTGATATTCCCATTTCCATCACCCTTCTTAGAAGCCTCAGCACTGTCCAGGGGATTATTTTCCATCGCAACCTTCTCTTGCAGTCTGACGACGAGCTCCATGTTAATTTAGAACATAGGGTATTCACTTCACCCGGCGCATTTATAGGGGACCAAAAGACAGTAGCATTGCTACCGGTGCCTTCATCTTGGCCTTTGAGGGTGATTCATTGCCCGGAAAGGACAATGTGATGGTATACCGGTAACACATAAAACCATACATCCCTTCCCCCCAATGGGAGACTTTAAGTGCTGGAAATTTAGGCACATGTTTTCGCCCTGCAATTCCAGTGCCACATGTCGCGACTGCAGATATCCCCTGCATCCGAATATTCCATGTGTAACTCCTCCCACCTCTGTCATCTGTGGAGAACACCACTCCCCCTGCTCACCAGACTGCACAGTTCTCCAAAAGTAGCGGGAAATTATAGGTACAAGACCCTGGACCAGCTGAGCCAGCCGGAGCGGCCGAGCTGTTCTAGGCGCTTCAGTCTGGAACCGCGCGACCGTTACGGTCGCAGGTTCGAATCCTGCCTCGGGCATGGATGTGTGTGATGTCCTTAGGTTAGTTAGGTTTAAGTAGTTCTAAGTTCTAGGGGACTGATGACCTCTGGTGTTAAGTCCCATAGTGCTCAGAGCCATTTGAACCAGCCAACTTAGCATGAGGCTCAACAGATATTTGAATGGTTGCACCCCATCCACTTGACATCTACGCATGCTACAGCCACGTCGACATCATCCTCACCACCAACAGCGCTTCGTCGCCTCTGCCTCATACACTGGGCTCTCAGGGGCACCCTATTACATACCCTCCCCTCCCTTGTGGTTGGGGCACTTCTTCTTCCATTGCTTCCAAAACTTCTACTTCGTGGCAATGCCTCCCCAAATGCCAGGGCCAACGGTCAGCACATCCCAGCTGTGGCTCCTCTCACATGGAAGAGGTCACTCAGGACTCTCCCTTCCAACGTCTCCACCACTGCAAAAGAAGACACTCGTCAGTGGCTGAAGGAGCCAGAAGCTACTGGATGAAGAGTTTCATGGTCTTCTTCTGTGCCTGAAGCTACTTTCGAGAATTCTTCTCAGCAAGCCCCTAAAAAGTTGCATGAGAGAAAGCAAATGAGGAAGAAGTCTGCTAAGAAACAGGACACTCTGGTGACCCCAACACCACCATTCTCTAACTGCTATATGTCTGAGGATGAGGTGGAGATTTTAGTGTCCCCTGAGGATCTAGATCTTGCCGACACTTCAGATGGAATGGTCCTGAATATCAGCACTCAACTGGTGGCGGCAGGTGATCCTGAGGTGTAAACTGCTTCTTTGATCCCCTCAGGCCTTCCCAGACAACTGACAGTGTCATCCTCCAGTGGAACTACCGCAGTTTTTTCTCCTACGTAGCTGAGTTATGACAGCTTTTAAGCATTACACCTGCTTTTTGTGTTACCCTACAGACAACCAGGATCCCTGTGATGTGGACCACACCCTTTGTGGCTATCAGGTGTACTACAAAAACCGTACTGACTGTGACAGATTGTCAGATGGAGTCCATAACTGTGTCCTTACCTCTGTCTGTAGCCAACCATTGTCACCTGTAGAAGCTGTGGCACAGTTCTACAAAAGTAGCGGGAAATTATGGAGTACAAGACCCTGGATCAGCTGACTTAGCATGAGGCTCAACAGATATTTGAATGGTTGCACCCCATTCACTTGACATCCATGCATGCTACGGCCATGTCGACATCATCCTCACTGGCAACAGAGCTTCGTCGCCTCTGCCTCCTATACTGGACCCTCAGGGCCGCCCTATTACATACCCTCACCTCTCTTGTGGTGAGGATAACACAGGAAATTACCACCTGTAACATCTACCATCCTCCAGATGATGAAGTGCTGCACTATGTATTGGCTGCACTCATTTCCCAGCTCTCCCATCTTTTCTACTTCTGTCAGATTTTAACGCTCATAATCTTTTGTGGGGTGGAACCAGGCTTACTGGGCATGATAAAGATGTTGAGAATCTGCTAACTCAATTCGATGTTTGTCTCCTAAATACAGGTGCCCCCACACATTTCATTGTGGGACACGGCACATACTCAGCCACTGATCTCCCGGTTTGCAGCCCTAACCTTCTCTTGTCCACCCACTGGAAACTTGTGTGGTATTGACCACTTTCCACTCTTCTTGTCCATCCCCCAGCATCATTCACACAGATGCTTTCCCAGATGGGCTCTTACCAAGGCTGACTGGGATACTTTTATCTCCACTACCACCACTTAATCTCCATTGCATGGCAACATAGATGAGATGATCCATACCATCACTACTACCATTGTTGCCACAGGTTGCCCCTGCTGGAGTTCAGTGCCTTTGTGGTTGCCAGAAATCACTGTGACCATCAGAGACAGTTGGCAGGCTGTCCAATGTCACAAGCACTACCCATCCCTGGAGCACCTCATTGGCTACAAATGGCTCTGTGCCTGGGTCTATCAACTCATCAAACGATGGAAGCACCCGTGTTGGGAACGATATGTCTCCAACATTGGAACATGAACCTCTCCTTTCCAGGCTTGGACCAAGCTCAGATGCCTCTGCAGTTACCAGACCCCTGAAGATTTACCTGGAATTTCCAAACATGAAGTTGTATCCACCAATTCCAGATGTAATCGCGAGTGTCTTGCCAAGCATTATGCTCACACCTCTGCTTCTGAGACTTACCGCCCCACCTTTCATCTCCTAACACAGCAGGTGGAACGACAACACCTATCTTTTGCTCCATGCCGGCCTGAGCCATATAATGCTCCCTTCAGTGAGTGGGAATTTCTAAGTGCTCTTGGTGACTGTTCTGACACATCCTCTGGCCCAGACCGCATCCGTTCCCAAATGATTAAACATCTGTCAGCGGATTACCAGCGCCACCTGCCAACCATCTTCAACTGCATCTGGAGCGATGCTGAATTCCCGTCGCAATGGCGGGGAAGTATAACCGTTCCAGTGCTAAAGCCTGGTAAGAACACGCTAGATGTAAATAGCTATCGTGCTATCAGCCCCACTAACGTTCTGTGCAAGCTGCTCGAACGTATGATGAGTTGGCGGTTGTGTCGGCTCCTTGCCAGGAGCGCCCTTATATTCGCCAAGAGCGCTCCACCACTGACAACCTGTTCCACCTGGATGCTGCCATCCAATCGTCCTTTTCCCGGCGACAACACCTTATTTCCATATTTTTCGGCCTGACGAATGCCTATAATACCAATTGGCGACATCACATTCTCGCTAGGGTGCATGAGGGAGGTTTCCGGGGCCCACTTCCGATTTTTATACAGAACTTTTTGTCGCTCCACACTTCCAGAGTTCCAATAGGTGCTTCATACAATTCGTCCCACGTCGAAGAGAATGGGGTCCCGCAGGGTTCTGGGGTTCTGTCCAGAGCGTGCCCCTCTTTTTAATTGCCGTTAATGGTCTTGCACTAACGATGGGGTCCTCTTTACCTCCCCTCCTATATGCAGACGATTTTTGTATTTCCTTCTGCTCCTCCTCTATTGGTGTGACTGAACGCCAGCTGCAGGAAGCCATATTAAAGGCACAGCTCTGGGCCTTCACTCGCAGCTTTCAGTTTTCAGCAGCCAAGAGTTGCTTTGTGCACTTCTGTCATCGTCATACTGTTCACCCCATACAGAACTTTACCTCGATGACCAACTGCTTAATGTAGTGGAGACTTATCGCTTTATGGGACTGGTCTTTGACATGCACTTAACTTGGCTTCCCCATCTTCGTCAGCTTAAAGAAAAGTGCTGATGGCATGTTAATATTCTTCAATGCCTGAACCACACCGACTGGGGTGCTGATCGTCCTACACTGTTGCAACTGTACAAGGCTCTTGCACAACCCTGTCTTGACGAAGAGTGTGGTGTATGGCTCAGCATCGCCCTCAGTATTGTGGCTACTGGACCCTATAAACGCCTGTGGAGTTCGGCTTGTGATGGGGGCTTTCTGAACGAGCCCAGTGAACAGCTTCCTCGTGGAAACTGGCGTTCCTCCATTGCGGATTATGCAACAGCAGCTGCTTGCGAATTACACCACAAACATTCATTGTTCTCCTCACCATCCAAATTACCTTCTCTGTGTCCCTCACATGGTGATCCATCTCCCACAACAGCAGCCGAGATGAGAGATTCTAATTGCAGTCCATGTCTGGTCGCATCTAGCTGCACTCGACATATTCCCTCTACCACCTTTTCTGCGGGTCCACTCACGTACACCTCCATGATCCATGCCTCGACCACAGCTTTATCTAGCTCTATTGCAGGGCCCAAAATGCTCAGTTCCCCTGAGGCCTTCTGCCAGAGCTTTTTCTCTACTCTCGGCGAGTTTGAAGGCTAAGAAATGGTCTACACCGATGGCTCGATGGTCGATGGTCACATTGGCTTCACTTACGCTCACGTTGGCCATAGCGAACAGCGCTCCTTGTCAGATAGCTGCAGTGTTTTCACTGCTGAGTTGGCAGCCATCTCTCGCAATCTTGAGCATATCCACTCCTGCATAGATGAGTCCTTCGTCAGCCATAGTGATTCCTTAAGCGGCTTACAAGCTCTCAACCAATGCTTCCCTCTCCATCCAGGTGTGACTTATGCCCTCGGAAATAGTGGACATTCAGTGTCCTCCATTTGGCCTCAAGGGCATGTCAGGATCCTGCTCAATGAACTTTCTGACAGGCTGGCCAATAGGTCTTCCGCCATAAAGTTTTTGTGATCTAGGATACTGAATGGCGCACCCTCAGTAAATAATCCACATGTCAGCCGGCCGCTGTGGCAGAGCGGTTCTAGGCGCTTCAGTCCGGAACCGCGCTGCTGCTATGGTCGCGGGTTCGACCCTGCCTTGGGCATGGATGTGTGTGATGTCCTTAGGTTAGTTAGGTGTAAGTAGTAAGTCTAGGGGACTGATGACCTCAGATGTTAAGTCCCATACTGCTTCGAGCCATTTGAACCATTTTGAAATCACATGTTACCAATGTGTGTGGTGGTCACCCATGTGAGCCACTTGCAGGGACTCCACTGTTCTTTGCTGGCTCTACGTCGGCCACACTTATCTAACACATGGTCACCCCCTCTGCTGCGATGACCCACCTCTTTGTTGCTGTGTTTCTCACATGACTGTCGCCCACATCTTGTCGGCCGCTCAATTTCTGCCACGCTGCAGCGGCTTTTTAACCTTCCCTCCACACTGCCAACGTTGTTGGGAGACGATGCCTCGATGGTTGACGTTGTTTTTCGTTTTATTTGTGAGGGGGGGGCTTTTATCCCACAATCGAAGGGTGGGCGTCTGGCCTTCTCTCCCAGGCCTCCACCCTCCCTCCATTTTAACTCTTCCTACTACTTCTTTGCTGTTTGTTCACCTTGGTGTTCGTCTTTTCCCTAAATGTGTTCCTCTAGCCTTGTCTTTTAAGCTGGAGATTTTAGTGTGATGCAGAGTGGCAGGCTCATCCTTCTTTCTTTTGGCGATTAGCGAGCCCTGGCCATCTGCTATGTTTTTTAAATACCTTCCATTATTTTTTACTTTTAGTGTATGTTTTCCCCTTTTTGTTAGTTTCTTTCATTTTCTCTTTCAGTGTGGTTCGAAGTTAGTTTTCGCCTTTTACTTTTCCCGACTGTTTTTGGAACTATTTTTAACCCTAAACCTGTTTGAATGTGGAAAAAGGGACTGATGACAACCTAATTTGGCCCCTTTACTCCCAAAGCAACCAACCAATTCACATCCTGTTACACTGTCGTGAGGGGTGTAAGAACAAATAGACACAACTTTATGTGCTTGTAGACAGTAGGATATATGAGAGAGTTGGGGGTGCATCTATAATAGGAGGTATCCCTAAGTGGGGATGCATGCATCCTCAACTTTAGACATGTTTTCAGCCCTTCTTCACAGTAACTCACGCACTTGCTCCATTCGGATTACTTCACTTGCATTGTTAGGATGCTCCTGTAACGTCTGCACATTATCAATAGGTTGGGAATACACCAGTGCTCTTTAATGTTGCCATAGCCAGAAATCCAATGGATTCAGATCCGGTGAACGGTAAGACTGTGCCACCGCACCTACTTTACCACTCCATCACCAACGAAACGTTGTCGTGAGGTAATGTCGCACGATCCGCAGAAAATGGTGTAGTGCCCCGTCGTGCATAAACCAGAGCTGTTTTCTGCACGGGTAATGTGTCGGGCAGAAATCGCTGATACACAGCACCTGCTAAGCTGGTTGGTAAAGTGGTTTGGCAAAGTCATTCACCAACAATTCCTGCCCATACCTTGACTCTGGACCGAACCTGATGCCTCACCTCCATGACTGCTGGAGAATTTGCATGTACCCACACTTGCATATTGCGGTAATTTATTGTGCCATCTCTTGTGGAAAGTACGAAGAACTACACCACCGTATATTAAACACTGCTTGTCACAAGTAAAACGGCCCGTATCTCTACGAGTGTTGATTTTTGAACATACACTGAGATGACGAAAGTTACGGGAGAGCGATATGCGCGTATACAGATGGCGGTAGAATGACATACACAAGTTATGAAAGGGCAGTGCATTGGCGGGGCTGTCATTTGTACTCAGCTGATTCATGTCAAGAGATTTCCAACATGATTATGCGCGCACGACGGGAATTAATGAATTTTGAACGCGGAATGGTAATTAGAGCTAGACGTATGGGACTTTCCATTTCGAAACTCACTAGAGAATTCTGTGCTCCGAGAACCACAGTATCAAGAGTGTGCCGAGAATACAATATTTCAGGCGTTACCTCTCACCACGGACAACGTGATGGTCGACGGCTTTCACTTAACGACCGAGAGCAGCGGCGTTTGCGTAGAGTTGACAGGGTTAACACAAAAGCAACACTGCGTGAAATAACCGCAGAAATCAATGTAGGATGTAGGACGAACGTATCCATTAGGAGGTGCGGCGAATGTGGCGTTAATGGACTATAGCAGCAGACGACCGACGCGAGTGCCTTTGCTAACAGCACGGCATCGCCTGCTGCGCCTCTGGGACATCAGTTTGACCCTAGATGACTAGCAAACCGTCACCTGGGCCTGTTCATATGATTCCCGATTTCAGTTTGTAAGAGTAGATGGCAGCGCAGTCCGTACGAAACTATCGGCCTGAGTTGTCAACAAGGCACTGTACAAGCTGGTGGTGGCCCCATAATAGTTTGGACTGTGTTTAAATTGAATAGACTGGATCCTCTGGTACAACTGAACCGATAATGGTTTTATTCGGCTACTCGGAGATCATTTGCACCCATTCGTGGACTTCACGTTCCCACACAAGGGCGGAATTTTTATGGGTGTCAGTGCGCCATCTCACCGGGCCACAGTTGTTTGCGATTGGTTTGAAGAACTTTTTGGATAGTTCGAGTGGATGACTGGGCCACCCAGATCACTCGACATGAATCCCATCGAACATACACTCCTGGAAATTGAAATAAGAACACCGTGAATTCATTGTCCCAGGAAGGGGAAACTTTATTGACACATTCCTGGGGTCAGATACATCACATGATCACACTGACAGAACCACAGGCACATAGACACAGGCAACAGAGCATGCACAATGTCGGCACTAGTACAGTGTATATCCACCTTTCGCAGCAATGCAGGCTGCTATTCTCCCATGGAGTCGATCGTAGAGATGCTGGATGTAGTCCTGTGGAACGGCTTGCCATGCCATTTCCACCTGGCGCCTCAGTTGGACCAGCGTTCGTGCTGGACGTGCAGACCGCGTGAGACGACGCTTCATCCAGTCCCAAACATGCTCAATGGGGGACAGATCCGGAGATCTTGCTGGCCAGGGTAGTTGACTTACACCTTCTAGAGCACGTTGGGTGGCACGGGATACATGCGGACGTGCATTGTCCTGTTGGAACAGCAAGTTCCCTTGCCGGTCTAGGAATGGTAGAACGATGGGTTCGATGACGGTTTGGATGTACCGTGCACTATTCAGTGTCCCCTCGACGATCACCAGTGGTGTACGGCCAGTGTAGGAGATCGCTCCCCACACCATGATGCCGGGTGTTGGCCCTGTGTGCCTCGGTCGTATGCAGTCCTGATTGTGGCGCTCACCTGCACGGCGCCAAACACGCATACGACCATCATTGGCACCAAGGCAGAAGCGACTCTCATCGCTGAAGACGACACGTCTCCATTCGTCCCTCCATTCACGCCTGTCGCGACACCACTGGAGGCGGGCTGCACGATGTTGGGGCGTGAGCGGAAGACGGCCTAACGGTGTGCGGGACCGTAGCCCAGCTTCATGGAGACGGTTGCGAATGGTCCTCGCCGATACCCCAGGAGCAACAGTGTCCCTAATTTGCTGGGAAGTGGCGGTGCGGTCCCCTACGGCACTGCGTAGGATCCTACGGTCTTGGCGTGCATCCGTGCGTCGCTGCGGTCCGGTCCCAGGTCGACGGGCACGTGCACCTTCCGCCGACCACTGGCGACAACATCGATGTACTGTGGAGACCTCACGCCCCACGTGTTGAGCAATTCGGCGGTACGTCCACCCGGCCTCCCGCATGCCCACTATACGCCCTCGCTCAAAGTCCGTCAACTGCACATACGGTTCACGTCCACGCTGTCGCGGCATGCTACCAGTGTTAAAGACTGCGATGGAGCTCCGTATGCCACGGCAAACTGGCTGACACTGACGGCGGCGGTGCACAAATGCTGCGCAGCTAGCGCCATTCGACGGCCAACACCGCGGTTCCTTGTGTGTCCGCTGTGCCGTGCGTGTGATCATTGCTTGTACAACCTTCTCGCAGTGTCCGGAGCAAGTATGGTGGGTCTGACACACCGGTGTCAATGTGTTCTTTTTTCCATTTCCAGGAGTGTATATGGGACATAATCGAGAGGTCAGTTGTGCACAAAATCCTACACCGACAAAACTTTCGCAATCATGGACGGCTATAGAGGCAGCTTGGCTCAATATTTCTGCAGAGGTTTCCAACGACTTGTTGAGTCCATCTCGCGTCGAGCTACTGCATTACGCAGTTCAAAAGGAGGTCCGACACGATGTTAAGATACATCCCATGACTGAATTGTAGGGATTTTCTTTATAATTTTGACCAGTTGTACTCCAGGAGCAGTAATGTGACATTTTTTAAACACGCAGTATATATGGTGTCGCGGGAGGGATGAATAGTGCTCAGGGCTACAAGAGCGATCTTTCGAAGCAAAAAAATCCGGTAACCGTGTGGTCTTAACTGCATACGTTAAAAGCTATGAACCCTTGTTTAGTAGAAGAGATGTATTTCACAGTAGCAAAGAGGAACAAGCGCTCATAGCTCTTTTTCTTATTTAGTTCCATTCTACCATTTCTCAAATAATGGAAAATAAAGAGGTTGCAGTAGTAGAGATTTGCTTTACAGTATCAAAGATGAAAAAGTGCTCGCAGCTCTCAAGTATCCATTTTAGAGCTCATTTGTTGGTTCAAATGGCTCTCAGCATTATGGGACTTAACTGCTGATGTCATCAGTCCCCTAGAACTTAGAACTACTGAAACCTAACTAACCTAACGACATCACACACATGGATGCCCGAGGCAGGATTCGAACCAGCGACCGTAGCAGTCGCACGGTTCCAGACTGTATCGCCTAGAACCGCTCTGCCACACCGGCCGGCAGCTCATTTGTACTAGACTTCTTTGTTCAAATGATCATTCCTGTCATATCCCTGAATATCGACTGTTCCTCCTGAGACACCCTGTGTGTAAATCGATATTATTAGGAGGTGGTTGTATTGGTTGCACAAGCTATCAGTATGTGCGTGTGACCGTTTTTAATAAGGTAACAGCGATTTCGGCCATGCTTATTTACGCACAATTTCTGTGGTAGTCTCCTATTTTTTTTTTTTTTAGTTTTTCTGTCTTTTGAGACAAAATCTGATTTAGTGAACAACAGAAAGTGAGGATCCTGTTGAGAAGATTGTCGAACCCGTTTCAGCTGCAAATGATATTCCGTTAGCGTGATTAGTTTCGAAGGCTATTGCTCTATCGTAAGTTAAATGATGTGATTGTAGCACCTGATGATGGAGCAATAGTTTCCGTATCTAGCCATGCTAACAAATGTCATTTACATATATTTATATATGTATACAGGGTGAGTCACCTAACGTTACCGCTGGATATACACTCCTGGAAATGGAAAAAAGAACACATTGACACCGGTGTGTCAGACCCACCATACTTGCTCCGGACACTGCGAGAGGGCTGTACAAGCAATGATCACACGCACGGCACAGCGGACACACCAGGAACCACGGTGTTGGCCGTCGAATGGCGCTAGCTGCGCAGCATTTGTGCACCGCCGCCGTCAGTGTCAGCCAGTTTGCCGTGGCATACGGAGCTCCATCGCAGTCTTTAACACTGGTAGCATGCCGCGACAGCGTGGACGTGAACCGTATGTGCAGTTGACGGACTTTGAGCGAGGGCGTATAGTGGGCATGCGGGAGGCCGGGTGGACGTACCGCCGAATTGCTCAACACGTGGGGCGTGAGGTCTCCACAGTACATCGATGTTGTCGCCAGTGATCGGCGGAAGGTGCACGTGCCCGTCGACCTGGGAGCGGACCGCAGCGACGCACGGATGCACGCCAAGACCGTAGGATTCTACGCAGTGCCATAGGGGACCGCACCGCCACTTCCCAGCAAATTAGGGACACTGTTGCTCCTGGGGTATCGGCGAGGACCATTCGCAACCGTCTCCATGAAGCTGGGCTACGGTCCCGCACACCGTTAGGCCGTCTTCCGCTCACGCCCCAACATCGTGCAGCCCGCCTCCAGTGGTGTCGCGACAGGCGTGAATGGAGGGACGAATGGAGACGTGTCGTCTTCAGCGATGAGAGTCGCTTCTGCCTTGGTGCCAATGATGGTCGTATGCGTGTTTGGCGCCGTGCAGGTGAGCGCCACAATCAGAACTGCATACGACCGAGGCACACAGGGCCAACACCCGGCATCATGGTGTGGGGAGCGATCTCCTACACTGGCCGTACACCACTGGTGATCGTCGAGGGGACACTGAATAGTGCACGGTACATCCAAACCGTCATCGAACCCATCGTTCTACCATTCCTAGACCGGCAAGGGAACTTGCTGTTCCAACAGGACAATGCACGTCCGCATGTATCCCGTGCCACCCAACGTGCTCTAGAAGGTGTAAGTCAACTACCCTGGCCAGCAAGATCTCCGGATCTGTCCCCCATTGAGCATGTTTGGGACTGGATGAAGCGTCGTCTCACGCGGTCTGCACGTCCAGCACGAACGCTGGTCCAACTGAGGCGCCAGGTGGAAATGGCATGGCAAGCCGTTCCACAGGACTACATCCAGCATCTCTACGATCGTCTCCATGGGAGAATAGCAGCCTGCATTGCTGCGAAAGGTGGATATACACTGTACTAGTGCCGACATTGTGCATGCTCTGTTGCCTGTGTCTATGTGCCTGTGGTTCTGTCAGTGTGATCATGTGATGTATCTGACCCCAGGAATGTGTCAATAAAGTTTCCCCTTCCTGGGACAATGAATTCACGGTGTTCTTATTTCAATTTCCAGGAGTGTATTTCGTAAACCACATCAAATACTGACGAATCGATTCCACAGACCGAACGTGAGGAGAGGGGCTAGTGTAATTGGTTAATACAAACCATAAAAAATGCACGGAAGTATGTTTTTTAACACAAACCTACGTTTTTTTAGATGGAACCCCGTTAGTTTTGTTAGCACATCTGAACATATAAACAAATACGTAATCAGTGCCGTTTGTTGCATTGTAAAATGTTAATTACATCCGGAGATATTGTAACCTAAAGTTGACGCTTGAGTACCACTCCTCCGCTGTTCGATCGTGTGTATCGGAGAGCACCGAATTACGTAGGGATCCAAAGGGAACGGGTGATGGACCTTAGGTACAGAAGAGACTGGAACAGCACATTACGTCCACATGCTAACACCTTTTTATTGGTCTTTTTCACTGAGGTACACGTACACACGTGGTTTCCGTTTTCAATTACGGAGTGGAATAGAGTGTGTCCCGACATGTCAGGCCAATAGATGTTCAATGTGGTCGCCATCATTTGCTGCACACAATTGCAACCTATGGTGTAATGAATGTCGTACACGCCGCAGTACATCTGGTGTAATGTCGCCGCAGGCTGCCACAATACGTTGTTTCATATCCTCTGGGGTTGTGGGCACATCACGGTACACATTCTCCTTTAACGTACCCCACAGAAAGAAGTCCAGAGTTGTAAGATCAGGAGAACGGGCTGGCCAATTTATGCGTCCTCCACGTCCTATGAAACGCCCGTCGAACGTGTACCTCACCCCTCATGGTAATGTACATGAGGGGTGCGTCAGTGAAAAAGACCAATAAAAAGGTGTTAGCATGTGGACGTAATGTGCTGTTCCAGTCTCTTCTGTACCTAAGGTCCATCGCCGTTCCCTCTGGATCCCTACGTAATTCGGTGCTCTCCGATACACACGATCGAACAGCGGAGGAGTGGTACTCAAGCGTCAGCTTTAGGTTACAATATCTCCGGATGTAATTAACATTTTACAATGCAACAAACGGTACTGATTACGTATTTGTTTATATGTTCAGATGTGCTAACAAAACTAACGGGGTTCCATTTAAAAAAACGTAGGTTTGTGTTAAAAAACATACTTCCGTGCATTTTTTTATGGTTTGTATTAAACCAATTACACTAGCCCCTCTCCTCACGTTCGGTCTGTGGAATCGATTCGTCAGTATTTGATGTGGTTTACGAAATATATCCAGCGGTAATGTTAGGTGACTCACCCTGTATATTTGAGTGGCGTCTGTTACGTCGGGGCCGGCCGAAGTGGCCGCGCGGTTCTGGCGCTGCAGTCTGGAACCGCGAGACCGCTACGGTCACAGGTTCGAATCCTGCCTCGGGCATGGATGTGTGTGATGTCCTTAGGTTAGTTAGGTTTGACTAGTTCTAAGTTCTAGGGGACTAATGACCTCAGCAGTTGAGTCCCATAGTGCTCAGAGCCATTTTTTTGTTACGTCGGGCATGTCCAACAATACAGACACCACTCGAGATTATACGCCTCGTGCATTCTTTTACATTGCTCTCAGAGAGGTCACATTTCGTAGTGAGAGACGGTAAATCATCTAGTAGGACAGAAGTGATATATGGCGTTCCGCAAGGTATAGTCATAGGCCCTCTACTGTTTCTGATTTACATAAATGATCTAGATGATAATCTGAGCAGGCCCCTTAGATTGTTTGCAGATGACACTATAATTTACGATCTAGTAAAATCATCAGACGATCAATTCCAACACCAAAATCATCTGGAGAGAATTTCTCTATGGTGCGAAAAGTGGCAATTGGGACTAAACAAAGAAAAGTGCGAGGTCATCCACATGGGTACTAAAAGAAATCCGACAGATTTTGGGTATACGATAAATCGCACAAATCTAAGGACTGCCAATTCGACAAAATACCTAGGAATTACAATTACGAGCAACTTAAATTGGAAAGACCACATAGATAATATTGTGGGGAAGGCGAAACAAAGACTGTGCTTCGTTGGCAGAACACTTAGAAGATGCGAAAAACCCACTAAAGAGACAGCCTACATTACACTTGTCCGTCCACTGCTGGAATATTGCTGCGCGGTGTGGGATCCTTATCAGGTAGGATTGACGGAGGACATCGAAAAAGTGCAAAGAAAGGCAGCTCGTTTCGTGTTATCGCGCAATGGGGGTGAGAGTGTCACTGATATGATACGCGAGTTGGGGTGGCAGTCACTGAAACAAAGGCGGTTTTCTTTGCGGCGAGATCTATTTACGAAATTTCAATTACCAACTTTCTCTTCCGAATGAGAAAATATTTTGTTGACACCCACCTACGTAGGGAGAAATGATCATCATAATAAAAATAAGAGAAATCAGAGCTCGAACGGAAAGATTTAAGTGTTCCTTTTTCTCACGCGCCATTCGAGAGTGGAATGGTAGAGAAGTAGTATGGAAATGGTTCGATGAGCCCTCTGACAGGCACTTAAGTGTGAATTGCAGAGTAAGCATGTAGATGTAGATGTACATGAAATAGAGATGGGGAAAGAAAGTGTAGGGATGTGATGGGTGGGAATTCGCGGCCTCCAGCCGCACAGGGCAGTGTGGAAATGCAACGGAGAAAGTAAAAATATGTGCCGCACCGGGATACGAACCCGGATTTATGAATTCTCTCAAGCGGTTGCCTAAACCCTGCTGCCAGCCGGACATGGTCCGTGGCTGACTCAAACATCCAACTTGTCACCTGCTGCAATGCAGCGTCCCTCGTCCATTTACCGCCTACTCGCAAATTATTGATTCCCATAGGAGTTCAGACGATATTAGCACATCCATCAAGATCGTCGCACTCTTAAAGAGTTGGAAGTCACAAATTCCCACCCATCTCTTCCCTTTCTTTCCCCATTCTGCATTTCAGATTTAAAAAAGAAAAATGTCATTTGCAACTGATGCACATTTCTCAATCTTTCAATTTTTTTAAAATTTTACACTAGTGAATACATATAGTAACTACATTAGACATGTTATTTATTCATTGATTATGAAGAGTATCAGCGGAGTAGCATATCCAGACGAGGCAGTGGTAACAAACAAAGGTAAATTGTGGTATCGTCCAAAGATCGAGGTGCGACACCAAAGTTGACAACGTCCATGGATACCAGAGACATTAGCGGTGTCCCGCGGCAATCTTCAACGACGAATACGAGGCCGTTCTGAAAACAGGTCCTCTCTCCCAGCATAGCAATGCCATCTCACGGAAGTCGATACAGAGCCGAGCATGGATTGCTTCCGTCCCTATCTGTGACCTCAGCTGAAGCAGTCGACATCATCTAGATGAGACACCAATGCTATTCAAGTCTTAGATCTAACTGTACTTTGGTTAACGCTGAACTTGGACTTCAAGAGAAGAGTTTTTAACTTTTTGCATTAAGTGAGGCTTCACGTTCCAAAAACAATTTTAAATAACTGGCTCATTCCGTGGCTATGGACTGTATAAAGTTACGTCAATCTTGTTATCATTCTTATGCTCCGGTCATACTGCGCCTTGTGTTGTTTAATTGTCCCAGTGTATGGTTTTTTGTGTGCACAACGTTTTTACGGTTTTTATCTCCATTTTACAGTCGCCCCTTTTTTTCTATTGTCTTCCATGATGTTCCCCCTTTTTTATATCTATGTTCACCATGTTTTGCGAAAGAGCTTGCCCCCCTTCTAACAGCCGTGTACCGCAAGTCTCTAGAGGAACGGAAGGTTCCAAATGATTGGAAAAAACCACAGGTAGTTCCAGTTTTCAAGAAGGGTCGTCGAGCAGATGCGCAAAACTATAGACCTATATCTCTCACATCGATCTGTTGTAGAATTTTGGAACATGTTTTCTGCTCGTGTATCATGTCATTTCTGGAAACCCAGAATCTACTTTGTAGGAATCAACATGGATTCCGGAAACAGCGATCGTGTGAGACCCAACTCGCTTTATTTGTTCATGAGACCCAGAAAATATTAGATACAGGCTCCCAGGTAGATGCCATTTTCCTTGACTTCCGGAAGGCGTTCGATACAGTTCCGCACTGTCGCCTGATAAACAAAGTAAGAGCCTACGGAATATCAGACCAGCTGTGTGGCTGAATTGAAGAGTTTTTAGCAAACAGAACACAGCATGTTGTTCTCAATGGAGAGACGTCTACAGACGTCAAAGTAACCTCTGGCGTGCCACAGGGGAGTGTTATGGGACCATTGCTTTTCACAATATATATAAATGACCTAGTAGATAGTGTCGGAAGTTCCATGCGGCTTTTCGCGGATGATGCTGTAGTATACAGAGAAGTTGCAGCATTAGAAAATTGCAGCGAAATGCAGGTAGATCTGCAGCGAATAGGCACTTGATGCAGGGAGTGACAACTGACCCTAAACATAGACAAATGTAATGTATTGCGAATACATAGAAAGAAGGATCCTTTATTGTATGATTATATGATAGCAGAACAAACACTGGTAGCAGTTACTTCTGTAAAATATCTAGGAGTACGCGTACGGAACGATTTGAAGTGGAATGATCATATAAAATTAATTGTTGGTAAGGCGGGTACCAGGTTGAGATTCATTGGGAGAGTGCTTAGAAAATGTAGTCCATCAACAAAGGAGGTGGCTTACAAAACACTCGTTCGACCTATGCTTGAGTATTGCTCATGAGTGTGGGATCCGTACCAGGTCGGGTTGACAGAGGAGATAGAGAAGATCCAAAGAAGAGCGGCACGTTTCGTCACAGGGTTATTTGGTAAGCGTGATAGCGTTACGGAGATATTTAGCAAACTCAAGTGGCAGACTCTGTAAGAGAGGTGCTCTGCATCGTGGTGTAGCTTGCTGTCCAGATTTCGAGAGGGCGCGTTTCTGGATGAGGTATCGAATATATTGTTTCCTCCTACTTACGTCTCCCGAGGAGATCACTAATGTAAAATTAGAGAGATTAGAGCGCGCACGGAGCCTTTCCGACAGTCGTTCTTCCCGCGAACCATACGCGACTGCGACAGGAAAGGGAGGTAACGACAGTGGCACGTAAAGTGCACTCCGTCACACACCGTTGGGTGGCTTGCGGAGTATAAACGTCGATGTAGATGTAAATGTTTTCTCCTTTGTTTTTTTTAAATGTCTTCTATTGTTTGTTCTATGTCTTTCGGCTGAAGAACAGCGCATATGCTGCTTCAAGCCCGCCCCGATGGGTAACTGAAATACAATAAAGGAAAACGAAAATTATCATTCTAATAATTATTTGAATTAATGTTTTATATATTGTAGTTCCGAAGGGCCATCTCCCTGAATGATAAAACAACCCACAGCTATGAGCGGACGATGATAGTTTCGTCACATTATTACGTAAAGATTCCATCAAAAGACTCGTCTTTTCGACGATCTCTTAATTGAAACACACGTGGGGGGTTCTAAAGCTTGTTCAAGGAATAATAAATGACAACTAAACTTGCGTAGATAGCAATGCCGTGGACGTGAATCGTTTTTCTTCGGCAGGGACACGCGAGATGACGACGTGCGTGTTTTCCAGGTATAAAGATGAGTCGGGAAGGCCACGCCAGCGCGAGCGGAGGCGCAGAAGGTCAGCCGCATTCGGCGCGTCTGATGTTACAGCGGGACGTGGCGCAACGGCGGGCGGCGGGCTGCGGGCTGCCGCCTCTGGAAACCGTAAATACTGGAGCTGTGGCGACACGCGGATACGGAACGTGCGGGGCAACTTATCAAACACCTGTCGAGCGACGCGCGCTGGTGGAAGAAGTGGACAAGGCGGCCGTTCATTCTCGTATGGGCGTCTCGAACAGCCCCACTTCAGCGCACAGCTGGTGTCGCAAGGCCGTGACGAAACTCCCGAAGCTACAGTTTTGTCTCATTTAGACCTGCATGGATTCGGCTTCGCAGTGCAATCGAAACGAGCTGTTGCCAAACAATTTTTTGATACCAGTCGTGCATGAGTGTACAGGAGAAACAATGGACTTGTGTGTGTTGTGTGTGTGTGTGTGTGTGTGTGCGAGGGAGAGAGAGAGGGGGGAGAGAGAAATGTCTTAAGCAGTCCACGATCGCAAGCATACCAGCATAGAAATAATCACCCCTCGGTGTTATACGGTATCACGCTAATACTGTATAACAGCGCATCTAACATTGATAAAGGTCTCAACCCGGCGACGAAAAGTGTGGTTTCGATAGCTACGATACCACAATGTAGTTCCGCTCTGCTAGGTTGGCACTACGAGAGACACCGACGACAGCGCCCTCCAGCCGGTGCTGTCGAGGTCTACGAGCTCCGCGACTGCTTCAGCCCATTTCATCAGGTGCAGACAGCCAGGACACCTTGCTTCAAATTCGCACCACCTTGCAAGTTATGTAATATGTTTGCATTTGTTATCCGCTAGTAAAGGTGCTTAAACCGTATTTGCAGCACCGAGAGATTAGTACCTTTTCCTGTTCCTGTTCCTGTTCCTTACCCACGCGCCGCCTCCCAGGCGGGATACAAGGAAAAAGGGTCTAAAAGTTTCTTCAGGTATGTCTGAAACCAGTCATTAGATTCCCTGGAACTACCAAGTTCCTGGAAAATTGAAGCTACCTTTGACCGGCTATTCTGGGTTCTCCCAGGTATTACCTACAGGGTGTTCGAAAATCCTCGCAACAAACTTACAGGACTTGCGGAGGAGAGTGAATACATGATATTTTGAACAGGAATCCATGCCCGGAAACGTACCGTTTTCGTGCTACAACCATTTGAAACCTTCTTTGTAACGCGACGACTTTTACAATGTAATTTATTAGACATAACCTAGTACATCACTTGTTTTATAGGTCACCAAGAATGTTTAAATAAGGACCTATTTCAATTTCATGGTAACTTGAATTAGTGGAGCTAAGTCTTAGGTAGAGAACTACCGGAAACGTCGTTGAACCGTCTCTAGCCTGAGCTACCCATACAGTCTGCTCTCGTTGGAAGTCTGTAATATCCAAAACGAAGGGCATCCCACTCCAACACTGATACAGACATAGTGTTGATTTGTAACACTTCTCAAATTATTGTATCGTAAGGCTGGACAAACGACAGCGTCAGTGCGTTAAAAAAAAAAAGAGAGAGAGAGAGAGAGAGATAAACAATTATAATGAGTTGTCCGTTATATTTTGAGCACTTCCAGTACGCCGTAACTTTCGTTAAAGATCTTGACGAGGAAGGGTTTTTTATTCCCCAGGGGTCCTTCGTTACCTATTAACGTAGGGAATTATAACTATACCACATGAATGCATTTACCGAATAGCTATGCCCATAAAAAACGTAGATAATTACTGATCAAATAGTTTAGCCCAGGGCCATGCGGAAAAATCTATATTGAATATACATTTATCGAGAAAGAACAAACAAAAACTCAAAACAGTATTTCCAACAAGAATAAAATCGTGCATCCAGTTGCCTAGATTACTAAATCTAACGTATTTAAAAATAAAATTAAAATTGTCTGTTAAGCAATATACCGTATAAGTGAAGAATTACTTACATTAGTGGTTTCGCAAAAAATGTAACACAGGTCAATAACAATAAAACTACTGTTTGTTTCACAATGCGCTTCGGCACTACAATTCTTTTTCCCTGAAAAACCTTTCACCAAAGTTCTGCAACGCTGACTCCGTATTACAGGTAACAAACGGGAAGTATAGAAACGGGAGACGAAACGCCATCGTAGTGGCCCAACCGTCGGTTGATATTGTTTGCACCACATGGGGTAGTAGTTGTTGAGAGTTGAATCGTCAGGGTAGCATTCCCCTTCAAAATTATGATTTAATTTTTCTGAAAGAATATGCAAACAGAATAGCATTGTACGTTGAGATACACAAAAAGTAGATGCGCTGTTGTTAACAGCCTGGGAAGATTTTTAAGTCCATATTCGGCCATCCTGATGTGGCACTTCCTGGTTTACCTAAATTACTTCAGCTAAGTTCCGAGATAGCTTTTGCCGTAAAGTGGTAGATTTTCTGAAGAGTCAGAAATGCTGATTTTTGCAACCAACATCCACGCCAGGTGGTCCATGGTTTGGAAAAATCTGTTACATTTCACTGTCGCAGATTGATACAATCGACGTGATAATTAATACTACACTGAAGCGCTAAAGAAACTAGTACAGGCATGCATATTAAAATACAGAAATATGTAAAAAGGCAGAACACAATGCTGCTGTGTGCAACACCTACACAAGACAACAAGTGTCTGGCGCAGTTGTTAGATCGGTTACTGCTGCTGCAACGGCAGGTGATCGAGATTAAAATGAGTTTGAACGGGATGTTATAGTCGGCGCACGACTGATGGGACACAGCATCTCCGAGGTAGTGACGAATTGAGGATTTTCCCGTACGACCATTTAACAAGTGTACCGTGAATATCAAGAACCCACTAAAAGATCAAACCTCCGACATCGCTGCGGCCGGAAAATGATCCTGCAAGAGTGGAACCAACGACGACTGAAAAGAATCGTTCAACGTGACAGAAGTACAACCATTCCGCAGTTGACTGCAGATTTCAATGCTGGGTCATCAACAAGTGTCGTCTGCGAACCATTCAACGAAACATCATCGATGTTCGGAGCCGAAGGCCCACTCGTGTATCCTTGATGACTGCACGACACAAAGCTTCACGCCTCGCCTGGGCCCGTCAGCACCGATATTGAACTGTTGACGACTGGAAACATGTTGCCTGGTCGGACGAGTCTCATTTCAAATTGTATCGAGCGGATGGACTTACCGGGTATGGAGACAACCTCATGAATCCATAGAGCCTGCATGTCAGCAGGGGACTGTTCAAGCTGGTGCAGGCTCTGTAATGGTGTGGGGCGTGTGTAGTTGACATCCATTCACGTCCATTGTGCATTCCGACGGACTTGGGCAATTCCAGCATGACAATGCGACATCCCACACGTCCAGAACTGCTACAGAGAGGCTCCAGGAACACTGTTCTGAGTTTAAATACTTCCGCTGGCCACCAAAATCCCCAGACATAAATATTATTGAGCATGACTTCCTATCAGATTAAAACTGTGTGCTGGACCGAGACTCGAACTCGGAACCTTTTTCCTTTCGCGGGCAAGTGCTCTACCATCTGAACTACCCAAGCACGACTCACAACCCGTCCTCACAGCTCCAATTCTGCCAGTACCTCGTCTCCTACTTTCCAAACTTCACTGAAGTAGAGCACTTGCCCGCGAAAGGCAAAGGTCCCGAATTCGAGTCTCGGTCCTGCACACAGTTTTAATCTGCCAGGAAGTTTCGTATCAGCACACACTCCGCTGCAGAGTGAAAATCTCATTCTGGATTATTGAACATATCTGGGATGCCTTGCAGCGTACTATTCAGAAGAGATCTCCACCCTCTCGTACTCTTACGGATTTACAGAGAGCCCTGCGGGATTAATGGTATCAGTTCCCTGCAGCACTACTTCAGACATTAATCGAGTCCATGCCACACCGTGCTGCGGCACTTCCACGTGCTCGCGGGGGCCCTACACGATATTAGGCAGGTATACCGGTTTCTTTGGCTCTTCAGTGTATATGACTACCTATACCAAATGCCAGTACATATGAATTACGTTTTTTACTCTTAATCTGTAATACCATGACGTGTCCAACCTCTTCATCTCAAGGTAGAGCTTGCACCGGATGTCCTCAGTTATCTGCTGGATGTATTCCAATCTCTGACTTCCACTACGATTTTTGTACTCTACATTTCTCTCAAGAACCTTGGAAGATGTTCCATGATGTCTTTACACCTTCACACATAACCGGTCTTCCAGCGCTTCTTGTGAGGCTTTTCCACATACTTCTTCCCTTCAGATTCTGCAGAGAACCGCCTTATTTCTTATCTTATGAGACCACCTAATTTTCAACATTCCTCTATAGTAACGCTTTTAAACCCTTCAATCATCTTCTGTTCCGGTTTTCCAACCGTACATGATTCACTTCCGTCCAACGCTATGATCCAGACGTACATTTTCAGAAGTTTCTTCGTCGGGATGCCGGCTTTGTCTGCGCTAGTGTCTATTTTATGTCCTCCTTGGTCCATCCGTCATATATTATTTTGATTCCAAGTTAGCAAAATTCCTACAATTCGTCTACTTCGTGGCCTCCAGTTTTTATGGTAGCTTATTTGAACTACTCTTCATTATTTTCGACCTTCTCAATCCATATTCTGTGCTCAGTAGACTTCATTACATAAGTATGTCCTCTAATTCTTCCTCGCTTTTATTGAGCACAGCAATATTGAAACCTTCCCGTCTCCTCTATACCTCTTTCGTTATTGATAACCTTCCATTTTACAATAACCTATGTAACCTTTCCTTAGGATTTCTATCTGTTGCTTAATAATAACAAATGAAATCTTCCCATTGAAATTTATTCTCTTTCTCAATCTCCGCATACAAATTTAATTGCTGCTTATTACAAGTGATTTTCTGATTATTTCGACGAAACATAGAATGTGTCGTCGTCGTGGCCCTCAGTCGTTATCTGCAATAACCCAAAACTGTTCCTTACCTTTTTACTGTTACTGTATCGCCATCTGACTGCAACATCGAACTGCGACATGAATATACTTACTCTGTTTTACTATACTCTATTAGCTGCTGGTGGGCTTTCATAATAAGTGGCTGTACTTATTACCAAAGCTGACGTTATTCTTTAATAGCAAAGCTGACGTTATTCTTTAGTTAATTTGACTGAAGTTACGTAATTCATAGTTAAACTTTTTCTTGACAACATTAAAATTTTGCAAAGTTTTACGTTGATGGTTTTTGGGATGGATTATAATTAGAAATGCAATATTGCTGGCAAAAGTTAATTATATTCTGAATGAAATGATTTTAAAAACGTTCAAATGTGACTTACCTTTTACAATAATCTTACAACTAGCAATGCGCAAACATACCTTCAGTAGTCTTGAGTTTCTTAAAAAAATTAATTGAATAATATTATTTCCTCTTATTATAATACTTAGCTGATGTCTCTGTACATCCGTTTATAATCTCTTGTAAATCATAGCTAGTGGCTGGCAGGCACACCGCTCCTCTCAACCTCTCGCTTCAGACCTGCTACCAACTCGCTTACTACTGACTTCCTACGAACGCTAAAGTGCGGTCTCTCCTGTCAACAATACATTGGTGCAAACATTCCCTGCTACCACAATTATTTCCAGCATGACAAATATTAATTATTCCTACGTAATCCTATTAATAAAATATAAACATCTTTCATAAATTGTGATTTGACAATAGACAATAGAAATATACACGTCTTACAATATCATCAGCCAATCTTTTCATTAATATTCTTTCGCCTTAAATTTTAATATCACTCCTGAACTTTTCTTTTGTTTTCGCCATTGTTCCTTCGATAGACTGAATAGTAGGGAAGAAATGTTACATCCCTGCCTGACTCTCTTTTTAGTTCGAACATTTCGTTCTCGGTCTTCCATTCTTATTGTTCCTTCAATGACTTTCCCTATATTAACAGGCATTATATCTTCAGTCGAGAAACGTACAAGAAAGGCACAGAATGGTTCAAATGGTTCAAATGGCTCTGAGCAGTATGGGACTTAACAGCTGTGGTCATCACTCCCCTAGAACTTAGAACTACTTAAACCTAACTAACCTAAGGACATCACACACATCCATGCCCGAGGCAGGATTCGAACCTGCGACCGTAGCAGTCGCGCGGTTCCGGACTGCGCGCCTAGAGCCGCGAGACCACCGCGGCCGGCACAGAATGAAACATAGCCTATTTGCAAGCCGTAATATGAAATCGACCTATGTGTAAATTTCACTTGGTACTGCGTTCCCAGTTGCACTTACTCTCGAACTGTGCAGAAGGAAGGAAGGAAGGAAGATTGGGTTTAACGTCCCGTCGGCATCGATGCCATTAGAGACGGAGAACAAGCTCGGATTGTGTCAAGGATGATGGAGGAAATCGGCAGTGTCTTTTCAAAGGAATCATTCCAACATTTTCCTGGAGAGATTTTAGGGAAATCACGGAAAACCTACATCTGGATGGCCGGACGCCGGTGCGAACTGTCGTCCTCCAGTATGCGAGTACAGTGTACTAACCACTACGCCCCCTCGCTCGGTTCCTACTCTTTAGAATGAAACAGTTGAGTAAGGGACAACCGCTAACTGCCCGTCCCAACATTGCCAAGGCGACACGACGCGGTGGCGCCGTTGCGACACCAGGCACCGATTTCCTTGGCGTAATCTGGATGACCTTGCCTGCGACTGGTGAATGGCGGCGCACAAGGAGAGTTGCCCCGCGACTAATTTCGTCAGGTTCCGTTCGGTATGCTTTCGCAACGCACGCCCGCGGAACTAATTCAATATGTACTCCCAGTAACTGAACACTCTATTACGTGCTCACGCTCCTCTAATGGTTAGGGACGCTTTAGGCTACACCTTGGAGCATGTTATCTCATTCTGGATGCCAGCCCAAATTATGCTGCAGTGTTGGTGAAAACAGTACGCTGAGTGCAACTTCATCTGTTTTCAGGCATATAAACAGCTTGATTTCTCTGAGAGGTAAACTCCTCCAACGTGAAACTTTGTTTTCCGTATAGACCAATTACAATTTTCTGCGAGGATAACATTGTTCAGACAGCTCAGGACAGCATCTACATACACGCTCCGTTCCTCTCGTACACGGAGCGAGAGAAACATGACTATATACAGGGTGGTCCATTGATCGTGGCCGGGCCAAATATCTCACGAAATAAGCGTCAAACGAAAAAACTACAAAGAACGAAAATTGTTTAGCTTGAAGGGCGAAACCAGATAGCGCTAGGATTGGCCCGCTAGATGGCGCTGCCATAGGTCAAACGGATATCAACCGCGTTTTTTAAATAGGAACCCCCATTTTTTATTACATATTCGTGTAGTACGTAAAGAAATATGAATGTTTTAGCTGGACCACTATTTTCGCTTTGTGATATATGGCGCTGTAATAGTCACAAACGTATAAGTACGTGGTATCACGTAACATTCCGCCAGTGCGGACGGTATTTGCTTCGTGATACATTACACGTGTTAAAATGGGCCGTTTACCAATTGTGGAAAAGGTCGATCTCGTGTTGATGTATGGTTATTGTGATCAAAATGCCCAACGGGTGTGTGCTATGTATGCTGCTCGGTATCCTGCACGACGTCATCCAAGTGTCCGGAGCGTTCGCCAGATAGTTAAGTTATTTAAGTAAACAGGAAGTGTTGAGCCACATGTGAAACGTCAACCACGACCTGCAACAAATGATGATGCCCAAGTAGGTGTATTAGCTGCTGTCGCGGCTAATCCCCACATCAGTAGCAGACAAATTGCGTGAGAATCGGTAATCTCAAAAACGTCGGTGTTGAGAATGCTACATCAACATCGATTGCACCAGTACCACATTTCTATGCACCAGGAATTGCATGGCGACGACTTTGAACGTCGTGTACAGTTCTGACACTGGGCATAAGAGAAATTATGGGACGATGACAGATTTTTTTCACTCGTTCTATTTAGCGACGAAGCGTCATTCACCAACAGCGGTAACGTAAACCGGCATCATATGCACTATTGGGCAACGGGAAAGCCACGATGGCTGCGACAAGTGGAACATCAGCGACTTTGGCGGGTTAATGTATGGTGCGGCATTATGGGAGGAAGGATAATTGGCCCCCATTTTATCGATGGAAATCTAAATGCTGCATTGCATGCTGATTTCCTACTTAATGTTCTACCGATGTTACTACAAGATGTTTCACTGCATGACAGAATGGCGATGTACTTCCAACATGGTGCATGTCCGGCACATAGCTCGCGTGCGGTTGAAGCGGTATTGAATAGCATATTTCATGGCAGGTGGATTGGTCATCGAAGCACCATACCATGGCCCGCACGTTCACCGAATCTGACGTCCCCGGATTTCTTTCTGTGGGGAAAGTTGAAGGATATTTGCTATTGTGATCCACCGACAACGCCTGACAACATGCGTCAGCGCATTGTCAATGCATGTGCGAACATTACGGAAGGCGAACTACTCTTTGTTGAGAGGAATCTCGTTACACATATTGCCAAATGCACTGAGGTTGACGGACATCATTTTGAGCATTTATTGCATTAATCTGGTATTTACAGGTAATCACGCTGTAACAGCATGCGTTCTCAGAAATGATAGGTTCACAAAGGTATCACATTGGAACAACCGAAATAAAATGTTCAAACGTACCTACGTTCTGTATTTTAATTTCAAAAATCTTCCTGTTAGCAACTGTTCGTCTAAAATTGTGAGCCATATGTTTGTGACTATCACAGCGCCATCTATCACATAGCGAAAAAAGTGGTCCAACTAAAACATTCATATTTCTTTACGTACTACACGAATATGTAATAAAAATGGGGGTTTCTATTTAAAAGAAAAACGCAGTTGATATCCGTTTGAACTATGGCAGCGCCATCTAGCGGGCCAACCATAGCGCCATCTGGTTTCCTCCGTCAAGCTAGACGAGTTTCGTTGTTTGTAGTTTTTTCGTTTGACGTCTATTTCGTGATATATTTGACCCGGTCATTATCAATGGACCGCCCTGTATGTTTCCGTTTATCTTGTCTTCGTTACGCGGGATACATGCTGGTGACAGTAGGACCATTCTGCAGTCTGTTTCAAATGCCAGTCTTCTAAATTTTTCCACAGAATGTTTACGAAAAGAACGTCTTCTTCCCTCCAAGCATCCCATTTCAGTCCACGGAGGATTTTCGTAATGCTCGCTTGGTGATCGAACCCACCGGAAACAACCTTAGCACCACGTCTCTAAACTGTTTCCACATCCTCCTTCAATCCGACGAGGTAGAGGTTCGAAAGACGGGCAGTGGTCAGGAACGGTGGTGGTGGTGGTTGTGTTTAACGTCCCGTCGACAACGAGGTCATTAGAGACGGAGCGCAAGCTCGGGTTAGGGAAGGACTGGGAAGGAAATCGGCCGTGCCCTTTCAAAGGAACCATCCCGGCATTTGCCTGAAACGATTTAGAGAAACCACGGAAAACCTAAATCAGGATGGCTGGAGACGGGATTGAACCGTCGTCCTCCCGAATGCGAGTCCAGTGTGCTAACCACTGCGCCACCTCGCTCGGTAGGTCAGGAACGAGTCGCACAAGCCCTCTGTACGTGGTCTCCTTTTTACATGAGCTACAAATTCCTAGAATTTTCCCAGTACCGGAAATCGACCATTCACCTTCCGTCCAATCGACCTCACGTATTCATTCCCTGTCTCTTTGCAACGTTACGCCTACATATTTCATTGACATTGCTGTGTAGAGCAGCGCATTACTAATGCTGTATTTGAACATTACAGGATCGTTTTTCTTTATTCATCTGCATTAAGTTACATTTGTAAGTAGGCTGTCTAGGTTTCTATGTTGGTGATGCCACGTAACGCTCTGTATTAAAATCGCTGACTGCGCTGTGTGCAGTCTGTGGCTGGTTGGACTCATTGTTGGATTATTCGCTAGTGTAGTGTTGGGCTGTTGGATGTGAACAGCGCGCAGCGTTGAGCAGTTGGAGGTAGGTCGCCAGCAGTGGTCGATGTGGGGAAAGAGATGCCAGAGTTTTATAATATGAGCGGACGATCTGGACGTGTGTCCGTCAGAAAAAGGAAATTTGTCAAAATAGATGCCAAGAATTCATATATATATTATGACTTTTGAACACTATTAAGGTAAATACATTGTTTGTTTTCTATCAAAATCTTTCATTTGCTAACTATATGCCTTTCAGTAGTTAGTGCCCTCAGTAGTTAGAATGTTTTATTTAGCTGGCAGCATTGGCGCTCGCTGTATTGCAGTAGTTCGAGTAACGAAGATTTTTGTGAGGTAAGTGATTCATGAAAGGTGTAGGTTATTGTTAGTCAAGGCTATTCTTTTGTAGAGATTATTAAAAGTCCGAGTGCGTTGCGCTGAAAATATTGTGTGTCAGTTTGGAAATGATCAGAATAAGTAAAGAGGAAACTGAATACCTTGAGTTTTACTCAGCCTGAGTATGTTCAGTTTTACTCAGCTGTTTGAGTATCAAGTAACGTACAAGTTTACCAGCACAGTCATTCTTTACATACAAATGGGAAGTTTCACATTTACCTATCTTCACGGCAAACTGCCGTTCTACGCACCAATACAAATTCTAACCAAGTCATCTTGTATCCTTCCACAGTCACTCAACGACGACACTTCCCGCACACTATGGCGTCATCAGGAAACAGTCGCAGACAGCAGCTCACTCTGTCCCTAAGATTGTTAATGTATATAGACAACAAGAGCGGCGCAATCACATTTCCCTGGTACAATCCTGACGACAATCCATTAGCCGATGAACACTCAACGTCCAGGACAATTTACTGGTTTTAATTATTAAAATGTCTTCGAGCGACTCCATATCCAAGAAGATCCTCCGTATGGTAGGATGTTCGTCAACAGTCGGCAGTGTGGCACTGTATCAAATGATTTTCTAAAATTTAGGGATATGGAATCGGCCTATTGCCCTCCATCTGTGTTTCGAAGGTTGAGAAAAAGGCAAGCTGAATTTCTAACGAGGGTAATTTCTAAATCTGCCCAGATTTTCAGACAGAAGCTTTTCTCTCTGAAGATCTTAGAATAAATTCAAGAGGTCAGCAGCAAACCGACGTTTGGAATATTGGCCTGTAATTTTGCGGCCAGTTCTTTTACCCTTCTTCTATACGGTGGATACGCCCTTTTTTTCCCAGTCACTTGGGACTTTCTTCTAGGCCTGGGATTTGCGATAAAAGCAAGCCAATACCAAGAATATTCCCTGTAAAACCGAAGTGAGGTTTTACCTGAATCTGACAGTTTACACTGACGTGACAAAAGTCATGGGATAGCGATATGCGCTATACAGGTGGCGATATTATCGCGTACATTAGGTATAAAGGGGCAGTGATTGGCGGAGGTGCCATTTCTACTCAGGTACTTCATGTAAAAGGATTTACGGCATTATTGTGGCCGCACAATGGGGATTAACAGACTTTTTACGCTGAATGGTATTTGGAGCTAGACGCATGGGACAGTCCACTTCGAAAACCGTTAGGGATTTCACTATTCCCAGATCCATAGTATCAAGGGTGTGCTGAGAATACCATTTTCAGGCATCTCCTCCGACCACGAGCAAAGCAGTGGCCGACGGCCTTCACCTAACGACCGAGGGCAGCGGGTTTTGTGTAGAGTTGTCAGTGCTAACAAACAAGCAACACTGCGTGAAATAACCACAGATATCAATGCGGGACTTACGACGAACGTATCGGTTAGGAGAGTGAGGCGAAATTTGGCGTTAATGGGCTATGGCAGGAGACGACCGGCACGAGTGTCTTTACTAACAGCACGACATCGCCTGTAGCTCCTCTCCTGGGCTCGTGACCACGTCGGTTGGACCCTAGACGAATGGAAAACCGTGGCCTCATCAGATGAGTGCCGTTTTCAGTTGGTAAAAGCTGACGGTAGGATTCGAGTCTGGCACAGACCCGGCGAAGCCATGGATCCAAGTTGTCAACAATGCACTGTGCAATCTTACGGTAGCTCCGTAATGGTGTAAGCTGTGTTTAAACGGAGTGGAGTGGGTCTTCTGGTCCAACTGGACACATCATTGACTGGAAATGATTACGCTGGCTACTTGGAGATCATTTGCAGCCATTAATCTACTTCATTTTCCGAAAAAGACCGATCGAATTGTTATCAGTGACAACGCATAAAATGGGCGACAGTTGTTCGGTATTGGTTTTAAGAACATTCTGGATAATTTAGTTGGTTGGTTGGTTGGTTGTTTGGGGGAAGAGACCAAACAGCGAGGTTATCGGTCTCATAGGGTTAGGGAAGGATGGGGAAGGAAGTCGGCCGTGCCCTTTCAAAGGAACCATCCCGGAATTTGCCTAGAGCGATTTAGGGAAATCACGGAAAACCTAAATCAGAATGGCCGGACGCGGGATTGAACCGTCGTCCTTCCGAATGCGAGTCCAGTGTGCTAACCACTGCGCCACCTCGCTCGGTGATAATTTAGTACTGGAGGGCATAGGGGAGGGTAAAAATTGTAGAGGGAGACCAAGACATGAATACACTAAACAGATTCAGAAGGATGTAGGTTGCAGTAGGTACTGGGAGATGAAGAAGCCAGCACAGGATAGAGTAGCATGGAGAGCTTCATCAAACCAGTCTCTCGACTGAAGAAGACCACAACAACAACAACTGGATAATACGGGTGAATGGTCAGGACAACCAGGTCACCCAACATGAAACTCATCGAAAATTTATGGCACATAATTGAGAGGCCAGCTCGTGCACAAAATCCTGCAGCAGCAACACTGTATGGTGGCTATAATTTCGCACCTTACAAGCACCCATCCACATACTTTGCCGTGATCTACAAACATCATTAGGTATCATGTGATAGGTTGTACATTGTATATATGAATATATAAAGGAGACTGACATTGTCACATACGCCTTGTAAATAATTGTTAACGCTTATTGCATGAACTGTGACGGAGTGTCTTTATTATAAAAACGGCGTAATGAATGATTGCCTACACTAGTAGAGGTTGGAACGCCAGTGGAGATGAAAGGGCAGGCAGAACTCAATCTCTGGGTGGAAGGCCCTCACAGGTGTTGGTCCTGCTTAAACACAGGAAGTAGCTAGACGGACGTCGTGGCACCTGAGCTCTGGAGCAAAATAGTGGGATGGGCAGCCGCTGTTGTATGGTTCAAATGGCTCTGAGCACTATGATACTTAACATCTGAGGTCATCAGTCCCATAGGACTTAGAGCTACTTAAACCTAACTAACCTAAGGACATCACACACATCCATGCCCGGGGCAGGATTCGAACCTGTGACCGTAGCAGTCACGCGGTTCCGGATTGAAGCGCCCAGAACGGCTCGGCCACCGCGGCCGGCCGCTATTATAGTAGGGCCCGAAGGATAACCGGATAATACTTCTGAACTTCGCAAATATTGGACGCAGGTTAGACGAACGAAGAAGCGGTACCTCGGAAACCACGCAGGCTGGGTTATTTCCAAGTATTTTTACTCAGAAGCGTACCGTATTACAAGTATAGGTTTTTCCTCGCAAACTTTTCGCGCTGGACGACTAAAGACTAAAATATGGTTGGTCGGCATTCGGAAGAATCTGTAGAGAGGGAAAATAGTCCGCGGTTTCGGGAATATGATTAGTTTTCGGAATTACGATTTTGGGGAGCCGAGCATTGCAGGGAGGCCAGCGGTGGAGAGACGAGGTCTTCTGTTGAGAGCGCCCGTGTGTGACGGTCGCTCGATACCAGCTTTGTTGGTACAGATGGACTTGCTGTCTTTGCTCTCAGGAGAGTTTATAATTAGAACAGTAATTGAGAGCACTTCTTCTGCCTATACTTACATTGAGATGTTTGAACTCCGTCCTTGTGCCTGGGAATTCGTGTTTCTCGTCTGTAGAACACGGAGAGGAGAAGATAGTATTAGAGTATATTAGTCAGAGGACCGCCTTCTGCCGTCCTAGTGTTTGAAAGAGTTTATTTGTGGCTGGAGTTCTTCCATCGTCGCAGACGAGTAAGGGAACATTCACTTCCACACACCGGACGCATTACATGCACTAATATCGCAAATTGCTTCGGCTTATTAGGGCTATAAAGCTAAACAGCTGTGATCACGTTAGTTTATTTCCACTGAAGTTCCACACCCCCGTAGATCATCTTTGAAAGTAATGTCTTCTAGTGTTGGTACGTAGATGATGTCAGTCATTTCGCGTTATTGATATTAGACCGAGCAGTCATAATAAGGGGCAGAGTTTGGAAATTTATTAGTAATTTTACTTATGAAATATAAACTTTGTAATATAAAGGTTTTTTTCAATCTACAATAAATATATAAGCAGGAACAACCTTTATCATTTAGTGGGGTTAGTTGGCTTCATCATTCATTTATGTTTAGATTGTAATTTATAGAATCAAGAGATCCTAAGGGGGCTGGGGGTAGTCATACAGGGCCAAATCTTCATTTAAGCGTTTATTATTTTCCGTTGCGCACATTCATTTTACACTCGCCTGGAGTAGCATCTTGGAACACTTTCACAATCATGAACGGCTATAGAGGCAGCATGGCTCAGTATTTCCGCAGGGGACTTCCAACGACATTTTGAGTCCATGCCATGCCGAGTTTCTGCGCTATGCCGGGAAAAAGGAGATCCTACACGAGATTAGGAGGCATCCCATGAGTTTTATTACCTCATTTCATTTCTTTCCACTACTTGCAGGTGCTTTTCAACGCCAGGGATGCCTATTTCTACGTTCTCGGCACAGGAGTTTGTGCTGTTGCCAAACGGTGGGACCGTTGTCCAATCCTCCTGCGTGAATGATTTCCTAAAGCTTGAGCTTTACTTTTGCTGTCCTCAGTTGCCAAATCAGACTAGTGAACGAGTGACTGAACCGAAGCCTTCGATCTCATTAGCGAATTTAGCATGCGCAGAATTGTCAACGATTCTTGCCAAGATCTTCCGCCAACATGTGATGGTGGAAGTTGTTGTATGCTGCGTGTATTGATTGTTTGATGTTGTTGTTGTTGTTGTGGTGTTCAGTCCAGAGACTGGTTTGTTTGCAGCTCTCCTTGCTACTCTATCCTGTGCAAACTTCTTCACCTCCCAGTACCTACTGCAACCTACATCCTTCTGAATCTGCTTAGTGTATTCATCTCTTGGTCTCCCTTTACGATTTTTACCCTCCACGCTACCCTCCAATACTAAATTGGTGATCCCTTGATGTCTCATAATATGTCCTACCAGGTGATCTCTTCTTCTAGTCAAGTTGTACCACAAATTTCTCTTCTCCCCAATTCTATTCAGTACCTCCTCATTAGTTACGTGATCTACCCACCTAATCTTCAGCGTTCTTCTGTAGCACCACATTTCGAAAGCTTCTATTCTCTTCTTGTCTAAACTATTTATTGTCCACGTTTCACTTCCATACATGGCTAAACTCCATACAAATACTTTCAGAAACGACTTCCTGACATTTAAATCAATACTCCATGTTAACAAATTTCTCTTCTTCAGAAACTCTTTCCTTGCTATTGCCAGTCTACATATTATATCCTCTCTACTTCGAACATCATGAGTTATTTTGCTCTCTAAATAGCAAAACTCATTTACTACTTTAACCGTCTCATTACCTAATCTAATTCCTGCAGCATCACCCGATTTAATTCGACTACATTCCATTATCCTCGTTTTGCTTTTGTTGATGTTCATCTTATATCCTCCTTTCAAGACACTGTCCATTCCGTTCAGCTGCTCTTCCAGGTCCTTTGCTGTCTCTGACAGAATTACAATGTCATCGGCGAACCTCAAAGTTTTTATTTCTTCTCCATGGATTTTAATTCCTACTCGGAATTTTTCTTTTGTTTCCTTCACTGCTTAATCGATATACATTGTTTGATAGATAAATTTTCTTCGTTTTGTTTTGAACCGGGAGTGCAATAATCTCTCTTTTCTCAAAATTTTTAAAATTTTGTTACTAAACCTGTACGTGTCGTCTATGAACAGAATAAAGAGACGGTATTCTAAGGCATACCTAAAGAGAATGGGAACGAGAATAGCGAAGCAGTTGACAGCACAATGAAAGCAGCCTGCCAGGAAAGCACCACGGCTCACTGCTAATTCCAGCGCAAGTTGTAGTGCCACATGTAACAAAGACAGTGACGCCTGAGTGGGAGAAATGATGTAAGCAAGTGATAAACAAGAAGCTGCGGTCGCTGAAACATGTACAATCCGCCCATGGCGCACTCCCTTCCAGTGTCAAAGGAGGGAAGAAGTAGTCCTGACTCGCCTTCGTGTCAGAAACAGCCAAATAACTCACGCTTACCTCTTTCGACGCTAAGTTCTGTCTGAAAACAGTGACAATCACACTGCATCATGTTGTAAAATTTTGTGTTTAACGTACTGCTGACAAGTGGGAGGTCTCTGCCCTACCGAGTAACTCGTCCTCAACTTTAGCCAGTAATGAGGTGGCAGAAAAAAAGTTAACAATTTGTATGATGTCAGAGATCCTCTCCAAACTGAGTGACCGGTAGATTTAAACGTGCTTCAGAATAGCTGGTTCATCCTATTAATTCCACGATCAACCAGACGTAAACTACTGGCCATTAAAATTGCTACACCACGAAGATGACGTGCTACAGACGCGAAATTTAACCGACAGGAAGAAGATGCTGTGATATGCAAAAGATTAGCTTTTCAGAGCATTCAAACAAGGCTGGCGCCGGTGGCGACACCTACAACGTGCTGACACGAGGAACGTTTCCAACCGATTTCTCATACACAAACAGCAGTTGACCGGCGTTGCCTGGTGAAACGTTGTTGTGATACCTCATGTAAGGAGGAGAAATGCGTACCATCACTTTGATAAAGGTCGGATTGTAGCCTATCACGATTGCGGTTTATCGTTTCGCGACATTTCTGCTCGCGTTGGTCCAGATCCAATGACTGTTAGTAGAATATGGAATCGGTGGGTTCAGGAGGGTAATACGAAACGCCGTGCTGGATTCCAACGGCCTCGTTTCACTAGCAGTTGAGATGACAGGCATCTTATCTGCATGGCTGTAATGGATCGTGCAGCCACGTCTCGATCTCTGAGTCTACAGGTGGGGGCGTTTGCAAGACAACAACCATCTGCACGAACTGTTCGACGACGTTGGCAGCAGCATGGACTATGAGCTCAGAGACCATGGCTGCGGTTACCCTTGACGCTGCATCACAGATAGGAGCGCCTGCGATGGTGTACTCAACGACGAACCTGGGTGCACGAATGGCATCCGTGTTTGGCGACATCGCACATTGTAAGCGTGTATTCGTCATCGCCATACTGGCGTATCACCTGGCGTGATGGTATGGGGTGCCATTGGTTACACGTCTCGGTCACCTCTTGTTCGCATTGACGGCACTTTCAATAGTGGACGTTACATTTCAGATGTGTTATGACCCGTGGCTCTACCCTTCATTCGATCCCTGTGAAACCCTACATTTCAACGGGATAATGCACATCGGCATGTTGCAGCTCCTGTACGGGCCTTTCTGAATACAGAAAATGTTCGACTGCTGCCGTGGCCAGCACATACTCCAGATGTCTCACCAACTGGAAACGGCTGGTCAATGGTGGCCGAGCAACTGGCTCGTCACACTACGCCAGTCACTACTCTTGATGAACTGTGGTATCGTGTTGAAGCTCCATGGGCAGCTGTACATACACACGCCATCCAAGCTCTGTTTGACTAATGCCCAGGCGTATCAAGGCCGTTATTACGACCAGAGGTGGTTGTTCTGGGTACTGATTTCTCAGGATCTATGCACCCAAATTGCGTGAAACTGTAATCACATGTCAGTACTATTTTAATATATTTGTCTAATGAATACCCGTTTATCATCTGCATTTCTTCTTGGTGTAGCAATTTTAATGGGCAGTAGTGTATTTACGCATTAAACCGCTATATTGGATTGATTGGGTTTGTAGGTGTATAGTGTTTTTTAATTTACAAAGTTTAACTACGCTTACTCTACTGAGAACGTGCGCTGACGACTACCCTGTTTAGCGCCCAGAATTAAACACATCCATCTCTGTACACTCAATGTGGAGGCCTCATCATCACTCTTTTTCCGTTCTTATAACGCAGCTAAATAAGATGTTCTAAAGCAATAAGATACATCGCACGCAATGTACAGTGCGTCTCAATGTAGCTATATAAACTCTTTGAAATCCAACGGATAGCACCGTAACTTACTGATGTCGTTTAAATTAAAGGGTAACTTAAGGTTGTATATGTTCAAAATGACCACCTCCCACTTCTATATACCATCGACAACGATTTAGAAACACAGCGATATACCATTTCTACTGTTTCTAATGGAATGACATAGCAGGCTTCCTGAATTTGTTCTCTTAGATCATTCAGTGTTTTGTGGTGTACACCGTGTTCTTGACACAACCCCAAAGATAGAAGTCCAAAGAGGTAAAATCCGATGATCAAGCTGGTTACTCCATAGCACTTCCTCTGCGCCTTATCCATCTCGAAGGGAATCTGCAGTAGAGAAACTCCCTCACGCCAAGTTGAAGTGGGGTGGCATCCCATCCTGTTGAAAGTAATAATCTTATTAAACTTGAGTTTCTCCTGGCATCTGAAATGTTCAAACGGCTTACGGGTATAGAACCCGGTGACGTCTTCAATAGTAGCAGATATTTCGAGCCACCCTGTCATTTTCAATGCAGAAATGCAACGAGAGGGGGCTGTACAAGGACAGTTAAAACATAGATACGTGGGGGCATTTGCTGAAAGACAACACGCACACATTGTAAACGCTAGTACCACCACACAATCAAAGATGACCAAAGTTGGGTAATAGATAGGAGATATTAATTACCTACGGGTGAGGTAATTATGACTCTGCCCCTGAGTCAACTAAACGACTGCTACTGCTTACTTACTTACTTACTTATCCGTGGCTTGGGCCTTAGTGACCACATGCCTCCTCCACACTCCTCTTCCATAGTTCCCTGTTGCGAGCCTCCTGCCACCACTCGCCCGCTTTTAGTCCCAAGTCCTCAGTGTCCTTGTCAATATTGTCCTTCCATCTTCTCCGCGCTCGTCCCCGGTACCTCCTTCCAGCTACAGCTCCCAGAAACACATCATGGGGTATCCTCCCTTCATTCATCCTTGCTACACGTCCAGCCCAGACAACCTTCAACCTCTTATTCTTTTTATAACGTCAGACTGTGCGTAAAGCTCTTTTAATTCTTGATTTTTTCGAATTCTCCATTCCCCTGTTTGTGAATCTATCACAGGCCCAAATATTTTTCAGAGGATTTTTCGTTCGAAAACATGTAGTTTCTCTTCATCTGTTCTCCTAAAGGTGAGGCTTTCACAACCTTACGTGACCACTGGCATAGTCATACTTTGGTACAGCCTGGTCTTAAAACTTCTTAACAGGGATCTTTTCTTCAGCACATCCTGCTGTTGCTACTACTACCACTATTATTACTGCTACTACTACTACTACTAATACTACTACTACTACAACCAAAGAGGCTGAAAAACAACATATCCGCTTGTATTCGAAAGTGGGTAGGAGATCATCAGAACTAGTCACTTGGACGGAAATAGGCGGTGCCGATAAGTAGGAAAAATGTCAACCATAGCGTGACTTGTGCGAAGAGGAAAAGGAAACAGTTGCAGTGCGAGACAAGTATGATAGTCTAACATGATCAAGAAGCGTTGGCTGAGTCTGAGGAAGAACTAAAATTTATGGTGGAGAAGGACGTAAAAGGGCGAAAAGGTTATGTAATGAGCGTAACTGTAGGAAAAACTAATGATGAGAATCAGTAAACATTAAGGTTTAGTCACAATATCATTGAAAGGAAAAACCTCAGAACAAGTAAAAACTCTTAGGCAGCTGACAAGTTTGGTTACAGAAAATCGAGGGAAATGAGAAGTATAATGCATATGGATAAAAGAGCTATTGAAAAGACGAAAGGTTCGTTAACAGAAAAAAAAAGAATTTGATAAAGAAACAGATTTAATAGTTGTTTTGCCTGGAGTGCAATACCACACTATATGAATCAAAAGCCGGCCGAAGTGGCCGTGCGGTTAAAGGCGCTGCAGTCTGGAACCGCAAGACCGCTACGGTCGCAGGTTCGAATCCTGCCTCGGGCATGGCTGTTTGTGATGTCCTTAGGTTAGTTAGGTTTAACTAGTTCTAAGTTCTAGGGGACTAATGACCTCAGCAGTTGAGTCCCATAGTGCTCGGAGCCATTTGAACCATTTTTTTTAATCAAAAAATGGTTCAAATGGCTCTGAGGACTACTTAAACCTAACTAACCTAAGGGCATCACACACATCCATGCCCGAGGCAGGATTCGAACCTGCGAGCGTAGCGGTCGCGCGGTTCCAGACTGTAGCGCATAGAACCGCTCGGCCACCCCGGCCGGCCTTTACGAATCACGGGCAGTCGAAAAGAAATGGGAACGATAAGAATTGGGGAAAAGAAGAAGATAAACAAAATGGCAGTGCACTTTATGTCTTTCTTCTTCTTCTGTCATGCGTTAGGCAACACTTTGCCTTTTGTAGCTACATTTCATCGATCCACCATTCTGTTGGTCTTCCAGTACATGTTGTATCTTACGAAATATAATTCCAAAAATGTAGTTGTAACCTTGACTCCTCCAGTCGAAAGAGATGGGATATCCATTTTTGCCTATCTTCTTCAACCTTTTCGCTTACATAAATATTTTCAATCCCTTCATAATATTCACTTTTCTTTTATGATTAAATTTTGTCTATCCTGTTATGTTCCTAAGGAATTTTCTTTTCGTTGTCCTGCAATATTACTTTCTTTTTTTCAATATCTAGTATTCACATCCAGACAGCAATATTGGTGCCAAAATAACTTTATAAAATTTTTAAAAACATTGTAAATTTGTTGTAAGTTCCTGTGGGACCAAACTGCCGAAGTCATCGGTCCCTAGGCTTATACACTACCTAATCCAACTTACACTAACTACCGCTAAGGACAACACACACACCCATGCTCGAGGGAGGACTGGAAGAATCTCCGATGGACGGAAGGGGGGGGGGGGGGGGGGAGCCACGCGAACCGTGGGAAGGCGCCTTAGACCACGGGGCTACCGCAAGCGGCCCTCAAAATTTAAGATACGTTTCTGGTATAGCATTATTTTGAAAAGATATTTTGTGGTACCATTTAGTTCGTTGAGCTTGTCCATTTTGTCTTCGAAATGAGGATATCCTCTGTACGTCAGAATGGTGTCTAAAAATTTAAATCTTTTTTTGCCACAGAAAGCCCTGGCTTTCGTTTTTCGTGTGGGAATTGACATATTGTGTGTCTGACATAATTTGTGCGTTTCGTAGGCAGCACTCTATAGTCCATCTTCATTGTTCGAGATTAAAACTTGATCAACTGCAACCAACATCGTCATTATATAATCTTTTTGGTTAAAATCGTATTTTCTTAACATCAGATTACATGTGATGAGAACGCACACTGTAAACCACTATCAGAATAGTTTAAATCAGGCTTTGCCGAGAGTAATAAATATTGTCCGGTGCTAACTTTTGTTACTAAAAAAAGCATTTTCTTTATTACGACAGGGAATCCATTGCGCTGACATGCGACAGCACCGTCACCATCAAGCAGTGACAATTTTGACGCGGATTCTTTTGTATTCATAGTACTCGTCTGCGTGTTGTACACCAAGCAACTTGATCTGAATACTACTCTGGAACTTTTCGCAAGCATTATGCAGCATCAAAGAGTCTACAGGTTACAGTGAAAGGAAAATATTCTAGGTTATTAACTCTACACACCAGGACCCGCGGTGTTGGCCGTCGAATGGCGCTAGCTGCGCAGCATTTGTGCACCGCCGCCGTCAGTGTCAGCCAGTTTGCCGTGGCATACGGAGCTCCATCGCAGTCTTTAACACTGGTAGCATGCCGCGACAGCGTCGACGTGAACCGTATGTGCAGTTGACGGACTTTGAGCGAGGGCGTATAGTGGGCATGCGGGAGGCCGGGTGGACGTACCGCCGAATTGCTCAACACGTGGGGCGTGAGGTCTCCACAGTACATCGATGTTGTCGCCAGTGGTCGGCGGAAGGTGCACGTGCCCGTCGACCTGGGACCGGACCGCAGCGACGCACGGATGCACGCCAAGACCGTAGGATCCTACGCAGTGCCGTAGGGGACCGCACCGCCACTTCCCAGCAAATTAGGGACACTGTTGCTCCTGGGGTATCGGCGAGGACCATTCACAACCGTCTCCATGAAGCTGGGCTACGGTCCCGCACACCGTTAGGCCGTCTTCCGCTCACGCCCCAACATCGTGCAGCCCGCCTCCAGTGGTGTCGCGACAGGCGTGAATGGAGGGACGAATGGAGACGTGTCGTCTTCAGCGATGAGAGTCGCTTCTGCCTTGGTGCCAATGATGGTCGTATGCGTGTTTGGCGCCGTGCAGGTGAGCGCCACAATCAGGACTGCATACGACCGAGGCACACAGGGCCAACACCCGGCATCATAGTGTGGGGAGCGATCTCCTACACTGGCCGTACACCACTGGTGATCGTCGAGGGGACACTGAATAGTGCACGGTACATCCAAACCGTCATCGAACCCATTGTTCTCCATTCCTAGACCGGCAAGGGAACTTGCTGTTCCAACAGGACAATGCACGTCCGCATGTATCCCGTGCCACCCAACGTGCTCTAGAAGGTGTAAGTCAACTACCCTGGCCAGCAAGATCTCCGGATCTGTCCCCCATTGAGCATGTTTGGGACTGGATGAAGCGTCGTCTCACGCGGTCTGCACGTCCAGCACGAACGCTGGTCCAACTGAGGCGCCAGGTGGAAATGGCGTGGCAAGCCGTTCCACAGGACTACATCCAGCATCTCTACGATCGTCTCCATGGGAGAAGAGCAGCCTGCATTGCTGCGAAAGGTGGATATACACTGTACTAGTGCCGACTTTGTGCATGCTCTGTTGCCTGTGTCTATGTGCCTGTGGTTCTGTCAGTGTGATCATGTGATGTATCTGACCCCAGGAATGTGTCAATAAAGTTTCCCCTTCCTGGGACAATGAATTCACGGTGTTCTTATTTCAATTTCCAGGGGTGTACAATTGGTGCCTCGTCGACACTGAGTACGTAGTGAAACATGCAGAAGAAGAGAAATGGAACGTTTATCAAAATATTATCGCCTTACCACAATGGGTAAGTCCGTGCGCTGGATCGCGAAATTACATAGCAAATGGGTTACCCACTACTGACATTGGAAATGAAGCATTGTAACAAGAACAGAAGTTTTGGAAGCACAAAACTCAGGAACTGTAATAAAATTATTGGAACACAATTTTTATATGATTATGAATTGCATAACAAGAAATCTATAAGAAAATAGCAGTGATGCAAATTCTAGACACACAACCTAAGGAAGGTACTAAAAACGCTACATTAGGATTATTGTAGGGCTGTGAATATAAAACAGGAAATTTATAACCAAAAATACTAGAAAGAAAGTACTGCAAAATAATGGGAGAAAATGAGTCAAAAGATAGTTAGAAGATGAAAGTTTATAAGTGCATTTGCCACAATATAATGAAAACTATCGGAGTTTACGCAAAGCTAAGGGCTGAATGTTTTGGACATCTTTGTATTATGAGTGACGCTTTTTTTTTAAATTTTACTAAGAGAAACGACAATACCTACTACCATATGATATTATGTATTGTGAACTGTGGCGGGTAAATCTTATGAATTTTTTAAATAGGATCAAGGATTTAACCGATGAACTGCAAGATGCAGGTGTGCCAACGCCTTGCAGCTAAGAGAGCTCACTGCGCTGGGGAAATAGTGTTAACTCGTAAAGAGAGTGATTATGCCAAGATGTTTTGATTTAAATACTTTTGAAGCAGGCAGATTTAATACCAGTTTCAATTTTAAAATTTCTAATTCTCACATGGCTATGATGTAAAAAACGTACTGTATCTGTTAAATCCTGGTCCGATGTAAGAGACTTCCTGAAGGCGCTGATCAGATCAAGTTTAATAAATAGGTAAGTCTAAAAGTTAGCTCCCTTCTTTAACATCCGTAATTCTGCCCAGGACATATTCGCTTTTTTTCTGATATGATAGGAACATATTTCGTTCTGGTTCCCAACTTCTACTCTATCATAATTTTTACATTAAAACGCCAAAGCTTGGCAACCGATGTATATTTTTTGTTGACTCGAGCGGCGACAGATCCGGTACAGGTTTTTCTACTGTCCTTCGAACCATGTCGTTTACATCGTAGCAACGGATAAAGCTTTCACAAAACAACAGGACGTCCATTAATTCCATATAATAGTCTACCTTCTTATAACATTTGAGCGCACAAGTTTGAAACACAGAAACGGCGTCCGTAAGAAGAACACAAAAACGTGTGTTTCTTGCACTTAAAATCCGGATGAAGCTAGGTTATTGACATCGAGTTGTCAATTTTATTGTAAGAATGCAGTTCTTAATTATTTGATTCAGTTTAAACCTCTTTCCGCGCATTTAATTCACGTAAGAACGAATTTTAAGTGCTACACTTAGCTCTACTTCAAACCATTCTCTCTCGACAAAGGATAAAGCTTACTGGACAAAAAAAGAAATCGGTTAAGCTTCATACAATTAACTTCACGCAAAGTTTGAACCAGTTTAAAGTATAGCAGTGGAGTGCTTCAAAAACCTACCAGAAAAAACGTGTTTTCTTGCATGTTTTTGTGCACAAAATCCGAACGGTACACATACAAATGGTGTCATTACCGGAGCATTAAATTTGTCACAGTCAATATCTTTTGCAAAAGGCATTAATCAGTTCGCACAATCTGCCTGGGCGCCAGCCCCGCTTCGTCGTTCAAATCTTTCTTAGTATACTGTAACATAGCTACAGTAACATAGATGTTCGAATGGCTATACAAATGGCTGCTGGTCCAGGTTAAACCAAAAACTTTTTACCCCCTTTTCATAGCTCAAATAGAAACCGAGCACCAAGACCCCCAATACGGTGACTCTGCGATCGACCTTTACAGACAAACACTGGCGGAAACAAATATCGCAGCGTCAAGAACGAGTTCTGCAACAGAAACGAAATTTGGCAGGGTGTTCCACATTTGAAAGATGATGTCTGTTCAAATTTCGTGCCAGGCGCTAGTGGCACCACTATGAGGATGCAAATCAAGTTTGCTTTAAATATACTATGTAACGGTCGTGAGCGTTAATTGTCTTTTATACTGGACTTGGTGAGTTGATGTTAGTCAAGAATTTCTTTAAGGCGATAAACCGTGTCAACACCTCACTATGGACGAGGTCGTGTCATAGAGCTACAAGCAGCTGGTTGTTCCTTCCGCAGCATTTCAGAAAGACTTGCCGGGAATATAGCCGCTGTACATGATTGCTCACAGCGGTGAACACGAGAATGTAAGGTGGCAAGGAGAACGGGCTCCGGCCGACCACGTGGCACCATCGGGAGGAAATACCATCGTGTTTGGTGTACGGTTCTGTCCCTTCGTACTGCATCTACAGCAGCAATTTGAACACCAGTTGGTACCACAGTGACACAACGAACTGTTACAAAGCGATTACATCAAAGGAAGCTCCGAGCTAGACAGCCTGTAACGTGCATTCCACCGGCCCCAAACCACCACCATTTGCAGCTCAGTGGTGGCCGATGCCAGTGATGGCGCTGTGTTGGTTAGGAGGAGGCTAGTTGAGAGCCTCCACACAACCTGTCTGGGTGGTAGACACACTGGACCTACACCTGTAGTTATGGTCTGGGGTGCGATTTCGTATGACAGAAGGAACACTCTCGTGTTTGTCCCACGCACCCTGGCTGCAAATTTGTAAGTCAATCTACATCTACATCCATACTCCGCAAGCCTCCCGACGGTGTGTGTCGGAGGGTACCTTGAGTACCTCTATCGGTTCTCCCTCCTATTCCAGTCTCGTGTCGTTCGTGGAAAGAAAGATTGTCGGTATGCCTCTGTGTGGGCTCCAATCTCTCCGATTTTATCCTCATGGTCTCTTCGCGAGATATACGTAGGAGGGAGCAATATACTGCTTGACTCCTCGGTGAAGGTATGTTCTCTAAACTTCAACAAAAGCCCGTACCGAGCTACTGAGCGTCTCTCTTGCAGAGTCTTCCACTGGAGTTTATCTATCATCTCCGTAACGCTTTTGCGATTACTAAATGATCCTGTAACGAAGCCCGCTGCTCTCCGTTGGATCTTCTCCGTCTCTTCTATCAACCCTATCTGGTGCGGATCTCACACCGGTGTGCAGTATTCAAGCAGTGGGCGAACAAGTCTACTGTAAAATACTTCCTTTGTTTTCGGACTGCATTTCCTTAGGATTCTTCCACTGAATCTCAGTCTGGCATCTGCTTTACCGACGATTAATTTTATATGGCCATTCCATTTTAAATCACTCTTAATGCCTGCTCCCAGATAATTTATGTAATTAACTGCTTCCGGTTGCTGAGCTGCTATATTGTAGCACATTACACTTGTCTACATTGATATTCAATTGCCATTCCCTGCACCATGTGTCAATTCCTTGCAGATCCTCCTGCATTTCAGTACAATTTTGCATTGTTACAACCTCTCGATATACTACAGCATTATCCGCAAAAAGCCTCACTGAACTTCCGATACTATACACAAGGTCATTTATATATATATTGTGAATAGCAACGGTCGTACGACACTCCCCTGCGGCACACCTGAAATCACTCATATTTTGGAAGACTTCTCTCCATTGAGAATGACATGCTGCGTTGTGTTATCTAGGAACTCTTCAATCCTATCACACAATTGGTCTGATAGTCCACATGCTCTTACTGTGTTCATTAAACGACTGTGGGGAACTGTATCAAACGCCTTGCGGAAGTCAAGAAACACGGCAGCTATCTGTGAACCCGAGTCTATGGCCCTCTGAGTCTCGTGGACGAATAGCGCGAGCTGGGTTTCACACGATCGTCTTTTTGGAAACCAATGCTGATTCCTACAGAGTAGATTTCTAGTCTCCAGAAAAGTCATTATACTTTCGACCTGTTGTGTCATGAACAGCATTCCAGGGGCTGTTTTCCAACTGGATAACTCTATCGCACATACTGCTGTCGACATGTTGCCTTGGCCTGGTCGATCACCAGATCTGTCTCCAATCGAGCACATATGGGACATCATCGGACGAAAACTCCAGCATCATTCACAAACAGCCTTAATCGTCCCTGTGTTAACCGAGCAGGTACAATAGGCATGGAACTCCATCCCAGACACTGACAAAAAAATGGCTCTAAGCACTATGGGACTTCACATCTGAGGTCATCAGTCCCCTAGACTTAGAACTACTTAAACCTAACTAACCTAAGGACATCACACACATCCATGCACGAGGCAGGATTCGAATCTGCGACCGTAGCAGCAGCAGCGGGATTTTGCACTGAAGCGCCTAGAACCGCTCGGCCATAGCGGCTGGCCCACACACTGACATTCGGTCCTGTACAACATACTGCTTACATACAACATTCTGGCGGTCACACCGATTATTAATGTATTTGCATTTCGCATTTCCAATGGCTTATCTCATGCTTACATTAACCTGTGATCTTGCGATGTTAATCATTAAATATTTTACCTAGACCAATGTATTTTCGAAATTTGGTTACTCTATATTAATTACTTTTTGGTGTTACGATATTTTTCCGTCAGTGTATTTGTCAGAGCGCTTCCGCACTGTAACGACAACCCTTCTTTCTCTATAGCTTACAACCATTTTTCTGAAAATTTCGAACATCCTGCACCATTTTACACCATCGAACGCTTTTTCCGGGCCGACAAACCCCATAATGCGACAAGGTGTTTCTCAAGTCTTGCTTCCACTATCAAGTGCAAAGTCCTAACAGCCCTCTGTGTTATGATTCTCGTCGTCAGTTGTTATGATGACAGGTGGCCAATGCTAAATAGAAACATATATTGCAGGTTTGGCAGTGAAGTCAGTAAGGAGCTGGCTGCATAGTCTGTGTCTGCAACGACTGAAATAATTAGTAGTCGTTGGTAAAAAATAATATATATTGTACTTAACTTGTGTTACAGGCTTCTTCATATGCTGCACACATATAATTACAAACATATCTAGAGAGGCATTACTTATGCCATACTTGACTAAGCGCCTTGTTAGAGGTTGCTTCCTATCAGCTGAAGGCTATGCTACCTTCCTAGTTGAAGTCCCGAGCAAGAGTGGACTTGAGCTCGCTAGATACTAATTGTCAGAAGTCGCGGAGCTGCGCTAGTCGCGACTCGCGGGTCCAGCGATATTTGTTACGGACCGCATTCGATATCTGCAACACCTAACAAGTGCGGTATTGAACGTTGATACCACACTCTGATCGTCACCTAACAGTTCTTCAGTTTTCTTCCCATTCTTCTGTACATAACTTTGGCAGCAACTTGGATGCATGAGCTGTTAACCTGATTGTACGGTAACTGTCGCACTTATCTGCTATAGCTATGTTTGGTATTGTGTGGGTGATATTTTTCCGAAACTCTTATGGAATTTGTTCAGTTTAATAGATTGTACATGCCAACTTGAATAGTCGTTTGGTTTCCACTTCTGCTAATAAACTTAGAAATTCGGAAGGGATAATATATATGTCTATTGCCTTATTTGATTGTATTCTTCCACAGATGAGTTAAAGCCTGAATTTAATATTGGATCCGTTACGTATTCCAGTCACTTCAGTTTCTTGGTTCATCACGCAAGCAGATAATTCCTCTCTCTCATAGAAATCTACGGTGTATTCTGTTCCCCTATGTGCTTTCTACTCTACGTTTAACAGAGAAATTACTCCTGCGCTCTTCATGTTTACACCTTTGCTTCTAATTTCATCAGTGATTGTTTTGACTTTTCTATTTGCTGAATCAGTCCTTCCGACAACCATTGCTTTATTTTTTTTGAAGTTTGACAGTTTTTCTATAGCAGATTTGCCTTTGCTTTCATTGGACTTCAAATTTATTTCGTTCCTAAGTGACTTATATTGATGTATACCTATTTTATCCTGAGAATTTTTGTTCTCTATTCTTTGAGCGATCAGTTGATTTCTTCTGTTAGCCAAAGTTTCTTCGCATGTCCTTTCGTTGTGCCTACATTTTTCAGGCGATTTCTGTAACGTATTGTGGCCGTGCGGTTCTAGGCGCTACAGTCTGGAACCGCGGGACCGCTACGGTCGCAGGTTCGAATCCTGCCTCGGGCATGGATGTGTGTGATGTCCTTAGGTTAGTTAGGTTTAAGTAGTTCTAAGTTCTAGGGGACTGATGACCTCAGAAGTTGAGTCCCATAGTGCTCAGAGCCATTTGAACCATTTTTTTGTAACGTATTGGGCATAAACAGGAGGAAAGAACATTATAGCACGATTACGCGATTGCCAAGCAGTCTGTGGAAGCAATCGCAGCCTTTAAAATGTCTGGTGGTATGTGTTCAGAATGGTTTAAGGGGGAACGACGATCTTACTCTTAGGTGACAAAAGACATGGTGTGGGGCGGCGAGTGGAATAATCCCCTTGTTCAAGAGCCTGAAAACTATTTTTGCTGTCATACTGACCATAATTTCCAGTCTGCAAGTCCACATTATTCTTGTGCTCACTGAAAGAAAATGTTCCTGCTAATTAATTATTCTGCGGGATCAGGGACTATGTCTATGAATAAAAGTTTTGAGTTATAATTGACCAATATATTCTGTAATAGTTCACACATACAACCTTGATGATATTCCTGATAATAATAATAATATCCCTGTCTGAAGCAGCCCAAGAGTTCCTACATAAGAGAACGCAGCATGTCACTCTCAATGGAGAGAAGTCTTCCGAAGTAAGAGTGATTTCAGGTGTGTCGCAGGGGAGTGTTGTAGGTCCGTTGCTTTTCACAATATATATAAATGACCTTGTGGATAACATTGGAAATTCACTGAGGCTTTTTGCGGATGATGCTGTAGTATATCGAAAGGTTGTAACAATGGAAAATTGTACTGAAATACAGGAGGATCTGTAACGAATTGACGCTTGATACAGGGAATGGCGATTGAATCTCAATGTAGACAAGTGTAATGTGCTGCGAATACATAGAAAGAAAGATCCTTTATAATTTAGCTACAATATAGCGGGTCAGCAACTGGAAGCAGTTAATTCCGTAAATTATCTGGGAGTAGGCATTAGGAGTGATTTAAAATGGAATGGCCATATAAAATTAATCGTCGGCAAATCAGATGCCAGACTGAGATTCAGTGGAAGAATCCTAAGGAAATGCAGTCCGAAAACAAAGGAAGTAGTTTACAGTACACTTGTTCGCCCACTGCTTGAATACTCCACACCGGTGTGAGATCCGCACCAGATAGGTTCGATAGAAGAGACAGAGAAGATCCAACGGAGAGCAGCGGGCTTCGTTACAGGATAATTTAGTAATCGCAAAAACGTTACGGAGATGATAGATAAACTCCAGTGGAAGACCCTGCAAGAGAGACGCTCAGTAGCTCGGTACGGGCTTTTGTTGAAGATTCGAGAACATACCTTCACCGAAGAGTCAAGCAGTATATTGCTCCCTCCTACGTATGTCTCTCGAAGAGAGCATGAGGATAAAATCAGAGAAATTTGAGCCCACACAGAGGCATACCGACAATCTTTCTTTCCACGAACAATACGAGACTGGAATAGAAGGGAGAACCGATAGAAGTACTCAAGGTACCCTCCGCCACACACCGTCAGTTGGCTTGCGGAGTATGGATGTAGACGTAGATATAGATTAGTAGTTCAGAGGTTATCTCTACGGTAAGTGCCAAGTAAAATGATCTATCGCCCTGGCTTCTAATCATCCAAATTAATTGCTCGCCACAAAAGTGGTAAATAATTTCAGTACTTGCCACGCGGTTTTGTCAACATAGCGGGCGGCACCCAAACAGTTACTTCCGTGCAATCTAAGCGATCCAGGGCGTTGTGTAGCCCTCGCCAGTCCACTTCCTACTTCTACCGAACACGTTTGGTAGGTACCTAGCTCTGACGTCATCCGAGGCAGCGCGTAAGCCAGCGTTTGAGTGACACGGGCAGATTGATAGCTCATTGCGAAGTGTCTCTCCCTTCACTGCCTCTCTCGCCGTATTTATATATGGACACAGCGGACGGCCGGACAGAACATATACTGACAACCGCTCTAGGCACAGTCGGCAGCATCTAAATGCCCTGGGTCACGTTTTATTTAACAACTCTGTTGTGTATCACTTTACAATTTTCATAATTTTTTAGTTATTGCAAAACTTTCAGCTCGATTTCATTTAAACTTTGCCGGTTATAATTTTTAGAACGGAACCGACAGTAGAACACGACCTCTGAACTACTTCCTTAAGACTTCTTGGGTTGATTGTTATTTACACTAAATTCTTAAAACTTGGTACAGCTCTGTTATTTAATGACTGCAGTAAAGTGCTGCTACAGAACTTTCTATCATAAATAAAAATGATACGTAACCTACCGTGAATAAGGACACTTCTGTTCCAAATTTTCCAACGCCCTTGCCGCAGTGGTAACACCGGTTCCCGTCAGATCACCGAAGTTAAGCACTGTCGGGCTGGGCTAGCACTTGGATGGGTGACCATCCAGTCTGCCGGCGCTGTTGGCAAGCGGGGTACACTCAGCCATTGTGAGGCAAACTGAGGAGCTACTTGACTGAGACGTAGCGGCTCCGGTCTCGGAAACTGACATACGGCCGGGAGAGCGGTGTGCTGATCACATGCCCCTCCACATCCGCATCCAGTGACGGCTATGGGCTGAGGATGACACGGCGGCCGGTCGGTACCGTTGGGCCTTCATAGCCTGTTCGGGAGGAGTTTTAGTTTAGTTAGAAATTTAGTTTTTAGTAATTTACTTGGAAACTATAACTGGTGGCTTAAAGGAGTACCATAGTTAATGTGATTACATAAGAATTTTCATCTTTCTAAATCTAATATTTAGCGTCTTCAATTTTGCGTAAAAACACCGATTTTGACGAAAATACTGCACCGATCAAATTGAGATTGTGACATACATTTACACATTCTGAACAATTTTTGGCTTTCTAGCTTCATTACTTAGCACCACTAATTTTTTTCTTAAAACAATGTATTTAGCGAAAAATATTCATTTGATCATTCTGAGATTTAACAGTTTTAACGTTAATATACAGAAGCATATATTGACAAAGTATGGAAAAATTACTTTAATTTTTAAATTAATTCTTAGATTTATGCTACGCACAGGCACTTTATGCTGACGTGGCACTAGTGGCAGTCCCGCCACACTCGCTGGCCTCTGTATGTGTCATATGATACAGCGCTTGTTTGGCCACAATGGCATGCGTCCTAATATCGTGTCAGATCTTTTTTACAACTCGCAACTCGATGCGACATGGTCTCAAAAAGTCGCTGGAATACCCCTGCAGAAAGTTTGAGCCATGATGCCTCTACAGCTTTACATAATGGCGAGAGTGTTGCCGATGCAGGTTTCTCTGCACGAACTGACCTCAAGATTATGTCCCATAAATCTTGGATGTGCCTCACAACGGATGATCTGGTGGCCAAATCATTCGCTCGAATCGTCCAGAATATTCATTACACTGCTCGCAAACAATTGTGGCCGATGTCATTTTTGGGAACATGAAGTCTATGAAAGGCTGAAAATGAAGTAGCCGAACTTAGCCATTTCTAGTGAATGATCGGCTCAGTTGGACGAGAGGACCCAGCCCATTCCATGTAAACACCGTCCACAGAATTATGGAGCCACCACCAGTTTGCACAGTGCCTTGACGACAACTAGAGTCCATGGCTTCGCAGGGTCTACGCCACACTCGAAACTTGTCATCAGCTCTTGCCAGTTGAAACGGGGACTCATCTGACAATGCTACGGTTTTCCACAAGTCTAGAGTCCAATCGATATGGTCACGAGTCAATGAGATGAGATGCAGGCGATGTCGTGCTGTTAGTAAAGGCATTCGCGTCCGTCGTCTGCTGCCATAGCCCATTAACGCTCTGTGCTAACGGTTACATTCATGATACGTCCCACACAGATCTCTGCGCTTACTTCACGCAGTGTTGCTTATATGTCATCACTGACGACTCTACGCAGACGCCGCTGCTCTCGGTCGTTAAGTGAAGGCCGTCAGCCACTGCGTGTCCTTGGTTAGAGGTAATGCCCGAAATTTGCTACTCTTGGCACACTCTTGACACTGTGGATGTTGGAATCTTGATTTACCTAATGATTTTGGAAATGGAATGACCCATGCGTTTAGCTCCAACTGCAATTCCGTGTTCAAAGTCTGTTAATTCTCGGCGTGCTGCTTTAACCGTGTCGTAAACCTTTTCACACGGGAGTACAAATGACAACTCCGACAATGCACTGCCCTTTTATACCTTGCGGGTGTTATTCTACTGCCATCTGTACATGTAAATATCGCTATCCCTTGACTTTTGTCACCTCACTGCAAAACTAGTCGTAGAAAAAGCAGATACGAGAGTGAGATTCATTGGAAGAATCTTCAGGAACTGTAGTCCAGCCACGAAGGAGGTCGCTCACAAAACCCTTGATCGAGCGTAGTTGAGTGCTGCTTCTTAATTTGGAACCCTTTGCCAAATGAGATTGACAGAGGAAAAAGAGAAGGTCCAGAGAAGACAAGCGCGTTTCGTCACAGGTTCGTTTAGTGGGCTCGAAAGTGTCACGGAGGCGCAACAAGAGAGGTATTGCGTATCACGGAGTGGTTTATTGTTAAAACTAGCTGACAAATCCTCTGTTCTTTCTGCCAATTTTCTATGACAAACGAAAACGAAAAGTGACCTGTTTTGTAGTGTAATATGAAAAAATTTCCATTTCCATGTATCCTGAAGACTCCTTTTGAATAATGAATCAGTCGTACAAAGAAATGGCCCTGAGCACTATGTGACTTAACTGCTGTGGTCATCAGTCCCCTAGAACTTAGAACTACTTAACCTAACTAACCTAAGGACATCACACACATCCATGCCCGAGGCAGTTCAAAGAAATATGCATAATGCACAACTGTATACGTGCAGTGTCCCAGACAGTTTCTGTAGGCTGGAAGCAGCTGGTTTGCGTGTCTACAACGCTAGTTTGTGAAAGTCGCTATGGCAACGCATCTTCGTAACTCTACAGACAGCTATAGCTTTCGTCTACAGCCGTTTGCGCTTCGCGTTTGAAAGCTGTTAGAAGCGCAGCTACGTGTTACGGATTCCCTTAAGTTGACTCGACCCTAGGAGTGTCTTACTGCACTACTGCAAATTAAAATTGCTACACCACGAAGATGACGTGCTACAGACGAGAAATTTAACCGACTGGAAGACGATACTGTGATATGCAAATGATTAGCTTTTCAGAGCATTCACACAAGGTTGGCGCCGGTGACATGAGGAAAGTTTCCAACCGATTTCTCATACACAAACAGCAGTTGACCGGCGTTGCCTGGTGAAAAGTTGTTGTGATGCCTCGTGTAAGGAGGAGAAATGCGTACAATCCGTTTCCGAATTTGATAAAGGTAGGATTGTAGCCAATCGCGATTGCGGTTTATCGTATCGCGACACTGCTGCTCGCGTTGGTCGAGATCCAATGACTGTTAGCAGAATATGGAATCGGTGGGTTCAGGAGGGTAATACGGAACGCCGTGCTGGATCCCAACGGCCTCGTATCACTAGCAGTAGAGATGACAGGCATCTTATCCGCATGTCTGTAACGGATCGTGCACCCACGTCTCGATCCCTCAGTCAACAGATGTGGACGTTTGCAAGACAACAACCATCTGCACGAACAGTTCGACGACGTTTGCAGAAGCATGGACTACCAGCTCGGAGACCATGGCTGCGGTTACCCTTGACGCTGCATCACAGACAGGAGCGCCTGTGATGGTGTACTCAACGACGAACCTGGGTGCACGAATGGCAAAACGTCATTTTTTCGGATGAATCCAGGTTCTAATTACAGCATCATGATGGTCGCATTTGTGTTTGGCGACATCGCGGTGAACGCACATTGGAAGCGTGTATTCGTCATCGCCATACTGGCGTATCACCCGGAGTGATGGTATGGGGTGCCATTGGTTACACGTCTCGGTGACCTCTTGTTCGCACTGGCGGCACTCTGAACAGTGGACTTTGCATTTCAGATGTGTTACGACACGTGGCTATAGACTTCATTCGATGCCTGCGAAACCCTACATTTCAGCACGATAATGCACGACCACATGCTGCAGGTCCTGTACTGGCCTTTCGGGATACAGAAAATGTTCGGCTGCTGCCCTGGCCAGCACATTCTCCAGATCTCTTACCAATTGTAAACGTATGGTCAAGGGTGGCCGAGCAACTGGCTCGTCACAATACGCCAGTCACTACTCTTGATAAACTGTGGTATCGTGTTGAAGCTGCATAGGCAGCTGTACCTGTACATACCATCCAAGCTCTGTTTGACTCAATGCCCAGGCGTATCAAGGCCGTTATTACGGCCAGAGGTGGTACTGATTTCTCAGGATCTATGCACCCAAATTGCGTGAAAATGTAATCACATATCAGCTCTAGTATAACATATTTGTCCAATGAATACCCGTTTATCATCTGCATTTCTTCTTGGTGTAGCAATTTTAATGGCCAGTAGTGTAGGAAAGAATACATGAATTAAAACTTCACCTATGTTGCGGCATCTCATGTGACATCCTACCTCTTGAAATGCATGTCATACAATGATATATTTGTGTAGGTACGTACAGTGACATATGTGGATACTCTCTGTGAAATATGTTGCGAAAAGGATTATTAGCAAAGAAGCAATAACTTTAAACGTCATGCATGATGCGACAGTTTTTCAAGCATCTCAGTATTTTTGACGACATGTCTCCTGAACTATGGTTGCTTGATGGTTCTTAACCCAATATCAATTGTTGCCTGACGGTAAGGGTATATGTGTTCCAGGTTTGGTTGAAATAGCTCCGGTGGTTTAGAGGTAGATGTGGAACATACCCACACGCACACGCGCAAATGCGCACACACACACACACACACACACACACACACACACACACACACACACGTACGCACGCACACGCACACACACATACATATTTTTATAATGTATGTGGATGTGGATTCCGAGAGGCCGGCCGGAGTGGCCGAGCGGTTCTAGGTGCTACAGTCTGGAATCGCGCGACCGCTACGGTCGCAGGTTCGAGTGCTGCCTCGGGCATGGATGTGTGTAATGTCCTTAGGTTAGTTAGGTTTAAGTGGTTCTAAGTTCTAGGGGACTGATGACATCAGATGTTAAGTCTCATAGTGCTCAGAGCCATATGAACCATTTTTTTGATTCCGAGAGCGTACGTTCCTAGAAGAGTCAACCAATATATTGCTTCCTCCTATGTACATCTCCTGAGAAGGTGATGAAGGTAAAATCAAAGTAATTCAAGGGTTCACGATACGCTACCAATTATCACCCTTTCCGTGCACCATTTGTGACTGGAACAGCGAGGGGGGAGAGCAGTGTGACAATTGTACTTAAAGTACCCTCAGTCACTCACCATGAGGTGGCTTGCGGAGAATGACGTAGATATAGGAATCCAGTTTCTATCACTGTTAGCCACAGGCGGCAAAGTTTTCGTATTCTTACATTGATCCCTTAACGTGGTGCATCTTTTTTATTCGATACTGAACACATTATATTAACTATGTTAAAAATGACGAAATTCCTACAGCTGTATTAAGGTGTTGGTTTTATTGGCGACTAGTTTCGATGTTGTTACAACATCATCTTCAGGCCCATACTTGTTGACAGCAACTGTATGTGTCTAACAAAAAGGTGTTGGTTTTATTGGCGACTAGTTTCGATGTTGTTACAACATCATCTTCAGGCCCATACTTGTTGACAGCAACTGTATGTGTCTAACACTAGTAGTTAGTGGTGAGATAGGCGTGTCTAACACTAGTGTTAGACACATACAGTTGCTGTCAACAAATATGGGCCTGAAGATAATGTCGTAACAACATCGAAACTAGTCGCCAATAAAACCAACACCTTAATACAGCTGTAGGAATTTCGTCATTTTTTAACATATATTATACCAGCTGACGTCCCAAATCGTCCATTTGAATTATGGATATAAGAAGAATACACGTATTAACTAATTCCGTGAACAGGACCTGAAGGCTATATGGTACTGGTCGGCCGCTGTGTCATTCTCTGCTAGTGACGTCGTCCTAACATTTTGCCGCAATCTTTCATAAGGTGAACGACAAGACACGCTCCATTTAACACTGCTCAGCATTCACGCGAGGCTCCCGAGGTGACGAAAGAAACCAGACGGATAGCGTGCGGCAGTCCTTTCAACTTGCTCGATTACCAAGTCGATTCTGCGCGGCATGTGTAACACATACTTCGGTATTGCTCAACTGTCAACCACCACTCCGCTTCTTAAGCGCCTTCTTCTCGTTGTAAATACCTGTATATGCCTCTGGCTTCATATACCTTTGCGTAAGATCATTACGACGAAAGTCCTACGGAGTACGTGATCGAACAAAAGTCACCACTTTCTTGTATTCATTTATATATAACTTCGCAAAAGGTAACAGAATTTTATCATTTACAGCTGAACGGTTGAAGTTTTGTGTTTCTCCGATATTCGAACTAACACAATCTTCACATATCCTTATTTACTCCATAAATCAGCTTACGGTGTATGGCGGACAACGCTTCTAGTGTAACTGTCTTTCCTCCGCTTCCCTGTGCCATTCTAGAATGGTACGTGCAAAGGAAACTGTTGATAAAACTCCGTGTACGATCTAATTTCTTTGTTTTTCCTGCCGTAGTTATTTCGTGAGACATATATGGAAGGAAGTAACACGTTACCTGCATCTACACCCTCTGAATGACGACAGTAAATGTTCCCATGATTCGCAATGCTTCTCTTATAGCGTCTGCCACTGTTCAGCACTATCTCGCGGCAACTAAACGATCCCGTGCCGAACATCGCCGTTCCTCGTTGCATCTTCTGTTTCTCTTCTAATAATCCAGTTTATTAAGGGTCCGAGATTGATAAACAGTTCACTTGAGGAGAGTAAGTGGATTATCGAATAAAAATATAGAGTGCTACGTAAAAATGATAATAGTGCTGTTCATACGCTGTCTGATCAAAAGAGTCCGAACACCCCAATGTAAAGCTGAGGTGATCGCTAGATGTCGCTAGAGGTCGACCCGTCACTATAAAAGAAGACGGGGAACTTAACATTGTCAGTAGAGAACCGGTGACAACAGAATCGGTCGGTCAGGAGACTTCAGTGACTTCGAAATTGGACTAGTCGTTGGATATCATCTGGTAACATATCCATCAGAGGGACTTAAAGCTGTCCAAGTCGACTGCTGGTGACGCGACTGTGAAGTGAAAACGCTGAAGAGCGACCACACCTGAACAAAGACTAGGCAGACCTCATGTGCTGACGGGCGGTCGAGCATAACGAAGGATGAGTGTAAAAACTCGCAAGAAATAAGCGGAAGGAATCACCTGTGGTAAGTAACACATATCTGTTGGCAGTGCTAGGCGGCGCTTGGGGTCGTGTAAAGAGCGACGGCATTGGACAGCGGATAACTGGAAACGTGTGATTTGGAGCGACGAATCGCACTACAGCCAGCGGCAATTCGAAGGAAGGGTTTGGGTTTGGCAAATGCCTGGAGAACGTTGCCTGTCATCGTGTGTGGTGCCAACTGTGGAGAAGAGATGAGGTTATATTACAGTATGGGATGTTTCTCTTGGTTAGTGTGTGCTTCCCTCTTTGTGCCTAAGAAAAGGCTAAATACAAAACGACATGAACACATTTTACAGCAGTACAGTAAAAAAAATAGTTCGGCGATGATAACTTTTATTAGGATGACAATGCAACCTGGCATAAAGCAACATCTGCAAGCTAGTGCTTTGTCCACAAGAATACTACTCAAATGGCCTGGCCTACTCAGATTCCCGACCACCCAATGGAACACCTTTGATACGAGTTAGCACGTTGAATTCGCTCCAGAATCTAGTCTCCAACATTACTACATCTTGTGCTTTCGGCTTGTAAGGTGGCAGAATAAATGATGTTCAGATTCGCACCTTACATGAGAGCTTTACACATCGCAACGGGAAGGTGAATATGACACCTAACTTAATTCAGCAGTTATGAGCAAATTTGCCTATCAGTATGTAATGCAAAACAGGAATGACACTCACTCGACAGTAATTAACACACCGTTCCTATATAATGCTTGTCTATGAGCAGAAGGTGCAACAAGCAGCGAGAGGCGTTTTAGTTTGGAATTTCAGAGGGGTGAACAGAGGCAAGGCCGCGCTACAAGGGGTACCACAGAAACCACTTAAAAGGGAGTCCCAGGTGGAAGATCAATGACTGACCAGGTGACTCAGATGGGGAGAGCAAGTATAACAGCCCATCTCAGGGAGGACAGGAAAGAAAGCTTTTAGAAAACTGTATTTCGCAATTCCAAATGTATACAAAACAAGACCAGTGTCGCATTTTCGGTCCCATGTCTAGTGAGTGCTGCAAATCTGAGAGGGGCAATGTAAACATTTAGGCGTCTGGAACAGGCACAAAACGTCCGATTGGCGGAAACGCGCTGGGAAGGAGAAAGAGCCAAAGTTTCAAAGCAATTTAATGGTATGGACCTTGCGATTGGTAGAGAGAGTTTCCACAGAATAAGAGGTATGCTCCTATTGGTCGAAAAAAGCCGTGACGTGAAGAACGAAAGAACCCAGGTGGGGAGACAGTTCGGCTGTGAGTAAGACAAGACAGAAATTTTCGTGAAGTCTTCTCTGAACTGGCGTCAAGTGCAGAATGGAGCGATTAACGCTCTGTACGATGTAGAGGAGTGATTTGTGTGAACACTGCATTCACGGAGGCTGACATGCAGCTAGAAATTAGCTGTAGCATCGTTTAGCTCCATCTGTGCAGAAACGAACCAGCGGATTAGTTAATTGTTCTTGCCAACCGGTGTGGCCGAGCGGTTCTAGGCGCTTCAGCCTGGATCCGCGCGACCGCTACGGTCGCAGGTTCGAATCCCGCTTGGGGCATGGATGTGTGTGATCTCCTTAGGTTAGTTAGGCTTAAGTAGTTCTAAGTTATAGGGGACTGATGACCTCAGATGTTAAGTCCCATAGTGCTCAGAGCCATTTGAACCATTTTAATTGTTCTTGCGAGAACTGAGAGGGCATTATGATGTGCACGCTGCTCCAACCATGCGCATGTATATCACCACATTTTAAGACTAACGATGAGTACATGCTCTCTCGCATAACGAGAAACATAGGGAAAGTTTCTGCTGGAGAATTCAGCAAAGGTGTAATTAGTTTTATAGGAATTTCAGCAGAAGAGAGCGGCCTAGCAGACGACAGATCATCGCAGCTTAAGGTAAATACCACATGCAGAGGCGTAAAGTTGTTGGTTCACCAGCTTGTGTCCATTGTAAACTCGAGCGATGTTGGGTAATCTTTTGCACAGTTTCTCACATAACTAACCATCCACCGTAGAGTTGATTGTCATCCTAAAAATAGTACCGAACTTTGAACCGGAATGGGACGATTTTCGTAGTACTGATCAACATCATAACGTGGGTGTAGGAGCAATTTTCTAAAGAAACTTCTAATTAAACTTTAATATTGTTGTGTTTAGAAGTGTTTAACTCTCTGAGGGATAAGATTTAATACTGCTGTGTTTATGATTATTTCACTTTTTGATGTTGACGAGATGCGTTATTCTGACATTGAAAACCGTGTGAAAGCGTGTATTTTTGTGCTAACATTGCGACATTAACATGTCATTTCAACTTACACAGTTGTCTTCAATCCTGGAATAACTAAACCAAAAACATTATATCTTACAGGCTCTTGAGGAAGAACAAGCTGCTATTCCTCCACAGATATTCAGACACCTCATTGAAGGTGTCCCCAGCAGATTTCAAGCCGTCATAAAGGCGAAAGGCACCTCTGTAAACCTAATACACTAACTCCAAGACTGGACGAACTAACATATTGTAAGCTATTTCCTTTGTTGAAGGACTTTCTGAAATTGTAATGATTTGTTTGTCTGTACATGTATATCGTACCTATTGATTTTCGTACCGTTCAGATAATTCCTACGTGTTGCGTCTTTTTTCCTGTGTTACAGCGTGTTTTACAAAGGATATTATTATAATTTCAAAGAATTTTACATATCATTATTGCGAATTGTAGTATTTACAACTAGTGTAGCAAAGAAGATAGAGAAGTTTACGTTTATATACAAACCTGATCTGCTAAACAGGATCAGCAGGACTGTCAGGTTGTTCACAGACGACGCTATTGGCTACAGAGAAGCACTGTCATTGAACGGCAATAACGAATTGTGAAAGACTTTGACAGCGTTTCCAGTTACTGTGATGAATTGTAGCTCTCTGTAAATGTGGATAAATGAAAGGAAAGAGCACGATAATATCTGATTACAAGATCAGAGGTGAATATCTCCAGCGTGACGGGTAGTATAAGCATTTAGAGATAAGGCCCAGTAGCGATATAAAATGGTACGATCACTTAATATCAGTATCAGGGAAGGTGAAAGGAAGATTTGCTTCAAGGGTTCTGGGAACATGGCATGTACCTGTAAAGGATATCACATACAACACGTTAGCCGGGCAGTGGAAACAGTAAGAGGAATGCTCGGGGACTTACATGGTTATCCTTGGAAGGAAGACGACGGAGTTCTCGCGAAGTGCGGCTGTTGCGCAAATTTAGAGACAATGTATTCGAAGAAGACTGTGCGATTGTTGCAGTCTTCCAGTAACACACGGTTTTTTTTTATTCCACGCTAAAATTAATTTTGGATAAAAGCTAGGGAAATTTTAATTCCAAACTCTTGGTGAGTTATGCAAAAGAGCGATAGGTGGGCAAAATCTTTTAATTGCTGATTTTTGAAAAAAGAAAAAAAAGATTAATATAATCGACAAAGAGTCTCCGAGCTGCCACTCACCTTCGAGTTCCGCGGAATGCAGTAACCAGAGAACTCATGTATATGCGGTGGAAGCGCGGAACAATGAACTAAGAGGCTCTGAGTTCACAATTCGCCATTGTACGGTACAGTACCGTACAGAAAATAACTTAAAGTAATATGCAATGAGACAAACAGAAATTACATTTGTATTCGAAGACAGCCCCACCGCAATTGCTTTGACCAGAGGAAACTGCAATCGTCTGGCCACAGCTGTGCGTTCTCTGATTTATCTGGGAGATGGCTCATCTGAATTACAACACATGAAACGTTTGTTCGCTTTATTACGTTAACGATAAAAAGATTTGCTACTCTTGATATAAGCCTTTGCCACTAGCATGCTTGATAATTTACAATGGCCATTGACTTTAAAAAGCACCACTTGATGCACTCGTTAACAAACTGTTGGCTTCAAATACAATGTTCAGTATTTACAAAAGTACATTTTCATCTGAGACTAGAATAACTCTTTAGTTCTACTCGATAACGTTGAGTACTTCATTTGAGGTCACGAACTGGTGTAGAGCGCTTCCACGCTCGGCTCTATATTGACCTCCGTGTGAGGGCACTGCTGTGCTGAGAGGAGGGCATTTCTTCTTCAGCCTCCCCCATTCGTCGTTGCGGATGGAAGCTTGACATCGCTTATGTCTTTGGTATCGATATGCATTGCAGACTTTGGTGTGGCGCTGTGATCTTTGGACGATGCCACAGAAAGAAAGATGTATGCAATTTGATGCCAAAGATATTTACAGCTTAGAAATGATATAAAGGTTACAAATAAAGGTGACCTGGGTAAACCTAATGGAATAAGACGTGAGTATTGTGACTGGTATGAGTGTTACGTTTATCCACTTAATTCCGAGAAAAAAATCATCGCAAATGAAGTATTCAACAGTAATGTGTGTTACTAAAACTTTCCTGTCACAAATCAGTGTCCGAACAAAAATACAATTATCTACTTTTGTTGAACGCAACATTTATCACTATTAGTTTTAATCTTTCTAATTTATAGACCCTGTGACATAAAAGCCAAATAACATTATAGTGAGAAAGCAAAGCTACTTGGATAATTACTGAAAAAAATTCAACGATTTCTTTACTGAATAATACGTGGAATTCATCAATTGTTCTCTTTTAACCACTGTTAAGTTCATTTGTGAATTTATCACAATAAAAATTAGCAATAGCAGTACAATTACGATAACCAACAATAACATTGATCCCGTATTCAGTAGCCCTGTTACTGTGACACTTAGCAAGAATGGAGTTCTAAAGTTCATCAGCTATTAATGATAGGAACCCCCCGGATGTAATTTCAATGCATTAAGTACAGAATTATATTTTCAACCGACTAGTAGGTGCAGAAAGAGGTTTCGAAGCGGGGGTAGGTGCTTGTGTGAGAGTTCTTCGAGGACGGCAAAAGAAGCTTATGCCACGGCTCAGCACACGCATTGAACGGGACGGAGATTATGTAGAAAAATAGTCAACACGTTTATCAACAATATCCTGTTTTTTTTTTCTTTTCAAATAAAGTTTTCTCTCAAGATATAAAAATGAACTACATTTACTTTCTGAACACGCCTCGTACATTCTTCTTCCTCAATAAGCGAATGGAACAGGAAAGAGAAGCGGCAATATTTGCACGATGTATCCTGCGTCAAGCACTGTAGAGTGGTCTGTGCAGTTCATATGTGGATGCAGAGAGGAACGGAAAACCTGCTACTCGATGAATAATCTGGTGCACAGTGATTCAACAGGACCCTCGAAAGGCGGAACTGTGCTGTGGGGAGTGACTTTTTGCAGCGCACGATTCGTCCCAATTTTAGCGGCCAGTGAAAGCCCCGCGGTGGCGGGAAGTGTGATGTGGGGCTGGGGGACGGACGCAGATTAGCGGCCCACGGACTGTCGGATACGTCTCGGGCCGCTCTAATTACGGGGACACGTGGCTCCGCATCTGATGCAACGCGCGGCACGGAACAGCACACGACTGTAAAAGGCGGCGTGACTGGACGCACGGCCCCATCAATCAGCGCGGCCCCCGCATCGGCAGCGGCAACGGTGGCGGTGATCGAGGCTGCTCTCCAGTCCCCGCCACGTACGGTCCGGCATCGACAGAACGCTCCGGCACCTCTGTAAACCTAATACACTACCGGCCATTAAAATTGCTACACCAAGAAGATGACGTGCTACAGACGCGAAATTTAACAGACAGGAAGAAGATGCTGTGATACGCAAATGATTAGCTTTTCAGAGCATTCACGCAAGGTTGGTGCCGGTGGCGACACCTACAACTTGCTGACATTAGGAAAGTGTACAACCGATTTCTCATACACAAACAGCAGTTGACCGGCGTTGTCTGGTGAAACGTTGTTGTGATGCCTCGTGTAAGGAGGAGAAATGCGTACCATCACGTTTCCGACTTTGATAAAGGTCGGATTGTAGCCTATCGCGATTGCGGTTTATCGTGTCGCGACATTGCTGCTCGCGTTGGTCGAGATCCAATTACTGTTAACAGAATAGGGAATCGGTGGGTTCAGGAGGGTAATATGGAACGCTGTGCTGGATCCCAACGGCCTCGTATCACTAGCAGTCGAGATGACAGGCATCTTATCCGCATGGCTATAACGCGTCGTGCAGCCACGTCTCGATCCCTGAGTCAACAGATGGGGACGTTTGCAAGACAACAACCATCTGCACGAACAGTTCGACGACGTTTGCAGCAGCATGGACTATCAGCTCGGAGACCGTCGCTGCGGTTACCCTTGACGCTGCATCACAGACAGGAGCACCAGCGATGGTGTACTCACCGAAGAACCTGGGTGCACGAGTAACAAAACGTCATTTTTTTGGATGAATTCAGGTTCTGTTTACAGCATCATCTTGGTCGCATCCGTGTTTGGCGACATTGCGGTGAACGCACGTTGGAAGCGTGTATTCGTCATCGCCATACTGGCGTATCACCTGGCGTGATGGTGTGGGGTGCCATTGGTTACACGTCTCGGTCACCTCTTGTTCGCATTGACGGCATTTTGAACGGTGGATGTTACAATACAGATGTGTTACGACCCGTGCCTCTACCCTTCATTCGATCCCTGCGAAACCCTATATTTCAGCAGGATAATGCACGACCGCATGTTGCAGGCCCTGTACGGGCCTGCCTAGATAAAGAAAATGTTCGACTGCTGCCCTGGCCATCACATTCTCCATATCTCTCACCAATTGAAAACGTCTGGTCAATGGTGGCCGGGCAACTGGCTCGTCACAATACGCCAGTCACTACTCTTGATGATCTGTGGTATCGTGTTGAAGCTGCATGGGCAGCTGTACCATTACACGCCATCCAAGCTCTGTTTGACTCAATGCCCAGGCGTATCAAGGCCGTTATTACGGCCAGAGGTGGCCAGAGGTGGTTGTTCTGGGTACTAATTTCTTAGGCTTTATGCACCCAGATTGCGTGAAAATGTAATCACATGTCAGTTCTAGTATAATATATTTGCAAATGAATACCCGTTTATCATCTGCATTTCTTTTTGGTGTAGTAATTTTAATGGCCAGTAGTGTACATTTCTGAGACGAACACACACATCGAGAAGGCTCAGTCCCATACAGAGAAAGAGCGTTTAATCACGTAATAATCGTGTTTCCAGTCATTTATTGATGCAGTGTACTTAATTCTAATTACGCTGATAGTTATCATGAGTCTATTGAATAGTTAATCGACCAGTCGATAGACTTAAAGGGATGTTTCGTATCTTTGGCCCGTAAAAAGCATGTTCTGAGAATTTTTTTCTCGTTATGTGTTATAGATATCAATGTCAAATTTGGTCAAAATGTTTATTGATATTTTCTCTACAAACTGGACTTTTTTCACCGGAAATGTCGAAGAGCAAAGGCGAAAGTGCCGTCGGAACGAAACAAAATTTCGATGTAGATCTCCACCCGCGCTATGTCACAGGTCAGCCGGCTCGTCTGAAATCAAAATTGAGTTGACGATAGCGAAGTATATAAGATTCTTTAGGAGTTACACCTCGCTTAAGTTACTTGGACCACAGGAAACAAAATTGAGGCCATTTGAAAAAAAAATAGGTTTTTTTATCGATTTTTCGACTTTGTCGGCCAAGTAAAAATATTTATAGTTGATGGATCGGAATAAAAGTGGTACACCTCCTAGACAATTTCGTTAGCTTCGTCTGAAATAAAGAATCATCTTAATCGGTTCAGTAGATTTGAAGTTACCATACCGCGCGAAAAAAAAAAGTCATTTCGAGAGAAACGCGTTTGATGTTTTAATTACATATAAATGCAATATTATGCAATGTATGTTCAATCTGCTATTCCGGGCCGATAAACTAGTCCTTCCTTTTCGTCATAGAGGGCGTTCTGCTCGATCTGGGCCATCCTGCTCGCTCCAGAGCCGCTCGTACGGCCGGTGACAAGCGGTATTCGACCGCTTGAATCCGGTGGTCGTCCCAATGCTTGGCGAACTGCGTCGAATAGAGTCCCAGGGTGACATCCATCGTTGTCATGGTCTTCAGAATTGCTGAATAATCGTTGTTGAAGCCGCTCACTGCCAGGAAAGTCGCAATCTCCCCAGTCTTCGCACCATAATGCAAATTCTTGGGGGCTAACTGCCAAACGCACGCGTTCAAAGTTTCATTTGAATTTTGTGTGTTTCTTCCCAAGCACAGATACAATAACCCGTCCTCCGAAAGGGCTTCGTAGATCGGATGAATGACTTTTTGAACTTCTTTGGCGAGCGGCTGGTCGTGTTGACATTCGTCCAGATGTCCGCTAGCCTCTGCAATGCGCCACTTGCACCAACTAGTTTCCCCAGCCGGACAATTTTGGTGTTGTGGGTGGTCATCCGACGAACACTTGTGGAAATACATTGGCCATATTGCCTTCTTCATCTGTACCACCGAAATGGAATGCCATCGGATTTCCAAGCCGTAGTACGTCGTAAGCTCCTTGATCACTTTATCAGTTTTAGTCATGGGCAAGAACATAGAATAATTTTTCGTGGCTACAAAGTCGAAATTTCCGAAAAAACTGGTGGTTGAAACAGGCCGATTTTAGGCAGGTGCATTTTTTTGTTCAGCCGCGAATAACAAACATTTCCGTTCCGTATTCGGAAAAGCCGTTTCAAGGGTGGATTCTAAACACTTTTATGGATCCAAAACTGCAATTTAAAAAATCGATTTTTTGAACCAAAAGATAGTAAACCTCCCCTTAAGCGGTAAATGTATACATGGATACACTGACGGAAAAGAGCTGCAACACCAAAGACTAAATAATGTAGAGTAATGAAATTTCAGGAATACATTTGTCTAGGTAACTTATTTAAGTGGTGGCACACATGTGCTCGATTGGGGACAGGTCTGCTAACAGAGCAGGCCAACGCTACCTGTCGACACTCTGTAGAGCATGCTGGGTTACAACAGCAGTATCTGAGCGAGCGTTATCCTGTTGGAAATTACACCATGGAATGCTATTCATGAATGGAAGCACAACAAGTCGAATCACCAGACTGGCGTACAAATTTGCATTTAGGTTGCGTGGGATAACAACGAGAGCGCTCTTGCTGTCATGCAAAATCGCACCACATACCATAAAAAAATGGTTCAAATGGCTCTGAGCACTATGGGACTTAACATCTGTGGTCATCAGTCCCCTAGAACTTAGAACTACTTAAACCTAACTAACCTAAGGACATCACACACATCCATGCCCGGGGCAGGATTCGAACCTGCGACCGTAGCGGTCACGCTGTTCCAGACTGAAGCGCCTAGAACCCCATGACCACACCGGCCGGCCCACATACCATAACTCCAGTTGTAGATACAGTGTGTCTTTGCCCTCAACAGATGGGTTGCAGGTGCTCATCTGGCCACCTTCCAACTGCCACCGAGACAAGACTGGATTTCGTCAGAAAACACAACAGACCTCCGCCTTCCAACGAACTCTCGCTTGACAAGACTGCGGTGGGTTAGTAGAAAACGAGCTACGGGGTGGCTGGCTCAGAGCTGTCCTTGGAGCAACGAATTTATGACAGTTCGTTGTGTCACTGTAGAATGCGACGCAGCCGTGGGGCTAATGCGACGGTCTTCAGTCCCGGTAGTGCCACGAGGCCGTGTTGAACCCGGTCTTCTCGCGGTCGTATCTTCCCGTGGCAATCGTTGCCAGCAGTCACGCATTCTCGCTACACCCCTGCCAAGTCTTTCTGCAGCATCGTGGAAGGAAGATCCAGCTTCTTGTAGCCCTATTACACGACCTTGTTCGAACTCAGTGAGCTGTTAACAATGGCATCTTTGGCGCCTTAAAGGCAATTTTGACAAACATCTACTCACTACGTCCAATGCCAAAGGTAACTAACGGTCAAGGCCCTTACAGCGCGTGCTTAAAGCAAACTTAATCTACATCTTCAGAGATGCGTCTATAGTGCCACTCTTGTGCGACTGTCGCGAAATTTTAACAGGCGTCATCTTTCAGATGTAGAGATACGCCTAGCAACTTTCGTTTGTCTCGCACAATTCCTTCTTTGTGTTGGTATGTTTTTCCTTTAATGTATAAATTTGCCTGTCATTGTGTTGCCTAGCGAAAGGGTCACCGGATGGACGTTGCCGGCCGAAGTGGCCGTGCGGTTAAAGGCGCTGCAGTCTGGAACCGCAAGACCGCTACGGTCGCAGGTTCGAATCCTGCCTCGGGCATGGATGTTTGTGATGTCCTTAGGTTAGTTAGGTTTAACTAGTTCTAAGTTCTAGGGGACTAATGACCTCAGCAGTTGAGTCCCATAGTCCTCAGAGCCATTTGAACCATTTTTTTTTTTATGGACGTGGGGATCGTTTTTAATATCCGCCGATCAGCTAAATTAAGAAAGCCACAAGATGGCGAAGGGTTCAACTTTCGGCTGCAGACATACCGTCGAATATTAATTTTAATTTTAATAATGAACAGCCTCAGTTGCACGGTTTACCTAGAATTTACCTAGGTTTCAGTCGAGATAACCCAACCTTCTTCAGAATAACAGTATCTATCGATTGTCCATAGTGGACATCGTCAAGCTAATGCTACAAATCCATAAATTATCGTCAGACTGTAAAACTTACCTGTCACTGCCTCGGCCGCATTTCGTGACCGCGATGCGGCAGCCACGAGTGCTGTATGGACAAACGATAGATACTGTTATTCTGAAGAAGGTTGGGCTATCCCGACTGAAACCTAGGTAAATTATAAGTAAACCGTGCAACTGAGGCTGCTCGTTATTAAAATTAAAATTAATATTTATACAGTTGCTGACAGGGCAGCCAAATGTTGGGGATATTTAAATACTGTCGAATACTCTTTCTGCTGCCGTTGTCCTCGTTCCATGACAGGTTCCGCTACTATAACGCAAAGAGGCCTCGTCCCTCCGCCCTCCGAAAGCCACAGGAACCGTCTTCACTGTCACCTTCGGTAATGTTGGCGATAGGAAGTGCACTTTCCCTTTTTTTTTTTTTAATTTGTGTGAAGGTCTTATGGGACCAAATTGCTGAGGTCATCGGTCCCTAAGTCTACACAATAGTTAATCTAACTTTAACTTACGCTATGCCCGAGGAAGGACTCGAACCTCACGCAATGAATAACGAATGGCACCGAAGGTGATGAACGCTGAGGAATCCAGCTGTTGATGTTGCTTGGATCATAGTCACTTCTCGACTGACGCAATAGCGGATACGAGGAAATGACCTCCTTAACTTTAAGATTCTATTCTGCCAATTATTTTGTTGCAGCGAACTCCATCTATTACGAGTCGAAGCATCGGTAGTGAGTGCCCTCGGCATAATGTACGCCGTCCTTGCCAGCTCTGGAAGAGACCGGTGTATGTGCCCCCGCCCTCTCTGTGATTTGTGTTAGCCTTCGCTCTGAAACAGGGAGAAAAGTAAGCAAACTGTAAAAATCTTTTTCTCGAAACGTATGTGTGAGAATTCAGCATAAGAAATAGCACATGACTGTTATTCACTGAAATTTCTGTTCAAGACGTAGTGGTAGCAACCTGGTTCGGTAGCTAAGTGTCACGTTTCTAAATGAAATTTTCGAAAATTCCTATCCAAATTTTTTTCTGATAGATAAGGTTTCTGACTTGGCAAAAGCTGTATATTTTTTTACCATAAGATCGGCTAAAAACCACAGCAACAAGTCAGATTTGGTACGTGGGTATTTTTACACAGATGCAAATAATCATTATTCGGTAAGAAGTATGTAAAATATTATACAAAAGAAAAACATTCTTCTTGTAGAATGAGATGAAAACTGACATTAACCGTATATGATGCATAAGAAAAAGTAAGGATAGGCGTAAGGAGCTTAGAGCGAAGCGACTATCAAGTCATTGATTAGTTTAGCAATTATCCACATGAGCAGAATCCGGCTAACTCTATAAATTCATTAGCCCGGTGAGATTTACAACAATATCAATTACAGGCTGTCCAGGTTAACCTATAATAATATAAAATGTAGCAAATTGAGACGTGAATGAGATATTTATTGGCGGTTTGCTTCTACGAGTATAAGTGTGGTAACTCGAAATGTTTTCTGTGTTTGCTCGCAGACCTTGGTACCACGTGAACAGGTGCTTATTTGTTTTCATGTCAGTAGCTTTGTGGACCCCACAGCAGAAGGTATTTGTGTGCTTTCTCTCGCAGAGAGTCACACGATTTTTTTCTGTGGGGGTTTACAAAGAATCAAGTGTACCAGAAATCAGTTCGTGATCTACCAGATTTGCGCCTGTAATACTGCAAAACACTTCTAGGGAAGACGGATATAGATGACTCTCGCACATCGAGGTGTATCAGGTGTGTAAAAATCATTCTGAGTTACCGTACTTATCGGAACATAACCTCAATAAATATCTCAATTACTTCTGAAGTTACTGCGTTTTATATAGTTGTATCTTTAACCTGGACACACTGTATTTGGCGTTGGTTCAATGATATCAGTCATGTGAACACTCCATCCATTAAAGCTACGAGCAAAATATATTCATTGATGAGCCAAAACATAATGACGATCAGCTTAATAGCTTATTTGGAACGCAGTCACTAGCGATTCTGCGTGATATGATTCGACAAGTCCTTGGTAGATTACCAGAAGTATGAGACATCAGATGCCGATGCAGAGGTCACGCAACTTAAATTCCGGTCCGGTTGTTAGTGGGTGCAGAGCTGACCCCCGGTGGCATCCCGATGTGTTCCACTGAGTTCAGAACACACGAATTTGATGCCCAAGACATCAACGTAAGTTCACTATCATACTCGTCAAACCACTGTACCGCGATTCTAGCCTTGTGAAGTGGACTGTCAAACCACAGGTCCCACGGAAGCCCGATGAATGTTGTGGCTGTGCCCTCTTGTAATGTTTAGTGGTTTATGGCTGGATGAGGAGAGAGTTATATGATAGGTGAGTGGCCAGTTTCCTCTCATTACAACATAAAATGCACACGTGGTTAAAATACACTTTATTACAGGAACTAATTGAGTACTTAACTTCAGTGATGTCCTGTCTGAACTTCTGTGGTTAACAGTAATCAAATAACGTGTACTAATTCTCGAATCTTCTTCGTGTCCAAATCACAACTATATACAAGGACTAACGTTGCTTCACAGCTAGCTAAGGCCGTCGGCACACGGACCGCGCTGTCGAACGTAAACGTTGAGCGTGCCAAGTTCAACGTGCTGCTGAACGCTCAGGAACGATGCGACTTGTGCATACGGTACGTGGGCCCCAGTGTGGTATACGTGATCGCAACTCACTCCAGTTTCAGTTTTGGGATGTTTCCAGTTCGTAAATCACACCGTTTACTCAACAGGCGCGCGTATAATTCCCACGTTAGCTCTATTAAAACTCACATTTCCTCCATTGTTCATATCGTAGTCACATTGTTCTATATGTAATATACACAAATAAGAACTTCAATATCGATGTACATGTTTTAAGACAAAAAAGGAAGTAATGTGTCCAATCAACAAGGACACAGGCTTATGAACGTTCCATTACAAACAGTGCGACCCAAATTTTCAATAGTTCTCCACATAAGATAAACACTATTTTATCTTTCCAACATTTTAGTAAAACCCTAAGGTCATTCTTAGTTGATCACTTTAGATTAGATTAGATTAGATTAATTATACATTTCATATACCCATAAAACAGGGAATCCTCCTGGGTGTGGAACATGTCTGTTCCTGTCTGTGGAACATGTCTGTTCCTACCCAGTAGCAGAATCTTTACAACATGTAAATCACTATACTCAAAAGAAAAAGGAACAAAATATCTTTATACAAGTAGCGCAAGCTGTCCTGTAGATTAAGCCAATCGAACAAACTCACTCCTCAAATAAAGGTGAACTTACATCTACATAACATCAAATATTGTAGTATATACTTACATTACACTAATAATAAAGCATCAGAACCTATTATATACTCGGATGTCAGGGAAAAAAAATTAGACTTGGCGAGACGCGAACCATCTGGTCATGAATCATCAACGCTACTCACTACGCTATAGTGACAATGTTTCCTTTATTGCCAATTCTAAGATGTTGTCACTTGCTAAATGCTTTAATCGTAGCTATGTTACTAACTGAAATTTAATTATAACAAATTGTACCAAGAACAATGTGTTTTTGGTGGATCCTTCAAATGACATGCTCTCATAATAGGCAAGTTACAATAATTCTTTTGCCCCGAATATGATGTCTCTCATTATTTTATTGCAACGAATCATGCAGTTAACACAGGTTTTTGAGTGATTCTCAATGTGCTGGTGCTCAGAAACGACATATTACGTATAGGCTTGAACTGAATGCCAATATGGCGCCTCACAGCTCAATGCTGAAGGGAGATGGCATGCATGTGACGTAGGTGGCGCTGTGTCATCTGATTGGTCAACTCTCAGACGCAGGCTCAGAGTATCTGACATGATATTGCTCTGCACGTTCGGAAAGACTCCCTAACGTGCTATTCCACGCTATGACGTCAGAAACTCGGCACGCTCAACGCTCAACGTTCGGATGCACGGTCCGTGTGCCGACGGCTTAAGGTACGAGGCGACGACTATCACTATGGAAGAATAGAGCACAGTGCGACGTATTGAGCTGCAATGCGGACTGAGTCCCGATGCGACGTACTGAGGTACTGAGGCGGGAGATTGAGCGATTGAGACAGCTCGGTCAGCGTCGGCAGCCTATATGCACGCTCCCTATGGGCGCGTAGCCTGTCACAGGCGCGCCTGGTTCAGCGCCTGCTATACAGGGTGAAAAGTATTTAAACCGACAAACTCTGGGAGGTTGTAGGGGTCATCAAAACAAATACACTCCTGGAAATTGAAATAAGAACACCGTGAATTCATTGTCCCAGGAAGGGGAAACTTTATTGACACATTCCTGGGGTCAGATACATCACATTATCACACTGACAGAACCACAGGCACATAGACACAGGCAACAGAGCATGCACAATGTCGGCACTAGTACAGTGTATATCCACCTTTCGCAGCAATGCAGGCTGCTATTCTCCCATGGAGTCGATCGTAGAGATGCTGGATGTAGTCCTGTGGAACGGCTTGCCATGCCATTTCCACCTGGCGCCTCAGTTGGACCAGCGTTCGTGCTGGACGTGCAGACCGCGTGAGACGACGCTTCATCCAGTCCCAAACATGCTCAATGGGGGACAGATCCGGAGATCTTGCTGGCCAGGGTAGTTGACTTACACCTTCTAGAGCACGTTGGGTGGCACGGGATACATGCGGACGTGCATTGTCCTGTTGGAACAGCAAGTTCCCTTGCCGGTCTAGGAATGGTAGAACGATGGGTTCGATGACGGTTTGGATGTACCGTGCACTATTCAGTGTCCCCTCGACGATCACCAGTGGTGTACGGCCAGTGTAGGAGATCGCTCCCCACACCATGATGCCGGGTGTTGGCCCTGTGTGCCTCGGTCGTATGCAGTCCTGATTGTGGCGCTCACCTGCACGGCGCCAAACACGCATACGACCATCATTGGCACCAAGGCAGAAGCGATTCTCATCGCTGAAGACGACACGTCTCCATTCGTCCCTCCATTCACGCCTGTCGCGACACCACTGGAGGCGGGCTGCACGATGTTGGGGCGTGAGCGGAAGACGGCCTAACGGTGTGCGGGACCGTAGCCCAGCTTCATGGAGACGGTTGCGAATGGTCCTCGCCGATACCCCAGGAGCAACAGTGTCCCTAATTTGCTGGGAAGTGGCGGTGCGGTCCCCTACGGCACTGCGTAGGATCCTACGGTCTTGGCGTGCATCCGTGCGTCGCTGCGGTCCGGTCCCAGGTCGACGGGCACGTGCACCTTCCGCCGACCACTGGCGACAACATCGATGTACTGTGGAGACCTCACGCCCCACGTGTTGAGCAATTCGGCGGTAGGTCCACCCGGCCTCCCGCATGCCCACTATACGCCCTCGCTCAAAGTCTGTCAACTGCACATACGGTTCACGTCCACGCTGTCGCGGCATGCTACCAGTGTTAAAGACTGCGATGGAGCCCCGTATGCCACGGCAAACTGGCTGACACTGACGGCGGGGGTGCACAAATGCTGCGCAGCTAGCGCCATTCGACGGCCAACACCGCGGTTCCTGGTGTGTCCGCTGTGCCGTGCGTGTGATCATTGCTTGTACAGCCCTCTCGCAGTGTCCGGAGCAAGTATGGTGGGTCTGACACACCGGTGTCAATGTGTTCTTTTTTCCATTTCCAGGAGTGTATTTTTCCCTAATGTAATTTTTTCCTGTGAGGATTATTCAAACCGTTGGAGGCCGTATTACGCTCTTCAGTTGTTAGAGGTCGTGTTACGCTCTTCAGTTGTAGGTAACTGCTGTCCACCAGCGTAGTTGTGCATTGTCTCTGTTTACTAATGGAGCGTACACCTGGAGTGAGTACACTGATATGGTTGGTGCGTACTACGTAGCGCACCACAACGGACGAGCTGCACAGCGGGTTTATCAACAACAATATCCTAATCGCCGTATCCCGCATCATACGACCTTCGCTGCTGTGTACCAACGTCTGCGTCAGACCGGGTCATTCAACAGGTTACCTGGACAGGGACGCCGTCGCACGGTAAGAAAGCTGCAATTTGAGGAATCTGTCTTGCAGCATGTGGAGCGGGATCCTTCAATCAGCACTCGTGCGATTGCACGTAACATAGGGACGAATCAGACGAATGTAAGAACAGTCCTTCGAGAGCAATTGTTACGTCCATTTCACTTACAGCGTGTCCACAACTTAGAACCAGTCGATTATCCACCCAGAGCACAGTTTTCGCATTGGTACCTAGAGCAGTGTGAAATGCATCCTACATATCCATCCTCTGTGTTGTTTACCGATGAAGCAACGTTCGGGCGTGATGGAGTCTTCAACATGCACAATTCGCATGTTTGGAGTGAGGATAACCCACATTTTTTGAAAATCTACTGTAATTGAAATTGGGTTGTGTCGATGTGTGGTCTCTTTGTCATAAAAAATGGAAAAGTTTTTGTTGGTTTAATTAATATGCCGCCAGAGAAATCATCCTCTACCGGGTTAAATACTCCTCATAGGAAAACATTACATTAGGGAAAAATATTTGTTTTGATGTCCCCTACAACCTCCAAGAGTTTGTCGGTTTAAATACTTTTCACCCTGTACAATGTTTCCTAGTGCCGACCGGTGTGGTGGCAAAGGTGTACGCCAGCACAATGAATACCTTCATACAGCTCTACAGCCCTGCCTCCGTGGCGCAGTGCATTTTTCGAAAAGCCGTTCGCCTAATATGTCGTATGCAAACACGAAAATCGAGGTGGTGTAACGAGAAACGTGATTCAGAAGACACGATTCTGTTGATCCACTGTTACAAAAAAATGGTTTAAATGGGTCTGAGCACTATGGGACCTAACTGCTGTGGTCATCAGTCCCCTAGAACTTAGAACTACTTAAACCTAACTAACCTAAGGACATCACACACATCCATGCCCGAAGCAGGATTCGAACCTGCGACCGTAGCGGTCGCGCGGTTCCAGACTGTGGCGCCTAGAACCGCTCGGCCACCCCGGCCGGCACACTGTTACACCCCGACGATCTCGTATCCACTGCAGTCGTAAGTAACGGTACCCTTGGGTCAACGTGAGAACATGTGGGAACCGTCTGACGCGGAACCGATCTCCGAGACACTTGTGCCTACACCAGCACTATAGTCTCTCGTCTGATCTGCCACAGACTGCCGATTATTCTGTCTTACTAATCAGGCAAGCCTCCTATACCGACATTCTGTGATGAGGCATGGATGTTCAATACGATGTCCATTATCTGTGGTTCCAGCATCCTTCCTTTCCGATTGAGGCTCACGGCAGTAGAACGTCAAGAATCGCCAAGCTTCACCATTCCTGAGATGCTCGTTCCAAGACGCCAATCCATAACAACCCTGCCCTTCTTCAACATCGCTTACGTCAGTGCTTGTCCGCTAGTGTAAACCGTATCTTCGCTGTAATGAGGTCATCTCTGCTCAGCTTGTATACGTTCCTACCGATCATTTTGGGTTCTACATCTACATCTACATCTACATCTATACTCCGCGAGCCACCTTACGGTGTGTGGCGGAGGGTACTTATTGTACCACTATCTGATCCCCCCTTCCCTGTTCCATTCACGAATTGTGCGTGGGAAGAACGACTGCTTGTAAGTCTCCGTATTTGCTCTAATTTCTCGGATCTTTTCGTTGTGATCATTACGCGAGATATATGTGGGCGGTAGTAATATGTTGCCCATCTCTTCCCGGAATGTGCTCTCTCGTAATTTCGATAATAAACCTCTCCGTATTGCGTAACGCCTTTCTTGAAGTGTCCGCCACTGGAGCTTGTTCAGCATCTCCGTAACGCTCTCGCGCTGACTAAATGTCCCCATGACGAATCGCGCTGCTTTTCGCTGGATCGTGTCTATCTCTTCTATTAATCCAACCTGGTAAGGGTCCCATACTGATGAGCAATACTCAAGAATCGGACGAACAAGCGTTTTGTAAGCTACTTCTTTCGTCGATGAGTCACATTTTCTTAGAATTCTTCCTATGAATCTCAACCTGGCGCCTGCTTTTCCCACTATTTGTTTTATGTGATCATTCCACTTCGGATCGCTCCGGATAGTAACTCCTAAGTATTTTACGGTCGTTACCGCTTCCAATGATTTACCACCTATGGCATAATCGTACTGGAATGGATTTCTGCCCCTATGTATGCGCATTATATTACATTTATCTACGTTTAGGGAAAGCTGCCAGCTGTCGCACCATTCATTAATCCTCTGCAGGTCTTCGTGAGAAATGTTGGAAGGCACAAGGAAATACTCACTCTACGACTTATCCCAGAAGATAGGTCAGAGAAAGGCAAACCTGCGTTTTTAGTTTTTGTAGACTTAGGTACAGCTTTTGATAATGTTGATAGGAACGCACTCTTTGAAATTATGAAGGTATCAGGGGTAAAACACAGGGAGTGAAAGTCCATTTAGAAATTGTACAGAAACCAGACGGCAGCTATAGGAGCCGAAGGGCATGAAAGGGAAGCAGTAGTTGAGAAGGAAGTGATGCAGGATTCTAGTCTCAACCTATTTTATTCAGCCTCTACACTGAGTAAACAGTAAAGGAAGCACAAGAAAACTTTGAGGAAGGAATTAAAGTTCAAGAAGGAAAAATAAAAACTTTGAAGTTTGCTTACGACATTGTACGAGGTGCATTCAAGTTCTAAGGCCTCCGATTTTTTTTCTAATTAACTACTCACCCGAAATCGATGAAACTGGCATTACTTCTCGACGTAATCGCCTTACAGACGTACACATTTTTCACAACGCTGACGCCATGATTCCATGGCAGCGGCGAAGGCTTCTTTAGGAGTCTGTTTTGACCACTGGAAAATCGTTGAGGCAATAGCAGCACGGCTGGTGAATGTGCGGCCACGGAGACTGTCTTTCATTGTTGGAAAAAGCCAAAAGTCACTAGGAGCCAGGTCAGGTGAGTAGGGAGCATGAGGAATCACTTCAAAGTTGTTATCACGAAGAAACTGTTGCGTAACGTTAGCTCGATGTGCGGGTGCGTTGTCTTGGTGAAACAGCACACGCGCAGCCCTTCCCGGACGTTTCTGTTGCAGCACAGGAAGGAATTTGTTCTTCAAAACATTTTCGTAGGATGCACATGTTACCGTAGTGCCCTTTGGAACGCAATGGGTAAGGATTACGCCCTCGCTGTCCCAGAACATGGACACCATCATTTTTTCAGCACTGGCGGTTACCCGAAATTTTTTTGGTGGCGGTAAATCTGTGTGCTTCCATTGAGCTGACTGGCGCTTTGTTTCTGGAATGAAAAATGGCATCCATTGTCCGACGAAAAGAAAGTCCCATTCGTGCTGTCGTTGCGCGTCAACATTGCTCGGCAACATGCCACACGGGCAGCCGTGTGGTCGTCCGTCAGCATTCGTGGCACCCACCTGGATGACACTTCTCGCATTTTCAGGTCGTCATGCAGGATTGTGTGCACAGAACCCACAGAAATGCCAACTCTGGAGGCGAGCTGTTTAACAGTCATTCAGCGATCCCCCAAAACAATTCTCTCCACTTTCTCGATCATGTCGTCAGACCGGCTTGTGCGAGCCCGAGGTTGTTTCGGTTTGTTGTCACACGATGTTCTGCCTTCATTAAACTGTCGCACCCACGAACGCACTTTCGACACATCCATAACTCCATCACCACATGTCTCTTTCAATTGTCGATGAATTTCAATTGGTTTCACACGACGCAAATTCAGAAAACGAATGATTGCACGCTGTTCAAGTAAGGTAAACGTCGCCATTTTAAGTATTTAAAACAGTTCTCATTCTCGCCGCTGGCGGTAAAATTCCATCTGCCATACGGTGCTGCCATCTCTGGGACGTATTGACAATGAACGCGGCCTCATTTTAAAACAATGTGCATGTTTCTATCCCTTTCCAGTCCGGAGAAAAAAAATCGGAGGCCTTAGAACTTGAATGCACCTCGTAATTCTGTCACCGACAGCAAAGACCTGGGAAGCGCAGATGAACGGAAAGGACAGGGTCTTGGGAAGATATAAGTTGAACGTCAACAAAAAGGAAAAAAGGTTAATAAAGCGTAGTCGATGCTGAGGGAATTAGATTAGGAAAAGAGATACTAAAAGTAGATGCCCTTTTCTATTTGGACAGTAAAATAACTGATGATGGCCGAAGTAGAGAGAACATAAAATACAGACCGGTTAAGGCAAGAAAAGCGCTTCTGAAGAGAAATTGTTAACCGAATTTAAATTTAACTGTTAGGACGACTTTTGTGAAGGCATTTGTCCGGAGTGTAGCCAAGTATAGAACTGACACGTGGGCGATAAACAGTTCTAACAAGAAGAGAACAAATGCATTTGAACTGTGGTGCTACAGAAGAATGCTGAAGACTAGGTGGGTAGTTCTTATAAATAGTAAGGAGGCACTGAATATAACTTGAGAGAAAAGAAATTTGTAGCACAACTTGACTAAAAGGAAGATTGATAAGACACATTCTGAGACATCAAGGAATTGTCAGTTTAGTATTGGAGGGAAGTTCAAAACTGGTTCAAATGGCTCTGAGCACTATGGGACTTAACATCTGTGGTCATCAGTCCCCTAGAACTTAGAACTACTTAAACCTAACTAACCTAAGGACATCACACACATCCATGCCCGAGGCAGGATTCGAACCTGCGACCGTAGCGGTCGCGCGGTTCCAGACTGAAGCGCCTAGAACCGCTCGGCCACCCTGGTTGAAGGATGATGATCGATTCTGGCAGTGAATACAGTATGTGCTAATGTTATCAGCAGCTACTTTTTATACATATAAATTGTGGGTCATCACCTGCACAAATCTTAACAATCATTTGGCTGTGATTGGTCTGTTAATAGGATATTCATAAACACAAATAATTTTATTTATTTATTTTTTTGTTGTTCTCTTTTCCTGGGTCATTAATCTTCTGGCTGTTGTGATGCGACCCGCCTTGATTTTGTCTTTTTTGCCAACCTCTTCATCTCAGATTAACACTTCTATCCAACATCCTCAATTATTTGCTCGATAAATCCTAAACGCTGTCTTCCTCTACAGTGTTTGGTCTCTACGTGTCCCGCTAAGAACCATGGACGTTATTCACTGATGTCTTACAACATGTTCTATCATCCTGTCCCATCTTCTTATTAGTGTTCTCCATACGCTCCTTTCCAGTTCTGTGGAGAAACTCTTCATTTCTTATCAGTTCACTTAATTTTTAACGTCCCTACACAGTAGCACATCTCACATTCTTTGATTCTGTTTTTGTGCGGCATTCCCATAGCCCACTATTCACTTCCGTACAATTCTGTGCCCCAAGCGTACATTCTCAAAAACTTCTTCCTCAGTTTAAGGCCGATGTTCGATAATAGAGGCTCCTTTCCACTAATAATGCTCTTTTCGCCTGTGCTAGTCCAATTTTTATGCCCTCCTTGCTCCGTCTGGTAGCTGTCAACTTCATTATTATAAATGTTGATGTTAAGCTTCTCGCTATTCTCTTTTCTGCTTCTTCTCATTGCTTGCGTCTTTCTTCAGTGTAGCCTCAATCCGTGTTCTGTAATCATTAGGCTGTTCATTACTTTCAACCAGTACTGTAGTTAATCTTCACTTTTAGTGAGACAGCAATGGTTTTTGTACACAATTATTGTATATATTATTACCCTTAATCCTTTTTAACTTACACCTGTTTTTCTGAGAATTTCAATCATCTCACAGAATTTTGTGGGTCGACAGATCCTACGGCTGTGTGTTGATTTACCAGACAACGCCAAAACTGGCGCTCTGGTGCCTTACCTTTCCTAAAGCCAAGGTGGTTGTCATCAAACAGATCCTGATTTCTCTTTTACATTATTTTGTATCTTATTCTTGCCACAAATTTTAAGACATGAGCGATACATCTCGCAATCTAATCTTCCTGCCCTTGGATTGTGTGGATGACACTTTTCAGATAGTCTGATGGTATCCCTCCAACGTCGTAGATTCTGCATATCAATTTCAATAGTCGATGCTTGCCACTTTCCCCAATGATTTCCCAAATTTCGAAGGAATGTAACCTATGCCCTCTGCATTTAAACTGATTATTCATACGCCATTAGCGGATATTAATGTGGGATGTATCCGACCCTTCAAAGTAGTCGTTCAGTCGGCTCGCAGCCGTGTTAGCGTGCGGAGCTGCTCCGCGCGCCGTCCGACGCTCCGCTCTCGGCGGTGTTTACTTCCGCGTCGCGGTGTTTGTGTCTATCGAGTCCAGTACTAACGTACACCATGGCGCACTCGTACCGCCGTGCAACGATCAAAGTAACGTTTCAGGCCGAACATCCAAGACCCAGAGCATTCGAAGTCGAACAGTTCATACGTGAGGATCTACGTTTGAACCCCCAGGACGTAATAGGCATACATTTTTCCATCACTGGAAGTGTTGTCTACATCAGGATGTCGACGGAGGAAATTTGCAATGACATAATTCACCGTCATGCCACCGGACTGAAATTTAAACACTCTGATGGACATATGGGTGCTGTGACAGTCGCCCATGCTGGATTCGGTCTCCGGACATTGCGGGTGTTTGAGCTCCCGTTCGAGGTGCCTCAGGATGTGGTCATTGCCGCTTTCCAACCATATGGCACCGTCTTGGGTCACGTCGCGGAGAAGTGGCAAACATTTACCACCTACCCCGTATTAAATGGCGTCCGGAAAATAAAAATTGAGCTGATGAAACATGTCCCATCGTACCTGCTGATTGGCGGTGTGAGGGCCATCGTCATGTATGATGGACAGCCACGAACGTGCGCAGGATGTGGCCAGGAGGGACATGTACGTTCCGAATGCTTACACCGCCGTTTAATACAGACGCCGTTACGTGAAGAGACCCAGGCTTCGACGGTCACGTCCTTACCCATCACCTACGCCAAGGTTGCACAGGACCCCGTCGTACCAATCTCGATTGCGCCAGCAGCATCGTCAACGCCACCCGCCGCAGCACAACGCGCCGAGGACCCAAACACGGCGTCGCCTCCAGTGCTCGCTTCAGGACCGTCCGGTTTGCAGACCGAAACCGATGTTCGTGTAGGAACCATGGACGTCGACCTCGGTGTCGTGCCGACGTCTGCCTTTGTCCAGACGGGTTCGGCGTCAGACGACGGGCGACCACATTCTGATTCAGAAGGCCACATCAGAAAACAGCGGTCGCCTCGCAAACACAGGAAACGACGACGAACGCCTTCCGATGACGCCCTTTCTCAGACGGCCCCAAGAGATGTCGACCTGATGTCTGACGGTGATCTCCCACATTGCGTCCAGTCACGCGATGTGGCAGCAACAGGCGCCCCTCCTGTGACGCCTACTCTCCCAGCCAGGGACGTGTCCTCGCCGTTGTCAACGCATGATGACGGCGGTCCCCCTGCCACTCATGTTGCGGAATCCACAACACCCGTTCCAGAAGTACGTGACCGTCACATATCCACGTCGTCAGCTTCCTGGGCCGATGACGTTGAAGAAGAAGCGGAACAGACTGCCAGCGTGTCTGCACAGGAGTCCACCTCGGCGACACTGGGGCTGGTGCCCCGCCAGTAATTATCACCACTGCGGGACCACCGGCGGGTCTCCACCTGCCGGCTACTTCTAACGCACGTTCTGCAAATACTGAGGATGGCCGCACACAGCAATATCGTATCGCCACGATGAATCTTGCCACCATTCGTGCCCCCCATAAACTGGCCATGTTCAGAGACACTATTTACTCTGCGGCTGTGGATATAGCACTCTTACAAGAGGTGTTTGTGGCTGACTTCATAGTTCCCACCGGATACAACGCCTATGTTTCCCCCGCATCCGATACCGGTAGCGGCGTCGCCATCCTGCTACGCGACGGACTCCCCACTGCGCGAGGTATGGCCCTCACACTGTTCGGCGTGCGTATTATTAATATCTACGCTCCGTCCGGCACTGGCCGCTGTCATGACCGACAAACTTTTTTGCCGAAAGCGTCACACCCCTCTTCACCGGTCCGCAGGACGATTTGGTACTCGGTGGGGATTTTAACTCGACACAAGAGCCCGCGGACCAACTCCCGCGACATTCCCCTTGTGCATCTCTCTCAGTGGTCATCGACCGTCTCCGACTTGTTGACACATGGAAGAAGCTCCACGGAATTCAACCGGGCTATACATTCTACACCTCTCACTCGTCAAGCCGCATAGATCGCATCTACGTTACCCGCTCCCTTGCTGATGGCACACGTCATGCGGAAGTCTGGCCCTTGGCCTTTTCAGACCATGATGCGTACCTCTGTGACGTCACTCTCGCCCGACTGCAAGTGTGGCATAGTCGTGGTCTGTGGAAACTCAATGTCGCTCAGCTGACCTCCTCAGACTGTCGCCGTATGGTCGAAGAAGCGTGGGCACGCTGCCACCATCGTCGAGAAGCCTATGACTCCACCTTATCATGGTGGCTCTCCTGTGCAAAGCCGACCCTCAGGAAGACTCTGATGAGTTATGGGAAGGAATTAAAGGCGTGGCAAACTAATACCCTGCACTTCTACTATACCATTCTACGTGACTGTACGACGATGCCTTTCTCGCCAGCCCGGCAGTCGATGGTCCATCGCACGAAGGCGCAGATCTCCTTGATCATGCGGCGTCACTTGGAAGGCACTGTAGTCCGTTCTCGAGCTTCTAATCGAATCCCTCAAGAACGTCCGTCGATGTACCACATCCTTCAGGAAAGACAACGACGACGACGAGCTCTGATCCAAGTCCTCACTGATGTGGAAGGGCGCCGGCACGACACCCAACAAAGCATCGGTCGTGCTCTCCATGCTCATTTTGCCGGGCTATACGCAGCCGTACCGCATTCTGCAGCACTAATCACAGAGGTCGCTCAGCTTACTCCGAACACTCTTCCAGAGGATGCAGTGCATGACCTCCAAGACGACGTAACCACCGATGAAGTGGTAGATGCTATCAAGGCGGGTTCCGATAACAGATCTCCTGGACCTGACGGTATCCCCATCGAGTTTTATAAAAGTTTTCGCTATTTGTTGGCTTCCACGTGGACGGCAATCGCCCAAGAGCTGATGTCACCGATGACAGTGGTCCCGAGCGCCTTTCTAGAAGGAATTATTATCCCCGTACATAAACCGCGCGGGTTATCGAGGGTCTAGGACTATCGACCAATTACTTTGCTCAACAGCGACATGAAAATATTCACACGGCTACTGGCATCGCGACTAAAGAAGGTCGCACGCTACGTCACATCCTGCGACCAGACTTCCCTAGGAGGCGACAACAACATCCGTACGGCCCTTTGCCGTTACAGAGACATGATAGCATTAGCGTATCATCAGCGTCTCCCTGGCGCCTTGGCTTCACTGGACTTTAGCCAGGCTATCGACCGTGTTGACCACTTCTATTTACGGAGGGTTCTTCAGCATATGGGTTTTCCTGGCGGTATTGTAACGGTGATTATGCGCCTGTTGAGTAGTGCAACCTCTAAAATCATGTACAATGGTCGTCTTACACCGTCCCTGGTCATCGCACGATCTGTACAAGGATGCCCTCTTTCCACGATTTTGTATGCTTTCGCCTTGGAACCCCTGCTCCAGGGCATGCGCCAACGTTTGGAAGGCATGGCTGTGCAAGGCCACCGTTTTTGTTGTACAGCCTACGCAGACGACATAGTACTATATCTGCGCAGTGAAGATGAAGTACGAGCAGCACTGACATGGGTGGCGACTTACGGCGAAGCGTCGGGTAGCCGCCTCGACGTGTCAAAATCCAAGGTCCTGCTCATCGGTGAGGGCTTGCCGGAGAGATGCGCTGCCCCGCTTAGTGTCGCCGCCACCATACGGTGTCTTGGACTTGATTTCACAGCAGACCTGCGCCGCTCAGCGACTATCAATGGTAGACGCTTGCTACAGACAATCAGAGCAAATCTCGCAGAACACCAGCTACGAGCACTCGACGTTATCCAACGCGCGCAATACGTGAACATGTATCACGCTTCCCGTATACCACACGTGGCTCAAGTACTACCAGTCCCAAATCTCCTGGCGCGACGACTGTTGATGGCTTTCGGCTCCTTCGTCAGCTCGGGGATGTTATTCAAGGTGCAGTATGAATCCCTTGCACTGCCACGAGATCGTGGCGGGGTGGGACTCATCCACGTGCCGACTCGTTTCAAGGCACTATACGTCAGCTCCCAACTAAAACTTTGGCATCGTTGCCCGCAGAGCCTTACTAGCCTCCTGCTTCACAACTATGCACCGGCCTCCTTGTCCGCCCCAGTACTGGTATCGACCATTCCAACCCCCTTTTATTACATCCAACGATTTTTCCTGGAGTTCAGTTATATCTACCGGTCCTTACCATTTACACGTTTGTACCTCACGAAAACAGTCTCCGAATTGTTACAACAGTGACGCCCGTCCAACCCCATCGAACGTAAGTATCCACAGTACGTGTGGCGACACATATGTAAGGCGATCCATGCGCGTTTTCTCGAATCAGACATTCAATCAGCGTGGTACATCACCGTGAATGGCAAACAAGTTAACCGAGATCGTCTGCACCGCATCCATCTCGCCGATTCATCCCTCTGCACCCACTGTGGAGTGGATGACACGGATGTCCACCGGTTCCACTGTGGCACAGCGCTAGACGTCTGGACACTTGCGCGGCGAATTTTGGCGTTTCTTACTCGCCAGACACCGGTTCAGATCGACGTCCACATGCTTTTGTACCCCGATAAGACTTTCTACCCCTCCGCCAAAACTAACTCTGTGAATTGGATCTGTGGCCACACGATCCGCTATCTTTTTACTTCTGGCGACAAATCTACGCTAGGATATTGGACTTATCTCAACGAACGACACTGCGTCCTGATACGCAACCCACGCTATAAACAATATTTTTCCAATTTCTTACGGAGCACTTTCGATGACCCACCTAGTAGCTGGAACGTCCAAGCCCTGAGAAGCTGAAAACTGTATAAAACGAACCGACCTGAATAGATCTGCTACCCAGAACCCACGCCTACGCCAGGAGAAGACACGTTTGGACGAGCTGGCATGCTGTAGGCGGATACACTTCAAGAGCTCCTGTAAGAACTGGACTTTAACTATAAGTCGCACGATGACTTAAAAAAAAAAAAAAAGTAGCCGAGAGCGCTAACGTGCTGCTTCCTGGACTTGGGTAGGCGCGCCTGCCCCGGATCGAATCCGCCTGGCGGATTAACGACGAGGGCCGATGTGCCGGCCAGCCTGGATGTGGTTTTTAGGCGGTTTTCCACATCCCGCTAGGTGAATACCGGGCTGGTCCCCATGTTCCGCCACAGTTCCAAGGCTCGCAAACATCTGAACACACTCGCACTATTCCATGGTTTACACTCGATGCAGACAGTTGGGGTACACTACTTCCATCCCAGGGGATTACGGGCTGGCGGCAGGAAGAGTATCCGGCCACCCCTTAACCATTAACATGCCAAATCCGATTAACAATGGCTGACCCTGGGGATACTGGACGCCGTGGTCTGGTGTCAAGTCGACACCAAAGGTGTGTTGGGCTAAGTTTGGGATTCTGGGTAGGCCACACGTAATGATGAGAACTTGTTCAGTGGAAGAGATGTATTTCACATGAACAAGTGCTCTAGCTCTTAAGGTAAGCACTTTAGGGCCCACATTTATTAGATATTTTTTTCTTATTTTGGTCCATACTACCATGTCTCAAAATATAGAAAGCAAAAAGAGCTTGCAGTAGAAGAGATTTGTTTCTCAATATCGAAGATGGAGAAATGCTTAAAGGTCTTAAGGTATACGTTTCAGAAGTATACGTTTTTTGCTTCGAAAGATCGTTCCGTCATACCCCTGAATACTAACCAATCCTCCTGGGATACGCCTTATAGAGAGAAAGAGCAGTCCTATGGCACTTCCCTGACGCATTCCTGACGATACTCTTAACTTTGATGAACGCTTGTCATCGAGAAAAATGTACTGCGTCCTATCACTTAAGAAGTATCTGGGAATCTGTACGCTCGTATCTTCGTTGAAAGTCTGTCATCGCTTTCTAGATAGCTAGCAATGTGGTATCTTTTGCTCTTTGTCTATGGCTCGCACTGATATTACGTGACGAAAGGTCTGAGTTTCGCACGAGCAAATATTTCTAAATTCCTGCTGATTTGTGAACAAAAGCCTTTCTGACTCAAGGAAATTTATTCCATTCGAATTCAAAATACGTCCAATAATTTTTCAGTGATATGGCGCAGCAGCCAGGAGCTAGGTGGTGGAAGAGTGAGAGGCTGGATTGGGTGATAAACACATAATACGTTAGAACACATTTATTCCAGATTAAATTTCCCAGAGGATAAACAGGATTTTAATTACTCTTTTAATTGAACTCATCAACACTGGACATAAATAAACAAGTACTGCAGAGGAAAATTCAATCGCAGCTTCTCATTTAAACCTTGAAACGCTCAGTTAACTTTTAAACTGCAGAAAATTACTGCGGCTACAAGCCAAAGTGTTCTTACACTGACAAAATTTACTAATGACCAAAGTAAACTGCAAGACAATAACAGAGTTAAAAACCAGCATTCTATTACATGAATTATTTTCTGAGCCACTTAAAGAATTAAATTTGAGACATCTGTACAGTTGCACGTTATCTCAAGAATTACAGTAATAACAGACTTTGGCACCACTCCCAGAACCAACAGGTGGATCTACTCCCATCAGGTAACGGAATAATTATGCGTAGCGGTTACGAGGGGCCAGTAGGCCGTGACATACATAACGCTCGTCAGCCAAATTTGCAATCTCTAGGGTTTTCAAGCACAATTATTAAGCTACCTGGAACACATAGCCCGCATCTCGTGGTCGTGCGGTAGCGTTCTCGCTTCCCACGCCCGGGTTCCCGGGTTCGATTCCCGGCGGGTTCAGGGATTTTCTCTGCCTCGTGATGGCTGGGTGTTGTGTGCTGTCCTTAGGTTAGTTAGGTTTAAGTAGTTCTAAGTTCTAGGGGACTGATGACCATAGATGTTAAGTCCCATAGTGCTCAGAGCCATTTGAACCATTTTGGAACACATAAAGGAAATGTAAGCAAAGGTTCGGAACAAATGAACAATATAGTTTAAAAGAAATCCGTTCAGATTTCCACAAATTAACATTAAGCTGTGTAATAAATATTCTTTCCTCAGATATGTGTCATTTTATTTAAAAAATAAATTAATATTTTTTGCTTGTTTTGGTTCACAAAACAAAAATTGTTAATGCAGCCTGCGAGGAAATATCCTCTCAAAAATTTGGCCCTCCTAGCGAAAAGTGAGGCCACCCCTGTATTACTTGTTTAAAAGGTTTGCTTTTTCATAAGCTACTGACCATACTTGATCTCAGTTCGCCCCTTAAGAAACCATAGTGCAACTGTGTCCGCACAACATGTTAGTGACGTGAATTTGTCTAAAGTCTGCTGTGTTTTGGCAAAAGAAGCAAATTTTCACACTGCAACAGGAGAAACTTTCTTTTGATTCAAAAATTCGCTCGCTACGTATGAAGCTTCTCTCAAAAATGCAAATCGGTAAGGTGAAAATAAATCGCTGTTTTTGTTGTATTTTCAGCGGTATTCTTTTTAGATACTAACCAAAGCAGAGGTGGCACTAATGCAAGTATGGTCTTGGAGATGCTCCATTTAATATTTACAAAATATATGAGCGTAGGCTTCAAGGCACTTCCCCTCCAGCGCGTTCACGCAACACCAACTCAAAGGAAGGCCTCGGCGCTTGTTGGTGACGTCACTTCAGCTAGGCACGGCGAACGCCAGGTCTGTTGCAGGCATACTCATAATGGTGACTCGGGAAAATGTGAAACTATTGGCGGTAGTTGACCAACAAACATTGTTCTGAGAGATTTCTGCAATCAATTAATTGTGCAATTCATTACACTTCTTAACAAATAGTGTACTCCTGAACTTAAATTTCCACCTGTTTTAAGGATTGACGTACAAAAAGCAACTTCATGGTTCAGCAGCAACAGAATCCGTGCTTCTTTACCTTATTTGTAAATCTGAGGAAGTTACGTTTGTACTGGGTTACTTTTACAAGAAACTGTGAACGTATTGGTGCTCTTCTTTAGGTATCGTGGTTGACTATGGGGTGAGGAGCACTGAATGTTAATGAAATATCTTGAGATTGTACACGTTGGGGGAGGGGATGGGGGACAGAAGAAGAGGCAAAAGAGAGATACGCGTTTTATCAAATAAAATTTTTTAACTTATAAAGTTTCTCCTTTCAGCTGCAAGAGGGGAATATTTATCTTTTCTAATGTGCATGTTTGAAAAAGTTTAAGCTCAGCAGTATTATCGGCCCTTATTTTTTTGAACGTGAGGATGGTAGTGCAGTGACAGTAACATCCGCTCGATGTGTTGAAATGCTTCAAACATTCTTTATACCGAAACTGTACGAGCTTAATCTTAACGTCGAAAACATGTGGTTTCAGCAGGACAGAGCCACGTCACACACTGCTCGACAATCGATGGCAGCAGTTCGTCAATTGTGTGGAAGACGCATTATTTCACGTAACGGTGACATTGCATGGCCTGCGAGATCCCCTGATCTTAGTGTGTGCGACTTCTTGCTCTGGGGATATCTTAAAGGCAAGGTGTACCGTACACGTCCTGCAACAATCAATTAACTGAAGGAGAACATTGAAAACGAAATCACTGCTATTCCCAAAGATTTGCTACACCGCGCATTCCAGAGTTTTCATAACAGGCTGTTAGAGTGTGAATGGGAGCACATCTTTTATTCATGGAAATGATATTATTTTGAAATTTCCCGTTTCCCTGCGCCACCCTGTACCTTTCGAATACGCCTCAGATCATTGCAGGACGCAAAATAATTTTGCCTCACAGGAAACGTGAAGAATGTATCGAGTGCGGCAGAGTGGGAGGACCAGATGAGCGGCCGCTGACGCAGTGGAGTAGGGTGACGCGAGAACTGACCTTTCCCGGGCAGTGGCCGTTGTGTCGCAACGCGTCCGGCCCGCGAGCGCGAGCGTTCACCCGTTCAGCGAAACGGCTGCAGGTGGCGCGGCAGCGCCACACGACCAGTGCGGCGACGCCGCGAACTAGGGCATTTGGGATGAGGAGCAGTTTCCCGCCAGTCGCCACCTCTTTCTTAACAGCTCCTTCCTTCCCGTCCGCTACCGTCTCGCTGTTAATGACTCTTGCCTCCTCCCCGATGCCTACCGCAAGTCCCTGCTAAGCTGCTTCACAGGGCATTAACCACGGTAACTATCTAGAGAGCGCGCAGAATAACGTAGCAGGTAGATGCGCAGTCGGCTCGGCCTTCTCGGGGCGGTAGTGGTGGGTGTTGCGAACGAGCCGTGAACCAACACCGACTCAAAGGAAGGCCCCGGCGCTTGTTGGTGACGTCACGTCAGCTAGGCACGGCGAACGCCAGGTCTGTGGCACGCAGAAACGCTTGGGCGTGCTTATCACTATAAATCTCTTATTTTTGGACTAACTGTTTGGTATTGTTTTGAATGCTGCAGTTTTATTGAGATGAAAGATTTTCTTACTATCGTAAAGCTACAAATGAAGATCATAGTTCTGTATTAATGCATCCTGTCGAAACAAACGTAGATCAATATGAGAAGATGCTTTGCCCCGTTGCAAGCTTCGGAAATTTTACATTCAAGTAACTATATTTGCTTGATCCATTTTGCTATCGAAACTTACCCCAACCCCCTTACAATGAACCTGTTTCTTTTATTTATTTATTTATTTTCGTTTGACATCGTCACTGGAAATGTGAACTAATTTACATGTGTAAGTGTCCAACTGTTGCCAGTCATTAGATTACAGTCGTTTTCAACGAAAGGAAACGGGAAATTTCGAAATAATATCATTTCCATGAATAAATTCATAAAACTAGTAATTTATTAACGAAAGTGAATGTATTCAGTATGCCATTATTCAGTATGTCTTTACAATCAAAATGTCCAAAAGTGTCTCTTTACTTTTTAAAGATGACATCGGAAAGATGTGCTCCCATTCACACTCTAACAGCCTGTTATGAAAACTCTGGAATGCGCGGTGTAGCAAATCTTTGGGAATAGCAGTGATTTCGTTTTCAATGTTCTCCTTCAGTTAATTGATTGTTGCAGGACGTGTACGGTACACCTTGCCTTTAAGATATCCCCAGAGCAAGAAGTCGCACACACTAAGATCAGGGGATCTCGCAGGCCATGCAATGTCACCGTTACGTGAAATAATGCGTCTTCCACACAATTGACGAACTGCTGCCATCGATTGTCGAGCAGTGTGTGACGTGGCTCTGTCCTGCTGAAACCACATGTTTTCGACGTTAAGATTAAGCTCGTACAGTTTCGGTATAAAGAATGTTTGAAGCATTTCAACACATCGAGCGGATGTTACTGTCACTGCACTACCATCCTCACGTTCAAAAAAATAAGGGCCGATAACACCATGACATGATACAGCACACCATATTGTGACCTTGGCGCTATGTAGTGGTCGCTGGTGCAACTCACAAGTATTGTCCTGTGCCCACTAACGAAAATTCTGTTTGTTCACGAATCCGTTCAGGTGGAAATGGGCTTCGTCTGATATCCATAAGTTACCAAGGAAATTCGCGTCCGCGTTGATTTTAGCCAATATCTGGCTACTAAACTCCATACGTGACGCTGGGTCTAGTTCATGTAAGTGTTGCACAATCTGCAACTTATAGGGCTGGAAGTCTAATTCGTGCAGTATTCTTTGTAAGCTTCGTCGCTTAATCCCTAGCGAAGATGCATGCTGTCGAACGGAGCGGCGAGGACTTCTCTCGATTGCAGCTCTAGCAGCTGCAATGTTCTCTGGGGTACGTACCGTTGGAATGCCACCTGGAGGTTTCTTTTTCAAGGCAGATCCTGTTTCTTCAAAATTACGCACCCACGTTGTAATCGCATGCGCAGATGGGACACGTCCATGACGTCCAAGCTGCTAATGCTGTCGAAATGTTCTCTGCGCGGCAGTCGCACTATCACCATTTTTGTAAAACGCTCTCACTGCTACTACACGTTCCGCACCAGTCCAGTTCTCCATGATTACTAAATGGCAATGCGTTCACATCAATTGTGCAAAGTTTCGAACATCTGCCGGCGCTACAGTGCTGCCAACTGTAACGTTCAAAATTTCCCGTTCCCCTGCGCCACCCTGTACAATGCATTTGCCAAATATAATGTGACAAAAGCCGTCGACAGCGATATGCATGTCTTATACATATGATGCTAGTGTCGCTTTAAAAGGGTAGTGCATTTGGGATCATGGTTCGGGTGTGGCGCAAACCCCGCGAAGCCATGGACCCAAGTTGTCAATAATGCTCTGTGAAAGCTGGTGGTAGCTCCATAATGGTGTCTTTACATGGAATACTTTGGGTCATCTGGTCCGAATGAACCGATCATTGAATTAAAGTAGTTATGTTGGGCTACTTGGAGACCATTTGCAGCCATTCATGGACTTCACATTGCCAAACAACGATGGAATTTTTATGGATGACAATAGGCCATGTCACTGGGCAACAATTTTTCGCCATTTATTTGAAGAACATTCTGCACAATTTTAGCGAATGATTTGGCCACCCAGGTCGCCCGACATGAATGTCAGTTCGTGCACAAAATCCTGCACCAGCAACACCTTCACAATAATGGACGGCTGTAGAGACGGCATGGCTCAATATTTCCGAAGGGGACTTCCAACGACATTTCGTGTCCATGTCACGTCGATTTGCGGCGTTATGCCGGGAAGAAGGAGATACGACACGATATAAGAGGTATGCAGTGACTGCTGTCATCTCAGTGTACATTTCCTGTGAGACGAAGTTCTTTTTCGTCGTGTTATCATCAAAGAAGCACGGACCGTTTGCTACATACATTATCTGCAAGCCACAGCACGCTGCATGGGGGAGGGTACTTGCGTCAATTCTTCTTATTTTCTCTCCTACTCCATTCAAGTACTGATCGAGGGAACAATAAGTACTTATATCCTTCAGTATGTACCCTAATCTCTGTTTCATTCTCACGACACATAAGTGAAATAACATGATAACAACATACTGGTCACCCAGTTTTCTTCGAATACTGTTCCTCTAAATTTACGCAGCAGGATTTCAAAACAAGTTCGTCGTCCTTCTGCAGAGAATTCCCAATTGAGTTCCCCGACAATTTCTGACACTCTTTTGTGCGGGCAGTAGCAGCATTTTAAAACCCTACCCAAAAAAAAATAATGAAATAAACTTATTTCTTTTGGTAAAATAGTCTCATTGTTTCTCAAAATATTCACCTTTGAAAAATTTCCATTTGTATGCAGTAGATTCCAAGTACACGAAAAGGTGTCACTGAAACTTGTCGAGTAAAATACACAATTGACGTAAATTGGCTCCTACCATAGTTTTGATTATGCCACGTAATCTATTGTAAACAGCTGTAGGATACCTGAAGATGATCAGAAGATCGACACCTTCACAAAACACGTTATATTATAAAGACTAGCAGTTACTAAAGACTATCTAACCACACTAGGCACATTTGCTCCAGCAGACGAAAAGAAAGATGAAATTGAAAACTTCCAAGAAGAGATGCAACTGCAAAACGACAAGATGATTAAAGATGATACCTTATTGTTTCTGCATCGATTTTAATGGCCGATTAGGTAACGATTGAAAGACGAGGTGCTGGCCCAGGTAAAAAGGCTCTGGATGAGTACTGTGGTGCTTTCAAGGGAACTAAGGACAGAAATAAAGCCAGAGGAAGTTACCCTGCAATATTACTTAGCTAAATAGGTCCGTGCCTGCAGATTAACCCATTTTCTAGTTATACAAATCACAGTAAGATTGTTTACTCTTTTACTCTTCTGATTGCGAGTAAATGCATTTATAAGAGGATAGTGCTCTCCCTCTCCCCCCCCCCCCTCTCTCTCTCCCTCTCCCTCCCTCTCTCCTTCTCTCTCTCTCTCTCTCTGTATCTGTCTGTCTGCATCCCTCTGTATATAGGCACGTGTTAAAATTTTCTTTGGAGGATTTTCTCTTTTGTTCGATTTCTCATTAATTCAACTTTTTATTGCTGTTTTGGATAACCATCCATTATCCTGTTTTAAGCCATTTCCACTATGTATCCTTCGAAGTGTGTCTCTGTACAACAAATAGTGAGCACTCGTTCCCGCTCTTGTTCATTTGTTAACGATAGCTTTTCACATCAAATTACGACGTGATCAACTGCCACGTTATTTGATGTGCCAATGAAACTAAACTTTTGATACACTCCAAGACGGAATAATCTGACGCCTCAACAAGGAATTATCCGCATGGGACGGAAATCAGTAGATATGCTGCACACGTACAGACAAATAAATGATTACAATTACAGAAAAATTGCGTAATTTTATCAAGAGAAATAGCTCCACATACTAAACAAGTCAATAACGCGTTTGGCCACACGTGGACCTCATGCAAGCCGTTATTCGTTTTGAAATTGACCGATAGAGTTGTTGGATTTCCTTCTGAGAGGTGTCGTGCCAAATTCTGACCAATTGGCACGTTAGATGGGCAAAATTCCGAGCTTGTTGGAAGGTCCTGCAACTAATGCTCCAAATATTGTCAATTGAAGAGATCTGCGGCGAACTTGCTGGTCAATGTAGGATTTAGCAACCACGAAGAAAATCAGAAGAGCCTTTCACCGTGTGAGGACGGACCTTATCTTTCTGAAATATAAGACCAGGATGGCTTGACACGAAACGGGGCATAGAATGTCGTCGACGTACCGCTGCACTGTAAGGATGCCGTGAATGACAACCAAAGAGGTCTTGCTATGAAATGAAATGGCCTTTCAGACTATCACCCGTGGTTGTGCCGTATGGCGGGCGACAGTCCAGGTTGTTATCCCACTACCGTCCAGGACGTCGCCAGATACGTCTTCGATGTGTAATCTCATTGAATGGTGTAGAACTGTCTTCAGTGATTAGCCCAGTTTCGAACTGAGCCCCGAGGATCCGCGAAGACGGGTCTGGAGGATCCCCGAATAGCGGTGGGATAGCAACATGACTGTCGCCCGCCATACGCCACGCCAACAAGGAATAATGATCCGGGATGCCATTTAATTTCATAGCAAGATCCCTTTGGTTGTCATCAACGGCAGCCTTACAGCGAAGCGATACTTTGACGATATTCTACGCCTCATTTCGTTGCCCTTCATGGCAAGCCGTCAAGGGGTTACAGTTCGGCAAGGTAATGCCCGCCCACACACGGCGAGAATTTCTACTGCTTGTCTTCTTCCTTGCCAAGCTCTATCTTGGCCTCCAAGGTCGCCGGATCTCCTCCCCCCATTGACAACGTTTAGAGCATTATCAACAGGGCCCTCCAAGCAGCTCGGGATTTTTACGATCTTACATGCCATTTGGCACTATGTCCCTCAGGAGGACATCCAACAAATCCTTCAGTCAATGCCAAGCCGAATAACTGCTTGTATAAGAACCATAGGGGGACCATGTATTACCGACTTCCTCAATTCGTGAAGTTCTCTTAATTAAACCATCTAATTTTTCTGAAACTATAATAAATTTTTTGTCTGTTCTTCTGCATCACAACTACCAATTTCCGCCCCATTCGGAAAATTCCTTCGTGTAGCGTCTTTCTTTATTCCCTTACCTTTGAGTGTATAATCCTGCGAGTTGTCATTCTCCTGTGGGACTGGTGGGACTGGCATATGCAGTCGCCGGCTTAGTCATTTCATTAATTACTTATGATAGACTACACGTAGCTACCACTTGTAGATTAGTCGTGAAGATTGTGGTGTCACCGCCAGACACCACACTTGCTAGGTGGTAGCCTTTAAATCGGCCGCGGTCCATTAGTATACGTCGGACCCGCGTGTCGCCACTGTCAGTGATTGCAGACCGAGCGCCACCACACGGCAGGTCTAGAGAGACTTCCTAGCACTCGCCCCAGTTGTACAGCCGATGTTCATAGCAATGGTTCACTGACAAATACGCTCTCATTTGCCGAGACGATAGTTAGCATAGCCTTCAGCTACGTCATTTGCTACGACCTAGCAAGGCGCCGTATTCAATTGATATTTATTATGTGAAGCATGTACCGTCAAGAGCGATGTACTCCAATTATGGATTAAAGTTAAGTATTACAGCAACTGCGTCCGTTTTTCTAAGTTCTCATTTCTCTGACCTGTTCCAGACCTCACGCCAGTCTGCGTGTAATTAAACGCGTGCATTTCGGCCTCCTCTAACAATACGGTGTTGGCTCTTCTGCCAACACAGCAAAGATTTAACCAAATCCCTTATTAATGACCTCATTACGACAGGAGTTCAAACAATAATCATCTTTCCTTCTTTACTGTCTTCTAAGGTTACTCTATATGTACTACTCTTCAACGAGCGTCCAGAACCCTCTCCTATTTCATCAGTATGGTATACTAATCTGATAAGATCAAAGGTGAACATAATTACGAGGGTAACATGAAAATTATTGATATTGCTTTTGCTCTAACCATCTAAAAGTACATGATAAGATTAGCACAATACTCTGTTCTTTTCCAGAGCCGAAACTTCTCCGAACGACAGCTGCCACAAGTTGAGGTGATGAGCACGTACCATCCAACACTGGTCACCCATTGTTTACACTGGAAAGCGGAGGTGTAGACTCTCTCAAGAATCCTGCATGCAGTGCGCATAGCGCCATTACGACTTCCTGGCAGGAACGTTTAGACAGCGACGCGGCTCACTTTGCAAGAGGACAATGACAAAATAACCATACAGAAGCCTGTGAAAGGAAGTGAGAATTCTGTGGTCCTGGGAGATATGAATACGTGACACGAACGAATGTAAGCTCACAGGGGAAAGTGTAGAAGACGTCTTCAACGATTCTTCGCACGTATATTAACAATAATATTTAGACATTTCGGGGAGTCTACGCTTATAAATTCCATTCTGAAAGATATCACTGAGTAAGTGCTTAGTATAAAGCCTAATAAGCCAGAATGTTCAAAAATCAGATTCTTGGCCGCATTAATAGCATCAGAACTCCATAAGACGGCAACGTAATTCAGCCTTGAGCAAATACAGTTCTCCTTGTTCTAATACCCACACATGTTTTGGAGAAGTGTCTCCATCTTCAGTAGGTTCACTTATTCTCTGTCAAACAACATTTACAGAATTTTGCATCATAATACACAACAGTTTTTGAAGTTAAGATACTATTCACATTAAAAAATAGTAACAGAAAAACCTTAGCAGAAAAATTGTATCTTAGTATTGTATTAATTTCACCTGACTGTGTGTCATTCGCAGTAAATCCATAATTATTGCGCTCCAATATGTCATCTGCAATTATTCATGGTTTTTTAAATGTTTGTTACGTAATTTGCCAAATTTTAGGCCTAAAATGGACTTAAAGCTTTTTCTTTTAAAATTACCAAATAAGCAGCAACCAGTCGCAAGATCATGTTTTCTTTATTTAATTTTGCAAATCGATTTCAACTAATTAACAGCCATCATCGGTGCTACAAATACAAGAATAAAAATAAAAATAATTAATAACGCATTAAACGCATTAAACCAATGCGTCTATATACATTTAATTTTGCTTTATGTACATTTATTCATTTGGTCACTGTTATTAATTACGTTAATTAGTTGAAATCGATTTGCAAAATTAAATAAAGAAAACATGATCTTGCGACTGGTTGTTGCTTATTTGGTAATTTTATGGTTTACGGTCGCTGCACAACTTGGGAACCATATGGAGCCCCCCATTCAGCTTTTTCTTTTGCCTAGTGTTATAGTATTGCTGTCTTTACATTAGCTCATGTTGTCAATAAAGATTCGTTGTTTTATTCTTCAACTGTCGTTTTTTAGGTTAAAGTACTAGTTTTCGAAAATATGTTGGAGATATGCTAATTATGAATGGACTTTGTAAATTAGTAAGTGAGGAGGGGGGGATGAGCTGAGTGTACTTTTTATGTTATGGTTCGCAGAAAATTTTTATTTTAGGACCGTCTAATTACAGCTGAATGAAACACAATTTTTGTGCCTTACGCGTTTCGCCTTTATTCTTTGCAAGACATTTTCAGTGGCCTGGAATATGTACATTTTTTGTTTATACAATTTACTTTACATTTAGGACGTTGTATATATAGGTGATAAACATTCCTAGCACTTTTTTCTTTTCTGTGCTGCAGTAATAATTTAAAATTGTACTTTCAGAGTTCGTGGGTGTTGGTCTACATGTTTCTTTATCGCTGTTCTCCTCATAACTACCGTTTGCAATTTTGTTTTCAGACCTCCCAGCACTAGGAACTGAACACTCGAATTGAAGTTTTGTTTTGCTTGGTGTTGCCAACGGCTGAGTGTTATTGCCAGCTATCGAATGTTCTTGTTTTTGTGAATCTGCGATCTGTTTATGTGTGCATATGTGTGTATTTGAACTGCTGTTGGTTTCGGTATGATTAGGTGTGGATATTTTTTTCTTGTCTGTATGTGTGTGTCTGTGTGTGTGTGGCTTGTGTGTGCGTGAGAGAGAGAGAGAGAGAGAGAGAGAGAGAGAGAGAGAGTGGTGTCACCGCCAGACACCACACTTGCTAGGTGGTAGCCTTTAAATCGGCCGCGGTCCAGTAGTATATGTCGGACTCGCGTGTCGCCACTGTCAGTAATTGCAGACCGAGCGCCACCACACGGCAGGTCTAGAGAGACGTCCTGGCACTCGCCCCAGTTGTACAGCCGACGTTCATAGCAATGGTTCACTTACAAATACGATCTCATTTGCCGAGACGATAATTAGCATAGCCTTCAGCTACATTTGCTACGACCTAGCAAGGCGCCGTATTCAGTTGATATTGAGAGTCTATTAATGTATCATCAAGAGCGATATTCTACAAATGTGGATTAAAGTTAAGTATTCCAGAAGCTACTTACTTTTATTTATAGCATTCATAACGTATCCTGTTTCAGACCTCACGCCAGCCTGCGTGAGTTTAAGCGCGTGCCTTTCGGCTTCCTCTCATTGTGTCTAGGCTGTCTTGTCTAGACACAACAGAGAGAGAGACAGAGACAGAGATTACGTATTTTGTTAACGTGGTTTCACGTACAAGTGGTACGATTTTTATCTTATCGTTCCATTCATTCAGTTTAGTAAAGAGTCTGTGTTAATGTGCGTTTGGTTTTTTAGCACATGTTTGTTCTCAGCAACGGCTTTATGGATGTGGTAGTTTTCTGCATTTGTAAAAGGTATTTGTCATGGCTGTTTGCTCTGATTATTATCATATCCTATTCCAAGTTTGTGTGGTGGTGGTTGTGGTGGCTTAAGTACGCTGCAAATATAGAATAGTTTGTTTGATATTTTCCTCTTAATGTGTTCTTTGTACTGTGTTTCAAAATTTCACTTAGCCAAATAGTCAAGACACAAGTTACAATATTGAAAAAGCTAAAACTGAAAATGCTCCCTAAAGGCAACATTCCACATCCTGCAATTCCAACGAATACAAATGCATAGCCAGATATCACCTTGCTCGATATGTTCCAAGCTGCAGCAAATGCACTCCGAAATCAAGCTTCCACATAAGACCAGCCAAGACAACACGTCCGACTCTACCAAGTTTCGATAAAGAAGAACATGCTTGCGCCTATTGACAACAAGACAAAAATACACTCCTGGAAATTGAAATAAGAACACCGTGAATTCATTGTCCCAGGAAGGGGAAACTTTATTGACACATTCCTGGGGTCAGATACATCACATGATCACACTGACAGAACCACAGGCACATAGACACAGGCAACAGAGCATGCACAATGTCGGCACTAGTACAGTGTATATCCACCTTTCGCAGCAATGCAGGCTGCTATTCTCCCATGGAGACGATCGTAGAGATGCTGGATGTAGTCCTGTGGAACGGCTTGCCATGCCATTTCCACCTGGCGCCTCAGTTGGACCAGCGTTCGTGCTGGACGTGCAGACCGCGTGAGACCACGCTTCATCCAGTCCCAAACATGCTCAATGGGGGACAGATCCGGAGATCTTGCTGGCCAGGGTAGTTGACTTACACCTTCTAGAGCACGTTGGGCGGCACGGGATACATGCGGACGTGCATTGTCCTGTTGGAACAGCAAGTTCCCTTGCCGGTCTAGGAATGGTAGAACGATGGGTTCGATGACGGTTTGGATGTACCGTGCACTATTCAGTGTCCCCTCGACGATCACCAGTGGTGTACGGCCAGTGTAGGAGATCGCTCCCCACACCATGATGCCGGGTGTTGGCCCTGTGTGCCTCGGTCGTATGCAGTCCTGATTGTGGCGCTCACCTGCACGGCGCCAAACACGCATACGAACATCATTGGCACCAAGGCAGAAGCGACTCTCATCGCTGAAGACGACACGTCTCCATTCGTCCCTCCATTCACGCCTGTCGCGACACCACTGGAGGCGGGCTGCACGATGTTGGGGCGTGAGCGGAAGACGGCCTAACGGTGTGCGGGACCGTAGCCCAGCTTCATGGAGACGGTTGCGAATGGTCCTCGCCGATACCCCAGGAGCAACAGTGTCCCTAATTTGCTGGGAAGTGGCAGTGCGGTCCCCTACGGCACTGCGTAGGATCCTACGGTCTTGGCGTGCATCCGTGCGTCGCTGCGGTCCGGTCCCAGGTCGACGGGCACGTGCACCTTCCGCCGACCACTGGCGACAACATCGATGTACTGTGGAGACCTCACGCCCCACGTGTTGAGCAATTCGGCGGTACGTCCACCCGGCCTCCCGCATGCCCACTATACGCCCTCGCTCAAAGTCCGTCAACTGCACATTCGGTTCACGTCCACGCTGTCGCGGCATGCTACCAGTGTTAAAGACTGCGATGGAGCTCCGTATGCCACGGCAAACTGGCTGACACTGACGGCGGCGGTGCACAAATGCTGCTCAGCTAGCGCCATTCGACGGCCAACACCGCGGTTCCTGGTGTGTCCGCTGTGCCGTGCGTGTGATCATTGCTTGTACAGCCCTCTCGCAGTGTCCGGAGCAAGTATGGTGGGTCTGACACACCGGTGTCAATGTGTTCTTTTTTCCATTTCCAGGAGTGTATAAACTTTGGAATCCAAAGACTCTCCTCTTTATTTGTACTCAGACTATACCAGTCTCGCGACACCCCGTCTCGTTTTTGTTACACACTGCGACTGCAACGCGCCAAGCGGCCAGCAACTAACAGTTCTGAGTAGGATATCGGAGGAGTGAGAATTCTATCGTTTATATTGATTTAACATGGTTTTTACAGTTAGGAATATGTGCAGTGCAATAAAAATCGACAATAACTAAAAAATTACACCACATTTGTCATTCTTTAGTTTCATAATGACCATGGGAGGTATGAAATGGTAGATTACAGGAGAGTTGATTTACGATTCTCTTGTAACGAACGGATACTTATTGAAGAGTGTCGTAAAGACTAGGAGACCTGACATTTTACAGAAAGACATCGTATGTCTACTTAACAATGCGAAGTTTTGTTCGCTACGCTTCCAGCCATATCAATGAACAAGAATGCAGGAAACCTGTATAGAATGTAACACGTATATTATATAACATACAAAATAAGCCGTTACACCTGTAGCTAAAGAGAAAACCGCACATGCCTCATAATAAAATGGGAAAAATCAATAAAACTGTTCCAAACAGAGAAAAAAGCAATTCCACATTGTTGCTACATCTGAGTCACAAATGGGAAAATATCTTCAACATACTCGCTTTTGAAGCAAAAGCTATTAATTTATAAAAATATTTCTGCACCAGAAAATGGAGGGAAGTGTAAGAATGGATGAATCAATAGATTCCATAAAAAAATTATTTGTCAATGAACGTGTTTATCATAAGAACAGACAACAACAGAAGGATATGCTTCTCATGCATGGAATACGTGTTTGTATTCTCTTGTTGTCGGTGGAGTTAGCTGCGGGTATGCAGATATTCGAAAGTATTTCTTCATGAATAAGTTGTAGCTTATTTAACTGGATCAGTAAAATTCGACTGTATTGCATTTATTTCACGATAATTCATGTCCTTTGGCAATTTATTAATGAACTGAACAGAAAAATATAACAATTATTTCGTTAATTAAGTATAAAAATAATTAAAACATATATTATCTTTATGAAATAGGTCACTGTGTGCTTCTTCACCGCTTGAAGTGCTAGTGTTGCCTCAGCTGTCGAAAGGTAACAAGTTTCACAAATTGGAAATTGGTGGTAAGGGCTATGGGACCAGGCTGCTGAGGTTATCGGTCCCTAGGCTTACACACTACTTAATCTACGTTAAATTAACTTACGCTAAGGACAACACACACACACACACATGCCAGAGGAAGGACTCGAATCTCCGATGGGGGGGAGGGGGGGGGCAAGGGCCTTTAGACCACACGGCTACCCCGCGCGGCAAGAAACACAAGAAACGACTTCAGTGTGTTCGTAGCTACAAAAATGCGGAAGAGCTTCTGCTTCTGAACGACAACGCAAGGCCTCACAGAAGTCTACGCAGCCGTGAGGAGCTCACAGAACTTCATTAGCATGTTCTTTCTCATCCACCTTTTAAACAATGATGTCCATGTCACCGGGACACAACTGCTGTTCGCGATTAGTATGAAGACATTCTGAACAGTTCGATCGAATGGTTTGGCCGCCCAGATCGCCCGGCATTAATCGCATCGAACATTTATGGGACGTAATAGAGAGGTCAGTTCGTGCATAAAATCCTGCACCGGAAACACTTTGCAATTATGGACGGCACAATATTTCTGCAGGGGATTTCCAATGACATATTGAGCCTATACCACGTCGAGTCGCTGCAGTACGCCGAGCAGGAGGAGGTCCGTCATGATATTAGTGGGTATCCCATGACTTTTATCCCTTTAGTGTCTATTTTTAAGTATATTAATATGTCGAAGTATATAAATCAACTGTCATAACTTTGCCGACCTATAGAATCCGTTTTATACTAGCAGCACACCTTGTTGTAGCAGGGAAAAGAAGAGAACCAGCAGAGAACGGGTCAAAAATCATAAAAAGGCTAATATGTTCCTCTTTAAAAGACTCTGACAGGAAAGTGGCAACCAGCTGCCAGAATCATCACCTACTTCCTCACCAGAAGTATTGGCACACGAATATATTCGCCCATTTTTGTGCTGAAAGAGAGTAGCAGAGAGACAGTACGACGGAAGAGATTGGAGACAGTGATGGTGGGAGAGAGACAGTGACAGTGAAATGGAAAGTGATGGATGAAGACAATAGCAATGGGGGCCAAAGAGAGAGAAAATATTTGTGGTCATAGAGAGGCAGTGGCAGTAAATGAGAAAGAGCGATCAATGGAGATAGAAGCTGTGGAATCAAAAGAGAGAGGAGACAGTGGAAATGAAAAGTACAGATGAGTGGAGCCCATACATAATCTTGGGGGATCTGGGCCCTCCCAGACCAGTGAACTTTAACATGCAGGTAGAGGGGAGAGCGAATTTAGGAGCGAAATTTTAAGCAGATTTGTATAGGGGAAAGGTAAGTTGGACCTCCAGTACTTCTGATTTGCCAAGGTTGAGACATTGGCAGTGGGAAAGAAAGACAAAAGGAGACTGTAAGTGAGAGGAGATAATGGCAATGGGATACACTCTAAATGAGTGAGAGAAAAAGGAGACGGTTTGTGTGTGTGTGTGTGTGTGTGTGTGTGTGTGTGTGAGAGAGAGAGAGAGAGAGAGAGAGAGAGAGATGTAGACAGTGGAAGTGGGAGGGAGATGCTGAGTATGAAGGCTTAACTACAAAGAGAGAGTAGATAAAATGATTTAGAATGATTTGTGTTACAATAGTGCGATTATGTTCGCATGCCAAATGTTTGATGAGGAAGACGGAATAAGGTTTGAAGCAGCTGGTTCCCCATTTCTCCGTCAGTGTCTTAACGAGCATCAAGCAACACATTCGCCTTTTTTGTTCTCCGAAAGGAGCATTTCTCTGTTGGTCTGTATCTGTACCCGTACTCTACGAATAACTGTAGCAAGGGTAGTTGTGTATTATACCATATAGTAACGTTTCTCCTCGTACCTTTAGTGGATAAAGTATGAGAGACGGCTGCTAGTACACCTCTGTGTGAATTGCCATTAGCTTCACCTTACGATCTGCATGAGATACATAAACAAGTGGCTGAAGGAAAGTCGCACACTCCACTACTAAGGCTGGTTTCTTGACGCTTCCTAAGCGGTTGCTAGAAAGATACGCTCAGATGAGAAGACATTAGTTTCCCACTTTGAGGAGGAAACTGGTCGCATTGGAGCACTGTAGATGTATAACTGGCAGTAGCCGATCATGTGACTCATCATCGCTGAGTAAGTTACGCCTACCGGCCGCGGTGGTCTCGCGGTTCTAGGCGCGCAGTCCGGAACCGTGCGACTGCTACGGTCGCAGGTTCGAATCCTGCCTCGGGCATGGATGTGTGTGATGTCCTTAGGTTAGTTAGGTTTAAGTAGTTCTAAGTTCTAGGGGACTTATGACCACAGCAGTTGAGTCCCATAGTGCTCAGAGCCATTTTTTTAGTAAGTTACGCCATCGAACAAACATCTACAGAACTAGCACAGCAAGATGTGCCGTCATAGAGACATGACACCATGACGAATGGAGCTTTCGTTTTTCGGTGTGCACATGAGAGCATTATGAATATACTAGATGCGCCCCGCGGGCTTACCCGCGGTTAAACAGTTCTCCATAAAGAAGCGCACATGCCGAATCTCACTGTCCACGCGTATGCGGCATCACAGACGTTATCTCTTTGAGGTACTGAAGCGCGAGCCATTTGCGGCTCAGCAAACCGCCCGACATCGGGAAGGAAAACCACCACCGAATTCGGAGACGATAGTAGAAGCTAATGGAATATATGTAGCTCATAACTCATTCGCTTACTTCAGGGAAAAAAATTTATGCGACTGTATAGTGAGTTACAAAATGTACCATGAAAGGGAGTAAATAGTTTCACGGCTGTTTTTGAGACATGCCTAGCACGGAAAAGATCATCATTGGCTTGATATGTATGGAGAGCCAAAAATTACTGTAATAGTCTCTATAAACGATGTTCTGAGACTTCTTGTTCTCTGCGCGTATGTACAGAATTCGAGCTCTCTATATATGTGAGTAGCCAACGTAGAGCTGATCGTGGGCAAAACTACTAGTTTCCAGGTGAATACCGGCCACTTTCAACGTTTATCCTTGACTTTTATTTATAGTGATCGAGAACACCACTTCGAAAGGGATATGACAACGTTTGGACTGGAAAGGCAAGTGTGTTGGGATGACGGAAATTCGTGGTATCAATGCCGTCCCTCCTTTGGCCCTGCTGGTGATGGTGGTGGCTACACGATATGCCTTCTGAGCTCCGTGATGCATAGCCTGGTCCCTCTGCACAATATTGGTGCATCTAGGTTACGCCTGTGTATGACAGCCACTTTCAGCTCCAACTTGTAAGACGGCACGAACGACATCCGTAATGGGTTTAGAAACTCTATAGGATATGTAATACCGTCGTCTTTTTTCATCAGTGTATGGATTAAAGTGTAGGTGGTCACCTCACCAGGTACTTGATCAATAATTTTTTAATTAATTGTTTCCTGCCGATTCATTCTGGGTGCCAATATTGATCTTTCACATAACCAATCCTCGTTTCTCGAAGTAAAAGTAACCTGTGTGTTAATTAAGGATATAGGCTATCACCCCTCCAGAGTTTGTCCAGATCCTTCCAGCCGCTTCAGCCTGAAGGAGTAACCAACAAACTAACTCGACGAAGAAAGAAAATAAGCAATTTCTAGTTCAGCGCAGCGCAAATTTTATAATATTTATACGTGCAACAACGTCATTTACCCTCATGTGTGTACCTGTTACCATCAGATACGCTCACATATAATAGTTAAATTCAGCCTCACTAAAAGCCTACCCCTTTCTACATGTAAAGGCACGACATCTGTCTGTCGTACAGCACTTAAATGACATCGTTGTTGAGTGTCTTTAAGCGTCTCAGAAGCTATAAAATACGCCTGACCGCTCAGCGGCTAAACTGCAACAGGCGTGTATTCTGTTAAACACTCTGGGGATTGTACCAGCATTGTACTCATTACATTGAGTCCTACTATATAGGACATATTAAACGAAAAAAGTATTTGCACAAATACAATACAGTTCCACAGTCAAACACTAAATAGCTTTTTTCTAAAAGTACCGGTAATTATTGTTTCACATTTCGCGTTATATTCTTCAAAACAATAAATATCTTGTAATATACATTTATACAATTTATTATTGGAGGGCAGCGTGGAGGGTAAAAATCGTAGAGGGACACCAAGAGATGAATACACTAAGCAGATTCAGAAGGATATAGGTTGCAGTAGGTGCTGGGAGATGAAGAGGCTTGCACAGGATAGAGTAGCACGGAGAGCTGCATCAAACCAGTCTCAGGACTGAAGACCACAACAACAATAACAACATACATATTTATAAGTAGCCTATGAGTTAATTCAAAATTTCTTCCAATTCCGTCCAGCCGTCTTACAAACATACATACTTTTCCATTTATAATATATATGGGATTTGCACGATTTGTTGATATTTCAATGCGAGCTATCAACATGGAATGGTGTACCACTCGAAGCCACGCAACATGGCGTAAGAACAGTTGACATAAAAATATTGTAGCCCATAGGGACCGGAGATCATCGCCACAAGAAAGAAACTGTTTCTGACACTGGACACATGACCATTATATCTTTAATTAATAGACAAACTGCAATGTCAATGATCTTACCTAATAATATGTACCACCATTTTTTAAGTATGATTACTCTGATACTGCTGATGCAAATCTCACTGTGGTGCATAGACCTCAAATAATACAGGGTGATTCAAAAAGAATACCACAACTTTAGGAATTTAAAACTCTGCAACGACAAAAGGCAGAGCTAAGCACTATCTGTCGGCTAATTAAGGGAGCTATAAAGTTTCATTTAGTTGTACATTTGTTCGCTTGAGGCGCTGTTGACTAGGCGTCAGCGTCAGTTGATGCTAAGATGGCGACCGCTCAACAGAAAGCTTTTTGTGTTATTGAGTACGGCAGAAGTGAATCGACGACAGTTGTTCAGCGTGCATTTCGAACGAAGTATGGTATTAAACCTCCTGATAGGTGGTGTATTAAACGTTGGTATAAACAGTTTACAGAGAATGGGTGTTTGTGCAAAGGGAAAAGTTCTGGACGGCCGAGAACGAGTGATGAAAATGTAGCACGCATCCAGCAAGCATTTGTTTGCAGCCCAGGAAAATCGACACGCAGAGCCAGCAGAGAGCTGCAAATTCCACAGTCAACTGTATGGAGAGTCCTACGAAAAAGGTTAGTTATGAAACCTGAACGTCAACTACCCGAGGCGATGGATCGGCCGCCAGGCAGCCCGTGACAGAGCACTTCATCACTGGCCTCCAAGAAGCCCTGATCTTACCCCCTGCGATTTTTTTCTTATGGGGGTATGTTAAGGATATGGTGTTTCGGCCACCTCTCCCAGCCACCATTGATGATTTGAAACGAGAAATAACAGCAGCTATCCAAACTGTTACGCCTGATATGCTACAGAGAGTGTGGAACGAGTTGGAGTATCGGGTTGATATTGCTCGTGTGCCTGGAGGCGGCCATATTGAACATCTCTGAACTTGTTTTTGAGTGAAAAAAAAACCTTTTTAAATACTCTTTGTAATGATGTATAACAGGTTATATTATGTTTCTTTCATTAAATACGCATTTTCAAAGTTGTGGTATTCTTTTTGAATCACCCTGTATAGCCCTTATAAGTCGAACAATATTGAAATGAATTTGTTAGTCATAACAAATAGCCCCTCCCTGATCGTCGCGCTACTGAGCACATACTCCAAATGGAGAACAACAATGCATGATGAATAAATAAATCAGTTCAGATAATTTTGAGCACAGGCTTCGTTGTAATTGGGTCTTGTTTGAAAGCTGTGGGGACACCTGCACAGCGACTGGCTGAGAACATCATGATGTCAACATAATGTGGCAGTGATGTGACACGTCAGTGACATGATGCAACAACATTGGTGCGACACAACACGGAAGCGACACTAGTGGCAGTGAGACAAAACTCATATAACTTGAATAATAATAAAATTAATTTGTTATTATTATTATTATTTATTTCAAAAACCTATGGCCTGATTTCAAACAAGCTTGATCCTCTCACTACAGTGCACAGATCTTGAATGAGGAAACCCGCACAGTTGCTCCAGTTATAAAGGGTAAGGAGTGGGAGTTTTAATCTTGTTGGTCCAGGAGGGAGGGAAGGGGAAGAGAGGCCTGAGAAATATGTGTAACCTGATACTGAAGGTCATTTGTATCTAGAAATGCAGTGTCTCTGGTGTATGGGTGGCCTGGAGAAGGGGGGGGAGGGGGAGAGGTGAGGTGAAGTGACCTTGTATGTACCACATAAAAATGCATGGGCAGGCCCCAGGGGTTGGTGAGTGACCCTGAATTTAACTTCCCCAATAGCCTCAGGTGTAACATGATACCTTCCTCTCAAGGTCAAGTGTGGTGTCACCGCCAGACACCACACTTGCTAGGTGGTAGCCTTTAAATCGGCCGCGGTCCATTAGTATACGTCGGACCCGCGTGTCGCCACTGTCAGTGATTGCAGACCGAGCGCCGCCACACGGTATGTCTAGAGAGACTTACTAGCACTCGCCCCAGTTGTACAGCCGACTTTGCTAGCGATGCTACACTGACAAAATACGCTCTCATTTGCCGAGACGATAGTTAGCATAGCCTTCAGCTACGTCATTTGCTACGACCTAGCAAGGCGCCATTACCAGTTAATATAGAAATTATAAAACATGTACCGTCAAGAGAGATGTACACCAATTATGGATTAAAGTTAAGTATTCCAAGAACTACGTTCTTTTCTTATTAGACTCAACTCCTTTAATTGTTCCAGACCTCACGCCAGTCTGCGTGAGCTTAAAAGCGTGTATTTCGGCCTCCTCTAGCAACACGGTGTTGGCTCTTCTGCCAACACTACAGTCAAGTTTAACCGGACACGAGAAGTTCTTATCTTATCTCTCAAGGTCACTTGTATCTAGATATGGTATTGATATCCTACTGATGTACATACAGCCGCCACACATGCAACGTTGTGTTAAAAAGTTAGAAAATGAAAATGCAACTTGTGAGTATTTCATGAATAAAGTAGAAGTTTATCGGTCTTTAGAATGAAGTTATTATTTCTGACCTATATTGTACTGCTTGTGGACTGAACTCTTAGGACACAGGAACGTAACAGTGTCACAGGTGAAGAAACATATCCACAAGGATACTTAATTCTGCAACAGAGGTTGCACAGTACTGAATAAGACAGATAAAAATTATGTAATGAATAGGATCATGACGATTCTTGGTCAGTATTGACACCAACAGAGAGTCAGGGCACACTTCACAACCTGACTCGAAGCTGTAGACCAGCAATACTCTGGCAGCAAAGTCTGTAGGGTTGGAGAGGGTACTGGTAGTTAATGTCAAGGCTTTGGTCATGAGGTGTGGTCGGGTAGCTTAAATAGTAAAAGGCAAGAATACGAATTCGAGATACATAATTTAGATACATCAGGAAGTTTCGGTTAGGCCGGTATTACACTATCAAATTTCTTTGTCAAAGATTTGATCAAAGATGTGATCAAATATTCCGTCAAATATATTTGACAAAGATCTTTGACGTAGCGCTAGAAGGGGTATTACACTGTCATCAAATTTTTCGTCAAAGTTCAAGATTGCTGACAACAACTTGTTATTAACCGCAGCAGTTGCACGTACCGCAATTGCATTGTGTGCACATGCGGAAAAGAAGTGGGGGAAAACAAGGAACAATACATACGAGTTTGAGAGTGTTAAATTCCTGGGATTTCAACTTGATAATAAATTCAGTTGGGAGGAGCACACCACGGAACTGCAGAAACGCCTTAACAAATCTGTATTTGCAATTCGAGTGTTAGCAGACATAGGCAACATAAAAATGAAAAAGCTTACATACTTTGCCCACTTTCATTCCATAATGTCATATGGTATAATATTTTGGGGTAACTCTTCAAGTCAAACAAAAGTTTTCAGAGTCCAAAAGCGTGTAATACGTATTATTTGTGGAGTAAATACACGGACGTCGTGCAGAATCCTCTTCAAAGAACTGGGCATACTAACTACTGCCTCTCAGTATATTTACTCCTTAATTAAATTTGTCCTAAATAATATACCTCTTTTTCCAACAAACAATTCAGTTCATACATACAATACCAGGAACAATAATGATCTGCACAAGGACTTAAAAGCACTTACTTCAGTTCAAAAAGGGGTCCACTACTCAGGAACACTCATCTTCAATAGTTTGCCAGCAAACATAAAAAATTTAGTTACAAATAAATAAAGATGAGTTTAAAAGGAGCCTGAAAGACCTACTAGTGGCCAACTCCTACTCCATTGACGAAATTTTTAATAGAAACAAATGATGTATTGTATTTATTCATACTATTAGTATTGTTACTTCAGCTTAAAAAAATTGACATGTTCCACATCCACGAGGATCTCCTCAGCACGGATCTATGGAACGAAAAACTAATATAATCTGGGTGAAGCCGTGGGTTTTACGACGACACGATAAAAGCATTCAACAAAACTTGTTACGTGAGCTTACAGTGGAAGATGTCAAGTCGTACATCAATTACTTAAGAATGGATGAGCATATATTTCTGTATGTGCTCAGTGAAGTGTATCCCCATATCACAAAGCACAATATTAACTTAAGAACTGCTACATCTTCAGAAGACAGGCTCACTGTAACACTCCGATTCCTTGCTACAGGAGAGTGTTAGGTTATGTTAGGTTAGGTTAGGTTAGGTCGGATCAGGCCTCCAATCTTCTTAATCTATTTTTGTATTCAGGGTGCCTAACTTTGTAAAGTGCCTCATCAGCTTCATACATCTCTAATAATTTTGTAGTTGTCGGCACACACCAGTTGTATTTACCGGCAATGTTTATAATAACACTACAGACGACAGAACGCTGCAGCGATGCTAGCGCCCCATGTGGTAACATGGCACATTGCAGTGAACAGAAGACAAGCGATTTCTTTGATCAAATCTACAGCGAGGCCCCAGATTTGATCAAATATTGGACGACATTTGACAAAGTTCCTATTACACCATCAAATATCTTTGACAAAGATTTTTGACAAAGATATTTGACAAAAAAAAATTGATAGTGTAATACCGGCCTTAGCGACTTGCCTAAAACCGATTGTCAGGGACAGCCAATCTTGTGGTATCCTGTACCATTACCACGAGAAAAAGTCTCGCTCTCGCATCATGAACAATCATCCGCGCCGTGTTCGGTTACGCGTACACTCGTCCAAGTGATTTGATGGACAATCACTTAGAAGTTGGCATCAAAACTTATGACTTAGAATGTAAGCAGTACAACCTGTAATTTTTTATCGTTTCAGAATACAGATGTTCAGACCAGACGTAGGACAGTGTTCTACATCTACATCTACATTTATACTCCGCAAGCCACCCAACGGTGTGTGGCGGAGGGCACTTTACGTGCCACAGTTATTACCTCACTTTCCGGTTCCAGTCGCGTATGGTACGCGGGAAGAACGACTGCCGGAAAGTCTCCGTGCGCGCTCGAATCTCTCTAATTATGCATTCGTGATCTCCTCGGGAAGTATAAGTAGGGGGAAGCAATATATTCGATACCTCATCCAGAAACGCACCCTCTCGAAACCTGGACAGCAAGCTACACCGCGATGCAGAGCACCTCTCTTGCAGAGTCTGCCACTTGAGTTTGCTAAATATCTCCGTAACGCTATCACGCTTACCAAATAACCCTCTGACGAAACGCGCCGCTCTTCTTTGGAACTTCTCTATCTCCTCTGTCAACCCGACCTGGTACGGATCCCACACACATGAGCAATACTCAAGTATAAGTCGAACGAGTGTTTTGTAAGCCACCTCCTTTGTTGATGGACTACATTTTCTAAGGACTCTCCCAATGACTCTCAACCTGGTACCCGCCTTACCAACAATTAATTTTATATGATCATCCCACTTAAAATCGTTCCGCACGCATACTCCCAGATATTTTACAGAAGTAACTGCTACCAGTGTTTGTTCTGCTATCATATAATCATACAATAAACGATCCTTCTTTCTATGTATTCGCAATACGTTACATTTGTTTATGTTAAGGGTCAGTTGCCACTACCAGCACCAAGTGCCTATCCGCTGCAGATCTTCCTGCATTTCGCTACAATTTTCTAATGCTGCAACTTCTCTGTATACTACAGCATCATCCGCGAAAAGCCGCATGGAACTTCTGACACTATCTACTAGGTCATTTATATATATTGTGAAAAGCAATGGTCCCATAACACTCCCCTGTGGCACGCCAGAGGTTACTTTAACGTCTGTAGACGTCTCTCTATTGAGAACAACATGCTGTGCTCTGTTTATTAAAAACTCTTCAATCCAACCACATAGCTGGTCTGATTTTCCGTAGGCTCTTACTTTGTTTATCAGGCGACAGTGCGGAACTGTACCGAACGCCTTATGGAAGTCAAGGAAAATAGCATCTACCTGGGAGCCTGTATCTAATATTTTCTGGGTCTCATGAACCAATAAAGCGAGTTGGGTTCCACACGATCGCTGTTTCCGGAATCCATGTTGATTCCTTCAGATTAGATTCTGGGTTTCCAGAAACGATATGATACGTGAGCAAAAAACTTGTTCTAAAATTCTACAACAGATCGACGTCAGAGATAGAGGTCTATAGTTTTGCGCATCTGCTCGACGACCCTTCTTGAAAACTGGAACTACCTGTGCTCTTTTCCAATCATTTGGAACCTTCCGTTCCTCTAGAGACTTGCGGTACACGGCTGTTAGAAGGGGGGCAAATTCTTACGCGTACTCTGTGTAGAATCGAACTGGTATCCCGTCAGGTCCAGTGGACTTTCCTCTGTTGAGTGATTTCAGTTGTTTTTCTATTCCTTGGACACTTATTTCGATGTCAGCCATTTTTTTCGTTTGTGCGAGGATTTAGAGAAGGAACTGCAGTGCGGTCTACCTCTGTGAAACAGCTTTGGAAAAAGGTGTTTAGTATTTCAGCTTTACGCGAGTCTGTTTCAATGCCATCATCATCCCGGAGTGTCTGGATATGCTGTTTCGAGCCAGTTACTGATTTAACGTAAGACCAGAACTTCCTGGGGTTTTCCGTCAAGTCGGTAAATAGAATTTTACTTTCGAATTCACTGAACGCTTCACGCATAGCCCTCCTTAGGCTTTGACATCGTTTAGCTTCTGTTTGAGAGGTTCTGGCTGCGTTTAAACTTGCAGTGAAGATCTCTTTGTTTTGCAGTAGTTCCTAACTTTGTTGTTGAACCACGATGTTGTGTCTTAACGTTGAGTGGCTCCCCTAAACCCGCTTGCGTATTTCGATACATAATCTCAGGCAAGCCAGCAGCAGTGTGGAGCAGAACAGTACGACCGCCCCAGAATTATCAGGTACGTGGTGCGAGATAGGGCGCAGGGTCGAAACGGCAACCAGTTTTAGGGACCCTCCCCCACCATTGTACCACCGGGCGTGTTACAACCAGATACTAACCAGCGTCTGGTATTGTGAAATGTGCTGCCTACTTTAACGTGTAACAACGATGTCCAATGCAATTTCAGACAGATCACTGAACTTCTGATTTTGATGATATGGCACACACCTGACTGTCATATCCAGAGAGAAAAAGGGCCAAGTCTTGTAAAGAAAAAGTAAGACAAAAGGGCCAAGTCTTGTAAAGGAAAAATTAAGTCAGATTCGATGCAGTAGCAGGAATCGGCAGGGTGCCAGGTGTCACCCGACGGCGAGTATGCAGCCGGCTCCTGGAAGGCGGTGACTACCAGATAGGATGTGAACATAACAACATTAGTTTGTATCCTTGCCAAGGGTACTCAGGACTCATCTATATCACAGTAAGGGAACGGAAAGTTTTCTGAAGTAACCGCAAGCGTAGCCCTAAAAGAGGACAGAGAGAAATGTTCTGGAAAGGGAATCTACACATTATGTAAAGTCAATAACAGGCTAGAGACGCAGTATTTGGACAAACTTCTCTCCGTCTCTACACGGCAAATGGGAAGTCGCTGAGTGCTGATTACAGCCAGATGGGGATGAAGAGGAAAGGCGGCACAAAACTAAGGAGCACAGTGCTGCTCGAGAGAGTCTAAAAGAAATATTTATGGTCACAGAATCAGAACACTGAATGGGAATAGTTTAAGGAACTCTCTTTTTGCCGTAGAGTGGGTGCAGTACCAGTTAACAGTGAAATTCAGTATAGATGGAACGGTGCCGTCCAATCACTGTCTCTGTGTAAAGACAGACTTGACATCTTTGGGGCACGAAGCTCAACCAGTAAGAGTGGCAGAAGAGAAGCCATTTCAGGAAATAAAGTAGAAATTTTAACGCACTCCTTGTTATTATTTGAAAGTACCTTCCAGTCTTTGTCGTATTTTGCAAGTAGGAACAGGTATGTCAAGACTGTCTCTCATGTAGACCAACCAGCTAATTCACACCTAACGAGCATCTGTTGCTCAGTCCCCAACAACACTCACATCTGGGACGCGACATGAGTTCCTTACCCCCGTTTCCTTTCCGCAGCAGACATTATCATCAGTGAGTGATGGAGAAGGTGTTGTCTCTTAAAATGCAAGTCGAGGCTCGAGTCCCTACTCTGAAATTGGCAATAGTTTAAACTCGGCGCCTTTGTGTGCTACGTCTGTACAAGCAGAATACAGAAATGGGTATGGGACTTGTACAAATGGAGGATGAAGAGTGAATAAACAATAGGTGGACAGCAAAAACTGCTGTCTGATTTAGGACCAGGAAGGTCAATTTAAGAAAAGGTAGTTGACGTAGATACCTCGTCCTCTGAAACATCTGAGTGTCACTGCGCACAGTCAGTACGTTTCCATACCGCCCACTTTGCACAGTCCTCTCATCGCTTATCCAAAATAACGTTTGTGAGCACATATGATGTACGAACATAAAATTCTATTATAATACACACATCAAAAAAGGTTTGCATCACCCCGGTTCCCAGAACTCATGAAGATAGACGTTGACCCAGCCATCACGAGGCAGAGAAAATCCCTGACCCCGCCGGGAATCGAACCCGGGAACCCGGGCGTGGGAAGCGAAAACGCTACCGCACGACCACGAGATGCAGGCATATGCCTTCAACCAGACAATCGTCGGAGACCTGTTTGGAGGCAAGCTGGTCAGGCTGAACGCCTTAGACACACTGTCCACGAGTGAAGCAAGGAGGAGGGTCCCTACTGTTTTGGGGTGGCATTATGCGGGGCCGGCGTATGCTGCTGGTGGTCACAGGAGGAGCCGTAACGGCTATACGATACGTGAATGCCATCATCCGACCGATAGTGCAACCATATCGGCAGCGTATTGGCAAGGCATTCGTCTTCATGGGCGACAATTTGCGCCCCCATCGTGCACATCTTGTGAATGACTTCCTTCAGGATAACGACATCGCTCGACTAGAGTGGCCAGTATGTTCTCCAGACATGAACGCTATCGAACATGCCTGGGATTGATGGAAAAGGGCTGTTTATGGACGACGTGACCCACCAACCATTCTGAGGGATCGACGCCGAGGAGTGGGACAATCTGGACCAACAGTGTGGCTTGATGAACTTGTGGATAGAATTTCACGACGAATACAGGCATGCATCAATGCAAGAGGACGTGCTACTGGGTATTAGAGGTCCCAGTGTGTACAGAAATCTGGACCACTACCTCTGAAGGTCTCGCTGTATGGCGGTACAATATGCAATGTGCGGTTTTCATGAGTAATAAAAAGGGCGGAAATGATTTTTATGTTGATCTCTATTCTAATTTTCTGTACAGGTTCCAGAACTCTCGGAATCGAGGTGATGCAATTTTTTTTTTTTTTTTTTTTTTGTAACTTGACCCCAGTCACTGTCATTTGGCGACACTATGTGCTTGTGTTAAGTATACAACGACTTAAGCCCGCTTTACACGAGTGACTCTCTGGTGAAAATCGACAACTCGAAGTGCGTGCGCCTTTGGTGCCTGCGTGTAAATCGGCAACGAATCACGTGGCGAATATGTCTGTGATGTCAATGAGCTATAGATTGTCCCGTGTGTGGCGTTCTAAATCTCCGATTACGCTGCGCATTGCGCATGCTCAGAGGTAAGGGAGTATGGTGGCGTCTGCTGACGTTGCAAGTTATAATTTAATCTGCTGGAGTTCGCTCCCTTTACAGAAATGTTGTTCTTTCGTGTCTTCTTAATCTTTATTATTTTGTTTGCTTTGTTCTGGTGGCACATTGAAAAGTTACACACAGTCCTGGTATTTTTACGTACTTGTGTTTTTATAGTCTACAAGTGAGAGGAAATATCTGAAAGGAAAAAGTATTTACGTTTTACAGAGAAGAAACCTACACTGCCCATAAATAAGAACATATGTAGATAAAAGTATTTAAAGAAAATTATTTCAACAGTGAATAAGTCAAAATAACTGGAGGAGAAAAATAATTTTCTTTGTTATTTGGCACTTAGCAAGAAATCAAGATACAAAGGATAAAGCAGAAAGTCGCTGTTCACTGAGTTCTACATATTGTCTGATGTGTTTGCAAATATATATTTTCTCGACCAAATCAATGTATATGTTCTGAAATGCTTGAATGACACTTTTCCTATTCTTTCAGTTCTCAGGAGTCAGAACAATTTATCACGCGAATTTAAAAAGCACTCCACAATGAATTCCGCTGTGGTCATTAATAAACTCTATTGTCATGCTTGTTCTTACATTTTGTTACTATATTTCAATTTTTCCGTAAAAAGAATAATCCCTAATAACCTCACTTTCACCATTCAGCTCCAAACTGTACAGCAGGCACCTCTCACAACAACGGCAGTTTTGATGCTAATATGTAAACGAAAATGACACTCAAAACAGAGGAGGACCAGTACGGGGGCCAAACACTAGAGGCGCTGCAGTAGATTCGCTTGTCTCGAATTGCCAGTTCCGATAACAAAGTCGATCGTGTAAAAGGGGCTTATTTACAGTCGGTGACTTGAAACTTCCTGGCAGATTAAAACTGTGTGCCGGACCGAGACTCGAACTCGGGACCTTTGCCTTTCGCCGGCAAGCGCTCTACCAACTGAGCTACCCAAGCACGATTCACGCCCCGTCCTCACAGCTTCACTTCAGCCAGTATCTCGTCTCCTACCTTCCAAACTTTACAGAATCTCTCTTGCGAAGCTTGCAGAACTAACACTCCTGAAAGAAAGGATATTGCGGAGACATGGCTTAGCCACTGCCTGGGGGATGTTTCCAGAATGAGATTTTCACTCTGCAGCGGATTGTGCGCTGATATGAAACATCCTGGCAGATTAAAACCGTGTGAAGAACCGAGACTCGAACTCTGGACCTTTGCCTCGGTAGAGCACTTGCCCGCGAAAGGCGAAGGTCCCGATTTCGAGTCTCGGTCCGGCACACAGTTTTAATCTGCCACGAAGTTTCACATCAGCGCACACTCCCCTGCAGAGTGAAAATCTCAGTCGGTGACTTGGACGTCTCATAGCTACTGCTGTAGCTGCTGCGCCTAGACCCAGCGACTATTTCAGAGACACGTGCGGAGTGCAGCTGCCGGGAGCTGTCAACTCCAGGAAACCTCCTCCGCAGCCAGTGGACAGCGGCCGCACCGCCCACGCACAGTGGCGCAGGGGAGCGCCTCGCTTTCGGAGCGGCGTCATCTCCGGCCGTCGGCGCGAGTTATCGGAGACAGCTGTCGCTGCCCGCGCCGTTGCGAAAGCCGGCGGACAGCCGCAGCCGGAAAAGTCTGGCGGCGAAGGCTAAGCGCCGCGTCTGGATGAATGGCTGGCGTCTGCCCCGCTGGAGCCGGCCGCGCGTTGCGACACACGCAGACAATGCGCCACGCGCCGCGCGCCCGCCCAGGGCAAGGTCACAGACGCCCACGGCGCATGCGCCACGCGTACCGCCGCCACATGGCCACCGTGCGGTGAGTGCACACACACGCAGGCAGCGTCGCTGGGGGCCCTCCGTGCCTCCATCCAGTGCCGTGGAGTATACACAATGTGAATCACGTCAGAGTTGCACCGAAAATATTGCGGAAATGGAAAGAGCTACACTACTGGCCATTGCTACACCACGAAGATGACGTGCTACAGACGCGAAATTGAACCGACAGGAAGAAGATGCTGTGATATGCAAATGATTAGCTTTTCAGAGCATTCACACTAGGCTGGCGCCGGTACTGACACCTACAGCGTGCTGACATGAGGAAAGTTTCCAACCGATTTCTCATACACAAACAGCAGTTGACCGGCGTTGCCTGGTGAAACGTTGTTGTGATGCCTCGTGTAAGGAGGAGAAATGCGTACCATCACGTTTCCGACTTTGATAAAGGTCGGATTATAGCCCATCGCGTTGGTCGAGATCCAATGACTGTTAACAGAATATGGAATCGGTGAGTTCAGGAGGGTAATACGGAACGCCGTGCTGGATCCCAACGGCCTCGTATCACTAGCAGTCGAGATGACAGGCATCTTATCCGCATGGCTGTAACGGATCGTGCAGCCACGTCTCGATCCATGAGTCAACAGATGGGGGCGTTTGCAAGACAACAACCTTCTGCACGAACAGATCGACGACGTTTGCAGCAGCATGGTTCAAATGCCTCTGAGCACTATGCGACTTAACTTCTGAGGTCATCAGTCCCATAGAACTTAGTACTACTTAAACCTAACTAACCTAAGGACATCACACACATCCATGCCCGAGGCAGGATTCGAACCTGCGACCGGAAAAAGCATGGACAATCAGCTCGGAGACCACGGCTGCGGTTACCATTGACGCTGCATCAGAGACAGGAGCGCCTGCGATGGTGTACTCAACGACGAGCCTGGGTACACGAATGGCAAAACGTCATTTTTTCGGATGAATCCAGGTTCTGTTTACAGCATCATGATGGTCGCATCCTGTTCGGCGACATCGCGGTGAACGCACATTGGAAGCGTGTATTCGTCATCGCCATACTGGCGTATCACCCAGCGCGATGGTACGGGGTTCCATTGGTTACACGTCTCGGTCACCTCTTGTTCGCATTGATGGCCCTTTGAACAGTGGACGTTACATTTCAGTTGTGTTACGACCCGTGGCTCTACCCTTCATTCGATCCCTGCGACACCCTACATTTCAGCAGGGTAATGCACGACCGCATGTTGCAGGTCCTGTACGGAACTTTCTGGCTACAGAAAACGTTCGACAGCTGCCATGCCCAGCACATTCTCCAGATCTCTCACCAACTGAAAACGTCTGGTGAATGGTGGCCGAGCAACTGGATCGTCACAATACGCCAGTCACTACACTTGATGAACTGTGGTATCGTGTTGAAGCTGCATGGGCAACTGTACACGCCATCCAATCTCTGTTTGACTCAATGCCCAGGCGTATCAAGGCCGTTATTACGGCCAGAGGTGGTTACTCTGGGTACTGATTTCTCTGGATGTATGCACCCAAATTGCGTGAAAATGTAATCACATGTCAGTTCTAGTATAATATATTTGTGCAATGAATACCCGTTTATCATCTACATTTCTTCTTGGTGTAGCATTTTAATAGCCAGTAGTGTATGTTAGGGATTGAAAAGCAATGAAGTTATGATCGCACGTGAAATCTTCTTTATTTGGATGGATCACTTGTTTTGACTAACAATCTACCCATCTTCAGATCATAAAATATTCTTGATCAATGTTGGTGCCAACATTCATACATGAAATAGTTAAAAGCACTTTTTCATCGTTCGTGGCCAGTGTAATTTAACGATGGTCACAAACAAAGGCCTCATGCCGTTAAAATTTGTGTAAATTACTTAGTTTTAACGCCATCACGGCTTTGTTTTATAACTATCGTTTAGTTAGACTGTCCACGAAAGATGAAGAGCCATTTTTGATTAGGGGAGAGTCGTGCAGTATAGGCCAGCTTAAAATACCGGCTACTATGGCGAGTTCCATTTCCGCCGCCGTATGGCGGAAACGTACGGAAGCAGTAGCAAGTTTGTGAATGCATGTGCACCGGAGTCGGATATCTTCTTCCTCTCTTCAGTGATTTGTCTGTTCTCAGTACCTGATTGTGGCTGCTGCAGCTCTTAGCACTTGGAAGATAATTTGAGGTCTTTTATACTCCTTTTTAGTGTAAGTGATTAATTTCGTTGTTATATTTTGGTTACCTGTGTTATGTAAGGAACAACATCTAACAAACGTTTCACGGTAATTTCTGTAAAGTAAAATGTGAATAGATCCTACCGCGTGTTATTCGTGCAATACCAGCCAGGCTATTTTGTTTCATTATCGGCCAAATGTAATTTCAATTGTTAAATAATATTTCTTCTTCTTACTTCTTTTCAGACTGACATGGCAGAAAATGAGAAAAAAGTAACAGGAAAATGGAATGAGTGTGCATGAAAATAGCTGTGAGAAATGACTACGAGGGAGGCAGCTGAAGCGTTTTCTGTACGTCGAAACACTTGAAGACAGGATACGAACAATTGAAGACATGTGCGAAAAAAACGGGCAAACCCTCGAATGTAAAAATTTAGAGATAAGCATTGCCATCTGTTGCTGGGTACGGGAACTGTTAAAATTGACTTTCATCTCAACCCTAAATGTCACCTTAGAATATTTAGGGGTGAAACCAATGTCAGTTTTGATATTTCCCGTACGCAGCAACAGTGGGCAACACTTATCTTTAAGTTCTTACATTTGAGGGTTAGCCCGTTTTCCGTGCGCGTCTTCCATTAAACAACGTAACTCCCCGTAAAAATAACTCTTTAGATGGCAGACTGAAGAACACTTTTGATGAGGGAATGAAAAAACAACTAGTATATTGCACGGAACAATTAGGTAACATGACCCTCAATTAAAAGGAATTCTTGCAACAACAATTAGGTAATAAGTTCACGCCCCTCAATAAAAGGAATCCTTGCATTTTTACATCCGAAGGTGCCTCACCAGTTGAACAAACAGAATATGGTTGCTGGAAAGCAATTTTAATGTCAATTCATGTAGAGATGTTGTGGTCTCTCTCTAAGAAATCCAGAACCTAGAAGCCTCCAAAGATCTATAGGTTTGATCAGGTGCCAAGTGAGCTAGACATTGGTTAAATGAGATGAAATATTAACAGTGTGTTCTGTTATTATTCAGTTGGCATAGCGCAGTGTACAACTAACAACTGATGTTATCGCACTTGTAAGGACCTAATATCTATGGCCAAGCACACGCAAACACAACGGTACAGGTGAGCCCCTGTTAATCAGACGCCATTACTGGATATCCAGCTGGAATACACTGTCGAATAACTGGCACCACACAGGGAAGCCGTACCGTACACTGCATGCAAACAAGCTCCACACATCCCCCACACAGTGAGATGATCTATAGCCGATCTCCCACTACTGTATAACGATCTTGATTGTTCCAGGAATGTAGCGGTTGCAGCAACTGGAAGACATCGCCATAGCTTGCCACGGTAATGATGCATGATACCCATACTAACAAATCCAGCCCGCCGGAGTGGCCGAGCGGTTCTAGGCGCTTCAGTCTCGAACCGCGCGACCGCTACGGTCGCAGGTTCGAATCCTGCCTCGGGCATGGATGTGCGTGATGTCCTTAGGTTAGTTAGGTTTAAGTAGTTCTAAGTTCTAGGGAACTGATGACCACAGCAGTTAAGTCCCATAGTGCTCAGAGCCATTTAACAAATCCAACTTTGCATGAACTATCGCAGCTAGTAAGCCACTACTGCTCTTACTACGCATCCCACTGTCGCAGAGGCTTTTTTCCCACGGCACGAGCCTTGGCACTTTCTTCCCTCTGCTCTTCAAATCGCTACCCTCACTCGCGTTTCGTCCACTATGACCTGATGGACCGTGTTATTGCGTAATCTTACCCAGACGCACGGACAACATCACAGCCCAGCATCCTGTGATCCACTTACTAGATAACTAACATATTGACGGAGGTGACAGTAGAACTTTTGGTTTGGTCACCACGTTGGTGTGGGCGTGGAGGGGCCCCATCTCTGTTTAAAAACTGATGTTATCAAAGAGAAGCCAATGGCTGATACTGCAAGACATTTTCTACAAGTCTTATAATTATAGCTATTTTACTTTCACTGTAAGTAAGTACTGCAAATAAGAAATTACAGTCGCTTTTTATTTTTATTTTTTTTTCAACCTGCACCACGCAAGTAACGAGCAGCCCTTAGTGGCTCGCCATCACAGTTTTCTTTATCTTAATTATCTTTGTGACTAATGCCCTTTTGCCATATTTATTATTTTATAAATGACATATAAGTACAGCCAGTTTTTCACGATGATTCCGAACTTATACCGTACTATACGTTTTTAGTCATAATTCTGTGACCATGTTATAGAATATAGACCATTCTTTGATTTAATATTCTGAGGAAGACACTCCTAGCAGTGTTGAAACCAGGTTAATTTGTTAAAAATAGTGACCGAGGGCTGTTTTTCTTTCAATTGAAATTACAGTCGTTACACTGGGCCATTCACAGAACATGTGTTAAGGTGACAGTATATTAATAATCCGATTAACCACCACAGTAAACTCAAATTACTTAAACCAGCCGATACTGTACGGATCTCCCCTGTGCCATGTATGGATGTTGACGTTTTCAGAAAGTACATGAAATATATTCGCAGTCACGAATACCGGCAGTCGCCTTAACCGCTTTGGCCATCCGTGCACGGACCATGGCTAGACCTAGACTTTCATATGTCGTCGTTCATGCGTCACAAGCTGCACTCCTACACCTTATGTAATTCCCACACATGTCGCTGCATGATATCGGCGGATAAATATTATATTTCATTGTCTGTATTGATAATAAGTACGATGCAATGTTCCTTCCGACACACCATGAAAAATCTTTACCTTCACGGTCGGCGTACACTCAATTACGAGATGGAAAAGATAGAACTTGAGCTTGAAGAGGCAGAAGACTAACGATGTCCATAATGGTGAAAAAGATCGCCCAGCCACACACAACACCCCTTATAAATGTACGAGGGAAAACAGAGGGTAAAGGCAATTTTTAGAGGTAAACACTCCACATTCCATTTGGAAAACTAAATCGCGTGTAACATCATTTCTGTACGTAACTCCCCTCAACTACATCTACATCTACATGGATACTCTGCAAATCACATTTAAGTGCTTGGAAGAGGGCTCTTCGAACCACCTTCACAATTCTCTATTATTCCAATCTCGTATAGCGCGAGGAAGAATGAACACTTATATCTTTCCGTACGAGCTCTGATTTCCCTTATTTTATCGTTTTGAACGTTCCTCCCCATGTAGTTCGGTGTCAACAAAATATTTTCGCATTCGGAGGAAAAAGTTGGGGTCCCGCGGGATTAGCCGAGCGGTCTCGAGCGCTGCAGTCATGGACTGTGCGGCTGGTCTCGGCGGGGATTCGGGTCCTCCCTTGGGCATGGGTGTGTGTGTGTTTGTCCTTAGGATAATTTAGGTTAAGTAGTGTGTAAGCTTAGGGACTGATGACCTTAGCAGTTAAGTTCCATAAGATTTCACACACATTTGAACATTTGAGAAAGTTGGACATTGGAATTTAGTGAGAGGATTTTGTCGCAGCGAAAAACGCCTTTATTTTAATGATGTCCAGCCCAAATCCTGTATCATTTCTCTGACACTCTCTCCCATATTTCACGATAATACAATACAATACTTTGTACTACAAAGCTGAAAATCACTTCTAGCTATGTCAGGACTGTGCCGTGGGTGTTCCAACAGCTCAGAACCATGATGTTGAAAGCATTGGGTTATGTTATCACCTGTATGAAGCGAAACCACACCTTTTTGTAGCTTACGTCTACCTTTCGTTTTTATTTTGGGTTTCAGATCACGCAGTAACTCAGAGTAGCCGTCACTATTTAGTATTTGACATTTTGTACTGTAATGAATCAACAACGGACGCTTCATATCCCAAAGTACTCTCGTCATCAACTTTCCTGCAGAAGCATTTATTCGAAATTTTTGCTGTAGGCGGATGCATGATTCCACACCATGCTCCACCGCTTACTCTGTGGTTCAAAGTGAAGACGTCGCATCAGCGGTTACTATGTGGCTGACGAAGTCTTCCCTGTCCTCTTCATAACACTAGAAAGGTAATATAGACATATCCACACGTTGCTGCTCTGTCAGTTGACGCAGCGCCCAACAATAACAAAGTGTGCAACAGTTTAGACAGAATGCTCTGCGTCACAGCTAGACACACCTCCACTTTTAAGCCGATGTATACATTCATAAATTTGTATTTTACTGAGGCAGTGATAACCACACTTTTCTACGAATAATCCTTGCGGATTTAGTCCTCTCACAGTACGAAAGACGAATCAAACCCGTCATTTGTTCCTTGGTGCATACATACAGTAAGGTTGTTGTTGTTGTTGTTGTTGTGGTCTTCAGTCCTGAGACTGGTTTGATGCAGCTCTCCATGCTACTCTATCCTGTGCAAGCTTCTTCATCTCCCAGTACCTACTGCAACCTACATCCTTCTGAATCTGCTTAGTGTATTGATCTCTTGGTCTCCCTCTACGATTTTTACCCTCCACGCTGCCCTCCAATGCTAAATTTGTGATCCCTTGATGCCTCAAAACATGTCCTACCAACCGATCCCTTCTTCTAGTCAAGTTGTGCCACAAACTTCTCTTCTCCCCAATCCTATTCAATACCTCCTCATTAGTTACGTGATCTACCCACCTTATCTTCAGCATTCTTCTGTAGCACCACATTTCGAAAGCTTCTATTCTCTTCTTGTCCAAACTGGTTATCGTCCATGTTTCACTTCCATACATGGCTACACTCCATACAAATACTTTCAGAAACGACTTCCTGACACTTAAATCTATACTCGATGTTAACAAATTTCTCTTCTTCAGAAATGATTTCCTTGCCATTGCCAGTCTAAATTTTATATCCTCTCTACTTCGACCATCATCAGTTATTTTACTCCCTAAATAGCAAAACTCCTTTACTACTTTAAGTGTCTCATTTCCTAATCTAATCCCCTCAGCATCACCTGATTTAATTTGACTACATTCCATTATCCTCGTTTTGCTTTTGTTGATGTTCATCTTATATCCTCCTTTCAAGACACTGTCCATTCCGTTCAACTGCTCTTCCAAGTCCTTTGCTGTCTCTGACAGAATTACAATGTCATCGGCGAACCTCAAAGTTTTTACTTCTTCTCCATGAATTTTAATACCTACACCGAATTTTTCTTTTGTTTCCTTTACTGCTTGCTCAATATACAGATTGAATAACATCGGGGAGAGGCTACAACCCTGTCTCACTCCTTTCCCAACCACTGCTTCCCTTTCATGCCCCTCGACTCTTATAACTGCCATCTGGTTTCTGTACAAATTGTAAATAGCCTTTCGCTCCCTGTATTTTACCCCTGCCACCTTCAGAATTTGAAAGAGAGTATTCCAGTTAACGTTGTCAAAAGCTTTCTCTAAGTCTACAAATGCTAGAAATGTAGGTTTGCCTTTTCTTAATCTTTCTTCTAAGATAAGTCGTAAGGTTAGTATTGCCTCACGTGTTCCAACATTTCTACGGAATCCAAACTGATCTTCCCCGAGGTCCGCTTCTACCAGTTTTTCCATTCGTCTGTAAAGAATTCGCGTTAGTATTTTGCAGCTGTGACTTATTAAACTGATAGTTCGGTAATTTTCACATCTGTCAACACCTGCTTTCTTTGGTATTGGGATTATTATATTCTTCTTGAAGTCTGTGGGTATTTCGCCTGTCTCATACATCTTGCTCACCAGATGGTAGAGTTTTGTCATGACTGGCTCTCCCAAGGCCATCAGTAGTTCTAATGGAATGTTGTCTACTCCCGGGGCCTTGTTTCGACTCAGGTCTTTCAGTGCTCTGTCAAACTCTTCACGCAGTATCTTATCTCCCATTTCATCTTCATCTACATCCTCTTCCATTTCCATAATATTGTCCTCAAGTACATAGCCCTTGTATAAACCCTCTATATACTCCTTCCACCTTTCTGCCTTCCCTTCTTTGCTTAGAACTGGGTTCCCATCTGAGCTCTTGATATTCATACAAGTGGTTCTCTTCTCTCCAAAGGTCTCTTTAATTTTCCTGTAGGCAGTATCTATCTTACCCCTAGTGAGACAAGCCTCTACATCCTTACATTTGTCCTCTAGCCATCCCTGCTTAGCCATTTTGCACTTTCTGTCGATCTCATTTTTGAGACGTTTGTATTCCCTTTTGCCTGCTTCATTTACTGCATTTTTATATTTTCTCCTTTCATCAATTAAATTCAATATTTCTTCTGTTACCCAAGGATTTCTATTCGCCCTCGTCTTTTTACCTACTTGATCCTCTGCTGCCTTCACTACTTCATCCCTCAGAGCTACCCATTCTTCTTCTACTGTATTTCTTTCCCCCATTCCTGTCAATTGTTCCCTTATGCTCTCCCTGAAACTCTTTACAACCTCTGGTTCTTTCAGTTTATCCAGGTCCCATCTCCTTAAATTCCCACCTTTTTGCAGTTTCTTCAGTTTCAATCTGCAGTTCATAACCAATAGATTGTGGTCAGAATCCACATCTGCCCCTGGAAATGTCTTACAATTTAAAACCTGGTTCCTAAATCTCTGTCTTACCATTATATAATCTATCTGATACCTATTAGTATCTCCAGGATTCTTCCAGGTATACAACCTTCTTTTATGATTCTTGAACCAAGTGTTAGCTATGATTAAGTTATGCTCTGTGCAAAATTCTACAAGGCGGCTTCCTCTTTCATTTCTTCCCCCGAATCCATATTCACCTACTATGTTTCCTTCTCTCCCTTTTCCTACTGACGAATTCCAGTCACCCATGACTATTAAATTTTCGTCTCCCTTCACTACCTGAATAATTTCTTTTATCTCGTCATACATTTCATCTATTTCTTCATCATCTGCAGAGCTAGTTGGCATATAAACTTGTACTGCTGTAGTAGGCATGGGCTTTGTGTCTATCTTGGCCACAATAATGCGTTCACTATGCTGTTTGTAGTAGCTAACCCGCACTCCTATTTTTTTATTCATTATTAAACCTACTCCTGCATTACCCCTATTTGATTTTGTATTTATAACCCTGTAATCACCTGACCAAAAGTCTTGTTCCTCCTGCCACCGAACTTCACTAATTCCCACTATATCTAACTTTAACCTATCCATTTCCCTTTTTAAATTTTCTAACCTACCTGCCCGATTAAGGGATCTGACATTCCACGCTCCGATCCGTAGAATGCCAGTTTTCTTTCTCCTGATAACGACGTCCTCTTGAGTAGTCCCCGCCCGGAGATCCGAATGGGGGACTATTTTACCTCCGGAATATTTTACCCAAGAGGACGCCATCATCATTTAATTATACAGTAAAGCTGCATGTCCTCGGGAATAATTACGGCTGTAGTTTCCCCTTGCTTTCAGCCGTTCGCAGTACCAGCACAGCAAGGCCGTTTTGGTTAATGTTACAAGGCCAGATCAGTCAATCATCCAGAGTGTTGCCCCTGCAACTACTGAAAAGGCTGCTGCCCCTCTTCAGGAACCACATGTTTGTCTGGCCTCTCAACAGATACCCCTCCGTTGTGGTTGCACCTACGGTACGGCCATCTGTATCGCTGAGGCTCGCAAGCCTCCCCACCAACGGCAAGGTCCATGGTTCATGGGGGAAGACACACTGTTGATATAAATATTAAAAAGCACTGGTGACAGTCTATAGCCTTGTTGGAAGTCCGTCTTTGTTGTTATTGGAGGACTCAGTCCATCATACCATTCCATTACATACTCTGGGTTGGTACCCAGGCCACAGCTAACAAGAAAGCAGGGTATCTGGTGTATCTCTTTTCCTTTAGTATCCTCCACGTCTTTCCTTCTTAGAAGGCTAAAAGCGTTTCCATTATCTATGAAAGCCAGATGAGTTTCAATATGAACTCCTAGGGATTTTTATTTATACAGTTGACTATCTAAATACTGTCTTCATGTAAGTATCTTGGACCAAAACCACGTTGTTACAAGATATCCTTTCCTAAAAACTGGAAAAGTTGAACTGGAAAATCTGGACAACTTTTTCACAATTAAAGAAAAATTTCAACACAAAAAGACTATTAAAGAGAAAAGCTATGGATGTCCTGAATCAAAATTGAACCCAGTTTTCATAATGTTGTCAATTGTACATGTCTTGTGAAGCTCAGCCACCCAGTACAGGTCAAGGAATGTGTGTATTTACACGCAACCTGGTTTAAAACCATTTATATTTGGTAATTTCTTGTCAATTATTCATAATAATGTTAGACAAGACCTCTTTTGTGCAAACATCAAAACACAAAGTTTTTACTTTTGTTGCGCACATTATTTTCTTTCGTTTGCCAGTCTCAGATGGTCCTGGAAGTTTTGTGTTATTACAAGTGCTAAAATTTATTCTCCTTCCTGTGTAAATAAAACTGCCCATACAATGCATTTTCTCTTTACTTTTGTATAGAGAATGTAAGCCCTTGAAGAGGCTTGTGCAGGATAGACTAGTGTGAAGAGCTGCATCAAACCATTCTTTGAACTGAACACCATAGCAATGATACTTTCTTCCAGGAGTGCTAGTCTCTCAATGAAAGCACGAGAACTGCAAAACGTAGAAGGTAAGGGAGAGGTAAAGCTAAGAGGGAGAGTTGGTTAGCCAAGCCAATAGAACAACTGCCCCAAAAGACAGAGATTCTGGGTTTGAGTCTAGGGAAGGCACACAGTTTTAATGTGCCAGGAAGTTCCTTATTAGTTTAGAGATAAAAGAAGGATAGGCTAGTGAAGGTCAGAATGGAAGGGCATGTCATTCAGACTCTGGGATGAGATGTCCCCTCCTCATTCTAGCCATCGAGTGACCTACCCTTCCTTTCTAACCTATTTGCTTTCAATGTAATATTATCTGTTAGCAAGTTTCTTTATCCACATTATTTTGGTAGATGCTTGCTTCTGTACAGGAATAATTTTGCTTTCTTGGCAACAGTGTTTCAAATTTACTTTGAAATATTTTTATTGTGACATTTTCAATTACAATTATTAAATGCATAATAAAAGAATACAAGTTGTACACTTCATAAATTGTTCTGAAATAAAGAATAGATCAATTCACTGAACCAACACAGTCACCGTACAAGGACAACAGTGGGATTAAGGCGTATCATTGTTAATACTGTGTTGTCAATACTTGGAGCAGAATGTAAATGGTTTCACTTACTGATTTTCGCACATAACTGATGTATTTACATTTTACCTCTTCGTGAAAAATTCACTCCACAAAGCATTATCCGGTATGACATCAACGAATCACAATCAGCTGTACAGACACAATACCGATCTATGAGCCCACCTGTTGACTTGAGAATAAAAGGTTCCGGTCGTTTGATGTCTGAAAGGCTGTTCCTCTAGCATATGTTGTCGCTTGTAAACAAAGGTAACCTGAAGGTCCACTGTATTTCATCCTTGTTGTGCTGGCATCCTAAGCGTTATTTATGTAGCAAAGGGTACTAATTTGTTCATACAACGTTTAAACCTGCGTTACTCATCCTCAGATGCAGCATTGTATGCTAATAGGAATTCGGCTTTCCCCGCCGCTAGGAAGGTGTTACGGACACGCAGAGGTTGCCTGCATGTCATCCTCGCCTTGTTGTGTAACATTAGTCTGGAACAAAGAGCTGTAGAGAAAAACAATAACTCTTCTATACAGTATAAATCTCGTAGGATTAAGGAAGAAAGTTATGGAGAACACTAATTGTTGCTTGCCTTCGATCTCTCCCTCGTCTCTTCCCTGGTGTCACTGTGTCTCTCTTTGTCATTTTACTAGATTGTCTTCCGCTCCAAACTTAGTGAAGTCATGCTGCTGTTTGCATAGTCATACATTATTTATTGCCTGACCTGGAGATACTGTGAGGTTTAGGAATGATTGTATACTGTTAAGAGAAGCATTTCGATACAAGATTTTAAGCTCAAAGACATTTCCAGCGGCAAATGTGGGCTCGGACCATAATTTATTACTTACGAACGCGGATTAAACCTGAAGCAATTGCAGAAAGACAGAAAATTAAAACAGTGAAAAAGAACGCAACATAAGTCGAATGTGTAGCTTTGAGAGGTTAAATACTAAAGGTAGCAGAGGATGAAAGTAGTATAAAGATGAGGCCTTATAGAAACCTCTAGGTGTCACAGAAATATTGAACTGAAAGGAGAAAATAGAAAAATGCAGCAAAAATTGATACTGGCAGAAGATGCAAAACAGCTAAGCAGCAATTGCCAGGCAACAAATGGAAACCTTTAGAAGCGTATGATTAAGGGACATATTGTTGCCCTCTATGAGAAAATTAGACCTTTACAGAAAAGAGTAGAAATTATGTGAAAAGCAAGAGCTCAGATAGTATTTTCTTTTTTTTTTTTCTTTTTTTTTTTTTTTTTTTTAAATTTGTGATAAGTTCCTATGGGACCAAACTGCTGAGATCGGTCCCTTGGCTTACACTCATGCCCGAGGGAGGACTCGAACCTCCGACGGAGAAGACACGCGAACCGTGGCAAGGCGCTTGAGACCGCACGGCTATCCCGCGCGGCACTCAGATGGTAAGCCAGTACTAAGAAAAGAAGGCAAAGTTGAAAAGATGAATGAATACATATAAGGGTTAAACAAGGAAGTGGAGCCAATATTACAGAAACGAAGCAGAAGTACATGAAGATATGGGAGATACGATGTAAGATGGCTATAATTTCGCACCTTACAAGCACTCATCTACATACTTTGCGTGATTTACAGGTTGTATATCGTATATATGAATATTTAAAGAAGACTGACATTGTCACGTACACCTTCCAAATAGTTGCTAACGCTTATTGAAAGAAAGGTGACGGAGTGTCTTTATTATCAAAACGGCGTAATGAATAATTGCCTATACTAGTAAAGGTTGGAACGGCAGTGGAAATGAAACGGCAGGCGTAACCCAAGCACTGGGTGGAAAAGCCCGCACAGGTGTGTTGGTGCTGCTTGACACAGGAAGTAGCCAAGACGGACGGTCGGGTCACCAGAGCGCTGAAGCACAATACAGCTTCAGCCGGCCGGTTTTGTAGCGGGACCAGAAGGATAACCGGATAATACTTCAGGAACTCTGAAAATCTTGGGCGCAGCGGAGAGGAACGAGGAAACCTTACCTCAGAAATCACGCAGGCTGGGTTATTTCCGAGGATTTTGACTCTGAGAAGTGTACCATTGTATGAATTCCTAATTAGTGGGAATAGGTATTTCCTCGCAAACCTTCCGCACTGAACGACAAAAGACTAAAATATGGTTGGACGGCGTTTGGAAGAATCTGTAGAGAGGGAGACTATTCCGTGGTTTGGAGAATATGGTTCGCCTTTTGCAGTTACGAGGGAGGAGAGCCGAGCTTTGTTGGGAAGCCAGCGGTGGAGAGGAGGTGGTCTTCCGTTTTGAGCACCCATGTATAACGGTCGCTCAGTATCAGCTTTTGTTGGTACAGACGGACTTGCTGTCTTTGCTCTCAGGAAATTTTATAGTTAGAACGGTTAGGCGATGTACTGTTGCGAACTTATACGATTCTGGACTTGGCCTTCGGGTAGGGAGTCGTCGTTGAGTAGGCAGCGTTCAGTGACTGAGAGCACTTCTTCTGCCTATACTCACGTTGAGACGATATCAGAACTCTGTCCTTGTGGCTGGAAGTTCGCGTTTCGCGTCTGTAGAACACAGAGAGAAGAAGACAGTATTAGAGTATATTAGTCAGAGGACCGCCTTCTGCCGTCCTAGTGTTTGAATGAGGGGCTTTTTTTTTATATTTTGTGGCTAGAGTTCTTGCGTCGTCGCAGACGTGTACGAGAACCATCACTCTGGTGCACCGGACGCAGTACATACGGTGGTATTGCTAACTGCTTTGGCTTATTAGGACTATAAAGCTAATGAGGTGTGACCAGGTAAATTTTATTTCTACTGAGGCTGCACGCCACTGTAGACCATCTTTGAAAGTAGTATCTTCTAGTGTTTGGTACATAGATGATCGCCATCATTTCGCGTTATTTATATTGGATCGCGTAGCCATAAAAAGGGGTAGATTTAGGCAATTGATTAATCACATTGATTACTAAATTCATTTGTATCTTTTTATGTTCATTGGACATTGATATATAAACATTTTTAATATATAAAGGTGTTTTAATCTACAATAAATGTATAAGCAGAAACAGCATTTATCATTTAAAGTTACTAGTTCCCTTAACCATTCATTTATGTTTATGTTGTAATTTACGTCTTAAATAGCAAGAAGGAGGAGATAATATCGCAATTAAGAGATCCTAAGATCTGCTTCAGGGGGTAGTCGGACAGGGCCAAATCTTAATTTTCGCGTTCAGTATTTTCAATCGCACACTTTCATTTTACATCCGCCTGGAGTAGCATCTTTGAACGATACTGGGACAAGAATTTTACAGACCCCTGAAAGATATAACTCGAAGCAGGATCCCTGCGGTACACGACACTCCCTTAAAATTATTGAGAACCTTCGTAGCCATGATGGAAATAATCCCACTGAAGTGCAAAACATATGAGACAGACAAAATATCGCCGACTTCAAGAAGAATATAATGATTTCAGTTCCAAAGAATTTAGGTGCTGACAGTTTTAAATGCCGCAGCACCATCAGTTTAAAAGGCCATGGTTGCGAAATATTGGCATGAATTATTTACATATGATTGGAAAAAGTGGTAGAAACAGACCATTGGAACATCAGCTTGGGTTTCGGAGAAATGTACGAACGATTTATCTTAGAAGTTAGGTTGAAGAAACAAGCCTACGTTGTAGCATTTGTATGTTTAGAGAATGTTGAGTGGACCAGACTCTCTGAAATTTTGATTGCAGGAGGGATAAAATATAGGGACTGAAAAGTTATTTATGTTGTTGTTGTTGTGGTCTTCAGTCCTGAGACTGGTTTGATGCAGCTCTCCGTGCTACTCTATCCTGTGCAAGCTTCTTCATCTCCCAGTACCTACTGCAACCTACATCCTTCTGAATCTGCTTAGTGTATTCATCTCTTGGTCTCCCTCTACGATTTTTACCCTCCACGCTGCCCTCCAATGCTAAATTTGTGATCCCTTGATGCCTCAAAACATATCCTACCAACCGATCCCTTCCATACATGGCTACACTCCATACAAATACTTTCAGAAATGACTTCCTGACACTTAAGTCTATACTCGACGTTAACAAATTTCTCTTCTTCAGAAACGATTTCCTTGCCATTGCCAGTCTACACTTTATATCCTCTCTACTTCGACCATCATCAGTTATTTTACTCCCTAAATAGCAAAACTCCTTTACTACTTCAAGTGTCTCATTTCCTAATCTAATTCCCTCAGCGTCACCCTACTTAATTCGACTACATTCCATTATCCTCGTTTTGCTTTTGTTGATGTTCATCTTATATCGTCCTTTCAAGACACTGTCCATTCCGTTCAACTGCTCTTCCAAGTCCTTTGCTGTCTCTGACAGAATTACAATGTCATCGGCGAACCTCAAAGTTTTTATTTCTTCTCCATGGATTTTAATACCTACTCCGAATTTTTCTTTTCCTTCCTTTACTGCTTGCTCAATATACAGATTGAATAACATCGGGAAGAGGCTACAACCCTGTCTCACTCCTTTCCCAACCACTGCTTCCCTTTCATGACCCTCGACTATTATAACTGCCATCTGGTTTCTGTACAAATTGTAAATAGCCTTTCGCTCCCGGTATTTTACACCTACCACCTTCAGAATTTGAAAGAGAGTATTCAAGTTAACATTGTCAAAAGCTTTCTCTAAGTCTACAAATGCTAGAAACGTAGGTTTGCCGTTTCTTAATCTTTCTTCTAAGATAAGTCGTAAGGTTAGTATTGCCTCACGTGTTCCAACATTTCTACGGAATCCAAACTGATCTTCCCCGAGGTCCGCTTCTACCAGTTTTTCCATTCGTCTGTAAAGAATTCGCGTTAGTATTTTGCAGCTGTGACTTATTAAACTGATAGTTCGGTAATTTTCACATCTGTCAACACGTGCTTTCTTTGGGATTGGAATTATTATATTCTTTTTGAAGTCTGAGGGTATTTCGCCTGTCTCATACATCTTGCTCACCAGATGGTAGAGTTTTGCCATGACCGGCTCTCCCAACGCCGTCAGTAGTTCTAATGGAATGTTGTCTACTCCCGGGGCCTTGTTTCGACTCAGGTCTTTCAGTGCTCTGTCAAAATCTTCACGCAGTATTGTATCTCCCATTTCGTCTTCATCTACATCCTCTTCCATTTCCATAATATTGTCCTCAAGCACATCGCCGTTGTATAAAGCCTCTATACACTCCTTCCACCTTTCTGCCTTCCCTTCTTTGCTTAGAACTGGGTTTCCATCTGAGTTCTTGATATTCATTCAAGTGGTTCTCTTCTATCCAAAGGTCTCTTTAATTTTCCTGTAGGCAGTATCTATCTTACCCCTAGTGAGACAAGCCTCTACATCCTTACATTTGTCCTCTAGCCATCCCTGCTTAGCCATTTTGCACTTCCTGTCGATCTCATTTTTGAGACGTTTGTATTCCTTTTTGCCTGCTTCATTTACTGCATTTTTATATTTTCTCCTTTCATCAATTAAATTCAATATTCCTTCTGTTACCCAAGGATTTCTATTAGCCCTCGCCTTTTTGCCTACTTGATCCTCTGCTGCCTTCACTACTTCATCCCTCAGAGCTACCCATTCTTCTTCTACTGTATTTCGTTCCCCCATTCCTGTCAATTGTTCCCTTATGCTCTCCCTGAAACTCTCTACAACCTCTGGTTCTTTCAGTTTATCCAGGTCCCAACTCCTTAAATTCCTACCTTTTTGCAGTTTCTTCAGTTTCAATCTGCAGTTCATAACCAATAGATTGTGGTCAGAATCCACATCTGCCCTTGGAAATGTCTTACAATTTAAAACCTGGTTCCTAAATCTCTGTCTTACCATTATATAATCTATCTGATACCTTTTAGTATCTCCAGGATTCTTCCAGGTATACAACCTTCTTTTATGATTCTTGAACCAAGTGTTAGCTATGATTAAGTCATGCTCTGTGCAAAATTCTACAAGGCGGCTTCCTCTTTCATTTCTTCCCCCCAATCCATATTCTCCTACTATGTTTCCTTCTCTCCCTTTTCCTACTGACGAATTCCAGTCACCCATGACTATTAAATTTTCGTCTCCCTTCACTACCTGAATAATTTCTTTTATCTCGTCATACATTTCATCTATTTCTTCATCATCTGCAGAGCTAGTTGGCATATAAACTTGTACTACTGTAGTAGGCATGGGCTTTTTGTCTATCTTGGCCACAATAATGCGTTCACTATGCTGTTTGTAGTAGCTAACCCGCACTCCTATTTTTTTATTCATTATTAAACCTACTCCTGCATTACCCCTATTTGATTTTGTATTTATAACCCTGTAATCACCTGACCAAAAGTCTTGTTCCTCCTGCCACCGAACTTCACTAATTCCCACTATATCTAACTTTAACCTATCCATTTCCTTTTTTAAATTTTCTAACCTACCTGCCCGATTAAGGGATCTGACATTCCACGCTCCGATCCGTAGAATGCCAGTTTTCTTTCTCCTGATAACGATGTCCTCTTGAGTAGTTCCCGCCCGGAGATCCGAATGGGGGACTCTTTTACCTGCGGAATATTTTACCCAAGAGGACGCCATCATCATTTAATCATACAGTAAAGCTGCATGTCCTCGGGAAAAATTACGGCTGTAGTTTCCCCTTGCTTTCAGCCGTTCGCAGTACCAGCACAGCAAGGCCGTTTCGGTTAATGTTACAAGGCCAGATCAGTCAATCATCCAGACTGTTGCCCCTGCAACTACTGAAAAGGCTGCTGCCCCTCTTCAGGAACCACATGTTTGTCTGGCCTCTCAACAGATACCCCTCCGTTGTGGTTGCACCTACTGTACGACCATCTGTATCGCTGAGGCACGCAAGCCTCCCCACCAACGGCAAGGTCCATGGTTCATGGGGGAAGAGTATACAGCAGCACAAAAAGTATACCTAATTCAGAGAATATACGACCAATCGTACACAGTAATTGCCTTAGGGAGAAAGTTGAGTGAGACATTCCAAACAGCAAAAGGTCTGAGACAAGCCCGCAATAAAGTTTCATATCAAGCACACTCCGCTGCAGAATGAAAATCTCATTCTGGAAACATCCCGCAGGCTGTGGCTAACCCATGTCTCCGCAATATCCTTTCTTTCAGGAGTGCTAGTTCTGCAAGGTTCGCAGGAGAGCTTCTGTAAAGTTTGAAAGGTAGGAGACGAGGTACTGGCAGAAGTAAAGCTGTGAGGACAGCGCGTGAGTCGTGCTAGGGTAGCTCAGTTGGTAGAGAACCTGCCGGCGAAAGGCAAAGGTCCCGAGTTCGATTCTCGGTCGGGCACACAGTTTTAATCTGCCAGGAAGTTTCATATCAGCGCACACTCCGCTGCAGAGTGAAAATCTCATTCTGGAGACATCCCCCAGGCTGTGGCTAAGCCATGTCTCCGCAGTATCCTTTCTTTCAGGAGTGCTAGTTCTGCAAGGTTCGCAGGAGAGCTTCTGTAAAGTTTGAATGGTAGGAGACGAGGTACTGGCAGAAGTAAAGCTGTGAGGACAGCGCGTGAGTCGTGCTTGGGTAGCTCAGTTGGTAGAGAACCTGCCGGCGAAAGGCAAAGGTCCCGAGTTCGATTCTCGGTCGGGCACACAGTTTTAATCTGCCAGGAAGTTTCATATCAGCGCACACTCCGCTGCAGAGTGAAAATCTCATTCTGGAAACATCCCCCAGGCTGTGGCTAAGCCATGTCTCCGCAATATCCTTTCTTTCAGGAGTGCTAGTTTTGCAAGGTTCGCAGGAGAGCTTCTGTAAAGTTTGAAAGGTAGGAGACGAGGTACTGGCAGAAGTAAAGCTGTGAGGACAGCGCGTGAGTCGTGCTAGGGTAGCTCAGTTGGTAGAGCACCTGCCGGCGAAAGGCAAAGGTCCCGAGTTCGATTCTCGGTCGGGCACACAGTTTTAATCTGCCAGGAAGTTTCATATCAGCGCACACTTCGCTGCAGAGTGAAGATCTCAGTCTCAGGACTGAAGACCACAACAACAACATACTCCACTGCTTCCCATAGTGCATTGACAGACACAGAATCAGACGCTTTTTTTTTTTTTAATCCAGAAATATTATGTGTACTTCCTGATACTTAGAGTAAACCTTCTCGCTTTTTGTCTAAGACTAAAAGTGTGTTCCATACAAGGTCGTCCAATTGTAAAACCTGCTTGTTCCTCTCACATCTATCCCTCAACCTCATTCTGCAACCACTTTTTTAGTACAGTCTGCTGACGGATGTCATAACGCGTGTTTCTTATTTCCTTTTTAGGTAAATAGCAGCTATGTATGATACACACCACTCTCTTGCTATCTCATCTCTCTCCTCAATCTGACTGAACAGTTTACGCACAAGTCTCACTAGAGCAGGAGGCTTTAGGAAGGGAAAGGGAGAGAAGAGTAAGAACTGAATGGATAACCACTGATTGTTGGAGGTGGTTGAGGCAAAGAAGAAAGTATATCACATATGTTTAAGTTCTGGGAGAGAAGATGACTGAAATAGGCACAAAGTATATAAAGCGAGGTCTAATAAACTATCAAGAAGTGTAAGGAAGAGGAATGTGAAAGAGTATGTAGGGAAACAGATCATTCGATTGGATACAGGAGAATGATAAGGAAGATGAAAATGACTAGGTACCCCGCACCCACAATAAAACGTATAGCTGCTGGACTGTGGAGAAAGCACTTTGAAGAACTTCTGGTAGAAAAAAGAAGAGACCACGTGATAAAAGTCTACAACAAAAGCTGTACACGGGGTAAAACAGAGCCTATGCCAGAGGAAGTAGTAGGAGAGATGCTGAAAAAATCAAGAAATGGAAGGGCAAGTGAGTTGGATGGAATTGTGGAAGTATGGGCAGCCTCAAACAGTGACACTCATATGAATCAACCAATAATCTAAATCCTAAGCTATACTAACAGTTACAACATTCACTAAGTAATAAAATCTTAAGAAGTGTCAGTGCTAGATTTCAGCTTCTAGCCACGGTTCTCGATAACGCCTTGCGGCACTGTAACAAACAGTTTGACAAAAGAACCCATAAAAGATCAGGTGAACTCACTCAGCTTTACTAGACATAATGATACAGGCTTGATGGGAGCTTATCTACACCCAAATGCGTGCGCGTGCACATATAGCAGGCCAGCAAATTACGTGCGGAGGCTGCGCAACGATTAGAATAATATACAGATCGTCTAGCAAGGCCCGGCAGAGTACGATACACGGCAATAATGTTCACCAATAACCTCACACGTACTGTTTCCACTGTGTGTCTAGTTGCATACCTCAACTGTGCAGTTACGGAGCTTGAAACCGTTAGCATCAGTATATGAGCCAGACCATCATCGGATTTCAGCTGTATGACACGCATCCAACACGCAGGGCGACCTCGCGTCGGCTAACTCCTTTATGGCCCTGTCTTACCATAAGGACAGTCCGCCCCCGGTAGTTCAGTGGTCAGCGCCACAGAATTCCCATCCTAAGAGCCAGGGTTCGATTCCCGGCTGGGTTGGAGATTTTCTCCGCTCAGGGACTGGGTGTTGTGTTGTCCTAACCATCTCCGTTTGATGCCCATCGACGCGCAAGTTGTCGAAGTGGCATCAAATCGAAAGACTTGCAGCCGGTGAACGGTCTACCCGACGGGAGGCCCTAGTCACATGACATTTATCATAAGAACAGAGTTATATTTTTTTATGTCCTACCCTATTTTTATTATGAATCTGTTCGATGGTACGAAAACAGACGTGTGGTTTACCGCGCAGCATGATTTCATATCCTGTACACAGTGGATCTGAAGATGGTGGCTTAGTACTGTCGGGAACTACCGTAGTGTGCCTAAAAGCAATCAGAGCAGTAAAAGCTTCATATCTGAAGCTTACTTTACACTGAATATGGTTTTTCTTACAATTCTGAAGGTGAACACTTCTCGCGCATTAAGTTAATACTATAAACCGCAGTAGATTATTATCATTACCCACTGGTGTTTTGTTTCTTACCTCATTCTCAACGTTCTTTTACACATGTATTCCACATTTTTGTACGGAACACTCTCAATGCCACGAGACATATCTACACGTCCATTGCAATCTCCTCTTCTCTCATTCTTTGTTTTGAGATTGTGACACCCACCCACATACAACAATAGCAGATGTCACTGCCATCTAAAAGAAACAAAACACGATCGCATGCCGCAATATCAGAACAAAGTGCACGGAATGGCAGTGGATGTACTCAACATAAAAACTCAACTATAATTCCTCTCAGTGAAAGTACTGTGTACAAGAAGTAGCACATTATGAATGAAATAAGAAGCAAAGAAACTGTGAGTAACGATAATTTAATTCCGTTTATAGTAATACGTTACAGCACTAGAAGAATCTCTGATCCTTGCAAACAGAACTGTAACGAAAATCGTATCGTTACAGGGACGTCTAAAGATGCTTTAAAACAAAGCATAACGCATATGGTCTAAATGAGGCTTCTATTACAGTTGGAATAGGCCGTATTATCCTACATAACTTGTAAAGGGTGACACACGGGAGACGGACGGTTTTGAACTGCGTAGCACTGAGGGCGCGGTGGTGGGTGGTGGTCGTGGTGGGGATAGTTCTGATCCACACGAGACGCTATTTCTTTTACTCAGTCACTATGGAGCAGTGGGACTTGCAACGTCGAGTGTTTGTCTATGACAGTTTCGTGAAAAGTGGTGAGTCTATTATTGTTACGCAGTGATTTTTTCGTGTGCGGTTTAATGTCGGTCGACATCGAGCTGTTCCGAGCTGTAACACAATCCTCAGATGGGTGGAAAACTTAAGATCAACTGGAAACATACTGGATAAGAAGCATCCTGGCCCAAGGCGCAGAGTAACGACACCAGAAAATGTTGAAAGGGTAAGGCAAGCGCCAGTCAGAAGCCCAGGACGGTCAGCTAGACGTCATGGTAGTGAGTTACGAATCAATCGTGAATCGGTTGGACGAATTTTGAGTAAAGAATTAGAATTCCATCCCTACAAAATGCTCATTGTCCAACAACTTAAGGAAACTGATTTTGCTGTACGAGAAGACTTCGCTTACAGAATGCAAGTAATTTTGGGATCGAATGAAACAGAAATTTTATTGATGAGCGATGAAGCTCATTTTAATTTAAACGGGACCGTGAATAAGCAAAACCTACGTTACTGGGCTCCAGAGCATCCACACCTTATCCACCAACGTCCTCTACACTCAGAAAAAGTAACAGTCTGGTGTGGTCTTGGCTCTGTTGGCATTACTGGACCTTATTTTTTGAAGAGAACGGGGCCACAGTTACTGTTAATTGGGTTCGTTACATGCTTGAAACATTCTTGAAACCAGAACTAAGAAGACGACGAATCCCTTTAAAACGCGTTTGGTTCCAGCAGGATGGGGCAACATCGCACACCGGAAACACTTCAATGACAGTTCTTAGACGCTTGTTTCCTGGCGGGATTATCTCACGTTTTGGCAATGTTCCTTGGCCTCCCAGGTCTCCCGACTTGTCAGTATGTGACTTTTTTCTGTGTGGTACCTTAAGAACTGTGTCTATAACCACAAACCACGACATTTGTACCAGTTGAAGAATGCAATCATTCAAGAAATTGCTACCGTCCCTGCAGAGATTTTAGTCCGTGTGATGGAGGATTTTGAGAAGAGACTTGAGTCCTGCATTCGAAATGATGGACATCACCTTGACGACATTTTTCACAAATAACTTTGTTAATTAAAATGGCAAATAACGAGCTTTGATTGTGTGTAAATAACATGCATTAATTTTAAAGTTGGCTGACAAGGGAACCTCCCTATCACACACCCCTCAGATTTAGCTATTAGTTGGTACAGTGGATAGGCCTTGAAAAACTGAACACAGATCAATCGAGAAAACGGGAAGAAGTTGTGTGGAACTCCTTGCGTAACATAGGCAACAACTAGACGGATGGGAGTTCAGGGGCGCCGTGGTCCCGTGGTTAGCGTGAGCAGCTCCGGAACGAGAAGTCCTTAGTTCAAGTCAACCCTCGAGTGAAAAATTTACTTTCTTTATTTTCGCAATGTTATGATCTGTCCGTTCGTTCATTGGCGTCTCTGTGTCTGTGTTTTGCGACCGCACCGCAAAACCGTGCGATTAGTAGACGAAAGGACGTGCCTTTCCAATGGGAACCGAAAACATTTGATCGCAAGGTCATAGGTCAACCGATTCCTCCACAGGAAAACACGTGTGATATATTCTATACGATGCTGGTGACAGCATGTGCGTCACATGACAGTAATATGTTGTCGACCCACCTAACTTGTACACTTGGCGAATGGGTAAAAAGATTCTTCTACCTTGCCCGATTTAGGTTTTCTTGTGGTTGTGATTATCACTCCCAAAAAAGTGATCGCATCGGACGGACAGATAATAATTGTCTGAAAACAAAAAATTAAAAATTTCACTCGAGGGATGACTTGAACCAAGGACCTCCCGTTCCACAGCTGCTCACGCTATCCACAGGACCACGGCTCTGCTGACCAGACAAGTCCCTTGAAGTTGCATATCCTCCACATGGACTACTCAGTTTGTATATTTTGCTTATTTTTTTCATAGTTCCACACAACTTCTTCCTGTTTTCTCGATTGATTTGTGTTCAGTTTTTCAAGGCCTATCCACTGTGCCAACTTATAACTAAATCTGAGGGGGGTGCGATGGGGAGGTTCCCTTGTGAGTATTATTTCACTAAAAAGCGTCCGTCTCCCGTGTGTCACCCTGCATAACTGCGGTTTCGGTAAAAGAGACTGAAAAGCAAAAGAGGCAACATGTACATTACGTTCATATTCAGTTGAACAGAAGCCCGTACGGAAGACCTGCAGCATCTGGAGTGGTTCGGTCAGAGGTCGCGACGTGTGGCCTGACAGCTGCTTTATAGGGCACTCCTGTCGCATATGACTGCCGCTGACTTTCAGCCCTTTGTGGGATGAAGCCGTGGGCGGGGACGCGGCCCTTCACCCTTGACCTTCCGCCCACGTAGCGGGAAGGGCCCTCGCGGATAGCCAGCTAATGAGCTCCCGCAACAGACGTCTGCTGCCACCCGCAGGCTGTACCGCTCTGCTCCAAATAACGCCCGTGTTTTTGTCGTCACACACACAGCTGTGATTGGTACACATCGTAAGACAGGCACATAAATACAGCACGTTTCTAGTAAAAAAAGCTTTTCAAAGGACATGAAAAAAAGTCAGCGGGTGAACAGTAAACAGCTATACATGGTGTTGCATAAAGTACCGTCCTACACTACTGGCCATTAAAATTCCTACACCAAGAAGAAATGCAGATGATAAACGGGTATTCATTGGACAAATATATTATACTAGAACTGACATGTGATCACATTTTCATGCAATTTGGGTGCATAGATCCTGAGAAATCAGTACCCAGAATAATCACCTCTGGCCGTAATAACGGCCTTGATACGCCTGGGCATTGAGTCAAACAGAGCTTGGACGGCGTGTACAGGTACAGCTGCCCATGCAACTTCAACACAATACCACAGTCCATCAAGAGTAGTGACTGGCGTATTGTGACGATCCAGTTGCTCGGCCACCATTGACCAGACGTTTTCAATTGATGAGAGATCTGGAGAATGTGCTGGCCAGGGCAGCAGTCAAACATTTTCTGTATTCAGAAAGGCCCGTACAGGACCTGCAACATGCGGTCGTGCATTATCGTGCTGAAATGTAGGGTTTCGCAGCGGTCGAATGAAGGGTAGAGCCACGGATCGTAACACATATGAAATGTAACGTCCACTGTTCAAAGGGCCATCAATGCGAACAAGAGGTGACCGAGACGTGTAACAAATGGAACCCCATACCATCACGCTGGGTGATACACCAGTATGGCGATGACGAATACACGCTTCCAATGTGCGTTCACCGCGATGTCGCCATACACGGATGCGACCATCACGATGCTGTAAACAGAACCTGGATTCATCCGAAAAAATGACGGCTCAAACGGCTCTGAGCACTATGGGACTTAACATCTGTGGTCATCAGTCCCCTAGAACTTAGAACTACTTAAACCTAACTAACCTAAGGACATCACACACATCCATGCCCGAGGCAGGATTCGAACCTGCGACCGGAGCGGTCACGCGGTTCCAGACTGAAGCGCCTTTAACCGCACGGCCACACCGGCCGGCTGACGTTTTGCCATTCGTGCACCCAGGTTCGTCGCTGAGTACACCATCGCAGGCAGATGGTTGTTGTCTTGCAAACGTCCCCATCTGTTGACTCAGGGATCGAGAAGTGGCTGCACCATCCGTTACAGCCATGCGGATAAGATGCCTGTCATCTCGACTGCTAGTGATACGAGGCCGTTGGGATCCAGCGCGGCGTTCCGTATTACCCTCCTGAACCCACCGATTCCATATTCTGCTAACACTCATTGGATCTGGACCAACGCGAGCAGCAATGTCGCGATACGGTAAACCGCAATCGCGATAGGCTACAATCCGACCTTTATCCAAGTCGGAAACGTGATGGTACGCATTTCTCCTCCTTACACGAGGCATCACAACAACGTTTCACCCGGCAACGCCGGTCAACTGCTGTTTGTGTATGAGAAATCCGTTGGAAACTCTCCTAATGTCAGCACGTTGTAGGTGTCGCTACCGGCGCCAACCTTGTGTGAATGCTCTGAAAAAGCTATCATTTGCATATCATAGCATCTTCTTCCTGTCGGTTAAATTTCGCGTCTGTAGCACGTCATCTTCGTGGTGTAGCAATTTTAATGGCCAGTTATGTACTTCTGAGGACTATTTCTTCCAGAGGTATGAAGTACATTCTGATTAAATTTTAAGTTACAAATAAGACTACACAGTTTTCCTTCTCAAAAGAAGCACCTGACTTTAAAATGTGGTAGAGTGTTGCACGTCGGTACAATTATCAGACTTTCGTCTCCAGCCAGCCCTGTAACAAAAGTTTAATATATTTTCTTATTCCATTTTTAAATGACTGCATTCACTTATGTGGTACAGTCTTTTCTTGAAATTACAAAAATTACTCTGAAAACTTAAGATTTTTTCCAAGTGTGAAAACATATTCCCTTGTACAATATAGGCATGTCCATAAGAACAGGTAATTGACCGAAATTTAAGAGCGTTGCAATCGAGAAAATTTTTGTCAGTACTGTATTTAATAATCTATGTGTTACATTATTACTCTACTACACACCAACAGTCAGTAATGAAATCAACTTAAAAAGCAGTATTACAAAAAACCAGTTACTAGTTAAATACATTTTTAAATATAAGTTACTGCCCAAAAATGGATACAAATATACATTTTCAAGAGAAGCAAAAATTTTTAAGACGTTAAAGAGACTCTGTTCATTTGCAAGTATCACATGTTCCATTGTAAAATACCTTCTTCTCCTCTTTCAGGGTACAAGATGGTACATGACTGACAAAGTGCGGCTTAACTGTCCAAATGTTTTGCAAACAGTCCTAGAAAATATAGCATTTTACTCAGCATAAAATTCTGTACCTACCTGAAGATTTAACTATATATTGTAAATACCTTTAACATATTATAAAGCACGTAAATATGTAGAATTCTACAAATGGCGCAAAAAACACAGGCTCATATCTGAGAACAACCAAAACTGTACAAAATGGCGGAAACTGCTTATGGCGGTCTCTAGTTCGCATTGCTACGTCTGATTCAAAACTCAGTCCTTAGCCTGAAGTACCGATCAAAAATCAGCGTGTGTCCCTAGTATGACAAACCAATATTTATGGGTTTTTAGTAAGCTTCAGGTACCATTCTGAATTTACCGAAATCAGCTAGGCCACCTCCTTTTTCGGCAATTTTTATTATGACTTCGGTTGTGAAGTACGAGATTTATGATCTTTACATAAGTACCCTATACTCCGACGTATTTATGGAATTACGCTCTTTTCCAAATTTATTTATAACATAATAACACATTTTTGCGAACTATTACGTGAAGATATTGCAGTACGATGCCTGATCATTCTGTAGATCATAATTTACAAAAAGATATAGTCAAATCAATTTGTTTCTATGAGAATTGTAATTTGTTTTCATTTTTTTCATATAATTTATAAATAATACCACGTGGATGTGATTGATTTCCAGATTTGATTTACGTAATGCCAAATGAAACGTCATTGTTCACCAAATTAAGAACCATCATTATAATGCGAAAACAATAAGTTTCTTCGGAAACAATTTACTGTGACATAAAAGCTAGATGAATACGAACTTTTAAGTGTGGTATCCTTTGAAATAGTTGAACTCATTTTCGTAATTGTATGAAGTATATTCTGTTACAATTGTGATCCTTAGATTTTTGTAATCACAAAATGATATAAGTTTGCTTGAAACTGCCTGGATTACAAAAACCGGCTATTATTACAATATTCAGTTAGAACAAATACCTTCCAGAACATTTTGCAAAACAATGATATGATAGATAGAAATGAATGCGTGCTAAATAAGACACAGTCTGGAACAGACAGACTGTGATTCGTATGTGTCTCTGTAAGCACTTGTACTGCACCCATCATATGTCCTTTGTTCTGACAATGTGCGATGCAAAAAGCTCTCGTTTGTGTTGAAACTGTATGTTGTGTTTTGTACAGCAACCCTCTTGTAAACAAACTTGTGATAAGAAACCGTCGGTATAAAAATGACAAAGTCAAAATTCAGCTGTGTGCTCCAGTCTGGTATGACTAAAAACCCAGATGGACCTTATTATAATCAATGCATATTTGAAATCGTCCTCTAGAAGTTGATGCCAGTGACATTCGCTAGAAGTGCATGCATGAAATATTCGTAGTTTATCCAAGGGTAGGTTGTTGTGATAGGTACACTATTGTCTAGGTGAAATACTCTCGTCTATATCTTGCAATTACAGCTAGGAAAAAGTTTTCATTTAAATCTCTCAAATGTTAAATGTACCTCGTTCCACACTTTTATGTGCATTGCTGAAGTCGCTACATTCACAACTATTGCTATGCGACGTCGCAGCGCACCCAAAGTTGTTGGAAGGTAAATTTTCACAACACAAAAACTCACATACCATAAGATCAGGCGAATTTGGTGAACATCAGTGGTGCCATATTAGACACGTGCGCCCGTTACCGTCCATCCATCGCTAATGCAGTTCATAGTTAAGAAATGTTCTTACATATAGAAGCTAGTGCGAAGGAAAACCGTCATATTGAAGAATTAAATGTCCAGTCTGTTCTGGCTGCTAAGGTATAAGGTAAATCTCCAACTTCCGCTTCTTCTTCTTCTTCCTCCTCTTCTTCTTCTTCTTCTTCAGTTGAAGGAGTAGGCTGATAACGTGTTCCGACTTCATAAAAACCGCCTTTTCCGTGGTCTCCTGTATCTTTTTTCCTCTAGGCTTATGGTGTCTTACATATCTGACTACTCATTATGCTCCAATCTTTCAATATGCTTCTTCCATTTTCTGATCCCGTTTTCTATTCTTTCATTCATGCATATTAAACTCTTCAGAATTCTTTACTTGTCCTCTACGAGTACGTTCTTTTACTTTTCTTTAAAAAATTCATTTCTGCTGAATGTTTCCTTCTTTGGTCTTTCTTGGTTATTATCCAGGTGTCACTTCCGTATGTGAGTACAGGCGTTCTCATTATTTTGTAGAATGTTATCTTGATATCTCTCGTGGTTTTATTGGGTAATGTTCTGTGTACTGTGCCACATGTCAAAATGAAACTTTTTTAATTTATTGGGCACGTCATTATTATATTCATCACTTATATCGTTCCCTAATAGACAAACTGAGATACTTGTTCAACTGATTTTCTGTTTAGCACGATCTTAGAACGAAATGGATTTACTCCTTCAAAATCCATAACATGATTTTATTTTCTGATATTTTCAAGGTATAGCATTTCGCTATTAAGTTTAACCAATATATATATATATATATATATATATATATATATATATATATATATATATATATATATATAACCATCCTCCGTCTTCTGTACAATTATTTGGCCATCAGAAAGGAGTACAGTATTTAAATGTTTGTTTCAAGGAAGTATTTGTAATCCTGGGTTAATTACTTGTTTGCACCATCTAACAATGTCGTCAATATATACATTAAATAAACTAGATAAGAGCATGCATCCTTTTTGTACTGTATGTCAACTACTATTGGTACTGTTCTATCTTTGCCTGTATTAATTAAAATTTCATTCTTTAAATGCAAATTTTTTATCACTCGTATTAAATGTTTCGGATAACTTCGTATCTGCATTATATTCCACAGCGTATAGCTTTTCATTTTACCGAAGGCTTTTTCATAATCTCCAAATGCAATGCGACTTTCCAGTCTCCAACATAACCAGTAACAGACCGAGCGAGTGGTAATGGAACCCACTGAACCAGCGAATTAGCTGCGCCTCGGTGACCTCTACAGGTAAGCACATGAATCAGCAGGTGCAAACCATATGAGCTGGCAACTTACAGCTTGTGCCAAGATCAGTTTTTCATTTGCCATCAGTTTCCTAGTATTTTCGCCTTGCTGACCTCATCCGTGTCAGCGTCATCAGGAAGTAATTGCTGCATATTTCAATCGGCGACTGTGCTGTTGACAATGCTACTGATATCTGGCAGCAGACATGAAACGATGCACAACTGTGATAAAATATAGGAATATACACCAAAACTTCCATATACGAGGTGCATTCAAGTTCTAAGGCCTCCGATTTTTTTCAAATTAACTACACACCCGAAATCGATGAAACTGGCGTTACTTCTCGACGTAATCGCCCTGCAGACGTACACATTTTTCACAGCGCTGACGCCATGATTCCATGGCAGCGGCGAAGGCTTCTTTAGGCGTCTGTTTTGACCACTGGAAAATCGCTGAGGGAATAGCAGCACGGCTAGTGAATGTGCGGCCACGGAGAGAGTCTTTCATTGTTGGAAAAAGCCAAAAGTCACTATGAGCCAGGTCAGGTGAGTAGGGAGCATGAGGAATCACTTCAAAGTTGTTATCACGAAGAAACTGTTGCGTAACGTTAGCTCGATGTGCGGGTGCATTGTCTTGGTGAAACAGCACACGCGCAGCCCTTCCCGGACGTTTTTGTTGCAGTGCAGGAAGGAATTTGTTCTTCAAAACATTTTCGTAGGTTGCACCTGTTACCGTAGTGCCCTTTGGAACACAATGGGTAAGGATTACGCCCTCGCTGTCCCAGAACATGTACACCATCATTTTTTCAGCACTGGCGGTTACCCGAAATTTTTTTGGTGGCGGTAAATCTGTGTGCTTCTATTGAGCTGACTGGCGCTTTGTTTCTGGATTGAAAAATGGCATCCACGTCTCATCCATTGTCACAACCGACGAAAAGAAAGTCCCATTCATGCTGTCGTTGCGCGTCAACATTGCTTGGCAACATGCCACACGGGCAGCCGTGTGGTCGTCCGTCAGCATTCGTGGCACCCACCTGGATGACACTTTTCGCATTTTCAGGTCGTCATGCAGGATTGTGTGCACAGAACCCACAGAAATGCCAACCCTGGAGGCGATCTGTTCAACAGTCATTCGGCGATCCCCCAAAACAATTCTCTCCACTTTATCGATCATGTCGTCAGACCGGCTTGTGCGAGCCCGAGGTTGTTTCGGTTTGTTGTCACACGATGTTCTGCCTTCATTAAACTGTCGCGCCCACGAACGCACTTTCGACACATCCATAACTCCATCACCACATGTCTCCTTCAACAGTCGATGAATTTCAATTGGTTTCACACGACGCAAATTCAGAAAACGAATGATTGCACGCTGTTCAAGTAAGGTAAACGTCGCCATTTTAAGTATTTAAAACAGTTCTCATTCTCGCCGCTGGCGGTAAAATTCCATCTGCTGTACGGTGCTGCCATCTCTGGGACATATTGACAATGAACGCGGCCTCATTTTAAAACATTGCGCATGTTTCTATCTCTTTCCAGTCCGGAGAAAAAAAAATCGGAGGCCTTAGAACTTGAACGCACCTCGTACATGAAATTTTTTTCTAAGCCGCGAAACCTTCGGATACAGTATATGCTCAAATGTACCCAGACACCCCTCTGTAATGCGGAAATGACCACTAGATGTCACAAGAGGCGGAGCCGCCAGTATAAAAGGAGGTGAGAAGTATTGTGTTGACGGTAGAGAAGCAGTGACAGCAGAATCGGTCAGTCAGGAGAGCTCAATGATTTCAACCGTGGACTAGGATGTCACCTGAGAAACAATCGTTCAGGACATTTCGGCCCTTCTAAGACTGCCCATGTCGACTGTGCTCGTGAAGCGGAAACCCGACGGAACAACCACAACGAAACCAAAATCATACAGACCTCATGTACTGACAGGCAGTGACCAAGAAGCATTGCAAATGGTGGTTGTAAAAAATCGCATGAAATCAACAGAAGGAATCACTCGTGAGGTTGAAGTGCGACCAGCAGTCCAGGTGACAGAAGGTACGTAGGGTGGGTTCAGAAGAATCGGCTGCAATAGCCGACCAGCCCCTGTAGAGGCACACATTTCCTTAGCCAATCCCAAGAGATGTTTGTGGATTAAAGAATGACGCCATTGGACAGTGGATTACTGGAAACGAGGGATTTAGAGTAATGAGTCATGGATTTGACGAATGCAGGGAGAACGTTACCTGCCATCATATGCAGTGCTAACAGTGAAGTAGGAGGGGTTGTTACTGTGTTGGGGAGTTTTCGTGCTTAGGGTATGGTTCCCTAGCGCTTAAGGAAACGCTGAATGGCAAAGGGTATGAACATATTTTACAACATTGTGTACTGCGTATATACTGTATTCAAACATTATGAATCACCTCGAAGGGAACGATCTATTGATACGTAATCAACATGGTTTCAGAAAACATCGTTCTTGTGCAACGCGGCTAGTTCTTTATTCGCACGAAGTAATGGCCGCTATCGACTGGGGATCTCAAGTTGATTCCGTATTTCTAGTTTTCCGGAAAGCTTTTGACACCGTTCCTCACAAGCGACTTCTAATCAAGCTGCGGGCATATGGGGTATCGTCTCAGTTGTGCGACTGGATTGGTGATTTCCTGTCAGGAAGGTCGCAGTTCGTAGTAATAGACGGCAAATCATCGAGTAAAACTGAAGTGATATCAGATGTTCCCCAGGGAAGCGTCCTGGGACCTCTGCTGTTCCTGATCTATATAAATGACCTGGGTGACAATCTGAGCAGTTCTCTTAGGTTGTTCGCAGATGATGCTGTAATTTACCGTCTAGTAAGGTCATCCGAAGACCAGTATCAGTTGTAGAGCGATTTAGAAAAGATTGCTGTATGGTATGGCAGGTGGCAGTTGACGCTAAATAACGAAAAGTGTGAGGTGATCCACATGAGTTAGAAAAGAAATCCGTTGGAATTCGATTACTCGATAAATAGTACAATTCTGAAGGTTGTCAATTCAACTAAGTACCTGGGTGTAAAAATTACGAACAACTTCAGTTGAAAAGACCACATAGATAATATTGTGGGGAAGGCGAGCGAAAGGTTGCGTTTCATTTGCAGGACACTTAGAAGATACAACAAGTCCACTAAAGAGACAGCTTACACAACACTCGTTCGTCCTCTGTTAGAATATTGCTGCGCGGTGTGGGATCCTTACCAGGTGGGATTGACGGAGGAAATCGAAAGGGTGCAAAAAAGGGCAGCTCGTTTTGCATTATCACGTAATAGGGGAGAGAGTGTGGCAGATATGATACGCGAGTTGGGATGGAAGTCATTAAAGCAAAGACGCTTTTCATCGCGGCGAGATCTATTTACGAAATTTCAGTCACCAACTTTCTCTTCCGAATGCGAAAATATTTTGTTGAGCCCGACCTACATAGGTAGGAATGATCATCAAAATAAAATAAGAGAAATCAGAGCTCGAACAGAAAGGTTTAGGTGTTCGTTTTTCCCGCGCGCTGTTCGGGAGTGGAATGGTAGAGAGATAGTATGATTGTGGTTCGATGAACCCTCTGCCAAGCACTTAAATGTGAATTTCAGAGTAATCATGTAGATGTAGATGTAGCAGAGGCTCGATTCGGAGACGGTGATTGTGTCAGCATGGTAAGGTACCCTGTCATAAAGCAGCATCTGTGAGGCAATGTTTTAAGGACAATAACACTCCTCAAATGTACTGGCCTGCCCAGAGTCCCGACCTGAACCCAATGGAACAACTTTAGGATAAATTTGGACGTCGACTTCGCTGCAGACTCCGGCCTTCAACATCGCAATCCTTCTGGCTTCCGCTGTCGAGGAAGAAAAAGTTGCCATTCCTCCAGACATTCAGACACCTTTTTGAATGTGTCCATACCAGAGTTGAAGTCGTGATTACGAAAGGTGGACACATCCCATATTAACGTGCGGTAATAGGTATGCCTGTGGTTCCCAATCTTTCTGCGACTATTACCTGTGAGTGCAATCAGATATTGGCAAGTCCCCCCCCCCCCTCCCTCCATCATCAACAACATTAGCGCCTAACTGAACTTTGGAATGAAAAAGAATTTTCTTTGTACTCTTTTATTTTTTAAATAATGGAAGATAAATGACGTTTAGTTTCCGTAGGTGTCTTATTAAGACTCGAAATACTGAGTCTGTGACACAATTGGTACCGCTTACTCTAACCAGCCGAAACGAAAGTTAATTACCCCCATTGATGGTAGACACGTATTACAAAACGTGCTTCCTCCGCACCACTCCTCTCCCTAGTGTCACTTGCTTCACTCACAGCCTGCAACCCCATTTTAAAATCAACCACGCCAAAGGGTGTACACTACACCTACTGCTTGTGTACCACTATATTACTGGACTCCAGAGTTGGCTGCCAGTGCTTTGCGTCTGACCACTGCCGCACAGCAGCGTAACAGCCGTGTTCTGATATCAGTTAGATCGTTTATTGTAGTGAAGTGAATAAAGAAGCTTCCAACTAGGAGAAGGCATTTTCATATGTTTAAACATGTATGTATCAATTTTATTGTCACAGCTGGATGATAGAAATTATATGTGCAGTAGGTGGACTATGTGAGGAACAAGGAAGGAGTTGTTTATAGTTTCGTTTCACAAGCCTTAACCTCCACCACACTGTCTCAAGCGTTAATGCCAGTATTTGAAATAAAAAATGTAATTATTGGTAACTTACACAATCAGTACTACTGTTTTACGAAACAGTGATGATAATAATAATTACCTATTGAAAATAGTTCAGTTTCGAGATCAAAATCCTACTGAACCCTTTCTTTTTACTCCATAGAAAATTTAATTTTCCCCTTCAGGTTGGGAAATACTGACCTATGCTGATACTTTTGATCAGATAGTGTATGTTTTCTGTATTGTGTATTCTATAGTGCAGCTGTAACGAACCACATGAGTCACCTGCGTAACATCTAAATGCCAGCCCCAGAACTAGTCACCTAATAAAGCATGAACGTCAGTGTTGCTATTCTGAGTGCGTTTGTGTAATCTAGTGGATGGAAATTTCCTCCAGAATGCGGATAGGAACAGCCTGATCATCGGGGAAAACGAAGCTGCAATAGAAGTCGTTTAAGCAACGGGCGGCGCTTATCTTCCGGGTCCGTATCTGAGCTGCGGTGGCGAAACGCGCCCACTGTGAGTCGCCTTGGCTTCTGACCAGGAGCTGCCACTGCCGCCTCTCGCATGCCGACGTCTCCTTCACAGGCAGTTTCCTGGCTGGGGAGCATTCACACTGAATAGACCAGCTTTTGCTGAGACTGCAGTGCAACTTCTCTTACTTCTGCATCTCATGCATGGCCCTCCTTGGCCGAAGTCGCTCCGTAGCACAAGTCATACCAATATCCTTACTTGTTTTTAAGGGCTTCTCCACTCTTCACCAGTTGCCCAATATTCTCATTCGCCAGCTTTCACGATCATGGCAGTCTTCTTTCAGATCTCTGTTCCTCATCATTCCAATTATTTCCACTCTCCATGTTAATCTCTGCCGTCCACGCTTCCACCTTTCTGGTGGCGACCATTCCAGGACTGCTTTTGTCCGTCATCCTTGCTTCATTCGCCGTAAATAGCCGTACCGTTGAAGAGCTCTACTCTCAATTCTTTACACGACTGGTTGTTCCATATCCACTGTCTCCCTAATTTCCTTATTTTTTCTCTGCTTCTACCTGGATATCCTGGCTGCTCTCCTTATTCCATCCACTTCTAGAGCCTGCACTCTACTTCTCTGCCCCACAGGATTCATCCTTCTGTACCGTGTGTTAGTACACAATACCACCGAGCGAGGTGGCGCAGTGGTTAGCACACTGGACTCGCATTCGGGAGGACGACGGTTCAATCCCGTCTCCAGCCATCCTGATTTAGGTTTTCCGTGATTTCCCTAAATCGTTTCAGGCAAATGCCGGGATGGTTCCTTTGAAAGGGCACGGCCGATTTCCTTCCCACTCCTTCCCTAACCCGAGCTTGCGCTCCGTCTCTAATGACCTCGTTGTCGACGGGACGTTAAACACTAACCACCACCACCACCACCTACACAATACCCAACAAAGGAAATAGGAGTAATACACTGAACTGCAGACCCATATCGCTAACGTCGGTTTTGGAACATAAACTGTGTTCGAACATTATGACTCGAAGAAAATGATTTATTGACAAACAGCCAACACAGATTCAGAAAATATCGGTCTTGTGAAACACAACTGCCTATTTATTCTCACAGATGGTTCAAATGGCTCTGAGCACTATGGGACTCAACTGCTGTGGTCATCAGTCCCCTAGAACTTAGAACTACTTAAACCTAACTAACCTAAGGACATCACACACATCCATGCCCGAGGCAGGATTCGAACCTGCGACCGTAGCAGTCGCACGGTTCCGGACTGCGCGCCTAGAACCGCGAGACCACCGCGGCCGGCATTCTCACAGAGTAATAATTGTCACTGACAGGGGGCGTCAAACTTATGCCATATTTTTAGATTTCCAGAAGGCTTTTGACACCATTCCTAACAAGGGACTTCTAATGAAATTGGGTGCCTATGGAACATCGTCACAGTTCTGTGACTGGATTCGTTATTTCCTACCGGAAAGTTCACAGTACGTATTAAGCGACGGAAAGTAATTGCGTGAAAGAGAAGTAATATCTGGCGTTCTCCAAGGAAGTGATGATCATGATGTTTGGTTTTTTGGGGCGCTCAAATGCGCTGCCATCAGCGCCCGTACAAAGTCCCAATATGTACACAGTCCAGATATTTTACCCCCTCCAATCTAGCCACTGTCACGAATGAGGATGATGATGATGAAATGATGAGGAGAACACAAACACCCAGTCCCCACGCAGAGCCCCAAGAAAGTGTTACAGGTCCTCTGCTGTTCCTGATCTACATAAACGATTTAAGAGAAAATCTGAACAGCCCTCTTAGATTGTTTGCAGATGATACCGTCATTTGCTGCCTGATAAAGTCATCAGATGATTGAAACAAAATTTTGTACATGGCTGCACGTTCAGAGACAGTGAATAGTTACAATTGAAAGAAAAACAGCCCTCGGTCACTATTTTTAACAAATTAACCTGGTTTCAACACTGCTAGGAGTGTCTTCTTCAGAATTTAAAACAAAGAATGGTCTATATTCTATAACATGGTCACAGAATAATGACTAAAAACGTATGATAGGGTATAAGTACGGAATCATCGTAAAAGACTGACAGTACTTACATGTCATTTATAAAATAATAAACATGCCAAAAGGGCATTAGTCACAAAAATATTCAAGATAAAGAAAACTGTGAAGGAGAGCCACTAAGGGCTGCTCGTTACTTGCGTGGTGCAGGTTTATCTTAAATGTCTTTGTGGCTAATGCCCTTTTGGCATATTTATAATTTTATACATGACATAGAAGTACTGTCAGTCTTTTACGATGATTCCGCACTTATACCCTATCATACGTTTTTAGTCATTATTCTGTGACCATGTTATAGATTATAGACCATTCTTTGTTTTAAATTCTGAAGAAGACACTCCTAGCAGTGTTGAAACCAGGTTAATTTGTTAAAAATAGTGACCGAAGACTGTTTTTCTTTCAGTTGTGATTGAAACAAATTGCTAAACAATTTAGACAAGATATATCTGTGGTGTAAAAAGTACCAACTGACTCTAAATAATGAAAAGCTTGAAGTCACCCACATTAGTACCAAAACGAATCCTCTGATTTTCTGTTACAGAATATATTACACAAATCTAAAAGCTGTAAATTCAACTAAATATTTAAGGATTACAATTACGAATAACTTAAACTGTACCGATCACATAGATAATATTGTGGGGAAAGCAAACCAAAGATTGCGCCTTACTGGCAAAGCTCTTAAAAAATGTAACAGCTGTACTAAAGAGACTGCTTACACTACGCATGTCCCCCGTTTTCTGGAGTATTGCCGTACGGTGCGCGATCCGCATCTAACATGATTATCGGAGGACATCGAAAAAGTTCAAAGTAGGGCAGCCCATTTTGTATTATCGTGAAATAGGGAAAAGTGTGCCACGCATATGGTAAGTGAATTGAGGTGGCAGTCATTAAATAAAAGGCGTTTTTCGTTGCAGCAGGACCTTGTCATGAAATTTTAATCACCAACTTTGTCCTCAGAGTACGAAAATATTTTATTGACGCCCACCTACATAGGGAGGAAAGATCATCATAATAAATAAAAGAGGACTCAGAGCTCGTACGGAAGGATTTAAGTGTTTGTTTTTCCGGCGCACTGTTTGAGAATGGAACGGTAGGAAAATAGCAAGTAGGTGGTTCGATCAACCCTTTGCCAGACACTTAATTATGAATTGCAGAATAATTGCGTAGATGTATAAAGGGCATTCAAAAAGAAACGAGCCGGTGGTATAATTACGGAAACTAGTATTGACCCTGGCTGTTGAGACACCTGTCACACTGTGACACAAGGCCGGAATGGCTGTCTCATAAAATTCCCAGGTCTGTGATGTTAACCAGTTCCTCACGTACAGCTGGACGTCGTCGTCCGAGGTGAATCCTTTGCCCCTCAGAGCCTTTTTAAGGGGACTTTGGATTTCACTGTGATGATGTGGTCCTGGGTAATGAGTGTATCCACCAGCTGGACGATGTCATCGGTAACGCAGTGTGGTGCTCCAGACCGTGCATCATCGGCTAACGACACCCGCCCTTCCGTGCAGCGCTTGTGCCACGCCTTGACCATTGCAAGAGTCACCTCCTACTCCTTCCGCTGTCAGAAAACGAACAACACCTCTTTGCTCTTCTTTTGACGCCTCCATGTCACTGTTTGCAATGCGACTGGCAGCGTTGGACGACAGATGCCTGCTGCTGCTGGCTCTTTACAGTCACGTGACGTGCACGCGTGCCCTCTAGCAACGGGCTGTGAACTTCCACGCTCTGGTCGGAACCACACCTTGTTACACACGCCACGATATTACCCTCCTGTCACCGGTTTGCGCATTCCAGACTCCGGCTCGTTTCTTTTTGGACGCCCCTTATAGATGTAACTAAGAGCTGGAATCAATATCCATTTCCAAAACCTGGCCTCCGAGTGCAAAAATTGAGGTGAAGTACATACAGTATTTGCCACGATGTCCCACGCCAAATCAACTACTGGGCCGCAGAAAGCAATGTTGTTAAATCGTTATGCACCTACACTACTGGCCATCAAAGCAGCTACACCACGAAGATGGCTTGCTACAGACTCGAAATTTAACCGACAGGAAGAAGATGCTGTGATATGCAAATGATTAGCTTTTCAGAACATTCACACAAGGTTGGCGCCAGTGGCGACACCTACAACGTGCTGACATGAGGAAAGTGTCCAACCGACTTCTCATACACAAACTGCAGTTGACAGGCGTTGTCTGGTCAAATGTTGTTGTGATGCCTCGTGTAAGGAGGAGAAATACGTACCATCACGTTTCCGACTTGGATAAAGGTCGGATTGTAGCCTATCGCGATTGAGGTTTATCGCATCGCGACATTGCTCCTCGCGTTGGTCCAGATCCAATGACTGTTAGCAGAATATGGAATCGGTGGGTTCAGGAGAGTAATACGGAACGCCGTGCTGGATCCCAACGGCCTCGTAACAGTAGTAGTCTAGATGACAGGCATCTTATCCGCATGGCTGTAACGGATGGTGCAGCCACTTCTCGATCCCTGAGTCAACAGATGGGGACGTTTGCAAGACAACAACCATCTGCACCAACAGTTCGACGACGTTTGCAGCATCATGGACTATCAGCTCGGAGACCGTGGCTGTGGTTACCCTTGACGGTGCTTCACAGACAGGAGCGTCTGCGATGGTGTAAACGACGAACCTGGGTGCACGAATGGCAAAATGTCATTTTTTCGGATGAATCCAGGTTCTGTTTACAGCATCATGATGGTCGCATCCGTGTTTGGCGACATCGCGTTGAACGCACATTGGAAGCGTGTATTCGTCATCGCCATACTGGCGTATCACCCGGCGTGATGGTATGGGGTGCCATTGGTTACAAAAAAAATGGTTCTAATGGCTCTGAGCACTATGGGACTTAACATCTGTAGTCATCAGTCCCCTAGAACTTAGAACTACTTAAACCTAACTAACCTAAGGACATCCCACACATCCATGCCCGAGGCAGGATTCGAACCTGCGACCGTACCAGTGGCGCGGTTCCGGACTGATGGCCTAGAACCGCGAGACCACCGCGGCCGGCATTGGTTACACGTATCGGTCACTTCTAGTTCGCACTGACGGCACTTTAAACAGTGGACGTTACATTTCAGATGTGTTACGACCCGTGGCTCTACCCTTCATTCGATCCCTGCGAAACCCTAGATTTCAGCAGCCAAAGATCTTGCTGAAAGACCAAGGAAATTCTGGTCTTACGTAATATCGGTAAGCGGGTCGAAGAGTTCCATCCAGTCACTCACTGATCAGTCTGGCCTGGCAACGGAAGACAGTAAAATGAAAGCTGAAATTTTAAATTTTGCATTTGAGAAATCTTTCACGCAGGAGGATAGTACAAACATACCGCCGTTTGAGTCTCGTACAGATTCCCGTATGGAGGACATAATGATAGATATCCCTGGGGTTGTGAAGCAGCTGAATGGGTTGAAAATAAATAAATCGCTAGGTCCTGATGGGATTCCAGTTCGGTTTTACAGAGAGTACTCTACCTCATTGGCTCCTTACTTAGCTTGCATTTATCACGAATCTCTTGCCCAACGTAAAGTCCCGAGCGACTGGAAAAAAGCGCATGTGACGCCTGTATATAAGAAGGGTAGAAGGACGGATTCTCAAAATTACAGACCAATATCCTTAACATCGGTTTGTTGAAGCATTCTCGAACATATTCTCAGTTCGAATATAATGAATTTCCTTGAGAGGCAGAAGTTGCTGTCCATGCATCAGCACGGCTTTAGAAAGCATCACTCCTGCGAAACGCAACTCGCTCTTTTTTCACATGATATCTTGCGAACCATGGTTGGAGGGTATCAGACGGATGCCATATTCCTTGACTTCTGGAAAGCGTTTGACTCGGTGCCCCACTGCAGACTCCTAAGGTACGAGCTTATGGGATTGGTTTCCAAGTATCTGAGTGGATCGAAGACATCTTAAGTAATAGAACCCAGTACGTTGTCCTCGATGGTGAGTGTTCATCGGAGGTGAGGGTATCATCTGAAGAGCCCCAGGGAAGTGTGGTAGGTCCGCTGTTGTTTTCTATCTACATGAATGAACTTTTGGATAGGGTGGATAGCAATGTGTGGCTGTTTGCTGATGATGCTGTGGTGTACGGGAAGGTGTCGTCGTTGAGTGACCGTAGGAGGATACAAGATGATTTGGACATGATTTGTGATTGGTGTAAAGAATGGCAGCTAACTCTAAATATAGATAAATTAAATTAATGCAGATGAATAGGGAAAAGAATCCCGTAATGTTTGAATACTCCATTAGCAGTGTAGCGCTTGACACAGTCACGTCGATTAAATATTTGGGCGTAACATTGCAGAGCGGTATGAAGTCGGACAAGCACGTAATGGCAGTTGCGGGGAAGGCTGATAGTCGTCTTCGGTTCATTGGTAGAATTTTGGGAAGATGTGGTTCATCTGTAAAGGAGACCGCTTGTAAAACACTAATACCACCTATTCTTGAGTACTGCTCGAGCGTTTGGGATCCCTATCAGGTCGGATTGAGGGAGGACATAGAAGCAATTCAGAGGCGGGCTGCTAGATTTGTTACTCGTAGGTTTGATCACCACGCGAGTGCTACGGAAATGCGTCAGTAACTCGGGTGGGAGTCTCTAGAGGAAAGGAGGCATTCTTTTCGTGAATCGCTAATGAGGAAATTTAGAGAACCAGCATCAGAGGCTGACTGCAGTACAATTTTACTGCCGCCAACTTACATTTCGCGGAAAGACCACAAAGATAAGATAAGAGAGGTTAGGGCTCGTACATAGGCATATAGGCAGCCATTTTTCCCTCGCTCTGTTTGGGAGTGGAACAGGGGGAGAAGATGCTAGTTGTGGTACGAGGTACCCTCTGCCACGCATCGTATGGTGAATTGCGGAGTATGTATGTAGATGTAGAGGATAACGCACGACCTGTACCTGTACCTGTACACGCCATCCAAGCTCTGTTTGACTCAACGCCGAGGCGTATCAAGGCCATTATTACGGCCAGAGGTGATTTTTCTGGGTACTGATTTCTCAGGATCTATGCACCCAAATTGCGTGAAAATTCAATTTTAAAAACTCGCTTTTAAAACAGACGTAGGAACGGCCTTTTAGGGTGGCAATAAAAAGAATGCCTTCTCTGGTTGATCCGACCTCCAATATTATTCTAGGATAATATATTTGTCCAATGAATACCCGTTTATCATCTGCATTTATTCTTGGTGTTGCAATTTTAATGGCCATTAGTGTATATTTTGTTAGGGAATTATGTTGTAAATTAAAATTAAAAAAACTTGCCTCCTGATTTTCTGTGTTCCTGAGCCGACAGGCAGACGGAAATTACTTACCATCATTCCCTCTGTACGGGAGTTACTTTGAGCCAGGTTAATTTTAGTCCAACGTCTTTCAAGCTGGTGGTCACCAAGATGGCAGTTACCGTTAGAGAGACTCCATGGTTTGAAAAAGGTAGCCATAACATCTTCCTCGGAGATAATTTGCTGTTAGGACCGGCAGGTGATTGGGTTCTAACATATCTGCAGAGTTCCTTCCGAACTCGCTTTTAAGACAGACGTAGGAACGGCCTTTTAGGGTGGCAATAAAAAGAATGCCTTCTCTGGTTGATCCGACCTCCAATCATCACAGAAGCTCTCCTGCGTGAAGTTTGAAAGGTAAGAGATGAGGTGCTGGCAGAGGTAAAGCAGTAAGGGCTCGTCGTGCATCTTGCATGGATTTTCAGTTGGTCGAGTCCATGTACAGCACAATTTCAGGCTGGTATGACGTCTCCAAATAGTTTGTACTCTGTTGCAGTGTGAAAGGTTTGTTCTGGAAACTGGTTATGATTATTGCCCTCACTGGAGAATGTTGCAAGAATATTCTCTCCGCTTTACCAGGGCGCACCATCAGTGTCGATAAGTTAGCTGTTTTTTTGTTATTGTGACGTCAGGTGCGGATTTGGTGCCAGGAATTTGATAAAGACAGATGATATGGATTACACTCCTACTCTGTATGGTCAAACGGGACAAAACGCGGGTGAGTCATGTGATAAACCAACAGTTTTCGCGAATGTCACAAACTTTTGAGACACACAGCTGTGCTGCTGGTTGATTTCGTCATCCAAGGAGAGACCACAGAACTATACCAGTTGCAAAAGGGGATTCAGAAGAAACTGCTGGGATTGATTTCGAAAGGAGTCGTGTTGTTGCACGTCTACGCCCGAGCGTATACGAACTCGGTTACGCATGAGTTGGTTCGGTGTTTCCGGCTTTCGACGGGCTGTGTGGGAGCATGCACCACACAGCCCGTATCTCGCGTCAAGCGATTTTCATGCTTCAAAAAGCACCTGGCCGGTCGCTTCTTGAGAACTGGTGCCGACATTCAGAAGTGACTCCTAGACCTGGACACTGATTGTACAAGTGCTTAGAGTGCCAAGGCGATTATATGAATAATTAATATGTACAGTGGCTTACGGTAGTAATCGGTGGGTTGTGATACGACTAAACTTCCGTAGTTGAATTGTGTGCAACGGATAAAATTTATTCAAAAAGGGAGGCCCTAACGAAACAAGAGACTTGGGTTGACCATCTAGTAAAATATTTAATTAGTGCCAAGGAGGTAATCTAATTACTAAATGAAACAAGATTCCAAATCAAATTAATTTATTACGAACTGCAATTAGAACACGTCGACATGAATTTAATCATACGATTTGACTGAGCGTCAGAAACCGCAAGTACACAGCCTAATCATTGTCGAATATGAATGGTACTTAAGTGTTGACAAAGACCGGACTAAAAGAGGGATACATGATGTTACAGTCTCAAAAATCATCGGAACAAATAACTCGCGGTAGCTGATCAGTGACTGCGTGATTACTCCGAAAGGAGGTTTTCTCTAAACATGCATATTGCATCGAGATACAAACTGAACGTACCCTCAAATTCTCCGTGAAATAATAAGGTCCGAAACTACCGCTCACTCCTAACACCGCTTCTGTCAATAACTTCAGCGTCTCCTCGTCCGTTTGCTTAAGCTCAGGTCATACCAAAGTCTGCATGTAGTGGAGCAGAACTCACCATCTGCTACTAAGTGTTGCTGGCTGTGAGAAGTCAGCCCTCGTCCGCTCTCGGCAGAGAATTGGTTCTACGCGGCGGCCGGAAAAAAAGTTCCGTTCGGCGCATGGAGAAGGAGTTTCCTGTTTGTTCTCCAGACTCACTCTCGCTCCTGCATCTTTGTACCTTTTGGTACGCCAGTCAGAGGATTTAACAAAACACTGATCAATGGTATGACTAAGGAAATCAACAATTTCTGAGTTTTTAGTGTTAACCTTGTGATGTCATGACTAATAAAGAGATGTATTTTTTTTCCTTTTTTTACCATCTTGTACGCCATAGATATATTTGTGATGACGAAGAATATTTTTCATTTGGTTGTATAGTGTAGGACACGAAGTGCGTATGACTTTGTTTACTGCACTATTTTCCATAAGAGTTCCTTATGTAAGGACTTGGATTTTTTTCTTTTGATCTTTCAGATAATTTTATTAAATGTATTGTGTGAAACAGAATGCAGTAGGTATAACTGTTGTAAGAACTGTGGAGCGAGAGAGGTATCTATAGTTGTCGGCTCGAACAGTGAGCAGAAAGTGGCAATAGGCGCGTAAGCATGGCGGTATGGAAGCAAGTACCGTGTGTAGCAATGGTGCGCGTTTAACGCGATATTAATACCGGACTTTTTTGTGTTAGACCGGTTTAAAATTTCGCTTTATGATGGATATTCTAAACGGACGTTGTATTACGCAAACGCTGTTGGTTTTTGCAGAATGATGCTTGTGGCAGTGACAATGCACTTGTGAACAGACAACATTGTCGTCGGTTTAGAATTGAGCTACATTACATAAACTGTGAATTTAATATTGCTCATTTTCTTGACTACGATATGTGACGTGTGCTAAAACACTAACTGCAATGTGGAAACTGTGAACTGTGTTGATACGTAAGTGACTGTTTCCGCGAGAACAGTGTTATTATGAATCATTAATATTAACAATAGATGGACTGTCTAACTTCGCAATTGGTAGGTTATAGCAAATGGAGTGTTAATTTAAACACGTCATGTGGACTGTGCCAAATTATCGTGTGTGAAAGTTGCAGTTGAACTAATACGACCTTCAGGTGCTGCATAGCAGTTACTTTGTTCCGGCCTACGACAAATGGATGCTACGCCACTTATTACCACCGCCAGCCGAAACAGGAAGTAAGGAAATAGGATATTTTAATGCCAAGGACACAACTGGATGAACTTAAACGATTCATATCAGCAACTTCAAACTGCTCCTACCGTCTTCGCCACACCACGGCGAACCAGAACAGAAGAGAATCAAAAACATTCCTCTCTTCGAGAAACACAGTTGAAACCAACTTAATTGTGTTATGTTTCGTAACAGACTATCTCTTAATGTTTCTCTCTGTAAAGAAAAGTAGTGTAGAGACTGTTCGCCTTCAGTGATTGTTGACCCCACCCCTAACAGTAGTTATTGCCACCATTTATTTATTTTTGCTTATAGTGTATTTGTACTATTCGTTGCATGCGTTGTATGTGTCTTTTCGAAGGGCGTGCTTCGATGTGTGTATACAGTAATTTAGACAGGAGAATTTATGTGTTGCACTGCGAAATGTGGCCAAACGTGTAAGTTGAGGCATCTGCCATTGAAGTTATTTTCACCGACCAATTACAAAGAAGTAGCTTATTTGCTATTGGTCCAAGTTAGCGTATTGGAGGGAACTTTGAATCTGACAGTTGTCAAAGTATGTAATCTTTGTTTACATGCCACTTAATGTCATATTCCCATTCGTTCATGGCTCAAATGGCTCTGAGCACGGAATTAACATCTGAGGTCATCAGTCCCCTAGAACTTATAACTATATAAACCTAACTAACTTAAGGACATGACACACATCGATGCCCGAGGCAGGATTCGAACCTGCGACCGTAGCGGTCGTGCGGTTCCAGACTGAAGCGCCTAGAACCGCTCGGCTACAACGGCCGGCCATTCGTTCATGTTTAGATGCAAATTTATCCGGGTTTAACTGTTACTGGTAAGCAAAATTAGAGCATACTATGCCATTATTTGTCGAATTAGCATCAGATTGTTTTACTGTTTTCCACTATCAAAAGATTTTACTATCAGGATCTTAACAGGATTGGGAGATGTCTCACATAGAGGTGTGCTTTTCAAGTTTAGGAAGTAAAACGTGTTCGTGGGGTTCACACAATATTAATTTACTTCTTGCAGTTTTTATTTAAACATTTCCTATTACAAATTCGCGGTCATAGTAAATCTTCGGAAAACGTTTTCTTCCCAGCGTATGGAAGGCCTCCATTATGGATAAGTGTTCTTGATGACCCTTCTCTGCTATCGAGTTGTCTCTCTGGCCAATGCGCTGACTCCACGTTTGGAACTTTCTGGAATCCAGGGCTGCTAAATTATTGCTGTTAACCAGTAAGGAATCTCATTCTGAATTGCCAACCATTTGACCGGACTGACCAATATGAAGACTTGGGCCTCGCCGTTTCTCACGGTTCTACAAGGTACTTTCCACCTCACACCACTCGCTTCTGAGAAGGACTTTCCAACTTGAAAACAAACTTTTTATGTCAAACAGTTACACCTGGCTGCGCCGGCCAGCTAATCTCGGCGAATCGGCCAAACTGAAGTGTTCTGCCGCTACGTTATCTGATTTTCTGGGAAGTTTTCCGTTCCTGCCTAGTGCGAAATACGGTGCGTTGGCCTCGCTGGTGGTGCGCAAGACTCAGACAATGCCTCGGCAAGCGGCTTACACGCTCGCCCACACCGGACTTCGCGATGCCTGACCCTTAAGCCGCAAAGGTTGTACTCTCCTGATTCTGAACGGGACTTTGCTCTGTCGTGGATAAAGGGATTCTCAGGCGGTGCCTCGGTCTGGGAGTCTCCATTCACGCAAACTACGGAAAGATTTTCACGCAACAAGCTCAATACAGGTAGAGAGGAGTAAATCGTCCTACTTTCCGCAATCACTGAATAAAGTACGTTATGACAATAAAACACGAGACGAGTCAGTCCAGTGCTACTTACCACTTAATAACTTTGTGTATTTGTTTCATTTCTTGAATAAAGCTCTACTCGCAAAGAAACTGTTATGTTAATTTTTAAACCAACCTTTTAAGTCCAGCACACGAAACACACATTCATTTACACGATGAAATTTCTTAATTTCATTTAAATTTTTGCATGAAAGCGTCTACTCGAGGAAGAGCACTACGTATATCTGCGACTTGCTGTATTTCCTTCATTCGTCCGGTATCTTCCTCATTCTCGCGTAGGGGATTTCGTCATTTGTCTGTCCCGCTGTTTCTCTCCTAGAAACACCTCTCGTCATCATTGCTCTGACATCGAATGTGTCGTTTGCCACATAGAAGTTGGGGAACATTCGTTACTCGATACTGACCGCAGTCAGTCGAAACCGACCATAAGTCAACACATTCTGTAGAATTCGAAGCTGTTTCGTGGTTATTAATAATAATTCAGTTAATGCTTTAAAGAAGTGTGTGCAGCATGTTCACTGTACATAAGTGAAACGTGGAATAGAAAAGGTGGATGCGAGTGTCAGTTTGAAACGTCCCCTTAGGAAAACTATGAATGAGGGTGCTGGAAAAACTCTTACGTTATTTGATTTTCAAACAGCTGAGCAACACTGAACGTACTCAGACATTTCTCTCTTTACTTATTCTGATCATCAATAAACTGACACACAATATTTTTAGCGCGACGCAATCTGACTTTCAATAATCTCTACAAGAGAATGGCCCTGACTAACATTAACCTGTACTTTTCACAAATCACTTACCTCACAAAAATCTTGGTTACTCCCACTATTGCAATGCAGCAGGCGCCACTACTGCCAGCTAAATAAAAGATTCAAACTATGGAAGGCACTAACTACTGATAGGGATAGTTAGCAAATGAAAGATATTAATAGAGAACAAACAATGTATTTACCTTGATATCATCATATATATATATATACACTCCTGGAAATGGAAAAAAGAACACATTGACACCGGTGTGTCAGACCCACCATACTTGCTCCGGACACTGCGAGAGGGCTGTACAAGCAATGATCACACGCACGGCACAGCGGACACACCAGGAACCGCGGTGTAGGCCGTCGAATGGCGCTAGCTGCGCAGCATTTGTGCACCGCCGCCGTCAGTGTCAGCCAGTTTGCCGTGGCATACGGAGCTCCATCGCAGTCTTTAACACTGGTAGCATGCCGCGACAGCGTGGACGTGAACCGTATGTGCAGTTGACGGACTTTGAGCGAGGGCGTATAGTGGGCATGCGGGAGGCCGGGTGGACGTACCGCCGAATTGCTCAACACGTGGGGCGTGAGGTCTCCACAGTACATCGATGTTGTCGCCAGTGGTCGGCGGAAGGTGCACGTGCCCGTCGACCTGGCACCGGACCGCAGCGACGCACGGATGCACGCCAAGACCGTAGGATCCTACGCAGTGCCGTAGGGGACCGCACCGCCACTTCCCAGCAAATTAGGGACACTGTTGCTCCTGGGGTATCGGCGAGGACCATTCCCAACCGTCTCCATGAAGATGGGCGACGGTCCCGCACACCGTTAGGCCGTCTTCCGCTCACGCCCCAACATCGTGCAGCCCGCCTCCAGTGGTGTCGCGACAGGCGTGAATGGAGGGACGAATGGAGACGTGTCGTCTTCAGCGATGAGAGTCGCTTCTGCCTTGGTGCCAATGATGGTCGTATGCGTGTTTGGCGCCGTGCAGGTGAGCGCCACAATCAGGACTGCATACGACCGAGGCACACAGGGCCAACACCCGGCATCATGGTGTGGGGAGCGATCTCCTACACTGGCCGTACACCACTGGTGATCGTCGAGGGGACACTGAATAGTGCACGGTACATCCAAACCGTCATCGAACCCATCGTTCTACCATTCCTAGACCGGCAAGGGAACTTGCTGTTCCAACAGGACAATGCACGTCCGCATGTATCCCGTGCCACCCAACGTGCTCTAGAAGGTGTAAGTCAACTACCCTGGCCAGCAAGATCTCCGGATCTGTCCCCCACTGAGCATGTTTGGGACTGGATGAAGCGTCGTCTCACGCGGTCTGCACGTCCAGCACGAACGCTGGTCCAACTGAGGCGCCAGGTGGAAATGGCATGGCAAGCCGTTCCACAGGACTACATCCAGCATCTCTACGATCGTCTCCATGGGAGAATAGCAGCCTGCATTGCTGCGAAAGTTGGATATACACTGTACTAGTGCCGACATTGTGCATGCTCTGTTGCCTGTGTCTATGTGCCTGTGGTTCTGTCAGTGTGATCATGTGATGTATCTGACCCCAGGAATGTGTCAATAAAGTTTCCCCTTCCTGGGACAATGAATTCACGGTGTTCTTATTTCAATTTCCAGTAGTGTATATATATATATATATATATATATATATATATATATATATATATATATATATATATATATATATATATAGCAGTTCATGACAAATTTCAAAACTCCGCCATCTCTCTCCCCACATCCACCACTGCTGGCGGCTCACCTCCAACTGCGCAACGCTACGCGCTGTTCACAGCCAGCTGCCTAACACTACAATGGTTGAGTATTAAAACAATGCAAAGCAGCCACAGACTGCACACAGCACAGCCAGTGATTTTTTATACAGAGGTGGCGTTACCAATAAAAAAAACCTAAACATCCTACTTACATAGCCCCCATGCTCCCCACAAAAAATTTTACAAATTGGTTTGGGCACTGGGCAATACATATTTGTTAAAATTTTTCATAATCGAAATTACAATAACAAAGAAATCAAATGCACACACTTATTGACACAATGTTGGTCAAAAGCTAAAATTTTCTCAAAGTCCATAAAGACAGTCCTAATCGTTCATCACATTGCAGTGTTTTTCTCAAAGTCTGAGCAGTAAAAGAAAATGCACACGGAAGTAGTGGATTTCCATGCAGTCTTGAAGAAGTAGCGTTGTCCTTCCAACGGAAGACAGTGCTGACTCTTGACATGCTGACAGGTAATGGGCCACAACAGAGCAAACCCACAGCGGAGTCAGTCGAAGTTTTGAAGAGTATTGGTGGGTAGGTCATCACAGAGCAGACCCACTGTAGTCCTGGTAGAGATTACGGTATTGGTGGGCCACCAGAGGTGCAGACCCACTGCAGTCCTTGTAGAAATAATGGTATTGATGGATCATCAAAGATGCAGACCCACTGTAGTCCTTGTAGAGATGGCCAGCAGCCATCCGTTGTGACTGTGCAGGTGCACAATCACCATTGAAGAGTCTTGCGGATAATAGAGCAAGTCCATAACCACCACTTGTGCACTCACAAAGTTTTTGGAATTGTCCTTAGTACCAGCAATGCTGTTATCCAGTCCCTTGCTGAATTATCAACACACGTGCAAACACTAACAGTCCCTGCTTCTCACATATTGTCCATATACTATGACCAACTGAAACGTGTGCAGTGAAATGTAACTTACAAGTTATGTAATTTGATGAACTAGTGTCAATTACAATTTTATAACAGAAGAATACAATTACAAAGGTACAAAATACATCATTAAAGAACATAACGATACAGATAACATTTGTAGTACTGGTTTTACAATAGAATAGAAATAAACATATACATCAATGTTACAGGAATTATGAGATAAGTAGATACATAAAAGTTCATAATAACTTTCGAAACATCAACTTCACACATGAGCATTAAAACAAAACAGAATAAATAATGTCTAAGCATATTTACAAAGTAAATAACATATTATCAATGCAAATTATATTTGAGGATAACAGTATTCCTCATCATAGTTCATGTAGCTGAGTATTAGAAGAGAAAAAAGTTCTATGAAACAGTACACAGAGACAGGAAGAAAACAAATACACAAGGGTGCACAAACACATAGGGGGATAACACAATGGAAAGGACAGGGTTCGTTTTCAGTGTAACTTTTGGTACTGCAGTATTTTGCGAACAAAACCTTTTTTGTTCTTGGAGATCTCCCTTCGTTCATCATTATTCCCAAAAAGTCCTATCTGTACCTCTTTTCTGTATTGTAACCATATTTCTTTCAAAATAAATATGGCTCATTGTACAATACTCATTTAGGCCCAAATCGTTTTCATATAACTTTCAAAGCATTCTTTCCCTATTCTCCATAGTTAGGTTCTTATATAGTCTACCCCCTCTTAAGCTAACTTAAATCTACTGAGCTCAGATATTAAACTAAGGGACGAGGCAATGCAGCAGCACAAAACAATTAACACAAACAGCAATGATCAAAAATACAAATGGCGAAGCAAGCAGCATAAATTACAACTAATATAAGGCAATGAGCAGCAAACAAGAAAAATAAATCAGTAGTAAAACTGGCTTAAAAGAATAATACAAAGTGAAATTTAGTAGCACTATGCATGGCAAACAGCAGCAGCATCTAAACATGACAAAGCTCAAGCAGAAAAAATAGTACACTAAAGACAACAATGCAGATAAGGGAAATGTCTGTTCACATCTTAATGTCTATGTAATTAAAGTGGTGCACCACAAAAACTTATTCTATGAAATAAATTACGAAGTATTGCAAAGAAAATTATGTATGCAGTTCCTGTGAAGGTAAAATGTCTTTTTGTGCTTCCTCATTTTTTTTGAAAAAAATTATTATTTACTCGATCTGTAGACAGAAAATATTTATATTAGTACATCTATAAAATTTTATTTTAACCAATGCTGCTGTGCAGCTAGAAACCAGATATAAAATGAAATAAGCAACTATGTACAAAGTAAAGCATAAAATAATCATTCAGTAGTCATGAGGCATTTCATAAGTTAGTAGAAATTCTCTCAATTCTCGTAGATAGATACTTGTCCTAATCAGGTGTGCAGATGTAAGAATGTTTCCAAGTTATTATTAGCGTGTCGTATTTACGATGCTTTCTACAAAGGAATGTCAATAGCGAGGATAATGGCCTCCCTTTTTTTTTTCTACCACCTAATGGCTTTTTCTCAAGGTGGCTGGCACACCTGGCCGCTCACAACGAATTACGTCACGGTCACTTACCTTTCATACCGAAATATTTACGACAGCAGTTTTCGCTACAGTGACAGTCTCATATAAAAAAAATTCACAGGTTGAGAATTTGGTTACAAATGTGTAGAAACAATATCTTATGAATATAACAGTGTCCAAAAATTTTTTTGTCGCCATTGTAATACACGCACGCATTTACATACATTTCATAGCTCTTAAAGTACGATCTTGGTTTCCAACAACCTTTTCCACAAATAAGAGTGCCTAACCACTACTCATTATTCCTTACCTTATTATACATATACATATCGTTGACACTTCTACAATATTTCATCATAACAGATAGGTAGCATAATCAAATTGCTCATATAGCATCAGCTTATTTATCATAAACATACCGCAACAGCGTAATACACATCGTCATCATAACATCATAAAACCTCCGCCAAATCTCAAAATCGTCGTAGCTTCCTGAATATTTTAAAACCTAAAAAAAATTCTCTGCTCATTTCAAAAGTGTTATCTACCTCAAACGTACTTCAAAAATCATGATCCCATACCAAATACATCATTCAAAGCTCACATAGTATCACAATGGTTCCGAAAAAATATGAACAGTTTACAAAGTACAGACAAAATACAGTTTCATAAGTGTGAAGTTATCCAACTGTGTAATTGGGTAAACATCTGTCACTGACGTAGTAAAAAGAATGTTTGTTTCTCTGTCAAATAATCAGATAGCTGTGTAATTCTGTGTTAGAGAAATATGGTACCGATGTGTAAAGTTGTATAAGCAAATACCATATTAGCTAGGGCTCCTTGTGCGTGCCAAACACATGGTACACAAAGTAAGCGTGTACCCCCCTGAGGATTAATGTAATTATACCCTCAGGTGTTACAAATTACAGCAATGGAATGAAATGCATCACGGAAAACTTTGTATCATTGTACTTCAAAAATCCTGAAAAATAAATGGTTTAAGTACAAAATTAATCACTCAAATGCGTGTCCTGTAGCGCTAAATGTGCGTCTTGCTCTAAGATAATTCTATGGAAGTCTCGTAGTTATCGCCCTCCGAAAGCTAAGTTCAGCAGAAGTCAATGTACTTACCTCATGATAAACAAAAGTGAAATGCTTTGCGTATAGATATCTTAGTTATTACGCTTATTGTTGTGATGAAGAAAGTACTGTGCTGTAACGTATTGTTGTGCTACGGAAAAGGCTGTCTCATTGTAGCTATACCACAAAAGTTACTACTAAAACATGTTTTTCTTTCCAGAAGATTTCAGAAAACTGTGCAGATATAAAACAGATACACCGCAAAAGCAACATTGTAAATTGTCACTCATTAGTAGCATCGTGATAAAATCGTGTAGCTGTCACATAAACTAACCTCTGTGTCATCTGGTATCTCTCAGAAAGCACTTTAATTTCAGAATGTATTTTCAAATAAACCAAAATGTTGCATTAAAATCTCATTAACAGTACTGGTAAATGTTCTAAGTATGTGAGCCTTATAGTCGTTACGTAATCATGCAACAAACAAGCAAGAATGCACACACACAATAACACTGTGTCGTCTGTTCACAATAACAATGCATTCGTAATTTCTGTTTAAATAAGTTCTCTTGGTTCTTGATTGGATATTTAACTTCAAACATTGTTGTATGTTAACAGATTCTAAGTCTGACAAAGCTTACTAGTAATGTGAAGTGAAAAGTTATATGGCAAAGACAAAGTTAAAAAGCAGAATCTTTCTATAAACGGTTTTACATGTGAAATGTGGTGTAAACCTTTACTCTTCCTAGTACTCAGAGTTTGAACAATGCAATTATCATGCGGTATACGTCGTTAAAGAATACTGGAACTTTTCTCGAGGTTAGCGTCTATGTTATTTTTCTCGGAGCCAGCCGGCGCTGGTGTCTGCCTGCGGTGCGGGTCATAGTCTGTTTCTTTGTTGGCACGCGTCGTTATTGGGATTAGGAGACCGAACTTCTACAAATTCGCCATGCCGAGAGGGCCCAGCTCTGTTTAAATCCCGCCAGTTCTGATGCAATTCAGGTCTGTCGTTACGATCACATCGTCTGTCGTCATGTTGGTAGTTCCTGTAGTTTCTTTCTTGTCGGCTAAGTGGTGGAGAATTTCTCCCTGAATCGTAACTGCGCGCTGGACCGGTGCGTCTAAAGTTATTCTGTCTCCCGTAATAATAATTATTTTGGTTCCCATATTGTCTGTTTCTCTGATTCTCTCTGTAATAGTCATTACCGCGGAGAGGTGATCTTTCCCTGTAATTATTACTACTCTGCCAACGGTTGTTATACGGGTGGTGTCTGTTTTGGTCACGATTTACGTTATAAGAATAGCCTTGTCGTGTATTATTTCTGTCATCGCGGAATTGTGACAGATGTGACCTGTAATTGTTGTGTTCCTGTTCTCGCGTTCCGCGATTGTCAGTGTCAATTTCCAGTTCTTGTAACAGTCCCTGAAAAGCTTCAATGTCGTCTTTGCAACGTCCTGCTAAAATAATATGCCGTAAATGTTCAGGTAATTTGATTAAGCAAATTCGGATGAGTTCTGAGGGGCTGTATGGGTTTGAAATATATTGATTCTTATGCAACATGTCTTCAAAATATTTCACAAGACTGGAAAATTCTGATTGTTCAGAACGTTTCATCATTATGATGCTATGTTTTACTCTGTCTTGTGTATCTTGAGACCAATACGCTGAGAGGAAGGCATGATAGAAGTCTCCTTCACTGTGACAATCGTGAATGACCGATCGCATTCTTACAGCTGGTTCATTCTCCAAGTAGCCACACATAAATTCTAACCTGTGCTCCAATGACCAGTTGGGGGGAAAACAATGAGAGAATTGATGGAGCCACGCTTGTGGATGAATGTCGTTGGCAGAATTCTTAAATGTTTTGAATTTACGTGTAGTAATGAACAGCTTATAGTCAAAGTCATCATGTCGGCGAGTCGCATATCGGTCATTGTTACGTCGTTTCGGCGGTTCCACTTCAAAATTCGGTGCACCTAGCCAATTTCTTTCATAATTTCCGAAATGCGCTGTGTTATTATTTTGTGGCTGTTCCGTATTTCTATGTCCCTCTTCCTGTACTGGAGCGCGAGTGTCCTCTGAAATATGTAATTCTTGTATTACCTGCGTCAACTGATCTTGTACTTCCCGGATTTCTCTTTTGTACAGTGTATTGATTTGATTTTGATTTTGTTTGAATTTTCTAATTTGTTCATACTCTTCTGTATCAGTGAAGGCTACAGGTCTTGTGTCATTCAGATCATCATCTACCTTTGTAGATAAGTTAGTGACCTGATCCGAAAGTTCGGCTACTTTCTCCGATAGTGAACACATTTCCTCAGTGTGTTTTTCTGAACCAAGTTTCAGAGTGTCCATTTGTGTTGAAATCGAATCTACTGTGTCCTTCAAGTTTTCCTGAGTTTTTGCAAGTTGCGTAACCGAATCGGTAGATGCAACTGAGTCAAATTTTGCTTGCAAGGTCTCATGATTTTCATGAACAGTAGTTTGCAGTTCTTTTATGGCTGCTTCGTGATTCTATAGTGCATTTTCATGACGCGAAAAAATAGGTTGGAAATGCTCACAAATTTGTGTTTTTACGTCATTACAGACTTTTTGACATTTCGATTCAATGTGATGTAACTCAGTAGTTAAATCCTCACGTGTTTGTTCAAGAGTTTGCTCCAATGAGTCTAACTTTTGAAGATTTTGTTCCATTGCGTCTAACTGTTGCTGTGTTTGTCTCTGGTTTTGTTCCACTGTGTCTAACTTTTGAAGATTTTGTTCCATTGTGTCTAACTGTTGCTGTGTTTGTCTCTGGTATTGTTCCATTGTGTCTAACTTTTGAAGCTTTTGTTGTGTTTGTCCCATTTGTTGTATTAATTGTAATAACAATGCACTGGTGTCTGGAACATGTTCCTCAGTGCTTTTCGGCAGTGAATTTGCACCGGAAACATTCACATTTTGACAAGCAGAAAATGTGTCTTGACTTATTTGAGAAAACGGTGAGGATCCAAAACCTGAATCTACAGTATTTGTGAGATCGTGTCGTGTCATTTCGGATTCCTGAGCCGAGCTATTGCCGACCGATCGATCGATAATGCTTCCCTGCTCACTAATTGTTTCACTGCCTATGCCACTGTTTGCAGCCCGCTCCATTTCCCTATGCACAGTTACCAAATTACTACTTTGAACGTCTGTTAATTCATTACACAGTGGTGCTGGAAAGCTACGCTCGTCGTCACTATTATTTCTCAGTTTGCTTTGGAGCCTAGTGTTACGTTTTTCACACGCCATTATTGTCACAGTATTTCACACGACAACACAGAAAAACACAATTTGAAGAGCAAAAATAAGAGAACACATTAACATAACACTGAAAATAATATCTAGTTAATTGCAGCTGCGAAATACTTGGTGCAAATCTACATGCATGCCACAACGGCTTTACTGTACAACAATCAAAAACTACAACTACAAAGGAAATTCTCTCTATGATTACGTGCTAGCAATAAACAATAGCTACACTAATTACACAAACTACAAGGAAAAAATCAGAAGATTCCAATGAGGTATCCTCGGCTAAGGGTCGACATATGAAACGTCCCCTTTTGAACAATTATACACGACTGTGCTTTACCTGACACACAATATTTTTAGCGCAACGCAATCTGACTTTCAATAATCTCTACAAGAGAATGGCCCTGACTAACATTAACCTGTACTTTTCACAAATCACTTACCTCACAAAAATCTTGGTTACTCCCACTATTGCAATACAGCAGGCGCCACTACTGCCAGCTAAATAAAAGATTCAAACTATGGAAGGCACTAACTACTGATAGGGATAGTTAGCAAATGAAAGATATTAGTAGAGAACAAACAATGTATTTACCTTGATATCGTCATATATATATATATATATATATATATATATATATATATATATATATATATAGAGAGAGAGAGAGAGAGAGAGAGAGAGAGAGAGAGAGAGAGAATATATATATATATATATATATATATATATATATATATATATATATATATATAGAGCAGTTCATGACAAATTTCAAAACTCCGCCATCTCTCTCCCCACATCCACCACTGCTGGCGGCTCACCTCCAACTGCGCAACGCTACGCGCTGTTCACAGCCAGCTGCCTAACACTACAATGGTTGAGTATTACAACAATGCAAAGCAGCCACAGACTGCACACGGCACAGGCAGTGATTTTTTATACAGAGGTGGCGTTACCAATAAAAAAACCTAAACAGCCTACTGACAAGGTGATTACAGGGTTATAAATACAAAATCAAATAGGGGTAATGCAGGAGTAGGTTTAATAATGAATTAAAAAATAGGAGTGCGGGTTAGCTACTACAAACAGCATAGTGAACGCATTATTGTGGCCAAGATAGACACAAAGCCCATGCCATCTACAGTAGTACAAGTTTATATGCCAACTAGCTCTGCAGATGATGAAGAAATTGATGAAATGTATGACGAGATAAATGAAATTGTTCAGGTAGTGAAGGGAGACGAAAATTTAATAGTCATGGGTGACTGGAATTCGTCAGTAGGAAAAGGGAGAGAAGGAAACATAGTAGGTGAATATGGATTGGGGGGAAGAAATGAAAGAGGAAGCCGCCTTGTAGAATTTTGCACAGAGCATGACTTAATCATAGCTAACACTTGGTTCAAGAATCATAAAAGAAGGTTGTATACCTGGAAGAATCCTGGAGATACTAAAAGGTATCAGATAGATTATATAATGGTAAGACAGAGATTTAGGAACCAGGTTTTAAATTGTAAGACATTTCCAGGGGCAGATGTGGATTCTGACCACAATCTATTGGTTATGATCTGCAGATTGAAACTGAAGAAACTGCAAAAAGGTAGGAATTTAAGGATATGGGACCTGGATAAACTGAAAGAACGAGAGGTTGTAGACAGTTTCATGGAGAGCATAAGGGAACAATTGGCAGGAATGGGGGAAAGAAATACAGTAGAAGAAGAATGGGTAGCTCTGAGGGATGAAGTAGTGAAGGCAGCAGAGGATCAAGTAGGTAAAAAGACGAGGGCTAATAGAAATCCTTGGGTAACAGAAGAAATATTGAATTTAATTGATGAAAGGCGAAAATATAAAAATGCAGTAAATGAAGCAGGTAAAAAGGAATACAAACGTCTCAAAAATGAAATCGACAGGAAGTGCAAAATGGCTAAGCAGGGATGGCTAGAGGACAAATGTAAGGATGTAGAGGCTTGTCTCACTAGGGGTAAGATAGATACTGCCTACAGGAAAATTAAAGAGACCTTTGGAGAGAAGAGAACCACTTGTATGAATATCAAGAGCTCAGATGGCAACCCACTTCTAAGCAAAGTAGGGAAGGCAGAAAGGTGGAAAGAGTATATAGAGGGTTTATACAAGTGCGAAGTACTTGAGGACAATACTATGGAAATGGAAGAGGATGTAGATGAAGACGAAATGGGAGATAAGATACTGCGTGAAGAGTTTGACAGAGTACTGAAAGACCTGAGCCGAAACAAGGCCCCGGGAGTAGACAACATTCCATTAGAACTACTGATGGCCTTGGGAGAGCCAGTCATGACAAAACTCTACCATCTGGTGAGCAAGATGTATGAGACAGGCGAAATACCCTCAGACTTCAAGAAGAATATAATAATTCCAATCCCAAAGAAAGCAGGTGTTGACAGATGTGAAAATTACCGAACTATCAGTTTAATAAGTCACAGCTGCAAAATACTAACGCGAATTCTTTACAGACGAATGGCAAAACTGGTAGAAGTGGACCTCGGGGAAGATCAGTTTGGATTCCGTAGAAATGTTGGAACACGTGAGGCAATGCTAACCTTACGACTTATCTTAGAAGAAAGATTAAGAAAAGGCAAACCTACGTTTCTAGCATTTGTAGACTTAGAGAAAGCTTTTGACAATGTTAACTGGAATACTCTCTTTCAAATTCTGAAGGTGGCAGGGGTAAAATACAGGGAGCGAAAGGCTATTTACAATTTGTACAGAAACCTGATGGCAGTTGTAAGAGTCGAGGGGCATCAAATGGAAGCAATGGTTGGGAAAGGAGTGAGACAGGGTTGTAGCCTCTCCCCGATGTTATTCAATCTGTATATTGAGCAAGCAGTAAAGGAAACAAAATAAAATTTCGGAGTAGGCATTAAAATTCATGGAGAAGAAGTAAAAACTATGAGGTTCGCCGATGACATTGTAATTCTGTCAGAGACAGCAAAGGACTTGGAAGAGCAGTTGAACGGAATGGACAGTGTCTTGAAAGGAGGATATAAGATGAACATCAACAAAAGCAACACGAGGGTAATGGAATGTAGTCAAATTAAATCGGGTGATGCTGAGGGGATTAGATTAGGAAATGAGATACTTAAAGTAGTAAAGGAGTTTTGCTATTTAGGGAGTAAAATAACTGATGATGGTCGAAGTAGGGAGGATATAAAATGTAGACTGGCACTGGCAAGGAAATCGTTTCTGAAGAAGAGAAATTCGTTAACATCTAGTATAGATTTAAGTGTCAGGAAGTCGTTTCTGAAAGTATTTGTGTGGAGTGTAGCCATGTATGGAAGTGAAACATGGACGATAACCAGTTTGGACAAGAAGAGAATAGAAGCTTTCGAAATGTGGTGCTACAGAAGAATGCTGAAGATAAGGTGGGTAGATCACGTAACTAATGAGGAGGTGTTGAATAGGATTGGGGAGAAGAGAAGTTTGTGGCACAACTTGACTAGAAGAAGTGATCGGTTGGTAGGACATGTTTTGAGGCATCAAGGGATCACAAATTTAGCATTGGAGGGCAGCGTGGAGGGTAAAAATCGTAGAGGGAGACCAAGAGATCAATACACTAAGCAGATTCAGAAGGATGTAGGTTGCAGTAGGTACTGGGAGATGAAGAAGCTTGCACAGGATAGAGTAGCATGGAGAGCTGCATCAAACCAGTCTCAGGACTGAAGACCACAACAACAACAACAACATATCAATTCATGACATCCAACTTAACAAATTTCCTTTTTTTGGCGGACAGACGTCCAGATCGTCCGCTTATAGTTACCTATCAAAACTCTGGCATCTCTCTCTCCACATCGACCACTGCTGGCGGCTCAACTCCAACTGCCCAACGGTACGCGCTGTTCACATCCAACTGCCCTACACTACACATGCGAATATTCCAACAATGAGTCGAACCAGTCACAGACTGCACACAGCGCAGTCAGCGATTTTCATGCAGAACACTACATGGCGTCCCCAACATAAAAACCTAAACAGCCTACTTACAAGTTTGCTGGAATACTTTACTCTCAGACAAATCATTTCACCTGTGTTTTGATAAGTTTTATATGTATCTACTGTGTGAAATGATATGTTTGATTTGTGTAAGAGTAAGAAATAAAATGTAAAATGGATCAAAGAAACATTTGACACGCTTTTGAATGGTGCTCGAAATCACTTGCAGCAAAGGAGGTGCCGATTGACAATATGAAGTTCAATGTTTAATCTAGAATCCTAAAGAGCACTAGTCGATATTTGTCTGCTTGATTGTGTAGACCGTACAATCTGGTGATGTGTGGCATCTCTTTTGCTGTACATGATTTCGAGCATCATTCAACTTCGTGTCAAATGTTTTTTTTAATTACTTCAGTGTATCTTTTACACAAACCATTTCATAAAACATTTTACTATATTTTCCTTTTTTTTCAAGATTTTTCAGAATATTGTGTTGGCATTTGAGTAGCACAACAAGGTAATTTTATGTGTAAAATCTTAAAGAGAAGAACTTTTTGAAACTTAATTTACGTAGCTAGCAGCAACTGTTTGTGAATTAATTCAGTTTTCCTGGAAATCATTAGTTAAGTTTTTCTTAATTACTGTGTTGACTTTTCTGCAGAACAAGATTTCATGTTGGTCAATTTGGTAGCCCGTTTATACATTGCCCACTCTTCGATGGCTATGAAAATTCGTACAAAAATTTTCTCTCAAATCACCTTTTAAGTTTTTCTTAGTTACACCGATTAATTCCAAGCTATTAAACCTTTTTGTAAAATGAGGCATCATGTTGATCAGCTTGATATCGCATTTGTCTATTTTCGATTCTTCGCTTGGCTATGAAAATATGGACAAAAATTTCCCTGATACCACTAATTAAGTCTTCTTAATTACCCTGCTTACTTTGTAGCAATTAAATATTTCTTTGCACAGTAAGCCTAACGCTGGTCAGTTTGATACTCCAGTTGTCCATTCTTCGTTTGGGTATGAAAATTGGAACAAAAATCTGTTGCGTAGTTTCTAGGGAGTCTTGTTTACGCTCCCCTCGAACATATGACCAACGAAATCGTAAAGGTTCACACACCATGTGATCAAAAGTTTCCGGACGCCTGTGGGAAAATGACTAACAGGTTCGTGGCGAATTATATTGGTGGTGCTGGAATTCAGTATGGTGTTGGCCCAGCCTTAGCCTTGATGACAGCTTCCACTCTCGCAGACATACGTTCAATCAGGTGCTGGAAGGTTTCTTGGGCAATGGTAGCCCGTTTTACACAGAGTGCTACAATGAGGAGATGTATCGATGTCGGTCGGTGAGGCCTGGCACGAAGTCGGGGTTCTATCGGATTCAGGTCAGGACTCAGTGCAGCCCACCCCTTTACAGGAATGTTATTGTCGTGTAACGACTCCGCCACAGGCCGTGCATTATGAACAGGTGCTCTGTTGTGTTGAAAGATGCAATCGCCATACCCGAATTGCTCTTCAACAGTGGGAAGCAAGAAGGTGCTTAAAACATCAATGTAGGCTTGTGCTGTAATAGTGCCACGCAAAGCAACAAGGGGTGCAAACTCCTTCATGGAACACACGACCACACCAAACATCACCGCCTCCGAATTCTACTGTTGGCACTACACTCGCTGGCAGATGACGTTCACCGGACATTCGCCATACCCACACCCTGACATCGGATCACCAGATTGTGTACTGTGATTCGTCACTCCACACATCGTTTTTCCACTGTTCAATCGTCCAATGTTTACGCTCCTCACACCAACCGAGGCGTCGTTTGGCATTTACCTGTGTGATGTGTGGCTTATAAGCAGCCGCTCGAGTATGCAATCCAAGTTTTCTCACCTCCCGCCTATCTGCCATAGTACTTGCAGTGGATCCTGATGCAGTTTAGAATTCCTGTGTGATGGTCTGGATAGATGTCTGCCCATTACACATTACGACCCTCTTCACCTGTCGGCGGTCTCTGTCAGTCAACAGACGAGGTCGGCCTGTACGCTTTTGTGCTGTACGTGTCCCTTCACGTTTCCACTTCACTCTCACATCGGAAACAGTGGACCTAGGGATGTTTAGGAGCATGGAAATCTCACGTATGACACAAGTGATACCCAATCACCTGACCACGTTCGAAGTCTGTGAGTTCCGCGTAGCGCCCCATTCTGCTCTCTCATGATGTCTATTGACCACTGAGGTCGCTGGTATGGACTACATGGCACTAGGTGGCAGCACAATGCGCCTAATACGAAAAACTTATGTTTTCTGGGGTGTCAGGATACTTTAAATCATACGCCAAATTAACATTGTCATTTCTGAGATTCAGCGTAATTTAGCTTCCGGGCACCCAGCATAGTAAATGAGGGCATCACCTTTTGACAAAGAGTTTTAAGGATCCACTTTTAGGTTTTTAGGAAAGACTAACTAATGGTTCTGTTGTGATGTGACAGTACTATTGTCTTAAAAACCAACATTTGTTATTGTTAACACACTGGAACTTTAGTAAGCGGCCGAGTAGGTTGTTTATAGTAAGCTTGTAAAGATACGGAATTGTGAAAAAAATGGAAATTTCCCGTGAGGGGTATGGTTTGATTACTTTTTTTAGTTTCGTGAAACTCTAACTCAACCGTAATGCAGCGACTGCTTTGCTAATCAGTACGCTTCAGAAAACAGTTTCCAGTCGGTTTGCAGAATTTCGCAGCGCTCGTGCTCCCGTTATCAATGAATTTCGTGAATTTCGACCGAAATAGGCTGTTGTACTAAATTCCTTCGATGCTGTGCGCAATGTGGTTGAAAAGGATCGGCATTTGAGTTACCTTGAGAGGCAGTCATCCAGGACGAAGATTGCAGTACATTCGATTTTACATGAGCGTGGATTCCACACAAATTGAAGGAAGAACAGAAACAGGCTCGTAAAAATTTGACCGGGAAAATGAAGTATCCGTGTATAACATACCAGACTAAACAAAAACATAGTTGTAAGAGCCGGAAGCTAAGCGCAGTCAGCTGTTTTGGTCTTCTAAAACGAGCCGAAATCAACAAAATTACTTTGTCCGCGACGCATTTCCAAAAAATGATTGCTTGTGTCTTTGTCTGTGCTGTATTCTCCGGCAGGTACGGTATGGTACGCAACTGTACACAGAGAGAATGCTTCTCAGCAAGGCCAGTCTCCAGAAATGCGAAACGTACAGTACGTCAACTTTTAGATGGCAGACCTCTCCCTAGTCCTGAATCGGTAGAAATCGGTAAACGTCGGGAGGCTTCGGTAGGCACGCAGTTTCGACTGCTGCCAACATTACGTAGCTCACTGTGTTGTACAAGGTAGCCATTGTCGTCTGGTTCGTTATTGTTTTGCGCTGTACTGTTCTGCTTGTTTTTATTGTGCAGTTGTACTAAACATTTTCAAAATGAGTGAAGAGGCTGTTGCTGGCCCATCTCGGGAGTCGCCAACAACCCCTACCGGTAGGCCTACGGTTAAAAGGAAACCAGTACTACGCAGCGATGCTCGCAAAATTATCGGATGAATGTAGGGTTGCCATACGCCACAGATTTCACGGACAGTCCGCGATTTTAGGGTAAATGAAAACGTCCGGCCCGAAAAGGCAAATGTCCGCGATATTTGCTGGATTTGAAGTCAACTTCCGGTAATTTCAAAAATTGCTGTCAAAGAAGCATCAATATGTTATCTCTTTGCCTTCACATTATATAAAATCCAAACAGAACAGAACAGCTTTCGAGATATGGAAACAATGGGCAGTCAGGCTCAGGCGTACGGTACATCCTCTTCGATTTGCGAGATTGCGAGTTGTCGATACAGTGGGCGGTCAGTCATCTCTGGCAATGAAGAGTATTATCCTCTTTGATTAGCTTCTTGAATGTTCGCATGGTTTGTTGTGCTTGCGATTTTGTTGTGTTATATTGTATTAAATAGTTGTTATTATTTGCCTGGTGGTTTAATAATTTCGGCTAGACGGAAGGTTAAGTACAGGGAGGAATATATTGAACAGTTTCCAAGTGTAAAGCGAGGAAGAACTGAATACGAAGCTTTCTGCAAAATTTGCGGGTGAGTAACATTACGATTATACACAGACTCATTGAAATCGTTGTTTTCCTATAAAAGTTATTCTATTATACGTTTTTCCTCTTCACAGTTCCTACATTTCAATCAGTAATGGAGGTAGACGTGATATTAACGACCACGTGCAATCGAAAAAGCATAAGACGGCTGTGGGTTCATCATCTTCCAAACAGCTCACCAGCTTTTTCAAAACACAGACAGATGGCAATAAAGTAGCTGCAGCAGAAGCTGCATTTGCATTTCACTGTGTCAAGCACCATCATTCATACAACTCAAGTCCTTGCACATCAAAAATTATCTCTCACGTTTTTAGTGACTCGAAAGTTGCAGTAAACTTCTCCAGCGGCAAAACTAAAACAGAAGCCATCGTTAATAAAGTGATATCACCTTTCATTGATGACAGTACAAGGAACAGTCTATCGAATGCCAATTATGTTAGTATTAGCACTGATGCTAGCAACCACAAGTATTTGAAAATATTTCCTGTTCTTGTGCAGTATTTTGATTATGACGAAGGTGTCCAAAGTAGATTGTTAAATTTAAATGAATGTGACAGTGAGGATTCTAGTACAATAACTGAGTGTGTATACAGTGCCATTTTACAACATGGGCTTAGTGATAAGGTATCAGCTTTTGGTGGAGATAACACAAATACTAACTTTGGGGGTGTTGCGAGAATAGGAGAAACAATGTGTACAAGAAACTTCAGAAGAAACTGAATAGGGAAATTTTAGGAGTACGTTGTCCAGCTCATATTTTGCATAATGCAATTCATACCGGTGCAGATGTCCCCTCTTATGATACTGACAAGGGAACCTCCCCATCGCACCCCCCTCAGATTTAGTTATAAGTTGGCAAAGTGGATAGGCCTTGAAAAACTGAACACAGATCAATCGAGAAAACAAGAAAAAGTTATGTGGAGCTATGAAAAAATAAACAAAATATACAAACTGAGTAGTCCATGCGCACATATGCAACATCAATGATAACACTAACTCAGGAGCGCCGTGGTCCCGTGGTTAGCGTGAACAGCTGCAGAGTAAGAGGTCCGTGGTTCAAGTCTTCCCTCGGATGAAAATTTTAATTTTTTTATTTTTTGACAATTATTGTCTCTCTGTCCGTCCGCTATATTTGCTGGATTAATATTGCCCACGGAATACATCTCACGTATTTAATGCACTCTCGTCCAAAGTAGCGAACAGTCAACTGCCAGTCAGGGAGCCTCGTTAGGAGGAATACTCTCTTTTCCGTGCGTTGTAGTCGACTGACGTCGTGTGTTTCGAAGTTTGTTTAGGTGTAGCATCCCCATATTACGGCGCAGTTACCTCGCATCGGACGGACACATAATAATTGTCCGAAAATAAAAAATTAAAATTTTCATGCGAGGGAGACTTGAACCAAAGACCTCTCATTCCACAGCTGCTCACGCTAACCACGGGACCACGGCCCTCGTGTGATCACTTGCTCCTTAAAATTGCCTATGTTGTGCATGAACTACTCAGTTCGTATATTTTGCTTATTTTTTTTCATAGTTCCACACAACTTCTTCCTGTTTTCTCGATAGATCTGTGTTCAGTTTTTCAAGGCCTATCAGCTGTGCCAACTTATAACTACATCTGAGGGGGTTGCGATGGGGACGTTCCCTTGTGAGAGCATTATCATAAAGGTTTTTAATTATTTCTCCATATATACTGTTCGTGTAGCATCACTAAAAGAATTTTCAGAATTTGTTGATGAGACACATAAGGACCTACTTAGACATGTAACAACCAGGTGGCTCACCATGTTTCCTGCTATAGAGAGGTTCATCCACATGTTTAAGGCACTTAAGTCTTACTTTCTTTCACTTGATGCATGTCCTTCCCTTCTCAAGAAATTCTTTTCTGATTCTGTTGGTGAAATGTATCTGCTCTTCTTGTATGCACAAATGAATCCTTTCCAGAGGGCAGTTAGCAGCATTGAGAGGGAAGACATATCAGTGAATGAGGTAAGACTGGTGCTAGAAAATATACTGCAAATTTTAGGAGAGAGAAAACTGTGTTTTCGTTACGTCTAAAGTTAAAGAATTAATGTCTGACCTCACACAATATCAGCAGTCTACATTTCTAGGGGAAGTCTTTCTTTTCTATCAAACTGTTATTGATTACTTGATAAAATGGAGTAAGACCTTGTCTGATATTAAACATTTTGACTGGTTTTTTGCTAAAGACTGCACCTTCATGGGAAAATGTTGAAAAGACATTCAAGTGGATGCATGAAAACACAAGCTGTAAATTGGATGAGTCCCTTCTCTTTGACCAAATACTGAAATTAAAGTGTGTTTTGGGGGAGGTCAAAGATGAAAGTTTTGAGAATATGATGTCACATAAGAAATGGGTGTTCTTCATTCATAATTGTCTTTCTAGTGAGCAGTATTCAGAGTTGCTGAAAACTGTGGAATTTTATTTCTCCATTCCCAGTCATAACGCCAATGTAGAGAGAGTCTTTTCCCTCATGTATTCTCAGTGGACAGAAGAAAGGAATAGGTTAACAGTAAAATCAGTTAATGCAATGATGCAAATACAGTACAATATGAAAAATGTAACTTGCAGTGAATTTCATAAACTGATTGAGAACCAGATTAAGTTCCTTTCATCTATTCAAGGTTCTGAGAAATACGATTGGTATAAGAAAAGCTCAAATGATGACAATAGAACTTCGTGTATTGAATAATGTAATGCATATTCTTATTTTTTGTAATAAATGCTTTCTTAATGAAGCAGTCCTTCCTAAACTCTGGATCATTAATTAAATGCACATTTCCGTTAGCTTATGGGCATGAAGAATCCTTATTCCTCTTATTTCCTTCGATCGGCTACGGTGACCGTAAGTTTTGTCCTGGTTTTGGATTTCGTGATAATGGCAACCCTAGATGAATGGTTTGTGAGCGCATAGTAGACACACACACACACACACACACACACATATATATATATATATATATATATATATATATATATATATATATATATTCCTGGAAATTGAAATAAGAACACCGTGAATTCATTGTCCCAGGAAGGGGAAACTTTATTGACACATTCCTGAGGTCAGATACATCACATGATCACACTGACAGAACCACAGGCACATAGACACAGGCAACAGAGCATGCACAATGTCGGCACTAGTACAGTGTATATCCACCTTTCGCAGCAATGCAGGCTGCTATTCTCCCATGGAGACGATCGTAGAGATGCTGGATGTAGTCCTGTGGAACGGCTTGCCATGCCATTTCCACCTGGCGCCTCAGTTGGACCAGCGTTCGTGCTGGACGTGCAGACCGCGTGAGACGACGCTTCATCCAGTCCCAAACATGCTCAATGGGGGACAGATCCGGAGATCTTGCTGGCCAGGGTAGTTGACTTACACCTTCTAGAGCACGTTGGGTGGCACGGGATACATGCGGACGTGCATTGTCCTGTTGGAACAGCAAGTTCCCTTGCCGGTCTAGGAATGGTAGAACGATGGGTTCGATGACGGTTTGGATCTACCGTGCACTATTCAGTGTCCCCTCGACGATCACCAGTGGTGTACGGCCAGTGTAGGAGATCGCTCCCCACACCATGATGCCGGGTGTTGGCCCTGTGTGCCTCGGTCGTATGCAGTCCTGATGGTGGCGCTCACCTGCACGGCGCCAAACACGCATACGACCATCATTGGCACCAAGGCAGAAGCGACTCTCATCGCTGAAGACGACACGTCTCCATTCGTCCCTCCATTCACGCCTGTCGCGACACCACTGGAGGCGGGCTGCACGATGTTGGGGCGTGAGCGGAAGACGGCCTAACGGTGTGCGGGACCGTAGCCCAGCTTCATGGAGACGGTTGCGAATGGTCCTCGCCGATACCCCAGGAGCAACAGTGTCCCTAATTTGCTGGGAAGTGGCGGTGCGGTCCCCTACGGCACTGCGTAGGATCCTACGGTCTTGGCGTGCATCCGTGCGTCGCTGCGGTCCGGTCCCAGGTCGACGGGCACGTGCACCTTCCGCCGACCACTGGCGACAACATCGATGTACTGTGGAGACCTGACGCCCCACGTGTTGAGCAATTCGGCGGTACGTCCACCAGGCCTCCCGCATGCCCACTATACGCCCTCGCTCAAAGTCCGTCAACTGCACATATGGTTCACGTCCACGCTGTCGCGGCACGCTACCAGTGTTAAAGACTGCGATGGAGCTCCGTATGCCATGGCCAACTGGCTGACACTGACGGCGGCGGTGCACAAATGCTGCGCAGCTAGCGCCATTCGACGGCCAACACCGCGGTTCCTGGTGTGTCCGCTGTGCCGTGCGTGTGATCATTGCTTGTACAGCCCTCTCGCAGTGGCCGGAGCAAGTATGGTGGGTCTGACACACCGGTGTCAATGTGTTCTTTTTTCCATTTCCAGGAGTATATATATATATATATATATATATATATATATATATATATATATATGACGATTTCAGTTTCGTTTACGAACAACATTTAAAGCGAGTTTTACTTCCAAGCCTTTCCTCTGCTTTCGTGTAAGCATGACGCGCAATTTGTAGTGCCAGCACTGCAACTGGTAGGCGTGCCTTGTCGCCCCCCCCCCCCCCCCCCCCGCCAACGGCTCCACTCCCCTCGCCGGTCAATGCTTGCTTCCTCCTCTCCCCGCACTCCCCTCACATCTCTGCCTTCTTACAGTTAACACACTGTAGTTATGGTTAGACGCCACAGGGTGCGCACAACACAGACCACGGTATGCTTCAGTCTGACGTCATGCAAATAGCTCGAAATGAACATCCAGCCGCCAAACGTCAGACGAACAGCTCCACTCATATATACATACATACCTGCGACCTGCTGCACTCTTACAGCGTACTGCGCTACACGTTCGGCACGAAATGACGACGGCGACAAGGACCAACAACTGATGCCCACCAGATCCGTTATGTGTAATGTTCCACGGTTGCAGCTACAGTTGGAGGAACACCGGGGCGCTATTGGCCTCCACTCACACGTGCAAGTTGAGGACACACACACACACACACACACAGAGTGTATCAAAAGTTAGTTGGACAGTATTGACATCGTCCCTCAAGTAAGCAGCATCGTTAGTTGCAACAGGCAGATGATGTGCTTTGTTGGTGCTGCACATTTTAGCGATTTTGATCGAGGTAAACTTACGCTGCAGTGTTGTTCTTCGGCACGCCAGTGTAGAAGAGTGCACAAACTCAGCTAACTGAAAAATCCGTGCAATACACACGTTTATTTATATATAAAGGGCTATATAGGAATTTTCCCTTGCACAACATAGTGTGTCGATTTGAAGTTCAAGGTTAGCGTAATTTACTGTTTGCGTCGCTTCTTCTGCCTAATCTTTCGTTGATTGTATCAATACCCGCTTGTATTGTAATATATCTGAAATTTCGAACATTCACGAGTGCGGCGATAAATTAATGCTGTTATTCTCAATTGAATGCTTAAACTATATTGTGCTCTTTTAAACTTTATGAGGGCAGTTTTAAATTATTGGGGTTTTGTAAATTTGTTTTGTGTTCAATGTCATTAATCGTCCAAAACATTTTTCTTGGCTAACACGTTGTGCGCTAAATCGCCCAGTCGCTTTCATTAGCTATTTGCAGCCCATAAGCTTACGCGCCTCACCAGGGCATATCTTGTTGGTTGTATTTTGGTTGGTTATATTTTCAAGCCAAGCTTGTGATTACATAGATGATGTTTATCAGCCAACGGTTCGCGTCTTCCTGCCACCTCTGTTTTCCGTCTCACGCGACGGTTAAGTATTTACCGTTTCCATTCATATTGTTCAAATGGCTCTAAGCACTATGGGACTTAACATCTGAGGTAATCAAGACTTAGAAACTACTTAAACCTAACTAACCTAAGGACATCACACACATCCATGCACGAGGCAGGATTCGAACCTGAGACCGTAGCAGGCGCGCGGTTCCCGACTGAAGCGCCTAGAACCGCACGGCCACAGAGGCCGGCACCGTTTCCATCTCGTGGAGTGATTTGGAGACGAATCTCGATTGGCCGCTGGACTTCTTCACTGTCAGGTGTAAGTGGGGGTGGTTGCCTTAATCTTTTAGTGAGTTTTCGCGACTGTTTTGCTTCCGCTGTCAGCGTGTAATCCGATGACAAGTTACAAGCCGTTGTACTTAAAAATTGCTTCTCTGTTCATCAGGCTATCATTGTACGTTTGTGCCTTGGGGTGTGTTGCTACGGGTCGATTAGAAAACCAGAAGCGTATCCGGCCTACCCTAAATAATTTCGGGTCACTTTCGTCCGGACCACATTGCCAAACTGGTGGTGGTTTCATACAAGCAACTTTAACTGATTTTTTTTGTTTCCTTTCAACGAACTCCTTTTTAAATAAACTTCAATTATTTGCTGTATTTTTGTGAAACACATTCTAAAAATGTCTGTGGACTAACGATTTGAAGACTGTTTTCTCAGAACCTTTGAAGAGATTTTTATGTAACTTCAGTTGGTAAAACATCGTTTTGCTTCTTCTATTGAAATTTGCTGTAAATGTTTCAATGATAGTGAGCAGTAGCACACAAGATTTGTATATTTTTGTAAAGATAACAACATTTGTTCTTAATTTAAACTATCATACTTCATGTTCCTATGAGTGACGTTTGGAGAGTTGACAGCCGGTATTTGGAGTAACACTATAACTTTTTGTTATTTGATCTCACTGAAATATTTTACAACATTGTTGATCATCTATCAGTCATTGTTTCTTATTTCATCGAACTGAACTGTTTTGGCTTAACGTGTCAAGGTCCTGTTGGCATAATTGATAAAATTATTGCCGGCCGCGGTGGTCTAGCGGTTCTAGGCGCGCAGTCCGGAACCGCGCGACTGCTACGGTCGCAGGTTCGAATCCTGCCTCGGGCATGGATGTGTGTGATGTCCTTAGGTTAGTTAGGTTTAAGTAGTTCTAAGTTCTAGGGGACTGATGACCTCAGATGTTAAGTCCCGTAGTGCTCAGAGCCATTTGAACCATATGATAAAATTATTTTCCTGAACTAATAAAAATCTTGATACGAATGATTTTCAACGCTTATTTGGCGGCCCCGTCCTTCCACTCCCATGGAACCTTACAGCAGTAGTCTGTGCCAAAAACGTTGCTAATTTTTGTTGCCTTCAGTTCTACCGTAGTTTGCTTAAACCTATTTGGCACTGTGACGAGGCTGCATGCAAGTACTTTCTGTACTAGTGGCTTGTTTTGCTGCCACGTTTATTTTTGACGCCATTGCTATTTGGTGAATACAAAGGGTTACACTGAGCATATCACTGTCATTAATTTGCGGGATAGAAACGCTGTAAGTGCTGAGTATACATTTACAGCTGTTACGGCATTTTATTACTAATTGACTGGTTAGAAATAAGGTGTACTGGAGACATCAGCATTCTTGTCCTACAGCAAATGTTTATAGTAGCCGTATTAATAACTTAGTTAACGGTGGGTGCAGAAGGAAACTGTGGTGTCATCGCCAGACACCACACTTGCTAGGTGGTAGCTTAAATCGCCGCGGTCCATTAGTACATGTCGGACCCGCGTGTCGCCACTGTCAGGATCGCAGACCGAGCGCCACCACAAGGCAGGTCTCGAGAGACGTACTAGCACTCGCCCCAGTTGTACGACGACGTTGCTAGCGACTACACTGACGAAGCCTTTCTCTCATTTGCCGAGAGACAGTTAGAATAGCCTTCAGCTAAGTTAATGGCTACGACCTAGCAAGGCGCCATTTGTACCATTGCATGTATCTCAAGATAGTCTCACTTGTATCATCAAGAATGCTGTATACCAAAGGACGATATAAAAGTTAAGTGTTCTAGTAGCTACGTTCTTTTCTTTATCACATTCATTACGAATCCTGTTCCAGACTTCGCGCCAGTCGGCGTGTGTGTACGTGTGCCCTTTCGGCTACCCGTCACTGTGGACTGGCTGCCTTAACAGTCCACTACAGAAACTACAGACCATGAAAAATGAAATGAAAATACACTCCTGGAAATTGAAATAAGAACACCGTGAATTCATTGTCCCAGGAAGGGGAAACTTTATTGACACATTCCTGGGGTCAGATACATCACATTATCACACTGACAGAACCACAGGCACATAGACACAGGCAACAGAGCATGCACAATGTCGGCACTAGTACAGTGTATATCCACCTTTCGCAGCAATGCAGGCTGCTATTCTCCCATGGAGACGATCGTAGAGATGCTGGATGTAGTCCTGTGGAACGGCTTGCCATGCCATTTCCACCTGGCGCCTCAGTTGGACCAGCGTTCGTGCTGGACGTGCAGACCGCGTGAGACGACGCTTCATCCAGTCCCAAACATGCTCAATGGGGGATAGATCCGGAGATCTTGCTGGCCAGCGTAGTTGACTTACACCTTCTAGAGCACGTTGGGTGGCACGGGATACATGCGGACGTGCATTGTCCTGTTGGAACAGCATGTTCCCTTGCCGGTCTAGGAATGGTAGAACGATGGGTTCGATGACGGTTTGGATGTACCGTGCACTATTCAGTGTCCCCTCGACGATCACCAGTGGTGTACGGCCAGTGTAGGAGATCGCTCCCCACACCATGATGCCGGGTGTTGGCCCTGTGTGCCTCGGTCGTATGCAGTCCTGATTGTGGCGCTCACCTGCACGGCGCCAAACACGCATACGACCATCATTGGCACCAAGGCAGAAGCGACTCTCATCGCTGAAGACGACACGTCTCCATTCGTCCCTCCATTCACGCCTGTCGCGACACCACTGGAGGCGGGCTGCACGATGTTGGGGCGTGAGCGGAAGACGGCCTAACGGTGTGCGGGACCGTAGCCCAGCTTCATGGAGACGGTTGCGAATGGTCCTCGCTGATACCCCAGGAGCAACAGTGTCCCTAATTTGCTGGGAAGTGGCGGTGCGGTCCCCTACGGCACTGCGTAGGATCCTACGGTCTTGGCGTGCATCCGTGCGTCGCTGCGGTCCGGTGCCAGGTCGACGGGCACGTGCACCTTCCGCCGACCACTGGCGACAACATCGATGTACTGTGGAGACCTCACGCCCCACGTGTTGAGCAATTCGGCGGTACGTCCACCCGGCCTCCCGCATGCCCACTATACGCCCTCGCTCAAAGTCCGTCAACTGCACATATGGTTCACGTCCACGCTGTCGCGGCATGCTACCAGTGTTAAAGACTGCGATGGAGCTCCGTATGCCACGGCAAACTGGCTGACACTGACGGCGGCGGTGCACAAATGCTGCGCAGCTAGCGCCATTCGACGGCCAACACCGCGGTTCCTGGTGTGTCCGCTGTGCCGTGCGTGTGATCATTGCTTGTACAGCCCTCTCGCAGTGTCCGGAGCAAGTATGGTGGGTCTGACACACCGGTGTCAATGTGTTCTTTTTTCCATTTCCAGGAGTGTAGATCATGTATATTAGCGATAAAAACACGAGGTAGTATTGTTACAAAGAATGAAACTTTGTCAAGCCACACATTTCGGATAAAATAAACATGGTAGAACATTAAGAATCAAATGAGAAACAATGATAACTCGTCCAGTTCCTACAGGGAGTGATAATCTGAAAAGGAGTCACGTATTGTGAAGACACAGACAAGGCTAGCACGTCAAAACTTACCACGTTAACATCGATGGAATTTTAATGCCGGCTGCTCGCAGTGGAAATAGCGCATTTGTATGACAACCGCCATGAGCATTCTCCCGCCAAACCTCTAAACCAAATCTGACGCAGTTGCTTCCTGCCGGCCGGGGTGGTCGATCGGTTCTAGGCGCTACAGTTTGGAACCGCACGACCGCTACAGTCGCAGGTTCGAATCCTGCCTCGGGCATGGGTGTGTCTGATGTCCTGAGGTTAGTTAGGTTTAAGTAGTTCTAAGTTCTAGGGGACTGATGACCTCAGAATTTAAGTCCCATAGTGCTCAGAGCCATTTGGAGTTGCTTCCAAAATTATAGAAACCAATATGTGTACAACAAAATGGCGGCAACTCCTGCACTCTCACCGATAATGAAGTGAATCCGACCAAGAACAGCAACGAAACGGGCATGCAGATGTTCTCTTCGTGCTTTTGTAAACTCGGACGCATCACAGCAGAGTGTGTCCTCCAATGTGTGTCCTCCAACAGGAAAAGGTCCCTGTAACCAGCTTAACTGGAGGGTGCCTCTTGCTGCTCTCCTCCACTGGAGCATTTAGGCCTACTGGCTCTCAGGTTGCGGAATCTGCACTGGCACCAATTCTCCGAACGTAGGGGAACTTGTGTCCTTACGTGTTAGCGTGGCTGCAGCTTGAATTTGAAATGACGGCTCCTAATTTTTACAGATTTTCACAAAGGTGTGAATTTTTGAATTAACTGGCTGGTGACCCCGAAAATTACTCGGTTGCCACCATTCGATGATCCTCTACGTAAGCGAGCCATTGGTCATTTCAGTTGGCCAGGAAAAACTGCTATTTATGCATAAATTAATTGATTAATTTCCACAACCTTTTTATTAACTGATTTATACTCCCATCCATACCATCGTTGAACTCGTGATTACTTAAATAGTCTGATTCGGTGATTGTGAAATTGATTTAAATTTCATTAAACTCTATTTCCTTGCAAGGGGGCTAACAGCTGCTGAGGCTTCTCACCGTGTTTCAAACGTGTCAGAAAAGTCTCCTGGTTATACAATGATTTATTTGCCACAGATCGTTGATGAAATCAGGAAACTCAATGGAAAACATCATATTTCTCTTCATTGTAAAAATTCAAGCTGTCTTATAGCACATGAATGAAATGGTTACTTTATAGATAAGAACATCGAATCGATGTCTCATTACCCTTATTCACATTATTTACCTTGCCCTTTTTGTTCCCTTACGTCAAACAGCAGAAGCGTGAAAGTGATTTTCGAAACCTCAAGAGGCAGCTGAAACCTTCAAAACCCGTTTATCTGAAGTACCAACATCAAAGTGGAAATGATGTTTCCCTAAATGCTTCGAACATAAGCGAATGTGTGCAAATTTTGAAGCGAATATTTTAAATAAAAAAACAGATGTGTGACAAAAAATAAGAAGTTTTTCTTTCACTTTTTCTATAAAAACTGAAAAGACTGGACTCGTATGCGTCAAAGTTGATGTAAAATAACATTCTTTTGGTGTCGGTAGGTTAATAGAAGCTTCCCACGTAGTCTTCACGACACAGTAGTTCCCATTCATGGTGTTTCGGCTGCATTACTCTCATCTGCCTGGCGTAACGTTAGCATTAGCAGCGAATGTGGTAACGCTGGATTTCCTAAGACGAAATTCCGGAATTATTTCATTCGTGCTGAAATGGCAGATTGTATCATCGATGAAAGAGGCTGTTTCTTACTTCCTTATCGGTCATTTACATTCACGCTGTTGGGGACGGCATGACAGCGGAAAAACTCCCGCTCTTAAGCCATTACAAAACAAAAGTTTACAGCTTAATATAAAAATGATTAGAAAGTTATTTGGTGGAGATGAGACTTCCTGGCAGATTAAAACTGTTTGCCGAACTGGGACTCGAACCCAGGATATTTTCCCATCGCAGGCAAGTGCTCTGCCGACAGAGCTTCAGAAGCAGATCTCACGACAAGTCCTCACAGCTTTAATTCCATCAGCCCCCATCTCCTATCTAACCAACTGCACAGAATTTCTACTATGTACGGTTGCAAGTTCGAATCCTGCCTCGGGCATGGATGTGTGTGATGTCCATAGGTTAGTTAGGTATCCGTAGTTAAGTCTAGGGGACTGGTGACCTCAGATGTTAAGTCCCATAGTGCTTACAGCCATTTGAACCATTTGAATCATCTCCTACGTAACTTGCAAAAGTAGCACTCCTCGAAGAAAGGGTACCGCGCAGATGTGGCATAATCACAGCCTGGGGGGTGTTTCCGGAATGAATTTTTCACTCTGCAGCGTAGTGTGAACTGGTACGAAACTTCCTGGCGGATTAAAGTGTGTGCCGGACCGGGATGAACCCGTAATCTTTGCCACTGTTTTAATCTGTCAGGGAGTTTCATACTAGTTCACACTCCACTGCAGAGCGAAAATACATTCCGGTAACATCCCCCAGGCCGTGAGTAAGCCACGTCTGCACAGTACCTATTTTCCCAGGAGTGCTAGTTTTGCAAGTTACGAAGGAGAAATTCTGTACGTTTTGAAATAGTAGATGGGTGACTGATGCAAGTAAATCTGTGACGACGTGTCGTGCCTATTCTCTTTGCAAGGGACTACGACACACGAAAAACCATCTGTCCAGTACGTAACCGAGGTTACCAAAAAATATAGTACGAGAAGCAATGAAAGTGGGCTTAGACAGCCTCTTTCCGATCGTACAGACTTACTATGTGCACTTACTATGTACCTACCGGTTTAGTTCGACGTTGATGCTATATAATATTACTTAATGATCTGAAGATGGGAGTACCCGAAACCGGAAATGGTGCAGTGTAAACATTCGTGTGATCAAGACGGACCTGTAAAATAAAGTGACAGTCCACAATATTTTTGTTTCATTTATTTATCTTGCATTCTTTGCTTTTAGTTTTCAGGCTGGTGATCCCTTCTCAGGCAATCGTTGCTGCCAGCAGACTCCCGATCACGATGTCTAGAAACTGCTGCGGCTAGTTTTTAGGTAATTAGATATATTGATTTTTAATCTGTTCTGTTCACTATTTGGCTGGCTGACACATATATTGTATGTAACATATGCCTAATTTTAATTTTTTAACGTTCTTTCGTAGATCTGAAGATGACCAGAAACCGGCTACCGAAAATTTAATAAAAACTGTGGTTAGACAACGTTATTAACAAACTGTCCAAACGAGGATAATGGAATGTAGTCGAATTAAATCGGGTGATGCTTCGAGAATTAGATTAGGAAATGAGACACTTAAAGTAGTAAAGGATTTTTGCTATTTGGGGAGCAAAATAACTGATGATGGTCGAAGTAGAGCGGATATAAAATGTAGACTGACAATGGCAAGGAAAGCGTTTCTGAAGAAGAGAAATTTGTTAACATCGTGTATAGATTTAAGTGTCAGGAAGTCGTTTCTGAGAGTATTTATACGGAGTGTAGCCATGTATGGAAGTGAAACATGGACAATAAATAGTTTGGACAAGAAGAGATGTGGTGCTACAGAAGAGAGAATGTGGTGTTACAGAAGAATGCCGAAGATTAGATGGGTAGATCACATAACTAATGAGGAGGTATTGAATAGAATTGGGGAGAAGAGGAGCTTGTGGCACAACTTGACTAGAAGAAGGGATCGGTTGGTAGGACATATTCTGAGGCATCAAGGGATCACCAATTTAGTTGGGTTGGGTTGTTTGGGGGAAGAGACCAAATAGCGAGGTCATCGGTCTCATCGGATTAGGGAAGGAAGTCGGCCGTGCCCTTTCAAAGGAACCGTCCCGGCATTTGCCTGGAGCGATTTAGGGAAATCACGGAAAACCTAAATCAGGATGACCGGACGCGGGATCACCAATGTAATATTGGAGGGCAGCGTGGAGGGTAAAAATCGTAGAGGGAGACCAAGAGATGAATACACTAAAGAGATTCGGAAGGATGTAGGTTGCAGTAGATACTGGGAGATGCAGAAGCTTGCACAGGATAGAGTGGCATGGAGAGCTGCATCAAACAAGTCTCTGGACTGAAGACTACAACAACAACAACAACAACAACAACATTGTCACGTAAAGCTTTGTAGGACGGACAGCTCGGATGTATAATCGTTGCCAGGTTTTCTGTAAGACTGATGGAAAGCCAACACTAGTTACACCAGGAGATGAAGTTGTCGAGATGAAAGCGGCAGCAACCCGTATTCTGAAAGTGGTTCGTAACACACGACACACGGAGAGGGGAAAGCGGCTGTGCTGCTGGGATGGGCGGCGCCCCCAAACCCGGAAACGTCAGCGTGGGCGTGGGCGTGGGTGGGCCATCAGAGTGACGGCGTGGTGCGCTGCGGTGCGGAGCCCGCTGGAGTGAGGAACGGCCGGCGCGCGTGGGAAAGCCGCGCCCACCGCGGCCGGCCGCGGGCGACGGCAGCGCCGCGCCGCGCCGCTTGGCGCAACTACTGCGGCCAGCCGTAAGTGGCGCCCGGCGAAAATACGAATAACGCCGGGCGCTCTTCCGTGTCCGGGACACTCACCTCCACCTCCCCGCCCCTGCCAGACTCATTTCGGCTTCCGCTGATGGCCGTTCGGCACGCCACGCTAATGTTGAACCTCATTCCGCGTGGCACACTTACTAAAATGCGGTGCCAGTCACTTCCGTCCGACAACAGGTGCCTCATACGATCAAGAGAGAGAGAGGGAAAGAAGGTTCCTATTTCGTGTTGTATTCTTTCTCTTAACTTTCTATTCTGTGGCGGAGAGGCAACTTTTTTTGTTAGTTATTTCAGTTTATGCGGTCAATGAATTTGTTCAGTGTCTGGTTCCAGTCATAGTCGAATACAGGAATTTGTCGGGTGGGGAGGGGGGGGGGGGGGGGGAGAGCATCGGTACTCATAGAAATTTTCTATCACCATGCCACATCTCCATATTCTCTAGAGCAGTGGTTCCCAACAGGTGGTCCGCGGCCCCCCCAGGGGTCCGCGAACTATGCCAGAGGGGTCCGCAAGATGCTATCAGAATAAAAAATATATTAAATATATTTCGTATTATAACAGATTTTTAGTTTTGGCCGCTTCCTGCATGAGCAGAGCTTTAGCGAACCCTGACTTCTGCGGTTAGCGTCTTCCTAGAGCCACTTGACACTAGCACACTCTAGCGCAAAACTAGAGTTAGATAGAGGCAAATAGCTCTGCTGTACGCCGTTAGACTACGCGCGCTGCCTCTTCGCAGCTGACAACTAACAGTCACTTTACACAGAAACTCGCATTTCAGACGACAATCGGCCATTGTTAAATTATTTCCAGCGCTTTCACAGACTGTATTGTTTACATTTTCAATATTCTGTATTAAAACAGTAGTGTGTGTAAAACGTTGTTTTTTGGGGAAGCTACAGTTAGCGTAGTTAAAAATGGACCGTTCGTTAAAAAGTGGTTCTTTAAAACGAGAAAGGCCTGCAGATGAAGAGGAAGATAATGCATTTGTTATACTAAACACCCAGATTAGAAGACAACGATTTTGAGCAATAATCAAAAATTTAACAATAACAATGGTGGCTAAATTGAAAAAGTTTTAAGCTCAATGTTTTTTCAATAATGAATATTCATTGTTTTTTCTAAGTACCAAAAATAGAAAACGTATCAAAAGACTCTTAATTTGGCTTTTTTAGGTGCTTGATACTGTGATATGACAAGGTACCAATCATGCTCGGTGAAGGGATCCTCGGGAACATTTTGTTGGGAACCCCTGCACTAGAGCAAATGAAAGTGTCTTTTTAAACTATTATAATGCTAATTACAATAGCCAGAAAATTTTCGAGACTGTTAAGTTTGAAAGGTAAATTGCAAGAAATCTCTCTTCTTTTTTCTGGATATCAAGAAAAAACAGCTGTAGTTCTGGGGGAGGCTGCAGCCCCATAGCACATATTTACTGTGTATGAGTGCTCTACATATGCTGTCGTTTTCTCGATAAGTAAATTTTTTGTCGAATGATGTTACCGTATAATAATGATAATATTCTTCATTATTATAATTGAAATTTTTGTTTAAGGTAATCTCTCTCTCTTTCTCTCTCTCTCTCTCTCTCCCTCTCCCTTCCTGTACCACAAATGGCTCTGAGCACTGAGGTTAGTTAGGTTTAAGTAGTTCTAAGTTCTAGGGGACTGATGACCTCAGAAGTTAAGTCCCATAGTGCTCAGAGCCGTTTGAACCATTTTTGTGTCACCGTTTTCATTATTTAACGACCACGTATTCCACTTCTGAGGTCATCAGTCGCCTAGAACTTAGAACTAATTAAACCTAACTAACCTAAGGACATCACACACATCCATGCCCGAGGCAGGATTCGAAAATGCGACCGTAGCGGTCGCTCGGCTCCAGACTGTAGCGCCTAGAACCGCTCGGTCACACCGCCCGGCTCCTGTACCACATACACACACTGTATTCAGGGTGTCTGACCTCTTATATCTCTGAAATAAAAAACAAATAAAATTGAAAAATGCAATTGTTCAGGGAGGCTGGCCTATGTCAGGGGCTTACACATTGGGCAGCGATGTACAATCCATACAGAAATGAAAACTGGTGGTACAATGAGTGATGGAAGACTTATTTTCACTTCTAAACCTCATACCATCTGGAATACGTAGACTTTAAAGGATGGCAACGGCGCCGCAGTTTCTGCCGTAATGCTCAGAGCAAGGGTTGCCTACAGTAGGCTCCAGGACAGCGCAGGCTACCTGCAAAACGGCGTTATACAATAGCTGCAGAAACTGTGTCACCGTTTCCGCGAGACCGCTACGCTCGCAGGTTCGAATCCTGCCTTGGGCGTGGATGTGTGTGATGTCCTTAGGTTAGTTAGGTTTAAGTAGTTCTAAGTTCTAGGGGACTGATGACCTCAGAAGTTAAGTCCCATAGTGCTCAGAGCCGTTTGAACCATTTTTGTGTCACCGTTTTCATTATTTAACGACCACGTATTCCAGAAAGTATGAGGTTTAGAGCAGTGAAACCAAGTCTGCCATCACTAATTGCACCTCTAGTTTTCATTCTGGTAGAAAAAAAACAATTAAAAAAAAGTAGCTTTGTGCTGAAAGTGATATGTGTTTACTTGTAAGGATTGTGCATTAATGCCCATTGTGTGAGCTCCTGACATAGGTGCATCCCTGGCCAGTTGCATTTTTCACTTTTTGTCTCACTTCGAGAATTGTGAAGTGGCAAAATGAGGCGGGACATCTTGTATATTACTTGATAAAAGAATTGAAGTAGGAAAAAGTAAAGGACGAAGCAAAATGAAACTTCATGGATTGAGTGGATATCTTATGTGATTTCAGTGAGTCAAATTTGCAAACCGGGTCAAATTGACAAATAACTTGGCAGTATGTCTAATTGTAAAATGTAAACTTTCACAATTATTAAATATCCCGAGCTATTATGCTGTGTTCGAAGGGATTTCACTTTAAAACCCGACGTTTCGTCCGCACCTGCGGAAGGCATTTCCTAGGGGTATCGTAGTTTTGTTGAATGTTTGATTCACACCCCGGCAAAATTCCACTTCCACGAGCTCCCGTGCAATGGCGTGACGTCACATGTTTTGCACACACGAGTCCAATTGGCCGTTGTCGACTGCCGTCGTCCGCTGTTACTATCAATCCATGGTGGGAGACTGCTACAGATCTTCTTTAGCACCGGAATCCAAATCTCATTCAATATCACGCCCTCCTCCTTTCTTTTGAAGTTCCTGGGGTGTCTCACAGTCTCTATCGCCTCTCTGCATAGCCTTTCGTGGCATCCACTTGTGGCTGGGCTGCCAGTCCTTAAGTCCTCTCAAAATGAATGTCTTCGTCTCCTGGCTGTAAAACATGTTCCGCAACAGCTGACCTGTCAGTCTCCCATCTTCTGCAATTGGCCTTGTGCTCTTCGAGTCGTTTTTCGACAGTTCTTTTTGCAGTATCAACATATATCGCCCCACAACTACACGGAATCCTATAAATTCCAACTTTTTCCATCGGTTATCGAAAACCTTAGGTGATCTTGTATCTTCCGTGTGGGTGTGTAAATTACCCCGTTGTTCCGCTTTTTTTTTATTTTATTTATTTATTTATTGTTCCGTGGGACCACATTTAGGAGAAGTCTCCACGGTCATGGAACGAGTCAATACATGAAATTATAACACGATTGTAGAAACAGATAAAATGAAATATAAGAAACATATTCAGGCGACAAGTCGTTAGTTTAAATAAAGAAAATCAAGAATGAACACTGGAATTTGCTTAATTTTTTAGCTCTTCCAGGAGCTCCTCGACAGAATAGAAGGAGTGAGCCATGAGGAAACTCTTCAGTTTAGACTTAAAAGTGTTTGGGCTACTGCTAAGATTTTTGAGTTCTTGTGGTAGCTTATTGAAAATGGATGCAGCAGAATACTGCACTCCTTTCTGCACAAGAGTCAAGGAAGTGCATTCCACATGCAGATTTGATTTCTGCCTAGTATCAACTGAGTGAAAGCTGCTAACTCTTGGGAATAAGCTAATATTGCTAACAACAAACGACATTAAAGAAAATACATACTGTGAGGGCAATGTCAAAATTCCCAGACTATTGAATAGGGGTCGACAAGAGGTTTTCGAACTTACACCATACATAGCTCGAACAGCCCGTTTTTGAGCCAAAAATACCCTTTTTGAATCAGAAGAATTACCCCAAAAAATAATACCATATGACATAAGCGTATGAAAATATGCGAAGTATACTACTTTTCGTGTTGAAATGTCACTTATTTCAGATACTGTTCTAATGGTAAATAAAGCGGCATTTAGTTTCTGAACAAAATCCTGAACATGGGCTTTCCACAACAGCTTACTATCTATCCGTACGCCTAGGAACTTGAACTGTTCCGTCTCGCTTATAACATGCCCATTCTGTCTGATTAAAATGTCAGTTCTTGTTGAATTGTGAGTTAGAAACTGTAAAAACTGAGTCTTACTGTGATTTAGCATCAAATTATTTTCCACAAGCCACGAACTTATATCATGAACTACATTATTTGATAATGTTTCAATATTACACACAAGATCCTTCACTACCAAGGTGGTGTCATCAGCAAACAGAAATATTTTTGAATCACCTGTAATACTAGAAGGCATATCATTTATATAAACAAGAAACAGCAGTGGCCCCAGCACCGACCCCTGGGGAACGCCCCATTTAACAGTGCCCAATTGGGACTGAACATCATTACCACTCTCAATATTGCGGAGGATTACCTTCTGCTTTCTGTTCTTAAAGTAGGAGGCGAACCAATTGTAAGCTACTCCCCTTACTCCATAATGTTCCAACTTCTGCAGTAATATTTTGTGGTCAACACAGTCAAAAGCCTTCGTTAAATCAAAGAAAACACCTAACGTTCGCAACCTTTTATTTAATCCGTCCAAAACCTCACAGAGAAAAGAGACTATAGCATTTTCAGTTGTTAAGCCATTTCTAAAACCAAACTGTACATTTGACAGCAAATTATGTGAATTTAAATGCTGCAGTAACCTTGTATATACAACCCTCTCGATAACTTTAGCAAACACCGATGGCATAGAAATAGGTCTATAATTGTCAACGTTATCCCTGTCTCCCTTTTTATAAAGTGGCTTCACTACCGAGTACTTTAATCGGTCAGGAAACCGACCACTCCTAAAGGAAAAGTTACAGATATGGCTAAGTACTGAGCTAACATACGTGGAACAATACTTCAGTATTCTGCTAGATACCCCGTCATATCCATGAGAGTTCTTGGTCTTTAGTGATTTAATTATTAACTCAATCTCCCTCTTGTCAGTATCATGGAGGAGCATTTCAGGTAACAGTCTCGGAACACTTTTTTCTAAGAGCGCTATATGATTCCCTGTTGGGACTAGGTTTCTATTTTAAAAGTGAGATCCCTTCGACCACGGCATAATAGCCCGGAATATTTTATTAATTGTGAAAATTCCGGCTGTGAAAGTTTTCTAAACATTCTGCGTGGTGTCTGTTTGTTCTATATCGTGTCTCCCTACCACTTTCGCGCAACGACGCTCTGAGCGTGTTTTTTAGGGAATTGACTGGTTTGAACCTGGGACCTGTTGCTGGTAAGGAGACGCCAGACCACACATAACATGTAGAATTCAGAAGAGTTCAGTGAGACTAGCAATGATATAACTAAATACTTAATGACTTCAGCGTCAGCTCCACTGCACTCCCTGTAAAAGAATCTTAATACTAACTAAATTTAGTGGAAGGGGTTCAAGGCTTTCCTATTTTTAGTTAGCTGGTAAAATAACGTCGAAAAAGCAGTTACGTTTACCATTGGAAATTTTATTCTACTCACAAAACATCGTTTATAAATTGCACTATTGATAAAAGGAAACGTTTTAATACAGGATGGTAAAAACCAACTGCGTTCAACAAAAATGTGGACGAATATTCCCTGAATGGTTTTCCAAGTTCTACAAGGGATCGAAGGATGACCTATACCATATCACATCTATAATCTAGGTTTAAATTAAGTTTCACAAAGGAGAAAACTATCAAAATGGTCTACAGTGACCCTCAGTCATCGTTAATTACTTATCTAACTTGTCGTAAATTACAGTGGCTGATGTGGCTTCTCAATAACTATATAACAGAAAAATCATCGCGTTTCAGATTTTTACTTCAAGTGGCAAATGTGAACACCATGAGCTTTAACTGACGATCGACACTAGTATTACGCAAAAAGGGGGTGTAGCAGATGAGACTTCTGCAGTTCTGATTGGAGCTTTATGCGCTGTTATGCGGCATCGCGTGCGTTCATTACCTTGTCGGTCTTCGTCAGGGGGCGGCGGGCAGCACTGCTCCGCACACCTCGCCGTCTCGGAAGCAACTTTTTCCTAACTTCTCCATACTACAATTTACCGAAGTTGGTTTAAAAAAAACTATCTGGCTGTGTTTTCATCTGACCAATCAGGGTCTCAATGTTAACCTTAAGCTCCGCCTACAAAAATTCTGTCTATCCAATGAGAAACGTTATACTTTTCGTGGTGGGGCAATGTTTTTAAAGTTTGCAACATAACAGAGACGCGAAAAAGTCTCACGCTAAAACTTGCAGCTGGTGTGGTCCTTTAGTGTTATCGTAACATCTATACTGTTCTTTTGGAGGGCTCTATCTTTTAACATGGGCTGGGGGGTGGTCCTAACGTAACAGAGACGCGAAAAAGTCTCACGCTAAAACTTGCAGCTGGTGTGGTCCTAGCGGTTAGCTGGCGACGTGTGTGTCCGTCCGTCCCTTATCGTAGGGCCTTCCAGCTTAACACGGCTCTGCTCTCGGCTTCTCTTCTCGTTTCTCCCCTCGGAACTGCGTCTGTCTCACGGTGGGAAGGTATGACATGCATTTAGGCATTCTTGGGTTAGTCTGTGGTATTACATTTGCTCACTCGTTACTCGTATTACTTTGGTTAATTTAATGTCACGATTTATTCGGAGCTATGTGACATACTACTGGATTTGCTTATCATGTCAGGGTTTTCATGGAAGGTGTTGGATTTGCCTGACACCTTACAGTTTACATTTTACAATTAGACGCCCCTATTGGGAGGAGATCTCAAGAAATGTGTGACGCATGCAAAGTCTCCAGAAGAAGAGAGTGCAGCATTTGTGTTACCTCACATTTCTGTCTCGCTGCAGAGCGGTCAGTGTTATTCCGAAGTTTTTGAGGATTAAGCGACTATGCACCTCGCCCAAGGCGCAGCCGATTTTCAAACGGATGGAAAAGGCTTTACTATGACAGTGGATTCAACAGAGCCGCCGGGACCTGGCAGGCACAGACTGTAAGTTAATGTCTCTCCATATTACTGTTGTTGTTGTTGTTGTGGTCTTCAGTCCTGAGACTGGTTTGATGCAGCTCTCCATGCTACTCTATCCTGTGCAAGCTTCTTCATCTCCCAGTACCTACTGCAACCTACATCCTTCTGAATCTGCTTAGTGTATTGATCTCTTGGTCTCCCTCTACGATTTTTACCCTCCACGCTGCCCTCCAATGCTAAATTTGTGATCCCTTGATGCCTCAAAACATGTCATACCAACCGATCCCTTCTTCTAGTCAAGTTACGTGATCTACCCACCTTATCTTCAGCATTCTTCTGTAGCACCACATTTCGAAAGCTTCTATTCTCTTATTGTCCAAACTGGTTATCGTCCATGTTTCACTTCCATACATGGCTACACTTCAAACAAATACTTTCAGAAACGACTTCCTGACACTTAAATCTATACTCGATGTTAACAAATTTCTCTTCTTCAGAAACGATTTCCTTGCCATTGCCAGTCTACATTTTATATCCTCTCTACTTCGACCATCATCAGTTATTTTACTCCCTAAATAGCAAAACTCCTTTACTACTTTAAGTGTCTCATTTCCTAATCTAATCCCCTCAGCATCACCCGATTTAATTCGACTACATTCCATTATCCTCGTTTTGCTTTTGTTGATGTTCATCTTATATCCTCCTTTCAAGACACTGTCCATTCCGTTCAACTGCTCTTCCAAGTCCTTTGCTGTCTCTGACAGAATTACAATGTCATCGGCGAACCTCAAAGTTTTTACTTCTTCTCCACGAATTTTAATACCTACTCCGAATTTTTCTTTTGTTTCCTTTACTGCTTGCTCAATATACAGATTGAATAACATCGGGGAGAGGCTACAACCCTGTCTCACTCCTTTCCCAACCACTGCTTCCCTTTCATGCCCCTCGACTCTTATAACTGCCATCTGGTTTCTGTACAAATTGTAAATAGCCTTTCGCTCCCTGTATTTTACCCCTGCCACCTTCAGAATTTGAAAAAGAGTATTCCAGTTAACGTTGTCAAAAGCTTTATCTAAGTCTACAAATGCTAGAAACGTAGGTTTGCCTTTTCTTAATCTTTCTTCTACGATAAGTCGTAAGGTTAGTATTGCCTCACGTGTTCCAACATTTCTACGGAATCCAAACTGATCTTCCCCGAGGTCCGCTTCTACCAGTTTTTCCATTCGTCTGTACAGAATTCGCGTTAGCATTTTGCAGCTGTGACTTATTAAACTGATAGTTCGGTAATTTTCACATCTGTCAACAACTGCTTTCTTTGGTATTGATATTACTATCTGCAATAAATTGTGTAGTGGTGACCGGGATAGAATTGAGTCTGTTGTACAATAGTATTAGGAGGCGTATGTTGACAACGTTAGACAGACTGAAAAAGAAATTTGATAACTTGCAATCCAATAAGAGGGTCCACCATTAGGCGCTTCCCAGATCAATTTATCCGAACGTTCGTTATCCGACGACGAGAGATCTTTGCTTCCCAAGGATGGAAATTTTGCGATTAGCTTTCGAGTTGTGCTCACGGAAGATGCTTCAAATGGCTCTGAGCACTATGGGACTTAACTTCTGAGGTCATCAGTCCCCTAGAACTTGGAACTACTTAAACCTAACTAACCTAAGGACATCACACACATCCATGCCCGAGGCAGGATGCGAACCTGCGACCGTAGCGGTCGCGCGTTTCCAGACTGAAGCGCCTAGAACCGCTCGGCCACTCCGGCCGGCGTCACGGAAGAAGTAATAACCAGTGTAGAAGCAGCGTTCTTAGTGTGGACAAGGTTACGGTTGAAGAAATCCGTGTAGGAGCTGTAAGAGTATTGATTCGCACAAAGCCTCCAAACAGTTATTTAACCGTGGGTGAGAGGAATGCCTTAAAACGGCTGAAAGAGGTCGACTGTGTTATCATTCTTCCCGCTAACAAGGGAAATGCAACGGTTTTTTGGAATGTGACCGCCTAATATGGTAAGGTTAACGACTGATTAGCTCCGGAACTAAGTAAAGACCCCACTAACAAAGTTCTTACAAGGGAACCTCCCCATCGCACCCCTCTCAGATTTAGTTATAAGTTGGCACAGTGGATAGGCCTTGAAAAACTGAACACAGATCAATAGAGAAAACAGGAAGAAGTTGTGTGGAACTATGAAAAAATTAGCAAAATATACAAACTGAGTAGTCCATGTGCAAGATATGCAACATCAAGGCTAATGGGCTCAGGAGCGCCGTGGTCCTGTGGTTAGCGTGAGCAGCTGCGCAACGAGAGGTCCATGCTTCAAATCTTACCTCGAGTGAAAAATTTACGTTCTTTATTTTCGCAAAGTTATGATCTGTCCGTTCATTCATTGACGTCTCTGTTCACTGTAATAAGTTTAGTGTCTGTGTTTTGCGACCGCACCGCAAAACCGTGCGATTAGTAGACGAAAGGACGTGCCTCTCCAATGAGAACCGAAAACATTTGATCGCAGGGTCATAGGTCAACAGATTCGTCCACAGGAAAACACTCTGATATATTCTATACGACACTGGTGACAGCATGTGCGTCACATGACAGGAATGTGTTGTCGACCCACCTAACTTGTATTCTTGGCGAATGGGTAAAACGATTCTTCTACCTTGCCCGATTTAGGTTTTCTTGTGGATGTGATAATCACTCCCAAAAAAGTGATGAAAACATAAGAGTTTGTCACATAAACTGAAAATAAAAAATTAAAATTTTCACTCGAGGGAAGACGTGAACCAAAGGCCTATCTCGTTCCGCAGCTGCTCACGCTAACCACAGGACCACGGCGCTCCTGAGCCCATTAGCCTTGATGTTGCATATCTTCCACATGGACTACTCAGTTTGTATATTTTGCTTATTTTTTCATAGTTCCACACAACTTCTTCCTGTTTTCTCTATTGATCTGTGTTCAGTTTTTCAAGGCCTATCCACTGTGCCAACTTGTAACTAAATCCGAAGGGGTGCGATGGGGAGGTTGCCTTGTTAGAACTGTTACGCTGTTGATAAAGAAGTCCTCTATCGAACAGAGCGTTCAGAAAAGTCTGTTCAATTCAGTTGCGCTAGCACCAAGGCTTTATTGATTGTCGAAGGTGCACAAACAACATGTTCCTCTAAGGGCTGTAGTGAGTGCTATTGGTTTGCCCACCTATTCGATTGACAAGTTCATGACAACATTATTACGACCATATGTGGGCCGACCGGATTCGTCTGTCAACAATTCGGCACATTTTATCAGTAAACTAAACGGTATCACAGAACTATAAAACATCTCAAGAACGGTTATTCGTTCGCTGCGGTGGAAAGAGCGTTAAGACCACCGCTTAGAAATCATAGTGATGTTCATAGTGAAAACGGAAGTTTTCCTGCCATTCATTAAGGACGTGACTCACCACATTGTAAAAATCCTGAAAAAGCGGGACATCGCGATAATTTACACACCCACATGGAAGATACAAGATCACCTAAAATCGGAGAACGATGCTCGACAACCGCTGGAAAAACCTGGAATTTACAGCATTCCGTGTAGTTGTGGGGCTATGTACGTGGATACTACAAAAAGAACTGTCAAAAGCGACTCGAAGAGCATAAAGATGGGAGCAGAAGATGGGAGACTGACAGATAAGCTTTTGCGGAACATGCTTAACAGCCAGGAGGCCACCACATTCATTTTGATAGGATTCAGATACTGGCAGCCACAAACGGATACCACGAAAGGCTATACAGAGATGCGATAGAGATTGTGAAACACCCCAAGAATTTCAATAGGAAGGAGGAGGGCGTGATTCCGGTGCTAAAGAAGATGTGTACCTGTCTTCCACCATGGGATGTCAGTAACAGCGGACGACGGCAGTCGACAATGGCCAATCGCGTTCTCGTATGCAAAACATGTGACGTCACGCCACTGCACGGGAGTTCGCGGAAGCGGAGTTTTGCCAGGGTGTGAATCATTCAACAAAGCTACTATCCCTCTTGAAAATGTCCTGCGCAAATGGGGACGAAAGGTCAGGTTTTATAGTGAAATCCTTTCGACCATGGCATAACAGCCCGGAATATTTTATTAATTCGCAGTATGTGGGCACTCATAAGTATGATGACACCCTCTCTAGGTCGATTACATGGACTGATTCGGTTGGTTGGTTTGGGGGAGGGGACCTAACAGAATTCGGTTGGGAACTGTCACATAAAATCGTCGGATTATCTCTTGAGGGAAGTTAGCTGAAAATTGTTGAGAATTAACGTCCGAGTTGATCCCACACATTTTCTATCGTGGACAAATTTGGGGATCGTGCTATACTTTTCTTCTTCCTCTGCTGTCATAGAGGTCTTCTGCTTTAAACCAGCTTCATTGTGTTCTTAAACAAAATGATATGTGAAAAATACTGGTTCGGCTGCTGACCATTAACTAAAATCAACAATAATGAAGGCCCCAACATAAAGCCCTGAAGTACTCCATAAGTGACTTTCCTCTACTTTGAAAATTATCTTTATTTTAACCTGTTTCTAACTTGCTTTGCCTGCCAGAGAGATCGAATCAACTGTAGGCAACTCCGCGGATACCGTCTTTGTATAACTTTTTGAGCAACAGATCTAGATGGAGAATGTCGTGGGTGGGTCAGTTTGACGTACAACTGCCCTTTAGTGATTCAGGATGACAGATAAAGCACTTCCATCACATAAACGTGCCGCCTAATCAAGAGAAGTGTTCGTCCTTCAGGTGTGTTCAAACGTGCACAGCGACACATCATTCCAGGCGGTACTTTCCCGTGCCTGGAGCGTTCGATGATTGTGTGTCTGTGCCCAAGATATTTGTATCAAGAGAGATGGTGCAATGATTAAGGCACTAGACTTTCATTCGAGAGGAATGTGGTTTAAATTCTAGCACGACCATCCAGGGTCTGGTTTACGATGTGTTCCCGAATTCGTCTTGAACAGAACGCGGTAGGTTTTCTCCCGAACCTTCCCCAATCAGAACTTGTGCACCATCTCGAAAGACCACGTCGTCGGCGAAGCATTTGACTAATATCTTTCTTCCTTCAAAGGAAGCTATATGGTTTCATAGACCTTTTCGAGTCTCAAACGTTTGCGGTGTATACTTGTATATGCAGACAGACACAACAAATGAAAATTCGAGCTCAGACCTCCTTCTCGCTAGACACACCCGTACACCACTACGTCATCCTAGCGCAGTGGCTTTGCACAACTGCATGGACTACCCTAGCACGCCTCCCTCCTCAGTCCAAACTCCCATTCACCTCTCATCCCACTTGGTATTCACCCCTAAACTCGAGCAGCACAGCAGAGGCTCTGTAGCTGTATTGGAGGTGGTCGGTTCGAATGCTGGTGACCAATGAAACCTTTACGAGCGCTACTAGGTCAGCATGGGAAGCTGAGGTGATGGCGTAAAGTTTTTGATCACCACCAGTCTCTGCGCCGCTGACCGAGGTACTTTTTCCAGCAATGCTTCCTTTTTCATAAGCTTACTAACAAAATTATAAAATGTTCTAAAATTTCGCACAAAAATTGCAGTAAGGTAGTTTTTGTCGTGACTTTGGCAGCTCTGCCAGGGGCTTAGGATCTGATGGCGTGCACATCAGTAACCATCTTTTCCCAGCCAGGCGAAATTAAACATTCAACACTTCCGCGGTCTTGGTGCACAGAGAACATTCACTTCATATTCTCAGTTATTGTATTTCTCTCGAGGACGACAAGGGAGCGAGCGGTCTGCGGCCCGCCTGTGATGACGACTTCCTGCTAGTAGCGGGATTTCCATGACACCTACCTGCCTGATACTGAAGGTCAGTCAAAGTGCTGTTGCAGGGTTTCGTAACCGTTGCGCAGCGTTTGTGGTAAAAGGGACGTAAATGATCTTCGCTGAGTTCATGCTCTAAGGTACACACATCAAAAAAAGTTTTCCATCGCCTCGGTTCCGAGAGTTGCGGAACACATACAGCAAACTGGAATAGAGATCAACATAAACATCATTTCCGCCATTTTTATTGCTCAGGAAAACCACACATTGCATGTTGTACCACCATACAGCGAGATCTTCAGAGTTGGTGGTCCAGATTCCTGCACACAACGGTACCTCTAATACCCAGTAGCAGGTCCTCTTGCATTGATGCATGCCAGTATTCGTCGTTGCATACTATCCACAAGGTCATCAAATCACTGTTGGTCCATACTGTCCCACTCCTCAACGGCGAGTCGGCGTAGATTCCTCAGAGTGGTTGCTTGGTCACGTCGTCCATAAACAGTCCTCTTCAATCTATCCCAGGCATGTTAGATACGGTTCATGTCTGGAGAATATGCTGGCCACTCTAGTCGAGTGATGTCGTTATCCTGAAGGAAGTCATTCACAATAAGTGCACGATAGGGGTGCGAATTGTCGTCCATGAAGACGAATGCCTCGCCAGTACGCTGCCGATATAGTGGCACTATCGGTCGAAGGAAGGCAGTCACGTATAGTACAGCTGTTAGGGCGCCTTCCATGACCACCAGCGGCGTACGTCGGCCCCACATGATGCCACCTCAAAACAGCAGGGAACCTCCACCTTGCTGCACTCGCTGGACAAGGTGTCTAAGAGGTTCAGCCTGACAGGCTTGCCTCCAAACACGTCTCCGACGATTGTCTAGTTGAAGGTGTATACGACACTCATCGGTGAAGAGAATGTGATGCCAATCCTGAGCGGTCCATTCGGCATGTTGTTGGGCCCATCTGTACCGCGCTGCACGGTGTCGTGGTTGCAAAGATGGACCACGCCGCCGACTAAAGTGGCCGAGCGGTTCTCGGCGCTTCAGTCCGGAACCGCGCTGCTGCTACGGTCGCAGGTTCGAATCCTGCCTCGGGCATGGATGTGTGTTATGTCCTTAGGTTAGTTAGGTTTAAGTAGTTCTAAGTTCTAGAGGACTGATGACCTCAGATGGTAAGTCCCATAGTGCTCAGAGCCATTTGAACCATCTTTTGGAGCACGCCATGGACGTCGGGAATGAAGTTGCGCATCATGCAGCCTATTGCGCACGGTTTGAGTCGTAGCACGACGTCCTGTGGCTGCAAGAAATGCATTATTCAGCATGGTGGCGTTACCCTCAGGGTTCCTCCGAGGCGTAATCCGTAAGTAGCGGTTATCCACTGCACCAGTAGGCCTTGGGTGGCCTGAGCGAGGCATTTCATCAACAGTTCCTGTCTTTCTGTGTCTCCTCCATGTCCGAACAACTTCGCTTTGGTTCGCTCCGAGGCACTTGAACACTTCCGTTGTTGAGAGCCCTTCCTGGCACAAAGTAACAGTGCGGACACGATCGAACCGCGGTGTTGACAGTCAAGGAATGGTTGAACTACAGGCAACACGAGCCGTGTACCTCCTTCCTGGTGGAGTGACGAACTTGTCGGGCCACCTCCGTCCAATAGGCGCTGCTCATGCATGGTTGTTTACATCATTGGGCAGGTTTAGTCACATCTCTGAACAGTGAAGGGAACTGTGGCTCTGATACAATATCCACAGTCAACGTCTATTTTCAGGAAATCTGGGAACCAGGATGACGCAAAAAAAATTTTTTATGTGTGTATTACTTCGATACAATTTTACGATCACACATGTTGCTGGTTGTGCAACATGCAGCAAGGGGCGTCGGATCCCGTGTCGGCGAAGAGGGGAGGGCGCCGAAGTCTAAGCGCACCATCAAACTAAAACCAGATGTGTAACAGATTCGTTGCAATGTGCAATCTAAAACTGAAGCCCATGAATCTCCAACCTGCAGCTGAATTGCATTGCTCTCACTCGATCAGCCATCGTAAGATAGCACCACATATGCAGGGCTTGTTTCAATACTGGTACAAGTCCATTTTTGTTCATTTTGAGATACAGAGTCCTAAAGTTAAAAGGGCGCTGAAAAATCTGCAGTTGAGATACCAGAAATATTCAAGCATATGACTTCTAGCTAGAGATAAACCTTTCTTTCTGTTTGTTTGGATCATTAATTTCAGAAGCATTATAGGCAGAAAAGTGGTGGTAATGGACTTGTGTCATTATTGTAATAAGACCTTCGTATACAACCGACTACAGATACCTACGCCAACGTAACGTATAGGTCACATGACGTCTGCAGTATTCTGCAGCCCATTACTCGGTGAACACGTCGCTTTCCCAACAGCAACGAGTTTTCGTTGTAGTGCAGTATTTTTTCAGTACTTCGTATACACGTGACGTAGACGTATTTTGTGAAAATTATCCAGATGCCACAACGCCCAACAGTTGAACAATCACGAAATTAATCGCCCATTTCCGGAAATGCGGATCAATTGCAGACGAGAAGAGAACAGGGAGACCGGCATCTTTGACGGGCGGTAAGCTGGATTAGATGAGGGGCCTGATGCTGCATTCTCCGTCAGAAAAAGTAAAGGAGACTGTCTGTCCAATGTCAGATGTCCTCTGGTAGTGATCACAGTGTGATGCAGAAAATTTCGTTCATAGACCTATCATATTCATGGCGTGCAGGAATCGAAGGCGCTGGGTAGCATGCTGTATGTGGTTTAGGTCGTTTAGTGACATCCTGAAATCACAGAACGAAATGTGGCCTCGCCTTAGGATGCAAATGAACAGTCTAAACACACGACTCTGGTAATTCTAAATTGTACATGTCTTTCATGAAAACACCTAGCACTATCAGAAAATTGGCGTGTCGTCTGTTGTCTCGCAACGTCTAATAGTGGGCTCCATTACATTTACGAAAACAACAATTTTCTCCGCTTCTTGAGGCAGACGGATGTCATTGACTGTTGCGGTATGACGGTGCCACCTGTCACACATGTAATGGAACGTTTCATTCCTTAAGCAGTCCGCCCCGATAGCTGAGTGGTAGCCGGCGCGGTAGCTTAGCGTGTTCGGTCAGACGGGTTAGCTGTCCTCTGTAGTTAAAAAAAAACTGAGTTAATCGATCAACGACGAACTTAAACGGGTGTCTTACGACGTCCGCCTCGAGCAGATGCAACGAACGAAAGCGAAAAAAATTTTAAAAAATCCAGCACTGTAGCTCAGCGTGTTCGGTCAGAGGGCTGCGTGCTCTCTGTAATAAGAAAACTGAGTCATGGCATCAACGATTAATTTGAACGGATGTCTTGTGATGTCCGCCCAGACCAAACGCAACGAACTACACTCCCGGAAATGGAAAAAAGAACACATTGACACCGGTGTGTCAGACCCACCATACTTGCTCCGGACACTGCGAGAGGGCTGTACAAGCAATGATCACACGCACGGCACAGCGGACACACCAGGAACCGCGGTGTTGGCCGTCGAATGGCGCTAGCTGCGCAGCATTTGTGCACCGCCGCCGTCAGTGTCAGCCAGTTTGCCGTGGCATACGGAGCTCCATCGCAGTCTTTAACACTGGTAGCATGCCGCGACAGCGTGGACGTGAACCGTATGTGCAGCTGACGGACTTTGAGCGAGGGCGTATAGTGGGCATGCGGGAGGCCGGGTGGACGTACCGCCGAATCGCTCAACACGTGGGGCGTGAGGTCTCCACAGTACATCGATGTTGTCGCCAGTGGTCGGCGGAAGGTGCACGTGCCCGTCGACCTGGGACCGGACCGCAGCGACGCACGGATGCACGCCAAGACCGTAGGATCCTACGCAGTGCCGTAGGGGACCGCACCGCCACTTCCCAGCAAATTAGGGACACTGTTGCTCCTGGGGTATCGGCGAGGACCATTCGCAACCGTCTCCATGAAGCTGGGCTACGGTCCCGCACACCGTTAGGCCGTCTTCCGCTCACGCCCCAACATCGTGCAGCCCGCCTCCAGTGGTGTCGCGACAGGCGTGAATGGAGGGACGAATGGGGACGTGTCGTCTTCAGCGATGAGAGTCGCTTCTGCCTTGGTGCCAATGATGGTCGTATGCGTGTTTGGCGCCGTGCAGGTGAGCGCCACAATCAGGACTGCATACGACCGAGGCACACAGGGCCAACACCCGGCATCATGGTGTGGGGAGCGATCTCCTACACTGGCCGTACACCACTGGTGATCGTCGAGGGGACACTGAATAGTGCACGGTACATCCAAACCGTCATCGAACCCATCGTTCTACCATTCCTAGACCGGCAAGGGAACTTGTTGTTCCAACAGGACAATGCACGTCCGCATGTATCCCGTGCCACCCAACGTGCTCTAGAAGGTGTAAGTCAACTACCCTGGCCAGCAAGATCTCCGGATCTGTCCCCCATTGAGCATGTTTTGGACTGGATGAAGCGTCGTCTCACGCGGTCTGCGCGTCCAGCACGAACGCTGGTCCAACTGAGGCGCCAGGTGGAAATGGCATGGCAAGCCGTTCCACAGGACTACATCCAGCATCTCTACGATCTTCTCCATGGGAGAATAGCAGCCTGCATTGCTGCGAAAGGTGGATATACACTGTACTAGTGCCGACATTGTGCATGCTCTGTTGCCTGTGTCTATGTGCCTGTGGTTCTGTCAGTGGGTCCGGGTTCTATTCCCGCTTGGGTCGGGGATTTTCTCCGCTCTGGGACTGGGCGCTGTGTTGTCTTCATCATCATTTCATCCCCATCCGGCGTGCAGGTCGCCCAATGTGGCGTCGAATGTAATAAGACCTGCACAAAGGCGGCCGAACCTGCCCCGTGCTGATCAGATCATCGTTAAAGAATTATGGTCGTCATGTTCTCCAGATTTAACGTTTCGAGACTTGAAAAAAGATCGGTAAGAACAAGACGAACATCGTGGCTACTGCATCTGAGAGAGTCGTTCGGTATACATTTCCCTGTTGAAATCTGCGAAGTCAAAAACAAGATTGGCCATAGTGATAACCAACCTCAAACATGCGGAGGCACCTTAATAAGAAGAAGATATCTTCCTGCAAGCTGCGTTGAGGAAAGGGTGTGTAAAAACAGACTGTAGACATTGGCGGAACTAAGGATTAACGTAACAACAGAGGTTAACACCATCAGTGTCAAGTGCTCCCCAATGTGTCCTCAGACGTTGTAAACGAGTTCGTGTATGCACAACTCAACAGGGCGACCATATTGAGCACACATTATAAAAGATGTACGTGAGGCTATGATATACAGGGTGTTTCAAAACGAATTCCCTGATTTCAAAATTCCATATTTATTGATAAAAACATTCTACAAACGTGGGACGGATTGCAAAATACTCTTCTTGGTTATAGCTATGCACAATCAACATCTAGACGATAGCTAAATTCGTCATAAACTTTATGCAATGTATCTGCTTTTACAGAAGTTGTGCTGGCTATTATTCTATTCTTCACTTCTTGTAAATTATGAAGTAAAGGGGAGATGAGCGCACTTTCCTTCACATATCCCCACAAGGAAAAATCGCGTGGGGTCGTGTCTGGCGATCTTGGAAGCCAAGAATGCAGGGCAGTGTCTCGGGGCACAGTGCGCCCTGTCCAGCTTTGAGGCAGTGTGTCGTTGAGAAACTGACATACGTTGTTGTACCAGTGTGACGAAGCTCCATCCTGTGTGAAAATTCATTGGAGTCAAATGGCTCAAATGGCTCTGAGCACTATGGGTCAAAAAACATCTGAGCTCATCAGTCCCCTATAACTTAGAACTATTTAAATCTAACTAACCTAAGGACACCACACACATCCATGCCCGAGACAGGATTCGAACCTGCGACCGTAGCAGCAGCGCTGTTCCGGACTGAAGCGCCTAGAACCTTCGGCCGAAACGGCCGGCCCATTGGAGTCCCCCCCTAAGTAGTGGAAAAGGCCAATTCTGCAGCATTTGAAGACAGATCATTCCAGTCACTGAGTTTTCCTCAAAAGAGAAGGGACAGTACACTTTTTCACGAGAAATGTCACAAAAAATATTCTCTTTAGGTGAGTCTTTTTCGTGCTCATTAATGTTATGAGCGTCCTGGAGTCCCCGAATACGCACGTTATGTAGGTTTGTCTTACCGCTGACATGAAATGTTGCTTCAGCACAGAAAATTAATCGTGGTAAAGTTGTGTCGTCTTCCATGTCCTCTAGGAGAGCATTGCTGAAGTCAACGCGTTTCCTTTCATCACCAACCTGAAGAGCTTACAGTAATTGTGGTCTGTATGGTTTATAGACCAAACGGCATATTAACACTCGCCTGATAGTCGTATGAGGCACTGACAGTTCCCTACTTGTGCGGCAAATAGACTTTCGTGGACTCCCCTCCAACGCTGCGAATTCTTTCCACCATATCATTAGAAGTGCAAGGTCGACCTGGACACATACCTTTGCACAAGCATCCTTTCTCTTCAGACTGGCGCTACCAACGTCGAACGTTTTTGGGTATGAGCGGATCAGTGCCAAAACGCCGACGAAAATCACGCTGGACCAAAATCACTGACTGATTCCTTGCAAACTGCAGCACAAAAAATGCATTCTGTCAGATGCCATCTTACTGCTGACTGGCTGCAAAGTGAAAAGACGCATTGACTGTCATGTAACTGCTATTTTCTGAAACTCAAGGCCAGGGCCATTCAACCACGTCCCATGTTTCGTAATTATTTTCATCCAAACACCAGGACACTCTTTCTGAAACACCGTCTATATGCACTGTGACAAGGGACAGCGATATGGACATATACAGAAGGCAATATTATCACGTACACTACGTAAAAATGGGCAGTGCGTCGTCGGAGCTGTCATTTGTTCTCAGGTGCTTCACGTGAAAAGGTATCCGACGTGATTATGGTCGCACCATGGGAGTCAACAGACCTTGTAGGAGGAATCTTAGATGGAGCTAGATGCACGGGACAGGCCGTTTCGGAAATCGTTAGGGAATTCAGTATTCAGAGATCCACAGCGTCAAGAGCGTGCCAAAATCTGGCGTTAACGAGTTATAGCAGCGGACAACAGACAGTGCATTTGCTAACAGCACGACATCGCCTGCAGCGCCGATCCTGGGCTCGTGATCATATCGGTTGGGTCCTTAACGACTGAAAAACTGTGGCCTGGTGAGATGAGTCCCGATTTCGATTGGTAAGATCTGATGGCAGGGTTTAGAGTGCGGCGCAGACCTCACGAAACGATGGACCCAGGTTGACAACAAAGCACTGTGCAAGCTGGTGATGGCTCCATAATGGTGAGGGTTGTGTTTACGTGGAATGGACTGGGTCCTTTGGTCCTACCGAACCGACTGGAAAATGTTATGTTCGGCTACTTGGAGACGATATGGAGCCATCCATGGGCTTCATGTTCCATAACAACAATGGAAATATTATGGCTGACAAAGCACCGTTTCATCCAACGACAATTGCTCGAGACTGGTTTTAAAAACAGTCTGAACAATTCGCACGAATAATTTGGCCACCCAAATCGTCCGACATGAATCCCACCGAACATTTATGGGACATAATCGAGAAAAGAGTCTGAGCATAAAATCCTGAGCCGTTAACACTTTCGCAATTATGGACGGCTATAGAGGCAGCATGGCTGAGTATTTCTGCAGGGAATTTCCAGTGACTTGTTGAGTCCATGCCACGTCGAAATGCTGCTCTACGCAGGGCAAAAGGAGCTACGACACATTAGTGGGTATCACATGACTTTTTGCCACCTCAGTCTATTGATACAGTGACATTTGTATGTCCCCTAGAACTTAGAACTACTTAAACCTAACTAACCTAAGGACATCACACACATCCATGCCCGAGGCAGGATTCGAACCTGCGACCGTAGCAGCAGCGCTGTTCCGGACTGAAGCGCCTAGAACCTCTCGGTCACCGTTTCCGGCAAAAGCAGATACATTGTGTAAAGTTTATGACGAATTTAGCTATGGTCTAGATGTTGATTGTGCATAGCTATAACTAAGATTTTGTGAGTATTTTGCAATCTGTCCCACGTTTGTAGTATGTTTTTATCAATAAATATGGAATTTTGAAATCAGGTCTTTCTTTTTGAAACACCCTGTATATCAACCCGCTGGGGGTTGAATTTTCAAAAACAGTGACATTTGTATGCTTCATGTATAAAAAACAGAAGACAAATCCAAAGTTTCATAAATTTAGCTGAAAAAATACTTGCACAATGAAATATTTCCACAAAAACTTTCACCCCCCGTTTCAAAATGGCTCTGAGCACTATGGGACTTAACATCTGAGGTCATCAGTCCCCTAGAACTTAGAACTACTTAAACCTAACTAACCTAAGGACATCATACTACACCCAGTCATCACGAGGCAGAGAAAATCTCTGACCCCGCCGGGAATCGAACCCGGGAACCCGGGCGCGGGACTAACCTAAGGACATCACACACATCCATGCCCGAGGCGGATTCGAACCTGCGACGGTAGCGGTCGCGCGGTTCCAGACTGAAGCGCCTAGAACCGCTCGGCCACTCCGGACGGCAATTTTCGTAAATTTAGCTTTAAATTTTTTCAATGTAGCGAAATACTTTTGAAAAAAATTTCATCCCCTACTCCACTCCCTTAGTGGTTGAATTTCCAAAAGTGCTGAAACACATTCTTTATTTTCTGACTGAGAAACTAAATACCAGTTTTCGTAGTTCTAGCTTCAAAATTTCCCTAACAGCGACAAATTTTAAAAAAGCCTTTAATCCCCAATTTCATCCCCTTAGGAGGGGAATTTCGGACAATCCCTTCTTAAACGATGCCTACAGTATAAGATCCACACCCTCTCCAAACTTCAAATTTCTATACTTAAAGGCTGGGCTGGGCGATGTTGTGTCAGTGAATTAGTCTGACGCTATTTCACCCCCTTAGGACCTGCACTTCCAAAAACAGTGAAACACGTATTTTTTCTTCTCATATTGAGAAGCCAAACACAAATTGTCAAGGATTTATCTTAAAAAGTGCTTTTGCAATGAAATTTTTTCATAAAATGTTTCACCCCTATTTCACCCTCCTGGGGGTTGAATTATCAAAAACAGTGACATTTGTATGCTTCATTTCTAAAACAGAAGACAAATCCAAATTTTCATAGATTTAGCTGCAAAAATACTTGCACAATGAAATATTTCCACAAAAACTTTCATCCCTGTTTCAAAATGGCTCTGAGCACTATGGGACTTAACATCAGGTCATCAGTCCCCTAGAACTTAGAACTACTTAAACCTAAGTAACCTAAGGACATCACACACATCCATGCCCGAGGCAGGATTCGAACCTGCGACCGTAGCGGTCGCGCGGTTCTAGACTGAAGCGCCTAGAACCGCTCCGCCACTCCGGCCGGCCCCCGTTTCAACCCTATAGGAGTTAAATAACAAAAAATAGTGAGACACATAATTTTTTTTTACTTCTGACTGAGAAGTTAAATTTAAATTTTCATGGATTTAGCCTTAAAAATGCTTTTATAACACAATATTTTCATAAAATACCTCTTCCCCAACTTCACCCCCTTAGGGGTTCAATTTCCAAAAATGCTGATGACGTATTTTTTTTAAAATTTGTAACCGAGAAGTCAAATAATAATGTCGTTAGATGTAAATTTAAAGATACTTTAGTATTTCATTAATAATGATACCTTTTTTTACCTCTTATGGTTAAATTTCAAAAAATGCAAAAAACACATATTTCTTAATTTCTGACCGAGAAAAAGAAAATACCAATTTTTGTAGGTGTAGCTTCAAATTACCTTAATAGCGACATTTTTCGGAAAAGACACTTCATCCGCTATTTCACCCTTTTAGGGTTGGAATTTAGAAAAATACCTTCTTAAACGACGCCTACAGTATAAGATCCACATCTTCTCCAAATTTCAAGTTTTTATCGTTTGTGGTTTGGGCTGGGCCGTGGTGAGTCAGTCAGGACATTCACTTTTATAGATGGAGAGTGTTAACGTGTAAAAAATTACACCTTTATTTAGAAGTATTGTTTGAAATAAGAAACACGAATTAAAATAGCATTCATGACTACAAGAGCAGTATCAAGTGAATCAAATGAACTTTTAGATACATAACAGGTACCCGCACGTCGGTTTGCACTGCGACTGTTTCGCACATGCTGCCCCGTTCTGCAAGCGTCGATTTTTAAAGGTCGCTGCACTGATGAAAATTTTATGGTTACGCTTCTAAAATGTACTCTGAAAGCATTTGATTCCCTTCCTCTCTCTATTGTTGCAGGTACCGCAATTTAGAAGTGCTGCTGTCACAACGGCGTCTACGCAGGAGAGAGCGCAGAGCGTTCAGTGGTCCCGTGAAACACGGTAGCCTATTGCAGTTCAGCGACAGTTTGTAAGTGCCTGTGGACGCGATCCTCCAAAGATGTGAGGAGCATCGAAAGATGGCATGAAAAAAATTAAAGAGACTTGCGCTGTTGGCGACAATTCGAGAAGTGGTAGACCTGGAATGAGTGACGACAGTGTTGATACGGTGTGTACAGCATTTCAACACGTCCCGCCGAAACAGACATACCTCAGAGCACTGTAGTGAAGAGTATAAACAAATAGCTTAATTTCCATGCGTATAAACAACTTCTCCAAATTTTTGTTAGGAACATGCTGGAACTAATCGGTGCAGAAAAATGATTATCTGAATTTTTTTTTTTTTTTTTTTTTTTTTTTTGCCATGAAGCGACTCTTCACGTTTTCAAGACAGTAAATAGGCATAATGTCCAGATCTGCGGGAAGGGACGGGCCAAAAATGAACGAGTGGTGTGCCGTGATTCCCAACACAGTTATTGGATCGTTCCGTTTAACTAAGCAAACCGTTATGCGAACAGTTCATCTGAACATTTTGGAAATTTACGTTTCCCCTGAGTTAGAAGGCTTTCAAATATGGGTAATGTTTCAATAAGATAGTACATCGACACAATGGGGGTTACTCGTTCGCCAGTTCTTAAGTGAAGTCTTTCCAGACAGATGGATCTGTAGTGACGACCCACCATCATGGATACCGCGTTCGCCGAACATAGTCCTTCTTGAAATTCTTGTCGAGTCACGTTAAGGATGAAGTGTTTAGTGCAGCAGTTTCTGATGAGTAAACTCTTAGTCACGAATACGAGATGTTGTAGAGGAGACTGTGCGGCTGGTCCTGGTGGAGGTTCGAGTCCTCCCTCGGGCATGGATGTGTGTGTTTGTCCTTAGGATAATTTAGGTTAAGTAGTGTGTAAGCTTAGGGATTGATGACCTTAGCAGTTAAGTCCCATAAGATTTCACACACATTCTAACATTCTGTAGAGGCGGTGACGGAAGAGACGTTGGCAAAGACATGGAGAGAAATTGAGTGTCACTTAGACTTTCTACGGTCAACAAACGGAACACATTTCTTATATGAACGCATGGTGTCTGTCCTGTGGATGCAGAATACCGTTCGACCTCCAGTGGGCATCTAAAATTAGCGAGCACGGAGGACATGGACCGGGAATGTGAATAGGTGGCGCAAGGTGGGAATTTGGTCGGCCGAGGAGTGTGCCGAGGTAGTCCATGCATTGTCCGTATGGCGCAGAGATTAAGGCAACTGTTTAGTAAGCTGTAGATTGTAACGGAACCTATCAAAGGCTTTACTTTACCGAAGTATGCGATACCCTCCAAATTCAACCAGTTTAACGAGTATTTATGATTATAGAAATGTTATTGTGTATGTTAACAATGATTGCATAACATGTCTCCATAAACAGTCAACCCATTAACTTATACTGAATAACTGACCCACACAAAAGTTAATATCACTTGATCACTGATGCAGCAAATGTCATCATGTAAAAACACTAAGTTCATCTTAAATAATTAATATGAAGTACGAAAAATAGTGGCCAACTTACGTATTTTGGATCTCCTTAAATAAAAATCACCCAGTGAAACCTATTTGTTCACTAGGACCGTTTTCACTCAGTATTCACGTAAACACTCCTATTTTAGACGAAAACCAATGTAATTCTTAATAATTCATGTTATTTACTTATTTATGCAAATTAGAGACGTCAATTGACAAACTTCTAAAAACAAAGAATTATTCTGTCAAGTCAACAAATCTGTTTGTCACTTTAATAACCTGTTAAATTATGTCACTCGATATAAATTAATAACTTTTCTGCACAAATTACGTTAACAGATGTACATGTGACTTATAAACTATATCTCTTTTTAGTAGTTCTTTGACAAGGTTATAAATACAAGCAGCAAGAAGGGTCGGGAGCGGAGTCTGAATGTCACTTTGGTAAAGTGTATGTGTATTATTGTTCGAGGTGGATAAACATTGCAAAGAACGTGTAAAAGAAGTGCTACTTTGTGTTGTGTCATTGTCTTTGGTGGACAGTGGAATTAAGATGGCCACCAGAGTAATAAATATTTGAAGTTTAAATATTTGTTGGTTTCGCTCATTATTTATCATCAAAAGCACATCAAGAACACGGGACCTCAGCTTTTTACCCTTAGACAACCAGATTTAGAGCCAGCATTAGCAGCGATCCAGCAAGCAGCAGCGATTACCACAATGCGTTTTAATGGTTCAAAATGGTTCAAATGGCTCTGAGCACTATGGGACTTAACATCTGTGGTCATCAGTCCCCTAGAACTTAGAACTACTTAAACCTAACTAACCTAAGGACATCACACACATCCATGCCCGAGGCAGGATTCGAACCTGCGACCGTGGCAGCGGCGCGGTTCTACATCTACGTCTACATCTACATCCATACTCCACAAGCCACCTGACGGTGTGTGGCGGAGGGTACCTTGAGTACCTCTATCGGTTCTCCCTTCTATTCCAGTCTCGTAATGTTCGTGGAAAGAAAGATTGTCGGTATGCCTCCGTGTGGGTTCTAATCTCTCTGATTTTATCCTCATGGTCTCTTCGCGAGATATACGTAGGAGGGAGCAATATACTGCTCGACTCCTCGGTGAAGGTATGTTCTCGAAACTTCAACAAAAGCCCGTACCGAGCTACTGAGCGTCTCTCTTGCAGAGTCTTCCACTGGAGTTTATTTATCATCTCCGTAACGCTTTGGCGATTACTACAGGATCCTGTAAAGAAGCGCTCTGCTCTCCGTTGGATCTTCTCTATCTCTTCTATCAACCCTATCTGGTACGGATCCCACACCGGTGAGCAGTATTCAAGCAGTGGGCGAACAAGTGTACTGTAACCTACTTCCTTTGTTTGCGGATTGCATTTTCTTAGGATCCTTCCAACGAATCTCAATCTAGTATCAGCTTTATTGACGATTAATTTTTCGTAGTTATTCCACTTTAAATCAGTCCTAATGCCAACTCCCAGATACTTTATGGAATTAACTGCTTCCAGTTGCTGACCTGCTATATTGTAGCAAAATGATAAAGGATCTTTCTTTCTAAGTATTCGCAGCACATTACACATGTCTACATTGAGATTCAATTGACATTCCCTGCACCATGCGTCACTCCGTTGCAGATCCTCCTGCATTTCAGTACATTTCTCCATTCTTACCACCTCTCGATATATTACAGCATCATTTGCAAAAATCCTCAGTGAACTTCCGATGTTATCCACAAGGTCATTTATATATATTGTGATTAGCAACGGTCCTACGACATTTCCCTGCGGCACACCTGAAATCACTCTTACTTCGGAAGACCTCTTTCCTTTGAGAATGACATGCTGTGTTCTGTTATCTAGGAACTCTTCAATCCAATCACACAATTGGTCTGATAGTCCATTTTCTCTTACTTTGTTCATTAAACGACTATGGGGAACTGTATCAAACGCCTTGCGGACCGAAGCTAACTTTTTGTTATCATAGATGGTAACTGCAGCCAGGGCACTGTCATGCACTTGTGTACTGTGTTCTCCCTGTGTCTGCTCTTCTTTGATGACAAGAATACGGCGTCCAAATTTTCGTGCAAATACCCATCGACCGTAGCACCACTGCCTCCCCGCACGTCTTAACCACAAACCAGGAACTGCTCGTCGTTGACGCCGTCTTGCTCTCCATATACAACAACATAAACATTTTCCAGTAGACAGTAAATTGAATCAAATATCAGCATTGATATTTCTCTCCTTTAGATGGTGGTAAGATCATGTTTTTATGTTCACTGCTGGTAAAAATGCAGTCGAATGATATCATCCAGCCTATATGCAATCACCTTGTACAGCACATTTATATGCAAATCAGGAGCACGAGCAGTGAACAGGTGTAAGTAGATCATTGTAACGGCGGCTGTCACAGTGGCAGCTGAGTCACCGGCGCCACAAATGTCGCTGCAAATGTCACGGCCCCCGGCCGCCTCTGCCCACACGGCAGTGCAGTTCACACACGCGTGACGAGCACCTTCGCTGACGGTTCCTCGGTAGCGTCTTCAGCGCGGAAACTCTTCCCGCTGTCCCAGCAGACGACGAAATTTTTGTTTACGTCTGCTCTAGAATGAAGGAAAGGTTCCTTCAGATGTTTCGCAGCAACAGGTGGCCGCACGCGCGTTTCCATTCATATTCAACACAGCCGGTAGCGCAACTGCAAAGTACAATCGGTGGAGTTATCTTGTATCTGTTTAGGAGATGTCGAACGAAACAGATCGGTGTTACGACGCTGACTGAAAGTAAACTTTCGCTTCGCTCGTAATGTCGATGTGTAAATGAAGTCTTTCTATTATTTTAAATAAATTTATCTGCTGGAATGCTGCTCTGGTAGTCACAAATGAGTGCGTCATCTCGAACGCTAAAACCGGACGAAAACGTGCTTAGAATATACATTTATCTCTGGGTCAACAAAACTACAGACTGACGGTAAATACTGTGGCTTATGCATTTACTATTTACCAAGTGGCTATAATTAAAGTGCAGCTACTCACAGACGACAAGTGTGGGCGGTAATTATCGATGGCAGCGAAACTCGATAGATATTCTAATGCGTTAATGCGAAACAGATTTACGCTGGAAAAAATTTAGTTCTGATTTTGGCTATCAGCTGCTAAGCTGGCGCTCTACACTGTTTGTATGAAGGTGTCATTTGACAAGTTTTAAAGCGAGTGAACAGAACTATCGAGACCACTGACTGTCAGTGAAACAATTTTATGTGAACGGCAGTAATTACAATGCTGCATTGAGGAAGTGTCGCCGTCTGAACGGTCCTCTCGAATCATTCTAAATAAATCGGAGTTCTTCCCCAATTTTAATGTTTCTCGATTTCAGCGCCATCTGTCAATGGTTTAAAAAAATGTTTCAGACAAAACTTGATTACTTTTTTCTGGAGAATCCGGATCTGCAATAACAATGGGTGTTTCCATTTAAGATTTAAAAGTTCTGGGAGTCACGTGTAGTATCATTTGATGCTCCTCTTTGAGCTTACGAACTTGTCTTACCCACTGTTTTTACCCGATGCATAGTTTTCGAGATAATCTCATCCGAAACTTCAGATGGACCTCCCTACATACAGAAAATAACAGCGGTCCTATCACACTTCCCTGGGGCATTCCTGGCGATAGCCTTGTTTCTGATGAACACTCACCATGGAGGACAATATACTGGTTTCTATTACTTAAGAAGTCTTCTAGCCACTCACATACATGGGAAGCTATTTCGTATGCTTGTAGCTTCGTCAACAGTCGGCAGTGTCACACCGTGTCAATTGCTTTACGAAAATCTATGACTATGGAACCCACCTACATCTACATCTACATTTATACTCCGAAAGCCACCCAACAGTGTGTGGCGAAGGGCACTTTACGTGCCACTGTCATTACCTCCCTTTCCTGTTCCAGTCGCGTATGGTTCGCGGGAAGAACGACTGCCGGAAAGTCTCCGTGCGCGCTCGAATCTCTCTAATTTTACATTCGTGACCTCCTCGGGAGGTATAAGTAGGGGGAATCAATATATTCGATACCTCATCCAGAAAGGCACCCTGACGAAACCTGGACAGCAAGCTACAGCGCGATGCAGAGCGCCTCTCTTGGAGACTCTGCCACTTGAGTTTGCTAAACATCTCCGTAACGCTATCACGCTTACCAAATAACCCTGTGACGAAACGCGCCGCTCTTCATTGAATCTTCTCTATCTCCTCTGTTAACCCGACCTGGTACGGATCCCACACTGATGAGCAATACTCACGTATAGGTCGAACGTGTGTTTTGTAAGCCACCTCCTTTGTTGATGGACTACAGCCGGCCGGAGTGGCCGAGCGGTTCTAGGCGCTACGGTCTGGAACCGCGCGACCGCTACGGTCGCAGGTTCGAATCCTGCCTCGGGCATGGATGTGTGTGATGTCCTTAGGTTAGTTAGGTTTAAGTAGTTCTAAGTTCTAGGGGACTGATGACCTGAGCAGTTAAGTCCCATAGTGCTCAGAGCCATTGAACCATTTTTGAAGGGTTTCATTTTCTAAGGACTCTTCCAATGAGTCTCAACCTGGCACCCGGCTTTCTAACAATTAATTTTATATGATCATTCCACTTCAAATCGTTCCGTACGCATACTCCCAGATATTTTGCAGAAGTAACTGCTACCAGCGTTTGTTCTGCTATCATATAATCATACAATAAAGGATCCTTCTTTCTATGTATTCGCAATACATTACATTTGCCTACGTTGAGGGTCATTTGCCACTCCCTGCACCAAGTGCCTATCCGCTGCAGATCTTTCTGCATTACGCTGCAATCTTCTAATGCTGCAACTTGTATACTGCAGCATCATCCGCGAAAAGCCGCATGGAACTTCCGACACTATCTACTAGGTCATTTATATATATTGTGAATAGCAATGGTCCCATAACACTCCTCTGTGGCACGCAATAGGTTACTTTAACGTCTGCAGACGTCTCTCCATTGAGAACAACATGCTGTGTTCTGTTTGCTAAAAACTCTTCAATCCAGCCACACAGCTGGTCTGATATTCCGTAAGCTCTTACTTTGTTTATCAGGCGACTGTGCGGAACTGTATCGAACGCCGGAGGTCAAGGAAAATGGCATCTACCTGGGAGCCTGTATCTAATATTTTCTGGGTCTCATGAACAAATAAAGCGAGTTGGGTCTCACACGATCGCTGTTTCCGGAATCCATGTTGATTCCTACAGAGTAAATTCTGGGTTTCCAGAAATGACGTGATACGCGAGCAAAAAAAATGTTCTACAACAGATCGATGTCAGAGATATAGGCCTATAGTTTTGCTCATCTGCTCGACGACCCTTCTTGAAAACTGGAACTACCTGTGCTCTTTTCCAATCATTTGGAACCTTCCGTTCCTCTAGAGACTTGCGGTACACGGCTGTTAGGAGGGGGGAAAGTTCTTTCGCGTACTCTGTGTAGAATCGAATTGGTATCCCGTCAGGTCCAGTGGACTTCCCTCTGTTGAGTGATTTCAGTTGCTTTTCTATTCCTTGGACACTTACTTCGATGTCAGCCATTTTTTCTTTCGTGCGAGGATTTAGAGAAGGAACTGCAGTGCGGTCTTCCTCTGTCAAACAGCTTTGGGAAAAGGTGTTTCAGCTTTAAGCGTGTCATCCTCTGTTTCAATGCCATTATCATCCCAGAGTGTCTGGATATAGTGTTTCGATCCGCTTACTGATTTAACGTAAGACCAGAACTTCCTAGGATTTTCTGTCGAGTCAGTGCATAGAATTTTACTTTCGAATTCATTGAACGCTTAACGCATAGCCCTCCTTACACTAAGTTTGACATCATTTAGCTTCTGTTTGTCTGAGAGGTTTTGGCTGCGTTTAAATTTGCAGTGAAGCTATCTTTGCTTTTGCAGTAGATTCTTAACTTTGTTGTTGAACCACGGTGGGTTTTTCCCGTCCCTCGCAGTTTTACTCGGCACGTACCTGTCTGAAACGCATTTTAAGATTGCCTTGAACTTTTTCCATAAAAACTCAACATTGTCAGTGTCGGAACAGAAATTTTCGTTTTGATCTGTTAGGTAGTCTGAAATCTGCCTCCTATTACTCTTGCTAAACAGATAAACCTTCCTCCCTTTTTTAAATATTCCTATTTACTTACATATTCAGGGATGCTGCATCGGCCTTATGATCACTGATTCCCTGTTCTGCCGGCCGAAGTGGCCGTGCGGTTAAAGGCGCTGCAGTCTGGAACCGCAAGACCGCTACGGTCGCAGGTTCGAATCCTGCCTCGGGCATGGATGTTTGTGATGTCCTTAGGTTAGTTAGGTTTAACTAGTTCTAAGTCCTAGGGGACTAATGACCTCAGAAGTTGAGTCCCATAGTGCTCAGAGCCATTTGAACCATTCCCTGTTCTGCGCTTACAATGTCGAAAAGTTCGGGTCTGTTTGTTATCAGTAGGTCCAAGATGTTATCTCCACGAGTCAGTTCTCTGTTTAATTGCTCGAGGTAATTTTTGGATAGCGCACTCAGTATAATGTCACTCGATGCTCTGTCCCTACCACCCATCCTAAACATCTGAGTGTCCCAGTCTATATCTGGTAAATTGAAATCTCCACCTAAGACTATAACATGCTGAGGAAATTTATGTGAAATGTATTCCAGATTTTCTCTCAGTTGTTCTGCCACTAATGCTGCTGAGTCGGGAGGTCGGTAAAAGGAGCCAATTATTAACCCAGCTCGGTTGTTGAGTATAACCTCCACCCATAATAATTCACAGGAACTATCCACTTCTATTTCACTACAGGATAAACTACTACTAACAACGACAAACACGTCACCACCAGTTGCATGTAATCTATCCTTTCTAAACACCGTCTGTGCCTTTGTAAATATTTCGGCAGAATTTATCTCTGGCTTCAGCCAGCTTTCCGTACCTATAACGATTTCAGCTTCGGTGCTTTCTATCAGCACTTGAAGTTCCAGTACTTTACCAACGCAGTTTCAACAGTTTACAATTACAATACCGATTGCTGCTTGGTCCCCGCACCCTTTGAGGCTGTTGCCATTTCTGTACTTGCCCGAACCATCTAACCTAAAAACCGCCCAGTACACGCTACACAACCCCTGCTACCCGTGTAGCCGCCTGCTGTGTGTAGTGGACTCCTGAGCTATCCAGTGGAACCCGAAACCCCACCACCCTATGGCGCAAGTCGAGGAATCTGCAGCCCACACGGTCGCAGAACTTTCTCAACCTCTGATTCAGACCCTCCACTCGGCTCTGTACCAAAGGTCCGCAGTCAGTCCTGTCGACAAGATGGTGAGCTCTGCTTTCATCCCACTAGCGAGACTGGCAGTCTTCACCAAATCAGATAGCCGCCGGAAGCCAGAGAGGATTTCCTCCGATCTATAGTGACACACATCATTGGTGCAGATGGGTGCACCCTGTAACCTTCATGGCATCTGGAAGGACCCTTTCCACATCTGTAATGACTCCTCCCGGTGTGCACACGGAGTGCACATTGGTTTTCTTCCCCTCCCATGCAGCCGTATCCCTAAGGGGCCCCATTACGCACCTGACGTTGGAGCTCCCAGCTACCAGTAAGCCCACCCTCTGCGACCGCCCAGATCTTGAAGACTGAGGGGCAACCTTTGGAACAGGACAAGCAGCCCTGTCTGACCGAAGATCAGTATCAGCCTGAGACAGAGCCTGAAACCAGTTCGTCAGACAAACTGGAGAGGCCTTCCATTCAGCTCTCCAGAATGTCTTTCGCCCTCTGCCACACCTCGAGACGACCTCCCACTCTACCACGGGTGAGGAGTCAGCCTCAATGTGGGCAGTATCCCGGGCAGCCACAGCCGTAATAAACAAATGAGAGACGACTACGCGACTTTACACGTCACAGATATTAAAATGCAAATCTGCTCCTGATAATTACGAAGCTACACAATAATTTGACCGATTTAACTAAACAAGTGCGCTAAGAACACTCAAAGAAATTTTCAACTCGACTACTACACTTATATGAACGCTAAATAAGCCACTTTCTGCTACTTGCACACTGCTGACACACTGCTCGGCGGCAGAAGGCTAACTGTGAGACAGTTACATACCAAACTGAGTTACATATCAAACTGAGAGTGCCGAAATCTCTAGCATTTCCAATTTTTCTTTATGACACTGAAAAGTGGACAATAACTGAAGGGGATCCAGAATGAATTGATGCTTTTGAGATGTGAACATATAGGAGATTGCTGAGGATATCGTGGGTGGACAAACGGATCAACAGATCAATCCTTTAAGAACTTAAGGTGGAGAAGAGGCTGTAAGGCATTTGTTTCCAGCGATGTCTGCAATTCTTCGGTCAAATAGTTCGACGACAGGAGGATAATTTGGAAAAGACAATCATCCAACGAAAAATCGAAGGGAAAAGATTGCACGGAACACCACCGAAATGATGCATAAGACACACCAAACATGGGTCCACCTAATGCGAAATGCAGAAGACCGAGAAAAATGGAGGCAGACTGTGCAATAGATTACCAACTTACAGCTAGTATTGATGAAAGAAGATAGAAAGTAGGGATAGATTTTGACTTCTGCGTAACACCACGAAATTTTTGTTTTAAAACAACCATCCTATTTTACGAGGTTGTATTTTACATGCGTGCACGTACAACCTCGATGTACCTCTTGCAGTTAGGATTGGGATCGAAGTTTTCTTTTACCTCCGCCGGACGCACGACAAACACATAGGCGATAGCCGGTCTCGTCCCATACTTATGCGAGCATATCTCGTGTTGCTGCATTCGTAGTTGCGGTGTAGAAGTTCAGGCAAAGAGAGAACAGGAAGAGAGACGGAGTCCTGCACAAAAAGAACGCCTTGCCGCGAGATTAGGCCGCAGTAGGACAAATGATGTAACGCGAGGTTCGTGGTCGATCTATCGTTAAGGTAGTTCATGGCTCAAAGTCTCTTACATACATCTACATCTACTCACATACTCCGCAAACAAACATTTGGTGCGTGTTCCTTTCCTGGTCTTTCCTGTTCCAATCGCAAATAGAGAAAGGGAAAAACGACTGTCTCTATGCCTCTGTAAGAGCCCTAATCTCTCTAATCTTATCTTTATGGTCCTTACGTGAAATTTACGTTGGCGGCGAAAGAATCGTTCTGCATGCAGCCTCAAAACCCGGTTTTCCAAATTTTCCCAGTAGTGCTTCTCGAAGAGAAGGTCGCCATCCCTCCAGTGATTTCCATTTGAGTTCCCGAAGCATCGTCCGCCTGCTTAGCTGGGTGGTAACGTGCTCGCCTCCCATGCAAGCGGGCCCAGGTTCGATTCCTGGCGAGGTTGGAGATTTTCCTCGCTCGGGGACTGGGTGTTGTGTTGTCCTCCTCGTCATCATTTCATCCTCATCACCGGCGCTCAAGTCGCCCATTGTGGCGTCGACTGAAGTAAGACTTGCACTTCGCGGCCGAAATTCCTCGAATGGGGCCTCCGGGCCAGCGATACCATACGCTCATTTCCATTTCCCTTTGCATCTCCGTAATACTTGCGTGTTGTTCGAACCTACCGGCAACAAATCTAGAAGCCCGCCTCTGAATTACTTCGATGTTCTCCTTTAATCTGGCAAGGTGCGGATTCCAAACACTCGAGCAGTATTCAAGAATAGGTCGCTCTAGTGTCATAAATGCGGTCTCCTTTACAGATGAACCACTCTTTCTAAAATTCTCCCAATAAACCGAAGTCGACTATTCTCCTTCCCTAGTCCAAAGTTCTCGTTCCATTTCACGTCGCTTCGCAACGTTACGCCTAGATGTCTAATCATCGTGACTCTGTCAAACAGCGCACTACTAATGCTTTTCTCGAATATTGTGGGTTTGTTTCCCCTACTCACCTGCATTAAATCAGATTTTCCTACATTGAGAGCTAGCTGCCATTCATCGACTAGAAACTTTGTCTATGTCAACTTGTATTCTCCCACAATCTCTCAACGACGATAGCTTCCCATACACCAAGGCATCATCAACAACAGCCGCAGACCACTGCTTAGTCTGTCCGGCAGATCACTTATGTATCCAGAAAATAACAGCGGTCTTGTCACACTTACCTTGGGCACGCCTGACAATACCCTTGACTGTGATGAATACTCACCGTGGAGGACAACATACTGGTTTCTATTACTTAAGAAGTCTTCAAGCCAATCACATATATGGGAAGCTATTCCGTACGCTTGCAGCTTCGTCAACAGTCGGCAGTGTGGCACCGTGTCAAATACTTCACGAAAATCTAGAAATATGGACCCTACCTGTTACCCTTCATCCATGGTTCGCAGGATTTCCTGTGGAAAAAGGACAAGCTGAGTTTCACACGAGCGATGCTTACTAAACCCGTTCTGATTTGCAAAGTTACCATTGCACTGCTGTTGAAAAATGAATTTTATTTTTAAATGTTTTCCTAACTGTTTAATGAACAACCGATTTGCTGCACCAAGGAGACCCCTACTTAGAATGGCGTGAGCCGATAACTTACAAGTGGCAAAAAGGGAAACTTTAATTTTCAATGGGTAAAAGAAAAATGACGCGGAAGATACAGTCTCGTGAAACAGAATGCATCTTTTTGAAACATTATGTATTTATACTTACAGCATGGATCAAGACAGACATACGATTCTTTCGCAGCTCTGCAGAAAATAAATGGCAGAAGCTTAACTGATTCAGCTTGATAATGCCAAAGATGATGAAATCAACCAATCACTCACTATAAAATAAACCTCTAATATTAAATAAAAACCCTCCTCATGCAGGAAAATTACTTAATTCAAGAAACAGATTTATATAGATATTGAACATAAAATAATTAAAAATTTGCATATTGCATTACAATCTGTGTAACTACAATTATTTTCACCAGCACCATCATCAAGCGGCTAGTTGCACGTTGCAAAACTTACGAACGTACATTACACAACATGATAGATATGCAGCTCCACCCAGACGTCAGTGTGTACATGTTATTCATTTTTACTAATGAACATGACATCAAGTTAATTAGATTTCCTCCTTTTACTACAATGATTTAGCAGGCTTAATTAATTCTCCTATCTAATAATTTCTTTGTTTAACATATCTACATCAACATGTCCTGACATACCCTAGCCTCCTCCCCCCCCCCCACCCCTCAGTCATCCTACCCTCTTTACAAACACTGAAATTTTAAGAACTGTTTTAAATTTTTTTTTTAATTTTAATTTTTTTAAACTCATGACGCATTACTCCGTTGAATATAACTGTAAAATTTGCTGAAACAGATATTTCTGTAACAAATATAGGTATGTGTGAACAGACACAGAGAAGATTTCACTCCACCTGTAATACCTCCTCCTACTGTTGCCTTTAGTTATACTGACAACGTCAAGGGAATGTTACATCCCTAATTGCTGTATGTGCTTTTAGGTGAGTTTTATTCTTGTTTTATCGTTATTTAGATTGTTACATGGCAGATTTTAGAGAACCTATAATGATTATCTCCTGCTTTTTGTCTATTGACAGTGTGATGACTACAGAGCGGTTACGGTATTATGAAATACTTTTGGGAGTGTGTAGTAAAAAATAAAAGAACAAAATATGAGTGGCCTGTGAACAACCAGCACATGACGATGAGCTTACAATGGCTTGAAAGCTGCTAATGACCGTTTAAAAGTTAATAAGGTGATCCAGACCCTCACACACGCGTCAAGTCAAATTTAACGAACTTGTGCTACTACATAACGGCGTTGTCATTTCTTCCTCGCAACGCAGGGAGTCTTACAGGAAACATTGTAACATCTGATCCCGAGAAAGAAGATGTGTAAGAACAGAATGGATAGTGTCCTTAAAAGAGGTTTTAAGATAAACATTAACAAAATCTAAACAAGGGCAATAGAATGCAGTCGAATTAAATCAGATAACGTTGCTGGAATTAGATTAGGAAACGAGATACTAAAAGTAGCGGATGATTTTTGCTAATTTGTCAGTAAAATAACTGATGATAGCCGAAGTAGAGAGGATATAAAATGTAGACTGGCAAATTGCAAGAAAAACCTTTCTCAGGAAGAAACGTTTGTCAACATTGAATGTCAGAATTTAAGAGTTAGGAAGTATTTCTGAAGATATGTATCTGGAGTGTAACCTTGTATGGAAATGAAACGTGGACAATTAACAATTGAAAGAATCACAGAACAGAAACTATTGAAATGTGGTGCTAGAGAAGAATGCTGAAGATTAGGTGGGGGTGATCATGTAACTGTTGAATACAGGTGTAAAAATTAAAACAATGTTTTCACCACCTTATGCTGATACCGGTCGTTCATTTTTTGACATTTTGTAAAAGGCAGTGATCAAATGCGGGGATTCATGTGAAGAGTGGATATGGAAAATGTTCTTAGTGCCGATGTTTCCACAAAAAGAAGTTTGAAACACGTATGTTGTGCGGCAGCGATGCTGAGGCATTGTAGAATCTCTGACCAGAGCAGTTGCGCTCGAAGCGCAGTGCAGTACAGTTGTATCTCGGTAGCAGTCGCGTAATGTAGTGTGTCGCGAGCAGTCGCGTAAAGTAGTCTGTTGGTAGCTGTCGCGGAGAGTAGTATGTCTGTAGCAGTTGCGTCGGCGGGCGTCGGCACAGCGATGGTCAAGATTCAGGACAAGGTATAATTTTATTAAATAAATGTTTATGCAGCTTTGCGCTTATTAGATAATGTAAGGTCCACTCATTGTAATTTAACTTTCAAAAATCGCCCCCAATAATAATTTGGATTTAAAAACAAATTTACAAACAATCATTCAAATTCCCTCCATTTCCCTTTAACAAAATTTTTTTAAAAAAAAAAAAAAAAAAAAAAAAAAAAAAAAAAAGGCAATTGCAATGCATTTCCTCCAAGCCGCAGCCAACAATAAGAGCAGAATTTTGACATGCAGTTTCACTAAGGTAAGAAATTTATTCTGAATTCGCACAGGGCAAAGACCGACATTTCGGTTAAATTGATTTTTGAGTATCACTGTAGTTTCATTGTCATGGGATTCTCGTTCATTATTTTATGGGAACTTATACTTGAGTCAGATTGCTAATTTTTGTTTAATTGTCTTTGTCATTAATATTTTTGCGGGAAGGTTACACTTGGTTCCATTTCTATTAAGTATTGTCCTTTTAAAATTTCTGTGGGAAGGTCACACTTAGCTGTGGCATCATTTCTAATAAATATTTTAGTCTTTAAAATTCTTGTGGGGAGGTTACACTTGGCGACACCCAGTCCAGGATCGTATTTCGTTGAGAATCTTTTGAAAAACAGTCAGATATCTGCTCTTATTTGCTTAAATATAATTATAATTTGGCGCAACGCTTTTACTAATTTGTGACTTTCTTTCCTCAGATCATCGGCAATTCGTTGCTCTGTTGTATTGGTGTGTTGCTTTTGCATTGTGCTTATTTGTTTTGTGATTAATTGTGACTATTGTAAAAATGCCGCGAAAGACTGTGAATAGTGTATCGCGAGGTATTATGAATGAATTTACCGACTTAAACAACGTGAACGATAGTAATTGTGACACGCAGTGTAATGATGACAATCCTGCGTTCACTGACAATCAATGCGTTCCAATCACTCATGATGATTTTCGTCTTAATGATGAACAAACGAACTCTGTTATGTCGTCTGTTGATTTGACGACAATCGATGACGCGGGAAGCTCTATTGTAATGAGCGCTGCCCAGATTAACACAACCGGTTTACTAAATTCACGTGACGAACAGACAAATTTGTCTAGCGAAAAAGAACAGGATACACAAAGTACGACGGATTTATTTAATTCCGAAATAATGACCGACAGTGTACGTTCGACTGACAAACCTTTTTGTAAATCTCAAAATAACCAAATGGTTACAGAAAGCGAAACAATTCCAAATCCACCATTAAACAGCACACAGAATGGAAATGCTAATTTTGTATCGGATCCAATTAGGGCATTATTGGTACAAATTCTCGAATCAAACAAACAACAAAGTGAAGAGTCCAAACAACAGAATGAAAATCTCAGACAACAGTTAAATGAAAAATTAGACAATCAGAGTAAGGATTTCAAACAACTTAGTGAACAGGTCAAACAACAGAGTGAAAAACAAGACAAACTTAGTGAAAAATTAGACAACAATGATGTCAATCTCAAACAACTTAATGAACAGATCAGACAACAGAGTGAAAAATTAGACAACAATTCCAGGCAGCTTAGTGAACAAATTAGAGCCGTTGCCACGCAATGTCATGACACTAAGGAACAGTTACGCGAGGAAATTGAGGCTTGTTCACGAAAAAGTAGCGAAGAAATTAAGTCTGTTGCTCAGGAATTAAGGGAATTGCAAACAGCTGCAACAGAAACACTCAGAGACGAAATTAGCGGAGTCGCTAAACAATGCTCCGAAAAAGCTACACAATTACGCGACGAATTTAAAGCAATGACAGCAGAACTTTCGCGCACAATGGATGAAAAGATTGACGCGAAATTCGAACAACAGAACACTCAAATTAACGAACGTCTTAGTCTTCACATACAAAACAGTGATACGCGTTTCCGCAAATTTATTGATGATCAAAATAAAGTAAAACGTCAAGTAATGGAAACAATCACTGCTCAGAGACAGGAAGACAAACGTAAAATGTTTGCGAAGGCAAAAACGTATATAGACAACAATATTGCTACAGTGTCCGACGAAATTAATTCCGTCAAACAGTTGAACGCGGAATTAGGTGATGAGATTTCTGACCTTAAATCGAAAACAGATACACACACAGCAGATATTCAATCAGTGACCGATAGACTCGAACAATTAGAATTAACACAGGATTCCGATGTCGTCAAAGCTGACGTTAAAAAACTGAACGAAACTACACGTAATTTGCAAAAACAGATTAATGCGTCCGACTCTAAAAACGATGATCAGGCAAAAATACTGACTGAAAAATATGATGAATTGGTCAGTCGTATTGATGCTATTGAAAGTACTAATGACAGCAAATCAGACGACATTTCACCGGTTTCATTTAATCAAACACCTGAATTTCAAAATTTACAGCAGACGATTAATGAGATCGATTCATCTAATAACACTTTACGTAGAAAATTGTCTAGTTTACAACAGGAAGTAACACAGATGAAAAGTATTTCGGTTAATAACGCATCACAGCAGACGCCACTTTGCGAACATTTGTCAGATTCGCGCAACGCGTGTAATTTGGGTAATCTACAAAGAGCACACGACTTTGATTGCGAACAATCACAGTTCAACAGATTCTCTTACAACCATGAACCTGTTCCATCACACAGAGACGATAATTTCGATTACAAACATTTTCTGTCAGTAAGAAAATTTAAAGTGTTTAAAAACGACAGAACACAGATTCATCCGCTAGATTGGATACAACAATTTAGTTTTGCTTTTCCACCGACTTGGCCTGTAACGCACAAACTGGAATTTATTTGCAGCTTTTTGGAAGGCGAACCGGCAACTCGTATGAGGCCGATCGCGAGACAATGTTATTCAGTAGAAGAGTTTCAGAATGCCTTTCTGTCAGCGTATTGGTCAAAAACGACACAACGCGGAATTAAAGATCAGTTAATTAGCTTACCAAATTATGAGAATACAAATTTTTCCAGTGTCACGCAATTTTTTGAGCACATGGTCCAACAGAACCAGTATTTAAGTGAACCTTATAGTGAATCTGCACTTATACAATTATGCATTTCTAAGTTACCACGGTCATTAAGAGTTTCACTTCTAACGGGTCAGCAAAAGGAAAATATTTCAGCATTCAGAGATCTGTTACAGCTCTTGGAAGTACAACAATCTGATTATTCTTTTGTAAATAAAAACTTTTCGTATAACAACCAAGGCCAACAGACGTACGGCAATTATGATCAAACACGTAATTTCAATAGGAGAAGTAACAGACGTTTTAGGAATGACAACCACCAAAACTCTAATAACAGACCAAATTCAGATTATCAATATCGTCAAAATTTTGAGCAACAGGAATCACATTTTAGTAACAATAGACGTTTTCCGCCACAACAGCATGAAGGTCAGCCGGTTAGCGTACCTAACCAACAATGGAATGCACAAGGTCAACCAGGCTTTAATGTTTCACCGCGTGCACGTGTAGTCCCTGATCCAACAAATAGTAACGCACGGCAGCAAGGAAATAACTACGTACAAAGAAGACAGTATTTTAATTCATATCGCAATGCACCGTATAGGAATGACTATCACGACAGACGTAATAATGACGAGCGCAATTATCAACGTACATATAATAACAGTCGATCCTACCAGCAACAAAATCATCAGCAACAACATATTCTAGTAAATGAACCCGACAGTAGGTATCATCCGGAGCGTAACATGTCTGGAAGAAGTAATAGAACTGTTCAAATCGTAGAAATGCCACAACGTCCTCCTGACAATAATAACGCATCAGATAGAATCTGACTAAATACTGTACAGGACGCATCTTCCAATAACACAAGCACTAGTTTTGACACGCAAAATGTTGTTCACGAAAATGTAATTACGTTTGACGACATCAGAGACATTCTTTTGCAGGAAAAACCAGTTGTTCAGAAAACCATTTCACATCCTGTCATCGAAATTAAAATAGGTTCATCGAAATTTTCAGCAGTAATTGATTCTGGGTCACCTATGTCAGTCATTAATGAGGAAACTTTTAACGAATGTAACAAAGAGAATACGTATCCCACATTACCATTAGGCAAAACCAAAGTGAAAGGAGCAGTATCGAGTAAAGGTGTAGACGTTAAATTACAGACACATTTGTCATTTTGTATTGGAGGTCATACTTTTCATTCAAATTTTTGGATTGTTCCCTTGTTGACAACAGACGTTATTTTAGGCATGAACTTTCTGGTACAACACGACGCAGTGGTCGATTTTCAAAATTCTCATTTAATGTTGAAGGACGAAAATGTACAATTAGCTTTAGAGTTTCAGCATTCTTTATCTGCGGAAGAACAAACAATTAACCGCACAGAGGTCATTTCCGTATCACGTAACATAGACTGTAGTTCCACATTGTTCACGGATACGTACGTACATAACTATAACACTCCAGACGAAGCTGACTACGACGTTATGCAGATGATTTCAGATAAAGTTAAACAAAGCAGTGCAAATACAGACGACGAACGAACGCAATTACACAAAATTCTTTTACAGCAAGCTCCAGTTTTCGACAACATTCCTGGTACTATGTCCGGCTTTATGTACGAATTTCAAGTGAAACAGCACGACACATTTAAAGCTAAGCATTATCCTATTCCGTATATTCATAGAGAGCAGGTTAAAAAAGAGTTGCAGGATATGCTTGACCAAGGAATTATAGAACCAGCAGTTAGTCCGTACATAAACCCGCTGCATATTGTTAAGAAAAAAGATGGCTCACTTCGCCTTGTACTTGATTCACGTCACATTAATGACATTATTATTAATGAAACCGATCGACCACAGACTTTAGAGGAACTGCTACAAAAATTTCACGGTACAGCTATTTATTCTACATTAGATTTGAAATCGGGATTTTGGCAAATTCAACTTCATCCAAATTGCAGAAAGTACACAGCTTTTCTCTGTTTTGGCGACTGTTATCAATTTTGTAAATTACCATTCGGCTTAACTATTTCTTCTGCAGCATTTATTCGCGGTTTGAACACAATACTTCCGACAGAACTTAAAGACAGAATTACGACGTACGTAGACGACATTCTTATTGCAGAAGCTAACTGGTCTGAACATAATCTGATTTTAGAACGCCTATTGCAAACTTTCCATGCACAAGGACTCACAGTTAACCTCAGTAAATCGCATTTTGGTAAAACTTCTATAAAATTTCTTGGACACGTAATTTCAGCAGAAGGCATTGCGCCTGATCCGGAAAAACTTCAAGCTCTACGTGACATTACTGTTCCTACGACGAAGAAACAATTACGCAGTTTTTTGGGCTTAATTAACTTTTTCCGCAAATTTATTCATCACTCTGCTTTAGATACACCTAGATTATGCCAATTAACAGGTAAAAATACTATTTGGTCATGGGATAAGCAAGCACACTCTGAATTCGTGAACCTGAAACATGCTTTGTTGAATGCTCCACTTTTATCGCACCCAGACCTTACCAGAAATTTTTCCATTGCCACCGACAGTTCCAACACAGCTTTAGGCGTACACATTTTTCAGGAAATTGAAGAAGATGGCTCTACAGTAATCAAAAACATCGCATTTGCAAGTCGCATTTTGTCACCTGCTGAGCGAAATTATTCCGTCACAGAATTGGAAACGTTATGTGTTGTATGGGCTTTTACGAGATTTCGACACTTTCTTTATGGAAGACACACCACAGTTTACACAGATCACAGAGCTATTCAATTTTTACTTTCAGCTAAATTCACTCATGACAGACTGAGCAGATGGAAACTTTATTTACAGGAATTTAATTTTACAATTGTTCACATTCCCGGCACACAAAATGTTATAGCAGACGCACTATCGCGTTCTCTCAGTAACAATCAGCAAGACGTAGCAGCCAACTTCTGCAAAGCAAATTTCAGTGTCATGTACATTCAACAAGTCGCATTTGAAAATTTTATTTCATCGTCATTACAGGACATAGCACGAGAGCAAAGTAAAGACAATGTATGGAAAGAAATTAAACACCTTTGGCAAGATAAGAATAATGTTACGATTAGGAACCACTACACTGTACGCAATGACATTCTGTTTCGCCGCTCTCATCCAGACAGCAACAATTGGTTATTATGCATTCCTGACGAACTGATTAACAAATTAATTTGGTACACTCATTTAAGTTACGCACATTACGGAGCCAGAAAATGTTTTCTTATACTGAGACAGAACTGTTATTTTGCAAATATGGAAAAACGTATACGACGAGTTTTAGCGTCATGCAAAATTTGCCAGAAAGCTAAGTCCGACACCACTTCACACATTCCTCCATTATATCCAATTGTACCTGTTAAATTAAGACATATGGCCGCAGTGGACATTTTTGGTCCAATTCCGAGAACTAATAGAGGTTTTTGCTACATCTTTGTCGCTGTTGAACTCACTTCAAAATTTGTTACTTTCACTCCGTTACGTAAAGCTACTGCCAAAACTGTTTCGAAAGCATTTGTAAAGCATTTCTTATTTCATGTAGGACATGTGATGAAAGTAATTTCTGACAATGGATCACAATTTCGTTCTACTATATGGACACGCATGTTACGAGCTAGAAACATTTCTCCGATCTATATATCCAAGTACCACGCTTCTTCGAACCCTTGTGAACGATTAATGAAAGAAATTGGTAAACTGTGTAGAATATACTGCTACAAAAGACATGTTAATTGGGACACACACATACACTCATTTCAAGATGTAATTAATTCCATTCCAAATGAATCCACTATGCTACCTCCGTCTGTTATACTGAAGAACGTTGAACCACCAAACAAAATCAAAGAATTAGTAACATTTCCTACATCTCGTCGATTACGACACCACGAAATAATTGACATTGCGCTGAACAACATCAAACGTGCCGCAGAACGCCGGAGAAGACAGCAAAAACAGGTTTGTAGACGCCGAGACTTTCACGTTGGACAGAAGATATTAGTACGTACACACTATTTATCCAGCAAATTAAAAGGTAAGTGCAGTAAATTTGAACTTCTATACGCAGGTCCATATCGGATTCGCAGCATTCCTCACCCTAATGTTGTACACGTCGAAACTTTGAGAACCAGGAAAAGTAAGGGGAACCATCATGTGTCAAACATTAAACCCTTTATCGAATGAAACCACTTTACGATGTAACATGCTATGAGGCCGTTTACACATTTTATGACCACTTATGCAATTATATTCACATGACTAATTACTGATGATTATCGTATTTTTTTTTTCTTGGCAAGTGCCCGGCAAGGTAAGGTTAGCAGGTCGCTCTTCTTGTCGTTACACATCAGACCGTGCACATTTTTTTTCAAAAGAACTTATACATTTTATGACCACTTATGCAAGTATAATTATATGACTAATTACTGATGATGACTATAGTATTTTTCTTGGCAAGTGCCCGGCAAGGTAAGGTTAGCAGGTCGCTTTTCTTGTCGTTACACATCAGACTGTGCACATTTTTCATTTTTTTTTGCGTATGATTGTTTTCCTGTTTTGTTTGTATGCATTGTGAACTAGTTAAGGTATAACACACACCATTTGACTTTGACTTTTTGCCCTATGATATCTCAACATCGTGACTGTTTTACATTTTCTTTTTTTTTTTTTTTTTTGCTGCTGCATTGTGATATTCTCTGTACATTTTTTGCCTTTGAACACTGTCTATGCTTTTGACATATTACGTTTTTCCGTCATGTTATGTTGTATGCTTAATTGAGTCACCATTAACCAGTCACTATTTAATGGGTATAGGATTTAAATGCAAGACATTAATCTTTGTTCATCAGTTTCAGAAAGAAATGATGCGTAATGGAAATAAATTAAACAGATGAGAATTTGACCTACGGAATAAACGAAAGAAGATGCAATAACTTTATGAGGAAGAGTAAATGGATCAGAATTAACAAGCATTAACAAGAATATACTATACACATCGCAGAATAGCAGTCTTAACTAATTTTTTCTTTCAGAATACAAAGCGATTGATGCAAGCTGTCAGACAGAACTACACATCTTAGTTTTAAGTGATGAAATATGCTAGGGATAAGGAATAGTTATGTGATGAATAATGAAGTGATTTTTGCAGATGATAATTAATGCTGACGAAGAATAATGATGAAGAATATGGTACTATGAATAATGAAGTTTTTGTTTACAGGTGATGATAATGATGAAGTTATGATGATATGAATAATGAAGTTTTTTCTTTACAGATGAGGATAATGTTGAAGTTATGTACTTATGCTATGTAGTTATTTAAGTATTTGTTGCAGTTTACTTTGACAGCAGGTGTTATATTGCGTAGTAGGATGACTGAAGGTTTTGGAAAGGACAGCTATGGAACACATTTTTTATACACATTTCACTACCTGTTAATTCGAAGTTCACTACTTTTCAGCATAGTCTGCGTTTCTTCTTTCAGCTCAATAATCCATTTTGTATTTTTCTTTCAGGAGAAGCTTTTTATGATACTTACTAAACTTGTTACCTATTATACCTGTTCTAGTACTTGCATTTTTTTTACCCACTTGTGTCTATCATTTATAAATGTGATAACCTTGCTACAGCTGACTCATGACGAATGACGTTACACAATCTTTTCATTTATAGGAACAACCTAGAAGCAATTTTTTCTCTTATTTCTTCTTGCTTTCCCTTATAATTACCCAAAGCAATGCATTGCTAGCAGAAAAAACAAAATGTATTAACAGTCCCAGATAATGTCACTAGTTTATGATAATTCTGAATAATACTGATCAGCTCTGAATAGTATGTCACTTGAATAATGACTTCTTAATGATACCAAAACATAATTGCCACTATCTATTGTAATGAGAGTACTTATTATGCCCATGCTTATTAATGAATAATGTTTTATACTATTCAATACTTGCTGGCCACTGAGTGCCCATAATTAATGTAATTACTTATAATGCCCATGCTTATTAATGCTATGATTGTAATTAACATTTTTCTAATGATGATTTCTTAATGATATGAATAATACTGAATGATGACTAATGTTTAATACTATTCAATACTTGATGGCCACTGAGTGCCAATAATTAGTGTCACATAATGAACTATGTATTAATTGTCATTAATTAGGTACTGTATTCAATTTTGACTTCATATCTTTAATAATAGGCCACTGAATGCCAATAATTAGTGTCACATAATGAACTATGTATTAATTGTCATTAATTAGGTACTGTATTCAATTTTGACTTCATATCTTTAATAATAGGCCACTGAATGCCAATAATTAGTGTCACATAATGAACTATGTATTAATTGTCATTAATTAGCTACTGTATTCAATTTTGACTTCATATCTTTAATAATAGGCCACTGAGTGCCAATAATTACTTGTAAATATGTCATTTGAATGAGGAAAGATGTTTTGTAATACTCAATACTTGATGGCCATTGATTGCCACTCTTGTCTGTAAATTAATTAATGAACATTTTTCTGTAATACTACATTCATGGTACAGAAATGTTCAATAACTGAGCTATGTATGCTGCATACTACTTATGTAATCACCTATTAAGGCTTGTCTGTTAGTTAATGTCCTTTAACTTCTGAGCTAACTACCCTGAATTACTGTAATATCCATTTGTCCTATACATCCTCCTAATCATGGAGCACTATATTTGGTTTTTGCACTAATTCTACGTTGGTGTGCCGCTTCTTAAAAGCGTGGTGTTGACACGACATGCTGTCCACCACTGTAAGCGATGAAACTACTTATGTAATCACTAATCAAGACTTTGTTATGGAGCACTGTGTGCCGCCTCTTAAGAACGTGGTGTTGACACGACATGCTGTCCACCACCGTAAGCGATGAAGACGTTATTATGGTCCCACTGTTTGGTGTACCTGATATACTGCCAAATGATAGCATGGAATATTACTACGACGTTTCAGTGTCTTGATACGCTGATAAATACTTCTGGGAACGGACATGCAGATTGTATCACTTAGTATTGTGATTCTGTGGAAAGATATGGACTTTCAGTGCAGCTGTGTGCAAACTAAGGTGCTACAACCATGATGCAATCCTTTCATTTCCTATCCTAATAGTGAAAATCATTTTTAACTAATACCATTTATGTTCATGGCCTATACATTTTTTCTCGATTTCTTGAACTCCAGTGCGAGTACACTTATGTCACCTGTCGACATGATTTTTTTTGCTATTATGTTTATTTACTGTGAAAATACTAAAGACATTTTTGATTTGTTCTGAAGTGCAGTATGTGTGCACTCTTGTCATTTATATTGTATATACCTTTTGTGATTTGATGATTTTTTGTACACTTGCGTTTATTTCTTATGAAAATGTTCAAAAATTTGCAGTGCATGTGCACTTATGTGAATATGTTTTCAACTGAACTCCAGTGCCTGTGCACTCTTCTCATTTTCAACATGATTTGTGTTTTTCTGTACAATTGTATGATTTATGTCATTTGTTACTCATTGTATATATATTTCGTCTTTGCACTTTGTTATCTGTCAAATAATTTGTATATACATTTTTTCTGATTTGTTTTGTACTTATATTTTGTCTTGTCTGTAATTGGTGCATGCGCACAACATTTAATTCATGTATTACATCCAAATATTTTGTAAATGTTAATTAATTAAATGAAAAATTTGTTACGATGGCAAGTCCAAATGACTCACCATCGCTGCCAAATTTTTTGCCCCCCAGTGGAGGGTTATGAAACACGTATGTTGTGCGGCAGCGATGCTGAGGCATTGTAGAATCTCTGACCAGAGCAGTTGCGCTCGAAGCGCAGTGCAGTACAGTTGTATCTCGGTAGCAGTCGCGTAATGTAGTGTGTCGCGAGCAGTCGCGTAAAGTAGTCTGTTGGTAGCTGTCGCGGAGAGTAGTATGTCTGTAGCAGTTGCGTCGGCGGGCGTCGGCACAGCGATGGTCAAGATTCAGGACAAGGTATAATTTTATTAAATAAATGTTTATGCAGCTTTGCGCTTATTAGATAATGTAAGGTCCACTCATTGTAATTTAACTTTCAAAAATCGCCCCCAATAATAATTTGGATTTAAAAACAAATTTACAAACAATCATTCAAATTCCCTCCATTTCCCTTTAACAAAATTTTAAAAAAAAAAAAAAAAAAAAAAAAAAAAAAAAAAAAAAAGGCAATTGCAATGCATTTCCTCCAAGCCGCAGCCAACAATAAGAGCAGAATTTTGACATGCAGTTTCACTAAGGTAAGAAATTTATTCTGAATTCGCACAGGGCAAAGACCGACATTTCGGTTAAATTGATTTTTGAGTATCACTGTAGTTTCATTGTCATGGGATTCTCGTTCATTATTTTATGGGAACTTATACTTGAGTCAGATTGCTAATTTTTGTTTAATTGTCTTTGTCATTAATATTTTTGCGGGAAGGTTACACTTGGTTCCATTTCTATTAAGTATTGTCCTTTTAAAATTTCTGTGGGAAGGTCACACTTAGCTGTGGCATCATTTCTAATAAATATTTTAGTCTTTAAAATTCTTGTGGGGAGGTTACAAGTTTCAGTGCTATTGTGTTCTCGGCATTCTGCTGAATGCCATTAAACTTGTTCCAAGTATCACATCATGGAGATTATGTTTCAAACATTCATTACTAGATGGAACAGCGGAATTTCACGTGTCGCGCATCAAGGTCTCCTCCATTAAGCCTGGGGCGGTAAGAAGAGATAACACAAAAGCTGTTGGAGAGCGGGCACAGCTTTTGAGCTGCAACAGAGATTTTGCAACTATAGAGAAACGGAGAAGATAAGCAAGGCCTTTCTATCATGATAGGAACCTTCCAAGGACAGTACTTCTACTTATGGCATGTATCGGTTAGAAAAATTCACCGATGATGATTGATATCAGTCGAAATCGATTTGCAACAAGATAAATAAATTATGTTTTCGCGACTGGCTGCTACATTCCTTATAATTTCAGAACTCTGTCAAATCCTTCATACAATAACGAATCTCCCACGTCAACTTCATTTATTTTCTCTTGTTTTTCTACAATATCTTTTCAGGTTTCTTCCGTTATATAGATCTTTCAAGACAGGGAGTGACAGTGCAGACTGTTAACGAAGCTCCGAGAATACGGATTAAGTTCCCATACGTGTGGGCGAAGACTTCCTAACTAATAGAACCCAGTGCGTAGTTCACGACTGTGAGTGTTCTGAATTACAAAGGTACCGTCAGTAGTGATCCAGGGAAGTGTCATAGGACCACTCTTTTGCCTGTATACATATATAATCTGATGAACGGGGCGAGCACGAATATCCGGCTGTTTGCAAATATCGCTGTGGTGTGTCGAAAGGCGTCGTCATTGAGTGACTGTAGAAGTATAGAGGATACCAGATGACTTGAAATGTAGAAACATGTAGCTTAATGCAGATGAGTAGGAAAAACTATCCTGTAAAGTCGGTTAAATATCCATGTGTAACGTTGTAAAGCGCTATCAAATGGAACGAGCACGTATGGGCGCTAGCAGGGAAGGTGAGTGATCGACTCCGGTTCATTGCGAGAATTTTAGGAAAGTGTAGCTTATCTACACAGGAAACTGCACATAGAACACAAGTAAGATCCATTATTGAGTCCTGGTCGAGTGTTTGGGATCCCCACCAGGTCAGTTTAAAAGAAGACATCGAAGCATTTCAGAGGTGTGCTACTAGATTTGTTCCTGGTAGGGTACACCAACACGCAAGTGTTATGGAGATGCTTCGTAAACTCAAATGGGAATGCTTGGAGGGAACTCGAAGTTCTTTTCGTGAAAAACTATTGAGAAAGTTTGGAGAATCGCCATTTGAATAGGTGTTCTGTAAACTGCACTCAGTGAAATCTGCACCCGGCGAAATTCGCATCCAGAAAAGTTCGGGGAAGGGTTCGTTAATACCCCCGTCCCAACTCCGCGACTTGCCCTCAGGTAGAAGAACCGTGGACCCGCCCCGGCCTGCCCTTACGTGGCGTGCCGATGAAGAGAACTGGAGACACTAACAGGAACTGCAACGCCTAAATTTTTACAGTTGGAAGTGACCATAATTTTTTCATTTACTACCACATTTTCAGAAAACACCGTGGAAAAATTTAAACCCGAATTGTAAACACAGTTTTTAAAAATCCTATCTCTTCAACTCGACAAAATATACTTTAATATAAAATATGGTCTCTACCAGCGGTACAGCATATAGTATATGTCATGTATCTAAGAGGTGTTGTCATTCTAACGAAAAGGTCATTTGGATCTATGCAGGGTGAACCAGAACTCCACCGACAAAAATTCGAATGTTGTTCACGGACCCGTGGCATCCAGTGTATCGTTGCAGAAATTTGACGTTTCAGTTTGATTTCTTGCCACTTTTATTGGTACTTAATTGAAAATATCTGCAGAACTGTGCTCTGTGTGTCTTGTTTAGAAATCAAATTTTTCCAGCCATTCACGGTACTTGCTACTGCCAACAGTAAAACCTAATTTTCTTATGGTTCTCAAGCTTGTATTCCGTACTGCTCGGTCCAGCCTCGGGTTGGTTTTCCGGCTGTGCTAGCTGTACTTTCACACTGATACACAACAGTATGAATAGGTTTTCTGATGAAGAATCGACCGATATGAATCTCGTCAATGGGTCCACTGAATGCAATGGAAAAACAGCACGATGATGGCTCAAATGGCTCTGAGCACTATGCGACTTAACTTCTGAGGTCATCAGTTGCCTAGAACTTAGAACTAATTAAACCTAACTAACCTAAGGACATCACACACATCCATGCCCGAGGCAGGATTCGAACCTGCGACCGTAGCCGTCGCTCGGCTCCAGACTAGCGCCTAGAACCGCTCGGCCAGCACGATGATGATACGCTCAGCTATTGCAACAGTGACAGCAACCACATGACACGGGTTTTGCATCGGTACATAAGCACGGACGAATAACCGAGGTGATTGTGTATTACGTGCCTTTTCACTTTGTGAAAGCGTTTTCTCAGAAACAAATATAATTCTGGTAACGATGCCAAACAGGTTATAATGACATTATTACTTTCTGTAGAGTCACCGGAGATCAAGGATACCTTACAACAAAATACTCAGAAAATATCCTTGAAGAACCTCAGAAATTTTGTCGGTAGATTTCTCGTTCACACTGTGCGCGAGTTTTACGTAGCTTCTTCTCTCATTCCCGTGTAGGGATCTTCCATATGTGACTTAAAAACATGAAAACAATCTTATCCATGACAATAATTATACCTCTACTTCCGTACTGTGCAAACCACTGTGAAGTGCGTGGCAGAGGATACTTCCCATTGTATTAGTTATTAAGGTTCCTTCCCGTTCCATTGCTTAAACGCCTCAGTGTGCACTGTAATTTTAGTCTAAACCTTTTCTCGCGAACTCTGCCAGACCAATGCGTAGGGATTGTAATGTATTCCTAGATTGATCATTTAAACTGTTCTCTGGAAACTTACTAAGTTGACTTTCTTGGGAAAGTCTGCCTCGATCTTCAAGTGTCTGAAAGTTCAGTTCCATCAGCATCAAAAATGGTTCAAATGGCTCTGAGCACTATGGGACTTAACATCTTAGGTCATCAGTCCCCTAGAACTTAGAACTAGTTAAACCTAACTAACCTAAGGACATCACACACATCCATGCCCGAGGCAGGATTCGAACCTGCGACCGTAGCAGTCGCGCGGTTCCGGACTGCGCGCCTAGAACCGCGAGACCACCGCGGCCGGCCCATCAGCATCGCCATGGAACTCTTCCACTGGTCAAACAAACCCGTAGCCCCTCAGTCTTGTCTTTCCGTTTTTCCTTGAATATCCATGAAAGTCATATTCGGTACGATTCACATACACTTAACCAATATTCTAGAATGGGTCACACGAGTCGTCATATGCAGTCTCCTCTGTAGAGTGAGCATTTCCCTACTATCATACCAATGAATAAAAGTCTGCCATCTACGACCGACCCTATGTGGTTGTCCCATTTGAGAGCGCTGCAAGTTGTTTCTCCCAGGAACTTACTAAGTTGGCTTTCTTGGGAAAGTCTGCCTCGATCTTCAAGTGTCTGAAAGTTCAGTTCCATCAGCATCGCCATTCCAAATGTGAGTCGTTAATATTGTAGTCATAGGATATCATGCTGCTTTCGTTACGTGAAGTGCACAATTTTACATCTCTCGAGATGTGGAACTGGTTGTCAATCTTTACCTCACTTCGAAATCTTATCAAGTTCTAGCTAAATATTTTTGCAGCTATTTCAGATAGTACCTCATCATAGATAATCACATCACCTGCTAATATTTTTATAGTTTTATGTGACTAAAATATTGTCTGCAATGTCATTACTGTATAACGTTAACAACTGGGGCCCCACCACACTTCCCTGGGGCACACTCGAAGCATCTGTTGATGACCCTCCATCCAAGATTACTTGCTGCGTCCTCCCTTTCAGAAAAACCTCAGTCGAGTCACAGATTCCGCTTATATCCCCTACGATCTTACTTTCTATTGTAAGCATAGATGTGGTGCTGGGTCAAATGTTTTTCGTAAATCTACCTGACTACTATTAAATGAAACAACAAGTTCACTGTTACCAGTCACCATTTTATTTATTTCCACGACGCGTTTCGAAGGTTTAAACCTCCATCATCGGGTGGATTTACATTAGTAAGTATTACATTTGTGTGTGTGTGTTGTGTTACGATTTTTTGGAGGAACTTGTGGCACTGCCTAGTGGAGAAACGAGACACTATTTCAGAATATGGTTTAGGATTACTTTTGACGAAAAATTAAACTGATATCTAATCGTAAACATTAAATAAGTAAACTACAGTACCTTCAGTGATCACAGGTTCCTTTTGCTATCGTAACACATCACATGTATACTGCCACATTTGTAAACAAATATGGCGTCTGGAATCAGCTGGGTGCAAGGTTCGTATAGCAGAAGTGAAGACATAATCGCAAAGTGCAAAGAATATACATCATAACAATATTATTACAGAATAATTGCTTTAAGCATTTGGCGGTGTTTGTTTTGAGGTGTCAAATATATGTGTGTATACTTCAGGTGGTACATAAATCCAATTCTGACAAGTTAAAACAGCAGACATTCGTACTCGTTCATACAATCAGGTGAAATGTTAAAATGGCTTAAACTTCATACTTATTGATAACAATTAGGTGAAATGTTACTGACTGTAATTACAATGATCATATTGGCTACAACAGTAAAATCATACATACATTACACTCTTTGATTGGGGTTAATAAACAGATGTGAAGTGAGGGGCTGGAGGCAGAGGGAGAGGTAGAGAGAGAGAAAGAGTGTGTGTGTGTGTGTGTGTGTGTGTGTGTGTGTGTGTGTGTGTGTGTGTGAGTGAAAGAGGGAGGGAGAGAGGGAGAGAGAGAGGGAGAGAGAGAGGGAGAGAGGAAAGAGTGATTATATGAGAGGAAACATTTACACGGCAAGGAGTCTTAAGATTGCATGTTGCATATATTAGCTGCCTAAAGGTTGGGGTAATACATTGGTTAATGCTATAAAATATGCAGATAGATATACATTTGTGCCAGTAGTTGATGTACATACAGTTTTAAGCTGACAAGGGGTACAAGCTGTTGGTGTGATGAATTATCTGTGAATGAGGTCAATCTCTTGTACTCTTGGCAGCTGTCAATATTTATGGTAAATATTAGGTGTGTGTGTGTGTGGGTGTGTCTGCATTTTTGTGAGTGTAGGCAGTTGCTGAAAACGGAGATGATACTATTGTAAATATTGTCATTTTTGTCATTTAAGATGGATTCTGCTTGTTTCATTTGATGTTTGTATATTTGGAGTGTTTCAAGGATGTCTAGTTTTCTGCCTTTTGGTTGGATGTGTAAGATGCTAATACTTGTGTTGTTAGCATGGTGTTTTGTTTCATGCAGGTGGGTAGCTATTGCTGATGTGTGATATTTTTTGTTTTTTAGTGCTGCCATGTGTTCCTTGAACCTAATCTCAAATGATCTGCCTTGATCCACGGCTTTCAGGATGTCAAGCCAAGGGACTCCGAGTTGGGTTTCACATGACTGACATTTCCGTAATCCATGCTGTTCCGCAAGGAGGAGATACTTCATTACGTTAGAGCTCCAAATACTTTCTGAGGTTCCACAACAAATGGATCTTAAGGCTATTGGGCGTTAATTTAGTTGACTTTTGATACTTTTCTTGTACACGAGTGCGTTTTTCCAACCACTAGGAGCCGTTTTTTGTTCGAGGGATAAATTGTAGATTATAATTAAAAGAGGGGCAACTCAGACATAAATGTGGTACACAATCTGATAGGCATTGCATTGAGTGCTGGAACTTTGTTAAATTTTAGCTATTTCAGCTATTTCTCAACACTACTGACATTAATGTCCAAATCACTTCTCTTTGCAATGGTGTTAGACTTATGTAAGAGCAATACTCCTGGATAATTCAGCATATCAGTGTAGTTACTGCAAAGTGGAAGATACATGAGCATTAAAACTGTACAGGGTGATTCAAAAAGAATACCACAACTTTAAAAATGTGTATTTAATGAAAGAAACATAATATAACCTTCTGTTATACATCATTACAAAGAGTATTTAAAAACTTTTTTTTTCACTCAAAAACAAGTTCAGAGATGTTCAATATGGCCCCCTCCAGACACTCGAGCAATATCAACCCGATACTCCAACTCGTTCCACACTCTCTGTAGCATATCAGGCGTAACAGTTTGGATAGCTGCTGTTATTTCTCGTTTCAAATCATCAATGGTGGCTGGGAGAGGTGGCCGAAACATCATATCCTTAACATACCCCCATAAGAAAAAATCGCAGGGGGTAAGATCAGGGCTTCTTGGAGGCCAGTGATGAAGTGCTCTGTCACGGGCTGCCTGGCGGCCGATCCATCGCCTCGGGTAGTTGACGTTCAGGTAGTTACGGACAGATAAGTGCCAATATGGTGGCGCTCCATCCTGCTGAAATATGAATTGTTGTGCTTCTTGTTCGAGCTGAGGGAACAGCCAATTCTCTAACATCTCCAGATACTGTAGTCCAGTTACAGTAGCACCTTCGAAGAAAAAGGGACCAAAAACTTTATTGGCTGAAATGGCACAGAAAACGTTCACCTTAGGCGAGTCACGTTCATATTGAGTTGTTTCCCGCGGATTCTCAGTGCCCCATATACAGACATTGTGACGGTTGACTTTCCCGTTAGTGTGGAAAGTTGCTTCATCACTAAACACAATCTTTGAAACGAAAGATTCATCTGTTTCCATTTGAGCAAGGATAAAATCTCAGAAATCGATTCTTTTAATCTTATCAGTTGCAGACAGTGCTTGAACCAATATCAGACGATAACTTTTCATAACTAACCTTTTTCGTAGGACTCTCCATACAGTTGATTGTGGAATTTGCAGCTCTCTGCTAGCTCTGCGAGTCGATTTTCCTGGGCTGCGAACAAATGCTTGCTGGATGCATGCTACATTTTCATCACTCGTTCTGGGCCGTCCAGAACTTTTCCCTTTGCACAAACACCCATTCTCTGTAAACTGTTTATACCAACGTTTAATACACCACCTATCAGGAGGTTTAACACCATACTTCGTTCGAAATGCACGCTGAACAACTGTAGTCGATTCACTTCTGCTGTACTCAATAACACAAAAAGCTTTCTGTTGAGCGGTCGCCATCTTAGCATCAACTGACGCTGACGCCTAGTCAACAGCGACTCAAGCGAACAAATGTACAACTAAATGAAACTTTATAGCTCCCTTAATTCGCCGACAGATAGTGCTTAGCTCTGCCTTTTGTCGTTGCAGAGTTTTAAATTCCTAAAGTTGTGGTATTCTTTTTGAATCACCCTGTATATTAAGTAAGATACACTTTAAAAGTGCAGCATAATTCTCTCAACTTACGTAATGACATCATAACTTACATAACAAAAAACTTCTTTTTTTAAGATGAGAAAGCTTAAGGATTTTTCATATTAGGACAGAATATGCATTGTAATGTTACCACCGGCAATGCCAATAAAGCGAAGTTACTACACACGGTTTTCCGAAATTCCTTCACCACAGAAGACGAAGTAAATATTCCACAATTCGAAGCAAGAGCAGCTGCCAACATGAAGAGCTCAGAAGTACATAGTGAATCATCTCACATTACTTAATAAAGGGAGGTCTTGCGGTCCAGATTGTATTCCAGTTAGTTACCGTTCTGAGCAAGCTGATGTAATAGCTCCATATATAGCAATCATATACAAATGCCCGCCCGTCGAATGATCCGCACCTAAAGACCGGAAAGTAGCACAGGTCACATCAATACTCAAGAAAGGAAATAGGATTAATCCGCTTAACTACAGAGCCATATCACTTACGTCGATTTGCAGTAAGATTTTGGAACAGATACTCTCTTCAAACATTATGAATTACCTTGAGGAAAACGATCTGCGGACACACAGTCGGCACGAATACAGAATATATCGTTGTTGTGCATCAAACTAGCTCCTTATTCTCATGATGTAATGAGTGCTATCGACACGAGTTCCCGAACTGATTCCATATTTCCAATTTTAACGGAAGCTATTGATACTGTACCTCACAAGCAACTTCTAATCAAATTGCGTGTCTATGAAATATCGTCTCGATTGTGCGACTGGATACGTGAATTATTGTCAGACACGTCACAGTTCGTAATAACTTATAGAGGGTCATTTACTATAACAACAGTGGTTTCTGGCGTTACCCAATGAAGTATAGTATTATAGGCCCTCGGCTGTTCCTAATCTGTATAAATGTTTAGGAGACAGTCTGAGCAGCCAACTTAGAATGCTTGCGTATGGTGCTGTCATTTACCGTCGAGTATGTTCATCAGAAGATAAAAGGCAGTTGCAAAATGATTTAAACAAAATATCTGTATAGAGGGAAAAATGGCAATTGCGACCGTAAATAAAGAAAAGTCTGAGGCCATCCACATGGATACTAAAAGGAATCCATCAAATTTCAGTTATACGATAAATCACACAAATCTAAAGGCTACCAATCAACGAAATACCTAGAAATTCCAATTACTATCAACTTAAATTGTAGCGATCATTTAGATAATGTTGTGGAGAAGACAAACCGAACATCGCGTTTTATTGGCAAAACACACAGAAGATGCAACAAATCCACTAAAGAGACCGCCTGAACTATGTTTGTCGGTACTCTGATAGATAATCTTTGTGCGGTATGGGATCCTTACCAGATAGGACAGACGGAGGAGGTGGAAAAAATTCAAAGAAGGTTCAAAATGGCTCTGAGCACTATGGGACTTAACTTCTGAGGTCATCAGTCCCCTAGAACTTAGAACTACTTAAACCTAACTAACCTAAGGACATCACACACATCCATGCCCGAGGCAGGATGCGAACCTGTGACCGTAGCGGTCGCGCGGCTCCAGACTATGGCGCCTAGAACCGCTCGGCCACTAAGGCCGGCTTTCAAAGAATGGTAGGTCGTTTTATATTATCGCGAAATAGGGGAGAGACAATCACGGACATGATACGAGAGTTGGGATGGCAATCATTAAAAGAAAGACGTTCTTCGTTGAGGAGAAATCTTTTTGACGAAACTTCTACTTCCACCTTTCTCCCTCGGATGCTAAAGTATTATGCTGGCACCCGCCTACACAGGAGTAAATGATCACTGGAATGAAATAAGGGTAATCAGAGCTCGCATGGAAAGGTGTATGTGTTTATTTTAACCGCGTGCTGTTTGAGATTGGAACAGTAGAGAAATAGTGTGGAAGTGGTTCGGTGAACCCTCTGCTAGGCAGTGAAGTGTGAATTGCAGACTAGTTACGTAGATGTAGACGTAAGTATAGGTATGCAATAAAAAAGAAGAAAAAGTAAGATATAAATATTAAAACAAGTAGGAACAGTGCCATATGCCGATGTAAGAGGGACCATAGCTAGTGGCGGTCTTGCTCTTCTTGCGGCAGCGGCAGTAGGTTATTTTGTGTACGGTGTTCATTTGGTCAGGGCCGCACAGCACGCAGCATTGGGCGTAGGGAGCGGGAGAGCGAGCACAGGTTAGCACGTAGTTTCCGGGCGTACTGGGTCCAAATTTCGCGGATTTCTGTACTGCACAGAATGCAAATTTTGTTGGCTTCAATTTTCGTATAACCTTTGAAACTGAATGCAGAACGATTCTAATTCCACCAACGTATATTTCGCGTCAAGGCCACGAAGTTAAGATAAATTGGAGCTCCTACGGACGCATACAGACAGTTATTTTCCCTCGCTGTATTTGGGAGCGAAACAGGAAAGGAAATGATTTACGAGGAGAACACGGCAAGTGTCATCACTCGATTACCCAGGAGCCGGCCGAAGTGGCCGTGCGGCTAAAGGCGCTGCAGTCTGGAACCGCAAGACCGCTACGGTCGCAGGTTCGAATCCTGCCTCGGGCATGGATGTTTGTGATGTCCTTAGGTTAGTTAGGTTTAACTAGTTCTAAGTTCTAGGGGACTAATGACCTCAGCAGTTGAGTCCCATAGTGCTCAGAGCCATTTGAACCATTTGATTACCCAGGAACTTCTCTCAGTTGAAGATGAACCAAAATAAGCGAACACTTGTCTCGGTTTGTCTATAGATACTTGACTATTTCTGAACAAACGACGGTCAGAGTTTTGGAGGTATTTTCGAGCTACTGTTTGTGCCTTTTGCCTCGGGGTTTATTCAGCCAGAATGATAACTAAGTGGTTAACGCCGTGGCTTCTTAATTTTGTACCCCTTGTTCGAAATCCGATTATTGTTTTTATTTATTTTATTTTACTTCATTTTTATTGCTTTCATTTATCCCCCCATGTCCGTAGAAGGTTACTACACGAACATTTCTTATCAAATTAGCGGATACAAGGAATTAAATTAACGGCAAAATTATAACTAGATTTGACAATAAGCGTTCCACATCTATTAAATAATATATGTACGTGTGATAAGTTGAGGAATTACAATCCTTTTAAACTCTCATATTCTGATATTTCACTCTCATATCAGTTGTTAATTAATTCTTATATTTTATTCATACGTTTACTCTACAGGAAGCTTTGATGAATTCCTTTGGATAGTACCGATCGTATAAACATACGAAACACAGATATTGCGAACACCATGAGCATCGCGCGAAGGCAAGTTTGCCACAGTGATATTTCCTCGAATGGATCTCGCTCAGGAAAGGAACGTTGCTAACATTGCTGAAGATTTCGTGCATTGAAAATAATTCCACGCCAAAGCGTGCATAAAGAATCACTTTTACGAAAACTGGCGCTGCAATCGATTATGAATCAAGATACCGTGCTGAGATTCAACCGAAAACGATTACAAATCCATTCATCACACATAGAATGAGTAGACGAATAAGGACAAAATTATATTAATATACACTGGTAAACATTCGTGCAGTAAACATCTACAGAAATTGATGTATGAATGCCGCGCGGAGTGGCCGCGCGGTTTGAGGCGTCATGTCACGGACTGCGTGGCCCCTCCCGCCGGAGGTTCGACTCCTCCCTCGGGCATGGGTGTGTGTGTTGTTCTTAGCATAAGTTAGTTTAAGTAGTGTGTAAGTCTAGGAACCGATAAATGTAAATGTCGTGTGACTGGGGCATCCCGTCGGGTAGACAGATCACCAGGTGCAAGTCTTTCGATCTGACGCCACTTCGGCGGCTTGCGCGTCGATGGGGATGAAATGATGATGATTAGGACAACACAACACCCAGTCCCTGAGCGGAGATAATCTCCGACAGAGCCGGGAATAAAACCCGGACCCTTAGGATTGACATTCTGTCGCACTGACCACTCAGCTGCCGGGGGCGGTCTAGGGACCGATCGCCTAAGCAGTTTTGTCCCTTAGGAATTCACACACATTTGACATCTGCTGGATGAATGAAAAGTAAAAACTAAAGTGATAAACTGGTTTCGAACACGGGGCGCAAAAGTAAGAACCCACGCCCCTAGCCACTGTTCAACCATTGTCACCGAGTGTACGCGCTATGAAAGACACATAAAGTACCTGGAAAATACCTGAAAAACTCAGGACGTGGTTTTTTCAGAAACGGTCGAATACCTTTGGATAAACTGAGACACGTGTTTGCTTATTTTGATCCGACTCGGGGCACTTTCTGGGAAATGCTGTGTTCTTGTTAGTAGTGGTACAAGGTACCCTCCGCCAGGCACCAGATTGTGCCTTGCGGGAGTATGTATGGACATGTATATATTCCATCCACCTTTCAGTCCACCCTTCTGTTCTAGTGACTATGTAAAACCATTTATTCCTCGAATAAAAATTCGTAGGATAAAGCGAGTAGTTGCTTGAATTAACAAATAGCGAAAGAAACGCCTATACCGCCGAAGTAGCAATCAGGAGGCATCTATAAAGATGGGTGCCACACGATGTTTCTTACAAGGGAACCTCCCCATCGCAGCCCCCTCAGATTTAGTTATAAGTTGGCACAGTGGATAGGCCTTGAAAAACTGAACACAGATCAATCGAGAAAACAGGAAGAAGTTGTGTGGAACTATGAAAAAAATTAGCAAAATATACAAACTGAGTAGTCCATGCGTAAGATAGGCAACAACAAGGATAGGGCACGCTCAGGAGCGCCGTGATCCCGTGGTTAGCGTGAGCAGCTGCGGAACGAGAGGTCCTTGGTTCAAGTATACCCTCGAGTGAAAACTTTAGTTTGTTATTTTCAGTTTATGTGACAAACTCATGTTTTCATCACTTTTTTGGGAGTATTGTCACATCCACAAGAAAACCTAAATCGGGCAAGGTAGAAGAATCTTTTTACCCATTCGCCAAGTGTTCAAGTTAGGTGGGTCGACAACATATTCCTGTCATGTGACGCACATGCCGTCACCAGTGTCGTAAGAATATATCAGACGTGTTTTCCTGTGGAAGAATCGGTTGACCTATGACCTTGCGATCAAATGTTTTCGGTTCCCATTGGAGAGGCACGTCGTTTCGTCTACTAATCGCACGGTTTTGCGGTGCGGTCGCAAAAGACAGACACTAAACTTATTACAGTGAACAGAGGCGTCAATGAACGAACGGACCGATCATAGCTATGCGAAAATAAAGAAAGTAAACTTTTCACTCTTTTTTTTTTTTTTTTTTTTTTTTCGATATAGTTCGTTGCGTTTGGTCTGGGCGGACGTCACAAGACATCGTTGATTCCTTGACTCAGTTTGTTTTTTTTTTATTACAGAGAGCACGCAGCCCTCTGACTGAACACGCTGAGCTACCGTGCCGGCAATTTCACTCCAGGGAAGACTTGAACCAAAGACCTGCTGCTAACGCTAACCACGGGACCACGGCGCTCCTGAGCTCACACTATCCTTCATGTTGTCTATCTTGCACATGGACTACTCAGTTTGCATATTTTGCTTATTTTTTTCACAGTTCCACATAACTTCTTCCTGTTTTCTCGATTGATCTGTGTTCAGTTTTTCAAGGCCTATCCACTGTGCCAACTTATAACTAAATCTGAGGAGGGTGCGATGGGGAGGTTCCCTTGTTAGCTCTCGGGTGCAGACTTGCGCCGAGCTGAAGAAGTGGTGTAGTGACACGTTTAGCAGCCCTCAGTCAACTTGAGACGATGGCACAGAGACCTACATCGGCACAGTAGAGGGGGGGGGGGGGGAGGTGGAGTTGCGCAGCGTCCGCGGATAAGGCGCGGAAACCGTGTCAAGAGCGGCTGCCACCCTTGGCCTGCTAAGTCGCTGCCTCTGCGGTCTAGCGGCCGGCACAGGTCGCTGCTTCCGACAAAAACGCTGCCGCATTGCCCAAGCTGCCGACCTGCGGTGGAAGCGGTCGCCGCCGCTCCATTCTTGGTCGTAAATCTTTCCGTGTAATAAGCGGTAACGACCACGCAGGTCAAAATGCTACCTGTGTAGACTACTGCCGTCGATTGGAGCCATGGGCGTGGCTGGCCGCCATCTTGCGGAGCCCGGGAGGAGAGTTTTCTCGGGTAAAGCACTGCGTGAAACTTGAGCTGTAAGCTTTCGTATGTCTAGCTAACTACAGCGCCCGATGTTGCCCGGGATGCATATTCTTAATTCGAATATAATGAATTTCCTTGAGACAGAGAAGTTGCTGTCCATGCATCAGCACGGCTTTAGAAAGCATCGCTCCTGCGAAACGCAACTCGCCCTTTTTTCGCATGATATCTTGCGAGCCATGGATGAAGGGTATCAGACGGATGCCATATTCCTTGACTTCCGGAAAGCGTTTGACTCGGTGCCCCACTGCAGACTCCTAACTAAGATACGAGCATATAGGATTGGTTCCCAAATATGTGAGTGGCTCGAAGACTTCTTAAGTAATAGAACCCACTACGTTGTCCTCGATGGTGAGTGTTCATCGGAGGTGAGGGTATCATGTGGAGTGCCCCAGGGAAGTGTGGTAGGTCCGTTGTTGTTTTCTATCCACATAAATGATCTTTTGTATAGGGTCGATAGCAATGTGAGGCTGTTTGCTGATGATGCTGTGGTGTACGGGAAGGTGTCGTCGTTCAGTGACTGTAGGAGAACTTGGACAGGATTTGTGATTGGTGTAAAGAATGGCAGCTAACTCTAATTATAGATAAATGTAAATTAATGCAGATGAATAGGAAAAAGAATCCCGTAATGTTTGAATACTCCATTAGTAGTGTAGCGCTTGACACAGTCACGTCGATTAAATATTTGGGCATAACATTGCAGAGCGATATGAAGTAGGACAAGCATGTAATGGCAGTTGCGTGGAAGGCGGATAGTCGTCTTCAGTTCATTGGTAGAATTTTGGGAAGATGTGGTTCATCTGTATAGGAGACCGCTTATAAAATACTAATACGACCTATTCTTGAGTACTGCTCGTGCGTTTGGGATCCGTATCAGGTCGGATTGAGGGAGGACATAGAAGCAATTCAGAGGCGGGCTGCTAGATTTGTTACTGGTAGGTTTTATCATGACGCGAGTGTTACGGAAATCATTCAGGAACTCGGGTGGGAGTCTCTAGAGGAAAGGAGGCGTTCTTTTCGTGAATCGCTGCTGAGGAAATTTAGAGAGCCAGCATTTGAGGCTGACTGCAGCACAGTTTTACTGCTGCCAACTTATATTTCGCGGAAAGACCACAAAGATAAGATAAGAGAGGTTAGGACTCGTACAGAGGCACATAGACAGTTATTTTCCCTCGTTCTGTTTGGGAGTGGAAAAGGGAGAGAAGATGCCAGTTGTGGTACGAGGTAACCTCCGCCACGCACCGTATGGTAGATTGCGGAGTATGTATGTAGATGTAGAGGTAGATATCTGCTACACAAAGTGAATGGCCCTGTGCCTTGTTGATACTCATGGCGAATGCAAGCCTCATGGAAATCACAATCGCTTTTTTCTTCTTTACTGTTATTTCATCCCCCCCCCCTCACCCCAACGGTTCGAAGGGGAGGAAGGTGGGTCGGCAGCGGCGCAAAAAACCTGCTCTAAAGCCAGTAGAACTGGTGTCTAAATTACACGCTAAAAAAGTACTAAGAATTAAAATTATTTTAAAAAGTGATGTTAATGGGAGAATAGAAGTAATATAATACTGTTTTCATGACTTGTTTAAAAATAGTTATAAAATGTGGACACACTTGAGGAACACTAAACACTTGAATATTGCTGAACATGACAGAAGTGACGATTGCCGCTAAAAAATGGAGTACCGTACACTTTCACTGAAGCGGAAAAAGGACCTGTACTTCGACGGTACATTGTGAGTGAAAAGAAGGCTGGGTATGGAAGGAGACGGAGGACTGGTAAGAAGTGATGACGAGACAAGGGCGGCTGTAAGAGACAAAGAGAGAGGTATTGGGATCTATAGAGTAAAGAGGAATTGGGCAAGGCGCGGGGGGCGATAGGGAAGAGAAAAACGAGGGTCTGTGGTATGGAAAGAGGTGATGGGGAGCCCTTGGGAGGGGGCGGTGAGGGGGGGGGGGGGGAGAAAGAGAGGTGTAGGGAAGGATGAATTCAGAGTTGATAGGACTGGTACACGTCGGTGTGGAGTTCGTGGTCTGAGAGAGGCAGACAGTTGAATTTTCTTTGGGACAGGACCTGGACGTTGCGCAGGTGGAGGGTTGGTGGAATGTGCAGGTAGAGTCGTGGCACAACACTAGCATCTGAAATCGCTTTAAATGAAAGGGCATATCTGAATCACTGGATGTCAGCGAAATGAGAGGAATGAATACATTTTCACCGGCAGCATACCCCGTGAAGATGGTGGCCTCTACTACGTTCGGCAATAGGTTATTTACGTCGAGCCTTGTATCGTTGCTTATGTAGCAACGGCCACTAATAAATAAATCTGAGTTTACAACCAAGTTTCTGTCAAATTCGCGAGCTTCTGCTGGTCCCGTGGTCTAGCGACGTCTCATGGTACTAACTCCAAGACAACTATTGCCGTTGTAATTTGTTCTCGCGATAGGAACTACGGGCAGTTTACCAATACATATTTCTTTTGCTAGGCATTTAATTATTCATTAATTTTCTTCATTTTTTTTTTTTTTTTGCATACGAATGTAGAAATTTGAAGTAAATTGGCCAAGAACTTGGAAGTAAATTGGTCTATATATATATATATATATATATATATATATATAAAAGAAACTTTCTTATCAATCATGCTGATTGATGTCCCCCTGAGAGCTAAAGAACATTTGCTTGAAAAAATTTGTAATTTGCACCTGGACAAACAGTTATTTAGGTTGTTCAAGATAAATGGCACACTCTATATACAGGGTGGTCTACTGATCGTGACTGGGCCAAATATCTCACGAAATAAGCGTCAAACGAAAAAACTACAAAGAACGAAACTTGTCTAGCTGGAAGGGGGAAACCAGATGGCGCTATGGTTGGCCCGCTATATGGCGCTGCCATAGGTCAAAGAGATATCAACTGCGTTTTTTTTTAAATGGGAACCCCCATTTTTTCACATATTCGTGCAGTACGTAAAGAAATATGAACGTTTCAGTTGGATCAGTTTTTTCGCTTTGTGATAGATGGCGCTGTAATAGTCACAAACATATGGCTCACAATTTTAGACGCACAGTTGGTTAACAGGTAGGTTTTTTAAATTAAAATACACAACGGAGGTACGTTTGAACATTTTATTTCGGTTGTTCCAATGTGATACAGGTACCTTTGTGAACTTATCATTTCTGAGAACGCATGCTGTTACAGCGTGATTACCTGTAAATACCACATTAATGCAATAAATGCTCAAAATGATGTCCGTAAACCTCAATGCATTTAGCAATACGTGTAACGACATTCCTCTCAACAGCGAGTAGTTCGCCTTCCGTAATGTTTGCACATGCATTGACAATGATCTGACGCATGTTGTCAGGCGTTGTCGGTGGATCACGATAGCAAATATCCTTCAACTTTTCCCACAGAAAGAAATCCGAGGACGTCAGTCCCGGTGAACGTGCGGATCATGGTATGGTGCTTCGACGACCAATCCACCTGTCATGAAATATGCTATTCAATACCGCTTCAACCGCACGCGAGCTATGTGCCGGACATCCACCATGTTGGAAATACATCGCCATTCTGTCATGCAGTGAAACATCTTGTAGTATCTTCGGTAGAACATTACGTAGGAAATCAGCATACACTGCACCATTTAGACTGCCATCGATAAAACGGGGGCCAATTATCCTTCCTCCCATAATGCCGCACCATACATTAACCCACCAAGATCGCTGATGTTCCACTTGTCGCAGCCATCGTGGATTTTCCGTTGCCCAATAGTGCATATTATGCCGGTTTACGTTACCGCTGTTGGTGAATGACGCTTCGTCGCTAAATAGAACGCGTGCAAAAAATCTGTCATCGTCCCGTAATTTCTCTTGTGTCCAGTGGCAGAACTGTACACGACGTTCAAAGTCGCCCCCATGCAATTCCTGGTGCAAAGATATATGGTACGGGTGCAATCGATGTTGATGTAACATTCTCAACACCGACGTTTTTGAGATTCCCGATTCTCGCGCAATTTGTCTGCTACTGATGTGCGGATTAGCCGCGACAGCAGCTAAAACACCTACTTGGACATCATCATTTGCTGCAGGTCGTGGTTGACGTTTCACCTGTGGCTGAACACTTCCTGTTTCCTTAAATAACGTGACTATCCGGCGGACGGTCCGGACACTTGGATGATGTCGTCCAGGATACCGAGCAGCGTACACAGCACACGCCCGTTGGGCATTTTGATCACAATAGCCATATATCAACACGATATCGACCTTTTCCGCAATTGGTAAATGGTCCATTTTAACACGGGTAATGTATCACGAAGCAAATACCGTGCGCAGTGGCGGAATGTTACGTGATACCAGGTAATTACACGTTTGTGACTATTACAGCGTCATCTACCACAAAGCGAAAAAAGTGTTCCAACTAAAACATTCATATTTATTTACGTACTACACGAATATGTAATAAAAAATGGGAGTTTCTATTTTAAAAAACGCAGTTGGTATCCGTTTGACCTATGGTAGCGCCATCTAGCTGGCCAACCATAGCGCCATCTGGTTTCCCCCTTCACGCTAGACGAGTTTCGTTCTTTGTAGTTTTTTCGTTTGATGCTTATTTCGTGAGATATTTGGCCTGGTCACTATCAATGGATCGCCATATATATATATATATATATATATATATATATATATATATATATATATATATATATATACTAACAGTGATTTCTGAGATTTTTGATATAGTGTATGGATAACGCAGGGTAAGATACTGTGAACAGCACAGTGAACGGGTTATTGTAACCAAGACAGGCACGAAGCCATCACACATTACACTAGTAGAAGGTTATATACCAACTAGCTCGTATATGATGAACGCCATGCTCTCCGCCTCGCCTATCGCATCCGTCTCCCCTCCCCCACGCGGATCCTGTACGATCTCATTCCGTTCCCCCGCCTCCTCCTTTTCCTTGAAAGGATACGGATCCTGTACACCTCCCGCAAACTCGATCCTCCTCACCCGCTTGTCTCGCCCATCCTCTCCCGCTCTTGTCCACTGCCGCGCCTATATTCCCACGTCCCACCCGGTCTCGATCTCTCCACCCTCCTTACCCTCTCCCAAGGTGGCTTCCGCCAGCTCCCCCTCCCTGATGATGTCCTCCTCCCCTCCATCTACCCATCCTATCAACTTTGATCCTCCCCCCCCCACTTCCTGTGTCCTTTCTTTTAGGCACCCTCCCTCCCTTCCCCTCCCTTCTCTTTCCTTTTCCCCCCATCCCCCTTCCTTCACCCCTCTTCCCCCGGGCTTCCCCTCCCCCTTCCTCCTTTCCCCCTATCTCCTCTGCCCATGGCATCTCTGCTCTCCCCTCTCCCTCTCCCACGCCCCCCCCCCTCCTCCTCTCTTGGCAGGTCCCCGGACTCGTACACGCTCAGTGGACTTTCGCTCGCCGGAGATCATCGCCATCAGTGTCTCGTGTGTGTGCCTTCGTTTTGTGTTTAGTGTTCTTTCGCCGTCACGCCTCCACTGTTCGCCTCCATTGTTCACGTGTGCCTTCGCAGTCATCCGTGTTATGTGCGCCGTGTCAACAAGTGTTAGTGTTTTTCTCGTCCAGCGTGAACGGCTTCATGTTTATTGTTTTTTGTCTCTACATTCTTTGCACGCCGTTTTTCTTGTATTGTCTGTGTCACCTATATGTCATATTATCGTACCACTTAAGGCTGAAGAGCAGCGTAATACGCTGCTGACAGCCCGCCTGTATGAGGTGATTAAAATTACAATAAAGAAAAAAAAATGATGAAACGAAAACTTAATTGTGATGGGGGACTGGAAACAAAAAATGGGACTTAACATCTGAGGTCATCAGTCACCTAGAACTTAGAACTACTTAAACGAACTAACCTAAGGACATCACACACATCCATGCCCGAGGCAGGATTCGAACCTGCGACCGTAGCGGTCGTGCGGTTCCAGACTGAAGCGCCTGAACCGCTCGACCACTCCGACCGGCGAGAAAATAAACAGCCAACTACTTTGCAGAAGTACATTTTTTTAAAAAACTTGACCTAGGTTTATGTGTACTGTAAGTATTTTCTTCAGAAGTATATGTTTTATTGTAACCAATGTAACGGCACGTACTTCTGAAGAAGGTACTTACAGTAGTATGAAAACTAGGTCAAGTTTCAAATAAATAAACTTACGGCAACAAGTTGACTGTTCATTTCTTCAGCTGTAGGTACTCATAGTTATTTACTGTCATGTTGAAGATTGCGACTCTTTACAGCCTCTGATGATGTCTTCAGAATTATGAAAAAAAAAAACTTGAGGCACAGAAATGTGCCTTGAACTATGGCTTAATGCCTATCGAACAAAGTTCGCGGAAAATCTGCAATTTGTTTTTTGTCACAGTTGTTGAACAAAAATGTTTCACTATGTTTCTCAGTATTTCTTTTAACACCGTAGTCATTGTTGCTGTAACAGCCTAATAGCAACTGGTTGCCTCCACTAAATTAAATGATTGAAACAGTTTTGGTCTGTTAGTTACTAGGAGATGTAAGATGCTGCCCCCACAGTACAGTTCTGTAATGACCCGACGTAAATGTCAGGAAAGGAGTCCACAGCCCGTTATAATTGAACTCCTCTACCGTTCTATAGCATTGTGACAAAACTGTCTGCATTCACGCGTGATATCGTTAACTAAAGAAAACCTTTCACTCCGGCACGAAATTCACACCATTAAGAAATTTGACGACGTACTCAAACCAGATCGTTAACGCTGCTCCTGCCTTCCGCAGATGCTGAACGCACTGTCAGAGCTATCTATATCCAAATCAAGTTTTATTATAAGTGGCAAATGTAAATTTCCGCCTATTACGACAGCATGATCGGAAAAATTACCTGCGACATGTTCAAAGTTTTATCTGAATCGTTTCATCAACACAACGTCTTAGGCTAGTGGTCTCTAACATCCTATTATCACCCACAACTCACTTTTGACGCTTACCGTCAGTTTATTTCGCATTCGGAATCGATAATAACATCACTAGATATACAGGGCTATTACAAATGATTGAAGCGATTTCATAAATTCACTGTAGCTCCATTCATTGACATATGGTCACGACACACTACAGATACGTAGAAAAACTCATAAAGTTTTGTTCGGCTGAAGCCGCACTTCAGTTTTCTGCCGCCAGAGCGCTCGAGAGCGCAGTGAGACAAAAAGGCGACAGGAGCCGAGAAAGCGTATGTCGTGCTTCAAATGCACTCACATCAGTCAGTCGTAACAGTGCAACGACACTTCAGGACGAAGTTCAACAAAGATCCACCAACTGCTAACTCCATTCGGCGATGGTATGCGCAGTTTAAAGCTTCTGGATGCCTCTCTAAGGGAAATCAACAGTTTCGGCCTGCAGTGAGCGAAGAAACGGTTGAACGCGTGCGGGCAAGTTTCACGCGTAGCCCGCGGAAGTCGACGAATAAAGCAAGCAGGGAGCTAAACGTACCACAGCCGACGGTTTGGAAAATCTTACGGAAAAGGCTAAAGCAGAAGCCTTACCGTTTACAATTGCTACAAGCCCTGACACCCGATGACAAAGTCAAACGCTTTGAATTGTCGGCGCGGTTGCAACAGCTCATGGAAGAGGATGCGTTCAGTGCGAAACTTGTTTTCAGTGACGAAGCAAAATTTTTTTCTTAATGGTGAAGTGAACAGACACAATGTTCGAATCTGGGAGGTAGAGAATCCTCACGCATTCGTGTAGCAAATTCGCAATTCACCAAAAGTTAACGTGTTTTGTGCAATCTCACGGTTTAGAGTTTACGGCCCCTTTTTCTTCTGCGAAGAAAACGTTACAGGACACGTGTATCTGGACATGCTGGAAAATTGGCTCATGCCACAACTGGAGACCGACAGCGCCGACTTCATCTTTCAACAGGATGGTGCTCCACCACACTTCCATCATGATGTTCGGCATTTCTTAAACAGGAGATTGGAAAACCGATGGATCGGTCGTGGTGGAGATCATGATCAGCAATTCATGTCACGGCCTCCACGCTCTCCCGACTTAACCCCATGCGATTTCTTTCTGTGGGGTTATGTGAAAGATTCAGTGTTTAAACCTCCTCTACCAAGAAACGTGCCAGAACTGCGAGCTCGCATCAACGATGCTTTCGAACTCATTGATGGGGACATGCTGCGCCGAGTGTGGGAGGAACTTGATTATCGGCTTAATGTCTGCCGAATCACTAAAGGGGCACATATCGAACATTTGTGAATGCCTAAAAAAACTTTTTGAGTTTTTGTATGTGTGTGCAAAGCATTGTGAAAATATCTCAAATAATAAAGTTATTGTAGAGCTGTGAAATCACTTCAATCATTTGTAATAACCCTGTATGTGAATGTAGGCTTTCCCTGTGTATACTGCTGATGAAATCTTCTCGGGCTTCCATCTGGGTAGCTGCGTCGAAAACCTGCGACGTTTCGATGAGTGTCATTCTCATCACTTTCTGGCGAAGATGATGAGAATGATACCCATCGAAACGTCGCAGATTTTCGACGCAGCTACCCAGATGGAAGCCCGAGAAGATTTCATCATCACTAGATATTATCGTTTTCTTTATGGCAGTATATGCGCCGCCACCATCAGCGCCTTCAGTATCCTTGCGATATATTCTAGTCTGAATTTAAGATCTCGCTAATATTCACTAACAGTTTCAGCCAGTTTTCCATCTCTACTACTGCTTGGGCATTATTAGCGTTTGTAAGTGAGACTAACTGTATGGCCTTGAATTGCATATCTACAAAACTGTTGAGAGGGTTGAACTCCTAACCATTCCTTTCGTCGTAAGAGCCGTTGCTCAGATACCGTAACAGAAAGTGGGTATAAGAGCCACTATGACGGCACCCAAGAGTAAAAAGAAATGGAAGAAGTAAAGAGCGTTGGTGGAGCTGGAACGAAAGGGTATGACGTGAAACAAAAAACCAATACCGAAGTAGGTAATGTCTGAACGTTGTAAAGTGTCAGGCAAATCCAACACCTTCCATGAAAACCATGATAGCAAATCCGACAATATGTCACATAGCTCCGAATAAATCCTGACATTAAATTAACCAAAGTAATACGATCAACGAATGAGCAAATGGGATACCACAGACTAACAAAAGAACATCTAAATGCATGTCATACCTTCCCACCGTGTAACAGACGCAGTTCCGAGGGGAGAAACGAGAAGAGAAGCCGAGAGCAGAGCCGTGTAAGCTAGAAGGCTCTACGATAAGAGCGGGACAATAGGACACCCGCAACGCCGGCTGACCGCCAAAAGGTCCATCCGCCAGCCCATGTTAAAAGATAGAGCCCTCCAGAAGAACAGTATAGATCTTATGATTACACTAAAAAGGCCACACCAGATGCAAGTTTTAGCGTGAGACTATACGCATCTCTGTTACGTTTCTCATTGGATAGACAGAATTTTTGTAGGCGGTGCTTAAGGATAACATTGAGATGCTGATTGGCAGTTGAAAACACAGCCAGATACCTTTTTCTTAAACCAACTTCGGTAAACAGTAGTAAGGATAAGTTCGAGAGAGTTGCTACCGAAATGGCAAGGTGTGTGGAGCTGCGCCGCCAGCTGCACCTGACGCTGCCTAACCACCGACGAGGTAATGAACGCACTCGATCCCGCATCAGAGCGCATAAGGCTTCACTCAGAACTGTAGAAGTCTCATCTGTTACATCCCCTTTTTACGTAATATTTGTGTCGATCGTCAATTAAACTTCGCGGTATTCACATTTGCTACTTGAAGTAAAAATCTGAAACGCGATGATTTTTCTGTTATATAATTATTGAGAAGCCACATCAGCCACTGTAATTTATGACAAGTTAAATAAGTAATTAAAGATAATTGAGGGTCACTGTAGACCATTTTTGATAGTTTTCTCTTATATGAAACTTAATTTAAATCTAGATTATAGATGTGATATGGCATAGGTCATCCTTCGATCCGTTATAGAACTTGGAAACCCATTCAGGGAATATTCGTTCACATTTTTGTCGAACGCAGTTGGTTTTTATCATCCTGTATTAAAATATTTCCTTTTATCAATAGTGCAATTTATAAACAATGTTTTGTGAGTAGAATAAAAATTCCAGTGGTAAACTTAACTGCTTTTTCTACGTTATTTTACCAGCTAACTAAAAATAGGAAAGCCTTGAACCCCTTCCACTAAATTTAGTTAGTATTAAGATTCTTTGACAGGGAGTGCAGTGGAGCTGATGCTGTAATCATCAAGTATTTAGTTATATCATCGCTAGTCTCACTGAACTCTTCTGAATTCTACATGTTATGTGTGGTCTGGCGTCTCCTTACCAGCAACAGGTCCCAGGTTCAAACCAGTCAATTCCCTAAAAAACACGCTCAGAGCGTCGTTGCGCGAAAGTGGTAGGGAGACGCGACTTAGAACGAACAGACACCACGCAGAATATCTGAACGTTTAGAAGTGATCAGAGAATCTTATGGTGTTTATAAGTGACAGGATTTGCCACAATGGGCGCAAAGTAATCGTACAGAGCGCAGCTTGTTGTCGGCGGCAGGTAGCACCGGCAGATGCAGTGACGCGCGTCCGACAGGGCCGCCGGCGCCTCGGCTGATCAATACCAGCCGACCGGCGTACGTGGCCACACCGCCACTGCCGCCAGCTCCATTCTGTTAGAACTACTGACGTCCGGCTCCCAAGAGAAGCGTACACTCATCGCATCACCGAGTTTGCTCATCTTACGCACGATTACAGCATAAGTAGGAATTTACCGCTATGACGATGAAACATGATTCACTGTAGCGATGCCACTCTAGGTGAAAGATTAAGAAATTAAAGTATGATCAGGCTTGAAAGCAATACGTGACTGATTTGTGGTCTGCCGCATTAAAGCCGTTTTACACAAGCGACATTCTCGTCAAAATCGACTACTTCATGTGCGTGCAATTGCGCGGAAATCAGCATCCAGTCAAGTCGTGAGTGAATCTATGACGTCATTGATCTATAGATTGGTCCGAGTGTGGAGTTCTACATTTCCGAATACGCTGCATACAGCGCATGCGCAGAAACAGTGGACTGTGATGGAGTCTGCTAACATCGGACTTTCAACCAATTCTGTACAAGCTCACTCATAATACAGAGACGGGTTTTGTGCTTCCGTGTCTTTTTGATCTTCATTGCGTCATTTGACTTGTCTTGGCGACACAATGAAGAGGTTGCACGAGTCTTGCTAATGTTCACAGGAGAGACGAAATATCTAAAAGGAGAAAAGTATTTTTGTTTCACAGAAAAAAGCCTACACTGTGCACTATAAAGAACGTGAATAGATAAACGAGGTATAATGAAACCTATTTCAACAGTGAAAAAGTCCGAATTATTTGACGATCAAAATATTTTTCGATGTTATTTAGCACTTTCAGCACTCAAGCCGAACGAAACACAGCGCAGAAATAAAACGCCAGGGGCCTTCAATAGACTCACTTGAAGAGTTGACAAACATGCACCTCGTGTTTGCGTTTACTGAATGTGTAGTGGACTGTTAAGGCAGCCAGTCCACAGTGAAGTAGCCGAAAGGGCACGCGTCAACTCACGCCGTCTGGCGTTAAGTCTGGAACAGGATACGTGATGAATGTGATAAAGAAAAGAACGTAGCTACTAGAACACTTAACTTTTATATTGTCCTTTGGTATACAGCATTCTGGATGATACAAGTGAGACTCTTTAGATTCATGAAGTAACTAATGGCGCCTTGCTAGGTCGTAGCCATGGACTTAGCTGAAGGCTATTCTAACTGTCTCTCGGCAAATGAGAGAAAGGCTTCGTCAGTGTAGTCGCTAGCAATGTCGTCCGTACAACTGGGGCGAGTGCTAGTCCGTATCTCGAGATCTGCCTTGTGGTGGCGCTCGGTCTGCGATCCTGACAGTGGCGACACGCGGGTCCGACATGTACTAATGGACCGCGGCCGATTTAAGCTACCACCTAGCAAGTGTGGTGTCTGGGGGTGACACCACAGAATGTAGTGGAAGAGCGGCCTAACGGCTCTGCGATGAATGTGTGCGTATCCCGTCTGAGGGTTGTCGCATACAGCTCATAAATTTTGGTGACTGCTTGTTACAGGCTCTTTCTTTGACGTGAAAGAATTTTCGAGGTAACGAAGATAATTGCGGTGACAAACTGAATAAATTGTAATTACGTTATTACTCTGTAACGAACCACTGGGGACTGCGCGTCCTTCATAATATGCACTAACAAATTCCGCAATTTTCTGGCCTGTTTTAATTTTTCCACCGGTTGTATTTCCAAATTTCATATTAACGATTCCGTGCTTATATTTATAAAAAGTTCCACTATTTTCCATGAAACGTACGTTCTCTCGGCGTTTCAAGTGACATTGGTCAGATGGCCAGCGAGATTCTAACAAAGTGAACGCCGTAGGTCAAGTAATGCTGAAATTTTGCCTTCCTGTTCATTATCGTTTCCAAAACCTTTATTGATCTAGAGAGCCGAGGTCAATAAATCACTTTAATGAGATGGCGCTCGAACCGGAGATAGCCAGTTCTAAACTTGCTGTGATAATAAATTTTCTTCACTCGTATTGCGTAGAAACAGAAGAGGAGTTCAAAATTTAAAAAACAGTGATTCGATTTGAGCGTTAAAATCACGACGATATCGAAAATACACTCAGACACAAAAATAGGACGCATCACGAAGGAATTATCCGAATGGACGGAAATCGGCAGATATTATGCATATGTGCAAACAAACAAATGATTACAAATCCAGAAGAAACGGACGATTAATTTGAAAGAAATAGCTTCGTAAATTGAGCAAGGAAATAAGTACGTTGATCAGCCTCTGGCCCCCATGCAAGCAGCTATTAGGCTTGACATTGATAGATACAATTGTTGGATGTTCTCGTTAGGGACACCGTGACAAATTCTGTCCAATTTGCGCGTTAGATCGTCAAATACCCGAACTAGTTGGAGGGCCCAGCCCATAATGCTTCAAACGTTCTCAATTGCGGAGAGATCTGGCGACCTTCTGGCATGAAGACAAGCAGTTTAAACTCTCGCTGGTGCGGGCGAGCATGATCTTGCTGAAATGTATGACCAGGATGGCTTGCCATGAAGAAACTTTAGACTGCAGACCATCACTCCTGGTCTTCGGACCATATGGCAGCCGACTGTCAAGTTGCTATCCCACTATGGTCCGGGTCGTTTGCGCACATATATTTGGCCTGGAATCTCATTGACTGGAGTAGAACTGATCCCAGATGACCAGCAAAGATGAGTCTGCAGACGCCCCAGACAGTGGTGGGACAACAACCTGTTTCCCCCGTACGCCTCGACAACCAGAAGTCACGGTCTATGTTGCCTTTTAATTTCATAACAGGACACCTTTGGTTTTCATACCTGGCAACCTTACATCATAGCGGTTAACGATGTTCTACGCCCCGTTTTGTTACCCTTCATCGCAAGGCATCCTGGACTTACATTTCAGCAAGATAATACCCGCTGTTATCTTCGTGCTTGCACATCCTGCTTTGCCCAATAAGGCCGCCGGATCTCTCATCAATTTAAATCGTGTAGAGCACTGTGGACTAGCTATCCGTTTACATACCGCCTCCAGTTGACTCCTAGCACCCTCCACCGGCGATCTCCGCAACAACAAAACATGAACACAGTTGAAACTGAATTGGTCAAAAGACACAACACTGATAACCGAGCACCTTTTCGGTCAAGTACCTGAAAACGTCTCAATCAGAATTTCAGGCCTAGGCACGAAAACTTTCATATTCTTCCTAATTGAATGAATCACTTGGTAGATCACTAAGACTCACTGAACGCCGACTCAGAAATACCCTCTAAAACTCTACAGTGAACCTCAGGAGACAGCACACTAATACCACGTAACACCGCCCTTAGCTTTCGTAATGGCCTCAGATCAGTACAAAAGAGAGTCTAGAGGTTTCTTCAAGCATTCCGTACACACCTAAAGACACTCATTCAAGATTAGATACAGAGCGGTCGTTGGCATACCCAAATACTATCGCTCCTTTCTACTATTTGGTAACAGCTCCACGTCGAGAGATATAACTGCACCAAAACTATGCAACTAAACAACACATTACACCACTTTTCACTGAGGTGACAAACGTCAAAGGATACCTCCCAATATCGTGTTGGACCATCTTTTGCCCATAGTAGTGTAGCGACTCGCCGTTGCCTGGACTCAACAAGTCGTTGGAAGTCCCCTGCAGAAATATTGAGCCATGTGAGCTCTATAGCCGCCCGTAAGTATGAAAGTGTTGCTGGTGTAGGATTTAGTGCACCAACTGACCTCAAGATAATGTCCCATAAATGTTCGATGGGACTCGTCTCGGGCGATCTGGGTGACCAAGTCATTCGCTCGAATTGTCCACAATGTTCTTCAAACAAATGGCGAACAACTGAGGCCAGGTACATGGCGCGTTGTCATCCACAAAAATTCCATCGTTATTTGGGAACATGAAGTCCATGAATGGCTGCCAATATCTCCAAGTATCCGAACACGTCCAGTGATCGGTTCAGTTGGACCAGAGGCCCAGTTCATTCCATGTAAATACAGCCCACACCAATGTGGACCATCACCAGCTTCCACAGTGCTCTGTTGACAACTTAGATCGATGGCTTCGTGGGGATCTGCATCACACTCGAATCCTACCATCAACTCTTCCAAACTGAAATCGGGACTCATCTGACCAGGCCACGGATTTCCAGCCGTTTGGGGTAAAACCGATACGATCACGAACCCACGAGGGGCGCTAGGGGCGATGTCGTGCTGTTAGCAAAGGCACTCGCGTTGGTTATCTGCTGCCACAGACCATTAACGCCAAATTATGCTCCACTGTTCTGACGGATACGTACGTCGTGCGTCCCACATTGGTTTCTGCGGTTGGTTCACGCAGTGTAATTTGTCTGTTAGCACTGACAATTTCACACTAACGTCGCAGCACTCGGTGGTGAAGTGAAGGCCGTCGGCCACTGCATTGTCCGTGGTGGGAGGTAATGCCTGAAAACTAGTATTCTCGGCACATTCTTGACCCTGTGGATCTTGGAATAATTAGTTCGCTAACGGTTTCCGAAACAGAATGTCCCATGCGTCTAGCTCCAACTGCCATTTCGGTTACAAGTCTTTAATTCCCGTCGTGCCGGCATCATCACGTCGTGAACCTTTTCACATGAATCACCTGAGCACAAATAACAGCTGCACCAATGCACTGTCCATTTATACCTTGCGTACTCAATACTTCCGCCATCTGTATACGTACATGTTTCTTTCCCATAATTTTTGTCACCTGAGTATACTGCCATGACTTGCTTCTAGTCACATTCCGGTGCCTATGTTGTTTAACGTTTATGACGAATGAGTGAAGTGAATAACAAGATTACATATTCCCGATGCGGTCAGTCTGGGGTCGATCTGCACAGTAGGAAACTTCACAAATCAATACCAATAAAAAAAAGCATTTTATTGGATGACCGGTTTCGATAGAGCTATGCTGTCATCAGCGGATCTGATGGTTTTGAATGGATATTATTTAAAAAAAAATTAAAAATGTAAGATCCGATGATGATAGTATAGATCTGCGAAACCAGTCATCCAGTAAAATTCTTCTTCGTGGTTCTCGCTTCTGATGTCTTCTTCAGTTACCACAGATAACAAGAACCTTACCAGATGGTGCACAACACGTTGAGCACATCCTGTACCCATTATGTGTTATCACCAGCATTTTGCCTTGTTCTGTACTAAATGCAAAAATGGTTCAAATGGCTCTGAGCACTATGAGACTTAACATCTGAGGTCATCAATCCCCTAGAACTTAGAACTACTTAAACCTAATTAACCTAAGGAAATCACACACATCCATGCCCGAGGCAGGATTCAAACCTGCGACCGTAGAAGCAGCGCGGTTCCGGATTGAAGCGCCTAGAAGCGCTCGGCCACACCGGCCGGCTGTACTAAATGCACCTTTCTTTTTTCTCGTGTAATTCTCTACCCAAATGAGATGGGAATTTAAGGGGGAATTTAAGGAGATGGGACCTGGATAAACTGACTAAACCAGAGGTTGTACAGAGTTTCAGGGAGAGCTTAAGGGAACAATTGGCAGGAATGGGGGAAAGAAATACAGTAGAAGAAGAATGGGTAGCTTTGAGGGATGAAGTAGTGAAGGCAGCAGAGGATCAAGTAGGTAAAAAGACGAGGGCTAGTAGAAATCCTTGGGTAACACAAGAAATATTGAATTTAATTGATGAAAGGAGAAAATATAAAAATGCAGTAAATGAAGCAGGCAAAAAGGAATACAAACGTCTCAAAAATGAGATCGACAGGAAGTGCAAAATGGCTAAGCAGGGATGGCTAGAGGACAAATGTAAGGATGTAGAGGCTTATCTCACTAGGGGTAAGATAGATACTGCCTACAGGAAAATTAGAGACCTTTGGAGATAAGAGAACCACTTGCATAAACATCAAGAGCTCAGATGGAAACCCAGTTCTAAGCAAAGAAAGGAAACCAGAAAGGTGGAAGGAGTATATAGAGGGTCCATACAAGGGCGATGTACTTGAGGACAATACTCTGGAAATGGAAGAGGATGTAGATGAAGATGAAATGGGAGATATGATACTGCGTGAAGAGTTTGACAGAGCACTGAAAGACCTGAGTCGAAACAAGGCCCCCGGAGTAGACAACATTCCATTGGAACTACTGACAGCCTTGGGAGAGCCGGTCCTGACAAATCTCTACCATCTGGTGAGCAAGATGTATGAAACAGGCGGAATACCCTCAGACTTCAAGAAGAATATAATAATTCCAATCCCAAAGAAAGCAGGTGACGACAGATGTGAAAATTACCGAACTATCAGTTTAATAAGTCACAGCTGCAAAATACTAACATGAATTCTTTACAGACGAATGGAAAAACTAGTAGTGCCAACCTCGGGGAAGATCAGTTTGGATTCCGTAGAAACACTGGAACACGTGAGGCAATACTAACCTTACGACTTATCTTAGAAGAAAGATTAAGGAAAGGCAAACCTACGTTTCTAGCATTTGTAGACTTAGAGAAAGCTTTTGACAATGTTGACTGGAATACTCTCTTTCACATTCTAAAGATGGCAGGGGTAAAATACAGGGAGCGAAAGGCTATTTACAATTTGTACAGAAACCAGATGGCAGTTATAAGAATCGAGGGACATGAAAGGGAAGCAGTGGTTGGGAAGGGAGAGACACAGGGTTGTAGTCTCTCCCCGATGTTATTCAATATGTATATTGAGCAAGTAGTGAAGGAAACAAAAGAAAAATTCGGAGTAGGTATTAAAATCCATGGAGAAGAAATTAAAACTTTGAGGTTCGCCGATGACATTGTAATTCTGTCAGAGACAGCAAAGGACTTGGAAGAGCAGTTGAACGGAATGGATAGTGTCTTGAAAGGAGGAAATAAGATGAACATCAACAAAAGCAACACGAGGATAATGGAATGTAGTCGAATTAAGTCGGGTGATGCTGAGGGAATTAGATTAGGAAATGAGACACTTAAAGTAGTAAAGGAGTTTTGCTATTTGGGGAGCAAAATAACTGATGATGGTCGAAGTAGAGAGGATATAAAATGTAGACTGGCAATGGAAAGGAAAGCGTTTCTGAAGAAGAAAAATTTGTTAACATCGAGTATAGAATTAAGTGTCAGGAAGTCATTTCTGAAAGTATTTGTATGGAGTGTAGCCATGTATCGAAGTGAAACGTGGACGATAACCAGTTTGGACAAGAAGAGAATAGAAGCTTTCGAAATGTGGTGCTACAGAAGAATGCTGAAGATAAGGTGGGTAGATTGCATAACTAATGAGGAAGTATTGAATAGGATTGGGGAGAAGAGAAGTTTGTGGCACAACTTGACTAGAAGAAGGGATCGTTTGGTAGGACATGTTCTGGGCATCAAGGGATCACCAATTTAGTACTGGAAGGCAGCGTGGAGGCTAAAAATCGTAGAGGGAGACCAAGAGATGAATACACTAAGCAGATTCAGAAGGATGTAGGTTGCAGTAGGTACTGGGAGATGAAGAAGCTTGCACAGGATAGAGTAGCATGGAGAGCTGCATCAAACCAGTCTCAGGACTGAAGACCACAACAACAACAATGAGATACCAAACGACCCCTTTTCCATTTCAAATTATGAGTTGTATCCAGGATGCCTGCTTCCAAAGTGGCCACCACGTTGCTAGCATGACCTTAAATATTTCCCCATCCCTCCCAATGAAACTTTTAACGCTTAAACTGGGTAACTGTAAACACGTGAGTGCCAAAACATGTCGTTATCAGTGTGAAAGCAAGCACTTTTAAATTACATTTACAGTACCACCCATGCACTCTGATCTAGAATAGCCTTAGCTACGCTACTTCTTTATACGAATATTAGCTGTGTAAATTTTTTTAATGTGTGTGATGCCAATTAAACTAAATTGAATCTGACTATCCGTAAATGAAACTGAACCATTCTTTGAATGGTTATCAGTAAGAAGCAGAATTGCTTCCTCATCACACACAATGGCTAACCGTTACGTATTAAAACTGTGCCTGTTAGAAAAACACATCTACTGAATTTATAACAAAATTCTGCAAATAAAAATTATTCCTAATTTCATCTCAGAAAGCTCATTCAGGCTTTACAATTGATTCGTACCTGTACAACGGATAAATCATTTCTGCTCTCTTGTTTAGTTGTAAGACTATGAAGTGTTAAACGGCATGTACCTAAAACAAATTACTGCAAGGTTAAATTCGTTATCATCTGCTTTAGGTTGATCTGCCAAATGAGAATCTTGTTATCTTTCCAAAATGCAGTTCACAAGAGTGCAAGGCATGACAGTGCAGTAATATTACGATTTGCAATCAAACAGTGAAGATAAACTTTAGTGAAATACGAGCAAATAAATCAAAAGGTTGTTTTAAACTAAAATGATATTAAAATCCTTTTAATGACACGGAAGGGAATAACACTAACATTATGCCACGATCTTCCTTTGCATTATCATAAATAATGAACAATGAAAACAGATTCAAACAGTACTTAATTTACGAGATTTATTCTTTACTTTTCTTATAACACACTTTGAAATGTAAAGAAGGAGGGTCAAGAACAATCAGAATTCTGAACATATGATCGACAATTTGCCCTGGATACCAAAACGTAGATGTTAAAATAAATGCAATCTTTACACTAAAATCCTTCGCGGTTAGCGTTGGCAGAAAATAAAAATTCTGTTCATAATAGGTTTTTCCAAAATTACTGTCACTCTATGAAATCATCTCAGCATCATCCTCTATCCTCAGTCGCACAAGGGAGCATCTCAAATAAAATTCATTCTCTACTCGGAACGTCCGCTATCAAAGTTCCTCACTCAGCGACCACAGAACACAGACTATCTCTGCAAGCCGACTCACTCACTCGCTCGTGCTCTGCTACTAATACTACGACCTCTGGTTGCCAAAGACACGTATCAGCCACGTGTACAGACATCCAAAGATGCTCATAGTGGCAACAATTCAAACAATCAACTTCTTATGAGATATATACCTTTCGCAATATTATTCCAATATGTTTTCAACTCCTGTTTATCGACCTATTTTTGTGTAAGAAGGGTAGTTCCACACCTTTGGAGCACTTTGAGCTACACTACATTTTTTTCGGTCAGATGCCTGATAAAAAACAAGTAACATTGTGCTACTCTCTCTCACTTTCCTTCATATGCTTATCGATCATATGTTCAGAATTCTGATTATTCTTGACCATTCTTCTTTTCATTTCTTTTTGATTACTCCTTTGACCTATTATTTTACATATAGCTTATTCTTGTAAATTGACATTTTTAAGCAGTACGAATGATAACAGTAGGGAAAAAATCATTTACTGAATTTGTTCTGTAGTGGCAGAAGAGATGATTTACAGTGGCTGTTCTGTGCCCAGGGAGGGCACTGACGCTTTCAACGGCGATTCGCCTGTCGGGTGTTGTGGCCTCTTGGTAATGTTTAAAAGGAGTAGGGTGCGTGCCAGCAACTGGTTTATCCTCCCCGTCACTACGTCGTCCAGAACAGAAACACGACAGTACATACCGATGGCTATAATTAAAGTGCAGCCACTCACAGAGGTCCAGCGTGCGCTGTAATTATCGTATGGCAGCGAAAGTTGGTAGATATTCTAACGCGTTAATGCGGAATCGATTTATGGTGGGAAAAGCATTAATTTCAATTCTGGCTAGCAGGTGCAAATATGGCACTGTGATTGCAAGGAAGACGTCTATAAATGCTCCCTTAGGTAATGGATTTGGAAAGAGACGCGGGCAGAAAAGGCCAAACATGTGAGAAAGGCATGATGTTGATTTTATTAGTAACCGACGCTTACACAATTTGTTCAATATCAGCGACGGAGACGTCGACGAGATGCTGTACGGCGCCAAATTTGCTCCTGGTAGTCAAAACTGGATTTTTTTTCAGCGTAAATCGGTTCCGCATTAACGTATTAGCATATCCACAAAACTCCGGTGTCATACTATAGTTACAGCACACACCGGACCTCCGTCAGTAGCTCCACTTCAGTTATAAACATCCCGGAAACTGTCCGCTACGCATTGTGGTTGATTGTGGATTAAATCCTCATCCAGCAATCCAAATTTATTTGTTGCAGCGGTTAATGAACTGTTTATTCACTTTATTATGCTATCCACTTTTTCGCCGCTGTATTTTATGTCCTATATTAATCGCTATTGACTAAATGGGCAGTTAAAGTGTAGTCGTGCATGTTAACGATTCATGACTATGAAACCATATACTTTGCGGTGGACAGTATGTCGCTAGTCATGACGTGTGCCTGATGATGAAGCCTTGAGCGCTACGAAATCGATAGCCATTAATAAATAACATTAAATACAGCTGTGTGACGTGCATAGCATAAGAAAGCGTCCACAGTTCATTGTTTTCCGCACAATGTATATATCAGCTGGTGCCTCCCAGTTTCTTCCAACAAGATGGAGGGTGTAAGATCCAGCTGCAAGACTTTCAAGTTTTCCCTTAAATCGTTTAAAGAAAATTCCAGGACTGCTCCTTCAAAATGTCATGGGTGATTTCTTTCCCAGATCTGAGCTTGCGCTTCAGCTCTAATGACATTGTCATCAATGGAACGCTAAATCTTAACCGTCCTCTATCTTCATCAGTTACACTCTGAACATGAAACTCACGCTTCACGAAAGAAACGTATTGACGTGCTCAAATGAGGCAAACTCTTTTCCTTTTTGGCAGCGGAACGTTCCCATAAAATCTCCCATTTGCTTCATCGCTATGCTTTTGGTCATTAGTAGTACATCTCCTTTTTAGGCTTTTTGGATCCGTAATTTAGCTTTTGTTGTATTGAAACTACCTCTTTAATTATTTTTATTAAACACTGACCTAAAGAAGTTTCTCTGACAAAGACAACTCAAATTTTACCTATTCATTTATTACCCACAATATACAAGCCCAACGCAATCTGACTGATAAACATTGACAACATGACTTCCAATAAGCAACACAAAAGAATGGCCCTGAATTGCAAGAAACCCTAACAATAATACAAATCCAAAAAATACGAAATTAAAGAAATATGAAACTACCTCGAACTGTGTTAATTGCCTGAACTTATGTCAATCACGAATCCCGATTGTGGAAACCCCATTCTTTTTCATAAATCACTTACCTCACAGAAAATCTTCGTAACATGGACTACAGCAATTACATGTAGCAACAACAGCCAGCTGAATAAAAAGATTCTAACTACTAGGAGGCAAACGGTTAGCAAAAAGGAAATTTTGTTGAAGAGTAAACAATTTATATAGAAAATTTGACCTTATTCATGTGACATCCAGTTCCAAAAATTATATAGTTGTCAATAATTCCACTACCCAAACATTACCGACAACATCCATTCTCATTTTACAATGCATGTCCTACCAACACAGAGTCTCCACCAAGTATACCATGTCCATACACTTCCTTATCCACTAGCTAACTGCTAGTCCGTCCAACCACAAAATCTCTTGCCGAGGGCGCAGAGCGCTTTCAGCGATATTAACACAGTCTATAGCGCTGCCAACATACAAACTGGCTAATTACAGTATATATGACGTTATCTTTGTTCCAGTAAGAGTACCGTCGTAAACGACCCTGTACCTCTGTGAGAGGGAGATTAACTGGCGAGAGTTTCAAATCACACCGAAGATTCAAAAATTCTGGTAAGAATTATAGTTATAAGGCAAATGTAATTTTTATAGACTACGGACATATGAACTTGGGTACGCAGGAATGATTCACTAGTATGAATACCAACTAAATTAAGTGAAATTTTAACCTCCCAGAACTTATTCCTCTCCTTCATACCCATCCAGGATTATTTCAGATTCTGTGACTAGTGCAAATCAGCTTTCAGTCTCCAGTGCAGCAAACAAAGCTTCGTGAAGTACAAAATATGTGCAGGATGGTTTCTGTAACCACATAAGGGTCAAATGTTAATATTTTATCTTTTCTTCTGCCTAAGAGGAATGAGTAAATTTTAATCATGAATCTGAACCTGACTCTCCAAGAAAACTACGAAAATGATATCCATCAATATGAACTTGGAACGATGCTAAGTGTTTGTCTGGAATACAATATTTTCTTTTTTTTTTACAAATAAAAATGGTGCCAGTGCGTTCGCTGAACGGGGTGACTGACTCGACTTCATCAGCACAAATACAGTTGCTTTGCGAGAAAGAAGTGACCTGGAAAAAATATTGGCAAGCGCTTTCGAGCACCCAGCCAAACAACACACGAACGTACAGCGCGGAGGTTGGCTCTCTGCCGCTTAATATTCATAAGCCAATAAATTTCGCTAATAATACCGTGCATATATTTCCATAATGCAACGCGTGTAATCCATGAAGCGACACGGCACGAGTAGTGACAACTCCAGACAGTTACAACAAGCTATGAATGCTTCTGTGCGTTACTTTTACATCCGCCTGTTTCGTCATGTTAATACCTCATACGAATATGGTTGCGACTAGACTGGTTAAAGGGCTACCGTCAGTTCATCGACTTTACAGTATGCTCGCCCCTCAGTGACTGACATCGCTGAACATGTATCTGTCACCATAACCACAACTCAAGTTTTATTTTCTATGTGCATCCATCCAAAGAACTAAGAACGATGTGAACATCTGTCACGAGAGACTGCATAGACTTAATCGAGGATACTGGTCACCTTGGTGTACCGTAGGGCGTGTTCAAATGGTACACGCACGGTTCCACCAATGTCAAAGCGATGACGGTCAAGATGTATTGCGTCAGAGCAGTAAGACAGGTCGAAAGGCAGAAAGGACCTATCGTCTTTGGACGCTCCTGTGACGGCATGTAAATGCAGTTGCCGAATAGTTAGTGTACCAATGTGGACTATCCAACGTTTCTACATAGAATTTTGTAGCAAAGGAAATCAAACAATTCTCGTACAAAGATACTAATCGACATGGGACTGAAACCGAATCAATGACACTTGCTCTCAAATCCGACAGGAATTTCGCAACTGTCGGATTATCTCAGAAAACAGTTATCTCCTTAGATATAATGAAAGAAAAACACCGCTTACTTCGTTATATTTTAATACATCTACATCTACATACATACTCCGCAAACGCCGCACGGTGCGTGGCGTAGGGCACCCTGTACCAGTGACAGTCATTTCCTTCCCTGTTCCACTCGCAGTCAGTCGAGGAAAAAACGACTACTTATATGCCTGCGTAATTAATCTAATGTCTTGTATTTTCGTGGTTGTCCGCCCTTCGTGGTCTCGCGGTAGCGTTTTCGCTTCCCGAGCACGGGGTCCCGGGTTCGATTCCCGGCGAGGTCAGGGAGTTTTCCTGCCTCGAGATGACTGGGTGTTGTGTCGTCTTCATCATCATTCATCCCCATTACGGTCGGAGGAAGGCAACGGCAAACCACCTCCATTAGGACCTTGCCTAGCAATGCGGTGCGGGTCTCCCGCATCGTTCCTCTACGCTCTGTAAAGAAGCATGGGACTTCAGTTCCATTTTACCATCTTCGTGGTTGCGGCAGTAGGGTCGTTGTGCTGTCAGCTTCAAATGTCGGTTCTCTAAAATTTCTCAATAGCATTCCTCGAAAGAAACGTCGCCTTCACTCCAATGATTCCCTATGAGTTCCCGTATCATCACCGTAACACTTGCGTGCAGTTCGAATCTACGGGCAACAAATATGGCATCCCACCCCTGAATTGCTTCGATGTCTTCCTTTAATCCAGCCTGGTGCGGATGCCAAACACTCGAGTAGTAAGTTCCTGGCAGATTAAAACTGTGTGCCGAACCGAGACTCGAACTCGGGACCTTTGCCTTTCGCGGGCAAGTGCTCTACCAACTGAGCTACCCCAGCACGACTCACGCCCCGTCCTCACAGCCTAAATTCCGCCAGTACCTCGTCTCCTACCTTCCAAACTTCACAGAAGCTCTCCTGCGAACCATGCAGAACTAGCACCCCTGGAAGAAAGGATATTGCGGAGACATGGCTTAGCCACAGCCTGGGATTGTTTGTAGAATGAAATTTTCACTCTACAGCGGAGTGTGCGCTGACATGAAACTTCCTGGCAGATTAAAACTGTGTGCCGGACCGAGACTCGAACTCGGGACCTTTGCCTTTCGCGGGCAAGTGCTCTACCAACTGAGCTACCCAAGCACGACTCACACCCCGCCCTCACAGCCTAAATTCCGCCAGTACCTCGTCTCCTATCTTCCAAACTTCACAGAAGCTCTCCTGCGAACCTTGCAGAGCTAGCACCCCTGGAAGAAAGGATATTGCGGAGACATGGCTTGGCCACAGCCTGGGGATTGTTTGTAGAATGAAATTTTCACTCTACAGCGGAGTGTGCGCTGATATGAAACTTCCTGGCAGATTAAAACTGTGCACTCAAGAATAGGTCGCACAAGCGTCCTATACGCGGTCACCTTTACAGGTGAACCACACTTTCCTAAAACTCTTCCAATATACCAAATTCGACCATTCGCCGTTCTTACCACTGTCCTCACATGTTCGTTGCATTTAATACCGATCTGCAACGTTACGTCCTGATATTCAAACGACGTGACTGTGTCAAGGACACTGTTAATCCTGTATCCCAATATTACGAGATTGTTATTCCTACTCATCAACATTAACTTATATTTTTGTACCTTCAGAACCAGCTACCATTCATCACATCAACTCGAAATTTTTCCTAAGTCATCTTGTATCCTCCTGCAGTCACTCATCTTTGACACATTCCCAGACACCACAGCGCCATCAGAAAACAACAGATTGCTGACCACACTGTCCGCCAGAACGTTTATGCATACGGAAAATAAGACCGGTGACCCGTTTCGATCTGACTAGCAGATCTTCTTCAGTCTAAAAACGTGAGGTTCGACACTGCAAAATACGAAATTGTGACACATTAAATAATACCGACAACAATACTACAAGTAACATTTAAAAAAAGTTATTCATACAGGGTGTTTCAAAAATGACCGGTATATTTGAAACGGCAATACAAACTAAACGAGCAGCGATAGAAATACACCGTTTGTTGCAATATGCTTGGGACAACAGTACATTTTCAGGCAGACAAACTTTCGAAATTACAGTAGTTACAATTGTCAACAACAGATGGCGCTGCGGTCTGGGAAACTCTATAGTACGATATTTTCCACATATCCACCATGCGTAGCAATAATATGGCGTAGTCTCTGAATGAAATTACCCGAAACCTTTGACAACGTGTCTGGCGGAATGGCTTCACATGCAGATGAGATGTACTGCTTCAGCTGTTCAATTGTTTCTGGATTCTGGCGGTACACCTGGTCTTTCAAGTGTCCCCACAGAAAGAAGTCACAGGGGTTCATGTCTGGCGAATAGGGAGGCCAATCCACGCCGCCTCCTGTATGTTTCGGATAGCCCAAAGCAGTCACACGATCATCGAAATATTCATTCAGGAAATTAAAGACATCGGCCGTGCGATGTGGCCGGGCACCATCTTGCATAAACCACGAGGTGTTCGCAGTGTCGTCTAAGGCAGTTTGTACCGCCACAAATTCACGAAGAATGTCCAGATAGCGTGATGCAGTAATCGTGTCAGATCTGAAAAATGGTCCAATGATTCCTTTGGAAGAAATGGCGGCCCAGACCAGTGCTTTTTGAGGATGCAGGGACGATGGGACTGCAACATGGGGCTTTTCGGTTCCCCATATGCGCCAGTTCTGTTTATTGACGAAGCCGTCCAGGTAAAAATAAGCTTCGTCAGTAAACCAAATGCTGCCCACATGCATATCGCCGTCATCAATCCTGTGCACTATATCGTTAGCGAATGTCTCTCGTGCAGCAATGGTAGCGGCGCTGAGGGGTTGCCGCGTTTGAATTTTGTATGGATAGAGGTGTAAACTCTGGCGCATGAGACGATACGTGGCCGTTGGCGTCATTTGGACCGCAGCTCCAACACGGCGAACGGAAACCCGAGGCCGCTGTTGGATCACCTGCTGCACTAGCTGCGCGTTGCCCTCTGTGGTTGCCGTACGCGGTCGCCCTACCTTTCCAGCACGTTCATCCGTCACGTTCCCAGTCCGTTGAAATTTTTCAAACAGATCCTTTATTGTATCGCTTTTCGGTCCTTTGGTTACATTAAACCTCCGTTGAAAACTTCGTCTTGTTGCAACAACACTGTGTTCTAGGCGGTGTAATTCCAACACCAGAAAAATCCTCTGTTCTAAGGAATAAACCATGTTGTCCACAGCACACTTGCACGTTGTGAACAGCACACGCTTACAGCAGAAAGACGACGTACAGACTGGCGCACCGACAGACTGCGTTGTCGTCTATATCTTTCACATCACCTGCAGCGCCATCTGTTGTTGAAAATTGTAACTACTGTAATTTCGAACGTTTGTCCGCCTGAAAATGTACTGTTGTCCCAAGCATATTGCAACAAACGGTGTATTTCTATCGCTGCTCGTTTAGTTTTTATTGCCGTTTCAAATATACCGGTCATTTTTGAAACACCCTGTAAATAGTGCTGCAAGTACGGTTTGTCAGCAGTCGAAAGAATGTTGCATAGAACAACGTACAAAAGCATCGAGGATGCAAATGGGAAAGTTATACAGGCTAGCCAGAAACAAACTGAAAACTTGTAAGGGTGCTGCAGAATATGTTGTGTTCAGAAACAATGGTTAAGAAAAGTATTCGATACGTTGCACCGTTTCAGAGTTAATTAGCTCTGAAATTAGCAAATCTGGCAGTTACGAGCGCAAATTCGACCAACCCCACAAAGACGGTGTCGCCAGACGTGCGTTTCGTGTGTCTAAAACAGAACAAGAGAATGGTACAAAACTGGTCATGGGTCAGTAGTACGGATCGAACCCGAGCCACCTGCTGAGCAGTCTCGTACGCTTTTACTGTACACTATGACAACAACTGACACTAATTGTCTCTGGCGATCTGCTTGAATTTCCGGGTGCAACGGCCTGGCTGACTAAGTCGGAAACTGCGCAATGTCTCGAATTTATTTCTTCTCCATTATTTCTCAGCACAGCCTACTCTGCAACACCCTTACAAGCTTTTCAGACTGTTTCTAACCATCCTGTATAACCAATCATGTGACGTATGCACAAGTCAGCATCCTTACGTCAGTTCAAATGGTTCAAATGGCTCTGAGCAGTATGGGACTTAACATCTGAGGTCATCAGTCCCCTAGAACTTAGAACTACTAACCTAAGGACATCTCACACATCCATGCCCGAGGCAGGATTTGAACCTGCGACCGCAGCGGTCGCGCGGCTCCAGACTGTAGCGCCTAGAACCGCTCGGCCACCTCGGCCGGCTTACGTCAGTGACCAGTACATTGATACAAAGAAGAGTCTTCCATCATAAATTAAAGAGCATTATTAGAAAGCAAAAATAGGTTAATCTCGTACATTTGAGTGTTTAACGAACAACATCACGGAACCAAAGTCCTGTATTATGTATTTATGTAATAGTAGTCGATGAATATAATGAAGCTGTGCAGCACTGTTAAATAAATCAGTATGTATGATGTGTTACAACCTAAAAGTAAAAATACATTATCTGAGTAAAAGTATATGGATATCTGTTATTGACATTAGTATGAAGTGTGTCCACCCTGATTGTCTGTGAGGAATGGCATTCTATTCTTCTTCAAGAGCTAAAACCATAGTAGGTAGTGATTTTGGATACTGGAAGCTCAAACAAAGTCGATGTTCTGAATCATTTCAAAGAAGGTGTTCCGTGAAGTTCACGTCGGGATTCAGGGCAGGCTAGTGCATTTAAGGAATGGCATTGTCCACAAACCATCGCCCCGCCGATGCTGCTCCACCATAGGGCGGATTGTCGGGATTATACGTCTTTGAATTGATCCTTTATTGTATATAGTAAACAATGTTGCAAAATATATCCATATCCATCCGGATTAAGCATTTCCTTAGGCGCGATAAGGGTGTCATACCATAACCACGAAAAGCAGCACAAATGGTACCACCACCTAGTCTGTACTGTTGGAACAGCACATGATAGTAGGTAGCGTTTTCCAGGCGTTCGCCAAACCGAAACCCTTCCGTCGGATTGCCACAGGGTATAGCGTGGTACATCTGTCCTAATTACTTTATTCCAGGCATCCACTGTCTTTATGCCACCTCAAACATAGCCTGACATTGAACAGAAATCTGTTGCTTAGTGGAGCTAGTCGAACATTCTCTTAACTCCCTAAGAATAGTCATTGTGCTAGCTGGGCTGCTGATGGCACTTTGAAACTCAGAAGTGATTCAGTCCGATAATTTCGAGCGACCTTTTAACCACCTTTCCACTGCTAGACGATTCCTGTCCGTCGTCACATGAGATCTTTATTAAAAATTTTTTTGGCCCCCCTATGACTGGTACTGGCGGCTCCTCGGATTTTTCGTGATACCACGATTTGCCAGGTCTTAGTTTAACTGTGGTTGTTCCTTCACGTTTCCATTTCACAATCACGTCATGACAGTCGACTTGGGCCCCTTCAGAAAGATCGAAATGTTCCTGACGGATCCGTTACTCAGCCGACACGGAGTTACTAGTCCACCTTCCATTCCACATTTTCGGTAGCGTTTATACACAGTCTAATCATATTAATATAACCATGGGCTACGTTCGACGTCGACGTGCAGTAACCACTCACAGACGGCAGGTGGCAGCACTAGCAGTGGAGGATATATAAAAGGTGTCGTGGAGACGCGGAAAACAGTGTAGTCGTTGTCTTAATGTGGAAACGGAGCGATTTATCTGACGTTCAGAACGACATGATAGTTGGCTTTCCATGCACTGGAGTTAGCGTGATTCCACATCATTGTCGGTACCTTCCAGAACCTCATTTACTCTATTTCTGCACGACTTGAAACCGTCCTCGCTGCAAACAAGTAGTCATTTAGGCTTTGACAGGTGGTCACATTGATGTAATTGGACAGGGTACACTTCTTATGGCAGAAAGCGCAAAATTAGCAAACACCTATAATTTTCATTATTTGCACCTTCTTTCTGTCAAAACACTACTTGAAGATCTATTGTTCATTTTCAAAAAAAATCTAGATACTTAATTTAATCTAAGATGAAAATTGTGGAAAGAATCTGATTGCAGAAACAATTAGTACGCATGAAAATATTAAGGAAGAAGTTGCAAGATTGTTGGCTTCATTCAGTTTCATGGAGACGCTCCTAATCTAAAAATCAATATTATGATGTTAACAGTTTAGAACTGATAGATAAGCAAGCTATCAATGACCATTTCAGTAATTACTACAGGAAGTTGACACCTATGGACCATGTAAAGAAAGTGACAAGATAAATTGTACTAAAAATGTGGTCTTGATCGCCTTATTTGTTCTTGGTCAACCGAATGAAAATTACGAGGTCGGACTTCATTATAATAATACTCAGAGCAGGGACAAGCCTCTCCTCAGAGCTCCGGCGTAATATACGGTTTAGTGACTTCCACAGCTTTTCAGCGAATGCGGATAAAGGATTTGAAGATGAGGATGCAGATGTGGATAAGACTATAGTCGGCGCGAATCCCATTAACCTCTACCTGTAGGTGAAGTTTTTATCGTTTTGAAAACGGCCTAAAATGGAGTTATCGCTGAACGAAGATATATCGCATAACAAATTAATGTTCCTTACTGAGTAACTCAGAATGTATTAAATAACTTTAACCACGATTGCTGCTTTCATAGTATTTTATTCAACTGTCCTTATGGCTATGAACACATTTCGACACCATGGCCATTCTCACGCTGTCTGCAAAACATTAAAGATGCTGGTACATACTTTTTGTACGTTTTCATTCGTAATAAATTACGTTGCAATTTTTACAATTTGGAAGTTTTTACGTCCTTAGAACGTCATTACCACTGGTGCTATCGAAATTTATTACATCTCAATATTAATGTGATAGAGTTTTATTGATCTACTGTTGCTCGACACTCGTTTTGAGATGTTTGATTCGTTTTTTAATCTGACAGCTTCTGTTGACAACTTGGTAACGATGTGCTGTTGTTACATCTCTGGCTTATTAATCTGTGGATTTTTGTTGTATTGTCATACTTGTATTGTTTACTGGTAGTGTAATTTTTACCATTGTATTATGGTTACATCTCTGGTATATTAATCTATGAATCTCTGTAATATTACAGTGAGGTAAAATCCCAAGGGCGGTATCTTTACGTCACAAACTTGAAGCCGATATCCACCATCTTAGATTCACCGCATTCAGACACCCATGGTTCACCGTTTTGATACGTCCCTGTGACGTCACTCTGACTGCCTGTGTCCAGTTTCGACCGTGTTGGATGCTTGATTGTGTGTAGACGTAGTCGTTTCATCAAAAATGCCAGCTTGCGTTGTTTACGGGTGTACTAATCGATCCGGTCGCCATCTAGAGTTTAAAGGAATTGGCTCTAATGGCTCTGAGCACTATGGGACTTAACATCTATGGTCATCAGTCCCCTAGAACTTTGAACTACTTAAACCGAAGTAACCTAAGGACATCACACAACACCCAGTCATCACGAGGCAGAGAAAATCCCTGACCCCGCCGGGAATCGAACCCGGGAACCCGGGCGTGGGAAGCGAGAACGCTACCGCACGACCACGAGCTGCGGACTTTAAAGGAATTACATTTCGTTCGTAAGTGGAGCAATTAAAGCAATAATTTCTTTGGTATGCATGAGTTATTGTTGCACTGTTTACTTTTATTGTATTTGTTTTATGTCTGTCATTTGACTTTAGATTTGCCATGCCTAACTCAGTGTCCGTTCTTTCTCTTCTTTCCTGTGTTTATCATTGCCTTCCAAGTTGCAAACGCTCCGACATCCGAGCCACACTGCATCAACGCTCTCTTCCCCTCACAAAACACGGATATGTAACCGCGCTGATAGTTGGGGCAGCATCTGATGCCCTCAGTTCCTCTCACCGATAATTGTTAGTAGTTGTTCACATTTCCTCACTCTTTAAAAAAGATTGTGGCTAGAACAGCCGGAGACATGTGTGCGTGAGTTTTGTGTGTATGATTGTATGAATGTGTATGTGTGTCATGCTTCCTTTCTGAAGAAGACTTTGGCTGTAAATTCATGTGAACACTCTTATCGTCGTGCCTGCCTTGGGCTCGGCGTGTGAGTTGAAATCCATCAGTTTCATAATATAGTTACTCCCCCATGAAGTTTGTTGTAAGTAATCCACTGCACTTCAACAGGAACAATGATGCACATAATTATAATACCAGAAGAAGAAAAACGACATTCATTACGCTACGTTAAGCTTGTCTGTAGCAGAATCAGGGGTTCACAACGCTGCAACCAAAAGTTCTCATCACTTACCCATTGATAGAAAATGCCTGGCACACAGCAAAGTAAAATTAGAAACTAAACCGGAAACGTTTCTCTGTGATAACTCCTCCTATTCCGCAGAATATTATTTATTACTGCAATGTGTAAATGGTGACTGTTAGGAATTACTGACTAAAATCTGTGTGTCTTCAACTAAAAAACGTAAAAACTAATAAATGGCCAGCATGGACGCATATTTGAAAGAAAAAGAATGATGTCAGTATATAATGGCTTTTTACATATCATTACGATTATTGTGAAAGTGAGACATGGAACATGAAATTAAGTAACTTACTATTGGTATATCACAAAGCGTGGTATAGACTTACATACTTTGAAAACCTCAAAATGAAACTTAAAAAGTCCCCTTAGAACAATTATACATGACTGTGCTTAATCTGACACACAATATTTTTTAGCGCAACGCAGTCTGACTTTCAATAATCCCTACAAAAGAATGGCCCTGACTAACATTAACCTATACCTTTCACAAATCACTTACCTCACAAAAATCTTCGTTACTCGAACTACTGCAATACAGCGAGCGCCACTACTGCCAGCTAAATAAAAGATTCAAACTACGGAAGGCACTAACTACTGATAGGCATAGTTAGCAAATGAAAGATTTTAATAGAGAACAAACAATGTATTTACCTTAATAGTGTTGAAAAATTATAATATACATAGCAGTTCATGACATCCAGTCTTACAAATTTCAAAACTCCGCCATTTCTCTCCCCACATCCACCACTGCTGGCGGCTCACCTCCAACTGCGCAACGCTACGCGCTGTTCACATCCAGCTGCCGCTGCCCAACACTACAATGGTAGACAACAATGCAAACTAGCCACAGACTGCACACAGCACAGCCAGTGATTTTCCTACAGAGCGCTACGCAACGTTGCCAATAAGAAAACATAAACAGCCTACTTACAAACTCAAAAGTAAAATGAAGCAGATGACTGAAGTAGACGTACATTCCAATTGTACTATGTTTGATTATTTCTGAAAAACTGATAGAGTTACTGGCGAGAAATATTCCGGCAAAAGGAGAAAGTAGGCTACCGTTGGAAAGATAGGCCTACCTGGCGAGAAATATTCCGGCAAAAGGAGAAAGTAGGCTACTGTTGGAAAGATAGGCCTACATCATACCATCATACACAGCTTAGGCTGTCATTGATAAAAAGTTAATCACATACATGTTAAAGCAAAATATCCATTTTCAGTGGTCTTAACCGTTCGAGACCATTCCTTTAATCATATTTACAGTATTCCACAATGCTGGAAGATGTTTAAAAAATTATATATCTTTTTTTTTTTTTACTCTGTAAATTGGCCACACACTGAATGACGCTTCATAGGTAAGTAAGATTTCAAACTGAGAAGATGGGTAAACCGCAGTGAGACTAACCCACTGACAATCTAATAAAACAAGAATTCTACTCCGCATGGCGATATACCTCTATGCATTTCCGTTTCTTTGACGTATCAATAATCATCCACTTTGTTGACATGCACAAGATACGGTAACATGCCTTGCTTCTTTCCTCATTGCATACGTTTATGGGCTAGCAAAGAATACGTAGTTAAGTTTTTTGCAAACGTGAACACTAAAAAAGTTGTGTATACGAGATGAAAGCTGAAAACATAACGAACAAGAAGCAGTACCGGTAACGGTAAGCTTTGGTTTCGGAGTTCCTGTTTCATTTCTGATGAATATAAATACAGTAATAGTGGAATTAAATGAATTACGAAGGCATGCTTTTCACATCACTTCCTTACGTTTCTGATTATCCGAAATATAACGACAAACAACAAACTACGTTAACGAGGCCAAATGTGTCGTATTACTAGTGCAAATGCGCATTCAGGAACAGAACAACTTTCGAAATTGCCTTTCTGACACTATGTTATTTTGTGAGCTCTACATTTTTTAGTATTTAAAAGATTTGTTGCACCCACACGAGAGAAAAAGTGAACAAGAAGCAATTTTAAACAGTAGTCTGCTAATATTTCGGGCTTCGCCCCGCCACTCTGGTTTCAAAACAACCTACAATGTTAAGCATAGACGGTACATAACATAGACCGCACATGTCCCTATATCTGCCGTGTTAACGTTTGAAACCAACATCTAAGTCACGTGACTCGTGGCATAAAGCTGAGTTCCTGTCATTAAAAGCTGTGTGAAGTGGAGCTGACAGTTACAGTTTCTCTCATTTATAGCTGGAATCAAGCATTGATTTTGACAATTCAGCGAGCTGTAGTATAAGTCTTACACATGTACTAGTGCAGTTAGCCTAATTTCTTCGAAATTTCTCATAATAAAACAGGGGTCATCGTTTTTACATGTGGTCATGTTGAATCGTATTGACAGTTCTTTTAACAAGCGACAGAATCACTGTTCTTTAGTGAATACTTTTTTTGCATTGTGAATTCTTGAAGTTCACCGCTTCCACAGGAGTGGAAGGAAAAAAAAACAGTTTTGAACGTAGCATTAGTTTTCTAACGATTCCACAAGAATGTGTATGAAATGTTTTTGTACGCTTTTGTAGGAAAGGAAATTCGTTTATGTGTATAATGTCAAGTAGTTGCACAAAATATGCACATACGTTTTCTGACTTTTGCTGAATCCAGTCAGATAGCGAAACAATATCAAGATATGAAGCGTAATGTAGTACGAAATGTTGATTATACTAGTGTAGAGCTACATACTAACGATGAGCCGTCTCAAAAGCTTAGTCATTCACCAAGTTTTACGCCCCATCAGCAACATCCATCCTAACTTTCAACTTATGGATATACCTCTGCAAGTATTTTAAAGTACACTGCTGGCCACCGTAAATGCAACACCTTGAAGGAAGCATCCGAATCAAGTGAAATTTACACCATGGGTTTGCAGCGATGTGATATGCAACTGATTAGAATTTCAGCGCAGACGCACATTACGCGCGCCTCTGGCGCCACCTCATAGCGCCATTTAAGGCTTGGCGATTTCGACGAGTGTACGTTCGGCACGTGTGTTTACGTTGTGGTTGTTTCACAAGACGATCAGTTATGCCTCGTAGACAACAGCGAACATCGTTTGATCAAGTATCCGAGTTCGACAGAGGAAGGATAGTGGCTTACCGAGATTGTGGATTATCATACAGAGAAATCGCTAGTCGTGTTGGACGAAACCAAACAACTGTAATGCGGATATGTGACCGTCGGATGCAGGAGGGTACGACGGACCGACGTGGTCGATCGCATTCACCTCGGTGCACAACTGCACGTGCTGATAGGCAAATTGTGCGCATGGCAGTGACGAATCGCTCAGTGACATCCCGAACCATAGCACAGCACATTGCGTCTGTAACGCATCATCCAGTGTCTGCGCGTACCATTCGACGCCGTTTACAGCAGAGTGGTCTGTCCGCAAGACGTCCATTGCTTCGTCTACCATTGACGCAGAACCACAGACGTCTGCGTCGCCAATGGTGTGATGACAGACGGATGTGAACGGCAGAATGGAATGACGTTGTCTTTACTGACGAGGCACGCTTCTGTCTGCAGCACCACGATGGTCGGATTCGAGTGTGGAGACACTGTGGAGAGAGGATGCTGGACAGCTGCATTATGCACCGCCACACTGGTCTTGCACCGGGTATTATGGTATGGGGCGGTATTGGATATTACTCTCGCACGCCTCTAGTACGCATTGCCGGTACTTTAAATAGCCGGCGCTACATATCCGAGGTGCTGGAGCCAGTTGTCCTTCCTTACCTTCAGGGCTCGGCCACAGCCATATTTCAACAGGATAATGCGCGACCACACGTGGCACGCATTGTCCAAAGGTTCTTCGTCAATAACCAGATTGAATTGCTTCCCTGGCCGGCTCGCTCTCCGGATCTTTCGCCGATAGAAAACATGTGGTCCATGGTTGCTCAACGAGTGACCCAGATTACATCCCCAGCTGCCACACCAGATGATCTTTGGCAACGTGTGGAAGCTGCTTGGGCTGCTGTACCCCAGGAACACATCCAACTTCTCTTTGACTCAATGCCGAGACGTGTGGCAGCGGTGATCTCCAACAATGGCGAATACTCTGGCTACTGATTCTGGCAGGAACCACATGTCACAGACGTCTGTAAACTTAATCATTTGATACTTGGTCAACAGGTTATCTACAAAATAAATTTTGTTGTGCTACCTCTTGCCTGTCTTGGTGTTGCATTTACGGTGGCCAGCAGTGTAATTCACTTACGCAGCTAAGATTTTCGTCACTTTACCTAATCTGTAGGATACAAAAAAAGACTTATCTGAGCATATGTGAAGGTCTTTACTTCTGCGCAAAGCACAACAGCACAACATTTGATTTGTAAAAAGAAAAGCTCATAAATTGTGCACTATAAATGCGTAATGACATACTCGGCTTCGTGCACCAAGTCACGTGACTTAGATGTTGGTTTCAGTAAAATGAAGTCATGCGCAATCTTTGTTATCTGTGGTCTATTGTGTTAAGGTCTGTAGCGCAAGTTCCCTTCTTTTTTTACCTCCATGATTGTTAACTTGTGGTATTATCTTTGCCTAAATTGTTTATCCAAGATCGTTTTCCATTATTTCAGAAGAGTTGTCGATGTAATTTCTTACTGAAATCACGATGTGCCAACGACTTAAGTACATCCAAATTGTAACCTAAAAATTAGAAAGCAATTTATAACTAATGGAAACGTACAAAAATTATGTACCAACGCCTTGTGTGTTTTGCTAATAACTTCAAAGTGACTATGTTATCGAAATGAGCACGTTGCCATGAGAATAGGTGGATAACATACTGTTACAGCAGCGTTATTAGTTAGTTTAGTGTCTTTACAAGAGATGTACAACGCTGCCGGCCGACGAGAAATAAAAAAAAACTCAGAATACATTTATTTCTTTTGTACAAGAGACTTTTTTTCTTTCAGCTGCACTGCAAAGCAAGGGAAAACAGGTAACTGTGGTGATAACTAAAAATTTAAGCTCCAACCTTGGGACGTACGGCTGGAAATGGTTCCTTGTGGCTCGTCAAGGTCTACGGAACACGAATTATTAGCATGCGGTGACCGTGGGAAGCCTAAACGCTTACTCAAGCGTCGCAGGCTGAAAAAATTACAATCACAATATAGCCAGGCTGGCGGCAGTAAGCAGGTACTGTGTATGCGGGGACTACCTGTCTACCTGTTCGACGCCTGAAAGGGGACTGCATCGGGGCTGGATGCCGATTACCGCGGCCTGCCCCACAGAAAGACGGTGCCGCGGCCAGACGTCGTATTGTCCATTCATCCCTGAGAGCTGCCGACCGGTTGACAGAACCAGGCGGAGATCGCGGGGGCAGGTTACGTGCAGGGCGGTCGTGGGACCGCTCTGTGAGAGGGCTGTTAGTATACGAGATCGGCCAGCATGGTTTCTGGAACGGGAATCCAGTGCGCTTTCTATTTATTCATTGGTAACCGTCGAAACGCATCTATTGAACTGCTACGCAGCAAACATTCACCGAAAGCTGGGCCGGCCGGAGTGGCCAAGCGGTTCTAGGCGCTACAGTCTGGAACCGAGCGACCGCTACGGTCGCAGGTTCGAATCCTGCCTCAGGCATAGATGTGTGTGATGTCCTTAGGTTAGTTAGGTTTAATTAGTTCTAAGTTCTAGGCGACTGATGACCTCAGAAGTTAAGTCGCATAGTGCTCAGAGCCATTTGAACCATTTTGAACCGAAAGCTGGGACACATTCTCCTTATAAAACCGCTATTCAAGACGGTGGCAGCTTCTCATTTGTATGTTAGTAGGCATTCTGATCCCATTGTCCCAAAGTTAGTCTCTTCACTTTTTCCTATTTATTGTCATTTCATTCCTCTCGTCCCATATACGCGGAAGGTGGGTTGTCAGCGGGTACAAGTCGCCGCTCTTCAGACCACATAAAATTCGACACGTCGGTTGACACAATGAGTGTTCGACATAATAACATCTACATCTACATGGATACTCTGCAAATAACATTTAAGAGCCTAGCAGAGGGTTCATCGAACCGCCTTCACAATAATTCTCTATTATTCCAATACCGTACAGCGCGCGGAAGAAACGAACACCTATATTTTTCCGTACGAGCTCTGATTTCCCTTATTTTATTATGATGATTGTTTCTCCCTATGTAGATCGGCGTCAACAAAATATTTTCGCATTCGTAGGAGAAAACTGTTGATTGAAATTTCGTGAGGAGATTCCTCCGCAACGAAAAACGCCTTTGTTTTAATGATATCGACTAGAGATGGGTCATTCGCGAACTACCCGCCAGGTTAGCCAAGAGCGCTAATGCGCTGCTTCCTGGACTCGCATAGGCGCGCCGGCCCCGGATCGAATCCGCCCGGCGGCGTAACGACAGAGGCTGGTGTGCCGGCCAGTCTTGATGTTGTTTTTAGGCACTTTTCCACATCCCACAAGGTGAATACCGGGCTGGTCCTCACGTCCCGCTTCAGTTACATTGCTCTCAGACATCTGGACACATTCGCACTATTCCATGGGTTACCACTAGACACAGACAGTTGGGGTAAACTAATTCCGTCCCGGGGGGGGGGGGGGGCTGTATGGGGTGGCGGCAGGAAGGGTCGTTCGCGAACTAACGGGTCCAAGGCAACGGTTCACCAAGATGAACGGAACGAGCGAGGAACGAATTCTAAGGAACGGTCTTTCATAGTTCACTTCGGTCTCGGCTTTCTACTTATAGTTCCCGGAAACTGGAAATGGTCGGTCTCGTTCGAACGGCACGTCGGCTGCTCCCGTTCCAGCCTCGGTCCCGTTCCCGTCTGTCTCGGTCTCGCACGGCCGGACTCGTCCTTCTTCGCGTGGCCACTCGTCGCAATTCCACTGCCGACTGCTCATAGTTATTTCAGTATCGAGTTGTTGTTGTTCGTTTCGTTCGCTTCGCACGCCCATTCTAGATCTGTTTCAAACCTTTTTTGAACTCTGATCTTCTAGTTCTTTTCGTATTCTATTCAGCGTCCAGGACCAGTGATTAAAATGTATTTGATAATTACGTAATTTACAGAAAAATTACGTGGTATGTAATACATAAATCTTTTCAGGCAACAAAACGGCGTAACAGCTTACTTCACTATTTCGATAAACAGCAGAAGAAATATTTTTAAAAAGGCAAGGTTCAAATGGTTCAAATGGCTCTTAGCACTATGGGACTTAACATCTGTGGTCATCAGTCCCCTAGAACTTAGAACTACTTAAACCTAACTAACCCAAGGACATCACACACATCCACGCCCGAGGCAGGATTCGAACCTGCGACCGTAGCGGTCACGCGTTCCAGACTGAAGCGCCTAGAACCGCACGGCCACACCGGCCGGCCGTAAAAAGGCAAGATTCTTTGTTATTAGATATGCAAAGGACGTCAGCACGACATACATGAGTCGTCATTTTCCGTCTTTTTTTGATCCAAGGTAAAAGAACATGTTCATTTGTTATGGAAGGCAGACCGACTTACAACCGAATGAAACCCGCGCTTCGTAATCAAGTGTATTGTGTCACATTTTGGAAGGAGTGTATGTATGGCGCACGAAAAAGCGACCCCGACTACTAGACTGCTCATTGTCCTTTAGAAATCGACATCTATTGTTTCGAAGTTGTTTGGATTAGCTTATTGTTACTTATTCACTGCTTAATTATTACATGTTTATCTGTTATGCCCGTAGCGGTCAACAAATCGTGCGTAATTGGCGAGCAGTCTGTATTCGGGTCCGGTTTTTCGTGCGCCACCTTATACACTACTGGCCATTAAAATTACTACACCAAGAAGAAATGCAGATGATAAACGGGTATACATTAGACAAATATATTATATTAGAACTGACATGTGATTACATTTTCAGGCAATTTGGGTGCATAGATTCTGAGAAATCAGTACCCAGAACAAACACCTCTGGCCGTAAGAACGGCCTTGATACGCCTGGGCAGTGAGTCAAACAGAGCTTGGATGGCGTGTAAAGGTACAGCTGCCCATGCAGCTTCAACACGATACCACAGTTCATCAAGAGTAGTGACTGGCGTATTGTGACGAGCCTGTTGCTCGGCCACCATTGACCAGACGTTTTCAATTGGTGAGACATTTGGAGAATGTGCTGGCCAGGGCAGCAGTCGAACATTTTCTGTATCCAGAAAGGCCCGTACAGGACCTGCAACATGCGGTCGTGCATTATCCTGCTGAAATGTAGGGTTTCGCAGGGATCGAATGAAGGGTAGAGCCACGGGTCGTAACACATCTTAAATGTAACGTCCACTGTTCAAAGAGCCGTCAATGCGAACAAGAGGTGACCGAGACGTGTAACCAATGGCACCCCATACCATCACGCCGGGTGATACGCCAGCATGGCGATAACGAATACACGCTTCCGATGTGCGTTCACCGCGATGTCGCCTAACACGGATGCGACCATCATGATGCTGCAAACAGAACCGGGATTCATCCGAAAAAATGACGTTTTGTCATTCGTGCGCCCAGGTTCGTCGTTGAGTACACCATCGCAGGCGCTCCTGTCTGTGATGCAGCGTCAACGGTAACCGTAGCCATGGTCTCCGAGCTGACAGTCCATGCTGCTGCATACGTCGTCGAACTGTTCGTGCAGATGGTTGTTGTCTTGCAAACGTCCCCATCTGTTGACTCAGGGATCGAGACGTGGCTGCACGATCCGTTACAGCCATGCGGATAAGATGCCTGTCATCTCGAGTGCTAGTGATACGAGGCCGTTGGGATCGAGCACGGCGTTCCGTATTACCTTCCTGAACCCACCGATTCCATATTCCGCTAACAGTCATTGGATCTCGACCAACGCGAGCAGCAGTGTCGCGATACGATAAACTGCATTCGCGATAGGCCACAATCCGACCTTTATCAAAGTAGGAAACGTGATGGTACGCATTTTTCCTCCTTACACGAGGCATCACACCAACGTTTCACCAGGCAACGCCGGTCAACTGCTGTTTGTGTATGAGAAATCGGTTGGAAACTTTCGTCATGTCAGCATGTTGTAGGTGTCGCCACCGGCGCCAACGTTGTGTGAATGCTCTGATAAGCTAATCATTTGCACATCACAGCATCTTCTTCCTGTCGTTTAAATTTCGCGTCTGTAGCACGTCATCTTCGTGGTGTAGCAATTTTAATGGCCAGCAGTGTATAATTTCACTGCGATCAGCCACATAACGCTGCATTGGGCTAAACGAGGTGTTTTGCAGAATGAGGAAGGCAAGTGCCCCCTCTTGGCGCCTTCCATCTTCAGTCACTTATGCTACTAAATTTTTGTTTTTCATAGGAACCATGTACCAAGCACAATGAACGGTGAACAAGTAAAAATGAACGGTTTCCAAAAAAGAGCGATCATCAGTGGACTAGTTCCCAAGAATGAACGACTTTGCCACCCCAAATCCTGCTTAATTTCAGTGACGCTCTCTCCCCTATTTCGTGATAATACAACACGCGCTGGCCTTCTCTGAACTTTTTCGATGTACTCTGTCAATGCTATCTTGTAAGGATCTCACACCACGCAGCAGTATTCTAAAAGAGGACGGACAAGCGTAGCGTAGGCAGTGTCCTTAGCAGGTCTGTTAAATTTTCTAAGTGTCCTGCCAATAAAACGCAGTCTTTGGTTAGCCTTCCCCACAACATTTTCTGTGTGTTCCTTCCAATTTAAGTTGTTTGTAATTGTAATTCCCAGGTATTTAGCTGAATTTACGGCTTTAGATTTGACTGATTTATCGTCTAACCGAAGTGTAACGGATTTCTTTTAGCACTCATATGGATAACGTCACACTTTTCGTTATTTAGGGTCAATTGCCAATTTTTGCACCAATTTGTTTTGATCTTCTGATAACTTTACTAGTCGATAAACAACAGTATCGCTGCAAACAACTTAAGACGGCTGCTCAGATTGTCTCCCAAATTGTTTTGAAACGTCCCCTTTGAACAATTATATACAGGACTGTGCTTAAACTGACGCACAATATTTTTAGCGCAACGCAATCTGACTTTCAATAATCTCTACAAGAGAATGGCCCTGACTAACATTAACCTGTACTTTTCACAAATCACTTACCTCACAAAAATCTTGGTTACTCCCACTACTGCAATACAGCGACCGCCACTACTGCCAGCTAAATAAAAGATTCAAACAATGGAAGGCACTAACTACTGATAGGGATAGTTAGCAAATGAAAGATATTAATAGAGAACAAACAATGTATTTACCTTGATATCATATATATATATATATATATATATATATATATATATATATATATATATATATATATATATAGCAGTTCATGACAAATTTCAAAACTCCGCCATCTCTCTCCCCACATCCACCACTGCTGGCGGCTCACCTCCAACTGCGCAACGTTACGCGCTGTTCACAGCCAGCTGCCTAACGCTACAATGGCGAGTATTACAACAATGCAAACTAGCCACAGACTGCACACAGCACAGCCAGTGATTTTTATACAGAGGTGGCGTTACCAATAAAAAAACCTAAACAGCCTACTTACAGTTTATATAGATAAGGAACACCAAAGGGCCTATAACGCTACTTTTGGGAACGCCAGAAAACAATTCTGTTTTACTCGATGACTTTCCGTCATTTACTACGAACTGTAACCTCGGTGACAGGAAATTACGAATCCAGTCACACAACTGAGACGATATTCCATAGGCACTCAGTTTCACCACAAGCCGCTTGTGTGGCACAGTGTCGAAAGCGTCTTGGAAATCTAGAAATACGGAATCAGTTTTAAATCCCTTGTCCGTAGCACTCAACACTTCGTGCGAGTGAAGAGGTATCTGCGTTTCACGAGAACGATGTTTTCTAAATCCGTGTTGAATGTGCGTTCTCCTCGAGATAATTCATAATGTTCGAACACAATATATTTTCAAAAATCCTGCTGCATATCGACGTTAATGTAATGGGCCTGTAATTTAGTGGATTACCCCTACTACCTTTTTTGAATATTCAATAAATATTCAGTAACGTAATTTAAAATATAAAATGCGCATTTGTTGATTAATTAAAATATTGACACAGATGAAGTGCAAATGATTGTTTCACAAAGTACAAAAGACATGGGGACAGCTGTAGATGTTAGAAAGTAAAATTCAGGTGTGTTGACTGATTAAGATAGAGATATAGAAGAGTGAGTGATGACTGGGTTCAAAAAATGGCTCTGAGCACTATGGGACTCAACTGCTGTGGTTATCAGTCCCCTAGAACTTAGAACTACTTAAACCTAACTAACCTAAGGACATCACACACATCCATGCCCGATGCAGGATTCGAACCTGCGACCGTAGCAGTCGCACGATGAGTGGGCCTAGACTGCCAGGAAGATGCGTATCACGGTAACGTAGCAGTTGCGATGGTGAGTAAGAGGAGGTTTGTGAAAACGGATGTTTGAAGGACTAACTCAGAAGAATGAAAAGAAATGCCGATCCGGACCAAGCCTTAGGATGCGGGTCGAGAGGAGTGGAGACGCAGGGAGGCCTGACAGAGGAGGTGGGGTGTATTCTCTTTGCATCTGGTAAGATGGGTACATATCAGTGCGGATTTCATAGTCGGGTAAGATAAGGCGATTTAAGTTTCGTTGGGACAAGATGTGGAGAGCGTGGACGTGCAGCCTAGGGGCAGTCCCTTCAGCACTTCTCATTAACATACTCTTCCTTTGATCTTCTTCACATTTAAACTGGACTGCTACGGTCGCAGGTTCGAATCCTGCCTCGGGCATGGGTGTGTGTGATGTCCTTAGGTTAGTTAGGTTTAAGTAGTTCTAAGTTCTAGGGGACTTATGACCTAAGATGTTGAGTCCCATAGTGCTCAGAGCCATTTGAACCATTTTATCTGCCCAGCAAATCGCACTGTTTACAAAATGGATGGGCGTAAAATTCCTACGTCAGTTCTATTAAAACGTACATTTCCTCCTCTGTCCATATGATAGTCATGTTCTGTCTGTAGTTCACATAAATCAAAACTTAAGTGTCCATGAACATGTTATGGAGGATGATTGTTATTGACGTTTAAAAACCTCCGAAGCGACGTAAATGACGCTGAGACAAGTAATCTGAGACATGTGGTGTTATAAATGTCGGGAAATAAACCAAAAGTGGATGACAAATGCTGAACATGTGAAGTCTCCAGATAATATACGTTGCAGTACGTTGAGTAGTAGGACTTATAGGCCCTGCCCTCGCCGGTAGGGCATTCAATCAAATGGTGCACATTTCGAACACCTTTTGTAAGTCTGATCTGTTGTAAATGCAGAAGTTACAAAATTATTGTCCTTGCTGTAACTGAGTAAAATCTATTCTTATTTTGTGTTTCTTTCCTTTTGTCCCTTCTTTTTCGTGTAAAGGCATTATTTAGCAAAGAAAACATAGGTTGTTTATTGGAACGACGCGATTCGGAAGCTTATACTCATTTACGGGGTGGTTATAATTAAAGTTAAACTTTCAAACTGCTGTAGAAATAACACCACTGGTCAGAATGACGTCAAATTGCAATGGAATATTATCAGAGAAAGGGGAAAACGTATGTAGAAGAAAAAGAATTAGATGAATTCTTCTCGTGTTATCAGCCGAATGGCGGCGTCGTCTTCTCGCAACGTTTCGATGAGTTTCATTCCCATCATATTATTGCGAAGTCACTTCGCCAGAACATGATGGGTACGAAACTCATCGAAACGCTGCGACAAGACGACGCCACCGCTCGGCTGATAACCCGAGAAGAATTCATCACTGGAATACGCCGAGAAAGACTGCAATTGCGAAAAATAAATAGTTACAAAATGTAGCAATAGATGGCGTTGTACGCATCATAATTCAATAGTGGTCGACTGCAAATGACAAATGAATCATACAACAATGCCTAAGGTGTACATCTGATGCTAAACAAACTGTACTACTCAGTGTGCATGGGTGTACAAGTGTGATACTGTTAGTTACATAAAGCTATCCACCACGGCAAGGGCATATCACATTGGATGGGAAAAATCGATTTTTAACCGCCCTGAGACCAAAAACCGCATAAAAAGCATCAATGACATCGGTTTTTAATCGTCCTCAGCCAAAAACTGCATAAAAGCATCAGCCAAAATCAAATCTGATTATTAACTTAAGTGTGACTGGCGCAAAACATGTTCAGTATGCTGTCCACTGTTTTCCGCAACAAGTTGCAATCGAGAAACAGCATGTTCCACAACTGATCGAAGTGTTTCCGGGGTCACGTTCAGAATGTGTGGCGCATTGCGTGCCTTCAATGCAGCAATCGGAACAGTGAACACAACATCTCTCAGACAGCCCCACAGCCAGAAGTCACACGGATTGAGATCAGGTGATCGGGACGGCCAGGTGGTACGGAAATAGCGGCTGATATTCTAGCATTTCCGAAATGGCACTTCAGCATCTGCTTAACTGGATTTGCAGTGTGCGGAGGTGCGCCATCTTGCATAAACATGATCCCATCCACAAATCCACGCTGTTGGAGAGCTGGAATGACGTGGTTGCGCAAAAGATACTCATAGCGCTTATCAGTGACGGTACAGGTAACAGGACCTGAAGCATCTGTCTCTTTGAAAAAATATGGCCCTATGATAAATGATGCCGTAAACCCACACAACACAGTACCCTTTTCAGGAAGAAGTGGTACTGGTTGATTTGCGAGTGGATTTTCCGTTGCCCATATTCGACAAAATCTTTCACGGCAAATCATTGTCTTCTGCCCTACGTTTGCCCCCTTCGCTGATAATATTCAGTTGCAATTTAACGTCATCGTGACCAGCGGTGTTATTTCTATAGCGTTTTGAAAGTTTAACTTTAATCATAATCATCCTTTACATGTGACACAATACGTTATGTTTTTGTTGTTCTGCACTTTGCAACAAACCAAAGCAGATCGCAGGACCAGTAATGGTGTTGACGGGCCGGATGAGTCGTAAAACTTTGTGTCGTGTAATTATCAATGGTACACGTGTGGGTGTTCGCCTCCGAAAGCACATATCGATGATGTTTCGTTGAATGGTTCGCACGCTGACACTTGTTGATGGCCCAGCACTGAAATCTGCAGCAATTTGAAGAAGGGTTGCACTTTTGACACGTTGAACGAATTTCTTCAGTCGTCGTTGGTCCCGTTCTTGCAGGATCTTTTTCCGGCCGCAGCGATGTCGGAGATTTTATGTTTTACCTGATTCCTGATAGCCCGCATCTCGTGGTCGTGCGGTAGCGTTCTCGCTTCCCACGCCCGGGTTCCCAGGTTCGATTCCCGGCGGGGTCAGGGATTTTCTCTGCCTCGTGATGGCTGGGTGTTGTGTGCTGTCCTTAGGTTAGTTAGGTTTAAGTAGTTCTAAGTTCTAGGGGACTGATGACCATAGATGTTAAGTCCCATAGTGCTCAGAGCCATTTGAACCATTGATTCCTGATATTCGCGGTACACTAGTGAAATGGTCGTACGGGAACTCCCCACTTCATCGGTACCACGGAGACGCTGTGTCCCATCGCTCGTGCGCCGACTATAGCACCACGTTCATACTCACTTATATCTTCATAACCTGCCATGGTAGCAGCAGTAACTGATCGAATTACTGTGCCAGGCACTTGTTGTGTTTATATAGGGATGCCGACCGCTGCGCCGTATTCTGCCTGTTTACATATTCTGTATTTGAATACGCACGCATTTACCAGTTTCTTTGGCGCTTCAGTATATGTACACTGAAGCACCAAAGCATATCTGGGATGCCTTGCAACGTGCTGTTCGGAAGAGATCTCCACGCCCTCGTACTCTTACGGCTTTATGGGCAGATCTGCAGGATTGATGGTGTCAATTCCCTCCAGCAGTACTACAGATACTAGTCGAGGTCATGCCACATCGTGTTGTGGCACTTCTGCGTTCTGGTGGGGTCCCTAACCGTATTAGGCAGGTGTAGCAGTTTCTTTGGCTCTTCGGTGTATCTTACTACGTTCTGAATGATTTAATTGTAACTATGTTCTCATCTGACGTTTAATTGTAACAAACTGTACCAAGAGCAATGCATTTTTGATGGAACCACAATATGGCAGTGCCTTGAAACGGAATACTTTCATAATAAGCAAGCTACAATAATGCTTTAGTCACTAATATTACGTTTGCCGTTGTTTTATTATAACAAATCATCAGCTTACGACGAGTTTTTGAGAATCCCTGGTGCTTAGAACCGGTATATATACATATGGGCTTCAACTGAATGTTACTATGGTGCCTCGTGTCTCTGCACTGAAGAGACATGGCGTCATGTGACGTTCTTCCATCTCACTGGTCTACGTTCAACAGCACATAGTATCTGACATGTTTAATATTTCTGTGCACTCTCAGAAAGACTCTCCAACATGAATTTTTCCACACTATGCCTTCAGAATCTGGGTAAGCTCAACGCTCATCGTTCGAGTGCACGATGTGCCGAAAGTTTTAGGGTGGTCTTCTACCGTAGCAGCTGTTACACCGGTGTATCATAATTAATACAGAAAACTAATGCGACTGAAGCTATATAGTAAGTATAACCGTTATAATGAACATGTATCCTGTAAACTACCTTTCTGTGAGATAATTACAGAAATTTGGAAATTTGTACTGAGATCTTATGGGACCTAACTGCTGAGTTCATCGGTTCCTGATCTTACACACTACTTAATCTAACTTACACTAAGTTACCCTAAGGACAACACACACACACGCATGCCCGAGGGAGGACTCGAACCACCGACGGGAGGAGCCGCACGAGCCGTGACAAGACGCCTCACACCGCTCGGGTACCCCGCGCGGCGACAATTACGACTGTGTGGTTTACGAGCCCTACTGACATTGGTATGAAACACTACCCGAATTACTTTACACATAAATGTATTTCAATTTCAAACTTTTTCATTAATTCTCCGCCTAAATGTACTCGAATTTCACCTAAGGCCTATCTTAACAATAAATACAACACGTAAGTGCGTTCAGAGTGGAAGGGTATCAATCACACGATTTTCTGATGATGCTGAAATCGTCTGAAAGTGAAGAATGGAATGAACAGTCTACTGAGCACAGAATATGGACTGAAATAAACAAAAGAAAGGCGAAACTATTGAGGAGCAGCAGCAATGAGATTAATGATAAAATATACGTCAAATGTGGGGATGACATGATACAGGAAGTGAAGAAAGTCTGCTATCTTGGAGTAATGCACGGCGGACAAAGTAAGGACGACATAAGAAGCAGAATAGCACAAGCAAGGAACACTCGTTGTCTAAAGATGTGTCCTGGTATGAAACATAAACCTTCATTTTACAAAGAAGTTTCTCAGAATATACATCTAGAGGAAAGTCACTTTGAAGAGTAGTGCAACAACCAATAAAAATTACTTGGCCTGCAGTAATGAAGTGTAACTTATTTTCTGAAACCTTCCCATCGAAGTCCGAGATCCTTTACACACAAATGGCTCTTTACTATCGAAGCCTCTTCATAATTTCTGCCTTATCGCCAGAGGGTATGTTCTGCGATTGGTTTGGTTGCAACAGTAACGGGATATCATAAATCGAAGCTCGACAAGGGGCTGGCCGGTAGCTAACACATCCAGTAAAGGTAGAAGTATATTTGGGTCCGTTTGAGGTTCCAGCGACGCAAGCCGCCGCTTAAGAGTTTGAAGCTGCGAGGGGCGCCATACGTGCACAAGAGTTGCGGGTGGATTTGTAAACAGTGCGTATCACAGTTAGTAGAGGAAACTGACACGGGTGAAAACGTGCGAGGGAATAGGGGCGAGTGGGAATGAGGCGGGGGCGGAGGGGGGGGGGGATTGAGAGGAGGGGTGGAGACACACCCCATGATAAGACGCTTGTGGTGGGAAGGCCATAATGGAGATTAGTCACCCGGGGCGCGGTAAGCTTGCGCGGTATGTGTACCTACGAGTGTAACAAAGAGGTGTCACGCAGAAAGTAGCTCACCTCTCGTGACTATATCTAAGCTAGCTCTTTCGAATGAGCCGTCACTCAAGTCTCTCAAAACACAGTACATGCATTGTACAATACATGCTCTGTAAGCCACCGTATGGAGTATGGCGGAGGGTTTCCTGTACCAGTACTAGTCATTTCCTTTCCTATTCTAATCGTAATGGAGCGAGAGCAAAATGACTGTCTATTTGCCTCAGTACGAGCCATAATTTGTCTTATTTCGTCTTCGCGGCCATTAAGCGAAATGTACATTGATGGCAGCAGAGTTGTTCTGCACTCATCTGCAAATGTCTGTTCTACATGTATGCCTCTACATCTGTGCTCAGATACCCGGCTACAACGTTACTGGGCGAGTCGTAAACCTATCCACGTGGGTAGAGCATCACACAAGGAACCTGAAAAGTGCCACGGGTTAAATGAAGTTTTTGCAATTTATAAGTGTTCTTCGCCGTATTCGATACTCTTAGCTTTCAAGCTTCTTTATTGTCCGAATGTTAGGGACGAAGTTTGGAAATTAACGTATGTAAAAATTTAAAGACATCTGTGTGTTGTGTTGTGATATCTGCGTTTTGGGGCTGGTAGATCTATATATACATCTACATCTACATCCATACTCCGCAAGCCACCTGACGGTGTGTGGCGGAGGGTACTTTGAGTACCTCTATCGGTTCTCCCTTCTGTTCCAGTCTCGTATTGTTCGTGGAAAGAAAGATTGTCGGTATGCCTCTGTTGGCTCTAATCTCTCTGATTTTATCCTCATGGTCTCTTCACGAGATATACGTAGGAGGGAACAATATACTGCTTGACTCCTCGGTGGCCGCGCGTGATTTGCCGAGGGCGCTGCAGTCATAGACTATGCGGCTGGTCCCTGAGGAGGTTCGAGTCCTCCCTCGGGCATGGGTGTGTATGTTTGTCCTTAGGATAATTTAGGTTAAGTAGTGTGTAAGCTTAGGGACTGATGACCTTAGCAGTTAAGTCCCATAAGATTTCACACACACACACACACACACACACACACACATTTGACTCCTCGGTGAAGTTATGTTCTCGAAACTTCAACAAAAGCCGGTACCGAGCTACTGAGCGTCTCTTCTGCAGAGCCTTCCACTGGAGTTTATCTATCATCTCCGTAACGCTTTCGCGATTACTAAATGATCCTGTAACGAAGCGCGCTGCTCTCCGTTGAATCTTCTCTATCTCTTGTATCAAGCCTATCTGTTACGGATCCCACACCGGTGAGCAGTATGCAAGCAGTGGGCGAACAAGTGTACTGTAAGCTACTTCCTTTGTTTTCGGATTTCATTTCCTTAGGATTCCTCCAATGAATCTCAGTCTGGCATCTGCTTTACCGACGATCAACTTTATTTGGTCATTCCATTTTAAATCACTCCTAATGCCTACTCCCAGATAATTTATGGAATTAACTGCTTCCAGTTGCTGACCTGCTATATTGTAGATAAATGATAAAGGATCTTTCTTTCTGTGTATTCGCAGCACATTACACTTGTCTACATTGAGATTCAATTGCCATTCCATGCACCATGCGTCAATTCGTTGCAGATCCTCCTGCATTTCAGTACAATTTTCCATTGTTACAACCTCTCGATATACTACAGCATCATCCGCAAAAGCCTCAGTGAACTTCCGATGTTATCCACAAGGTCATTTATGTATATTGTGAATAGCAACGGTCCTACGACACTTCCCTGCGGCACACCTGAGATCGCTCTTACTTCGGAAGACTTCATTGAGAATGACATGCTGCGTTCTGTTATCTAGGAACTCTTCAATTCAATCACTCAGTTGGTCTGATAGTCCATATGCTCTTACTTTGTGCATTAAACGACTGTGGGGAACTGTATCAAATGCCTTGCGGAAGTCAAGAAACACGGCATCTACCTGGTAATCCGTGTTTATGGCCCTCTGAGTCCCGTGGACGAATAGCTCGAACTGGGTTTCACACGATCGTCTTTTCCGAAACCCATGCTGATTCCTACAGAGTAGATTTCTAGTCTCCAGAAAAGTCATTATAATCGAACATAATACGTGTTCCAAAATTCTACAAATGATCTACGTTAGAGATATAGGTCTATAGATCTGCACATCTGTTCGACGTCCCTTCTTGAAAAATGGGACGACCTGCGCCCTTTTCCAATCCTTTGGAACGATACGCTCTTCTAGAGACCTACGGTACACCGCTGCAAGAAAGGGGGGCAAGTTCCTTCGCGTACTCTATGTAAAATCTCTGAAGTTTCTCAATACTGTTTCGCGAAATCCTTCCAGGTATTCCCATCTGGGATCACGAAGCATTTCTGTAACGTTCGCGTGCTGATCGAATCTACCGGCAACAAATCTGGCAGCATGCTTTTGAATCGCTTCCATGTTACCCTTTTATCCGACCTGGTGGGGTCTCCATTAATGGAAAACAGGCCAGATGATTACAATACCTGCATCACTACATGAAATTAAATCCTTGACAATATACAAAGGTTACAAATTAGTAAATCCCAGGAAAGATACTGTCAGACCATGAAGTAAAAAGACAGTTACGGAAGAAAATCGCAACACCAAAAAATAATTAATGTGGAGGAATAAAATTTCGGGAGACCATTTATACACTGCAAGATCACAGGTTAATGTAAGGGCGAGATAAGACATTGTAAATGTGAAATAGCACTCCGTCTTCAGGCCACGAGTGGCCTACCGGCACCATCCGACCGCCGTGTCATCCTCAGTGGAGGATGCGGATAGGAGGGACGTGAGGCCGGCACACCGCTCTCCCGGTCGTTATGATGGTATTCTTGACCGAACCCGCTACTATTCGGTCGAGTAGCTCCTCAGTTGGCTTCACGAGGCTGAGTGCACCCCGAAAAATGGCAACAGCGCATGGCGGCTGAATGATCACCCATCCAAACGCCGGCCACGCCCGACAGCGCTTAACTTCGGTGATCTCACGGGAACCGGTGTAGCCACTGCGGCAAGGCCGTTGCCCTGTAAATGTGAAATGCTGGGACATTAATAACCAGTGTAATCCCCGGAATGTTGAATGCAAGCATACGAACGTGCATGCGTTGTTTCGTACAGGTGCCTGATGTAAGCTGTGGGATAGAGTTCCATGTCTGTTGCACTTACTCTCTCAATAAAGGGACAGTTAATGCTGTTTGTGGATGACGCTGGAGCTGTCATCCGATGATAACCCACATGTGCTCGATTGCAGACAGATCTGCTGATGGAGTAGGCCAGGGCAACATGTCGACGCTCTGTAGAGCATGTTGGGTTGCAACAGCGGTATCCTGTTCGAAAACAACTCCTGGAATGCTGTTCATGAATGACTGCACAACAGATCTAATCACCATACTAACTTACAAATTTGCTATCATGGTGCGTAGGATAACCACGAGAATGCTCCTGATGCCACTCGAAATCGCATCCCAGACCATAACTCCAGGTGTAAGTCCAGTGTGTCTAGCACGCAGACACAATGCTTGCAGGTCCTCAAGTGGCTTGCTCCTAACCAACACACGGCCATCACTGGCACCTAGGTAGAACTAGCTTTCATCAGAAAACACAACAGACTCCCACCCTGCCCTCCAATAAGCTCTCGCTTGAATCCACTGAAGTCGCAAACGGCGGTGCTTTTGGGGTATTGGAGTGCACGCTAAAGTTCATCTAGCTTCGAGCTGTCCCTGAAGTAACCTGAAAGGGTCCTGTAGCCACCTTAGTGTGGTAGCCCATTTTCACTAGCATTTCTCTTTCTTTTCCTTGTTTCTCTTTTCTCGTAACTCTCATAGTGGTGTGATTGAATCAATGTGGTTGTGTGTCACGTTGCTAGACGGTGGCATAGTCTGCTGCAGAAAGTCTGCGATAGTCGTACAGATTCAGCAGCAGTTGTACAGAATAGCCAACTCTCGTAGTGGTCAAGTAGGCAAAGAGGTCTGCGGTACTTGTGAGTAATCCACCTGCATTAGGTTGGTGGCGGAAATGTCATCTTTGGGTTTGCCGGGCCACGCGGAGCGTGGAAGAGGCTGGTGAAGAAAAGGGGAGGCAGTCTGTCGCCGGTACGGGAAGCGTCCACAGCTGTGCTCCAGTCGGAGAAGGGTGAGTTTTTAGGCTGACGGGTTGGTGCGTTGTTACTTGGCGAGAGGAGAGCTGTTAGCTTTTGGTCTCGCTTTTCAACCCTGAAAGATTGCTTTGCTTTGTCGCAGCAAGGAATGCAAAACTTTGGCAGATTTTTCCTTTAGTAAATTTCTATAGCAGGACTTGGATCCGCCGGAAGAGCGCCACACAAAGGTGTCGATAAGAAGTGAGCACTCGCTCCTGTATGAATGTCTGTTTGCCTTCAGCTGTGCCTGTATAAGCTTTTATTTTCCTAAATATTAATAGCTTCGCCTTCTCGTAAAATTTCCTTGCTTTATGTATCTTTCGTCCGTGGGGAGCCAACCACGTGGTTGAACATTTAAGTTTTTTGGGCTACCGTCATCACTAACTGTCCGGTCTCATGTTTGTTTTAAAGAACGTTAACTGTTCATGATTGTGTGATGTGATATTGTTGCAACTTGGCCACGATACTTAGAAATTGCGTCCCCACAAATCATGTGGGCACGCGGGTGTACTGCGAAACGTATACTGTTTCACGAGTTATCAGGCAACAGCAGTTGTATGAATGATTCGCACCAATGATTTTATGTGTAGATTATAATGGTGAATGTATCGATGCTTTTCTTTAATGTTTTAGGAATTAATGTTATTGTGTACATGCCTCGCATCCATATCTTAGGAATAAATGATTTTATCCACAATTTTCTCTTTTATTCCGAGGTTACGTTTTTGCACCTAAGCCACTCACCTCGTAGCTTTCCCGTTAGCACATCCAACGCGTTTCCTTACGCACAAGTCCAGTAATTAGTTTCCCCTTTTATTTTAAAACAAATGCTTTAGGTTAAGTCTTATTTTCAGGTGTGTTGCTGGGAGCTGATCTTCTGCACAGAAGGAACATGCAGCATCTCACAGTCCTGTTACATGACATCGCTCAAACTCAGTGACTTGTTTCTCGCCTTAAAGCCATTAATGACTAACATCAGCTCACGACGTCCAGTCTGAAAGAAAAGTAACGCTCATGAACGTTACAACGCCTGTTTAAAACAAACCTTATTTACATCTTCATAATCTTACTATTAGCGTCACTTTTATCCGACTGGTGCGTAATTTGATCAGACACGATCTTTCAGATGTAGAAACACACCTATAAACTTTAGTTTATGTCGCACAACTCCTTCTTGGTATTGCGTTTTTTTTTCCGTCCGTGCATTTCTTTTTGAATCGTACCGAACATGTAACAATTGTGGCTATTTGTTATTGCTACTGCGGAACTATTGAAACAAGCAGAAACATTTTGAGTCACAAACAGTTCGCCGGCCGGGTTGGCCGAGCGGTTCTAGGCGCTTCAGTCTGGAACAGCGTGACCATTACGGTCGCAGGTTCGAATCCTGCCTCGAGCATGGATGTGTGTGATGTCCTTAGGTTAGTTAGGTTTAAATAGTTCTAAGTTCTAGGGGACTGATGACCTCAGATGTTAATTCCCATAGTGCTCAGAGCCATTTGAACCATTTTTGAACAAACAGTTCTTGTGCAATTACAGACATAGTCTCATTTGATAAATAAGAAAAAATATTATTGACTCAAACGAATTGGCAGGGTTAAAAGAGGAAGACTGGGTAATTGCGACCATAGTAAAAAGTCGACCAGGAGTAATGGTATTCCAGACACCCTAGAAGAGCTTTTCGCAACTGTTCTCAGCAGTATTCGGAAAGCAACGCGGCAGACAAAATATTTTCTTCGAATTTCGGCGAAGACGGCATTAGTTGCTTCATTTAATTGCAGATTTGGCTCGTGTTTCGGCACATCTCCTCTTTTCGGACACGAAACAGCTGAGGTCACTGGCGTTACGTCAGCGTCCGTTGGGACACGCCGCGGCCGTGGTGCGAGGCAACCCGCAGTTGGCTAAGCCCCTCATAACGCGAGGCAGATGCTACGTAATTCGCAGCTACGCGTCCGTTGGGCAACCCGGTTGTCACCCACGCACTACACGCCAGCCAGCAACTCGGCAATCACACGGTTCGTGCTGTTTACATCACACCCACTGCAAACTATGCTGTCTTCCAGATGTCTAAAAACACCTCACTTGTGAATAATTGTCACCTCTTGCACCCTTTGGGACACATTGCTAAAATATGCGATTCTTTCCACATTATTCTTTAACATAAAATGTAGATTTAAGTGTTAGGGAATCTTTCCTTAAGGTATTTGCCGGAGTCTAACATGGACGATAAACAGTTTACACAAGAAGAGAATTGAAGCTTTTGAAGTGTGGTACCATAGAAGAATGCTGAAGATTAGATCGATCACGTACCTAATGAGGAGGTGCTGAACAGAATTGGGAAGACAAGAAATTTATGTCACACTGTAAGTTAGCTTGCGTCATGGTCATCATGTGTAAGTTGCGGAAAAAATTGGCGTTATGTGTAAGTTTCGTGAAGCTCACTTTGAATAAGAAAATGCTATCTGACATTGAAATCAACGTAAAAGATTGGATCGCCACCAACTCTAGCCACACGACAAATAATGGGTTCGCCTGAGTCGTAAAATTAATTTAATCATAAGAAAAAAGATTCATAAGATAACATTCATTGTACTATCACTCGTAAAGAATGGGATGTAATTACTAGTTTGGTCCAGGCATTGTTCACGTGAATCAAATATTAAAATAAAGTAAATAATCCGTCAACACTGTGCACATAAGAGCAGCTTGCAGCAGCACTCCTGAATACAACATCTATTCTAAAGAATTTGTTTTAAATAAAAAGGGAACACTCATTATTGGACCTGTGCGCATGGAAATGCTATGGATGGGCTAAGAAGGAAGTTACAAGATAAATGGCGTAGGTAATAGAGACGTAACATTGGTACACAGGATAAGATTGGCGGCAAAATTATTTATTCCTTAAAACATTGACGCATGCCAGAGAGTTCTGAAAATAAAATGATAATTAAAGGGGACTACAGGACCCTTTCAACAGCTTGACCAAAATAAGGGATCGGTTGATAGGACATATTCTGAAACATCAGTGGATCACCAATTTAGTATTGGAGGGAAGTGTGGAGGGGTAGAAATCACAGAGGGGGACCGAGAGATGAACACAGTAAGCAGAATTGGAAGAATGCAAGTTGCAGTAGTTATTCGGAGTCAAAGAGGCTCGCACAGGATAGAGTAGCATGGAGAGTTGCATCAACAAAATTTTTTAAAGCTTCTCGATGTGTAGAAATATGTAACTACACAGACGGTGTACCACACTTAGCAGCTCAGACTGACTCCGGTGGAAGACAATGAGATGAAAAATATCTTTTATCTTGTAATACATCACACATAAATCTTTCTTGTAAACAATGCTGCACAGCTTAAATATACACTGAGGTGAGAAAAACTAATGGGCTAGCGATATGCACATATACAGATGGCCGGATGGCGGTAGTATAGAGTGCACAAGGTATGAAAGGGCACTGTACTGGTGGAGTTGTCGTTTGGACTCAAGTGACTCATATGAAAAGGTTTCAGACGTTATTATGGTCGCACGTTGGGGGTTAACAGACTCTGAAAGCGTAGACGTATGGGACGTTTCATTTGTAAGGTGAACATGTCATTTTGATTTTTGCATGCTGTCGATGTGTACGACAGAGAAGCAAGTTGCGTTATTCTTAAACAATCTTTGGTCTAGCAGCACAGTCTTTGCCTCTGCGCAGTCTGATACATTCTCAGTTGAAGTGTGGTAGGCTATGGACGTATTCAGTAGTGCGTTGTTGGCTTGTGATTGTGTCTGTTAGATGAAGAAAGATTTATTGTAAAGGACAGCAGGGATGAATATGAAGTGCTCATGTATATTGTAAGGCGAAAAGGATATAAATTTTGAATAATGTTATTATTTTTGAAGAGAAGAAGTCTGAGGTAAGACTGCAGCACTGCGCAGTTAGGAATGATTGTTGTCAGCTAGTTACCTTGCCCAGAGCCGAAAGAAAGATCATTCCACTTCCCTGAATCAACTGATTAAGCTGTTTGGTTTTAACAGAAATTCTCTGTAAACACTGTACTCTTTTAAATTCATTGTTATGTGTCAGGATCAAGCGAAATTTTTCTCTCTCCTTTTGAATACATACTTCATTCGAAAATCGTTGTCTTGCAATACCATTTCATAGGTTTATCATTACAAATTACCACGTTGCACCATGTGGTAGGCAACAAATTGAATATAATTTGGAACTTTTATTTAGAAATAGAAATCTAGCTTAGCCATTGCCTCCTTGCTGTTTGCTGTTGTGCTTTCGAGAAAGCTGCAACAATGCTGTAAGATGCGAGGTAAGTGGAAATTTTGATTAGAGCCAGATAATGGTTTTACTTCAATCGTGCGTTTAATAGAAAGACACGTTGTATTCAGACCAGTTAGAGTTCATTTCAAACAATGTTCTGTTTAGTCAAAGGTTAGCGTACGAACTTATCTACATCTACGTCTACATATATACTCAGCTAGCCGCCAAGCGGTGTGTGGCGGAAGGCACAATTCAGGCGAAAGTCATATTTCCCCCCGCCCTCTGTTCCACTCGCGGATAGCGAAAGGGAAAAAAAAGACTGTCTGAACGCCTCAGTACGAGCTCTAATTTCCCTTATCTTTGAATGGTGACCATTGCGCGATTTGAAAGTTGGTGGTAATAATATATGCTCTACATCCTCGGCGAAGATCGGATTTCGGAATTTAGTGAGCAGCCCCTTCCGCTTAGCGCGTCGTCTATAAGCAAGTGTGTTCCACTTCAAACTTTCTATGAGATCTATGAGATTTGTAACGCTCTCGTGAGGGTAAATGTACCAGTCACGAATCTTGCCGCTCTTCTTTGGACATTCTCAATCTCTTGAATGAGACACAACTGGTAAGGGTCCCATACGACGAACAATACTCTAAGACTGGACGAACTAACGTACTGTAAGGTATTTCCTTTGTTGAAGGACTGCATCGCTTCAGGATTCTACCAATAAACTACAATCTAGACTCCGCCTTGCCCTTTACTTGTGTAATCTGATCATTCGATTTGAGATCATTTCGAATAGTCACACCCAGATACTTGACGGATGTTACCGCTACCAAAGACTGGGCATTTATTTTGTACTCTTACGTTAATGGGGATTTTCGCCTTGTTATACTTACGTTGGATAATTGTTTGGGGGTACATAGTTTTGGTAATACGTCCGCTTTTTATAGAGTGGAAGGTAAAGTTGGGCTAAGTTTAATACAGAAACATACAGGGTGACGGGTGGGAGGTGGGTTACTACGCATTTCGGAAATCGTTGAGGATTTCAATATTCCCACATCCATAGTATCAAGAGCGTGCCGAGAATACCAAATTTCAGGTATAACCTCTCACCACAGGCGATGCAGTCGCCGACGACCTTCACGTAACGACCGAGAGCAGCGGCGTTTGCCTAAAGTTGTCAGTGCTAACAGACAAGCAACACTGCGTTATATAACTGCAGTAATCAATGTGAGACGCACGACGAACATATCCGTTAGGACACTGCGGCGAAGTATGACGTTAAAGGCTATGGCAGCAGACGACTGATACGAATGCTTTTGCTAGTAGCATGTCATCGCCTGCAGCGCCTGTCATGGGATCGCAACCATATTGGTTGGACCTTAGACGACTGGAAAACTGTGGGCCGGTGAGACGAGTGCCGATTTCAGTTGGTAAGAACTGATGGAAGCGTTCGGGAGTGGCACAGAGCCCCCAAGATGCCGTGTGACCAGGTTTTCAATATGGCACTGATGAAGCTGGTAGTGGCCCCATAACAGTATGAGCTGTGTTTACATGGATGGACTGGGTTCTCTCGTCCAACTGAACCGATCACTGACTATAAATGGCTACTTGGAGCCCATTTGCAGCCATTCACGGACTTGAAGTTCCCAAACAACGATGGAATTTTCATGGATGACAATGCGCCATGTAAGGTCATTCTGAATAATTAGAGCGAATGATTTGGCCGTCCAGATTGCCCGATATGAATCCCATCGAACATTTATGGGCTCCTGCACAGAGTGCTGCACTGGCAATTACAGACGGCTATGGAGGCAGCATGGCCTAGTGTGTGTGCTGCGGACTTCCAACTACTCCTTCAGTCCTTGCCACGTCGAGTTGCTGCACTATTTCGGGCTAAAGGAGGTCTGACACGATATTAGGAGGTATACGGCTCCCATCCTAGATCCATCCTACCTCAGCCTCCAGCTCTTGTAACGTCTTTGTGACATTGCAATGAATTATAATTTCCTTTTCCTATGAACGGTGGATAAAAGTAATCAGATAATAACTTCACAGCAGGATAGACTATGTGGAATCAAACAGAAGTTTCCAGATAACCATAGGCCACAAAATACATCGATGTTGAATAATGGCAACAAAACGACAGCCAATCAGCAACGGCAGCGTAAAAGGTTGTCCGGTAAAAGAACGTATTAACGTGTTTGTGTGTGCCTAGCAGTTCAGCTGCCTCCGATTAAGCTGCTTCTGAAATGTGCTGTGGCAGATCAGCTTCGTAGCGATGTTAGAGGCAGCAATTTCGAGAATTAGCTGTGAAAACTATTCATTAAGAAAGAGTGTTTCAAAACCCGGTCCCTGCTTCTTTGACCGTTGCTTTAGTTCACACTTACCGATCTACTGTACATGCGCCGGCCAGTGTGGCCGAGCGGTTCTAGGCGCTTCAGTCTGGAACCGCGCGTCCACTATGGTCGCAGGTTCGAATCCTGCCTCGGGCATGGATGTGTGTGATGTCCTTAGGTTAGTTAGGTTTAACTAGTTCTAAGTTCTAGGGGACTGATGACCTCAGATGTTAAGTCCCATAGTGCTCAGAGCCATTTGAGCCATTTTTTACTGTACATGCTGGAATAATGTTCATTCATGCCTTCTCTGCGAGAACGGCCTTGCCGCAGTGGATACACCGTTTCCGTGAGATCACCGAAGTTAAGCGCTGTCGGGCGTGGCCGGCACTTGGATGGGTGACCATCCAGCTGCCATGCGCTGTTGCCACTTTTAGGGGTGCACTCAGCCTCGTGATGCCAATTGAGGGGCTACTCGAACGAATAGTAGCGGCTCCGGTCAAAGAAAACCATCACAACGACCGGGAGAGTGGTGTGCTGACCACACGCCCCTCCTATCCGCATCCTCAACTGAGGATGACACGGCGGTCGGGTGGACCCGATGGGCCACTCGTGGCCTGAAGACGAAGTGCATGCCCTCTGTAGATTAGCAAAAATTACGATGTGTCTTTTAGAGTTCATTATTAATCACATTGCACCTCACAGTACATCATGAGTACCATTCTGCACTGCTGTTTCTGCAAAACAGCTTATTTTCTTAACAAATTAATGACGTTGTGGTACTATTAGCGCAGCTGATTTAATAGCCAAGCTTTTCCCAGCAAACTTTACAGAAGATTCGTGGATAACGTTACCAGTCACGGACAGGAATTTAAAGTTTTGCTAGTCGTGACTATTCAGCTGAATTCATTATCTTCAGCTAATTGAATCAGTAGTTGTGTTCTTTAGCATAACAGGTTCTAGGCTTGGGTAAGTAAGTGTAAATGCATACACTTCCTGAGCGCTGCCTATCGTTTCTGATCGCAGCTCCACAACGATGCGTTTATAACCTATGGTTGTTCTGCTCGGTGCGACAAGACAACCCTGACGCTCCTCTGACGTGATCAGTGTGTGCTACAGGGATGTCAAAAAAGTTGCTAGTCGTCAAACTAGTGCAATTGCGACTGCTGGCAAATAAAACATAATCCAACTATGCAGCACGACATGTACCTCGATACTCCGCAAGCCACCATACGACGTGAGGCGGAGGGTACTTTGTGTACCAGTGTCCCTTTCCCCTTTCACCGTTCCAGTCACGTATGGTTCGCGGGACGGACGACTGCAGCATTCGAGCAAGCTCGAATCACTCTAATTTTAACTTCGTGGTCTTTTCGCGAGATAACCATCGGAGGAAAAAATATAGTGACTGGAGGAAGCAATATAATGATTGACTCTTCTAGAAACCCAAGTTAGCGGAATTTTAACAGAAGACCATTCTGTGATGCAGACCCCTCTCTTGCAGCGTCTGCCACTGTAATTGGCAGAGCATCTCGGCGAGGCTTTCACGTTCTCTAAATCAATGCGAACAAGAGGTGACCGAGACGTGTTACCAATGGCACCCCGTACCATCACTCCGGGTGATACGCCAGTATGGCGATGACGAATACACGCTTCCACTGTGCGTTCACCGCGATGTCGCCAAATACTGATGCGACCATCATGATGCTGTAAACAGAACCTGGATTCATTCGGAAAAATGACGTTTTGTCATTCGTGCACCCAGGTTCGTCGTCGAGTACACCATCGCAGGCGCTCCAGTCTGTAATGCAGCGTCAAGGGTAACCGCAGCCATGGTCTCCGAACTGACAGTCCATGCTGCTGCAAACGTCGTCGAACTGTTCGTGCAGATGGTTGTTGTCTTGCAAACGTCCCCATCTGTTGACTCAGGGATCGAGACGTGGCTGCACGATCCGTTACAGCCATGCGGATAAGATGCCTGTTATCTCGACTGCTAGTGATACGCGGCCGTTGGGATCCAGCACGGCGTTCCGTATTATCCTCCTGAACCCACCGATTCCATATTCTGCTAACAGTCATTGGATCTCGACCAACGCGAGCAGCCATGACGCGATACGATAAACCGCAATCGCGATAGGCTACAATCCGACCTCTATCAAAGTCGAAACGTGATGGTACGCATTTCTCCTCCTTACACGAGGCACCATATCAACGTTTCACCAGGCAACGCCGGTCAACTGCTGTTTGTGTATGAGAAATCGGGTGGAAACGTTCCTCATGTCAGCACGTTGTAGGTGTCGCCACCGGCACCAACGTTGTGTGAATGCTCTGGAAAGCTAATCATTTGCATATCGCAGCATCTTCTTCCTGTCGGTTAAATTTCGCGTCTGTAGCACGTCATCTTCGTGCAATTTTAATGGCCAGTACTGTACTTCCTTTGCTGATGCACTACATTTCCTGAGGATTCTTCCAATAAATCTAACTCTGGTATCTGCATTACCCGCCATTAATCTTTCGGGGATTTGCGATTACAAACAATTAGCGTTAAGTACAAACGAAAATGTTCGTTTCTTCAAAATCTCAAATGTCCTACTGTCCTTCACGGATTGCTTTGGACTTTGTGGACTTTTGACACAACATTGTATTCGAATACTCACTTGTTATTATACACCTATTGGTGCTTCATCTTGTACATACGTAATAAAACCTGAAACGTTATAAAAATTTAAATGTTCGTTTGTTCAGAATCGTTAATTTCCGAAAGTTCTTGACCTATTGCTTTGAAGTTTTTACCCGAAGTTGAATTCTAATTCGGGCGTGTTTCAGGTACCAAGTTGTTTAATATGTGCATATTTTTAATGCTTGTAATATACACTACGTTATCAAAAACATCCTGACACCCCCAAAAACATACGTTTTTCATATTAGGTGCATTGTGCTGCCACCCACTGCCAGGTACTCCATATCAGCGACCGCAGAAGTCATTAGACATCGTGAGAGAGCAGAATGGGGCGCTCCGCGGAACTCACGGACTTCGAACATGATCAGGTGATTGGGTGTCACATGTGTCACACGTTTGAACGAGAGATTTCCACACTCCTAAACACCCCTTGTTTCCGCTGTGATACTGAAGTGGAAACTTGATGGGACACATATAGCACTAAAGCGTACAGGACGACTGTTGACTGACAGAGACCGCCGACAGTTTCAGAGGGCCGTGCTGTGTAATAGGTAGACATCTATCCAGACCATCACACAGGAATTACGCTGCATAAGGATCCACTGCAAGTACTACGACAGTTAGCCGGGAGTTGAGAAAACTTGGATTTCATGGTTGAACGGCTGCTCATAAGCCACACATCACTCCGGTAAATGCCATATGAAGCCTCGCTTGGTGTAAGGAGCATAAAGATTGAACGATTGAACAGTGGAAAAACGTTGCGTGGAGTGACGAATCACGGTACACAATGTGGTGATTCGATGGCAAGGTGTGAGTATGGCGAATGCCCGGTGGACGTCATCTGCCAGCGTGTGTAGTGCCAACAGTAAAATTCGGAGGTGGTCGTGTTATGATGTGGTCGTGTTTTTCATGGAAGGGGCTTGCACCCCTTGTTGTTTTGCGTGGCACTATCACAGCACAGGCCTACATTGATGTTTTAATCACCTTCTTGCTTCCCACTGTTGAAGAACAATTCGGGGATGGTGATTGCATCTTTCAACACGACAGAGCACCTGTTCATAATGCACGGCCTGTGGCGGGGTGGTTACGCAACAATAACATCCCTGTAATGGACTGGGCTGCACAGAGTCCTGACCTGAATCCTATAGAACAGCTTTGGGATGTTTTGGAGCGCCGACTTCATGCCAGGCCTCATCGACGGACATCGACACCTCTCCTCAGTGCAGCACTCCGTGAAGAATGGGCTGCCATTCCCCAAAAAACCTTCCGGCACCTGGTTGAACGTATGCCTGCGAGAGTGCAAGATGTCATCAAGGCTAAGCGTGAGCCAACACCATATTGAATTCCAGCATTACCGATGGAGGGCGCCACAAACTTGTAAGTCATTTTCAGCCAGTTGTCAGGATACTTTTGATCAGACAGTGTATCATTATGTAGATGGAATATATATACAGGCAAACATTGTTACCAAAAATCTCAAAATGTACCTTTCGATTTACTTCAAATTTTTCAAGCTACTGTAATAAATGTTTAGACACATATAGACTATATATTTTTAATATGTAAATGTATGAAAATATACAATAGTGAAACATTGTTAGCAAACAGGAAAGTTATAAATAAATGTCGTGTGACTAGGGCCTCCCGTCGGGTAGACCATTCGCCTGGTGCAAGTCCTTCCATTTGACGCCACGTCGGCGCCTTGCGCGTCGATGGGGATGAAATGATGATCATTAGGACAACAAAACATCCAGTACCTGAGCGGAGAAAATCTCCGACCCAGCAGGGAATCGAACCCGGGCCCTTACGATTAACATTGTTGCACTGACCACTCAGCTACCGGGGGCGGACAGGAAGGTTATATTTATGATTTATTTGTTTACGATCAGAATACTTCTACAGAATCTGAATTTGCAATAACAATAAACAATGCTCAAGGCCAGAGAGAGGGGAAAGAGGGGGTGGATACAGGGGTGGGAGGACCTGGACATAGAAAATGGGAAGGAGAAGATGGATAGAGAGGGAGGGACGTGAAAATGGAGGGAGACGGGCGGAGAAGAAGATGGAGAGAGAAGAGTGAGGAGAAGATGAACAGAGAGGGGGAGGAGGTTATGGACAAAGAGAAGGGGCATGAGGAGTAGATGGACAAAGAAAAGGGAAGGGGCGATGGAAATAGATAAGAGAGGAAAGGTAATTAGGACACACATCCCACTCCCATACGTATTAGAAATGTGTGTTTCCTCTTTTCTTTCTTTTCCATTTTAGCAGACTGAGCTACAGGTAGGTGCGGCCAGGTACAGCTAGTCATACAATAAAGCTCCTTTCGGTCTGTCTATTTCCAGTACGTTATGTAGGTTTAAGTTGAGCGTCAATTGCCACTCCCTGCACCAAGTGTCGATCCGCTGCAGGTCTTCCTGCATTTCGCTATAATTTTCTAGCGATGCCACAGCAGCATCTGAGGAAACCTCGTGGAACATCAAATGTTATATACTAGGCCATTTACATGTATTGTCAAAAGTAATGTTCTGTAGCACAGCATGTGGAATGCTCTGACCTGAAAGCTTCTAATAAATGTTTTAAAGCTGTCAGTTTCTTCCACTGTTAACGTGTCCTTTTCACCAGCGATAATGCTATAATACAATGTATTAGGGGAAGGATACAAGCAGGAAATAACGTCTGTTGTGCAAACCTGCATGTTTTTTAAAGATTTCTCTAATTACAAGAACAACCAACGTAGAAGCATACTGTTCCCTAGTACGACCAGTTACAAAAGTAGTAGAAAATGTATAAAATGTCAAAAAGTACACTGGTTAGGACATATGGAAAGGACAGGTCTCCAAAGTGAATAACGAAAGGTAGATTGTATTCTACGTGAAGAAAGGGCCAACCAAGAGCTACGTGGCTGGACAAAGTGTTGGCTGACCGTACCTGGACGGAGATTCGAGGATGGAAGGGTAAAACAGAAAACTGAGATACATGGAAGCATATTGTTGACGCGGCCAACATGTACCAATAGCTGCAGTGTCGAAGAAGAAGAACGTATTGCTAACAAATACGTCCAAATGAGGTGGAACCGAGATATGATACCACGAATAACAGAAAGTTTAAATTAATTACACCACTAACGAGCTGTTATAGTTCAGATGCTCAACTACATTGGGCAAGAGACAGTAAAGAATAACTTGCAAGAAGAATGAAGAGATAGACATCTAAAGGCAAGAGCCAGACTGCTGCAACATTGCGGATCACGGGGAAGTCCTGATCGCCTGCGAAACAGACCACTTACGAAACCAAGGGCAGTCGTCAAGGCAATTCACAATCACTTGTACTTACGCTTGCAGATATACTGTTAGGCCATAAATCACGCAAAAGGCGTTTCCATATCCGTTTGTCGTAATGAAGGATATTATACATAATTTGTTTACCTTTTTTCCCCTTGTTATAGGCATATAAACGACTTACCTTCCTATTATTTCCAACCTTAAAATTATCCTTTTATTAAAAGTGTGCTTCTATTCATTGCAAATATAATATATTTATTTTTAACTGCAACCATATGCATCGCCGGTTCTACGTCGGCGTGCTGCGTAAGGCACTAAGTTAGGTTCATACAAGTATACTGCGCGTGCGTGCGTATGTTTTTTTTTTTCTTTCCTTTCTAAGGTTTGTAATGGGGCAGATTTTTTCTCGTGGCATATACTTCTTTGTCTTCCTTACGTTTTCACTTTTGCAACAACCTGCTCAGTCCTGAAACTCAGCGCTCTGCGGTCTCGTTCGTGCAATAAAGTTACATACGCCATAAGATGACAGAGCAACATAGACTGTGAGAAAACCGATAACAAGAAAGTACATGGATTTGAAATGTGCTGGCACAGGAGGGCGTGAAAAGGTTAAATATGCTGATAAAACTCAAGGTGAAGGTGTATACGATAAGCTAAAGCAGTATGCGGGAAAGCTAACCAAAAGAAGCGTTATTATCGTCGAACACGCAGAAGCTCGCACATCTAGAATCCCTAGGGATGATGTAGGGAGACAAGAAACTGACGGCTGGAAGGTACAGCACGAACTGCGGAGGAAATTATGCACGTACTGCATAGCGTGGAACATGCCTATAGAATGTTGCACTTTACCAAAACTACGGTTCTGTGGTTTTTCTATACTACATGGATAACGCAGTGAATCGTAGGATTACCCATTCTATTGTCATCATTGGTAGGGAAAGAAAAAATATGAATGTTTAAGAGAGACGGTGGGAGCTGACGATTTTTTGCACATAATTAGAACCACACATCATTCATTGTTGTTCCATTGCGTATTTTATGCCCTTGCAGAATATAAACTGCATTTTACATGTAATAAAAATTTGTTGATCTCGTAACTTCTGCGCTTTTATTTAACCAAAGCAATTACTTTTGATGCAAGTACAGTTTACATGCACAAAAGTAAACAATATATATATATATATAATTACTGTTTTTATTTTGTACTCAATAGAACGTTCTTTTCATGATCAAAGTCAAGAGTTTTCTGTTATTACTGATAAGTGCGAAAGTTGTTTATAAATAACTGAAGCCGGCCTTAGTGACCGAGCGGTTCTGGGCGCTTCAGTCTGGAACCACGAGACCGCTACGGTCGCAGGTTCGAATCCTGCCTCAGGCATAAATGTGTGTGATGTACTTAGGTTAGTTAGGTTTAAGTAGTTCTAAGTTCTCGGGGACTGATGACCTCAGATGTTAAGTCCCATAGGGCTCAGAGCCATTTTAATAATTGAAACGCGTTAAGCGAGGTTTGAGAAATTTTTGTTTTGCGTTTTTTATTTCACTCCTCTTCGTTCAGGAAATTACATTTTCTAGTGCCGTATGATAAATATCAATTGTTTTCTTTATTTTCACTACACCATCCCTCTGTTTTACGTTACAAATTAACAACTTCGAATAAAACTTGTTTTAAACCTGATTTGTTTAACAGGGTAGAACAAAACTGTTCCGTAGGGTACAAAGCCCTTTATATGTCCTCCTACAGTTTCTAGACGCTTTTTAGAGGACTCTAGTGTGACACTGATAGCATACGCAAAGAACGCGATCGTTATGTGCTAACGCTCAATACGTATGCAACACACCTAACGTACAGGTGAAGCTGGTACGACCTTAACTGGCCAAAGCTGTTAGAAAAATTACTGTAGTCTATCTGACGATAATCTACTGTAGCCTACGGTAGTTTTACAACTCTGGCTTGGATAAATCAGTCGTGAAGAATATTTTTCACGAAAGGCCAGGATGTGCATTCGAGATCAGGTACAGGAAACAGATTTAATATCAGAAACCGAAAACACTGTAGAGTGAAAAATTATTTCTGAGGTTCAAAGATTGATGACAGAAAAAGGAACGTCAAAGAATGGAGATATCCGTTAGCCTATGGAAAAACATAATCATGTTAAAAAGTACATTTATCTGAAAATGTAAACTTCAATCTATCGTGTACTCATCACTCACTGTACTAGTGATGATTTGCATGAATGTGTATCTCCTATTGAACATATGAAGTATGACTGCTGCTTAACCAGCTTTTAAGTGGAGGTAACAGGATCCCAGAAAACACTGATTTGCAGATGTACAAATGTATGGAATCAGCTCTTACTATTGCAGATATAAACACACCACAATAAAAATTTAGACACCACCAGAAGACATCACACTAACGCCAGGCAGCAGCGCTTCTAGCCTTAATTGGCTGTAGCCTACCTCTTCTTATCGTTGTGTACCAAGCACCACACAACACTTCCAAGATGACAGCAGCTGTTTTCACTTGGTTGCACACATACATTTCTAGTATGACGGCCTCTTAGGAGTCGCCTTGCACTTCGTCTGGCCCTTTAAATCTCCCGATCCTCATCCCTTAGATTAACATCTGCGTCTATTATAACAGTAGGTGAAATGTACCAGTAAAAACCCCGCAGTCTGGTAGCTTTGCTAGTTAATCGTCAGTGAGTGGATTCAACTGTCAGCTGGATATAGCACACCTGAAGAAACCTTCTCGCCACACTGAGAAATAGTGTTGCGATCATTGCGTCTCTGATATTGTTGGATGGCTTCTGTTATGCTTATTTGACATGGATCCCTAACACTGGAGAAACACTTTATAACTGGTCCCACTAAAGTCTTCTAAGTGAATACATTTAAAAATACACTGCACTTTCAGAGAACTTTCCAATAAATTCGAGTGTATGATTAGCCTTCCCATCTACAGTTTTTGCTTGTTCATGCAGTTTACTTCACATCCTAGTCTTAACCCTAAACATCTAACTGCTGTGACGCGATCCAGCTGTTCACCACTAATTTTGTAATCGGAACTTATTTATTTATTTCCCTTTGTTCTGAGGAATGTCTACATTTTGTCACCATTTAACGAGAACTCTCCTTAATGAACAAGAAATTTTTGTGAAAGTCCTTCTGAATCTGCTTACAACAGCATAACGGTGATACTTTCGCATAGACATCGCTTCGTCAGCAGACAATCTCATAGTACTGCTGATCCTATTTCATAAGCTGTTTATGTATACAGAGGAAAGTGTTGCTGCAGTCTTAAGTACAAGGACTCTTCTGATGGAGCTCTCCACGCTAGTCTATTCTGTGCAGTTCTCTTTATCTCTGAATAACTACTACTACCTAAATTCATTTGAAACTAATTACTGTATTCATTATTTGGTCTCCCTCTGCAATTTTTACTCATCATAGTTCTCTTCACTGCCAGACTGACGAGTCTTTGATAGCACAGGATATATCCTCTCAACTGATCCCTTGGTTTATTAAATTGTGCTGTAAATTTCCTTTTTCTCCATTTTGAGTTAGTACCTCATTGGTTATTTTGGGTGAGTCCACAGTCTCCAAAAATTTTGCAAAGGGAAACATGGCTCTGACATTCTTCGTTAATTGTGCAATAATCCGATTTTGATATATATGCCATCTTCAAGCACATGTGGATAATCATTATATGATTTATAAAATTCGATGTGGCAAATAAATCAAATTATTATTTCACATATGCAGCCACATTTCAAATAGTTCTTATACAACATAATACATGGACGAAAACCAAGTCCTTATGTTATATGACCACATGACCATAAGTGTTAGCTGTAACCACTCACTGTAAGTATAAAATCCAAGATAGTGATGTAAGGTGTCAGATCTTAGGACAGTCCAAAGTATCATGTATGTCCAAGAATCCAAGATGGGTGACCTTCAAGCTGGGGTTGTGTAGCTGTTGCTTTGAATTATTATTACCATTACATTTACCATACAAAGATCAAATTAACAACATAGAGGATACTATAACAAACAAACGGTTCCCTGAAGCCCAATAAACTAGAACACTGCTTGACCAGCACGACATATCTTGTTGAAATAATGGCAATAATTAATACAAAACATTTATTTTGGCCCCACATGGGCAACCCAAATAATTACGTAACACTTTACAATGTGTACCTTTGCCCTTTTATATTTATGACAATAGTAACTTATAACACCAGGAAATATTCACTTATTTACAATATAAAACAGTAAAATCGATAGAAGTTACTTCTAGCTTAGGTACTATTAACTACCTCCAATCACCAAGACAACAACAACCAATATAGTATTAACTACCCACTCTCACATGTAAGTGATCAGTACATAAGTTAAAAGAATTGATTCATATAAGAGACTATAGCAACTCACTATACACGTGAAAGAGTCATAGGTGAAAAGACAAGATATGTACTGAATCAACATAAAACTACAGAGTATGGAAAAGATACACAGTTTCGACAAGATTTAAAATTGCATTTAACTTTTTCACTATCATTCACACTGGTTGTACTGATGGGTACTGGCTTCATTCATAACACAATATTCATTTCAGCACACCCTGCGTCCAATACAAAATATTTACATAGCATGGCCCCGTGTGAAATAGCCACAAGCCCTAACTCAATGCTTACACCTTCTCACCAGAGCGACCTACAACTGACTTCACTTAATTCATCTTTGCAGATAACCTTGTGATTCAACTTGAACACAAGAGAAGGATAACCACATTAACTCAAAAGCACTCTGCACTCCTTGCAATCCGCTGAAGCCACTCCTCTCCTTCCTGCAAAGCTGTCGACTGGAGAAAACAACACACACTCCATATGCCTGCACCAGCTGTGCTGACCATGTCCATCCGTTGTTGATGCACATGCCAGCCTAGTGAGGATCTTCAGGTAGGGTTCCCACAGAAATCCTTTCCTTGATATCACTGCAGCAACTCCTCATTAATGACTGTCATCCTCCAAATTCTCGTCACAGCAGTCACATGTCGTCCAGCAGCCACACTCAAGTGACACCAGTGCCACACCTCCTAAAACAATGTCACTGATGCAAGAAAAAACAGTCATGCCATTCACAATGGCACGATACTTAAAGCCAAAAGTAACTTTCACATGATGTTTCACTGCCAGATATTGTAACTCGATGAAACTTGGACCATACATAGAAAGAACTGCTGCAGTATAGTACAGAAGGTAAGTTTAAAAAAAAAAGAAACTAAGTGAGACACATAAATGACACTTTTATTCAAAGACAACGATCACATTTCAATTGCCATTTTTCATGACAGTCTCCTGGACATTACAAAAGGTGGTATAAAATTCCTAAACACGAGGGTCACTCCAAAATAAATGCACACTATTTTTTTTAAATCCATCTTTTATTCTACATGTTTGAAAGTTTTACAGTGTGTAGATACATCATTTAGGAACAATATTTTCATTTCTCCACATAATTTCCATCCCTCTCGACTGCCCTCTCAGCGCCTGTATACTCGCACGGTAAAATTCTGGACCAACCTGTTGGAGCCACTGTTTGGCAGAGTGCACAAGGCAGTCATCATCTTCAAACCTTGTTCCACGAAGAGTCTTTCAGTTTCCCAAAGAGATGATAGTCACATGGAGCCAGGTCAGGACTGTAAGGCGGGTGTTTCAGTGTTGTCCATCTGAGTTTTGTGATCGCTTCCATGGTTTTTTGACTGACATGTGGCCGTGCATTGTTGTGCAACAGCAAAACATCCTGCTTTTGCCGATGTGGTCGAACACGACTCAGTCGAGCTTGAAGCTTCTTCAGTGTGATCACATATGCATCAGAATTTATGGTGGTTCCACTTGGCATGATGTCCACAAGCAAGAGTTCTTCGGAATCGAAAAACACCGTAGCCATAACTTTTCCAGCAGAAGGTGTGGTTTTGAATTTTTTTTCTTGGGTGAATTTGCATGATGCCACTCCATTGATTGCCTTTTCGTCTCTGGTGAAAAATGATGGAGCCATGTTTCATCACCTGTCACAATTCTTCCAAGAAATTCATCTCCACCATTCTCGTACCGTTCCAAAAGTTCGCTCCATACCGTTTTCTTGTTTCTTCGTGAGCCACTGTCAACATCCTGGGAACCCACCTGGCACAAATCTCTTTTAACGCCAACACTAAGTCTTCTGCAAACACTTCCTTCCCCTATCCCAACGTAGCGTGACAATTCGCTCACTGTGATGCGTCTGTCAGCAGTCACCAATTCGTTAACTCCCTGCACATTGTCTGGAGTGTGTGCAGTACGAGGCGTGTCGCTGCGAGGACAATCCTCAATATTGCCGTGCCTGCTTGTAACCTGCTTGCCCGCTGACTAACTGTACTGCGATCGACAGCAGCATCTCCATACACCTTTTTCAACCTCTTGTGGATGTTTCCCACTGTCTCGTTTTCACAGCACAGGAATTCTATGAGGAATTCTATGACAGCACGTTGCTTCTGACGAATGTCAAGTCTAGCAGCCATTTTGAAGACATGCTGTAACGGCGCCACTCACGGGAACGGGTTGAACTAAGTTTGAAAACATGCGGGAAGGACATATCTACACACTGTAAAACTTTCGCACATGCAGAATGAAAACTGTATTTTTACAAAAATAGTGCGCATTTCTTTTGGAGTGACCCTCGTAGGATGTGTGATCACTACACCTGCTGTATGTATTCTGCAACATGCTCCCATGCTAGCCACAAGTTTGGTAAGAAGTTCTTGTAGCAGAGTCTTCCATTCCTCCACCAGTCTGGTTGACAACTGCTGGTGCTTGTGAAGATGACGCAATTCGCCTCCCCAAAGCACAGATGACAATGCAGGTCAGCACTGAGCAGCCTAGGCACCGGAGCTCCTAGAAAGAGTAGATATTTGATGAATGGACTGGCCTGACCATTCCCTTGGCTTAAATACCACCAATCACATGTTGAATGCGTTGGGGAGACGTACTGTAGAATGTCCACATACACCAATGATTATCCTGCAGATGTCGACCAGGACATAGGAGAAATGGAACCTTGTAATCAAACGAACGCCTTACCAGTCTCGTGGGCAACATGGAAGCACCTTGCCGAGCGTGCATGGCCGTCCATGGTGATCACATACCCTATTTAAAACCATATCCCACCTTTTGCAATGTTCAGGGGAAAATCACGAGTAACGATGACTTCAGTGTAATTGTTGTCAGTGAATAGAAGTATCATTTCTGTTCGTCTAACTGCATATTGCTTTCGGTTACCTGCTGTACAATACTGAAGCAGTTATTTTTATGTGTGGTCCAAATTTCATCGAGCTATGTTACTTGGTAGTTACAAATCATGTGAAAGTTACTTTCCCACTCAAGTTCGCACATCAGTATTTTTATTGCAATACTGAGTCGTCATGCCATGTAGATTACAGTTACATACAGAGTAATCAGATCTTGGAAAGATTTAAAAGTAGTGGCTACTTGTTTTAGAAATTGTAAGCCTCCTGTGACTTAGGACTGAAATTAGTGGACACTGAAATCACACCTTCTTCTTCATGAATGTTGACCCATAAAAGTACTATAATAACGTAATCTGATTTCATTCCATGTGCAGTTTAACATGACAAACTTAATTCTCACAAAGGTTAAATTGGGCATCTAGATAACTTAAGTCTGTGTAATGAGTAAGTTTCTTGACAAAAGAAATGGCATACATGAGTTTCATGTGCCCCACCTTACAGGAAAAACATGTCCATTGAGCATGCTTGCCTCGCACTGTGATTCAGAACACTTTTCTACAAAGAACCTAATAATATCGGATATTCGGATAACATTGTACGAAACATGGCATACCAATTACTGGTCCAAAGAGCTCGACGAAAACTTACCTTCTGGAACCCGGAAGAATTCTACTAAAAATGCTCAAAGCAAACTCACGCTACCAAAGTGGCTGCTGTACCCTTGAAAATCAATTCTCATTGAAGAGAAGGCAAAAGATCAGAGTAAGATCCCATTATTGAATAATGTGCAAGCATATGGTCCCATGTCTCCTCAGCAATAACTGCTTTAAAAACATATACTCCCAGTTTATGATGGGAAAGTGGTAAATGTACACAGTGTTCGGAAATTACCATTATAAACTTCTAGGACTTGTAGAGGGTAGCAAGTACATAGTATTTCGAATAGGAACTCTTATCTGGAAGCGTCATCCAATGACGCAACAGAGTGTCAAAGTTACAGGCGCCAGCACCTGTAAATGTATGTATGTAGAGGGTGATTCCGTGATGATATCACAAACTTTCAAGAAGATGGATAAATGTGTTAATTTGAAGTAAGGGTCCCTGGTACAGAAACGAACGAGTCGGAAGTTAACAAGCGAAAATGATTCTGATACCTCTTACTGTGGAATACTCGTACCGGTACTGCTGTTGCCAAGAATGTAGGTGGTAGTATGGGACACAACGAGAAAAAGCGTCTAGTAAACATGGGCTCCAAAATGCATGCCTTTGGAGCTATGACCACTTGTTCATCTTTTCTAGTGTGAAACACACCTCTATTCAACAAATGCTCATGACTCTTAACATACACATTTTAAACCCCATTTTTACTAGACATTTTTGTTCTAGTTTTGGTCCATACTACCACCTGTGAAACTTAGCTACCCTACAATCTTTCCAACAACAGTATAGATACATGTATTCCACTGTGAAATATGTTAGAACAGTTTTCTCTTATAACTTTCGACTCATTGATTTCCAGTACAGGGATCCTTACCTCAAATTGATCCTTCTCCAGCAACCTTGAAAGTCTGTAACATCATCACAGAATGAGGCCGTATATACATATAGTCACAGGTGCTGGCACCTATAACTTTGATGCTCTGTAGCTTCGTTTCCCGACGAGGGTTCCTTTTCAAAGTGTTATGTATTCACTCCCCTTTACCAGTTCTAGAAGGTTGTAACAGGAATTTCCGAACACCTTGCGTGTAAGATTTCCTATCATTTGATAATTATTGAAACCCTAAAGATACAATTAATTTAAGCAAAACACAGTACTGTTACATGTAAACTATGCCACGGTAATATAAAGTATTTTTTACAAAGTGTTATTGAACCCAAGAAAAACACGAAGAAAGTTAGGTGAATCGAGAACATATTTACTCACTTTGCTTACGAATCAAATACACTGAATGGAGAGAACGACAAGTGCCCCACACTAATCTACTGCCAAGTCCTACTTGTTTCAATAGCTTACTAAGACAATACTACCTTGCTTCAACATGTCCTGCCAAGCACACATTTGCATCACATATTACTCTGTTTTCCACCGTTCGTCCACAGAGAAAATGCTCTTCGGAATTCTCATAATAATTTCACGCATACAAACGCAGAGTGCATTCACACATCACACTGCTTTGTACTGAATATATTTCAGAGTAGTCACTTCAGGAGAACCGACCAGAACGAGAGCCAGAATGGAATAGGTACCTTTCATCGTCTTCAAAAACCACATGCTGTGCTGTCCACGAAGTCACCTCAACTGCTCATTGGCTGAGTCACCGTTCGGCCCAAAGACCGTAGGTAAGACAAACCAGCGCAGCTGAGCCAGGAGTGGCCACACAGATATCGACTAGTGAGCACAGATATCACAAGAAGACTGCCTGTGAGTAGCAGATGTATAAAATCATGGTAACCTGCAAGCTGACAGCTATAACAGACAACTTTTAAAACGTAAAACCGTCCATTTCACAAAACTAAAAACATAGAATTCAGAATTTGATTCCGTGATGATATTACAAACTTTCAAGAAGATTTATAAATGGAATGATTGCCTAGGATCACGAGAAGAACAAGCTCAGTGGAAGAGGAGTAAAATAAGCGAACTCGAGTCTCAGCTTACTTGTAGATACTCGACCAATTCTGAGAAACCGACGGTCAAAGTTTTGGAAGTACTTAATTTGCCTCTTAGCGAGTAAATTATTCAACCAAAGAAGTGGCACAGTGGATAGCGTCCCGGCTTCGCGCTTTTAAGACCTGGGGTGGAAACCAGATTCATTCATTCATTCATTTCGCATAAGCCATCTTTGGACCACGTTATTTCAATTGTCTTGCTTTACGTGTTCTGATGTTTGCCCAGTGCTCCCTCATTCGTTCTCGGTGTTGCTCCCTCCTCTCCTGGGTCCAAGCCTTTCCTGTTTTTAGTTTTGGCTTTTCTTGGAAACCCTGCCACGTTATAAGTTTATCCTTGAGTGGGACACGCTCCAAGATGTCATCATGGGTGATCCCCACTTCTTTAAGATCTTTCTCCACCTCTGTGAACCAGGCCCATTTTGTTTTCTTCGCCTGAAAGTAGGTGATCATACGATTTGTGAGTCTTCCAGGGCCCATTCGGGTCATATGTCCATAAAACATAATCCTTCTTTTCCGGGTGGTATCGGTTACCTTCTCTATGTGGGAATACAATTCATGGTTATGACGTCTTCTATATTCCCGATTCTCTATGATGGGACCTAAATTCTCTCTCAAAATCTTCCTTTCCTTGGCCTCCAGTTTTTCGATTAGGCCTTATTTGTTCATCAAGAAGCGCAAAAGACCTCCGGACGCATAACACTGCAGTAATGCCTTAACTTTGCATTGAACGATACTGATCTTTGTTTTTGGTTAAATGGAATGCCATTTCCATTTTATTAATGCGTGATATGAAGGCTTCTTTCTCTGATAAGGTGGCTGTTATTAATTCTCCGAGATATTCAAACTTTCCAACTCGCTTAATTTTGCCTTGACCCACTACAAGCTCCCTTGGTGGTGAATTGATGTTCGTTGTAAAGTCGGTTTTATCAAATGAAATTTGGAGGCCAGTCTTCTGTGATTGTACGTTAAGCTCACTAATCTGTCTCTCAGCTGTTTCAATGGAATCAGAAAAAATTCCAAGATCATCAGAAAAAGCGAGACAATCGATATCAAGATTTTGTTTCTTGCAACCCAGCCTGATACCACTTTTATTTCCTTGGTTTTCCAGAGCCCATCTCTTTGCCTCACTTCAGTCTTTATTTCAAAAGCTTCCGATGTTTCTCCTCTAAATTTCACTTTTGAGGTTGTGTTGATTAGTGTCTGCTGGATTATCGCTTTGGTCTTCTTGTCTAGGCCAAATTCTTCTAGAATTCTGATCAGGGTTTTACCATCAATCGAGTCGTATGCCTTTTTGAAATCCAGAAAGGTGTAAACAAATTTTTTGTTCCTGAGCTTCAGGTACGAAAGGATGGATCTGAAGTTCATTATCTGTTCGACGCATGATCGCTCCTTTCTGAAACCTCCTTGATACTCTCCCAGCTGTGGGTCTAGCTGTTCTTTTGTCCTAGTTTGCAGAGATTTCGACAGAATCTGATATGAGAGAGATACCACGATAGTTATTTACATCTGTTCTGTCGCCTCTCTTATGAAGAGGATGAATAAGAGCAGAATTCCAGCCATGTGGGAGTCTTTCAGTTTCCCAAATCCGGCCGATAATTTCTGTTAGTTTATCTACTGCCTTATCCCCTGCATACTTCCAAAGCTCAGCAATTACAGAATCTTCCCCTGGTGCTTTGTTGTTTTTAAGCGAGTGAATAATTAACTTGAATTCCTCTTTTGAAGGTGGTGATGAATTTGAGTGTACTTCTACATAGTCGGTAAAGGGAAATGTGGAGTTTGGAGGTTCGCAATTCAGACGAGCTGTAAAGTAATTCGCTAATATCTGGCAGTTGTCTTCATCATTGTGAACTAGCTTCCCGTTTGGAGCCTTGAAGTGTAGATTTTGGAGGATTGTACTAGGTGAGATTGGCCTTAAAAGTTCTATAGAAGTTTCGTGTATTTGTCTTTGGAAGTCATGCTCAATTTGTGCCAACTGCATTTTCTCAAATGTACTCTTCACTCCCCGTATGCTCTTTGCGCCTGTTTTCTACCACCCAGGAAGTTAGTTTTGCTAGCTTCATTTTGTTTGGCATTCCATATCTGCCACGCATGCTGTCTTTGCTTCACTGCTGCCTCACAATCACTGTTCAACCAAGCATGCTTCTTCGGCTTCAGAAGCAGAACAGTTTCCTTTGCTGTTCTGATCACGGCTTGTTGCAATTCCTCCCATCGCTCTGGATCTAAGGATCCAAGTTTACGAGTGAATTCTCGATTGGACATCAGCTTTTCCGTGTCAAATCTATCTTGTTTGCCTACGTTTTTCTGGAATTTCATGGAATTAGCTTAATTTTAATCTTTGAAAAATGCTGGCTGTCTTGTTGTGCTTTTCGGGGGATGGCATCGTGATCAATTTGAAATTCTTCAAGATTCGGATTTTGGCATGACCAAGTTTTCTGTTTCTTGGCAAGTGTTTGAATGCTGTTGGTTTCATGACTAGGTTGAAAGCTTTACACAATTCCACGAGTCTCTCTACATTGCGGTTGGTTCTTTTATGTGCTGGGTAATTTCCAACAATTTCTTCGAATTTTCTCTCATTGCCAAGTTGCTCATTGATATCTCCGTCCAGGATGATGATGTGTTTGTCTGGGATCTTGGATAGGTCTTCTAGTTCTTCCCAAAATTCATCTGTTCCTGTCGGATCTCTCTTGTTTGCCTGGTTGGTAGGTGCACGAACATTCACAGTGCTGTAAACTTTGTTTGTGCTTCGGAAAAAATAGTAGATACTCGGCTATTTAGTGAGCTAAAGTCTATGAGGGAATCTAGATTTTTCTTGTTGACTATAAATCTCGTGCCAAGATGAGGAATAGTTTTTACAACGCATTTGCCAGTTTTACCTTTAAATATTATGTTCTGTTGAATATGGCTCAAACTCGGGTTTCTCGCCAGTTAAACGGCGGCTGTGTCGTGGCCTGATGGGAGCCACTGTGTCGTCGATAATGTGCGCGATCACAAGTTCCAATACCCAGCGTCTCCACCAGGATAATGTCACGTAGAAAAAGGTGTAATTAGATGAATGACGAACACTATCTTCACTTAACGAAGGTTTATTCAGCACTTGCACATACAAGAGCGCAGAGCGAACTGCCTCCGGCCAGAACATATACGGTATATATGCAGTTGCAGAACATTCCAGTACAATGATTCTTGACATTTGTGAATACTTCTAGAATGTACTCGAACCGAATATAGAAATTAAAATTTTACTGTTCAGGAGAGTTTTGAATTCACGGCCCTCCAAGCAATAGTCCAGTATCATAACCACTATACCATGGTGACTGTGCTACGGAACCTTTTCTGCAACAATATCTACACTTAAAAATGGGTTGGTGTGCGTCTGATTTCTATTTTAAAATGTTCAGCACATTTCTTCTATTTAAATTATGAGGACAAAGCGTGAAAACTGAGGACTGTCCCCGGAAAATGAGGACGTCTGGTCACCCTTGTTTAATGATTAGAAGTGTATTACGAGATTTGTATTGTTTATTGTTATGCCGTTGGATGTTGGGGTCGCTGGAGGGGAGACTATCCGGCAGACATATGGTAGTAAAAAGGAGGGGGCGTCGTTTTTCAGTTCTCGCCTCAGGCGAAAAAACACCTAGCAATGGCCCTGTATAGAGCCATGCATTTCACGCTGGTTTAAAGACTACGAATGTAGACATGGATGTAGTCGTAGTACGACGATGGCGTGGAAGTAGACGTCTGCAAGAAGATGTAGAAGCCAGCTGCTGGGTGGCTACAAAAGGCAGTAGTCTCGGCGCTGTAGTCTCAGTACAGAGCGCGGAGCAGTAATTACCGAGTCGGCGGCATCCGGGTTTGGTGAACGGCCCAGCAGGCGGACCGTGGCTGGTGACTGGCGGAAGCTGTCAGCAGGTGGCGGCTAGCAGGTGGCAGGTGGTCGCTCTGCCCAGCTGCCGCCCAGCGACTCCCAGGATCCCGCTGACCATCACGCCAGAGCTCCCCTCCCACCACGCGGCCCAGATGACCACAGACACGTACACGTATCAGCCAAAATATTACCACCACCTGCTCAATAGCATCTTCGGTCACCTTCGTCCTGCGTGGCACGAATTTGACAAGTCCACGCTACGTTTCCGACGTATGTAGCGCCAGATTTCAACGCACAGGTCACTAAATTCCCGTAAATGACAGACCAGAGGACTGTGGGCTCAGAGCTGCTGATCGAAAGCGTCCCATGTATCTCCACTGGATTCACATCCGGCGAATATGGTGGCAAAGCCATCAACGTGAGGTCGCTATCATGTTCCCGAAACCACTGTAGTACGATTCTGGCACTGAGACTCTGACAGTCTGTGATGTAATTCTATCCAACTCACCGCGCTTTTGATAAATTTGAGATAGATTTCGGCCAGCCGTTCGATACGAAATCGGTTGGTTTACATGGAAATGAGGCACTTAAAGTAGCAAAGGATTTTTGCTATTTGGGGAGAGGATATAAAATGTAGACTGGCAATGGCAAGGAAAGCGTTTCTGAAGAAGAGAAATTTGTTAACATCGAGTATAGATTTAAGTGTCAGGAAGTCGTTTCTGAAATTGTTTGTATGGAGTGTAGCCATGTATGGAAGTGAAACATGGACGATAAATAGTTTGGACAAGAAGAGAATAGCTCAAAAAATGGTTCAAATGGTTCTGAGCACTATGGGACTTAACTTCTGAGGTCATCAGTCCCCTAGAACTTAGAACTACTTAAACATAACTAACCTAAGGACATCACACACACCCATGCCCGAGGCAGGATTCGAACCTGCGACCGTAGCGGTCGCGCGGTTCCAGACCGTAGCGCCTAGAACCGCTCGGCCACCCCGGCCGGCTAAGAGAATAGCTTTCGAAATGTGGCGCTACAGAAGAATGCTGAAGATTAGATGGGTAGATCACATAACTAATGAGGAGGTACTGAATAGGATTGGGGAGAAGAGAAGTTGGTGGCACAACTTGACTAGAAGAAGGGATCGGTTGGTAGGGCATGTTCTGAGGCATCAAGGGATCACCAATTTAGTATTGGAGGGCAGCGTGGAGGGTAAAAATCGTAGAGGGAGACGAAGAGATGAATACACCAAGCAGATTCAGAAGTATGTAGGTTGCAGTAACTACTGGGAGATGAAGAAGTTTGCACAGGACAGAGTAGCATGGAGACCTGCATCAAACCAGTCTCAGGACTGAAGACCACAACAACAAGACCACAACAACAACAACATGGAAAGCGATTTTTCAATCATATCCTAATTTCTGATTAATAAAAGTTCGTTCCGATGTTCCATGAGAGATACCTTCGGTTTTTACATTAAATGACGTATCCGTCCACTTTTTTTCGTAATTTTCAGGTTTTCATATTCGGTCTGTGTTTTGGAAATCATCCCGTGCTTCACTAACGTTATCCGAAGTCAGAGTAATCTCTTATTCCCAATGACACAATATATTTTGTGGAGTATAGCATCCTTGAACTGATCTTGCAAGGCTTGATATGAAAACATTGTTCGTGCTAATTTCGACAACTTTTTTAGGAAAGCTTTTTCGGTTGAAGCAGGAATTCAAAATACCTCATAAATATTACTTTCCCAAGACGATATATAACTACGATTTTGTAACCCTTTGCTTAGTCAGAATCGTTTGATGTGCTTCACGATAGTACTGTATTTTGTTTGATTTGTATTTTGGAATTTTTCTAGTGCTTTTTGGTTTTCCCCCTTTCAACCTGGTTCAGTCAAACAATTAAGAATACAATTTGCATGCGACCAGCAACGGTAATTTGTTAATTTGTGTCATAAAACACGTTATAATTCGGACGTAGGGCTTGTCTGACGCCAAGTGAATGACGTCACCAGCTGTTAGAATAAAAGCAACAGCCTCACCTCATCGGGAAAGAAGAAAATAAGATTGAACATCCAGCGACGACGATGGAGCTTTTTTGTCAGCAGTACTTGGACGGGCAGTTGCAGTGAGCGTCTTGGCATGCGCTTCAGCAGATAGACGTGCGCATATTTACAACACGGTTCTGGATTGTTTTTGCCTACGACGATGGTACCAACAATGACTCACTGAGGCAGCAAGATACTCTAGTCCCTCAGTGCAATGATCTTATGTTGTTTACGTACAGAACAATAACAATATGAGCGGTGTCTGTTGTGTCGGAGATATCCGACAGAAATGACGTAAATCATATACACGCATTTCTATATGAATTCGACACTTCCTTGACGTTTGTTACAGTGTGGAAGCACTAGTATCGTTCGAACTCCTAAGTGAATCAATAATTCGCAAGTAGGGGTTAATGGACGAGGGACACTGCATTGCAGCAGGCGATAAGTAGAGAATTTGTGGCGCAGGACATGGGCGTACCTAACATTTACTTAGGGCTGGGGAAAAAATAAGAAAACTCTCAATAATTAGTAGGAATTTAAAAAATATTTAGTCATTTGATGTATTAACTAAATTTACTTCGACAATAACCTGCTAGGTTTGTGGTAATATCTGGTTAAGAATTCAGTTTCAAATTTATTTTATGCTTCTAGAACCCTCTTTCTAAGTACACTTGTCATACAGGGGCCGACAAGACGGTTTTTTCTCATTGTGGAACGTAACCAAGTCTTGACTCTTCGTAACATACTGAACGGTCTTTCGATAGTACGTGTTGTGCAGAACTACTTCAGTGAAATGTGAAGCGCCTCTTTTATAGCTGTTGTACTTCTTTAACTAGCGTAACAAGTCCAATATCTTTCACTTCCCTCTGTGCTACCTATTTTTGTTCGCAGATATTGTACCACATTTCATTCTCACTAAGAAAACCGGATGCAGTGTAAGCAATGAGTACGCAGGTAAATTATTCTCGGAAAAACATTGCTCTAGAGACATAATCAAAGAATCTAAGTAGAAAATCACTGACGATCTCTTCCAAAACTCGCTAGCAGTCTGTGGCGGAAGAGTTGCACGATGTGCCTGTCGATTTGTGATCCGTAGCATTCTAAAATCAATCTCAAGATCGTTGGCGATTGTCCCTGCTCCGGCTGTTAAACTCTCGCTTCGAACATCGATACTTTCACGGAGTTTCCTCAACGTGTCAGTTATTCTTCTGATACGGTTTGCACACTGAAGAATGTCCATACTTTGTGACTGCAGAGTATTTACTGTTGGTTGCAGCAGTGCAGAATATTTTGCTATAAGGCAAACACTAACAATAAATTCAGAATTTGTAGCGGTGCAATGCAACTGACATGCAGATTTTCTGTTTGCGTTGCTACTGTCTTTTTACAGTGTCAAAGGCGCCTTGACCACTTGGACATAATTATCTTCAAAAATTCTGATTCTTTTATGTTTCAGTGACCATCTGGTGCATTGGAGTATTTGGCACGCATTTTCGACAAAGGGCCGACTCTCGAAAGAAATTTATTATTTCTTTCCTTCTGGTAACTGCATTTCGTATTACCGGTATTTGGTTTAAGTCATGCACAACTGTGTTCAGTCCGTCGTTAGCGCAGCTTAGGTTTCTGAACACAACCATCCTTTCCTGACACGGTCGAACATCCATCATACCCTCGTCCTACACAATTTTCGGGAACCACACCTAACTATAGAATCGTCGATGACAGAGGCTATAGATTTCGTATCCATTTAAGTCAATTCCATAAAACAAAAGCCGGCCGCGGTGGTCTAGCGGTTCTAGGCGCTCAGTCCGGAACAGCGCGACTGCTACGGTCGCAGGTTCGAATTCTGCCTCGGGCATGGATGTGTGTGATGTCCTTAGGTTAGTTAGGTTTAAGTAGTTCTAAGTTCTAGGGGACTGATGACCACAGATGTTAAGTCCCATAGTGCTCAGAGCCATTTGATTTGAACCATAAAACAAAAAACCAAAAAAACTCTTCACGAACTGCTATCTTTTCCTCGTCAAGAAACCTAACAACAAGGGGGAGTTGCTCTTTTTCTGATATGTCAAAGCTCTCGTATTGGCAAGCGCGTGCTTCACGTTATCAATGATATCGTTCAAAAAATGGCTCTGAGCACTATGGGACTCAACTGCTGTGGTTATCAGTCCCCTAGAACTTAGAACTACTTAAACCTAACTAACCTAAGGACATCACACACATCAATGCCCGAGGCAGGATTCGAACCTGCGACCGTAGCAGTCCCACGCTTCCGGACTGCGCGCCTAGAACCGCGAGACCACCGCGGCCGGCAATGATATCGTCTCTAATGACATCTCTGCATATATTGATTATTTCATTCGGAATATTTGGTGAAGTATACGTAGCATTTTTTCACAGTTTTCTGTGTGTTCTTTTATAATTTGGTTATCAGATCCAATTTTAAGTTTTATAATGTCTTCAAAAAAATTTCATGTTATTCTTTGCTCCTTAGAGATAGGCCATGAGTACCACAGAATATCACAGTCGAAATGATTGATTCTATGACTTTCTTGTTGGGTTCTGTTTCTTCTTGATGAAAGAAATTAACTGTACATCGACTGCCATATTTTCAGCAACGCATTTCGCAGCTTTAGCTGATGATTTGTGACTTTGAGATGCTGCGTGAGCTTTTGCAAACTCCTCCATACCTGTACAGCCACTGAAACACCTCACCATGAACAAACTTTGCATTTTTGTTAATGCTGCTGGAAACAACATACAATAAATACACATCGCGCCCTTTAATTTATGGCAATATGCCAGCCAAGGAGCATATTCTGCCAAAAAACTGTACTTAAATTTTCTTTCTAACTTTATTGTGTCCTTAGCAAAGTCATAATTCGGAGGTGGAATCCACTAGTTTTAAAATTTCAAGTTTTTAGATGACATTATGTTATACGAAAGACATAGCCATTGACCCCCGTCAGGGTGACAGTAGATTTGATTCTGTGCACCAAATCCAGATGGCAGCATAAGTTCACTTGACACAGAGGCAAGGAAACAGGAACTGGTACGCCGGCCGCGGTGGTCTAGCGGTTCTAGGCGCTCAGTCAGGAACCGCGCGACTGCTACGGTCGCAGGTTCGAATCCTGCCTAGGGCATGGATGTGTGTGATGTCCTTAGGTTAGTTAGTTTTAAGTAGTTCTAAGTTCTAGGGGACTGATGACCACAGATGTTAAGTCCCATAGTGCTCAGAGCCATTTGAGCCAGGAAATGGTACGCTGATGCTACTATTGGGGCCATCGCTAGTTGTTGCTACGTTCTTTTATTTCACTTCTTCTCCGCTTCTGTCACTTTCACCACTACTACGATCTGGTTGTTTCCTCTTCTTACTCTGCTTGGCTAAAAAATATTAGGTAGGTATAATTAATTGAATACAGAAGAATGTTGAAGATTAGGTGGGTAGATCACATAACTAATGAGGTGGTACTGAATAGAATTGGGGAGCAGACGAGTTTGTGGCACAACTTGACAATAAGAAGGGACCGGTTGGTAGGACATGTTCTGAGGCATCAAGGGATCACAAATTTAGCATTGGAGGGCAGCGTGGAGAGTAAAAATCGTAGAGGGAGACCAAGAGATGAATACACTAAGCAGATTCAGAAGGATGTAGGTTGCAGTAAGTACTGGGAGATGAAGAATGCTTGCACAGGATAGAGTAGCATGGAGAGCTGCATCAAACCAGTCTCAGGACTGAAGACCACAACAAGAACAATTAATTGAAATCTAGCGCAGGCTAAATAATACTTTTACTATTTTATTTTCGAACTGGTATCATCAAATATAATACCAAAACAATAAAAAAAATAATTACCCGACATTTTTAAATAATCAAGCAATGCCGTTAGTAGATAATAAAAATAGAGCAGGTTTGTGTTGGAAACACAGGATTCGAAGTAAAGCAAAGTATTAGAAAACAACTACTTAAAAAATAATCCGATATGTAAAAATGGCTTACAGAATACGTATTTGATCATGATAGAATGTAGGTATTACTAGGTTTACATCCCGCAACTTCTCCCGCTTTTGGCCGAGCGGTTCTAGGCGCTACTGTCCGGAACCGCGCGACCGCTACGGTCGCAGGTTCGAATCCTGCCTCGGGCATGGGTGTGTGTGATGTCCTTAGGTTAGTTAGGTTTAAGTAGTTCTAAGTTCTAGGGGACTGATGACCTCAGAAGTTAAGCCCCTTAGTGCTCAGAGCCATTTGAACCTTTTTTTCTCTCGCGTTATTCGATTTTCCCATGGGAATGAATATCTTCTCACAGTAAGAGGTACCGTTTGTGTTATTTCGATGTATAAGCTATATTACTGTAAAGTTTCATCATAATCCGTTCAGTATTCAGCCATCTTCTTAAAATAACACGATCAGATAGACTTTGGACACCAAAAAATTTGTTGCTGACAAAAAATAAATAGACGTTTACTTGAGAGAAGTTCAATTTACCCAGGTCTCCTTATAAAGCTTCATAAGTAGGTATATTACCTACCCACCTAGTTTCCCCCAAGTAGTCCAAACCAAACAAAAGTGAAAGACTTAAGTTACGTTACATAATTAATGAAAACATTATAGAACTTACATTAATGTAAGGATGTACGTACTTTTTGCTGTGCTAAAATACTTTCTTATATCCATTTCATGTAGCCAACTTATAGCAATTTACTTCAAAATAACTTTGAAGTGAGTAGGTATATCACTATTCACACGAAAGAACGAAGTTCATGTTTGTGGTAAGGTCTTATGGGAGCAAACTGCAGAGGTAATCGGTCCCTAAGCTTACACACTATTTAATCTAAGTTAAACTAACTTACGCTATGTACAACACACACACCCATGCCCGAGGGAGGACTCGAACCTCCTACCGGGGGAGCCGCACGGCCTGTGACAAGGCGTTTCAGACCGCACGGCTACCCCGCGTGGCTAAGATCGTATGAAACAACTGAAACTTGAGAAACAATGGCAATCGATCCCGGTTAATTAGTCGATGGACTTTAAATTTTCACAAATTACTAGTCGGACTTGGGGCGGAGCCGTCTGCGTGCGGACAGGGCATGTCGACAACGCATGATGGAAGTTGCATCATTTTGCGCGGAAAGTTTGAATATTGTTCATTAACAAACAAATTTCTTGTTATGAATTTTGCTAAATAAATATTTTTTACAAACTGCGTTCAAATTTTTAGCTTCCAGTTACGGTGGGGCAAGTGCCCCACCTTGCCCCACCGTGGGCCCATGGTGGAGGGAAAGCTCGTGAGGCTGGCTGGGGCGGTTAATACAACTGTGCTAGAGAAGCGAAGCATCCAGGTTGAATCCTGGTCCTGGCACAATGTTTCAACTTTCGCCGTTATATTTTCACATTGTTCGTGCGGCTGGAAGTCACGATTTTCCGCTCATCCTTTCCCTTTACTTCCTCATCCATTGTTTCATATAAATTATTCACCTAAATGATCGTTTCACATAAGACTATGAAGCCGTAGTCCTGCAACCCTGAACAACAAACGACTCCAAGATAAGTATATCCGCGGTTCCTGTTGATTTGGGAATTTACGTTATTAATGGGGAGTGGAATTAATGCCAAATAAAATAAACGATATGTAGATCTCAAGTTATCCTGCAGGAAGGCGTCTTCACCAATGGAGAAAACATCAGTTATGAAGAGTTTGATGTGGTCCACAACAATGATCACGTAATCCATAGTAGTCATGGTACCTTCGCTTATTACACGTCCCACAGAAGCCCAGGTAACCCGTTGCAGGTAGGATAATATTGCACTCACTGACTGCATGTTCTGAACAGCTGTTTACCTAGGTGGCAGCGTATCCAGATGTGATCATCCACCATCGTCGTTCATCCTAACAGAAAATACGTTCCCATTGATCCATGGCTCAACATCGATGATCCCGTGCCCACTGGAACCGTAATGGGCGATTTACTCAGGACAACATGGGAACACGTAGGGGTAATATGCCAAGAAGCCCCATGTCCAAGAATGTTCGCTGAACGATATGTTATGAAGCACTCGTGCCTCAATCTTCTTTGATGGGGTGTGGACGTCCAAGACCTTGCCGCCTACCCCTGGTTTCACCGTGCTTCAACCACGTCTCATAGATGCTCACCGCAGTAGTGAGCGAACAGCCGACCAGGTTCACTTTTTCTCACATGCTCGTTTCGTTGAACTTGGGCATGACATTCTGCCCTTTGTCCAAGTCGCTTACGTCGATATATTTTCTCATTTTCGGCCCGTATTGTCGCTAGAATGATTCTCCATTTCTCTTTGCTCCGTTCATATACTGTCTTTAGCGCTTCACGCACTCCATTCCTTCCATTAACATAAAACTGGCGTAAGACATTGATAAGCCAAAGCATTATGACCGTTGTCCGAAGCGAGTCCGAATGTCACCAGCTGGCATTCAGACTGCTTCCGACAACGGTCATAATGCTTTGGCTTATCAGTGGTTAAGGCCAATTTTTTCTACATTAAGGAATGAGGTTGTTGGGAGCCGAACTTAAGAAACTTACTACCTCGCTAATTCTGCCGAGAAAACGTGAATAATGTACAGCCCCTATGTCACACGTCTTCCTTTGACGTATTACGAAGTTTCAGGTTTGTACCTGTAGCACGTGAATAACTGTGACGATTGCTTGTGCAGCGTGTTGTTCGTATAGCACTGTATAGTTATTTAGCGAAGAAAAGAGCGTGTGATGACTATATCTCTAGAAACCTCAGATATCTTCTTACAGCCGATTTATTGAAAAACTGTCAAACATTGTATACGTAAAGTAACATCAAAATTAGCCCAGAGCTCAAACCCGAGAGTATGAAGCAGTCTGATTAGAAGAAAGCACCACTCAAAAATCGCAAATGTTGAGGCAGTATGCATTCATCGGCAAATCATTTGAAGACTTGTGTTACAGTACATGCAGTCATCACAAATTATGGAGGGACGCTACTCACTGGCATCAGTCGAGAAGGGCCGTGTTGACCGTAGATGAGTTGAGGATAGTTGGGGGTTGACCTGAGAAATGGGTAGACTGGAGCTGGAAGTCGTGGGTGAATACTAACAAGTGAGGTCGCATTATGTGAAGAATTTGTGAGATATTAACAGTTTTTCAGACAGAATTCTAAGAGCGATAGTGCTAAATTCTGTATATAAAAGTACTCGAACAAGGGCTTTTTTTTTTTTTTTTTTTTTTTTTTTTTTACGAAGTGAAACAATGAAAACACGTGGTGTAATAGGTTCAAATGGCCCTAAGCGCTACGGGACTTAACATCTGAGGTAATCAGTCCGCTAAACTTTGAACTCCTTAACCTAACTAACCTAAGGACATCACACACATCCATGCCCGAGGCAGGATTACAACCTGCGACCGTAGGAGCCGCGTGGTTCCGGACTGAAGCGCCTAGAACCGCTCGGGCACCGCGTCCTGTGTGTAATAGGTTATAACAGTATATGGTAACAATTAGTGTCGAAATATAACAGTCAAAACTATAAGTGCTAATACAGAAGGAGTGAGTGTAGATATCTCTTATTTCAATAAATAATTTGCCTACAAATTTACGTCAAGGAAGGATCGATACACTCCATCGAAGCTCAACCTTCTATTAAGGTGACAAAGAACCGAGTTTTATTGAAAGGCTGACAGCATAGTTCGTCAGATGAAGACGACGCCTTTTCTAGGCTCGTGAATGTCAGTGTTGTTTGTGTGTCAGAGAATCTCTAAGAAACATTTTTTGCAGTCAGATTACATCAGTAAACGCAGTCCGACTCACTAATGTGGACTGACATACAAAATTTGTTGTGTGTAAGTATTAACATTTATCAGACAGAGAACAGAAAGTATATATACTTGTCGGCCCATGCCAAGATAAGGAAACCCGCAAATTATAAAAGAGAGTGTAGTGACTGCACATCACCTACGCCTGTGAATGACATTAAGAGGCTTGACGAGTATATCAGGTACTCCTACAGCCCACGTATAGATCACCATCAATAGTGTGGGAAACTTGGGGTACAGTGGAGAATATAACCAAGACTTGGCATACGGGTTTGATCACGAATTTTAGTTCAGAAACTCTGCTTCGTTCATAGGCCAAATTTCGGTGAAGAAAATTTCTTGCATCAACAAGGTTCCAGTGGACTGTCTCCGGATCTAGCTCCCCTCCACTAAGGTTGTGATAACGACCCGAGTTAAATCAGACAGGCATCTCTCGTATTTCAGAATGAAACTTTTACCCTGCAGCGGAGTGTGCGCTGATGCGAAACTTCCTGGCATATTGAAACTGTGTGCCGGACCAAGACTCGAACTCAGGACCTTTGCCTTTCGCTTGCAACTGCTCTACCGACTTTTTTTTCGGTGTTGTTTGTTGCGTTTGGTCTGGGCGGACGTCACATGACATCCGTTCAAGTTGATCGTTGACTCCTTTACCTAGTTTTTTTGTTACAGAGGGCTACCGCCTCTCTGACCGAACACGCTGAGCTACCGTGCCGGCAGAAATTAAAATGTTTCAGTTCAGGTGAGTTTTGAACTCACGACCCTCCATGCAACACCAACTGAGCTATCCAATCACGACTGCCGACCAGTCCTCACAGCTTCAATTCTTGCAGTACCTCGCCTCCTACCTTCCAATCTTCACAGGAGACGAGGTACTGCCGGAAGTAAAGCTCTGGGTAACTCAGTCGGTAGAGCACTTGCCCGTGAAAGGCAAAGGTCCCAAGTTCGAGTCTCGGTCCGGCACACAGTATTAACCTGCCAGGAAATTTTATCTATCCTGTTGTTTAGCTGTTCACTATACAGAATTCGTAGAAATGTTACGTAAAGTGCTGACGGGAAAGAAAAATGGCAACGTGAGCTGATTAACATGAATCTACCTGCTGTAGTAGCGTGCAAGTACGAAAGAGGCTGCACAGAGACATAGAGTACTTTTTGGAGTGGACAGTGACTCTGTCTTTCATCAAACACTCCAGTCGTTGCCTACCCTGATAAATGGTAATGCTCGGGTGTACCCCATGTCTGGCCACTATTTAGGCTTCTGACTCTCGAGAAAAATTTGTATGCTCGGAAATATATCACTATAGCTTGCTAACGGACTACTTGATGTATTTGCTTTATGGAACCCGTAATCAACAGTACAGCTGCAAGTACGTTCACCATATGTAAACTAGCAATAAAATCAGCACAAAAAATTAACACGAAAAATCAATGTTTTCCAGGCACCCTGAAGCCTACGCAAAGACCCAGCTGAATGACACTATTGGTTCGTTGGTCACACGGTAAACTGTCCACTTGCTGCTGAACAAACCCTGGACTACCCTCCCGTTCTACTCTCGTTGTTTGTCGCATTGTGTATCTGCCCCTTCTTGGTTAGTACACTGGACTCGCGTTCGGGAGGATGACGGCTCAAATCCGCGTCCGACTATCCAAATTTAGATTTTTCGTGATATCCGTAAATCACTCTATGCCAGGATGATTCCTTCGTAAGCGCTCGCCCGATTTCTTTCGCCATCCTCTAAAAAGGGATCCGAGCTTATACTCCGTTCTAATGACTTCGTTGTCGACGGGACATTAAACCGTAATGTTCCTTCCCTCCTTCTTCTCTCGCGTCATAAAGTGGGATACGGTCGATTTATCGTCTTATACGATTTTTCGTATTGGTAATAACCATTAGTTGTTATCAGCATCTGAAACGTCAGTGGACGCCCGAGGATAAGGAAACAACTAACGGGCGTGGGGAAGGTGCAGGCCATTTATCACAAGTCATTTGTTACTTCAGAAAAGTCAATTTTTGTATTGCGCAGATACCAAAAGCACTAATAAAATACAAATGATTCAGGGAATTACTCCAAAATTTCTTCAACTGAGCCAGTTGATGATTAAACAGTTAATTTAAACGAATAAAATGCCCCAATTTAGGAAGGACTAACAAGCAAACAGTACAATCGAATAAAACTCAAACACGCGCTTAGCTCTGGGCAAACAATGACAGCAATGATACTAAAGATTACAATTCCGAAATTAGGATGGCCAAAGGAGGTGCTTGACATTAAAGAATATAACTTACAAGAACATAAAATTACACAAGCCTGGTTCAAAACAAACAGTCATTATTTCATCATTCAGACAAGACCCTTGGGCGTCATCACGAAATGATGTGGAAACATAATAAAATACCATTTAACAATTGAGTATTACACCTATATTAAAATTATTACGTTAAAACCAAACTTGAAATAGGGAAACATGGAACTGGCAGGTAAGGGAGGCCAGGTCTGAATAAGACGGTTTAGAATAGCGGGCACTACTGGTTAAATTAACGCCGGGTTGCTACGAGGCAGACACAAGTAATGAGGAGTGCCGCCTCGGGCATGGATGTGTGTGTGTTGTCCTTCGCGTAAGTTAGTTCAAGTAGTGTGTAAGTCTAGCGACCGACGACCTCAGCAGTTTGGTCCTATAGGAATTCACACACATTTCAACATATAGATTTGAGGATGCCGTAGCAAGCCAGGAAGGAGGCCGCAACGTCTCAGAGGCTACGGTTAGACGGGAAGCGGCGCGCCGCCCGCGCGCACGTACTGTACACAGCCGACGCGGACGGGCTGCGCCCGATGAACCGCTGGGTAATACACTCCTGGAAATGGAAAAAAGAACACATTGACACCGGTGTGTCAGACCCACCATACTTGCTCCGGACACTGCGAGAGGGCTGTACAAGCAATGATCACACGCACGGCACAGCGGACACACCAGGACCCGCGGTGTTGGCCGTCGAATGGCGCTAGCTGCGCAGCATTTGTGCACCGCCGCCGTCAGTGTCAGCCAGTTTGCCGTGGCATACGGAGCTCCATCGCAGTCTTTAACACCGGTAGCATGCCGCGACAGCGTGGACGTGAACCGTATGTGCAGTTGACGGACTTTCAGCGAGGGCGTATAGTGGGCATGCGGGAGGCCGGGTGGACGTACCGCCGAATTGCTCAACACGTGGGGCGTGAGGTCTCCACAGTACATCGATGTTGTCGCCAGTGGTCGGCGGAAGGTGCACGTGCCCGTCGACCTGGGACAGGACCGCAGCGACGCACGGATGCACGCCAAGACCGTAGGATCCTACGCAGTGCCGTAGGGGACCGCACCGCCACTTCCCAGCAAATTAGGGACACTGTTGCTCCTGGGGTATCGGCGAGGACCATTCGCAACCGTCTCCATGAAGCTGGGCTACGGTCCCGCACACCGTTAGGCCGTCTTCCGCTCACGCCCCAACATCGTGCAGCCCGCCTCCAGTGGTGTCGCGACAGGCGTGAATGGAGGGACGAATGGAGACGTGTCGTCTTCAGCGATGAGAGTCGCTTCTGCCTTGGTGCCAATGATGGTCGTATGCGTGTTTGGCGCCGTGCAGGTGAGCGCCACAATCAGGACTGCATACGACCGAGGCACACAGGGCCAACACCCGGCATCATGGTGTGGGGAGCGATCTCCTCCACTGGCCGTACACCACGTGATCGTCGAGGGGACAATGAATAGTGCACGGTACATCCAAACCGTCATCGAACCCATCGTTCTACCATTCCTAGACCGGCAAGGGAACTTGCTGTTCCAACAGGACAATGCACGTCCGCATGTATCCCGTGCCACCCAACGTGCTCTAGAAGGTGTAAGTCAACTACCCTGGCCAGCAAGATCTCCGGATCTGTCCCCCATTGAGCATGTTTGGGACTGGATGAAGCGTCGTCTCACGCGGTCTGCACGTCCAGCACGAACGCTGGTCCAACTGAGGCGCCAGGTGGAAATGGCATGGCAAGCCGTTCCACAGGACTACATCCAGCATCTCTACGATCGTCTCCATGGGAGAATAGCAGCCTGCATTGCTGCGAAAGGTGGATATACACTGTACTAGTGCCGACATTGTGCATGCTCTGTTGCCTGTGTCTATGTGCCTGTGGTTCTGTCAGTGTGATCATGTGATGTATCTGACCCCAGGAATGTGTCAATAAAGTTTCCCCTTCCTGGGACAATGAATTCACGGTGTTCTTATTTCAATTTCCAGGAGTGTAGATGACACCCCGGGGCAGCGTCTCCAAACGATACGAACGGCTCGTAAAGCCGAGAGTAAAGTATAGTTCATGCATAATAATCACAGAACATATGAAGAAGCTCAGACCAACACAAGACGCGCAACGTGAGCGTGGTCCCAAGCCCCAACCAAACTTTACGCATTACAACAAGAATATTACTATAAGAATTACTAAAAGGATCAACCGGTTAAACTTACCATAAATTATAACAACAAGTTAATTTAATAAATAAGAAATCACAGTACATATGTTTCTGGATGTGGTCTGCCTTTAGCAAAACACAACTTTGTTCTTTATCCCAGACATGTTTCATTGCAGTTGGACCGTCTTCAGTAGGCTTTTATTTTATGGCTGTTAAAAATAAAGACCCCCCCCCCCTCATGAACCATGGACCTTGCCGTTGGTGGGGAGGCTTGCGTGCCTCAACGATACAGATAGCCGTACCGTAGGTGCACCCACAACGGAGGAGTATCTGTTGAGAGGCCAGACAAACGTGTGGTTCCTGAAGAGGGGCAGCAGCCTTTTCAGTAGTTGCAGGGGCAACAGTCTGGATGATTGACTGATCTGGCCTTGTAACATTAACCAAAATGGCCTTGCTGTTCTGGTACTGCGAACGGCTGAAAGCAAGGGGAAACTACAGCCATAATTTTTCCCGAGGGCATGCAGCTTTACTGTATGATTAAATGATGATGGCGTCCTCTTGGGTAAAATATTCCGGAGGTAAAATAGTCCCCCATTCGGATCTCCGGGCGGGGACTACTCAGGAGGACGTTGTTATCAGGAGAAAGAAAACTGGCGTTCTACGGATCGGAGCGTGGAATGTCAGATCCCTTAATCGGGCGGGTAGGTTAGAAAATTTAAAAAGGGAAATGGATAGGTTAAAGTTAGATATAGTGGGAATTGGTGACGTTCGGTGGCAGGAGGAACAAGACTTCTGGTCAGGTGACTACAGGGTTATCAACACAAAGTCAAATAGGGGTAATGCAGGAGTAGGTTTAATAATGAATAAAAAAATAGGTTTACGGGTAAGCTACTACAAACAGCATAGTGAACGCATTATTGTGGCCAAGATAGATACGAAGCCCACACCTACTACAGTAGTACAAGTTTATATGCCAACTAGCTCTGCAGATGACGAAGAAATTGATGAAATGTATGATGAGATAAAAGAAATTATTCAGGTAGTGAAGGGAGACGAAAATTTAATAGTCATGGGTGACTGGAATTCGAGTGTAGGAAAAGGGAGAGAAGGAAACATAGTAGGTGAATATGGATTGGGGCTAAGAAATGAAAGAGGAAGCCGCCTGGTAGAATTTTGCGCAGAGCATAACTTAATCATAGCTAATACTTGGTTTAAGAATCATAAAAGAAGGCTGTATACATGGAAGAACCCTGGAGATACTAAAAGGTATCAGATAGATTATATAATGGTAAGACAGAGATTTAGGAACCAGGTTTTAAATTGTAAGACATTTCCAGGTGCAGATGTGGACTCTGACCACAATCTATTGGTTATGAACTGTTGATTAAAATTGAAGAAACTGCATAAAGGTAGGAATTTAAGGAGATGGGACCTGGATAAACTGAAAGAACCAGAGATTGTACAGAGTTTGAGGGAGAGCATAAGGGAACAATTGACAGGAATGGGGGAAAGAAATACAGTAGAAGAAGAATGGGTAGCTTTGAGGGATGAAATAGTGAAGGCAGCAGGGGATCAAATAGGTAAAAAGACGAGGGCTTGTAGAAACCCTTGGGTAACAGAAGAAATATTGAATTTAATTGATGAAAGGAGAAAATATAAAAATGCAGTAAATGAATCAGGCAAAAAGGAATACAAACGTCTCAAAAATGATATTGACAGGAAGTGCAAAATGGCTAAGCAGGGATGGCTAGAGGACAAGTTTAACGATGTAGAGGCTTATCTCACTAGGGGTAAGATAGATACTGCCTACAGGAAAATTAAAGAGACCTTCGGAGAAAGGAGAACCACATGCAATAATACCAAGAGCTTTGATGGAAACCCAGTTCTAAGCAAAGAAGGGAAAGCAGAAAGGTGGAAGGTGTATATAGAGGGCCTATACAAGGGCGATGTACTTGAGGACAATATTATGGAAATGGAAGAGGATGCAGATGAAGACGAAATGGGAGATATGATATTGCGTGAAGTGTTTGACAGAGCACTGAAAGACCTGAGTCGAAACAAGGCCCCCGGAGTAGACAACATTCCATTAGAACTACTGACAACCTTGGGAGAGCCAGTCCTGACAAAACTCTACCATCTGGTGAGCAAGATGTATGAGACAGGCGAAATACCCTCAGACTTCAAGAAGAATATAATAATCCCAATGCCAAAGAAAGCAGGTGTTGACAGATGTGAAAATTACCGAACTATCAGTTTAATAAGTCACAGCTGCAAAATACTAACGCGAATTCTTTACAGACGAATGGAAAAACTGGTTGAAGCGGACCTCGGGGAAGATCAGTTTGGATTCCGTAGAAATACTGGAACACGTGAGGCAATACTGACCCTACGACTTATCTTAGAAGAAAGATTAAGGAAAGGCAAACCTACGTTTCTAGCATTTGTAGACTTAGAGAAAGCTTTTGACAATGTTGATTCTGAAGATGGCAGGGATAAAATACAGAGAGCGAAAGGCTATTTACAATTTGTACAGAAAGCAGATGGCAGTTATAAGAGTCGAGGGGTATGAAAGGGAAGCAGTGGTTGGGAAAGGAGTGAGACAGGGTTGTAGCCTATCCCCGATGTTATTCAATCTGTATATTGAGCAAGCAATAAAGGAAACAAAAGAAAAATTCGGAGTTGGTATTAAAAACCATGGAGAAGAAATAAAAACTTTGACTCTCGCCGATGACATTGTAATTCTGTCAGAGACAGCAAAGGACTTGGAAGAGCAGTTGAACGGAATGGACAGTGTCTTGAAAGGAGGGTATAAGATGAACATCAACAAAAGCAAAATGAGGATACTGGAATGTAGTCGAATTAAATCGGGTGATGCTGAGGGAATTAGATTAGGAAATGAGACACTTAAAGTAGTAAAGGAGTTTTGCTATTTGGGGAGCAAGATAACTGATGATGGTCGAAGTAGAGAAGATATAAAATGTAGACTGGCAATGGCAAGGAAAGCGTTTCTTAAGAAGAGAAATTTGTTAAGATCGAGTATAGATTTAAGTGTCAGGAAGTCGTTTCTGAAAGTATTTGTATGGATTGTAGCCATGTATGGAAGTGAAACGTGGACGATAAATAGCTTAGACAAGAAGACAATAGAAGCTTTCGAAATGTGGTGCTACAGAAGAATGCTGAAGATTAGGTGGGTTGATCACATAACTAATGAGGAGGTATTGAATAGAATTGGGGAGAAGAGGAGCTTGTGGCACAACTTGACTGGGAGAAGGGACCGCTTGGTAGGACATGTTCTGAGACATCGAGTGATCACCAATTTAGTATTGGAGGGCAACGTGGAGGGTAAAAATCGTAGAGGGAGACCAAGAGATGAATACACTAAACAGATTCAGAAGGATGTAGGTTGCAGCAGGTACTGGGAGATGAAGAAGCTTGCACAGGATAGAGTAGCATGGAGAGCTGCATCAAACCAGTCTCAGGACTGAAGACCACAACAACAACAACAACAACAACAAAAAGAATGTTCTTTACTATTTGCACACTTGTAAATATTAGTTTTTAAAATCGTAACTACAGATATTTGAAGAACCACATAAACTTATGAATTCATACCTTTTTACTACATGGTGTGGTTTTTCAGATGTATTTTGATTCTACAGTGACTATTTTGTTTCACAATTTGCCATGTGCAACCACATACGCCTTAAAGTAGACAAATTATTTAAGCCAAAATTACGATTTGAAAGTTTTTAAGGTTGTGCCTGAAATTAATTAATTTCGTGTGGAAGGTTGTATGTGTGTGTGTGTGTGTGTGAGAGAGAGAGAGAGAGAGAGAGAGAGAGAGAGAGAGAGAGTGTGTGTGTGTGTGTGTGTGTATGTTTGTGTGTGTGAGGGAGAGAGAAAGAGAAAGAGAGAGAGAGAGAGAGAGAGAGAGAGAAGAGGGTTGGTTCAATGGCTCTTAGCACTATGGGACTTAACTTCTGAGATCATCAGTTCCCTAGAACGTAGAACTACATCACACACATCCATGCCCGAGGCAGGATTCGAACCTGCGACCGTAGCAGTCGCGCGGTTCCAGACTGTAGCGATTAGAACCGAAGGTTTAAGGAATTTTCCATTATTGTTATTATTATTACTTTTGTGTGTGTGTGTGTGTGTGTGTGTGTGTGTGTGTGTATGTGTGTGAGGAGAGAGAGAGAGAGAGAGAGAGAGAGAGAGAGAGTAACAGTAGGTTTGAGGATTTCTCCTTTTTCCTTTATTTTTTATTTTTTCTTATGTTTGTGTGGGTGTGTGTGTGTGTGGGGGGGTAGTTCTATAAGTTGGTCTTATCTATTAATTCTTTGAGGGCAGAGAACAGTGTTCCATTGCAGAGAGCTGTGCATTGATTTATCACTTGTTTTCCTTCCGCTATAGCTTTAAGTATTTGGTAATTTTCTTCAATTATTAGTTTTTGTGGGGGGCTGTCGCTGCATTTGAGAATTTTCAAATCAGTATTGATGTCTGTTGGGTTATGTTTCTTGTCCACAAGGTGTTCAGCAAATGTGGAATGGCAGCTGTTACTTTTTAATGCTCTTCTGTGCTCTGTGTATCCTGTATTAAAACCGATTCTGGTAAAATTTGGTATGAAGGTAGCTTGGAGGCTGAGGAAGAGCGTAGGCTACTTTATAAAGTGAATAGCATAACATATTTATTGATTTGGGGTATATAAGGCCAATATGGAACTATAATTACTCTTTGAAGAAGCTGTTCACTCTTTGACTTTTGAATCTCATGAAATTTGTGTAAATGTTTTTATTCCTTGATATATTCTATACAGTACAGCGTGAGTCACTAACTATTGCCACAAAGAATAGCTCCGAAAATGATAGGAGCTGGAAAGTTTGTGGAAAAAAAATTTGCATTAGACAATGGGGACCATAATATGACGTTGATTTCTTGTTGCTAGGTGGGGTCGCGTCAGAGATATGAAGGTCAACTTGTAACCTCCCCCTCACTTATCGACCTTAATGACAGTGAAAAATTAAACCGCGTGTACCTAATGGAAATTTGGGAAAGCAATCGTCACCGAAGTTAATCTGTCGGTAAAGAGGGAGGAAAGGGTTACATCTAAATGAAAGGAAAAATGCAAATGAAACTGGTGGAAATTAATTTTGAAAAGGGGTAAAGTTAATAAAGAAAGTAAATGTGCGGCCGTTACGTTAACAATTAACTAGCGGTAATTAGATATTTGAGATTTGGGGGAAATCACGGTCGCCAGTCCTAAGGACAATTACTATAGTAACTGAAAAAGAAAGGTTATTACACATATAATTAGCACTAGAAGCGTGGCAACTGAAGGTTGACACGTGTAGTGTGAAAACTGAAAGTTTGTCAGAAGTAATAAATTTCGCTACACTCTGACTTAATTTAGCAAAAGAATTAATAAAACCGGAAAATCGAAAGTTAATTTAGTGACTGAAGTTAATAGTGAGCTTTCTTTCTGAAGCACATCGAAACCCAGTAAACTACGGTTAATATTGGACTACCTCAACAATCATTTCAAAAGCAACTTGACTCTACGCAATTTAGAAACAAGAGATTTAACTTTGAACTTGAATTAAATGATTCTGAACAATTAACAATAGTAAAATTTAGTACGTACCAAGCTGAGCTGCAGTCACAGGAAAGCTAAAATATGCTAACAAAACTCGCACTCTTAATTTTTGCTCGTGTAATCTAAGTATTGTAGCCAGCTATGAATACTTTAACTGAACTTTGAAATTAAAGCAATGAAATCTAATTATATTATTTTAATGCTGGCGTTTGAATTTCAACGACACTCGGGTTCATTTCGGAAAAGGAAGGGACCCTGCTTGGCAATGCAATTGGGACAATGAGCAACAAAGGTTCATGCTAAGTTGCTGTAATTTTGCGAGGCAAATGGAACAATTTGAAAAGCTGAGGTCTGCCATACAGTTCTGAAACTTTACGTGCTTTTAGTCTTCCTTGTTGGTTGATTGAAGGTTTGAAGCCGTCGATCGAGGAGGTGGCGACAGTCACTTATTGTCGGCCGTCGCTATTGCAGAAGCTGGATGCTGGCGCGCATTCTTCTCGACACGGTCACCAGGCGAAACGGGCTCTTGATGTGCGCCAGCTAATGCTTCCCGTCCGCGACACCATGTCAGAAACTATCATCGCAAGTCGAGCGCAATTACATGTTGCTAAACCCCGAAAGCGCGGCAACTCGCGGGAGCGTCACACAACACACCCGCTCCACTCGCTACTCCAGCCAGACTCTCTTATGCTCTGCCCGCGCTCCACGCGGCAGAGTTAACACTACCAAAGATCCTACACACTTTGATTCTTCACACGACCTATCGATGTAATCGTTCGATAGCAGTTTTCCTTAGGCAAGACCCAGCGTAAAAATACAAATAATATTTACGAAACAAACCAATTATACATCGACAAAAATGCATAAATATATATATATATATATATACAAATAGTAAACCAATTACAATATATAAAGGCACAGAAATGTCATATATTCAGGTAACAAAATAAGGAAAAAATTCACAGTTCAATAGATGGAAATAGGAGGATATGCATTTCCGGCGTTACAAACTTTGTTTCTTTAAATGGGATGCTATAGTTTGGTACTTACTGATAGCGGCTATTGAGACGAAACCAATGATGTGTAACAGTAAGGTCACAAAGGTGGCATGAACGTCCATTTACAGGAGGTGTTCGAAGTGATGACCGTTGGTATCAATGCAGTGCTGCAATCTTCTTATCATGGACTGAGTGGTATTCCTTGTTACATCGACACTTATCGAAACACATGCTCTGGCAATTCTATCTCGTATATCTTCAGGTGTAGTTGGAATGTCTTTATAAACAATGTATTTCACGAATCCGCACCAGAAAAAACCCAGGGGCGCAAAGTCTGGCGAACGAGCCGGCCACGACACATCTTCTCCGCGTCCAATCCAACGATATGGGAATTGTCTCTGCAACTCATTTCTAGCCATCACCGAAAAGTGTGCTGGACACCCATCGCTTCATACCACATTCTGTTCCTTGTTCCTAAAGGTATTTCTTGTGGTGTCACCGCCAGACACCACACTTGCTAGGTGGTAGCCTTTAAATCGGCCGCGGTCCATTAGTATACGTCGGACGCGCGTGTCGCCACTGTCAGTGATAGCAGACCGAGCGCCACCACACGGCAGGTCTAGAGAGACGTCCTGGCACTCGCCCCAGTTGTACAGCCGACGTTCATAGCAATGGTTCACTTACAAATACGCTCTCATTTGCCGAGACGATAATTAGCATAGCCTTCAGCTACATTTGCTACGACCTAGCAAGGCGCCGTATTCAATTGATATTGAGATTCTATTAATGTATCATCAAGAGCGATGTTCTACAAATGTGGATTAAAGTTAAGTATTCCAGAAGCTACGTACTTTTCTTTATAGCATTCATTACGTATCCTGTTTCAGACCTCACGCCAGCCTGCGTGAGTTTAAGCGCGTGCCTTTCGGCTTCCTCTCATTGTGTCTAGGCTGTCTTGTCTAGACACAACATTTCTTCCAGTAACAGACCTAATATTCGGTGCAGAAATGTGGTGTACTTCCTACCATTAAGATTTCCTTCGATGAAATAGGGGCCTATAATTCTGTCCTTAATAACCCATCATCATTCATTCACTGACCACGGTTTTTGGTGTGCAATTTGCCGCAGCCAACATGGATTTTCAGTTTCCCAATAATGCATGCTATGCAAATTAACATTCCCATGGTTCGTGGATGTAGCCAAGTTGAGCCCATCGGCAGAATTCAATGCGACGCATACAATCCGTACCAGTTAATTCTTGGTGGACTCTGACATGGTAAGGATGATATTTATGGCGATGTAGAACACTAACAACACTACTCTGGCTTATGCCAGATTCCCTTGCGATTTGACGCGAACTATCAGAAGGATCTCGAACCACAGTGGCAAGAGTACCAATTTCCGTTTCCACGTCAGTAACTTTCCTTTGCCGGATGTGTTTCGGATGCGTTAAAGATCCGGTTGTTCTCAGTTTATCAGTTTATCACACACATATTTAAATGTACGACATGTAGGGCGAGTACGTTGAGGATATCTTTGAGCGTGTAAGTTTATCTCCGTAAATGAGAAGCATGTCGACTTGTTCTTCGAAGGAATACATCATTCACATTCGCTTGATTCGACGATACTAGTCCTACCGTTCCTATTATTGTTGTACTGCGAACCATCGAATGGTATTTACATTTCAATGGCACGTTAGATGGATACGGCGTATTTTGTCAATATTTACTATTTGCACGATATACGATAGAGAATTCTCAGAGCAGGTGCTTCGATAAGTGCCGATGTGATAAGGAATATCACTCAGTACATGATAAGAAGACTGCAGCACTGCATTGATACCAATGGTCATCAGTTCGAACACCTTATGTAAATGGATATTCATGCCACCTTTGTGACGTTCGTTGATCTTCAAAGACCTTACTGTTACACATCATTGCATTCGTCTCGATAGCCGTTATCAGAAAATAAGTACAAAACTATAACATCCCACTAAAAAAAAAAAAAAGCTGACTTTCATATCTCTGACGCGACCTCACCTAGCAACAAAAAACCAATGTCATATTATGGCCCCCGTTGTACCATGCAATATTTGTCCCACAAACGTTTCAGCTACTGTCACACTTTCGGAGTTATTCTAGGTGGCAATAGTTAGTGTCTCACCTGGTATAATAGAAGTCAACGCAACGAATACTACGTATATGCAGTCTTCAATGTGTTTTACCTCATACTTCCACGCTTGTATCGATCTCAAGGCCGACACATTTTAGCCCATGAGTGTCAAGTGTCTTTCAAGCTTCCGAGACGTTTGAAGACTCACAACGTTCGCGTCATTTAAATGATATATGGCAAACAGAGAGACTTTGTGCCTTTACATGAAGAACAGGGAAAGCTTTTAGTGAGGATGCATTTGATTAGGAAATGCGAGCAAGCCGTGGGTAAAAGGCAGACACATTGTAAGTTCCCCACTATCTGCTTCTGTATGAATTTAGCCAAATTTGCCTCCCACTCTATAAAGTCATTGTATAATCAAAACTATGTAGCCACAAACTTATCCAACTTACACTCATATGCTAACCTTTGACGAAATAGAAACTAAATTGAAGTGAACTGTAAATGGTCCGAATACAACTCGTCTTTGTATTAAATGCGCAACTTAAGTAAAACCGTTAGCCGGCTGGTGTGGCCGAGCGGTTCTAGGCGCTACAGTCTGGAACCGCGCGACCGCTACGGTCGCAGGTTCGAATCCTGCCTCGGGCATGGATGTGTGTGATGTCCTTGGGTTAGTTAAGTTTAAGTAGTTCTAAGTTCTAGGGGACTGATGACCTCAGAAGTTAAGTCCCATAATGCTCAGAGCCATTTGAACCATTTTTTTAAAACCATTATCTGGCCCTGTTCAAAATTTCCACTTATCCCGCGTCTTGGCAAAACTGTTGAAGATTTCTAGAAAGCTCAATAGCAAACAGCAAGCCGGCAGTGGCTAAGCTAAATTCCTGTTTCTAAATAAAATTTCCAAACTGTATTCAAACTGTTGCGTAGCAGATGATGCAATGTGGTAATTCATAACGATAAAACTTCTGCGAACAGTCGGATGGGGAGAGTTGCTTTTGCTATGAAATGATGTTCTAGCACAACGATTTTATAATGAAGTATGTATTCAAAAAGACACAGTAAAATTTCACGTGGTCTTTACACAACACTGGTCTGAACAACAGTACGCTTAACAAAGTGAACAACGATTTAAAAATGATGTAATGTTAACAGAGAATTTCTACAAAAACCAAATGGCTTAATCAGTTGATATGTTGATGTATGACTCAGGGAGGTGGGGTGGTCTTTCTCTCAGCTCTGAACAAGTGAACACAGTTAACTAGCTGACATTCGTCCGACAAACTAGCTGCGGAGTGCTGCAGACTTACCTCAAACTTCTCTTAAAAGAACGACATTTAAAATTTATATTATTTTCGCCTTTCATTATACACACCACATTCGTCCTTGCTGACGTTACAATAAATCTTTCTTCATCTAACAGATACAATCACAAGTGAACACAGCGCTACTGAGTACGCCCATCATCTACCGATCTTCAGTCAAGAACGTATCAGACTGCGCAGAGGCAAAGACTGTGCCCCAACAAGACGAAAGATTGTTTAACAGAAACATAACGAGTTCTCTCTCTGACGCACACATCGATAACTTACGACAATCAAAAAAAAAAAAAAAAAAAAAAAAAAAAAAAAAAAAAAGGTTCAAATGGCTCTAAGCACTGTGGGACTTAACTTCTGAGGTCATCAGTCCCCTAGAGCTTAGAACTACTTAAACCTAACTAACCTAAGGACATCACACACATCCATGCCCGAGGCAGGATTCGAACCTGCGACCGTAGCGGTCGCGCGGTTCCCGACTGTAACGCCTAGAACCGCTCGGCCACTCCGGCCGGCACGAAAATCAAAATGACATTCCCATTTGACAACGTGAGGGGAGCCGACGTTACTGAATATACAAACATTATATAATTTGCGCTGCACCGAACAAAAAATTACTTATTTTCTTTTCTCGTCAGTTTAATGCTATTTAGTAATTGTAGACAGTCAATATTTTATTTTAGTTGCGTCACCATATTGATCATAACAAAACGACTGATGTGCGTCGATAGCTCATGTTTTTGCGGTTAGTGTTGTTGATGCTCGATCCTAGGTCCTGGGTGTGATTGCCGGCCGTGCTGGATTTTCTGCACTCGGGAGTGGTTGTGTGTCTTGTCCTCATCATTTTATCTTCATCAGCGCGCAAGTCGCCAAAGTGACGTCAAAAAGGCCTCCACCAAGCAGCCAAAAATCCCAAACTGAGTATCCCAGCCAGTAGAGCCATACGGACATTTCGTTTTATTTTATTGATGTGCGAGAACAGCTACAGGTAACAGAATACAATGTTTATAAATCGTCAACGTGTTTAATCCACATATCAATACTGATGTTATTAAACGCGAAAGTAACTCTCCCAGTTACGTTTTTACGACTAAACTGCTGAAACGGGCCCGCCGGAGTGGCCGAGCGGTTCTAGGTGCTACAGTCTAGAACCGCGCGTCCGCAACGGTCGCAGGTTCGAATCCTGCCTCGGGCATGGATGTGTGTGACGTCCTTAAGTTAGTTAGGTTTAATTAGTTCTAAGTTATAGGGGACTGATGACCTCAGAAGTTAAGTCCCACAGTGCTCAGAACCATTTTGCTGAAACGGTTTCAATAGAATTTAGTATGGAGATAGCTTTAACCCCGTGGAAGAGCATATGCTACATCAGAGAGTGAAAATTGACCGCTAAGAGCGTGAAGTATGGAATGGAACATGTTTTTAACATCAATGAACATAAAAAGTGTCAAAAAATTATAAAATTCACTTCATAATGTGCACGTTGTGTAATGTATAGATGCCTATACCCCTATGCAAGTACCGCTCGGCAGCAACGCTGCACGTGCCATTTCGTCCTGCTTTGGGACAGTTGCGGGAGGGCATACATCACGAGTTACGCTCATCCAAAACAGGTAGACACGTGAGGGAAGCTGACATCATTGAAGGTACAATAGCTTGCTTACTTACGATCACTCATCAAAACGAAATTACTGACATGTGAGCACAGCTGTGGGTAACAGCTAGAACAGTAACTTCCTGGCAGATTAAAACTGTGCGCCGGACCGAGACTCGAAATCGGGAACTTTGCCTTTTGCGGGCAAGTGCTCTACCATCTGTGCTACCCAAGCACGACTCACGCCCCGTCCGCCGGCCGGTGTGGCCGAGCGGTTGTAGGCGCTTCAGTCTGGAACCGCGTGACCGCTACGGTCGCAGGTTCGAATCCTGCCTCGGGCATGGATGTGTGTGATGTCCTTAGGTTAGTTAGGTTTAAGTAGTTCTAAGTTATAGGGGACTGATGACCACAGATGTTAAGTCTCATAGTGCTCAGAGCCATTTGAACCATTTTGAACGCCCCGTCCTCACAGCTTTACTTCTGCCAGTAACTCGTCTCCTGTCTTCCAAACTTTACAGAAGCTCTCCTTGCAGAACTAGTAATCCGCCAGGAAGTTTCATATCAGTGCACACTCCGATGTAGAGTGAAAATCCCATTCTGGAAACATCCCCCAGGCTGTGGCTAAGCTATGTCTCCGCAATATCCTTTCTGTCAGGGGTGCTAGTTCTGCAGGTTTCGCAGGAGAGCTTCTGTAATGTTTGGAAGGTAGGAGACAAGGTACTGGCAGAAGTAAAGCTGTGAGGACTGGCCGTGAGTCGTGTTTGGGTAGCTCAGATGGTAGAGCACTTGCGCGCGAAAGGCAAAGGTCCCGAGTTCGAGTCTCGGTCTGCCACACACTTTTAATCTGCCAGGAAGTATCGTGTCAGCGCACACTCCCCTGCAGTGAGAAAATCTGATTCTGGAAACTGCTAGAACAGTTGTAAGCCACAAATGAACCCAAGGAGGTGACTTAACGGATTCTTAAACATTTTCCAAATAGGACAACTAGTATGTCTAAGAAGAGTAGCTGTTTTACTAAATTGGGTGGATATGGCGATTACGACAGATCTGATGCCATAACTTACTGATGACAACACCGGGAAAATGATGAGAATACAACTAAAAGTCAAAATGAAAATTTTTTCCGCAGTAACGAGACGTATCGTAGTCGTCACTAAGAAGTTATGCCTTAGACCTGCTCCGACCAGCCGATTGTGGCCTACAACGTAGTGCGAGAAATGATGTACGATCGTGGGACATAAGAACAGCATGTCGCTAATTCATCCAGCCGTTATTGCCAGCAGATGACTCTCAATGATGCCTCTGCATCTTTATTCAACCAGTTCCACATCTTGGTGTCACAGGGCTGGGTGGAGCCCATTCAAGGCCTTCGGATAGTGTCAAGGATGGGGAAGGAAATTGGCGTGCCCTTTGAAAGGAAGTAGCCCGGAATTTGCCTGGAGCGATTCCGGGATATCACGGAAAACCGAAATCTGCTTAGCTGGACGCGGATTAGAACCGTCGTCCTCCGGAATTCGAATCCAGTGTGCTAAGCACTGCGACACCTCGCTCGGTAAGGTACCGGGAATCGAACCCGGGTCCTTCCCTACGATAGGTAGGTACGTTAATCCCTTGGATACGCAGGCGGTCTTGCTTCGAACTGAGGACACTAATTAGAGTTTCGCAACTTTTCGTCATTCGTGTTATTAGGGATGTACCATTAACTTACCTGCATAATGATGGGAGGAGCAATTTGCCGTGGTTATCTTGATAGCAAAACCATTGACATTCCCCTGAAGCCTTTTAATGATAAAACAGTAAACATAAGTGTGTATAGGTGAATGTGGACTAACCCCGTTCGTTCCGAACGTGTGTCCACTGTTTTACCACTGCGTAACTCACTCGATACTTGGCGTGAAGAACAAACGAAAAGCACAACGTTCACTGGCATTGTCTAGAAATTACTTACCAGTTACAGTTAAGAAAGTATGTCACAGCAGATGATGAAATCGCAAGAAAAATTTATTTGCACTGTTGATCTGGTTGTCCAGTTGTAGCTATTTATATTCGACCTTCGCAGGAAGTCGGAGCTGTAATTGATCTCGATCTCAGAATGATATTTCGTTTGCGTAGTGTCACTGCCCTGTGCTGCACTGGAAGACTAGATTGAGATCACGGCCGCAAACGTCGACTCAGCGTTCGAGTATCAGCCGCTCTTTATCGATCCATCAGAATGACTCCGTACTTTTGCTGGCAACTGCACTCATTGTACAGGCGCCTACAATCTTTCCTAGTGCTGGCCTGACATCTATCCATGTAGCCCCAGCTGACGGAATTTATAGATAGTGCTACTTCTTGAGTTTAACTCATGGACTCGCAGTGAACTGTGAATGTGCGGGAGAGCAGGTCAGCACCATGCAGCCCTGCTGCTAGATAAAATTATTTCGTATGCCAAGCATCTTCGTAGCCAATATCGTTAAATCAAAACAACAACGAAGTACTTTTCGATCTACAACTAATGTGTCTGACTCTCCCCGATATAACAAATATCCATCTACGAATTAGTCTCTCAAGCGTAGGAGAAGTGGCAGCAATATCTCTGATTCACTCAGAGCTCTTTACACGATTTGCATTACAGATACTATTTCCGTACGACTGTCCAGTGCTACATGCTCTAGACACTCAGCCACTTATACAAGTGATGTGGCCAGCGCACACCCATTACGGTGTTATGGTAAGTACTTAAGTGAATGCTTTGTAATGGACTACAAAGGTCCGAAACTGGTCATAATTTAAATAAAAAAAAGCTCCTGTGCAACTTTGGAGGTTTTCTAATTTTACTGAAAACAGAATTAAATTTATAAAAGAATAGTATTACACTTTCTGCGGAAAAATAGTAACATTGACAAACTTGAGATAGTGATAGTTTGCTCAAGTTCTGTGACGAAAGAGTTTTACACGTTATTCTAATGTTACAGGTTATGGACTTCCTGTCATGAAAACACTTTTTTCATATAGACCCAAACATGTTTCAGCACCTATGTGCCGTCGTTAGTGCGTTTTCTTTATTCAAATCTGCAAAACATGGACATGTTTTAAGTGATAATTAATCATCGAAAATTAGACCTGGAAACAGTTTTTGTTTATTATTGTAATTACTTTAATTTTATATTTTAGGGTTGTGCAGGATTCTCTGTACATAATTGTGAACTGTCAGCTTGTAATCTGCAACTAAATGATGTTAATGTGAGTGTGGTGGGCGAGTTAACATATCATTTTATATCCAAATATAAGAATTTGCGAAAGCAATACGGAAGTAATCAGAAATGTAGCGAAACATCTTCACGCAACAAAGTTACATGTTTGGGTCTAGATGAAAAAACAGCGTTTTGCATAATATGTGGACCTTGTATTCAGTAACTTAATCTGAAAACACTGACAATGCAAGAGCAGCATAACCAAATGATGGGTAGTTGTGGTGTCATGAAAATATGAAATGATAGTTATCTTGTTGCAGTTTTTTCATCTTGGAGAAATAACACAGACAAGGCTGAAAGTGACTGTTTCACAATGCTCTCTGTTGCACCACTGAATAATATATAAATAAAAATTAGTTCGATCATAGGGTATGTTAAGTCTAAGCTAGGTTCCAGTAACTTCGCTCTGGTTTTCATCGTAGGTATGGTCAGTCTGATGTAGTAAGTGACCATCAACTGTCCTCCGTTTAGAGACAGGCGACAAGCGGAAGCAACAAAATTTCGTGGAAGCAGTCATTTGTTGGGGACTGATCGAGGGACATGCACAACGTTGCTGAAACAGCGGTTGCAGTAGACACACCGCAGTGATGCAAGTCTCCGGCTGCGCAGTTCTCTGTGATATACGGGGCACGAATGGCACAAATCTCCAGCTATGAAGAAAGCGACCCATTAACTGGGGAGTTATGGGCACCTGTGACCAGTATATTCGTGAAGCATCACATTCCCCACTCCGGCGCACGGGGTCTTTAGGCCGTTGCCCGGAAAATTACGCGTGAAGAGGCGCGGCGGGGTCCTCTAACACAGTACAGTTGAATAAAAAAATAGGAGAACATAGTTTTACAGTGCGTACCCGACCACTTGCGTTAAAATGAGACAGATGATAGAGAGATTCAAATCGATTCATGTAGGCAACCAAACGTTGGAAAAGTTTAGCCCATGTGCAACATGGCTGGAAATTAATGATCCTGAGTTTAACAACGCACTCTTAACGAGAGATGTTCCTTATGGACATGAGCACTTGCACCAATGATGCACGGTGGACAGGTTTTGATTGTTACGTATAATTAAGCTTTTTTCCTTACTTCTGTTTCAAATGGTTCAAATGGCTCTAATCACTATAGGACTTAACATCTGAGGTCATGAGTCCCCTAGACATAGAACTACTTAAACCTAACTAACCTAAGGACACCACACACATCCATGCCCGAGGCAGGATTCGAACCTGCGACCGTAGCAGCAGCACGGTTTGGACTGAAGCGCCTAGAACTACTCGGCCACAGTGGCCGGCCTTACTTACGAGGGGGAGCTTTTCTTTATCATGGAAATTAAAGCTGACTGCATCACAGGACACGTAAAACTGTGCAGTAGAATAATTATGATAAGATGGTCCGCGGTTATGGTAACAAAAACGACATGTAAAAAATATATCAACTTAGAAGTGGGTCTCAAATGCGCAGAGCAGTCTCCAGTATTACAGAGTCTCTGTACGTACTCATGGGGCAGAATATTCTGGAATATGATTGTTCAAACCCGCGTCCGGCCATCCAGATTTAGGCTTTCCGCGATTTCCCTGGATCGCTCCAGGCAAATGACGGGATGGTTCCTTTGAAAAGTATGGGAGATTTCCTTCCCCATCTTGACGTAATTCGAGCTTGTGCTCCATCTCTAATGCCTCGATGTCGACGGGACGTTATACCCAGTCTTCCTTCCTTTCTTTCATGGGGCAGAACAGACTATCTAATCGATAGTCCAGAGACATAGCGCTTGACGTATTTCGGAGAATAGGTTGGTGGCGGTACACACGACACCCTCCTTTCTTCTCTTCCTTGTTTTTTCTTCTTGAACCAAATTACTATCGTTAACTTAATGGCTTTCCAACTTCCCATTTAGTATAAGTTTCAAAATTTTCATAGACTCCAGCAAACAAAAACAAAGTAATATTTGTGATTGAGTTAATATTAAAAAAATCATTACTTACCTATACCTATACACATACACAATCATGCATCGGTATGAGTTTTATAACATGATAATCGTAGAATGAACTGTGAATTAGTGCGTGTTTTGCGACATGAAAAACTGTAAAATGTACGACCTCTTTCACAGATCAATAAAACAGTACAAATGTATGGCAATAATTAATAATAATACGACATAACGATCGGCACAATTACTCTGCACTCTTAACACTGCTATGCCCGAACCAGAGCGTCAGTCCTCTAGAACAGTTTCACTGCCCACGTGTGGACTTGCTCTCGCTTGTCCCCTTTCATTCACGAGAATAGAAAGTCTGTATACCAAACACACGACGTGCTAATGAGAGATACAGCTTTTTTGTTTACGCTAGTAACAATGCCATTATAGGGGATGGCGTTTTTAGAAACATAACCAGCGGATTGAAAATTACATAGATGGTAATGATCCCTAAACTGATTACTTTGAGATAAGAAACTAACAGTCAGAAACAAATATTTAGTTATTTACTGACAAACATAATTTATAGCAGTAACTGTAACTCATAGCAGGTATTCAAAATGACAATGGGTAATCTCAGTGCGTATATTATAACTATGCATAACATCTTGTTACACTCTCTTTAATACCCCAGTTGTCTATTGATCAATGCGACAGACAGTTCAGATCCCATCAGCTCCCATTCAATTTCTACTGGGGCATCACACACCAGCACCTTTATGTAACCTCATAGTAAAAATTCAACCATGGACCCATCACAGATTGTGTGTTGCTTTCCAAAGTCAGTGTAGATACGCTGGTCATTCAAGACGTCGTTCGAATTCACATATGGTCATAGTTCTCTTATATCAAAATTGTCGGTTTAGGATAACACCAATAGACCTTACCTCCAGTTCTTTAAATAATCGTACTTCTACGCACAAAACAGTTTCAAACGTCTGATTACTGTACAAGTGAGTTACAGTATTGTCTTAAATACTAAGCATGTAGAACCGTTGTGGTTGAAGACTTAGTTTTTCAAGCATCTAAATCTTAATGACGTCATAACTCCTAAAATACGTGTCGTATAATGATGTAATTTTCCAGCTACCTTCTGTGACATATGTAGATATTGCCTGTAAAACCGATTACAAATAGAATAATGGAGAAGTAATAAATTGAAACGTTGTGCCCGAAACTGAAGTCTTACTGCTTGAATAACGAAAATGTATTAAGCAATTAAATGTTTTCCTTTCGTTATTTTGTACGCGGTATCAGCCAGAAAAAAATCCAGAAAAGGTTTAAATTGTGTATGAGGTTTGTTGGAAGTCGCTAAGTGCTCTCATTGTGAAATACTGGATAATTTGGGCGCTTCGAGATACACTGTCTAAAGAGATATTCGCAGAATCTAAATTAAACACATACCTTTGACGTATGATGTTACCGGTTAAAGAGTAGTTCTGGCAACGTTTCAAATTTCTAAAATTCTATCAGTAATAAAATGAGGTACAGAAGTCTAATTTATGTTGCGCTGGAAGCAGTGAAATCGGCAACTTCTACTGGATGACTGGTGACGTTTCTTACCCATTTAATGGTATAGATACCACCTGTATACTTTCGGCCCTGAAGATTTCTGACAAGAAGTCTGGAGGACCATTACGGGACATCTTCTAGGGTGCCAATGTGAAACACGTCAGGTTAGCAACCGTCAAGTTGACCATCCTTGAATGGGTCAATGCT